>NC_141688.1:206296955-207526955 GCF_964263255.1 Lissotriton vulgaris | reverse complement strand
TCCTCCACCGTGTCGGGCAGGCGGGCATCCAAGTACAGCTTACGAGTGGATTAAGTCCTTCCTCACTGGTAGAACACAGGCAGTCTGCATGGGTCCCTACACTGCCAACAAGACTCCCAGTTCCTGTGGTGTCCCCCATGGTTCTTAGCCTTTCCCCGCTCCTTTTCAACTTGTACCTCCGACCACTGATCCAATCCCTTCTGGAATGGGACGTCACAGTTTTTAACTACGCAGACGACCTGCAACTCATCTTCCCCCTCAACTCTCCTCATGCCATAAAAACATTTCACGAGGTCATGATTCACATCCAGCTCTGGATGAACCAGAATCAACTAAAACTAAACCCTGGCAAGACTGAACTCCTCCTCCCGGGACTCAGCCATACCCTCTGGGGCCCACAGTACTGGCCCCCAGAGCTCGGCTCTCCCCCTATCCCAGCCAAAGCTGTAAAAAGCCTGGGCATAATCATTGACGCCGAACTTTCCCTCAAAACCCAAGTTGGAGCTGTAGTATCCTCCTGCATGCACCAACTCCGAAGGATCCGTAAGGTCCGCCATCTTCTTCCCCCTGAAGCACTCACTCAAACTGTTATGTCACGTGTGCTTTCCCGACTGGATTTTTCCAATGCAATCTATCATGGTCTCCCTCTATTTTTGCTACACCGCCTCCAGGTCGTCCAGAATCAGGCGGCCCGCCTGATCCATGGATCCCTAGATGGCTATCAGCCAAGCCTTTGCTCCGCAACCTTCATTGGCTCCCGGTGGACCAGAGATCCACCTTCAAGGTGGCCTGTCTCACCTTCAAAGCTCTCCACTGCCCCAGCCCCGGGTTCCTCAAATCCCTCATCCACCCTCACTGTCCGTCACGCAACCTCCGCTCAGCCCACCGTGACCTGCTAGTCACCCCAAAAATCAAAACTAAAAAATTCGGCGGCCGCCGTTTTTCTCACTTGGCTCCTGCACTCTGGAACCTTCTCCCCCTCTCAATCAAATCCTCTACATCCCTTGTTAAATTTCGGAAATCGCTAAAAACGCACCTCTTTTCCCCCCTCAGTTAGGTTTCCCGCACTACGCACTTCCTACTCACTCATCTGTCACCAGCGCCAGGAAGCTCCGGCGACAGCGCGCTTTTAAATGGCACCTAACATAACATAACAGTGACCCTTGTGCGTATTTTGCGGGTGGTCATGCCGATATAGCGGAGCCACAGGAGCAGGTGAGGTGTAAATCACATTACGTGAGTTGCAGTTGGTCTGGCTGTGTTGTGTCCACACTTTGTTGGGTTCTAGGGTAAGAGTTTTGGTGTGGGTGGTTAAGTGACACACACTGCAATCATTGCAGGGGTAGTGTCTAGTTACTTTTCGGAGGCCCCCATGCATTCAGAATGGTTTACGGTTCTTGTGTGTTCTGCGTTTTGGGGCGGGTGTTAACAAGTTAGTCCTTCAAGTTATTGCTTCTCTTGTACGCAAAACGTGGTATGTCCCACTGCGTCTGGCCCAGAATACAGGATCTTCCAATTCTTCTTAATGAGTTTGGCTACCACATTGGTGGCTGTGTTGTACGTAGTGACGCAAGTGATGGGTTGTTCCTGCTCCTCTTTATGTATGGTTTCAAGGAGGGCCTCTCTATTCTGGTTCCTGGCCCTCTTCCTGGTTTTGGCAATGATGGCTGGTGGGTAGCCCCGGGCCTCCAGTTTCTTGGATAGTTCACCGGACTGTTTTTTAGGTCTCGTAGAGAGAGACCTTTTGCCATCCATCCACTTTTTTATGAAGAGGATTCTCAACAGTTCACGTGGAATCACGTGACCACAAGCTCCTTCGTGCACAAGCTTGCATTTCCCCACAGGCTTCCACCTGCCAGCAGCATTTGCCACATCAAAGGCTTCAGCTGCCCCGCCCCCGCCGTAACTTATTCACGGCTGCAGGCCGTGCCCTGTTTACTGTTGACATAGACATTGCCCGCAGCGAGGACAAATGCACACACCCTCCCAATCCTTGCAAAACACTCACACCGCTTGTCTTAACATATTCAAAACTGCACTGATTGCAAACGCAGGCAACTTTTTAACTATCTAATTCTGTAACAGGGGCCACTTTTATTTTGGCCCTGGCCTATGTTCCGTCCCAGTTTCTGTACAAGCACGGACGGCAGAGAGGGTTAAGAACGTTGTTTTCACATGTTGCTGCGTTGAAAGCTTTTTCCAACCCCTTCATTTTCTTCCCCCGCTGTCTGATATTTTAGCCAGGACCACAACTGCATATCATTTTTAGGTTGCTTGATTAAAGCTAGTTTTCCCCACAGGTCACATCATGAACGAGACACACGTTTTTTGTCAGGAGAGCCGCTACTGGCAGAAACCGCATTACAGCGCTTGCTCGCAAGAAATTTGTAACTTGATCCTCAGCCTGCTTTATGCCAGCTTTGTAATTATAATATTCCAGTGGTAAGTCAGACATTTAGGCCAGGAGAAATGCAGAAGACGTAGTCGACTCTTTTTCAGTATTGCTTTAATGTTCATCTCTACAGTGTTTCAGGCATTTCATAAAACATATAATCTTCCTGCCGCTCTCCACCCTTTCCAGGCTTTGTGTGACCTTGTATCCTACCAGAAGACGCACATCCTTTTTGGAAGCCACAATGGGTGAATGATTATCTTTACTTGCTACTATTGTGTATACGTAATCTAGAAACCCAATGCACTTCCACACAGGAAGTGTCCTGCACGCTCGCATTTGTGCTGTGCTTCGGTGTGCGCTTCCAACCAATCTACTGCGTTTGGGAGCGCCACGCGCTCTGATTCTGTACACGCACTCTCCGAAATCAGGGCCCCGCAGTTGGATGGCAACATACACTCCAAATACCACTCAGTGCCACATAATTACACACCACATCATTACACTCTACTGAATGCAAAACACACTCCACACAATACCACTCAGTGCCACATAATTACACATCACAGTAAACCCACTGACCCACCACAAATGGACACCAGTCGTATGGTTGCATCAAAAATACGTATACTTTATATAAAAGATAGATTCAAGCAGGAATATCACAAGACCAGAATAACGTGTAGTAAATCAAGGTCACCAGATTACAATAGGCAAGCTTAGTCTTTCAATGTTCGTTGGTTAGCAAGGTACGATGACAGGGAAATAAGAACGTTGCGGAACCTGGATCCGATAAGAACTCGAGACGGAGTACAAGTGTACCTTGCTGATGGAAGTCCGAGGTGTTTCAGGCGCGGCTACTTGTGAGGGCCGAACGAGGCTGACGGTTCTCCAGAGGATCTCTCTGGCTCAATCCCCCTCGAGGAGCGAGGTGAAGGAGCTAGACTGTGGAGGGTTGCAGCGATTCGGGATCGGTACAGCTCACGGGGCGAGGCGCTGTTCAGGCCTGCGGGGCATACTACTTCTTAGCACGCTGGGTCTGACTCGTGGATCTGTGAGGGGCGTTGAGTTCTCGGGCAGACGGGTGCAGCACCAGGCTTCCGGTACCACGGTACGGGGAGGCCTTTCTTGAAGTGCGGCACGGGCCTTGGTATGCAGGAGCACAAAGCGAGACAGTCGGTACGTTACGACGTACGGACAGTCAGAGGCTATGAGATGTTCTCCGTGCAGATTCCGGCTGGAGAAGATGAGATGTGCGAAGCTCGCTCCGTAAGCGGCGAGGTGACAGGAGAGCAGGCGGCCCGGCACTGAAGCGGAGAGCGGCTCAGGATGGAGCGGGACTCTCTACGGCGGGGTGACCAGGCTCCGAGCTGTCACAGCCTGGGAGAGGGCGTAGGCACCAGAGTCACAACTCTGGCGATGGAATAAGAACTGAGGCCCAACAGCAAACGGGCACAAGCAGATAGAACCCAATGGTCCTGGGGTTGCGGTCAGGGGGCAAGCTCTTGATCAAGCCCTTAGAGATCGTTTCAGGCACAAGTCTACAAAGTCCTATCTGGTCCTTTCCTCTCCGTTCTCAGCAAGGCACCACTGCAGGCCAGTCTTACAGGATACAGACGGTTTCCGTCCATCAGCTTCTCTTGGTCCTTCTAGTCAGGCAGAGGTTCGTCGTGGTCAAAACTGGATCTGATTTGTAAGGAGCAGAGCTCCTATATTTATACTGCATTTCTTTTGTCTTTGCAGGCCAGGGGGCCCGAGCCTGGTTCTACCCGGTTCTGTAGTTCTTCGTTGATAGGACGCTACCGTCTTCTTTCAGGGTGCAGGGCAGAGACATCAGACGCTCCGCAGGAGGTGGAGCCAGCATTGTGGTGGTGGAGCACAACCCTATTCAGAGTCAAGGACTACTCCGCCCACCCATCCTGGTGTAAGCATCTCATTCACCCTCCTGAGCACCCGACTATCCCCCGGGAATCCCCCTGCCCTGTCACTCACACAAACCCAGACAGCAGATATACATCCTGGCAGAGGCGGGCTGAACAGTTAGGCGAGCAAAGGCTAACTTTCTAAAAGTAGCATTTGCAAACACAGGATATGAAAATAAACATTACTAAAGGAAGTATTTTATTATTCGGAGTTCAGGCATACTAAACTTGACCTGCTACCGTGTTCCCTGAGCTTGCCTGGACTATAGCGTGTAATAGCTCTGACAGCTCATCTGGCCTAAGAAACCGGTAGCCCTTCAATAGTGAAGAACGAGAGAGGCGGTAATTCACTACTAGGACATGCCACACTCTAGGCCTTTCCTAACTTACGCTTACAATGCACCCTGCCCGTAGGCCTACCATAGGGGTCACTGATATGAAGGTGAGGGAAGGTTCTGGGACTGACAAGTGAGGGCACTTGCACAGTCAGCGTGACAGTGCGGGACTGTACACGGGGTCAACAATGGCGGACCCGAGGCATATCTTACGAGGCCGCTTCTGTGGGTGGCGCAACTAGCGCTTCAGGCCCACTAGTGGCATTTGTATCTACAAGCCCGGGCACACCTCGTGCACTTTACTGGGGACTGATAGTAAACCAAATAATCCAATCGTGGAAATCAATTGTACATACACTTTACATTGGGAGCACTTTCACTGCGGAACGGATTGGCCGTGGCGCAGTGCCCTGAGCATCGAACACCAGCAAAAACATCTGAGGCACATCAGCAAAAAGTGAAAGGGAGACTCACGCCAAGGTGCCAGGTCTAACAGCGCCCCAGATCTACCTCCCACTTCTGTTTGAGGGATGTCAAACTGACCGCCATATGTGCCCAAAGTGCCGCCGCAAACCAACGGACAAGGTGACTGACTCTACCCATAACATGCTAATATTGTATAACAAGGTGTTGTGTGGGTTCAGTCGTCAGGTCCCCCCACTTGGCCGTGAGCGTCACAATCAGTGATCTGTGCATGAGGTATTGCCCCGGTGGCAGGCCCTCCTCCCTGATGAGGGTATCATACGCCAGTAGTGCCCCATCGCAGTAAAGGTTCCCCAACGCCTGGATGCCTGCGTCACTCCAGTCCACAAGTCTCAATTGCGTAAGTGTTCCTGTCCCACTAGGGAAGCCCACAAGTGATTGCGCGGTGCGTAGGGTATCAGCGTCCTGGTAAGGTATAAACTCCTACGGGAGCATTTGTACGCCACCACCAGGAGGAGAGGTGTTGGCGTCGCTGTTTTATTGGCAGGGTGGAATAGGCTAGTGATGCGTTCTAGGGCATATGGGGGCTGCACAGACGCCGTATCATCACGTCCCCTGTTTGCAAGCCACCTGGCAGCCCACTGCAACTGCGCTGTCAAGTAGTAGTGCTCCAGGCAGGGTACCGCGAGTCCCCCTTTATCAGTGAGTAAGTGCAATTTTGGCAGGGACAGCCTATGCCGCAAGTTCGCACAAATAAAGTCCCTAAGCAGTCTGGTGAGTGGGGTAAAAAAATGCCACTGGGAAATATAGGGGTAAGTTGGTGAAGTAATACAGGAGCCTAGGGAGGATCACCATCTTAGACAGCGCCACCCTACCCGTGATTGTCAGCGGTAACGTGGACCAAAATTTCACCTGTGATCTGATCGCCATTAGCGCTCTGCCCAGATTCCCATCGATCAGATCTGAAAGTTTTGCAATATATTTGAACTCCTATAGAACGAAAGGTGTGCGCCTGCCACTGCACCCTAGTACCGTTGAGGGTGTATTCTGGGTCCTGGTTCCCTTCCCCAAACGCATGTATGCAGGACTTGCCTGCATTCACACAGAGTCCAGAAACGGCAGCAAAGTCTCCGAGGACACGTCCCAGTTGATCTGGTATATGCGCAATGTCTTGTACAAAAACCAGAAGGTCATCAGCATATAGCGAAACTGTATGAGTTGTATTTCCGAATGGAATGCCACTACTAAGGGACGCCCGCAGGGCTGCCGCAAGAGGCTCAATGGCGAGCACAAATAATATGGGCGATAACGAGCTGCCTGGTACCCCTACATATCGGCAACGCATCCGAAACGTAAGGCCCCAACCACAACCGAACTGTTGGTACCCGATACAGAAGGTTAACCATCTCCAGAAAACCACTGTCCAGACCGTATCTCCGCAGCACTGCTGCTAGGTAGTACCATTCGAGGCAGTCAAATGCCTTTTCTAGGCCCAGTATAAGACGTCCTGACCTAGGCCAGATCTGCGCGCTGACGGACACCTCCCGAAAAAATGTCGTATGTGCAGGAATGTGCTCCGTTTGGGCACATATCCATTTTAGTCGGTGTGCACCAGGTCGGGAACTACTAAAGCCAGACGCTCCGCCAAGACCTTGGCTAGGATCTTATAATCTACATTAAGTAGCGCCAAGGGCCAATAGGACCCCTTAGTGGTGGGATCTCTGCCCGGCTTCTGCAAGGACACTAGATATGCCTCACGCATGGAGGGGGGGCAGTCTGCCTTCCTCCACTGCTGTCACATATAGCTTATGCAAGTGCTGCAGTAGATACGCTCTATTTGCCTTGTAGTGTTCCGCTTGCAGGCCGTCAGGCCCAGGCTTTTTAACAGTTGCTAATGACCCGATCGCCTATCCAATTTCCTCTAGGGTGAGGGGGTCCCCCAAGGACTCTGCGTATTCCCCAACAGCTGTGGGCAGCTGGTCCTGCTCTAAGAATCCCTCAATGTCCTGTTCAGTGCAGAGGGACACGAACCGGTATAGCTGAGTGTAGTGAGCTGTGAAGGCCTTGTGTATTTCGTGTTGGATGTGCACCAGGATGTCATCTGACGTGCGTATGGCCCCAATGGGAGAATGAGCATTCTCCTGCCGCAGCAGCCACGCCAGTAAACGGCCGGGTCTATCTGCCACAGCATGTGAGCGAGCCGTATGCGCTGTGTAGTTAAGGCACAGGAGACGCTTAAGTAGGTTCGCATGTTGCGCCCTGAGTCTCCCCAGTCTATCAGCGTGTATGCCTTCCTACTCTCCCTCGCGTTCATACTGTAGCAGTTGGGACTCTAGCTTGGCTAGTGAGATGGGTAATTGTTTCCGTATATTCCACGTGGCACCCAGACAATGGCCCCGGATCACAACCTTCAGCGCATCACATTCTATCAACGGGCTGCTTGCTGTATCCTCATTTTGGTCGCTAGACCTCTGCAACTCGCTTGCCGCGTTCTTCCACAGCAACATCGCAGACATACACAACAGTTTCAGCACACAGCCGACGCACCCTACGACCGTACCAACACCCTCCGTGCCTGGACCCCGGTCAACACCGAAGACACTATCCGCACTATGAACACCATCCACTCCGGATCTCCAACCGACCCCTGCCCCCACCACATCTTCTACAAGGCCGACTCAGTCATCGCGCCCCATCTACGGGACATCATCAACGCCTCCTTCGACACCGCCACCTTCCCAGAGACCTGGAAGCACGCCGAACTCAGCGCCCTACTGAAGAAACCATCAGCAGACCCTACCGACATCAAAAACTACCGCCCCATCTCGCTCCTTCCTTTTCCTGTCAAAGTCATCGAGAAGACCGTCAACAGACAGCTGGCCGCCTTCCTCGACACAAATGGATCCCTTGATCACTCGCAGTCCGGCTTCCGGGCCAACCACAGCACCGAGACCGCCCTCATCGCAGCCACCGACGACATCCGAGCCCTGCTCGACAACGGGGAAACAGCGGCCTTCATCCTCCTGGACCTCTCCGCGGCGTTTGACACGGTCTCCCACCGCACTATAGTGCAGCGCCTCTACAACATTGGAATCCAGGAGAAGGCACTGGAGTGGATCATCTCCTTCCTCGCCGGAAGAACACAGAGAGTCCGCCTCCCCCCGTTCAGTTCCGAGGCCACTGAAGTCATCTGCAGCGTACCACAAGGTTCATCACTCAGCCCCACGCTGTTCAACATCTACATGAGCCCCCTTGCGGCCATCGCACGACAACACAACCTCAACATCATCTCCTATGCCGACGACACCCAGCTGATCCTCTCCCTCACCAACGATCCCGCCACCGACAGAACCAACCTACACGAAGGAATGAAAGACGTAGCCGAGTGGATGATGAACAGCCACCTGAAACTGAACTCAGATAAGACGGAAGTCCTCATCCTGGGATCCTCGCCCTCCGCCTTGGACGACTCCTGGTGGCCCCCTGCCCTGGGCAGTGCACCCAAACCTAAAGACCACGCACACAACCTGGGCTTCATCCGGGACTCCTCCCTCTCCATGACCAGACAAGTCAACGCTGTCTCCTCGCCGTGCTTCAACATCCTACGCATGCAACGTAAGATCTTCCGATGGATCCCCACCGACACCAGGAAGACGGTCACCCAGGCCCTTGTCACCAGCAGACTGGACTACGGCAACTTCCTCTACGCCGGAACCACAGCCAAACTACACAAAAGACTCCAGCGCATTCAGAACGCCTCAGCACGCCTCATCCTGGACATTCCCCGACACAGCCACATTTCTGAACACCTGAGAAACCTGCACTGGCTCCCCGTCAGCAAGAGTATCACGTTCCGACTCCTCACCCACGCACACAAAGCTCTCCACAACCAAGGACCAAGATACCTCAATGACCGCCTGACCTTCTACACTCCCACCCACCAGCTACGATCGACCAGCCACGCCCTCGCCGCCGTCCCCCGCATCCGAAAAGCCACAATGGGAGGAAGATCCTTCTCCTACCTGGCTGCCAAGACGTGGAACTCCCTCCCCATCCACCTACGCCTGACCCCTCTCCTTCAGGAAGCAACTCAAGATCTGGCTGTTCGAGCAGTAGCGGACCCCCCTCCCTCAAGCGCCTTGAGATCCTCCTGGTGAGTAGCGCGCTATACAAATGCTTTGATTGATTGATTGATTGTGGAGTCAATATGAGTGAGAGCTGCGCCAGAAAAGAATCCTGGCGTAGATCGAGCCAAGTAGTCCATCCTGACTATTTAGCGTCCCATGTGCTAATGTGTATCGGCCACTGGTGTCCACGTCCGCCCTCATACACCGAAACGGTATGCTAGCCCTCACCCAAATGAATGTGCTCCTCGCGTGCGCCGAATATGTGATGCCGTAATCTTGACCTCTCCACCGACGACGCAGCCGATCTAGCTACGTCAGTGTCATGTGGGTCTCCTGCAGGAGCGCTATTCCAATGTGATGTCGATGCAGGTACGCGTAGACGGAGTAGCGCCTTGCAGGAGTGTGCATGCCCCATTTGTTCCACGTCAGTATGTTAATGCGCGTCATTACGTCGGTTAGGGGCCAGGGAATGTGTTAACAGGGGTCCTGACAGTGCATATAGATCACATGGTGTCCCTGTCATATACCGGTCTGGTGCAAGAGTTACCAAAACTGAACTGTGAACAACATAACCGTATGGGCGAACCCAGGAAGGGGTCTGTCCAAACTTTCCTAAGAAAACATCAAAATAGATTAGGTCAATGTGTTGCCTACAGGGTGTGTGCCTGGACGGTAATTGGCTGCAACTATCCCCCCTACAACATCGTAGGAGGCGTGTCCTTAGAGATCCTGCGTGGTGCGGTCTGGAGGGAGCGAATGTTCATGTATACAGGCATCACCCCCAGTGTAGTGTTTTTACTGTGTTGTACAAATGCTTTACATATTGCCACTGAGGTAAGCCCGACTGCTCATGCCAACCAACCAAGAGGGTGATCTGGGGTTATCTTAGCTGGGTCACTCCCTTACCATGACTAGAGTTAGGGTCCCTACTTGGACAGGGTGAAAACTACTGCCAACTATAGACCCCATTTCTAACACACTTGTTGATGTTGAATAATTGATCTTTATTCATCAATCTTGCCTTGGGGTATACAGCAGTTAATAAATGTATCTGCCTCTGCTTCTAGTCAGTCCATTACACACACTAGAATACTCCCACATCCCACGTTCAATTACACGAACCATCATGACTTCAGCTCCCATTCTTGGAACCTGATGTCATTATACCGACCATAACACACACACACTTTTAATTTTTAAATAACACAAACAAATTAAAATATGCAACAAAACAACATTAATAAATCCTACAACCTAGTATATAAATGTAACATACATGAAACTATGTAAAGTCCCCAATGGCACCTCAGAACAGAAATAATGAACAATTATAAAAACGATAAATAAATACTTTACATTTTCTTCTAGATAACCTAATAGTCTAAACATTATTATACCCATAGTCCTCCGACCAGTAAGGTGGTTATCGGAGTCTGGTCTTCGTACCACATTCACTTTTCTGTATCAATGAGCCCTCATTTTAAAATACTACATTAGCATTCAGGTGCTATCATTAGGTTGAGTTGAAGAAAATAAGTGTCATTGAAAAAAATAGTGTTTATGCTGAAATCGATATAAGACACCGTTTGGGTGCTAATATACCTCCTCTATATTGTGCTTACTGTCTTTAATATTCTGTATATTTTGAATTAACTATGTCTTTTATCCGTTTGGAATGGACTTTTAATAATGATCGTCTTACCAAAGCTGACAGCATGAGTCTAAGATTACTTTTTGATTTTGTATCCTTAGATAGAGGGTATTTACGAGCATATTGGATTGGACGATGGACTGAGCGATAGATAGAGTTTTTCGCGTTGAAGGTATTTAGTTAATATTTTGATTGAGTTTGGTGATTTTACGGAAGATACGATTGGTTTAATTAATTTTGGGCATTTTGAGTCCATTTTAAGATGGTGCTCACTTATGGGCCTGTTACGAGTAGTCAGTCTTTTGATATGGACGAACAAAACAAGACGCAAAGATGGCGCCAGTGCAACATGCCACAAACTCGCTCCTAGTATACACGTAGGGGGGAGTCTGATATCATGCAGTACAAGTGAGATTGAAAATGATTAATGTGGGGGCGATGCTTCGACTGGAATCGTAGTTTTAGAAATGACTTACTTTTAATACGACAGTTTAACCGGAATATGCCCTTAGATACTCAGTGTATACTGGACAACATTGAGGAACAGTTTTGAGGATATCTGTATAAGAGTACAAGCACGAAAATATGGGTCTTGGTACTCATGATTATAATCTGTTTTGTAATAGTGAATTGCAGCCAGGAAGAGACTACAGGTTTCATGGAATTGGATCGCATAAAATATTGACGTCAGAAATGAAAAACACATACTAAATTAACAAGCATTTGCAATGCAATAGGTCTCGCATTATTTAAGTTTGAGCTATTAGCATTGTAAATGGCAATTGTTTTTTGCTTTATGCTATATTTTTTTTTTACATAAAAAGCTTCATATAAAATATGTTTTATTAAAGTTATTTATGCAGTATCTAAATTTTGTTTGCATAAAACAGTATAATAATATCTTAGTAAAAAAGTCAAATATTTTAATGGAAATTCACCAAACGTTCATTTATGTGTTGGTTTTGAAAATAGCTAAATTAATAGCTTTGTCATTTACAATGCCAATAGTTATAACTTTCGCAAATGTGACACCTATAGCATTTGTAATGCAACATTTGTATTTACGTGACTTAGATGTATTGATATTACAAATAACAATGGCTTTTAATTTTTTTTAATACTTAATAAAAGTGATTGTAATTTATAATGGCAATAGCTTAAACTTTTGTAAATAACTTTTGTGAAGATTATGTTCAGTGTATTTTATTGTAACAAAATCCAAGAACAGAAGTGAAATATTAACATCTTTTTGTGACATTTGTAATAAAGCTTGAAACATTGAGAGAACATATTTGTGCTGTGGTGGTGCTGAGTGATGCTGTGGTGGTGCTGAGTGATGCTGAGTGATGCAGTGGTGGTGCTGAGTGGTGCTGTGGTGGTGCTGAGTGATGCTGAGTGATGCTGTGGTGGTGCTGAGTGGTGCTGTGGTGGTTCTGAGTGATGCTGTGGTGGTTCTGACTGATAATGTGGTGGTTCTGACTGATAATGTGGTGGTGCTGAGTGACTGTACTCACTGTCACTCTGCACGCACTGTCACTCTGCACGCACTGTCACTCTGCACGCACTGTCACTCTGCACGCACTGTCACTCTGCACGCACTGTCACTCTGCACGCACTCTGCACTCACTGTCACTCTGCACTCACTGTCACTCTGCACTCACTGTCACTCTGCACTCACTGTCACTCTGCATGCACTCTGCACTCACTGTCACTCTGCACTCACTGTCACTCTGCACTCACTGTCACTCTGCACTCACTGTCACTCTGCACTCACTGTCACTCTGCACTCACTGTCACTCTGCACTCACTGTCACTCTGCACTCACTGTCACTCTGCACTCACTGTCACTCTGCACTCACTCTGCACTCACTCTGCACTCACTGTCACTCTGCACTCACTGTCACTCTGCACTCACTGTCACTCTGCACTCACTGTCACTCTGCACTCACTGTCACTCTGCACGCACTCTGCACTCACTGTCACTCTGCACTCTCTGTCACTCTGCACTCACTGTCACTCTGCACTCACTGTCACTCTGCACTCACTGTCACTCTGCACTCACTGTCACTCTGCACTCACTGTCACTTCGCACTCACTGTCACTCCGCACTCACTGTCACTCTGCACTCACTGTCACTCTGCACTCACTGTCACTCTGCACTCACTGTCACTCTGCACTCACTGTCACTCTGCACTCACTGTCACTCTGCACTCACTGTCACTTCGCACTCACTGTCACTTCGCACTCACTGTCACTCCGCACTCACTGTCACTCTGCACTCACTGTCACTCTGCACTCACTGTCACTCTGCACTCACTGTCACTCTGCACTCACTGTCACTCTGCATGCACTCTGCACTCACTGTCACTCTGCACTCACTGTCACTCTGCACTCACTGTCACTCTGCACTCACTGTCACTCTGCACTCACTGTCACTCTGCACTCACTCTGCACTCACTGTCACTCTGCACTCACTCTGCACTCACTGTCACTCTGCACTCACTGTCACTCTGCACTCACTGTCACTCTGCACTCACTGTCACTCTGCACTCACTGTCACTCTGCACGCACTCTGCACTCACTGTCACTCTGCACTCACTGTCACTCTGCACTCACTGTCACTCTGCACTCACTGTCACTCTGCACTCACTCTGCACTCACTCTGCACTCACTGTCACTCTGCACTCACTGTCACTCTGCACTCACTGTCACTCTGCACTCACTGTCACTCTGCACTCACTGTCACTCTGCACGCACTCTGCACTCACTGTCACTCTGCACTCTCTGTCACTCTGCACTCACTGTCACTCTGCACTCACTGTCACTCTGCACTCACTGTCACTCTGCACTCACTGTCACTCTGCACTCACTGTCACTCTGCACTCACTGTCACTCTGCACTCACTGTCACTTCGCACTCACTGTCACTCCGCACTCACTGTCACTCCGCACTCACTGTCACTCCGCACTCACTGTCACTCTGCACTGTCACTCTGCACTCACTGTCACTTCGCACTCACTGTCACTTCGCACTCACTGTCACTTCGCACTCACTGTCACTCCGCACTCACTGTCACTCCGCACTCACTGTCACTCCGCACTCACTGTCACTCCGCACTCACTGTCACTCCGCACTCACTGTCACTCCGCACTCACTGTCACTCCGCACTCACTGTCACTCCGCACTCACTGTCACTCCGCACTCACTGTCACTCCGCACTCACTGTCACTCTGCACTCACTGTCACTCTGCACTCACTCTGCACTCACTGTCACTCTGCACGCACTCTGCACTCACTGTCACTCTGCACTCACTGTCACTCTGCACTCACTGTCACTCCGCACTCACTGTCACTCTGCACTCACTGTCACTCTGCACTCACTGTCACTCTGCATGCACTCTGCACTCACTGTCACTCTACACTCACTGCATGCACTCTGCACTCACTGTCACTCTGCACTCACTCTGCACTCACTGTCACTCTGCACTCACTGTCACTCTGCACTCACTGTCACTCTGCACTCACTGTCACTCTGCATGCACTCTGCACTCACTGTCACTCTGCACTCACTGCATGCACTCTGCACTCACTGTCACTCTGCACTCACTCTGCACTCATCATTACTGTTCCTTTTGTGGCATAAAACGGGTACCTCTTCTGCGTGCACTGGTTTATGTCAGAGGAGCTAAGCTTGGTCAATGTCTGAACAAAATGGCAAAATGATATGTTCCTGCAACAGCACAAGGCCGTAGATTAGAAGCTACGAGGTAAGAGACAAAATGTACCCGCAATACCAAAGTACTAAACGCTTCACTGTATCTTGGAGGAATGTACTTACAAAAAAAAAAATCAATCACCCATAACAACGAACCCACCCGACCCGTCCTTATCAAAACAGATCAGACGAAGACTTGATGGAGAGGGCCAGGCACACAACCCGGCCATCGGTCGCCTGGGAAACCAGATCCATCCACGGCTCAGGAGTCCTCTGTGCGTGGACAGGGTGTACTCCAGGAATCAAGTCCGTGCAATTGTACCTAATAATTTTCTCATAAAAAACTCACTGCGCATTCCACCCTCAACGAACAACACGCTTGGCAAAACAACATGCACGGCAAAGGAAACCGGCCGCTCGCACACTCTCCTCTCCTGCCTCCTTGTATCATACCAAGTCACGGACATGCGCAGACGTCGTGATGCGCATTTGATTCAAGTATTTTACAGTTTTATAAAAAATACTCACTGCGCATTCACCAATCAACGCGCGCGGCAAAGGAAACCGCCGCGCACACACGCTCCTTTGCCCTAAGGTAAGCAATTACGGCGGACTCCCGCTTTCGTTTTCCGCCGGCCTGCGAACAGGAAGTCAGGCAGGCCGGGCGGGACAACCGGAAGTAGGAGGGCGGGAGCCTACCCCGCCTCCCACGGAAGAGCCGCGATTGTTTGGCGCACCGGAGCAGGCAGGAGCCTACCCTGCGCCCCGGTGCCGAAGAAGGGAAGAAGAGTCTTGCTGCCGGTGGGAGCCGCTGCACTGAGGATGCCGGTGAGTGGGGCTTCGCCTTGTTGGGGGGGCATCTGTGTGCGCGCGCGCGGCGGCGGACTGTGTATGTGTGTGAGCGTGCATGTGTGTGTGTATGTGTATGTGTCCTGGAGTCTGTGTGTATGCGTGTTTGTGACGGGGGGGGGGGGGTTGCCTGTCTGGGTGCCTGCGTGTCTGTGTAAGTGTAAATGCGTGTGCGTGTGTGTGGAGCCGAGAGGAGAGGGGCTGGTGTGTGTGGAGGGGTCTCTGTGTATGCGTGTAGGTGACGGGGGTGTGCCTGTGTATGCGTGTGTATGTGCGCATGCGTGAGTGCTGTGTATGCGTGTGGCTGTGATGTGCGCATGCGTGAATGTTGACGCGCGTGCACGCAGCTCAATCCAGCCGCTCGTCACAGTTTTGTGTCCCTCATTCCCCCGTGTCAGACGACTATAAGTCTCCAGCCTGGACGCATCCTTCGGATGCGATGTCCAGGCGAGACCTAATAAACATAGATGTGGTAAGTAGTACGAAGAGTGGTTTATCAATGAAAAAAACATAGTTTTATAGCATAATAATGTTACTGACTAGTGTGTTACGATCTTCTTGTTTATTAATGCCAGAACATAACAGGATTTGAAATACTGAGAAGCATAAAGGAGTACATTAAAAGCTGTCTTGAGGTGAGCAGGATACACTAGTAGGCTTCTGTAGTGGTTGTTGCTGACCATATGATTCACGCTGTACTGCACAGTTGTTTATTTGGCTTTGACCCTGGTTTTAATTTTGAACAGATAAAGTCATTGGCTTGTTGAAAATATTTTACTAAAAATGCCAGATTGTGCTTGGAGTAATTGGTGGTTGGGTCTTATAACACACAACTTTGGTGTTTCTGATATATTGTCGATTTCCGTTCCCTCTTTTCCTTTCTCATGGCGGAGGTTAGGCTTAACCTCATATTGAGAAATGTTAAAGAATGGAAATTAGTTATGTATATGCATCTATTTACAGCGCTGATGAAGTCTTTTGGAAAAATACTCCATTGACAAAGCACGCGTGGTGGCTGTTTTTGACTGTGGTATCGGCTGTACTATGTGAAATTGGACCTGTGCTATAAACAAATCTTCGTTGGGAAATTGAAAGAATACGAAAATAAAAGCTACGGACTGACATTGGATTCTATTGAACATTTCTTTTTGAATAAGTGACTGAAAACGTTATTAATATATGAAAATACTTACACTGTTAATGCTCAGGGTATCCGATAAAAAAACTCATGCAATAAAACAACATTAATAAATCCTACAATCTAGTATATAAATGTAACATACATGAAACTATGTAAAGTCCCCAAAGGCACCTCAGAACAGAAATATGTATATTATAAAAAAAAACGATAAATAAATACTTTACATTTTCTTCTAGATAACATAATAATCTATATATTATTATACCCATAGTCCTCCAACCATTAAGGTGGTTATCCGATTCTGGTCTTTGTACCACATTCACTTTTCTGTATCAATGAGCTCTCATTTCAAAATCCTACATTAGCATTCTGGTCCCTTTCACTCCTCTCTTTACCTTCTCTGTCTTCATTGTTCCTACGTCAACTTCTTGGTTGTCCAAACATGTGAGAACCTCTGGGTCACTTTCCTTTAACTGTTATTAACATCCACATCATCCTCCCACCAAACAAATTTAGGTTTGTTTGAATCACCACCATTCTCCTTCAATGTCACTAAAGCCAACTGCTACTCTACTGAAATTTCAAACTTTACAATTATGCAACCTCACAGAATTACATAAAATGTCTGTGGTAAATATTTGATTTACCGTCTTAATTTCTATGCAGGTAAGTACTTAAACAAAAATAACTCAATCGGAAAGAAAGAGGCAGAGTCCGTGGTGTTAGAGTTCTTAGGGGTTTTATTCCTTAAAAAGGAATGATCATGATATCAGATCGGATATCGGGTTCCTGCCACCACTGGGGTGCAGGAAGGGATAGAGCATACTTTATTGACAATACATAGCTTATATACTTAAATCATATTATAGAAACCAATACAGTAGGCGTAACAGCTGAGAGAAGTAAGATAAAACACACACGTGTTAGCAATACGTAACCAAAAAGGCGTAAACTAGGCGTGAACATAGAGGTGTGTGCTAGAAACGTCATATGTAAGCGTCACAAGTAGGTGGGTACATAGCAGAATCTTGCAATGTCAGCAGAAATCTGAGGTCTGGATGCGCGGGCAGCTGCATGACGTGTGATTGACGTGAAGCTGGAGGGTGCAGGGGACTTGACATTTACACTAGCGGAAAGAGACAGAAGTCTGGCATGTCAGATCAACTCGTACCTCTATCATATCTAGTATCGGATGTTTAGGAACCATATTATCTAGAGGGAAAGGTCTCTGGGGCAGAAGTTATTCTATACTGACTGTGAGTGCGTGTATAAACGTCTAAGTGTCTGCATGAGATGCGAGGGGGGCATGGGCCTACCATGGTAACAGAGACTATGAATTACTTGCACGGAGACAGTGAGGCCGGGCCCTTTGCTCTGCAGCTGGGGGGATGTTTACTTAAACTAGTAGGTAGGAATGCATTTTCGAGGAGCGGAACAGATAATTCGAAGGTTGAATACAGTCTTGGCAGGCAGCAGGCTGAGCTAAGCGCCGTTAGCCGCGCAGGGAGTAAGGCAGAGGTCACGGGCACAGAGGCAGCCCAGGCTGAGACATTCAGAGTTAGAAGTCAGGAAAAAAAGCTCGATGGCAGAATTCAGGGCCTACTTCGCCAGAGCTGAAAAACGTGTAAAGTACACCACAAAAAGACGTTGGCATGGCATACTTAGGAACTGAATATTCAACCCGTTCATGGCGGGTCTGAAAGAGTACATGTTAACGGTGGACGCAAATATATTTGCGTCTTCATAGCTGGCACAGGAGGGAAGTTACATGCACTTTAAGCTGGTACATGGAGACGGTGGGGTACACGCTAGGGAACATGACTGGACCATAAAATTTATATTTCCTCATTCCCTCCTTGTTCCCTACGGACCCTTCATGACATATCGATCCTCATGAATCGATCAGTCTGTTCTTGTAACACCATTTGCTCTTCTTTCTTCCTTTCGCGCTTTGAGTGAAAACTGGAATGTGCAATGCACGATGTGGCACACAGTCCACAAATCGCTGGCCCACACTGTAGGCACAGGCAGCAACTGAATACTATGAGTAGGGCAATGCCTAGGAAGGATAGGATTTTCCATCCCCAAGCGGTCAACGTTGTCCAGAACCAACCGGACCAAGTCCAGGTGCCTGGATTCTGATGTATCAAACTTGCAATTTTATGAAGACGTGTAATAGCTTTGTATACCGTTGGCGCGTTTTCTGGAATGAAAACACAGCAACTTGACCCGATGACCTTACAAGCTCCGCCTCTATCTGCCAAGATGACGTCAATAACAAGACGATTCTGAAGAACAACAACCCGCATGGCGGACTGCTCCTCTGTTAAGTTGCCTAGAGCGGAGGTAGTTTCATTCACTACTGCTTCGAGTGTTCTAGTTAATCTACGTATTAGTTTACTGTTTTGGACGGGACCTGTGAAGAAAAAGAATCCTTTATTGAAATCTGTGTATTGCTCCCATGCCGTTTCAGTATAGTCGACAATCGGGAGATCTCTTCGGAGTCTATTCTTTACTAGATTTGTATTTCTGTGATAATCAGGAGGGGCTAGAAAAACAGGGGGCAGAAGGAATGCAATGTAACAGGTACCATCCCAATCTGGAGGTAAGCGTATGTATGCGGTATGGCCACAAACAAAATAGGAATGACGAGTAGCTCTAAAGGAAGACTTGCCATGATCACTGAATTCGACCACAGTAGTACATTTACTATGACCTAAGTGTACTGAACCCTTCTTTCTGACACATAAATCACCAGTGACTGGTAATACTGACATAGCAGGGAGAACTGGTGCAGCTTCGGATTCAACAGTAAGAATCATGAGGTTAATTGTATAATTGCCTAATCCATATACTTCATTTTCTAAATCAGTTTCTATTCTAATGGGAAGTCCCTTTTTGTCAGGGTAACAGGCATTGAGCAGAACTAGGTTCAGGTTTCCCCAAATCCAATTCCCCTCGAAAACAGCAATATCAGGATCTAAAGAATTAATTAATCTAAACCATGCACCACAGGAGCCATTGTGAGTGAACGGGTACGGAAAAAGAGGCAGAACTCCCTTGTATTTCTGGTAGGGAGGGAGTCGGCCACATATCCAACAGTTTGTAGCATTGTTAGTCTGATGGGAGTGATGTAACATACTAATGAATGTATTGTTGCGCAGTGCAAGTCTGTAAGATAGTTCATGAGGAGGTAATTTACTAAAAGAATGTTCGGCAGAAACATTGTAAGCAGATTGTTCACGCTTGAAGATAGGGTAGTATATTGGCAGGAGTATACTAGCAACAATAATCAAAAGACTTAGAAAAAACATAACCAATAATGTCACTATACAGTGACTGCGTAGTGATTTACAATATGTACGTTTCTTGAGTTGTCTCTCTCTCTCTCTCTCTCTATCTCGATCTAGGGGATACATGTCAGAAACTATTTAACCGATTCACCTAGGGGAGGACTTAAACAATTAAACTGTCTGACTTGCTAGATCAAAGTTTTGTTCGATACTCCTCTTGGGGAGTTTTCTCTCGCTTGGGAACTTTACAGTCACTAGATTCGAGGCAGTCCTTTGAGGGGGTGGACGAGTCAGTTTCTGGCAGCAGTTCATTACATTTTTTAATATGACTCGTGTGGATCCACCCCTTTCGGCCTTCCACCTTGATCGCGGTCCTCGTGGTAAGAAGGACGATCTTCGGCTCCTTCCAGCGGGGCTCCAGCGGGCTTTTCCTGTGGAAGTTGCGTATCAACACAGTATCCCCGGGACGGACATCGTGTGGCTTTACATCGGTGTTGTCGGGAAAGGCTGCGGCAACCTGTGAACGACATGATTGGAGTGCAGACATCAAGGAGGCAAGGTAATCTGTCAGCATGTTACAATCAACATCGGTTATTTTCTTAGGCATGGGCGTCCCCCACATATTCGGTGGTCTGCCAAAGACCACTTCATACGGGGATAGTCCTGATCTCGAATGGGGGACCATTCTCATATAGAACAGTGCAACTGGCAGGGCGACTATCCAGTCGACCCCTTTTTCTTTACAGATTTTAGCAAGGCGTGTTTTCAGTGTCTGGTTATGCCTTTCTACAAGGCAGGCGGCCTCGGGATGTCGAACACAATGGAATCTCCACTGATATCCTAGCAGAAGGGAAACCTGTTTCATGAGCTCGGATGAGAATGGCTGTCCGTTATCTGAGTACACGATACGAGGCAAGCCGTACCGTGGGAAGAATTCTCGAACCAGCTGCCTGGCAGTGGTCGGAGCAGTGTAATCTGGGACTGGATATGCTTCGGTCCAACGGGAAAGTGCACAAACAACTACGAGGACATACTTGAATCCTCGACAACGGAGGACTTCAAAAGGGTGATCGGGAGGATGAAATCCACCTTGCTCTACAGGGACGCTTTTACCTGGATTGAACTGACAACAGATCATGCAAGTACGCACTTTCTGTTTTGCTGCTGCTCGTAAGTGTTTGTTGTACCAGAGATTCTGTAAACTGTCTAACATCGCTTTTTCTCCTAGGTGTGCTGGACTATGTGCTGTATTTATTATGACTTGAACCATAGAGTCGGGGAGAAACCATGTAGATTTTCCCTTCGTCACCCATCCTTGATCTGTCTGAATCCCTCCTAGTTCAGCCCATTCTTGATTTCATCTGGAGTGGCATGTGTCTGAATATCGATTACATCTAGTGTGGGATCTTTAACTGTCATACAATGTGTCGGTACTATGATCTTTGTCACGTCAGTTGTCTGGGTGTGAGTCAATGCTGTATGTTTCGCTGTTTGATCTGCCAGGTCGTTACCCTGGGAAACAGAATCTGTAACCTTAGTATGTGCTTTACACTTCATGATGGATATGCCTGAAGGCAGATGTATTGCTTCTAACAGTGCTTGAATGAGGGGACCGTGTTGGATCTTGGCACCGTGAGAGGTCAAAAAACCTCGTTCTTGCCATAACACTCCGAAGTCGTGTACGACTCCGAAAGCATAACGGGAATCAGTGTATATGTTAACATTTCTGTTCTTGGCTAGTATACAGGCTCGGGTCAGAGCGATGAGCTCCGCTGCTTGAGCAGACAGTGCGTCAATACGATGTGTTTCTTTGACTTCAGTTTCAGTGGTCACTGCATACGCGGCCACTAATTCTCCTGTACTTGTTCTCATACATGAACCATCCACGTAAAGTGTCAGGTCTGGATTTGTCAGTGGAACATCTGTTAAGTCTCGTCGGGGCTTCGTTACTGCATTAATGATTTCCATACAATCATGCGGGGCTGGATCTGTCATAATCGAAGGTAACAATGTAGCGGGATTCAGAATGCTGCAGCGTCTGATTTCTATGTGTGGCTGGAATAGCGTCAATTCATAACCTGTCAGTCGTGCTATGGTCAAGTGTTGAGTCTGGGTTCGGTTTAGAAGAACCTCTACAGAATGTGGAACTTGTACTGTTAATGGATGTCCTAAAACAATTGAGTCGCTCTGTCTGATTGCTACGGCTGTTGCTGCTACTGACTTTAAACACGCAGGCAGGGCCTGGGCTACTGAATCCAATGTACTTGAAAAATAAGCGCAAGGCTTATGTGAACCTGCTTGATCTTGAGTGAGGACAGACAATGCTGTACCATCACGTTCTGTAACAAAGAGTGTAAAAGGTTTGCTGTAACATGGTGTCGCTAAAACTGGCGCTTGACATAAAGCTTTCTTTAATTCCTCAAAGGCCTGTGTATGTTCCTGAGTCCAAGGGAGGACAGTTGAAGTCGCTGCCTCCTGTGTTGTCAACTGAATGAGTGGTTTAGCTAGAAATGCATACTGGGGAATCCATTGTCTGCAGTACGAGGTGAGGACTATAAAGGCCCGCACTTCCTTTTGTGTCTGGGGTTGCGGCATATTTACAATTAACTGGATGCGGTCAGGAGTGAGCTGTCTCCCCACTTTGGACAGCAAGTGACCCAAGTACACAACTTGCTGAACACAGAATTGTAGCTTCGAAGGAGACACCTTGTGTCCCTTGTCGGCCAGAAAATGTAGAACTGTCAGTGATGCTTGTTCACATTCGGGCTCACTTCGTGCGGTGATCAGCAGATCATCGACGTATTGCAGTAAGGCAGTGTTAACTGGCATTTGGATACAATCAAGTTGTCTTTTCAGTGCTTGGCTATAGATGCTGGGGCTTTCTGTGAATCCTTGAGGTGCGCGTGAAAATTTGAAACTTCGTCCATTTAAACTGAATCCAAAGAGATATTGGCTCTCTGGGTCAATGGGCACACTGAAGAAGGCGTTCTTGAGGTCAATTACAGTAAAGAACGTTGCTTCTGAATCAATAGCAGTCAATAAGGATGAGATGTCGGGAACCACAGGGTACTGTGGGACAATGCATTTATTCAGTTCTCGTAAATCAATCACCAGCCGATATACTGGCGGTGCATTGGGATCAGTACGTTTAAGAATCGGAATGATGGGGGAATTACAGATATTGGAGTCGGTCTCTACGACCACTCCTTGGGCAATGAGCTCTTCAATGATTTCCAGTAAAGCCACTACAGCATCGGGTGGTAACTTGTATTGTCTGATTCGGGGCAAAACAACACCTGGCTTGAGTGTAACACGGTATGGTGTAATGTGCATGCAGCCTACATCGGTTGGGCCTTGTGCCCACAGGTGTTCTGGTACATTTTTCAATCTGACATCAAACTCTCGTAATACATAGTGACCCTTGAAGTCACGTAAGAAAAGTCTAACTCCTTCCGGAGAACAACATATCACAGCTCCTAGAGCCTTCAATGTTTTGATACCTAACAGATTCTCTGGACATGATTTCGTGAGTAACAAGTCTGTAACACGTGATAATGGACCTACTGCTAGGGGGACAGGTTTCGATACTTCATTTACAATAGGCTGTCCTGAAAAACCAAGGGAAATATTCTGTGAGCCTGAGAGGGGTGCCCCTGGGACTTCATCATGGCTGATTGTTGTGCGACTTGCCCCTGTATCAATTAAAAACTTTCTGTCTTTTCCCAATACTTGACTGTGTACATAAGGACCCTCTTGATCTACAGGAATCTCAATCAGAGGCAAGCCAACCTCCCTCTCTAGGCTGTTTCATGTGTATCGTTGATAATCGGGATAATCAGATTGGGCATACTGGCACATCTGCCGTGAAACTTGCTGCGTCGCGGCAATGGACTGTGGCTGTGATACCGCTGCGGTCTGTCCTGTATGTGGTGGAGCATGCATAGGCTGTGGGTTCTGAGAAGTCTGTTGCTGGCCCTGGTCTTGTCTAGGCGGATGCGGTCTTTCTTTAGTTTTACCTGTTGCTATATTGTGTTTCAGGACCGGACATTCATGTACGTAGTGACCTGGCTGCTTGCAGTAGTTGCATGTCCCTTTAACAGGAGCTGCTGAATTCTGGGTCGTACCTTTTCTCTGACCGTCGGCTGGAACCGACTGGGCCACTGACATTTTCATTTTCGTGTCTTTCATGCGTCTCTGTTCATGATCCTGTTCTTCTCTAATTCTGTTCTGGTGATACTGTAACATCTGTAACATCTGGGATGGCGTATTTGCTTGCCATGTACTTTCAACTTTATATACACGGTTCTTAACTGATGTCAGGGAATTCTCGACTAATTTCGTTACAAAAAGATGTGGGTATGACTCGCTACCTGGTTTCAGGCCACTATTAATAATGAAACATTTCTCGAATCTTGAATAGAAGTCACTAGTATCTTCATCGTGTTTCTGTTTACAGGCTGAGATTGCGTCCCAGTCCTCCTTTTTAGTGGTCAATAATCTTGGCAGAACCTGTACTATCAAACCTGGTAATGCTTTAGCTTTCTCCCCAAGGCCTAGCCCTGGAGTACGGAGTTTTTCCTCGTCTTCTATTTCAGTCCATATAATCTTTTTATCTCCCACCTCCCATTCTCTTTCCTTGAGTTTCTCGTAGATGCCGGTGGGCAACAGAACCTTTAACAATTTCATAATATCAGTATATGTGTAATCTCCCATCAGTAACATGTCTTTAAGTTCTCTGTGAAAACCTGCAGGGTCTTTATCGTGACAGGGTACTAGTTTCTTCATCTCCAATAGTTCTAACTTAGTCAGAGGTGTGTATACATACACACGTTTCAAGGTATTATCGGTGCCCATAACTGGATGTACTTCTCGCAATGGGTTCTGCCTTTCAAAACGCTCCATATGAAACATTTTTCTTTCTGGGGCGGAGCGGAAACATATTGTGGGCCTAAGAAAGTGTTGTATCTATGCCGTTATTCTAGAATTATTTGAATTAACTTGGTACTTAGGCCTCTCCATCCATCCAAGAGTAGTGCTTCTAATGTATCGTGTAAGGGACCTGGATCTGAATGTTGATTCCTGTATAACGTAAGGAGGTGCTGAATCATATATATACCTGCTAATTTCTGCTCGTCTGGGGAAAGGTTCAGAAATGTCTGTGCTACTGTGTCATCATTGTATATATTAGGATTGTCAGCCCATAGTACTGCTGACCGGGCTAGTTCTTGTTCATCCATAGAATTGAGTACATGGTACCCCATTCGTTCTCGAAGCATTTTATCAGTGTTTTGAAACAGATGTTCAGGAGAATTCGGTTTTGTTATGCCAGAGAGAAAAACTCTCTTGCTTCCTGGACGAATGCCTTTCCTAAGGTAAGTTCCCTTACCTACATACGCTATCGTATCTGTAGTCGTTTCTGGTTCTTCAGGTCCTTCCTCCTCCTCAGAGGAGGCGTTTTCTTTTTCTTTTTCGTGTATTTCTAGGACTGTTTTTCTTATTTTTTTGTACATACTAGCTATACAATTCACTTTATCATGTTTTCCTTCAGCTATATTTTGACCCCACTTGTTTAGTGCTTCCATTTCATCCTGGTCTGTCTCAGGCCTGTCTCGGTCTCTTATTAAGCAATTTATGAAAAAACGTAATATATATGCTTGAGTGTCAACTTTCTGATGTGCCAAGGCCTCCTTAATACTTTCGGGATTTTCCCCAGTCTGGACAAAATGATATATTCTATCTAGGTGATCAGTCATCCCTGAGAATAACACTAGGTAATCTGTAGCTTGGCGCAAGCGTAGTGATGCTATCAACATTCTATCGTCTTTACCGGGTACTGGATCGTATCTGCAAACTGGAAGGGGTTCTTTGAGTATGTCGAGACGGGGTGATTGGAGTGTATGGTGCTTCTGCATGTCCCTAAGGTGTAATCTGTGTGTTGCTGGCGGGGTCTGGAGACCCCCTGGCGCACCTCCTGAGGCAGAGGCTTGAGCATTATCTCTCTGTACCTGAATTTGTCTCTTACTGGGATCAGGCGCAATCGGATTCGGTATATTAATCTTAGGTGTGGGAAGTGGCGGAGGTGGAGGAACAGGCTGTCGATCGGGTGTACCTTGTTGGAGCAGTGGCTGTACGTTGTCTTGAAGCGGGTTGCCACCTCCGTCACCGTCAGTGGATTGGTGTAAGCGGGTGCTACATCATCTAGATAGGAAGTCAGAAATATGTCTTTAGTAGTCCTGTGATTTACTTTAGTTGGAACCAATGGTGGCGGCAGATCTTTCGGTATTTCTGAAGTGGCTTCAGGCGAACCCTCGGCCACTAAGTACATGCCATTTACAAGATTGTTTCGTGCGCGGTCTACTTGTTCTGCTTTTACTCGGATCCCTTCAATAACTAATTCGTTTTCTCGGACTTTATCCGACGCCTCTCTAAGTCTGTCTTCTTTTCGGAGTTCCTTTTCGGCTCGTTTATGTGATTCTTTACGCCATAATTCTATGGCATCTTTCTGGGATTGTCTGGCTTTCTTTTTCCACAGTGCTTCTTCTACTTTCAGGATGCTCTCGGCATCCCACGTTCCTGTAACGGGCCACCTGTGTCTTTCTTCTAGGTGCTTAGTATAATCGGCCCATAAATCTAGATACAGTATGGCGTCTATGCCATGCTTGTGGTACATAAAATTTCCAGGCGTGTCCCTAGGGGGGATAGGAATTTCTTCCTCTAGCATCCCTTTCCTAGTTCCTATCTGCTTTAACTTATTGAAAAACGGCATCTTGTTACTTAGTACTGTATTACTCGATTCTTGCTACTTAACTCGGAACACAACTAGTTACACAAAAACACAATAATGCACATACAACAATCACTCATACCACGACATTAATCACATGAAAAACATTTTGAACATATATCTCTACCCTCGATACTGAATGTACTGCTAAACAGCACAGATACACTGTCAAAGACAGTGCAAGAACTTGAATAACTGATATACTGCTAAACAGTACAGATACACTGTCTAAAACAGTGCAGACCGCGTTTGTGTACCCAAACCCGTCTTTACCGGATACATAATAATGCACCCGTCTAGATACGTCCCAGCAATGGTACTCACCGGGAAGCACGGAATCGGAAGGCCTCGGAAAACTCGACTGGACTGGACCGGACTGGACTCGACTCGACACGTGGATACTTCGGAAACTGGTGGGCCTCTTGACACCTCGGACCTTGCTTCTTTCAGCTAGGCTCTGGTCGGGATCCTCCGCACTCCTCACCGCCTCATCTGGGTGCTGATCGCAGTCTCCGTCACCTCCGTGGGCCAGAGGGAGATACAGGAAATCCTGCGGGTACGCGTAGTTCCGTCTTGACTGATGGCAGGGGGCAAAGCTTGCAACGCACCAACCGGCGCGTGGGGTGGGGGAGGGGTCCCTATTCGGGCGCCAGAATAATGTGGTAAATATTTGATTTACCGTCTTAATTTCTATGCAGGTAAGTACTTAAACAAAAATAACTCAATCGGAAAGAAAGAGGCAGAGTCCGTGGTGTTAGAGTTCTTAGGGGTTTTATTCCTTAAAAAGGAATGATCATGATATCAGATCGGATATCGGGTTCCAGCCACCACTGGGGTGCAGGAAGGGATAGAGCATACTTTATTGACAATACATAGCTTATATACTTAAATCATATTATAGAAACCAATACAGTAGGCGTAACAGCTGAGAGAAGTAAGATAAAACACACACGTGTTAGCAATACGTAACCAAAAAGGCGTAAACTAGGCGTGAACATAGAGGTGTGTGCTAGAAACGTCATATGTAAGCGTCACAAGTAGGTGGGTACATAGCAGAATCTTGCAATGTCAGCAGAAATCTGAGGTCTGGATGCGCGCGCAGCTGCATGACGTGTGATTGACGTGAAGCTGGAGGGTGCAGGGGACTTGACATTTACACTAGCGGAAAGAGACAGAAGTCTGGCATGTCAGATCAACTCGTACCTCTATCATATCTAGTATCGGATGTTTAGGAACCATATTATCTAGAGGGAAAGGTCTCTGGGGCAGAAGTTATTCTATACTGACTGTGAGTGCGTGTATAAGCGTCTAAGTGTCTGCATGAGATGCGAGGGGGGCATGGGCCTACCATGGTAACAGAGACTATGAATTACTTGCACGGAGACAGTGAGGCCGGGCCCTTTGCTCTGCAGCTGGGGGGATGTTTACTTAAACTAGTAGGTAGGAATGCATTTTCGAGGAGCGGAACAGATAATTCGAAGGTTGAATACAGTCTTGGCAGGCAGCAGGCTGAGCTAAGCGCCGTTAGCCGCGCAGGGAGTAAGGCAGAGGTCACGGGCACAGAGGCAGCCCAGGCTGAGACATTCAGAGTTAGAAGTCAGGAAAAAAAGCTCGATGGCAGAATTCAGGGCCTACTTCGCCAGAGCTGAAAAACGTGTAAAGTACACCACATAAAGACGTTGGCATGGCATACTTAGGAACTGAATATTCAACCCGTTCATGGCGGGTCTGAAAGAGTACATGTTAACGGTGGACGCAAATATATTTGCGTCTTCATAGCTGGCACAGGAGGGAAGTTACATGCACTTTAAGCTGGTACATGGAGACGGTGGGGTACACGCTAGGGAACATGACTGGACCATAAAATTTATATTTCCTCATGTCAATGACTTCTCTAGATGAATAAAATCTGAATTCACCTTTAGATACAAAACCAGCCTTCTTTATTCTGCCCCAATACCCAACTTTAATTGCGCACTGCCAAAACCACGTGAAAACTGCCCGCCTTATTATGTATGACTTTTCTTAAATCACTGGTAGGAGGTTCTTTTGGAGTTCCCACCGCGGTGCCTATATACTAGACACAGCAATGGAAACATCAAAGGAATTCCAGCACGGCATGGTGGGTATAGTCCAGGTTGTGCTAGAAATGGGGTTGCATCAACACAGGTGGCACATCTTGTGCCCCCTTGTGTGCATCCAAATGGAGTGAGGCACAAGCGTGCCCTGTCAGGTCTCCTTTCTTTCCTCACTGCCACTGTGTTCACGGAAGAAAGACCTCTGTGAAATCAGTGGCATGACGAAAGTCATAATATGCTTGACGGTTCCCTGGCGACGATCCCAGAGCGGCACGACCGCAAAGGTCATAATGTGGAGGTCAGTAGACCGCCGCCCCACCATGAGTCTGGCAGTCCGAGGACCGACAGACTTACAATTAGGCCCCTAGAGTCATAATACTCCTCACTTCTTTCATGACTATGCCTCATATTCTTCTGTACCTCTTCCACTGACCATTTTTCTACTCCCATACCGAATAACCAACCGGAAGTGAATCTCATTCTGGGATTTTGGCCTCTAATCACAACAAAAGGTGATACTACTGT
The DNA here is from genome assembly GCF_964263255.1 of Lissotriton vulgaris. Taxonomy (NCBI): domain Eukaryota; kingdom Metazoa; phylum Chordata; class Amphibia; order Caudata; family Salamandridae; genus Lissotriton; species Lissotriton vulgaris. Next base: position 207,497,720 of record NC_141688.1, on the reverse strand, counting down.
GGCCTCATTTTTTGTGAAACTACGTCCAACCACTTTACCCAATCTTCATTGCTTGCCATTGGCAATTGGATCACATCTATGATTTCCCGGTTGTACCTTTCTACCATTCTGTTAAAAAGGGATTGTACTTAGAGGTAGTTTTATACTTTACTCCAAAGCATTTAAAATATAAATTTGCCTGATGGGAACAAAATTGTACCCCTCTGTCACTCAAAATGTTAGCAGGAATACCCTTGAAGTTGAAAATTGAATCCAGAAATTCCAAGACTGCATGAGTTTCTGCTTTCTCTACTATTTTCGCTGTGTGGTAAATAAATCAATAAAAACCAAAACATACTTCGGGAAACTTCCAAAAGACCCGGCTATATCTATGGCTACAGATTCACAAGGATTCTCAGGAATTAATAAGTCACTCATTGGAGGTCATAAAGTTCGCAAAGGCTTGTTCGCATCTAAATAGTTTGGACAGTTTCTTACGAATCTTTTTAACACCACGTCTAATCCTGGCCACCAAAACAATTTGTTTTTTACAATTGAAATTGCTCTATTTATTCCAACATGTCTTTCATCTGTCAATCCTGAAACTGTAGCTCTCAAGATCTCCAGAGGACCTACCTTTTGTGCTCATAAAATTGTATTATTTTCTAAGGATAAATCAAATATAACATCCCAGAATGTTTTAATGGGTGGAGTTAGGGCACACTTTCTCGGCCAACCCTCTACCAAGTGTTGACTGACTGTCACACTTTATCTTCCTATATTCTTCATTTTGATAGTTGGTTTACCACCATCATGCACTAAAGGCACTTGAAATTCATTCAGTTTTTTATCCTCACATTCTTCCAGGTCAGTGAGCATTCTAAATAGAAAGTTGGCAACAACATTATCTTTGCTGGGAACATACTACATTTTTACTGGTTATCCTCCCTTCAGTAGTTAAAATCAAAACTAAAGGCTTGTGATCATACTGGACAGTACACAGTTTCCACATACAAAAGCCCAGAAATTATAGAATGCCAAAGCACAGCTAGTCTCTCTACAATAGGGCATTTCTCTTCAATAGGCAACAAAGAACTTGATGCGTTAACAGTCACACATTCTTTGTTGCTCTTATCTAATTGACTAAAGACTGCACCCAGTCGTTTACTACTAGCATCCGTTGTGATTATGCAATATGCGTTTGGATAAAAACATATAAGTGCAGATGCATTAGCAATATTTATTTGAATAGTACAAAAATTCTCTTCACATTGTAAAGACCATTCAATCTTACTTTCACCTTTGACAAGTTGCTTTCTGAGCAAACTTTGGAATGTATTTTGTAAAGTATTCTTATATTTCCTATACTCATTGGTGCCAGTGAGACAATTATCATACTCACCAAGAAAGGCTTTGGCCATGCACCCTCTATACTGAGCATGTGTCCAAGATAAGAAACCTTGTTCTCCGCAAATTTACATTTGAATGCTCAAAATGTCATCAACCTGTTATCATGCTCTTCCCTAACACAACATAAATGTCATCTTGGAAAGATTTTACACCCCATCTTTTCCGGAAAACTGAAACATTAATCTTTGAATACACCAGCCGCTGACACTCAGCCAAGCGGCATACGGTTAAATTGAAAACAGTCCACATGTGTGACAAATGACGTTAACTTCCTAGAATCCTGGGATTATGTTATTTGATAGTACGTTGATGACAAATTCATAGTGAAAAACCACTGAGTTCCTCTGGCACGTTACCATTTCCTTAATACTTGATAATGGAAACCGATCTGCTAAAATGTTGTTGTTGTTTAGGTGGCGTAGATCAACACACAAACACATTTTCCCATTACTCTGTCTGGCTACGACCAAAGGAGATATGCAATCTGACACATCAATCGGAACTATGACCCCACAATTTATCAACTTCTCAAGTTCCTTGGAAACTTCCTCCCTCACCATAAAATGAATGCTCCGTACTTTCTGAACTTTAGAAACTTTGTAGTCAACTAGTTACTCATTTGTATCCCTTCATCAATCACCAGGACTTGTTGCTGGCTGGGTGGATCAAGCACGATGTGTAAATTACATTGGTCAAACGTACCGAGTGCAGGTGATCCATGGTTAGCAACATAAAATTTGCCTCTAGCCTGTCTATTCCTAAAATCTAATGGTTAACCAACTACACAAGATGATGTAAATCTTGCCCCAGCTATATACTTCTGGGTTTATGCCCGACTTCAATATTTTTCACCCACTTTCTTTACAAACTAGTCCCTCCTAAGTTCCTTATTGATGTTTGTATATATGGAACCAGGGTCCATAAAATGTTCTAAGGCATCTGCCCGATCGTCATCCAAAATTCAGTTTTAGACTTGTTTGTTTTATTTTGAATATTCAAAACAAAACTCCTAAACAAAATGGTTACTTTTTCACCAGATTCATTGTCCCCATCTGAACTTTCACCTTCCTCTTCACATATAGGTTCATTCACACACTTAACGGTTTATTTTTCCTTCTACATACTTTAGCAAAAATGCCCTAGGATTCCACAACTGCTACATCTCTGTTTGGCAGCAGGACAATATTTGCTAAAAGCTAGGTGTTCCTTACTGTCACACCTGTTTTTTCTCTGGTCTTTATGTCTCTTACAACATGTTAAGGTGTTCTATCTTATTTTGAATTTTACTAACAATCTCATTTTTCTTCATCTCTAGTTTCAATGACCCAGCACACCTACTAGATCATTCTGTCTTATGAGCAATCGCAGAGACATTATTTATATCGGAATCCCAATTAACCCATAAATATTCTTGTATGGCAGGATTATGTGCATTCATAGCTACCTGATCTCTAATAAGGTTGTCAGTTAAGGATTGTAAATTTACAATCTAAAGTTAATTTCTTCGGATCTGCAACAAACTCAAACAGTTTCGTTTTTACCCCGCTTTCAATCTAGTTTTACCAATACAAACTTTAGGCGTATAGTTTGTATACAAATATAGAAATGTTGCCTCCAATACATTAACATTGCCCACCACCACCCTTTTAGATGATTGAGAATATTCTATGAGGCCCAAGGGACTAAAAGAATGCAGTAAAAATCTTTTTTCAGGTTCGCTGACAGGGCATTCTTATCATCAATTGGTGTTATATCATTTAAAAAATAGTTCTTCCACAGCTATTTTAAAACAGGTTCACTTGCCGACGACCAGAAAACTGCAGGTGGGCTGTTGGTAAAAGTCTGTGCAGCAGCTATAAGATTTGAAATGGTTGATTCTGATGTGCTCATTTCAGGAATTGAATTGCTCAGAGTCCACACTTTACCTAATGATAGGGTAAGTTCACTGTCCCTACTACACCACTGAACCTTGAATAAACTCACAAAAATACATTTTTTTCACAAGTTATTTGGAGTAAAATCCGTCTCTTTGATCACTCACCTAAGAGTAAACCAGACCAGTACAAGTGATGTATACGACTGTTTGTACTACTCATAAAATCCCAATCATTTTTTTTTAAAGGAATTTTTGCAAAGGAAAAAAACAATTAATTGTCTACAATAAATAGATTAGGCAACATAATGAGCCGAGAGGGGAACGATAATCGTGAAACAACTTTCTCACCTTGTAAACACTATCATTTGGTGAAATAATAGGTAAAAAATCTTATTCCTGATGGTGGACCCACTCTAAGAGTTCTCCGGGACCCCTCCGTCATCTGTCCGCAATAGATACCTTAAACAGGAAAGCAGGACCTGATATTTGCTTGTCAGCTGTTGCAGTACTCCAGGCGGAGTAACCGGGAGTGCAGAGCATCGCACCGGGTCTTCCTGCGATCTGGTGACCTCCCTCGGAGGTGAAAGACTGCTCAGGCCCCTCGGAGGTGAAAGACTGCTCAGGCCCCCGCCCAGCTTGCTGTGTCAGACGGCGGGGACGGAGACTGCCGCCCCCCTACCCACCAATGTGATCCGCTGGGACTCCCTGAGCCGTGCAGTAGAGAGCAGCATTGCGAGCGAATCCCGGTGACTGTGAGCCCGCCCGTGCCTTGACCCCCTCCAGGGGAGAGGCCGTGAGATCGGCCGCCATATCGGGCAGCAGGGGCTGCTCAGTGAGGCGGTGGGTCCTGGTGCATGGGGACGAGCTGCTGACAGCCAGTGGCCTGAGGAGCGGCGAGCAACAGAGCGGGTGAGTCCTGGCGGCAGTGGGGTACAGGGATAGTCAATTTGGGGGCCCCCATATGCGCAGGAGGCCGGTTCCGGTGGTAACCTGTCTCCAAGCGGCCCTGCTCATTACCCAGCCCAACCGGGTCTCTCCCTTGGAGTACACGCTGCCGAGGCAGACTACTCTCTCGGGCCGGTGGGGGCCTTGAGACTACGCTTTGGGCCGCGTGTTGGCCCCTTGGCTCAGGATGACCCCAAGCTCATCATCGGCTGCAAAAGCGAGCGGCGGAAGGCCCATAACTGATCCCTTTCTGCCTTGTTGGCCATGGGATGGCTGCCCTTGGCCTGGTATCTTTGTTGGAGCCAGCACGGAGGAAGGTTTTCCCTGTCTGTGTACCATGTGCAAGCCCCCCCCCCCCCCAGACCACATAAACGACAAGGTACCTGCTGCTGGGGCTTTCGGCCGCGCACACCGAGCCGCGCCTGTCGGCTTGTGGGGGCCTGCATTGGGGGGGCTCCCGCCTTGCACCAGAGTTCACCATGCTGGGTGAGGCTCTGGAGCGACGGCCCCTTTCTCCTGCGCCACCGCACCCAGGAATCGTAGCCCAAAGGGGTGGGGCGGCCTGTCACCTCTCCTGTTGCCGCCTGAATGGAGTGGTTTGTGGCCTTGACTGGCGGGGTCCTACCTGCAGCCCTGGGCCTAGACTATTTCCTTTTTCTCCTTCCCTCCTCTCCTCCTTAAAGAGCCCTTTTTGTCCGGAACAACGGAGTCAGACGCACACATCAGGAGGCGGCGGTTTGGTCCGGGCCGCGCCTCGGCACTGGTGGACCCTCCTGCCTGACTTTTGGCCACCCACAGGGGTTTGCTGGTCCCCTCACTGCGAGACCAACCTGCAGGGAATCAAGGCACTGCGGCTCCTCGGCGTGCCACCATGGGCAGAACAGACAGATTGGCAAAGGCTCCTACCACCCAAACTAAAATGGACCGTTTCACCACCTTGGAAGCGGGTGCAACCTGAGGAGCCGCGGAGCAGGAGCAGGTGTCTTCTGCGGACTTGTCTACTATCCTGCAAGCCATCCCCGCCTCGCAGACGTCGGTGGAGGGCAAGATCGCGGCGGTGCAAGTAGACATGACTCTTATCCGGCAAGATCTCCGAAACGCCACTGCCCGGATGAAGAAGACTGAAACCCGTATTTCCACCGTGGAGGATAATTAGGCTTTCCTGTTTTCAGTTTCTATTTTTGGTAAATTCTGGTGGTGTTTTTTCATTTTTTTCCAGTGATTTCAATACCTCAAAAAAACAGTGCTTTTCTTTGGTTACTCATTTTCGCGCCATAAAAAACAACTGAAACGGTGTTTTACCGGTGTTTATGGAACGCTTTGCTTTTATTATTGCTTGCTTTCTTCTTTGATGCATAGTATATAGACAGTCTATGTACAGTGTATATGAGGCCCACATGCATTTTTATAAGTCGAAGGTTAAGTCCGCACTTTCAGAAATTTGCCTGAAAAGGGAGGCTCTGTGCAAGGCACACCTCTTGAACTGGGTACAGAGAGAACTTTTTGGAAATGAGAGATTTCTGGGGGTGTTGGGCGTTGTAGGCAAGGCAGGCAGTTCTCATAGCTCATTTAGAATCAATGTGTTGTCATTTGAAGAAAGTGAGAGCTTGGTGACATGTTCATGGTTTTGGGCACTCCTCACAAATCACATAGCATGATGGCACGGCTATGAGTAAAGCTAGGCTGATTTTCACTGCTATTTTTCCCCCTCAGATTTATATAGTGCTAACTCGATCTGAAGGTATTAAAGCGCTTCACATGAGCACCTGTTGCGTTACACAAGGGTACATTCATTTTTGTTAGGGACGGGTAGATTGCGTGATTTGGCCAGAATCACAGAATGTTGAGTGTCATTGCCGAGACTCGAACCCCGTTCGCCAGATTTGAGGTCCACCGCCCTAACCATTAGACTACATCCTCTGCTGCTGTTATTTTCCAGGTTTATGGAAGAGTCTACCATAGCATGGTGCTACCAGCCTTGTGTTAACCTTGTAGGTATGTTCTACTGTAGCGTGGAAAACAATCTGTGCTACAGAATTTAAAAAAACATGAACATCACAGTGCAATCATCTATAGGTCTCTGCTCCCCCTTAGCTTAGAGAGACCATTTCTGCGTTCTCTGGGTGGCCTTAAGATGGTTTTATAGGTCCCTCGGAGAGAGAGGGGAAGTATTTCAGAGTTTAGGGGCTAGGAATTTGAAGGAGCGCCCTTCACTCCTTGCACTTTTAATCCTTGGTGGTATAATGAACAGTTGCAGCCTGGCTGCCCCCCCGCCCCCCACCCCCACCTAAGAACACCAAACTTCTGTGCAGTTAGTTTCATCCTTTACTGGTTATTGTTGTTCCCTCCTCTCCTGCCCTCCCCTCCCTCCAACATCCCCTCACACTTTATTTTTATTTTATTTTATGCGTTTTTATATAGCGCAGACTTTACCCGAAGGTGTCAGAGCGCTTCACAAAAGGAACAGTAGTGATACATGACGAGAAAATGACAAGTGAGCATGTTACAAAAGCATATGTTACGTTACATGAGGCAATGGTGACAAATGTGAGCAAACAAAATACAAGAGGTAGCAAACGCTACGTTACAGGAGGAAAAAGTGACATGTGTGCATGTTACAAAAGAGTACACAATACAAGTAGAAGTACAATACTGCAATAAATGGTAGTCCTGAGTATCCTTCTACCATTAGAATGTGGTGAGAGAGTGAGCTCTGGGAGGAGGGAATTAACAAGGAGACCCTTCACAGTACTGACTCTGGAGCATCCTGCCACCATGGGGTAGAGGCAGTCACACATCGGCCGTGCAGGGACAACCCGCTGCTCCCCAGAATAGCCGCTATATCCCTAATAGAGCTGCACTCGCCTCTGGGTGCTACAACAGAAAAGTGTTCAAGCGCCGGCGAGACAGCCCATACAGCAGTGCGCTGTGAAGCAAGGCGCTCCGAAACAGCTGAATGAATGTGCATTTGATCCTAAGGCATTATGTGCCTAAGCCCCCTTTCCAGACACTGCTGGTCCGCTACCAACCCCAGCCAAGATGTATGTACCGTGCAACCTCTGCACACGAACACAGCGCGAGATGCGTGTCACGTACAGACAAGCACAAAAGGGTGTGACTCAATGCGTCTTGTAACTGCTACACGGATCATGCACCTGTTCTGCCATAACATGCTTATCTTTCAGCTAATATTGGGAAGTGAAATAAAGATGGGAGTAGGGAAGAAACACGAGATCAAAGGGAGACAGAGAAAGAGTAACGGAAACACGAGAAGAGAAAGGAAGCAAGGGTGAGCGAAAGCAGGCGATAGAAAGAAGGAAAGAATAGGGAAAGAAATAAAGAAGGTTAAAGGAAGAAAAAGAAAGAATGAATGAATGAATGCAAGAGAAAAAAAAGTCACCTTAAAGGAGACAGAGTGAGCGATGAACTTACTGAAATAAATGAGAAGTCACAGTGCCGAGTGTAGAGTGATGTCACAGAATGCACCCACTTTCTCACAGACACATGCATCTCCCTCAACCCCAGTTTCCTCTCCTACAGCCCCCCTCCCCTCCTATTCTCTTTTCAATCCTTCCTTCCGAGCTGTGATGGAAATGCGAGCCGACCTCCAAAACGAGAGACATCTGCACAGAGCACAATCACATGGACACTGACACATCCTGATGAATGAGGGCTTTGGCACGCCCCCAGCCACCTCTTGTGGAAAGTCACTGGAGGCTGCGGACAAAGCCTCATTAACAAGTCAATGGTCTTAAAGACCTGTGAAGTACTCCGGTGCGGCTGGCAGATCAAAGACGTGTCTGCCCTGGAGACTGCTCAGCCCGGGCTGACACACTAGGAGGGGGGAGGAGGTGGGAGGGGGGGGGGGGACTGAATCCCGTTTGAGCCCAATAGGTGTCTTCAAGCTCCCTGGTGCAGCTGCCAAAGTAACTCCCAGGAGGGAGGGGGGTTAGGGGGGGAGGTGGGGGAGGCCAAACCCTGCAATCTACCGTGCATCACAACAGCACGTTACTGCAGGTGATATTTTTATTAATGGAAGAGAATATGGGGAAACGAGGGGAGGGGCGCCCGCGTTCTCTCTGTGGAGGCGGCTGTTCCTCTCGCCTGCACACACTCTGCGGCTATGCCCCACCACTTCCAAAGTACAACAGCCACCCCTGCTTTCTTCTCAACAATTGGAGTATCTGATAAGATGATTGCCACAGACCTGCCGACAAACAGTCAGAGAATAGGTAGATTGGACTGTGGGAGAGCTAGTGATGTCTAAAGCTGCCCCCATTTCACATTGAGCAATACTTGGATAGTAAAACCGCTTGAGAGCCACTGATTCTAAAGATTGGAGGTGGAGATCAGCAATTAGAGGTGTCCAAGTGAAGTACACATATGGTGTGCACAGGTGAGATTTTTATTAATGGAAGAGCGTTTAATACACAAATATTTATGCATATCACCAGTTAGTACTGGCACTTTTTCGCACCTCTATAAGAGGGTTAATCCTACTCATGAAGGACATCAATCCGGGTGCCCATGTGCACAGGAAGGCATCAGAAGCATCACACACCAGATAGGTGGACTTGTTTATGCCAGGAGCAGTGTGTAGCTCTGAATCAAAGGAAGTGTGGGCAGAGAAAGGGTGAATGTCTCCTTCTAAGTCACAGCAGTCAGCCCATGCTTGACTCCGCCTCTGCCACAGGCTTTTTAAGGACTTTGGGTTTCCTTTTGCTTGCACCTTTCTTATGCGCGCTGGGTTTCCACCTCTTCCTCCACAGACGCCAGAGTGCCCTCGCTCCAATATCCCACGCTCTGATCTCCGTCTCCCACATCCCCGAGCGCTGCTTTCTACGTCACAGAGCTGGTGTTGGTGTCCACAGTGACGCCCTGCGGGCCTCGGCTGCCCAGGCGCCGGCTCCTGGGGAGGGGAGTCTCCACTCCCTCGGGGTGTTCGGCCAACTTCAAAGGACAGGACTTCACTGCTCTTTCGTATTAATGGAAGAGATTATTGGGCAGTGAGGGGAGGGGCGCCCGACCGCGTTCTCTCTGTGGAGGCGGCTGTTCCTCTCGCCTGCACACACTCTGAGGCTCAACAGAGCCCCCAGGGACTCTGAAAAGGGGCAACAGAACAACAAAGCCTCATTAAGTTAATGGTCTTTTTAAAGACCGTGAAGTACTCTGGTGCGGCCGGCCGCAATTAAACAGACAGCAGACCACAACAGCTCCTCTCCCCCCACGTCAGCTATGAAAATCAGTGACACTCGGTTTAAACCGAGTCACCTGATTTTCATCCGGAGGTGTATTGTCGTTGAGAGTCGGTTTTAACCGAATTCCGGACAGCCTAAGGATAATGTACAGCAGCTCAAGGGACAGGTGGCCCGTCTTCAGTCACACACTCAGGAGTTACACCGCCAGGCGGAGGACGCAGAGAATAGGTCCTGGCGCAACTATCTCTGCCTGGCGGGCTTCCCGGAGGGGGCAGTGCAGGGCCGCACAGCGGACTTTCTGGAGAAATGGCTCAGATCATGGGTCCCCGAGGGCTCCCTTTATCAGTGTTAGCTATAAAGATGGCCCACGGGTCCCTAGCCAATGCCAGGTGCGCCCCCCCCACCAATCATAATGCGGATCCTTAATTTGAAGTACCGTCCCATCGACAGACTGTCTTCCAATTCAGGACGCCATGCTTCTTCCGAGAGGTATCTCTGACCACTTCCGAGTGATGATCCGCACAGGTCCACCCTCGCCTCTGTCCGGCAAACATGAAGGCTAAATGCCTGGTTCCTTCAGGACAAGGATTTTCGGAAGGTGGTGGGGCAGGAACTAAAACAGTACTTTCTCTCAAACAAAGGGTCCCCATAATTCCTTAGCTAGCGGCACCAGACGGTTCAATGTGCTGTGCCCCAATGGAGATGGCGCGGGCCTTTGCCACCTACTACTGCCGATAATATGAGGCTCGAGCCACAACCCTGTCCCTTGTGGACCTGATGGACCTGGATGTGTGGCTGCCTTCCAAGTGTAGACTCCGCTACCCTAGCTGATCTAGACCGCCCCATTACCCGTGAGGAGATTGGAGAAGCGATCGCTCTCGTTTCCTTCGGCAAGACACCGGGCCCAGATGGTCTCCCTCAAGAATATTATGCTCACTATCGGGATGTTTTCATCCCTCACCTTGTGGAATTGTTTCACGAAGGTGTGGAGGAAGGCTCCTTTCCTCAGGAGACGGATATTGCCACCATTGTGGTCCTTCCGAAATCCCAGCACCCCTCGTCGCGGTGCGCATACTATCGCCCCATCTCCCTTATTAACAGTGAGGTCAAGCTGTTCGCCACAATCCTTGCCCAGCGACTCAAACCCCACCTGTCCACGTTGGTCCACCCCGACCAGTGGTGGGTTTATGCCCTCACGTGGGGTGGCAGAGTGAGCTAAAGAACAGTGATGGATTAAACCCAGATCAGTTGACTCTGGGTGAGTGTTTGATTTGCTCAAGCGCTCCGTCCATCATTCCCTTTTGTATCGCTTTGTTTGCCCTACGTTGGCAGTGTGTGCTCAGACGTGAGTCCCTTGCTCACTTGGCCACTGGATTCAAGATAGCCTGGCTGATGAGGATTATGAATACAAAACCGGTCCCAGGATGCTTGTATTCGGTCCAGGGAAGACATGGCTTGGCAGTTCGGGCTGGACTGTTCCCATGAGGCACAGGGTCAGACTGATTTGCATATGGCCATGTCTGAACTGGGGTGGCTGAGTGAGCTAAAGAATGGTTATGGATTAAACCCAGATTAGTTGACTGGGGGTGAGTGTTTGATGTGCTCAAGAGCTCCGTCCATCATTCCCTTTTGTATCTCATGTGGTACCAGACACAGTCTTCGTAGATTGCAATCCGCCTTGGCCATCGCCACCTCCTCACCACGTACCTGGCGCTTCTCCTGGTGGACTTCGAGAAGGCTTTTGATTCAGCGGATTGGGGGTTCCTTCTGGAAGTTTTTGACATGATGGGACTCGGTCCCCGCTTTAGGGCCATGGTCACGGTTCTGTACGCCCTCCCGAGGGCTCGTGTCCTGGTAAATAGAGTCCTGTCGGAAATCTTCTCGGTCTGCAAGGGGACGTGGCAGGGTTGTTCCCTTTCCCCCCTGCGTTTTGCTTTGGTGATGTATCGCTTGGCGACCCTGATGCGGTCACGCGACCAAATGCGGGGATGGGAATGGCCCAGCGCCGGACCAGATAAAATCGCCCTTTACGCAGACTACGTCCTCATCTATTTAGCAGACACCGCCCGGTCCGGCCCACGCTGTCTTCGTATCTTGCAATCCTTTGAACGGGCCTCGGGCCTCCGCGTAAACCGAGACAAATGGGTCCTGGTACCCCTCCGCCTCTCCCGTGAATGCTTAGAATCGCAATCCAATATAGCCCTACGCCATCAATCCTTCAAATACCTGGGGATCTGGGTGACCTTACTGCCCGAGCTTAGCTTAACCCCCATGGGGGGTGGCTCTTTACTAAGATGATGGTGCTTCCTTTACATGCTTCAAAACACCCCCATGTGTTTTCCCAGGGCCAGGTTCCGAGAGCTCGATGGCTTGGCCAGCAAGTTCTTGTGGGAGAGAGGAAGGTCCAGACTGGCGCTCAGTACTTGCAGGCTATCTAATAGCTCTACAACATCAAATACAGATTATGCTGGACAATCTGTATTTGATGTTGTAGAGCTATTAGATACATTTAACCTAATGCGCTATGTGCTCCCAAATCGATCTACCTCATTTGGTGACTTTTTACCTAACGTCTATTTTTAGCTGCTTGTTTATCTGCATTTTTAGCTGGAAATATTCCAAGATGTTTTTACTCTATGCACTATGTACTCCTAAGATTATTTACCTGATGTGTTGGGTGATATTTATTACTGCCCATCACGAATCCTACTTACTATCTTCACCAAAACCTACCTGGAAGCTACTTAAAATTCAGTATGCATCTCCTCATCGTGTGACCGCATTATTTCTCCCTTTTGTTCCTAATTCGTCTTTGATGCTTGTGCCTTCCTGTGAAAAGTGCTAATTATTATTTATTGCTAATCAAGCACTCAAAAAAAGTCTACCTAATGTTATCTTTTATTTTCTCATGGTACTAATCGTTGCTTTTCCTTTTCATGCACTATTTATTGTCTACCTCAATGTATCTGCTGAAATTGTAATGTGCAACCTTTAAATCTGCACTCGTAATTTATCTCCTGCACTTTATATATTTGGTTGTAATTATGATACTTATATATATTTACTTTTATTTTTCTGATTTATTCTTGTTACTTATTGCCTCATTGATCTGTGTAATCTTTAAATCCGCACTCGTAAGCTATCTTACTCACTCTACCCTTTTAGCTTCAATGTGATACTTGCATATTTTTCTTTTTCTAATCTGTTCTTGTTTCCTATCGCTTCTCTGATCTCTCTATCTGTATTACCACCACCACTCCTCTTGACTACTTTCTATCCTTGATGATCCCCTCTTCCACTCTCACCATGCTCTCTTAACTGCGACCTTGCTTATTGCCTCTTCCCCTGGAATTTCCCCCTTCTCCAACACCACCGCCTTATTGCCCACCACTCCAATCTGCCCTTCTGCGCAACCTTTCACGCTTTATTGGAAATTCTACCGCTCTCCGACTTCCTCCCTGTTCCATTCCTGTGCTCCTACTCCCCTTCCCTACGGCGCGCCACCCCGATCTACCCCCGCACATCTTCCTCCCACCCTCCATTCTATTTCAGCGGACACATCATGCTTCCCCTCATACATACTCCCTTGATGATAGAATCGCCCATCTCCAGACATGGCCCTAACTCGTGGTCCATCCTTTACCCTTCAAACCTTTCTAAAAACGGTAAGAACATTTTTAAACACAGACTTCTTATTCTCCACCAAGAAACACTATTTGTAGACAACTACAGTAGCCTAACCTCCACCATAAAAACTAACTAAATTTTTTTCACCAAAAGCCCATCTAAATGGAAGAGCATCTTTCTACGACACCTCCCTATCACAAATTCCCTCAAAATCCCTAATGGTCTGAAACTCTCCACCACTCCCTCCTTTACATTTACTGGTGAAATTGACATCTCTATGTTCAAATAAGGATATATATTTATTCAAGCATCTGAAAAATACCAACATTTTTTAACACCACTTCTGTTCACTATCACAATACCTTATACCTACACTGAACACTAACCTCCCAGCTGCAAGATACCCTCCTGTCCCCACACTTCACGACCCCCTCTCATCCACTCCCTGACTCATTAACCTTAAATAAAAGGCCCGATTCCCATATCCACTCCCACTCGACCTCGCCAGATCTTAATTCTATAACCATCAATGAAAGCCTCACTCCCAATATTAACTCCTGACTACCTCACCAACACCCCCCTGTGGGAGTGCAGACAGGATAAACAGACAAGGAGGCTGTATATAGTGAGCCAGTTGGAGTTGTTTATTGACAGTCGTTGATATGACAGTTCTGGATATGGACTTAGTGGGGTTAAGTGACTCTTCAGTCTCTTCCCTCTTCGGGGAGAGGTCGTCTACTGGGGACTCCTCGGCGGTCTGGTCTTCTCCTTGGGTTTGGCTTCTCCCACGGAGGCTCATGAGAGTGAAAGAAATAAGGAGCTGTCAGTACTTTATATAGTTACAGATCTGTATACTAGGGCTAACCCGTCACTTTACACTGTTGTGGTACACACTGTTAGGATAGACTGGGGTATTTGTGGGGGAAAAGGGGTTTTGTTTAAAGTGGCTATAGGAAAGGGTAATAGTGACAGGGCAGGCTTTACACCGAGTTCGAATGTAAGAACACACAACGTAGACCCCGCTTAAATTATAGTTGCTGCAGAGGTCGTGCAAATAGGGGTGTACAAATAAACACTCGTGCCCAAGTGAAAACAACCCAAACAACGAAGACCACACTCAAATGGGGGGGTTACTGCTGAGGTCGTGCAAACATGGGTGTATAAACAACACTCGTGCCCGTATTGTCCCTGTGCCGTTTTTCCACCTCCTCCCTAGTCCCCCTCTCCCTCCCCTTCCAGACTCGAGACACTCACCGGCTATGCCGCAGCTCTCCAGAGTTGCGGCCTCTCTCCAGCCTCCCCCTGCGGGATCTACCACCCCTCACACCACGTCTCGTCTTCTCCGTCTTCTTCTTTGTTCCTTCTGGGGTCTTCAGCTTCATTCAGCTCCGCGTCTTGTTCTCCCGTTTCTTTCGGCGTCTTCCTCTCTCCTCCAGCTACTTCTTCTTGCCGGTCTCCGATTGGCTCCTTTTCTCCTCCTCCGGGGATTCCCTTCCTTGGTAACTCCCTCCTCCTCCAGTGACCTCATGCAGGACGGTTTCCTGTGTGGGCAGTATACGGAGATGTGTGTTTATCCTCCGACAGACCGTGCGCGCGGTTCTACCTCTTGACGGCAAGCGGCTTTCTTTACAAGATACGGGCCAGGGATGGGTCCTGTTCGTTGTCCCCTCACATCCCCTTTCCCTTGCTGTCATTCTAGTAGGGGTCCCCCCTTGTGGATAACTGGATAGGAAGTCCACATTAATCTGTTCCGTCTCTTTTCTGATGTTTGGTATGGAATCTGTAAGGCTGTAGGGCCAGGAACTATCGTAAAAACCCTCTCATTGTTTCCTTTGTTACGAGCTAACCACTCCAAGGGCGCATGATCCGTATATAATATGAATTCACGCCCCTCCAGATAATATTTTATGAGATGTAAAAAGAAAGGTTTAGACTTTTACTTTTATGGTTTCGCAAACGACGAAAACTGAATAAAGTTAATTTTTATTTGATTTGAGTCAATCGCCCATTTAATGGCCAGCGCTTTCTTTTCAATAACGGCATAATTCCGTTCTCGTGAAAATAACTTTCGACTGATATAATATGGGTTTTTCTTCTCCCTGTCTATTTCTTTGTGAGAGCACAGCCCCCAGTCCTTGCTCAGAGGTATCCGTTTGTAGGACAAAAGCTAAGTATAATCAGGACTAGCCAGTACGGTGTCTGAGGTCAGGGTTGTTTTTAACCGCTCAAAGGCTCTACTCACCTCAGGGGAAGGTTTTTTCAGTTTCACCTCCGTTTTTACTGTCTTGTGTAAAAGATCCGTGAGAGTGGCTGCAATTTGGGAAAATTGGGGTATAAATCTACAATAATATCCTAACAACCCAAAAAAGGCACGGAGATCCTTTGCTGTTTGCGGAAAGGGTATTTGGGATATCGCATGCAGTTTCTTGCTTTGAGGTCGTATGAACCCTTCCCCCAACAAGTAGGCCAAATACCTCACTGTTTGGGCAGCCAGATTACTTTTTGCCGATTTGATTTTTAGACCATACTCTATCAAAGCATGGATGACTTGATATAAGTGGACAAGATGTTGTTCCCACGTATCACTATAAATGACAATGCCATCAATATATGCCCCAGCATACTTTTCATGAGGCTGAAAAATTATATTCATGGCCCTCTGAAAGGTAGCAGGGGCCCCAAGTAACCCTAAAGGGTAGCACTTTGAATTGAAACAAACCATCAGGAGTGGAGAATGCTGTTTTTTCTCTATCTTCAGCTCTCAGGGGTATCTGCCAGTAACCCTTACATAAATCCGGGGTACTGATATATTTAGCTCTTCCTATTCGCTCTATCATAATTTCATCTAGCCTGTCAAATTCCGAGATTTTGTTCAGCTCCCGGAAGTCAATGCAAAAGCGCACTAAATCATCCGGTTTAGGCACCAGTACTATCGGGGAGTTCCACTGCTATTAGACGGTTCTATAATGCCCATTCCCAGCATCTTTTATACTTCTTCCCTGATGGCATTCCTACGGGCCTCAGGAATTCTGTAGGGTCCAAGACGTACTTTCTTGCTCGGAACAGTCTTAATGGAATGTTCTAATAAAGTGGTTCTCCCGGGTGTTAATGAGAAAATCTCTTGTAATGGTGACAAGGCTCTGTCTAACTCATATTTTAAGGAGTCAGGTAGTTCAGGGTCAATACATTGGTCATATAAGAGTTTGTTCTCTCCTACGTTCCCTACGAAGTTTGGCTGGGGTCCCATCCATTTTTAGGTCTCGCTACGACGAACGTGCTGAAAGCGCGTTCTCGCAGCGAGAACTATAGTCGGCGTCTCAGCCAAAAAAACGCGACGACGGGAGACAAGAGCTGGCCGCGCACCCAGCATTCTCTATGGCGGCGTCGGATTCCGACGCGCACCTACGGATCGGGTTGCGCGTGTGAGCTTCTACCGTAGACAGCTCACGTGACGTCGCGCGGCGCAATCCGAAATCGCGCGTTGAAATCGGCTCTCGGAATCCCGCCCCTTCTCGCAGGCACTCGCCCTGCACGTCTTAAAACGCTTCATATGACGTTCCCTCTACGCCTGCAGGTTCGCCCAGACCTCTGAAGACTACAAAAGGTACTGTCACGGTGCCAGTCGCATTTAAGCTTACGGCTCGCACCGCTCTTTATGCCTCTTGAGCCCTGAATCGTGTACCGTGCGAGTCTCACCCCCATCCCGACTCGCACCGCCTCTCTGCCTGCCCTCGCCCTGGGTACGTTGAGACCGTACGCCACGCAGCGTGGGTATTGGAAGGGCACCTTAATACGAGCGCACCTGGCTGGTACGACTCGTACCCTGGGTTCCCCTGACCTACGGAGTACGCGTCTCACGCGGGATGCGGGATAGTTGGTAGGCTCCTTCCCCGGTAATCGTAAGAGGCACACAGAAGCGCTACGAGGCGTTCAGGCCTCAACGGACCGTGCGTCCAAGCATTAGATATTGCCTGCAACCTTGTTGATGCAAGCTTCCTCCACTTTGAGTTAGAAGCTATAAAGCACTTCGGAAGCGAAAATGTTTTGGGTCGTGCTTGTGACAGTGTGCATTTGCCTGAGAGACACTATTGTTTTCAGTTAAACTCACCCATTGGTTTTGTTTGATTACATTTCGCTCGTCTTTGCTGTCTCCTAATTGGCCATTGCTGGCCACTCATCACTTCTGCTCGTCTCCATGGAACAGGGACCAAACAGATTGATTCACCCTAATCCGTGCCCTTCTGCTGCTCCTGACGCGATTGGGATACTATTTCCTCCCTCGCTCCCCCTTTCAAACATCCTACCTATCTGGTACGCCCTCCCTCCTCCCCCACACCTCCCTCGTTTTAATTTCCCTCCACCCCCTCCTGTTGTCACTGCTACCAACGTAAAGCGTACCCTTCCAGTTTGTTGTACACATTGAAACTGCAGTTCGTGAATTATTATACGTATTCGCGCAGTGACGTAAACAGACTATTTTGTTAACCAAAACAGATTATAACCTTGTCCCCGTCTACACTTCTGTCCTTTATGAATCGGTGTTTACAACTGACATTATTTGCGTCCGGTATTTTTTTACTGCAGCTTCCCGACTTTTCTATTACTGAGCATACGTATCACTCTTCTAATGCACCTCAGTCATATCCTGCTGCACTAATTGCTGAGACCCATATTTAGCTTTCGCAATGCACTCGATTCCTGCAGCACTTCTTCAGTTCCTCTTCAGTTCCATTACTGGAGCGCACACAGCACCACCAGTAACTCCCATTCACAATCTGCAACTTCCCTGCTAATCCCAAACTGGCAGTACACTGGTCTTCCAATGCAGCTCAGTCATATCCTGCTACGTAAACCATGCTTGTTCAGGGCCTTGTCATCCTCCAAAAGATGTGCCATTGCACCTCAACCTTCCTTCAGTATCCACTACTGTCCCTTCACCGGGAACAACCGGCAGTGCAGCCAGTGCACCTCGATCATAACAAGACTCGCCTGCAACCATTCAATCATGGAGTCAACCACACTGACCTCTGCTAAATAATGCACCACAATCATAACCTGCAGCTTCTGCTTCAGAGACGCTGCCACAGTCCCCTCAATACACCTCACCCCTGACCTGCAGAATCTGCTATTTCGGTACAGGAGCTTACAAACAGCCCTGCCAATGCTCCTCATTAACACCATCCAGAACCAAATGCTGTTTCATTACGGAGACCAGATACAGCTCAGGGAATGTATCCCAGCCCTGACACTCTATTCATGGTTTTCCAGTACTGAATCACTAGATCTGCCAGTGACCCTCAATCAAGCATTGCAAGCCTGACTGAGCACATGTCCCATTCCTGGCATTTCACCTTTGGAAGGAGGCTACCAAACTTTACCAGGACCTATGAGCAGCTTCCCATTGCTTTTTTTCCTGCCCATCCCCACATCCGGTCAGTTTCTATGCCCTAGTCGAATGTTACTGGCTGGTTTAAATCAGCAAGCTTATAACAAGCAAGACTAGCACTCTATATTACTGCCAACTTTGCTTAGCATAAGCAACAGCTAACCATTCACAAACTATGTTTATATACCAGTTGCAAATTAAAATAAAAAAATTAATGCAAAGCCTTGTAATTTACAATGCCAGTAACTCAAACATTAATGCTGAGAGACCTATTGCATTGTAAATGCTTGTTTAAGGAGGTTAACATGATATACTTGTGACATCCCTCTGTCTTTGTCCAACTCTATTTTATAGGTGACCAGAGTTACCTGTTCAAGCACAATATAGGGTCCCTGCCATTGTCCCAGAAGCTTGTGATCGGAGTACGCCATCATTAATAACACTGAGTCCACCACTTCAAAGGCTCTAGGTTTGGTTTCTTATCATATTGAGCTTTTTGGGCTTCTTGGGCTCTCTCCATATTATTCCTGACTATGGTACGGATCTGTTCCAGATGTGTTCTAAGGTTCCTTACATATTCAACTAAGGGTGTAGTGGTGTTTGGCTCGGTCTACCATTTCTCACGCACCATATCCAATAATGAACGCGGTTGATGGCCATATAAAAGCTCAAACGGGGAATACCCCATGCTTTTTTGGGTTTTGCACCGAATGGCATACAAAGCTAAGGGCAACATGTCGTCCTAACTTTTGGATTCCAAGGCCAAGAGTTTTTTTAAAGTAACTAAGTGTTGCATTATAATGTTCGACCAGATAGTAAGTTTGGGGATGACATGCCGCCGTTCATATCTGTTTAATACCCAGCTGGGTACATACTTGTTTCATTAATTTAGACACCAACGGGGTCCCTTGATCAGTGAGAATCTCTGTAGGGAATACTACTCGGGAGAAAACCTTGATCATTGATTTGGCTATGCTAGACGCAACTGGATGTCTTAATACAATTGGTCTGGAAACCGTGTAACATAGTCCACCAGAATTAGGACGCAACGACACCCGCTTCGTGAAGGCAATAGTGGCCCAATAATGTCCATCCCAACTCTTTTAAAGGGTTCATCTATGATAGGTAGGGGATGGAGTGGTGCTTTAGGAGGTCTGTATCGGCTGTTTTTGTGGCAAATAGAACACTCCCTACAATACCGTTTCACTTGACCGGGCTAGAAATCGTCCTAGGGAACTTTTTAACATTGTCAAATACCAAACCTCCTCAGCCACCCCAAAATTACTAGCTACGATTGAGAGGTGTGAAGATATTGCTAGCTTCTTTTCTGATAAAGTCACCAAGATTGATCAATCCTTCACATTACTACCCTACCACATAGTCAGCACCCCCTCCTTAACATTCCCCCTGTGCCTTCTTCCACACCCTTTCCCGCCCCCCCATGATCCCTCTCAACTCCACCTCTCTATTACCCCTTATGAATCATACCCTACTGACCCCCAACTAAAAAACAATGCTTCATGGAATGATTTTTGCCCAGTATCAGTAATTGATGTTCTCAACATCATCTCCAAGCTTAAACCATCCTCGCGTACCAGAGTTCCTCTTCCTGCTCATTTGGTTCAAGAAATAAAACACATCATCGCCCCACTATGGACCAAAATCATCAACTCGTCAACTTTGCCACTGGTATTGTTCCCGCTTCCCTCTAACTAGGCCAAATTACCCCCATCATCAAAAATACAGCGGCTGATCCCAACGACTTAAACAACATGCGCCCTTTCTCCAACCTTCCCTTCCTATCAAAAGCCCTCGAAAAATGCGTCCTGATACAGTTGGAAAAACACTTTGACCCATTCAACCTCTTAGACGTTTTCCAATTAGGTTTCAGAAAGGGATGCAGCACGGAAACAGCAATGCTCAACATTACTGACAACATACATCGTTCCCTGGACAAAGGCGAACCCTCCCTCCTTATCCTTCTTGACCTCTCTACTGCCTTTGATACTGTTAACCATGTCATCTTACTCAATATTCTCAAAGATCGTTTCGGCTTTGAAGCTGATGTCCTCCAGTAGTTCACCTCTTATTTCCAAAATAGAACTCAACAAATTAAAGTCAGCTGTTGCCTTTCTAAACCACAACCTGTCTCCTTGGGCGTTCCACAGGGCTCTATTCTTTCTCCCACTCTTTTCAACCTCTTCATGGAACCCCTCACCCTTATTCTTAAACAAGGAAAAAATAGTTATCACCTCTATGCTGATGACACACAACTTTACTACAAGATCAAATCCCACGACGACATCTTACATCTTAACGATGCACTGACCAAGATTCAAATGTGGTTCCATCAAAACCACCTCAAATTAAACCCCCAAAACACAGACATCATCCTATTCCCTCCCAAGTACAACTTGCTCCCTATTCAACACTGGATCACGGACATTAAAGCTCTCAACTGCTCTCTCGCCATCTCCTCCTCGGTCAAATCCCTTGGCATTAGCAGCGATCAGAACCTCAATCTTACTCCCCATATAAAAATCTCGGCAAAAAGAGCTCTCTTCACACTACATCACCTAAAAAAAAAATCAAACTCTTCATTTCAGCAGATGACTTTAAATCAGCTGTATAATCACTGTCCCTGTCTAGAATTCATTATGGCAACGCCACTCTTGCTGGCACCCCCAAAGTCCACCTAGCCTCTATCAAATCCGTTCTTAACCTCGGCACCAGTTCTATATCTGACTGTAAGCAATACGATCACATCTCCCCTGTTCTAAAAAAACTCAAATAGCTTCCGATCGAAGGCAGATCCACCTCAAAGATTGCCTGCATCACACACAAAGCCCTTCACCAAAATTCCCCTTCTTACCTCTCCGACAAACTCCAAAAAGCTGGGTGTACTAGAACAATGAAGAGTACTAACGCTCTTGTCCTAGTCCCTCCTCTGCTAAAAAAGAAAGCAACGCAGTCTCGCTCATTCTCTGGTAACGCCCCTTCGATCTGGAACACTCTTCCCAAAGATATACGCTGTAACCCCTCATACTCCTGCTACAAAAAAATACTCATGCTGCTCCTTCTCAACAAATATTGAGGTTCTTAATTCTACTTACTCTCTCTGGCCATGAACTCCACCTCTATGCACCGCTTATACAGGCTCCCCTCTACCTATAATTCACCTGATCCCTCCCTTCCACTAATGTTTCTAAACCTCTCGCCTTTTCCATCTACTGACATACTATATAATTCCTCTCAATCTTCCTGATCTACTATCTTCAATTTGCTACATGATCTTGAACTTCCAAACTTAAATCAATCTTAAAATTCAACTGCCTTACCTTATTATATCAACTGCACTGAGTTTAGGCTGTCTCTATGTTTTAAACAAATCCTGTAAAGCGCTCAGATACTCTTGGGTCCAGCTAGCGCAATATAAAACCTTTAAAATAAATAAATAAATTCCCTCGTTCGATGGGGGTTTGGGGACGACTCACCTCTATTTATACTATCTAGCAACGCGACTTCTCTCCATACATGACTGGTTCAACGGGGGTGGTCCGATCTGGCTTATAGGCTCGAGCTGGGGGAGCTGGGCCTCCCCAGAATCCAGTCCTTTCTGTATTCCTACCTGTCTGCCGGAGGTGACTCGCTCAGAGTTACTAGCCTGGCGGGCAGCACTGCAGTACACCAATTGGACACACACACTGACCTAATGTACACCCCTGTGGCACGGTACCTGGCTCAAAGAAGTGAACAGGCTTCGCCGCTTTGGGGCTTGGGACCTCATCGGCATTACGCATTTGGGCGACGTGTGGGAGGGGGAATCACATGCGCTCCTTCGACGATCTCCAAACTAGATACTCTCTGCACCACCGCCAGACTGCGTTTGGTGCAGCTCTACTATTTACATGCTGAATACCTTACCCCGGTATGCCTTCACCGGGCAGGGTTTAGTCCGTCTGCAGCATATACTAGGTGTGTCCATGACTCAGCTGACTTCCTTCACATGGTTTGGGCCTGCCCCAACCTGGCGGGATTTTGGAAGGATGTCAAGGAAGAACTAACCAAGGTCCTAGGGTGGGGGTTCCCCACGACCCTAAGAACACGATCCTGGGCATCACTGATGGGTTGGACGGGTCTTGTAACGAGAAATTCTTTTTCACTACAGCTATGGTGGTAGCTAAAAGAGACATTGCGGCCTCCTGGAGATGCCCGGAACCCCCAAGTGTGAGGTGATAGCGGACTGGAGTGGATCGGTGCGCCACACAGGAGAAAGTTAGATATGTGGCGCGTGGGTGCCCCAAGAAATATCGCAGAGTCTGGGGGAAGTGGTCGAGGGGAGGTGTAGGCATAAGGGGATAGTCCGATTTCATCCTAGTTTTGTTTTTATTACTGTCTCTACATTGGGTAACAAGAACATGTGCATGTAATCATAGACTATTAAGATATGGTGCTGAATGGCTTGTGCATTCCTTTTGTAAACCAATAAAAATGTGATTATCAAAAAAATGAAAATCTTATTCCCGATTATTTTCTTTCTGTTTTAATGTAGAGTGACTTAACCACCGCTTCCTTTATTCCTCTCTGAATCTTTTCACTGAGCGATTTGCTGTCCTCAACAACAAAAACATGGCAGCATGTATTATAAATCCAGGCGTAAAGACATATTGGCCTAGTGTAAACACTTAACTGTGAATTGTTCCAGTGTTTCTAATATGGAGGCACATCGTAGAGCGACACCAATGTGCATGCAGGACCTTGGCGCTCCACTCTACTGTAATATGAGTCTCTCGAAGATACGTGTTTTGAGGATTCCAAAAGTTGCGCGAGAACCAATAACACAATCAAATTCCAAAAAAGGCCTCAAGCCAGCAGTCACTCCCGCAATATTGAACATGGTAATATTGTTTCCTCTGTATTACCAGCATCAATTAAATTTGTATCCGTTGGATTTCATTGGAGTTCCTGCTTGACACCGCATCAGCATATGGTAACTAGGTCTGCTTGAGTACTTGTCTAGTCAGCCTTGTTGCTACATTGTTGACAACAATACACTTGTTTAAGGTGACTAATAATGCTTTATTCATCAATCTTCCCTAGAGTTATACAGCGGTTAATAAATGTGTCTGCCTCTGCTAATAGCCATTACCTGTCTCCTGTCCTTAACATTCCAATCATCCCACATCCGAAATTCAATCAGCAGAACAACCATGACCTCAGAATCCATTCTTGGAACCTAAAGTCATTACATCGAAAACAACAGAAGTCAGTACTTGAACTAGTAGCTCCTGAGTATATGTAGGAACTTGTTAAATGTTCACCTCTAAAGAATTAGGACAGTTTGCCAGTTTTCCCTGAAAAAGATGCAATCTCATTGACTTCATCTTAGACGTTTTCTCCATTCTGACCGCTTTGGTGGGAAGTACACAGCTACGGCACAACCATTCAAGAGATTACAGAAGCTTCTTGATGACACATCCTAGGCTCGCCCTAATAAAGTTCTTCAACTAGAAGAAAAATTCTTTTTTTATTTCCAAAGGCGAAACTTTGAGTAGGACTGACCATAGACTTTCAACCAGCAGAGGTAAAGTGTGAGTTTTTATTAAAAGAGATAACTTGATCAATGAAATCACCCAGTATACCATGTGAATGACGTACTGTTAAGTTACATTCATTACATTTCTGTAACTAGACAACCTCTACCTACAGAGCCTTGATTGAACTCTGCATATTAGAACATTAGGTCAACAATGTCACATCTGTAAAAGAAAATAGTGAAAAAATGATCTGTATTCTTCCAGGATTACTTTTAAAGGCACATTAAAAATACTGCTCTGCAAATGGACCTTACTAGGTCTCTTTTTTGGAAGACAAGAAACACCGGGCACAGTGTAGTTTACTCTAGAAGGGCATGTGAACTCAAGACATACATATATATTACAAAGACAACTAAAAATGTATTTTATTTTTCTTGTTTGATATTATTTTGTATTATTTTTGTATAGAAAAATTGTTCACACGCATCATTTCTATGGTCTGTTGCTTCTTGTGGGAATTTTTTGACTCCCTTCAGTCATGTCTAAGTTACAACATTCGGGTTCACTGATGAACAGTTTGCCAATATGGTGGGCAGTTGAGCTAATTTTGGCCATCAAAATGGCAAATTCCACAGATAAGAATGAAGATGCAATAGAATTGTTAGCCCTTAGTTTTTCTAAGGGCTAACAATACTATTGCATCTTCAGATGAAGCGTAAAGAACTACATGGGAAATATATGAATATCTCAAAGCAGGGGTGATTCCCCAAGGTCTACGGGTAAGAAATATACCGGGGTTTTTTATTCAAATTAAACAATTTCTAGAACGATGGGCCATGAAATCTAATCATTGCTCCCGTGAAGATTAATAACTGGGCAGGTTTTATTTATGTATCTAAAACAACCTCGTTAGGTTATTTAATAAATAAAGAATGGCACCATAACTCCTGTTTAAATATCATCATTTAATAGAACTATTACCTCCATGGTTTTACTTCATATTCCATCCTTGTTCTCTCTCTCTTTTTTGTTCTCAGCACATTGTAATGTGACAGAACCTTTTTAAACAAAGAATTATCCATCCTGACCCCTGAAAATATAGTGCTTCTTCGATTAGTTCTATCCATCGCCTTATGGTTAGTAATTGCTTTTAATTTAATAAGATTCTTAGATTGCAACTTTATTGATCAGTTAGTTTTAGATTTTTAATGTTGGGAACCCATATTTGTTTTAACATTCAGACAATCAATGCTTTATGCGATCGGTATATATTGATATGGAGCGACCCTGCCGTCAGATGATTTGAAAAATGAGGAGAGGTAAGGTTAAATATTATTATTTTAGGGGCTTGAAGCTAGTACCTTTCACTCTCTGCAGTCTTGATATTTTATATTTATTTTACTCCCTTATGTACTATGTTATTATGTAGGCTACAAGTCCTCATCATCTCCCTCCTACTATGAACCATACACAGGCATTATAAGATGACTTCTAATTAAAGGTACTCATTATTCTATGAAGTACAGTTAGTATCAGTTGATATTGCTATGCATCAACTCTTGGAATACCATTTAGTCATCATTCTGCCCTTTTTATCTTATTCTCTTCATGCAGTCAATTAGATTCAGGAAAACAACACTCCATGTTGCTGTATCATTTTAAACAAGCCCCATTCTTGATATACACGAGATAGATTGAGGTAATAGTATTCTTACATTTTGCTAGAGATTAGTCAGAGCATGATAAATTCACCAATAAGAGTCTGAATCTTACATCTGCTCTAGTCATAGTATGTCTTCGTTTTGGGAAGCACTGTCGCCACTTTTTGAGCATGTTTTGTCACTTGCATGAACCACTGAGACTATAAGCTACTGTCACTTGCATAAACCCCGTTCCTAATGATGTGTTCTTTTGCATGTAAAACGTGATCTGTGCCAATTTTTGAATTGCATCTATGTGTTAGGTCTAGTCATTTCTATGTATTAACTCAAGGAATGAAACCTCTGATTGTATATACTTTCATCCTAGTGGTTATCCAAGATATTTTTATATTGGTTTTAAATGTTTGAAAGGGCTTTCTAAACTCTAGATAAAAATCATGTTTACATATATATTTTGTTTAGTAACCAGTGACGTAGTCCTGATGTCCATTGGTTTAATTGTTTAAAGGAAAACATTTATGTAGTTCTAAATATAACACTGGGAATGTTTATTTGTGTTTGTATACATTATTCAAATTTAAAAAAAACATTTTCTATCCACAAATACAAAATAATATCAAACAAGAAAAATAATAAAATTATAGTTTCAATGTTATAGATAGTTGTCTTTGTATTTATTATTATGTAATATATATGTATGTCTTGAGTTAACATGCCCTTCTATAGTAAACTACACTGTGCCCGGTGTTTCTTATCGTCCAAAAAAGTATTCTCCCTGTCAGGGTAGTATCCTATTTTCAGGGGCCTGTTCGTTTTCCAGAAAAAAACACCTTATCAGGTCTCTGCAACAACAAACATGTAAATGGACACCACACATATTTTAAATAACTAATCATCTCAAGACAAGAATTTATAAGTCGAGTCCCAGTACTTTTCTTTGAGACTGGTATTTATAGAACAAGCATTGGCAAAACTAATAGGTCTCACATTTGGGACAATGTCTTTGCCAATGAATTTTCGTAAGGTGCTGTTCAGCAAGGCAACAAAAAGAGAGGTGCAATGACAATGCTGCACCAGCCAAGTTATTCTGTAGGCATGCACACCTACAAAAAGATGCAGGCATCATATTTCTTTTAGTTTACTGATCGTTACATTTTTTTAAAAAATAACACCAAGTAGGGCAAAACAGCTTTTTGTTCTTACAGTTTGCTGCTGGTCATACTCTCCACCCCATAATAATAATAATATTTTTTTTAATTAAAGAAGAAATGGGAGGCAATGGATGAGTTGAGGGAGAGGAAACAGAGAGTGGGCGAGGGAGGTAAAATGGCAGGACAGAAGAACATGAGGGATGTGCTTAAGCAAAAAGAAAAATCTTAGTCCCTAAAAGTGAGAATTGGAAGGACAGAAGCAACTAATCGGAACAATAGAAAACAGGCTATGCTACAAGGGAGGAACAAACACAAGATGAACAAGCTGGAACAAGGAAAACTATTGAAGAATAAGCAGCAATCAAATTAGTGTGAAAATAAGGCGAACAAATTGTAAGTGGCTTGGCGGACTGTAGCCCAAAATAAGTCTTTGCAACCTGACTGCTCACAATGTCTGGTATGCAAGACCAAATGAGGAAGCAATCTTCTACTCATGGATGACATTTAAAGGTATTAGCTGTACTTCCCTTCATGACTAATAGTTGAACTGAAAATAATGGTGCTTAGTGTGGGTGTTAACATTTAAAGAATACATACCTGCACTTTTTGGGAAACCAATGATTAAATGTGCCTTGCCTTTACACCAAGATACTCCATTTTATTTGTAACATTTCAAGACCATTGTTGTTTTGGCCACAAGTGTATTGCTTTCTAGGATTCTTAGTCTAGATTTCCTAAAGATAATGAGAAGTCTACAAGACTCAGTATGTAATAAATTAGTGGTACTAGATGAAAAGTTTGAACTAGCATGAACGATAAAGAGTGACTTGACACAATGAATTTGGGTATTTCAATAACACTAACATTTCCCCTAACATTTCTCCTCTTGGCCACTACAGAGCACAAGGGAGTAGAGAGTTTGGAAATATTATTTACTAAATAGATCATGTGTTTGTAAAATACATACTATTGATGATGGCTGTTTCCATGAAGTTAATGGTACTTAGATAGATTAAATTAATCGTATTTGCAATGATTTAGACAAACAATCCGATAAGCTGTGCTACACTGCTGCGCCACACTAATAGTTAAAAGTATGGAACAGGATATAAGGAGGGTACATAGTGAGTGGGGTATAAACTGCCACACTTACTCACATACTAGAATGGAGCCCTATGTAATGAGTTACAGTTTTAGACAGTCCAGACTTATTATACATTGCACTACATGCTGAAAAATATAAACGTAAAAGTGATCTTGGTTACCAAGCCAAGAGTAGCCGAGGGTGTAATGAATGACACGTTGGAAAATGACAGCTAACTGGGTGACTGACGTACTACATAGGCATTTGAACACACTCATTGCGCACTACAAACTGTTTAAATAGTTGCGTACCATCAAACATTTTAAGTCTGTGGGTTTTAAAGTAGTAATAATGTTCTGCTGACACTGCAGACGTTTTCAAAAGTCTGCAAAAAAATGTTAGGGCAATGTCAGTCCTCTTTTACAGGGCAGAAAAAATAAATATCAAACTTGATATCTCCTGCAGAATGGGTGTTATCTAATGTAAATATGCTGGACACCTTTTGGGCTGCAATTTAGGGCCGAATGTATTAGAGAATTTTAACCATTCTGTGTCTATGATATGTGTTGATACATAAGGGCCTACTTCTTTCCTTAAGTGTAGCACCGGCCTAGCCCCAATGACATGTGGGGATAGATAGAGAAACATCTAATGCTGTGTGGGGTAGGAAAAATATCCCCATAACTTTCACTTAACACACAGCTACCTTTATAAGTATTTCGGGTGCAGTTTCGCTGCAGAATCAGGGCCAGTGGAAAACGTGTGCCCCTATCACCTCTCCATTGAAGCAGTGGATAAGTGTGGCATTAACATGAAAAGGACTGCAAGGCTCAGCATATCATCACCCTGAGAGTACGATACCCAGTCCAAGCTCTCCACACCAACTTATACTGACCCACCAGTGGATCGTGTAGAGCATGTAGAGCAACCATGCATGGTTCATAGAAAGCCTGTGAAGCATTTTGCCTCCAGGGTCGCCTACCTTGGCGTTGTCAGTCTGGTTACAGTTGTCCCCATTGCAGTAATACATGCTGCTAAGGTAGAGACGCTACGGCTGGATACAGCTGATGTTCCAGTTCCACCCTTCTCTCCCAGGCCACACCGAGTACCCACAATCGAGCATGGAAAGGGAAACAGGACAATAATACAGCACGACTACTGGCGATAGCTAACCGGACAGACATCATGGAATGGCAAAGATTCAGAATTACTGCGGTCAATGTCGGGAAAGAAAAGAAAGATAAAAAAACAACAGGACTGAATATTTTATTTTTAGAATGGAGCCACACTCGGAAAAAAATGATCTGAGATAAAATATGAAAACATCGATGATTAAAATATGTTTGAACTATATAACAATTTAAAATATTAGGGAAGCATATTGTACTATTACCTACGCCAGTGTAGACGATAAACTTTTATTCCAGAGTGATTTACAGGTAATATAAATGAAAAAAAGACTAGTTCTACCCGTTTGCAGCGAGTCTTCTGCTTATTCGTCGAAGCCCTGCCTGCTGAATGTACCAGAATAAAAACCATAATAAACAATACTACCAACGAGCGCGCATGTGTCCCACATGAGCCTGTGGACACATTGACAGGAAGCCAGAAAAGACGGGAACACTTGTCTTGCTAGATGATTCGTTACCAAAGAGTAGCTACCACAGTTACTAAGAATGGTATGGTAACTGTTTAAGAATGTAAACTATAAGTATGTAGAAAATAGCCTGAATAAATGTAACTACCATAAATAGCTCACAACTATTATTAAAGATAATTTAAGACTAGGCATTTTCTTTAGTATCGCAATCAGTTATGAAAGTAAGCAAATATATATACCTTTTGAAAGAGACTGACTCAAAAGTTGGACCCAGTTAACCAAATAAATATTTGTTCCTGCTGTGTACTCTTTGTATGACGCCGAGCAACACTCTTTTTCAAAATAACCGTCAAGGAACGTGAGAAAAAGAGAAAACGGACAACAGTAACCATGGCATGTCAAGTAAGCAAACTAGCTTGACAAGCGGCGGGCGGTAGAGCGTAGGGGGAGAGAGCTTTCTAGAAGTGCTACAAAATAATTATTTCCAAATAGCGTATTAGTATCACAACATTCATAACGTGCGTACTAGCTACAGAAAATATTTTCTTACAAAGATATAGTATTTTTATTTTCGCGGTTTTTCTATAGATGTTATAAAAAATATAGACTACCTTTTGATTTCTGCAAAATTCGAATATACTTATGAGGCGGAATTGAAGAATAGTGTGTAGCAGTTAATTTAATTTGACTCAGTAAGATCTCCGTTTAAAGATGGCTGCCTCTCCGATGCGTGCTTGACGGCTGGCGCGAAAGACTGCTCCCTGACATTTCACTATTTTACAGTGCCCCTGCTGCTGGTGGCCGAGGTCAGGGGAAGATGGCGGCCTCCCTTACCCTTAGGCTGGGCAGAGCCGGGCTATGGAAGGTGATGCTGTCCGCGGCTCCGCACCTTCGCCAAGGCGGCTGTAGGTTCCTGAGAAGCGGAGGGACACTGCAAGGTGAGGTGGTGGGAAGGACGCTGTAAGTGGCGGTTGAAGTAGGCTGTGACATCAGAAGAAAGATGTGAGGTTAGCAGAGTTATGGTTCAATGCCTCGCCAAGGTAGCTAGTAGTCTCTATTTAATGCAAAAAGAATGCAATTCAATTGACTCGGTACCTTTGAAAGGAAGGTGTGAGGAGTATTGGAAGTCAAAATAGCTTTAAGTTTTTGGTGTTGTGTAATGCTTGGTAGTAGTGTGCAACACATGCAGCTGGACTTATTTAAAGACAATATTGTATGGGGTCGGTGACAAGCTTTAATGTGTATTTTGTCCTTAGGACAAGTAGGTCCAACCCTCTGCGGCACAAACACTTTGGCTGCCAGTTTACAATACCACAGTTTGGATCAGGGAAGAGCATTGTTTACAGTTAAGGTATTAGGTATGTCCAGGAGTTAATGCTATAAAAATACTTGTATTTAATATTCATTAATGGAAAGACTTTATTACTAGGATGAGCACTGAAAGTAAATGTTGTAAGCTCTGACTGCACTACTGACGGTTATTCCAATATAAATTTGTACACACGTTTTCAAATTTTAGTAATATGAGGCAATGTGTAATACTCCCAGAGTGCTCTCTGATTATATGCAAATATTTCGGACGCTGCTTGAAAGCAGGTCTGATGATTCTTTGCTTTCAAAATAAAATGTTC
Source organism: Lissotriton vulgaris (assembly GCF_964263255.1). Taxonomy (NCBI): domain Eukaryota; kingdom Metazoa; phylum Chordata; class Amphibia; order Caudata; family Salamandridae; genus Lissotriton; species Lissotriton vulgaris. Next base: position 207,466,635 of record NC_141688.1, on the reverse strand, counting down.
ACAAAAAATGCAAGTAGGAAAAAAACATTTATCTAAACTACTGCAGCATTATTTAGTATAATTAACATTGCCCTATCAGATCTGGATCTCCAGATTGCCAATCATGGAAAAGCAGACCCAAATGATTTTATGCCAACCTACGTGGGTAGAGGACACAAGACAACAGTAGATTTCATATTTCTTTCTCAAACCTTAATGTCGAAATTTAAAGACTTTGAAGTCATTGTCACTCCCTTTAGCGATCATGCAGCCCTAACATTAACAATGTTTATGCATACCAACTCTTCCCATAAATTAGAGATGGCGACCACTCTTAGGCAGAACAAGATTGAGATCAGTAAACGAAATGGACTAACAATCAGATGGGCTAAAATTAACCCATCCGATATAATGCAAAAATTAATAACGCGGTCCTACTCAAATATAATGAAATGCCTTGACCTTACAACTAGCCACAAAGAAGTCTTGAGAAATTTTAACTTAATACTAGATGCTATAAAAGACCTGCTTACCACAAAACCTAAAATAAACCGCCCTACAAAACCAAAGTGGTTTAATCATAACTGCACAGCGGCTCTATCAAAGCTGAAATCCGCTCTCAAAAATAACCCACGTGATGCGGCTCAGATCCAGTTGCTCAGGCGACAATATACAGGGGAAAGAAAGCAGAGAACTGCCCAACTAAAGCAGAAGCTATGGGACGATCTTCACCACGGCGCAGTCTCACAAAATAGCGAGCTTTTCTGGCGTACGGTCAGAACCCCATATCTTACAGAAAAAGATACCCCAAAAATAGAAGTCGCTATCGATGAAAATACCTGGGTTTCTCACTTCGAGGAAATTTTTAAGAACACTCTTCCAACAGAATCCCCTCTTCCCAAGGTAAATTACCCTATCTTGGTCCCGTTCGATATTTCAGACCTTATAGATGCTCTGCAGAATAGCAAAACAGGCAAGGCACCAGGACCCGACGGGGTCCCGGTGGACCTTTTTAAAAGCAATCAAGACCTCTGGGCCCCCATCTTAACTAGAGTGTGTACAGCTGCAGCAAGTGAGGGAATCCTAACATCTTGGACAAAATCAATAATGGTTCCCATTTTTAAAAAGGGGGACCGACAAGATGTAAAATGCTACCGGCCCATATCACTGCTGGATTCGCTCGGGAAAGTAGTGGGGAGAGTGATTCTAGAGCGTCTCCAGCAGTGGACCGAGGACAGGGGCATAATTTCGGATATCCAATTCGGATTCCGAGAAGGATTCGGTACCCTAGAGCAGGTCCTCAATCTTACTTTAATAATGGGGAAGTATACACAGGCCATACCCACCAAGATATACATGGTCTTTGTTGACCTTTCCGCAGCTTTCGACTGCGTGTCGCACAGGAAGCTGTGGAGGGTCTTAGCTCAATTGGGAATAGATCCACCCCTCTTAGATTTCCTCAAAGAACTCTACACCGGGGCTACAGCCAGAGTACGCTTTGGCGTCAATGGTGAGTTGACGTCTTCGTTTAGCGTAGGGCGTGGGGTCAGGCAGGGATGTGTCCTGGCCCCCTTCCTCTTCTCACTCTACACCAATGGTTTGGAGGAGGAGATGTTGGGGGGGGGGCCCAGGACCTCCCACGCATAAACCGCCGCCTGATCCCTGCCCTGCTCTACGCGGACGACGCTGTCATCCTAGCACGAACACCCAAAGAGCTCCAAAAAGCAGTGAACAGATATACGTCCTTTATGGGCAATTTAGATCTAAAGGTGAACGTAAAAAAAACGTTCGTAATGACAGTTGGCAGACACCGAAAAAGAACCTATCCTATAGTTCTCAATAACCAAAAGCTTGAACCTACCCCACATTATCCTTACCTGGGGGTTGTGATAGATGACCAACTCTCTTGGAAACAAGCAGTGAGCACAAGGGCACTTTTATTTAGGAGATCAATCGCAGCACTAATAACTTTTTCTCAGAAACTAGGCAAGAGACCACCAGTAGAGCTACTTAAGATTTATAATGCCAAATGCCAGGCTATAGCAACATATGGTGCAGGAGTCTGGGGGTATACAGATGTTAGTCCTATTCAAAGGGTGGAAAACACCTTTTTAAGATTCTTATTAGCTACCCCCAAAGGCACCTCAATCTACGCAATGCACCTAGAATTAGCCATACCCTACTTAGAGGACTTAATCAAAATTGAACCTCTGATGTTGTGGCGACGCATCTGGAAATCAAGTAAAAATGTTCTGACCCAAGCCATTATCACAGATGCAATGAGTATGGACAACTCCGTAAAAATAAAGTGGCTCCTATATGTTAGGAATTTTCTTACTGATTTAGGCCTTGAGAGCTACTATTTAGACCCGACAACCATAACAGACATCCCAAAAAAAGACCTGAAACGCCAAGCATTATGCCATTTGGAAACGTTAAGACTTACATCCAACTCCACAAAAACGGCAGTGATCCATTCAAATATGATTCAAATAGCCTTTGTCATTCACCCGTATTTAGAGCTCCAAATACCAACTTACGAGAGAATGCTTATTACAAGATTCAGGCTAAATATGTTCTATAGAATGGTCACCTTCCCGTCACAAAATTGTTGGGACGCTATACTCCCGCCCTGTCCTTGTGACGGTTTATCAATGCAGTCGAATCTGCACGTGATCCTGCTCTGTAAATACCATCAAGCCCACAGAAAGATCTGGCTTTTACCGATATTGAAATCCTGGGGATTGAGACAGTGCAGACCTGCCCTTTTAAGACTGCAAATGTTGGAAACACCGAATGTCTGTTATTTTATTAGTAGTTTCCTAAAATGTATAATGAAACACAGAAAGAATTTGTAAAAACCTTGCCAGTTTGACCATAAGCAGTACATTGCACATTTTTTGATCAAGTCTTCTTTTTTAACTGTGAAATGAATTTTATCGGAATCCTATGTAACATGTTTACTTTTACTGTGTTTTGATATCTTGTGTACTTTTATGGTTTTTCCATTGTGAATAAGCCGAATAAAGATTAATTATAATAATAGTAACACGTTGATTTATGCGAGTATTTCCCAACAATATTCATAATGGACAAACAGTTTAAATACACTTACTGAAAAAAATAAACAAGCATTGACAAAGCCAGTAAGTCTGAAATTGGAGGTCAGTCTTGTTTTTGTCAATGCGTGACTTTTTTAGGTATGGTTTTTGTAAAACCATATCAGTGTTGGAGCTGCTGGGCCCTCACCATTCTAACAAGCATTGGCAAAAACAAAAATAGTTTTTTCGTCTCAAAGTACACATTGCCACAGGAGTTCTGGGCACTGTGCAAAACTGCTTTGTGTGCCAATATGGTCCTTGTGAAAGAGCAGACTGCTGTCACTCACAGTGATGCCAGCTGGTAGAGAGAGAGTGACAGGCAGTCTTTGTGGTAGGAGGAGTCACGATACGAGCGGAGGAGCGGAGGTGCAGAGTAACGGTCGCGGCGGTGTGTGAGAAAAGAAAGCCAGCGGTTTCGGCTGAATTACTGAAGGCGCCCCCGCGGAGGTCAAGGCGGGCGCGACGATTAGGCAGAGACTGAGGCAGTTGGACTGGCAGTCAGCGGTCGGACGGAACGGGACTGGACGGGACCTGGTGGGGAGTCGGAGCCAGGACCTGAGCCTGTGCAGCCCTGTGCAGCCCCCCGTGCTGGGGAAAGTGAAGGCATCGGGCGGCTGTGAGGCTGTGGGCCTGCTTTAGAACTGGTGCAAGTTGGAGCAGATGAAAGGTTAAAGGAGGCTGACGAGGAGAAGGCGGAGGCGGCCCGGAGGCTGAGGTAAAGGCTTAAAAACCCCGGTACATTTGGCAAGCACAGCGCTTAGAACTCCCCCTCCACGGCCCTGGTGGATTGCACTAGATTGTTGGGCGGATTTTGTGAGTTGCAGTGGGGCGCTGCGGAAGTGATGCGAGTGGCGCACAGCTGACTCACAAGCCGCAAGTAAAGTTCACTTTCGGCTCTCGAGGACGTGTGGAAGAGTGAGCACAGCTGCGACGAGAGAAGCGAGCCGTCCGGAGCTGAGCGGAGGGTGTGAGGCTGGGGGAGCAAAGCCCGAGTGATGCCCGAGCGAACCCCAAGTGCAGCAGGATTTGCCAGAGTTGATGTGGCGTCCGTGGCTTAGTTCAAGTGGCCTTTGTAGGTACTAAGTGTGTCTCAACTGTGGTAGGAGTGTGAGGAGTACGTGGAGGTATTGGAACTGGTGGAGTTACTCGCGACACAGGCGTGACTGACCACATAGGCACAGAAACAGGTGAATCCTAGTGAAAAGCATAGTTGCAGCAGGAACAAACAAAAACAAACACAAAAAAAAAGATCAAAGACATGGTGGGAATGGTTTGGATTCTGAAGCAGGGATGTGGAATTCCTATAGCCCGACGCCCAGGACATATTGTTTGGGGTCAAGGGCAACAAGTTTTAATGTGCATTTTGTCCTTGGGACAAGCAGGCCCAACCTCCTGAAGCACAGACCCTTTGGCTGCCAGTTTGCAGTACCACATTAAGGATCAAGGAAGTGCACTGCCTGCAGTTAAGTTAATATTTGTATGCATGTGTTAATGCTGTTCAAACTTGTATTTATGGTTCAATAATTGAGAGCCTTGAAGAACTCATCCTTGAAGAACTCATCCTTGACGGACTACTGGCGCTGCCGTAGTCCTACCCTGTGAACTATTGTCCTGCCTGCTGGCGCTGCCGCAACCTTCTGTAACCTTCATCGTCGTCGGGACCTGCTGGCGTGGCCGCGGACCGTTTGTAACCACCACCTTCATCGGGACCTGCTGGCTCCGCCGCGGACCGTCGCTAACTTCAACCATCCCGGGACCTGCTGGCTCCGCCGCGGCCCGATCATCTAGAACGCCGAGCTCGAGGATTGTGAGCTATTTCATCTACCAGATTGGTAACAAGACTGTCCCGCTACCCTTTTCCCAATCGAGAGACTAGAACCGAGGGGACCCCTGAGTCCAGACCTCCTTGTACTCCTTGAGTTCTTCACTGCGTCTCTCGACTCCAGCAACAGCTGCGGATACTTTCCCGGGACTGAAGTTATCAACCACAACGGGCTGCGTGAACAGCCTAGGAGTTCTGGCGGACGGCGGACGTGACTCCCGGTTGCCCCCCCCCTCTCTCATGCTGCTGCAAGGGCTCCAGGAGCAGTGATGCGGAGCAGACCGGCGGATCAACAGATTTCTTGCGGTGCTGGCGGGGACCGAGGATCGGGCATGGGGACTAGCACGCAGCCTGCCAGTAATTCACCGCATCCTACCTCACCTCCTGAATAGACCCTGCAAAATGTGATATCGGCAATACTACATCCTAGGCTCTAAAGCGCCACTGAGCTGAAAATAATCATAAGGTACTTTATTTACTCCACTCATTTCATATTTAAACCGCCATTGTTCACAAGGGCAGGGGTCACTAACTGAAACCATAAATCTCTGCCGGTATCTCCAGAGGCCCACGAGGCTCCTCGGCATATCTCCTCCACACAGGTCCAAAGCAATAACAACAAACAGAGGACTATGATTCCCCTTCTTGGCGGCCATCTTAGACTGTTCTTTCGCAGTGGCGGCCATCATGGACTAGTTCAATCTCACTATTGGAGCAAGAGCTGAGACCAGACACATAGTCTAAGTTCTACTACCGCGCTCCTTACTTGCCTGTATCTTGTGATAGTGTCTGCCTTTTATTGCAGCCTTTTTACATCTACCTGTTTTTGCAACTGTCCTTACCTATAATGCACCGACTGCTACAACATATATTCTTGTATGCTTACAATGTACAACAATTTGTTTCTCTATGTACTGGCCCTATAACCTGTTTTGAAATTGTTTCTTACCTGTAACGCACCGACTGCTTCCTCATATATTCCGGGGTGCCCACAGTTTACTCTATTTGGTCTTACGTAGTGGTCCTATATCCTGTTTTTACCTGTAATGCACCGATTGAGATGCTGGGATTGAGATCTCTGTCATGACTTCAAACTAATTAATTGTAAAGGGGCAGCTGAAATTCCAGGAGTCTAGTCCCAACAGCTCGACAACGTCGGAGGGCTGGAAGTGGTCCCCCGCTACACGGCGGAGGAGGGCACTGGACATCGAATGCTGTCTTATGTAAAGCGCTTTGATAACCTAATGGGTTCAAGATCCTGAAATGTGCAACGTAACTGATTCTATGTAAACTGCTGTGATAACATGTAACGGAACTGGTGCTATGTAAAGCGCTCTGATAACCTAATCGGTTCAAGTTCGCGCTATAGAAAACTCTAAAAATAAATAAAAATAAAGAAATAAATAAAAATAAAAAATAAAATTATTAGGCTGAGCGCTCTCAGTAAATGTAAGTTCTGACTGCACTACTGACAGTGGTTCCAGTATAAAAATGTGGACACATGGTTTCAAAGTTTAGCAATATGAGGCTATGCTTAATGCTCCCAGAATGCTCTCTAATTAGATGCAAATATTTGCAGAAGCTTGAAAGCAAGATTAATGATTCTTTGCTTTCAAAATAAAATGTCCCTAAAAAATGAAAGTAGGAAAACATTTTTTTTGCTAAACTACTGTAAAATTTCAGGTACCATTTCTTTGCAGCATCATTTAGTAAAATGTTTTGATGCATTCTAGTATTTCCCCAAAATATTCATATTAGAAAATCAGTGTAACCAGTTTCAAGAAGATGTTGGGAACATAAAAATAAACAAGCAATTGGCAAGCCAGTAGGTCTGAAATGGTGGTCAGCTTATTAGCTTTGGCAATGCGTGACTTGTTGTGGCATGTTTTTTTTTTTTAAACCTTATTGATGTGAGAACTGCCGGACCCTCACCATTATAACAAAGATTGGCAAAAGCAAAAATTGCTTTTAGTCTAAAAAAAGAACACACTTCCACGTTAGTTACTGGCACTGAATAAAACTACTTTGTGCGCCGATATGCTCCTTATGAAAGAGCAGAATGCTGTCACTCAATTGAAGCCACCCGAAACAGAGAGAACATTTTGATAAACACTAAAGGTCATTGTTAACACCAGACCAAATTAGGGGCCCAATAATTAAAGAAAGTCTCAAAAGTGCACCCTTGGTTTATGTCCTTGCATTAAGGGCAGCTATATGGCTTTCGTGAATTCACAAGAATTTACAGCAGTAGGGCAAGAAATAGTACTCCTAGAAAATATTTGTGAACTGCATTTTAGCATGCCTAAATATGCATGTGTACATTTGCTCATGCAAAAATCTGAGTGTTTGCAAGTTTATTTTCCCTCCAACCACTTTTTTTCCCAACTCTGGAAGAAAGTTTACGTCTGCCATTGTCAGAAGTAAATTTCCAACTTTTCTCAATATTGGAAAAAATTAGGGAAGAGTTGTTGAAAACCCTTAAAACATGCGAGTTAGTAGGTTTGCACAGACTCAAAAGGACATTCCACCCCTGGAACTATTGTTTACCACTACCTTCAGTCCCAGTATGTAGATCTGCGGCAACGTAGCAACATAAAGGTATTACTAGTAATGTAATGTAATGTATGTATACTTGTAAAGCGCACTGTTACCTCGTTACGTGGCGTCCTGGCGCTGTATACCGCTGGGGAACCCGTCCTGGCTTTCCCTGTGAGAGGGCACCCCCAAGGTGAAGCCAGGCATCCCCGGCGCTGGAAGGGCCGTTGTGGAGATTAAGCAAGCTATTGCCCAGAGTTTCAGAGTGGGACCCATGGTTAGCGTAGGCACCTAGGCGAGAATTATCGAGTCAGCGGACATTGACCCAAGACCCTGCCGCGTCGGGAATTGAACCCTGGTCCCGGGCAGACTTCTGCTTCAGGGTCTGCCGCTGCTAACCAGTGAGCCACACTTCTCCACTAGTATTCAAACACTACTATGGTATGAGCCCTGGCATAATCAGAGAGGCTATATAAGAGCTCTTTTATAATGAGATTGAGGCCATAATTTGTCGCCACAAAACATGGCACCAAAGGGACAAGTGGATTTGGTTACAGGGCAAGTAGATTTATGAAGCAACCTGCCCCATGGACAAGTAGATATTTTAATAAATTCCACAGCCCTGCTGAAGATAGGTGGAGTTGCTGAAGGCTAGGTGTGCCAGGCCTGTTTGTATATCTCCATTCTCCTATCCTCCATTTCCCAGACCTTAATGACTGAAAAGCATTAAGAGCAAGCGATCTCTTATGCAATGGTGCTCCAGTATTTGTTTTACTAACTCCTGTTACCAGCGCTGACCCCCTTGACCAGCGGCCGGGCTTTGCTCCGCCACACCTCTGTTTCCAGCGACCGGCCGGGCTTGGCTTCGCCGGTCAGCCTACATCCCCCAGGATTCCACGGGGGGAAGTGACGACACCTTGAAGCAGCGCGCCAGGCGGCGCATAAAGCATCGTTAGGTCCCTCGTCCCGCGGGGACGCGCGCGGAGCGCGCCGGACGAGGCCCGGACTAAGGGCGGACAGTCTAAGACAGTCCAAGACTGGCCTCGACTGGACTGGACCAGAACTTTTGTCAGATTCACCCTGTGAGTTAACCAGTCTTCAGTGCTTTTGCTACTGTCTGTCCCTAGGTAAAGGGCGAATACATCATCATTGGTAAGGGGCATCAGCCCAACATATCTATCATTTAGTTGTTATTAGCCCTGCACATGTCTAAACAAAAGACCCCCATTGCCCCTGCCAATACCATGGACAACTATTTAGTGCAGGTGGTGGCAAAAATTAATAACGAGCGGAGGTCTTCCCTGGGACTTATCACCTCACCAACATCCTCCCATAGGGAGATCCTAACATTGAACTCAATGAATCAGGACATAACAAATGTTATAGAACAATCTACCCGACAAAATAACGATAGTCTATTGCTAAATGTTTCCGTGGTTTCAGATCTAGATACTAATGTAGATATAACAGCAGGGGATGATTTAGATGTCTCCGTACATGATCTAGAAATAGTCGAGGAATGTATGTTTCCACCGGCACCTGTTCCTGCGCCAAGAGCAGCTAGAGGGGCTACTAAGAATCCTCCCAAAAGAGAAGGGCTGCGGTCCAGTAGGAAAAGACCAGCAACCTCCCCCAGTAAGAGTGTCTCAGAAGGAAAAGTGGGAGAAGATAATGGCAGTATGGGTTGGGACGATGCCATTATAAAGAAACTCATGGGTATGTTGGACACTAATCTAAATCGGATAATTAAACCTCGTTGTCTAAAATTGACCACCTCACTGATAAAGTTAATAAATTGGAGACCCTCTTAAAAACTACTAATGATAATGTGGGGGAAATACCAAATCTGGTATTAGGTAAAATTGATGAAAAACAATCCATGGAAATCCAGCCGGGGGAGCAGTAGATGTAGTAGCTCCTAACCAACCAACTAGATTAAATTCTGGCATGCAACCAAATATTCCTGAAGCCGTTGGCCCCACAGAAATCCCAGGGAACACCACAGTCTCTGGCCCAAATCTAGAAACGGGCCCTGTGGAACTAATTGTAGAAGCCTCACCTCTGATTCTTGTCCTTGCTAACGTGCCTACCCTGAATACAGGTCAGATCGAGCCACCCGAATCCTTGCTAAACAAAGCACTGCAATGGTTGTCCAATAATATGCACATTTCTCCCTGGGGAAAACAAAAGCTGTCAGAGGACTTGCTAACAGCAAGACAAGTAAAGTGGATCGGGAATAAACCTAAGAAATTTGTGGGGGACTGTGTGGTACTGAACTTTAAGGGCCCTGAAGCACTTCCGGAAATCTTGCTCAATCTATTTCCCCCACAACGAAGAACGGCAGTAAATAATACCACTCACGCTGGACTTCTTTTATAGCAGAAGAGGACTGGTGGCAAATCCAAGTGTATTAAGGACCAAGTGGTCAGTTGTGGGTAGCAGAAGGGCTAGGAATGGTCTTATTTGTGATTGGGGGTTGAATCTGGAAAACAGATTTGCGGCACTATCCAACCTAAACGACTGCGATTGACTTGTAAGGAGTAAACGTCTGTCAGCCAAGCCACAGAGAATGCAAATTAATGGAATGGCAGATAATATGGCATGCATACAATCAAAGAAGCAGATCGCAGGGCATAGGGAACCTAGAGTCTTAATCTCTGGAGAGGTAGATAAAGACCCATATGGTAAAAATAGAAAAAGGAATTGCCAGGGAATGAGGCAGTAATCGAGGATGACAAAATAATAAGGGTCGACCCGGTTGAAAATGATGCGGAGATGGGCCAGCCAGGGCCATACTTAGGAAAACCTTCTTTTACACTTATTTCATGGAATATAGCAGGCATAGCAAATAAGATAGTTACACCAGAATGGGTCGATTTTTATTGATCAACATGATATTATCATGTTACAAGAAACTTGGTCACTAAACCCAGTCTTTCGTCAGGGGTATCTAAACTTTTGCATACCAGCAATCAGAAATCGGTCAGGACGCCCCTCAGGAGGCTTATTAATATGGATTCGACAGTTGCTGAATTGCTCATTAAAGCAAAAATCTTTACCATCTAATGATATTTTAGCACTTAACATTAGATGGGACAACGACCAAGAACTCGCCCTGTTTAATGTTTATGCCAGGGGGGTTGGTGCCGGTAAATCCTCAGAAGTAGTAACTTTTTTAGAACAGGAAGTTGAAATGCTAACCTCTCAAACTCACATTATTGTGGGCAGGGATTTTAATACCACCTTTGAACCCTTGGGGGAAGAGGATAGAAGTCTGTCTGAGGAGGAGGATATTAAGTGGGGAATACCTCAGTTGGAGGTGCCTATCATTAAAAGATGGAGTGTAGCGGCAATTCAGCTAAACAGTCTCTGCTTAGCGAGAGGACTGAGAGCGGCAAATGGGCGCACGCCCTCTGACATAAAAGGGAATAATACATTTGATAATGGCCGTGCATCAAGTAGAATCGATTATCTTTTAATATATGTAAGGGCTTGGAGTAAACTGATAGACATGGCTGTGGAAGTAAGATTGGAAAGTGATCATAATCCCCTGTGCATGACCTTTCACTCTTACCTTGAGACCACAGAACATGTCAATAAAAATGAGAGGGTGACGCAAGATGTTGTGTGCTCAAATAATCAACGCCACTTGAAATGGAGAATGTTGGTAGAAGACGTAGCAACATTGGAGGACCTCAAAAAAGTAGTGAGAGAGGAAGTAAACAACATCAAGTCCCATTATGAGAATCCAAATTTTAAGGACTACATGATGGAGGCTCACAAAAGCCTTTTCTGTAAACTTCAAAGCTTCTTCATAAAAACTGTAGAGCCAACCAGAGTTAAAAAAGAACAACCAAGGCAGGGATGGTATGATAAGAGCTGCAGACTGGCACGACAAAATCTAAGTACTGAATTGAGAAAGGGTAACGCTACAACAGTCAGGAAGGCGAGAGATAGTTATAGATTTACCCAAAAACAAGCCAGGAAACGCTGGGATGAGGAACGCTGGTGCGAACTAAAACAGGTCTGCGCAGCCAAGGACTCCAAGTTATTTTGGGCCACAGTAAAATGGGATAGGGGAGGGATAGCCGCACAACCACAAAACCACGTTGCTAAAAATAAATGGACTGAGTTTTTCCAGCCACAATATGCCCGCAACCCAATGCACACATTTGATTTCCCCCCCCCCCTCCAACCGTCTTTTTTAAACACCAAATTTTTAATGAAAAAGATGTTAGTATGGCCTTGGATTGTGTAGCGGGAGGAAAGGCTCCTGGTATGGATGGAATCCCGGCAGATGTGTTTCTATTGGACCGGGATTCATGGTGCACTTATTTTACATGGTTGGCTAATGCAGTGGCTATGGGAGGGGAAGTACCCGTCTCATGGAAGGGAGCGGAAATCATGCCTATATTTAAAAAAGGTGACAAAACTCAGGCCAAAAACTATAGACCCATCAGCCTCATTGACACAGCGCAAAAGCTTATGGGGAGATTAGTCCAGATTAAACTGCAACAATGGATTGATGAAAAAAGCATATTGTCACCATATCAAGCAGGGTTCCGCCCCCTGGCCAGTAGTGTTGACCAAGTTTTCTACTTCATAGCCATCTACTGGAGAAATTTACACTAACAAAGGGCACACTATACGGGATTGGTGTCAGTACAACGCGATGTTTTACAACGCGTTCCGTTACAACGCGATTTTTACATCGCAAATACCATTACAATGCATGCCATTACAACGCATGGCATTACATAGCAGATGGTATTACAACGCATACCATTACATCGTAAGTATTGGTAAGTATATCTTTTTTTAAAAAAATGTAATAAAGTTAATTAAATTAATTTAAAATAATAAAAATAATATAACATTATTAAAACAGTAATTAATTTAATTATAGTAATTTAAAATAATATAATTAATGATATATAAAAAATTTTTAAATAGAAAATAATATAATGTATTTAATTACAATAAATATAATTATAATTTAATTAAGTTATAAATAATACATAATATAATTATAATTAATAAAATTAAAAGAATTTAATAAATTAAACATTTTTAAATAATATAATTTAATTATAATCGTTTATTAATACATTTAAATTAATAATATATTAATTTAATATATTTAAAATAATATAATTAATGATATATAAAAAATTTATAAATAGAAAATAATATAATGCAATTAATTACAATAAATATAATTATAATTTAATTAAGTTATAAATAATACATAATATAATTATATTTAATAAAATTAAAAGAATTTAATTAATTAAACATTTTTAAATAATATAATTTAATTGTAATCGTTTATTAATACAATTAAATTAATAATTGTAAATATTGTTATTAATTTAATTAAATTAAATAAAATTAATTTAATTAATTTAATTTATATAAAGTCGTAATACCCCTGTACCCCAAAACCCAAACCCTGCCCTAAAACCTAAAAACACCCCTGTACCCCAAAACCCAAACCCTGCCCTAAAACCTAAAAACACCCCTGTACCCCAAAACCCAAACCCTGCCCTAAAACCTAAAAACACCCCTGTACCCCAAAACCCAAACCCTACCCTAAAACCTAAAAACACCCCTGTACCCCAAAACCCAAACCCTACCCTAAAACCTAAAAACACCCCTGTACCCCAAAACCCAAACCCTGCCCTAAAACCTAAAAACACCCCTGTACCCCAAAACCCAAACACTGCCCTAAAACCTAAAAACACCCCTGTACCCCAAAACCCAAACACTGCCCTAAAACCTAAAAACACCCCTGTACCCCAAAACCCAAACCCTGCCCTAAAACCTAAAAACACCCCTGTACCCCAAAACACAAACCCTGCCCTAAAACCTAAAAACACCCCTGTACCCCAAAACCCAAACCCTGCCCTAAAACCTAAAAACACCCCTGTACCCCAAAACCCAAACCCTACCCTAAAACCTAAAAACACCCCTGTACCCCAAAACCCAAACCCTGCCCTAAAACCTAAAAACACCCCTGTACCCCAAAACCCAAACCCTGCCCTAAAACCTAAAAACACCCCTGTACCCCAAAACCCAAACACTGCCCTAAAACCTAAAAATACCCAAACACCCCAAAACATATACATCAGTACCCCAAAACATATACTCCTATACTCATACTTATTTTAAAAAATACTTAAATTAATATATTTAATTTATAATATTTAAAAACGAAATAAATATTTTTTTATAATTAATAATAATTAAATCAATAATAACATATTAAATAAAATAATTAAAAAAAAATAATACTTACCAATACTTACGATGTAATGGTATGCGTTGTAATACCATCTGCTATGTAATGCCATGCGTTGTAATGGCATGCATTGTAATGGTATTTGCGATGTAATAGCTGCGTTGTAACAGCATTACGTTGTAAAAGTTCCGTTGTAACGGTAACACACCCACTATACGCTGTGTTTGTGGATTTAAAAGCTGCTTTTGACCTGGTCCCAAGAGAAAAACTGTGGCAGACCTTGGCTGATGTAGGCATAAGCCAAGAACTCCTTACCCTGCTTGTGCGCCTCCATGAAAACAACTTTGCCAAAATTAGGTGGGGCAAGCAGGGAGAAGTGACTGAGCTTTTTCTGGTGGAGCGAGGGGTGAGGCAAGGGTGTGTCCTGGCCCCTACATAATTTTCTATTTATATAAATGGTATTGTTGATCATCTGAAGAAATCTCCAAGTGATGCCCCAATCATAGCAGGTTCACACTTCCCCGTCCTAATGTTTGCGGACGATACGCTCTTACTTTCACGCACACCGAGTGGTCTCCAAAAAACGGTTGATGCCTTTGGTGAATTTCGTGATAGTCGGGGCCTTGAATTGAATACCACCAAGACTAAATTCATGTGCCTTAACCAACAGACCATGTTCAAGGGTGTGATAACGTACAAGGGTACCCCACTTGAGAAAGTTGATGCTTTTTCCTATCTAGGAATTATTTTGCAGGGCGATATGAAATGGAAATCGCATATTAACACGGCAGTACTAAAGTTTAGTCAGCTTGCAGGCGTAGTGGCCCTCAAACACAGAGCCTCTCTGACACAACCAATAAACTGTGCCCTTGAAATTTATATTACGAAAGTATTGAGCGCGTGTTTATATGGCTCCGAACTTTGGGGTTTTTCAAATCTAGGAGATTTGGGGCGGGCAGAAAATAAATTTCTGCGAGGGCTTGTATTGGCCCCACAAAGTACGCCAACAAATCCATTAAAGCTGGACCTTGGCAAGAAAAATGTTGAGGATATAGCACGGCTAAGGCCACTGCTGTATTGGAGGCGTCTGATGGTGACCCCAGAGCTAAGCCACTATGTCACAGCTTTGTTAGACGTTGTTAAGTGTGATCGTTTCCATTGTATTGTATGGTTAAAAGAACTGCGGGGCCTACTTGCAAAGTTAAAACTGGAACATCTATGGGGTAACAGGGATGTGGCTTGTTTTCCATCGAAAACAAAATTGAAAGAAATGTATTGGGAGATGGTGTATTCAACGATGTATTGCAAAGGATCTGTATCCATGTTGTCATCTCGCTTTTTGGACATTAAAATGTTTCCTTCATGCGAAGCATACTGGGATATAATTGAACGCCCGCATGATAGGAAATTATATTTCCAATTCCGCGTTGGAACACTCCCAGTGAATGCTTTCAAGAAACATTGGTCCCCATCGTGGGATGAACATTGTCACCATTGCAAAGACCAAATAGAGCACATCTCCCATCTCCTGTTTTGTTGTCCTTTATATGCCAGCCCACGGCGCAAATGGCTAAAGCCAGTCTACTTAAACATTGGCACTCGCAGTCAATCGACAGCACTTAGAATATTAGAATCTGACTGCTCCACACCATTCGTGATTGCTGTAGCAAAATTTCTTGCTTGGGCTTGGGTAATCCGCACTCACACATTACTGCTAAATGTAATATAATGAAATATGGTTGCCATGTCTTATATCCTCTCTCATCTTAAATGTTTTTTAAATACATTTTATGAATTTAAGCACAAGTTTTACTTATGTATAGCATTCGGCTGTTACTTGTTTAATATGTGTTTTAAAAAAAGTATTTTTAGCTTTAGTATTTATTGTATAGGGCTAGGATGTATGCTTTTATGACCAATGTCGAATAAAGCTTTGAAACTTGAAAAACTTGAGTGACCGGCAGAATTTTAATATAAACAAAAGGTCATGGTTAACACCAGGCCTGGACATACGCAATAAACCATGTGTCTCCAACCAGTCATTTTGTGAACTTCCATTAGTTCACAGACCCCTTAGGACTAGCTCACAGGCTTGAGTTAATTTTTAAAACAATCAAGTTTCTTGTAAAGCCGACTACTCATCCATTCGGGTCTCAAGGTGCTTAGTGCGGGGTGGGGGGTATCTTTGGTTCATTCGAAGAGCTAGGTCTTGAGATCCTTCCTGAATTGCGTCAGTAAAGGTGATTGCCTGAGGTGCAGAGGGAGGGAGTTCTAGGTCTATGCTGCGGAGCGGGGTGGATGTTGGTGCTTCCTCAGCTGTGCTCTTTAAGATCTGTGGGATGGTGGCTAGAGCCAGTTGGGCGGAGCAGAGCTGTCTGGTGGGGGTGTAGGAGGAGAGGTGAAATAAAGAGCTTTGTAAGCGTGCTTGAGGGTGATTCTTTTGTTGATAGGTAGCCAGTGAAGGTCTCTCAGCTGGCTGGTGATGTGACTAAAGCAAGGAATGTTCAGGACGAGTCTGGGGGAGGCGTTCTGAATATTCTGCAGTGTCGTTAGTAAATTCCATTTTGGTGCCGGCATATTGTTTGTTGCTATATTCTAGTCTACTGCTGACAAGTAGTGTCTGTCCTTCTGGACTAGGTGGGGATCCACCTAGAGATCTTGCTCTGCAGTCAGAGCGTGTGGAAGCAAGAAGACAAGATGGCGTTGATTTGTTGTTTCATTGATAGCCAAGAGTCCAGGATGATGCTGAGGTTTGGGGGTTGGTGGGTTCAGAATGCTACGGGCCACTAGGAGTCGTTAAAGGCGGAGGGGTGGAGACCAAGATGGGGACTTGTCTGATTTACACTTGTATCACAACAAATAATATCTGGGGGTCAGAAAAAAGAAAGGGTTTGACAGTGAGGACCACTATGCCAAATGCACACAGAAAAGTATCAGTGAGAAATGATAGTTAGTAAATGGTCAAGTCGAGGCTCAAGAGCACAAGGAGAAAAATGTATTGTTCCCATCAGAAGCCACACTGTACCAGGCCCCCCCGAGCAGTACTGAAGACTGCCTGGAGACGCCGACGGAAAGAGCGGCGCTCCTTTTACCTGCGCTGCAGCCAGGTGGGGTGAAGCTCCTCAACCTACACGCAAGGTATACGGTTGAGCACGCCTGGATGTCCAGGTGATATCTTTATAATTTATTTATTTTTCACAAAGCAGTAGTGTATCCTGTATAGGTCCTGAGGAATGCATTAAGAAAATCTTATGAAATGCTGAAACATGTCGACCACCAATAAGTGCGGTTATTATTTAAAACCTGCACCCACACCTGCCTTTTAACCTTAGGGTTTGGGGGATACTAATAAAATTTCTTTTTTCCACCCATTCACCTAATTTTAGTATTACCCTTCACTTCTCCACTTTAATCACTATACACTGCTTTTGTCATTAGCCACTACTACACTCCTCTGTTCTGCTCTCATATCACATTTCGGTCACGGTAATGTTTACCGGCCGTCTTGTCTCCTGGGTAAGGAGATCCCACATGATGACAATAAGGGCGGTACAGTGTGGCTTCTGATGGGAACAATACATTTTTCTCCTTGTGCTCTTGAGCCTCGACTTGACCATTTACTAACTATCATTTCTCACTGATACTTTTCTGTGTGCATTTGGCATAGTGGTCCTCACTGTCAAACCCTTTCTTTTTTCTGACCCCCAGATATTATTTGTTGTGATATATTGAGTTAGGGGCTTATATCTGGTTGGTCGGTAAACCTGCCCTTAGACCCTCCCCACTTGTTGTTGAACGTGATTTACACTTGTGTCAGCTGTCCATCCAGTTGGCGACTGCCTTCATGCTGGTATGTTAGAACCTCTTGGCAGCTTTAGGTTCGTCTCCGAGGGAGAGAATCAGCTGAGTGTAGTTGGCGACAATTTTGAGTCTGTGGCTTCTGATGATGGCTGCAAGTGGAACCATTTAGATATTGGAAAATGTAGAGCTCAGGAAGGAACCATGAGCCACTCCACAGCTGATCTCTTTGGGTTCTGGGTAGAATGCTGCACAGGACCACATTTTCCTTTTAAAGTTAAGGAAAGCTTGTGTTTATTATCTTCAGGCTGCATATAACAGGACCTGATGAGAAGTACTAGAGTTGGATTCACGAACCAGGGCACAGAGGTCAAGAACTGAAGCACTGAGGTATATAAATCTTAAATTAAAGCCCTTGTCAACTCTTCATTGGTGCATGAAATGAAATGATACTTATAAAGCGCAATGGCTACCCTGAGGCCTCCCAGCGCTGCAGACGGCTCAGCTAGTGGTCAAGCAGGTATAAGTTAGATGCAGGTCCTGAAAAGCCAGGTTGTAAGAAGCTTTTGAAAGGCCAACAGATTGGGTTCATTTCAGGATGTAGTAGGAGAGTATTCCACAGAATGGCTGCATTATAGGCAAAAGACCGCCCGCCACATCTAGATCTCGTTATTTTGGGTGGTCGGGAGTGGAAGGAGGCCGATGAGCTGAGGTTTTTTCCTAGGTTGGTAAGGGGTAATCGGGGCTGAATGACAGCTGGGCCATTTTTCCAGAAGGCGTTGTGGGCCAAAATATGGCCTTGAACTGAGTCCTTTCCCTGATCAGCAGCCAGTGTAGGTATTCCAGGGCTGGTTTTCCCGACTGATAGCGAGGGATCAGGAAAAGCAGTCGGGCGGCACAATTCTGGATAATCTGGAGTTTATTGAAGATATGTTGTTCAGCTCCCAGATAGAGGACGTTCCCATAGTCCAGGCGAGAGAGAATAATAGCCTGGACCATGATCCTTCTTCCTTGAAAAGGGAGAAGAGATCCCTTGCTCACAGTACCCAGTAGACGCTGAAAAATACTGTGATTTTATTTTTGTTCCAAAGGGGAGAAATTTAAAGAAGATAACAATATTTCTATTTAACAGTGAGTCAATGTTTTTCTTCATTTTCAATTGTCAATTACGTCTTAATATTTTATGAAGCGTGTTTCTCCACTTTAAACCTCTCCTATTTAAACACATCACTTTTATTTCTCTGTTATAAATATGACATTGTGTCTACAAACCACTGGATACAAGATGCCTGCTGTTTGTAAATGCAACACATTGAAATGGGAGTACAATTAAATGTCAAGTTCTATGGAATCCATATAAACATAAAGGTAACTCTTAAGTTTTAATTTTCTCCCATTTCAAAGAATTGCATTTGCACACTGCAGACATCTTACTCCCAGTGGTTGGTACACAGAGGGTAATTTTTATAACTGAAAAATACAGCCATTATTTTGAGTGGAAGAAATTTAAAGTGCAGAAAAATGTTTCATATTGTTAAAAATTTTTGCAAAACCATTTCTCACTTCAAATATCTCCTATAAAAAAAATGGTTGTATCTTTTTGTTATACATGTAACAGTGCTAGATATGGTAAAAAGTATGTCATGTGCCGCAAGCATATATGTTACAGGCTCTCATTCACACATAAACATATATCCAATTCATACACGCATGTTAATATATCTTCAAAAACCACACTCTTACTGACACGCATGGTAGTCCTGTCATAGTGGCCCGTAGTCATAGTCTTTGGCTCTATGAACATTAGGCTTAAAGTCAATGAAGTTGGGCGTGGGTTTTTTTGGGAACAAAGCACGAGTGGCTTAGCCTTCAGTAGCTCACAATGATTTTCAGTGATCAGAAGTAGCTCTTACTATAGAAGAAGTTTAAAGACCCCAAACCAAGGGTATTAAACCTTTTCAATAGTGAGAGCTACTTAGGACCCATGAAAACGTATTGAGCTACTGCCTATTATGTGAATGAGATTCCAGCACAAAAGGCCAAGCCATTTAAACACTGTCCCTAGAGCAACAAGTACTGCTGTAGTCTGCACACACCATTTATGACAAAAGAGCCTTATCGGGAAAGGTTTATCTGTCTGATGCCCAAGGACCAGTTTTGTTGTTTAGCTCTTCCTTATGAATTTGCTTTGAGAGTTGACAGTCACACTGTGATTTATGTTCCATTTGTCATGCAGTCCACTGGATGACACCACTCTCATGAAAGCTAAGGCCCAAAAGACCAGCATAATTTATCTAATTGCCCTAAATTTCTTTAGTCGATGTAAAAAAAAAAATCACCCTACCTGAATGAATCAAGGTTAATATAGGTATGTGCAGACTTCACTGTGCTCTGCAAGTGAACATTTCACTACCACCATCCCCATTAGCAGACCTCTGAGGTAAAGGTGAAATACAAATGTAGAAATTACAGAAGGAATGAGAGAGAGAGAGTAACAAAGAGAAGAGGAAGGAAGAGGAAGTGTAAAAGAAAGGGAGGTAGTAAGAGCAGAATAAAGAGGGAAGTAGAGAGGAAGGAAGAAAGTAGGAACATGAGGAAGGAAAATGAGTAAAGAGAGTAGGTAGAACAGGAGAGATTGATGAATAAAAGAAAGGCAAAGACTAAAGAGAGAATAAAAGAAATCAAAGACGGAAGAAAGTCATGTGCAAAAGAAAGGGAGGAGTAGAGGAAGTAATAAGAGAAGAAAGAAGGGGAGGAGGAAAAAGAATGTAAGAAACAGCAAGAGCGAGAATGAGACGCGAAACAGAGCAAGGAAAAGAGAAAGATTCAAACATAGTGAAACTCTCACTGAAATATTTCGCTGCCTTCGGTTTTACTAAATAAACTTCTGAGACATATCATCATGGTGAAGATTTTCAAAGTGAGCTCTGATGTAGACTATTATCTTTTATTCAAGGCTGCTTATCAAGCACTAGAATTTTTTTTTTTTATAGGAAAGATAACGTAACCGCTTCTCGGGATGTATAATCTGTGGTTTGTAATGAGGGCAATAGCCCATGAAACAGACTTCCTATACAAATAAAGTTCAGTTGTGGATTATGTTTTTTTTTTTCCAAATTTGTTAATTAAGGCGATCACAACCTGATCATGTGTAATCTGCGTATTTGGGTGTGGGTAAGTTGACATACTCGTTTTCAATCTTGCCCTTTCACTCTGGTCTATAAATACTATTCGATCTTTTCCTCAAACTACTTGGAAACCGCCAACATTTTTTAATTGATTGAGGGAACTGAAATTTACAAACAGTTATGACCCTGTTTCTGAGTTGTCCAGAATCCATATGCTTTTTTTTCCACATCATTTAAATAACTATATCCATGGGCATATTATTTATTGAGTATGCTGCTAAATGGAACCTGCCACACGTGTCTGGGAAATATCTCGCAGAATTTGGTGCTAACCACACAGACAAATGCAGTATATTTTTCCCTAATAAATTCCAGCAAGTTTGATGCAGTTAATATTATCCAATTCGTAATTCTGACTCCTGAGCAAACTAGTTTACTCAGGGGCTCGGAAAATATCCACCTTCTAGTTGTAAGACTTCATATTTTTGCGAGGTAATGTAAGGGTGTTACTTGCTGAGAATGGCCTTCTTTCTTCTAATGGAAACTTGTAAATGATGATTGCACTAGGTACAGATTTGTTTTACTTAAAGTATATATTCTGAAAACTGTTTAAAAAAAACTCTAAATGTTTATTACACATTT
The DNA here is from genome assembly GCF_964263255.1 of Lissotriton vulgaris. Lineage (NCBI taxonomy): Eukaryota > Metazoa > Chordata > Amphibia > Caudata > Salamandridae > Lissotriton > Lissotriton vulgaris. The sequence goes on along the minus strand of NC_141688.1, from coordinate 207,445,389 downwards.
TGAAGCAGCCTTTGGAATAATATGTGTAATATAATAAAGAAAATGGTTTGTGTAGAACCGGGATTTCCTTGTTGGCCGAGGTAGGTATCTTAGGCCAAGTAGGTACCATCGCTTTCATGTCAGGGAAAGGAAAGACACATTCTCAGATAGCCCCTGCTCACCCCCTTGGTAGCTTGGCTAGAGCAGTCAGACTTATCTTCAAGGCAAATGTGTAAAGTATTTCCAACAACGCTCTGTGACCCAATGATGACACCACAAAAGGACTCCACTCGAGTTTCATATGAAAACAAGTATAAGTTTATATAAAAAGATATACGATGAGACCACATGATAAAAATCCAACATATGCGTTTCTGTAATATTTCTCATGGCCTGTTATTAGGCCAACCAGCCCTTGCAGGCTCTGGCGGTAATAATGAGCAATTCTAAATGATCCAATGCATTTCTAATGCATGCTATGTAGTTTGTAATGCAAGAATCAGGCACTTTGCAATGTAAAAATAAGTAATGCCAAAATAATGCAATGCGTAATGCAACAATCAGGCAGGTTGTTATGCAGAAGTAATGTAATGCAGCAATCAGGTAGTTCGTTCTGTAAACTAATGCGATGCGTAATACAACAATCAGGCAGTTCATTATACAGAAATAATGCAAAGCGTAATGCAGCAATCAGGTGATTCGTTCTGCAAACTAATGCAGTGCTTAATACAACTATCGGGTAGTTCGTAATGTAGAATGAATGCAATTCGTAATGCACTCCAGGACTGATCACGGTACTTTAGGCGGTCTTTGCTCCCCTCGTACTGACTCGCAGCCAAGATATGCCCCAACACGGGTCTGGTGTAAACCACAGTGCAGCTCCGCACCCCGGCCCCTTTACTGCCACTCCTTGGCACGTACGGGCCGCGATACGAGCTGGAACAGAGGCTCGCACTGAAAGAAGGGGAGAGACCAAGAGCGTCTCTCTCTGAGCCCGCACCCCGCACTAGGCGGCGACACACATGTTACCTGGGGGGTGTAACCACGCTCTCCTCCCCCCCCTATCGCAACTTGGATCTCCGATGCAACTTGGATGCTCCGGGCCGATGGCAATAACAAAGATCTCGGGGTGAGACAAGGCACACACCCACAGCGTCGGTGAGACTCCCTTGAGCTTCAGGTGTGCACGGTCACAGGGAAATCCTCAGGAAGGTCTCAGGCGGCACGAAGCACACGCACACAGCGTTGCTGAGTCTCACTTGGACTCCTGACACCCACGATCACCGGGCAATTCTTAAGAGGGTCAGAGGCTGCAAAAAGTACACACACACAGCGTCGCTGAGACACACTTGATTCTCTGGTGTGCACAGTCACAGGGCAATCCTCACGAAGGTCTCAGGATGCAAAAAGCATACGCACACAGCGTCGCCGAGACTCTCTTGGACTCTAGGTGCCCACGATCACAGGGCACTTCTTACGAAGGTCTCAGGCTGCACGCAGCACACGCACACAGCGTCGCTGAGACACTTGTTGAAACTCAGGAACACAAAAGTTTCCAGAACAGGGAACTAGCTCTCCTCGGGCCCATGGGGTTAAATTACTTCAGGACACAGCACAGCAAAGTCCTTTCAAGCTGGAAGACACAGCACACAACAAAGTCCCTTCAGCCTCTCCTTGGTTAAAGCAGCAAACTTCAGGCCAGCCCCAGAACACACAGCAAGGGTCAGTACTTTCCTTCAGTCTACTCGGCTGTTTCTTCCTTGGCAGAGGTTCCTCTTGAACACAAAGTAGTTTCAGTCTTGAAAAGTTTCCTGGGCTTTGGAATTGGAATGGGTTTCAGGTCTTATAGTTATACCCCTAAATATCTTTGAAGTCTTTGTGTTCAGGGGGGCACTGACCCCTGTCTAAACCAGTTCTGGGTGTCTCCCTGCCAGGGACACCTTATTCCTTTTGATAGTGGGGGGGGGGGGGGTCTGGATCCTCAATCACTCAGCAGGAGATGGAGCCATTGGTTTATGGCTGCAGCCCAGGCTTCTTCACCTCCAGGGGCTACTCCTCCCCTTACACTCCAAATAAGCTTGTTGCTGTATCACCTCCTCCCCTGGGTCAAGACATTCCCCAGATTCTAGCACTTTCAGATCCAGACAGTCAAACCACAACCAGGCAGAGACGCACAGAAATGTTAGAGCACAAAAACCCAGCCACTTCTAAAAAAAAAAAAATCAAAAACTACCTTTATAAAAAGTGTTATTGAATTGTGAGTTCAGGCATACTAATCTTCGCCTCTCCATCTTAAGCCTTTAGGAAGATAGGCTGGAAACATATTACACAGCCTTCCAGTTCTGTCCTAAGGTCAAGATGGCCTTTCAACAGTGAAAAACTAACTAGGATATTTCACTGTTAGGATAAGGTACACACCCTAGTACATGTCCTCCCTTTCACATGCACTGCACCCTGCCCAGGGGGGTACCCTGGATCAACCACAGGAGTGTCTGCTGTGCATAGAAAGGGAAGGGTGAGGCCTGGCAAGTGGGTGCAATTGTGAGGACAACAGGGCAGTATTACAAACTAAGCTTAGGCACTGCAGTGGCAGGCGTGAGTGCTTTCTTTTAGGCTTCTTGTGTGGGTGGCACAATGAGTGCTGCAGGCCCACTAGTAGCATTTGCATTACCAGCACTGGCACACATAGTGCACTTTACTAGGGACTTTACTAGTAAGGCACACATACCAATCATGGACAACCAATTACCATTACTCTTTACACAGGGAGCACTTACATTTTGACACTGACCAGCAGTGGCAAAGTGCCCAAAGCATCTAAGTTGGCAACACCATGTCAGAAGAAAGGTCTAGGGGGAAAGCAAAAGTTTAAGGAACTGTAGCCACAAAGGACCATGTCCAACAGTTTGCATATTCAAAGTGTATTCTGTTGTAGGCTGGGACTACGTGGTACTAAAAGTGTACAACATTATTCCCCAGTGTGGCAACCAGGATTCAGTTGTTTGACCCTTTCGTTATCCACGCCAATATTTGCAATTGTTTACATTATCCACATCAACTTTCATCTCATAAGAGTGGCTTTCCCACCGAGTAGTCAAACTTGTGTTTATTTTTCATTTCAGGTGTATGAGTTATGTTTTATATATGGTTACCTAAAAAAAGACATCAAAATAGTTACTGAATATTTAGTTGTTTGTCATTATGTCTTTGACCCCTTCCCACTTCTTCTGCCCCCAGTGCACCCACGGTGACAGTTCCTATACTATTTCAAATGCACTTTAACCCGTTCAGTGCTGCGAACGTCCAACGGTCGTCGCGTGCACTACCTCGCTAGTGCTGCGCACGACCGTTGGACGTCCGGATCCCGTTAGCGCAATCGAACGTCCGCACTGGGGCGGAATTTGCGGCGCGCTTAACGGGTTAATTGCTGGGACTGAGAGAGTTCTCATGGGTGGCGGCCTGCTGTGACATTAGGCAGATCATCGGGCTAGCGAGAGTGATGCTTCTTTATGGACAAGTGCTGTCCTTTAATGTATTGTTTACAGACACTTGCCTTTAGTACCCTATGACTAACTGTGTAAATTACAGACTAGGGTCATCCTATGTGAAACAGGTGAGCGAGCCAACATATTAACAGGAAGACCCAAGTTGGAGCTGGGCCAAGACTTTGGCTTGGCTCTAAGAGCCCATGTACTAATCGAGCCATGAAAATGACATGAAATTTATGTAACAAACATCATGTAAAAATGCAATCGTCTCTTAAAAAATTTAAATATATATTTTGCTTTTAGTATGCGGAAGGGTATCACCTCAGTACATTAGATTGTATCACTGCACTGTGAGATTTTTATTATAAGTGATCACTTTTAAATAATAACTTAAAACATTCTTTTCCCACCCTCTTGACAACACATTCGTTTTCTAAGTGGCAAGTCAGTTGTTGTATGTACCCAATGTGTGACGTTGATTTCTATTACAGATGGATTATCATTATAGTCTGTTAAACAAAATACCAGGGGTTTTGTGTACCAAGCGCATTCTGAATGCATATATATATGATGGTGATCCTGTGTGATAATGAAGAAAAAGTAGTCTTGGCACATTAAATATTTTACAAGGGTCATAGAATTTGGTCGAAATGAGAAGCTAGGATTTCCTGTTTCCCACTGTGCTATTAAGCCACCAGATATATAGCTCTGTCTCTTTTCCATTTTACATCAAGGTCACTACTTTGTCTATAATGTTCGGTGCCCGAGGGTAGAATGTGGGTGGCAGAAGCCCCATGAAAGCTCATATCGTTTTGAGAGAGACTTCGAGCAGAGCCAGAGCCAGACATCTGTCTTGAATCTTGCTTGAGCTTTCAGTGGCTCGCCCACTTCTAGTGTGAATGACACCGGTTTTGTCACAAGTTGTGGTTCGTTTATTACATCCATGAGGTCTTGAGAGCTGCAGTGGCTCCAACCACAGCATTTTTGTAGGCCAATCACAGAAGGGTGTGAATGGACATGGGGTTACTATTCACAGGACTGTATGTGTCAGTGACAGTTGTGTGGTAGCATAGAGCTTCGCATTTTCAAGGGACCCGTGATACCCAATAGCAAAAAGTAAGAGGGCCTCTCCGTTAACAGCTGCTTTGCAAATACCTATGAATGCCAAGTGTGGCAGGTGTCTTCTGAGTCTGGATAGGCCGTCCCTGAACAGGACTATTCGTCCCTCACTGGCGCACGTAGAACACCAAAATCTGAGTGAGGGACGTATAGCCCTGTTCAGAGAGGCCTTCTCTACAAACAGGGGACACCTGCCCAGATTTTAAAAATACAAATGTTATACTGGAATGAAGGACTAAATAATAAGGGACGGAGGTGACACTTCTAGACATTTTGTTGATTTCTATCCGGGACGGAAGTACAACAGAGAGCGAGAGTAATTCCAAAATGTATACTTTATTGGCCGGACAGCCCTGAGGAAGTTGTGGGGTAGGCCCTGGATTGACAAAAAATGTGTTTGTTCGAAGGCAAAAAAAAAAATGGAGGAGGCCAGCAGGCCGAAATATATATGAAACAAATACTATCTTAATCTAATTTTTGTTTGTTTGTACTCCAACATTATTTTTTGTTTGTGCTTGAGGCTGGAGTGTTGTGCTCTTTGATCTCAGGATTAAAGAAATTAGGGGAGTTGGGTGAATCTCCCCACCTTTTATAGCACTGAAACTAAGACCGGTATAGGTTAAAGAAACCGTGGGATCATTCAGTAAGCACCAGAACCCCATCAAAACGCCCTTCTTCAGGTTCACAAGGGTTTTCTACTATGATGGCAGGAAGATGGCTGTTACCCTTCACAAGGGCTCTGTGTATCACTGCAATGGAAGATGAGTAAACAGGGCATTGAACTCACAGCATCTGTTTCTACTAGAGGTGGACAAGCCAGGGAATTAATAGAATAGCGCCAGAGACATTGCTGAACACCCTAAATATGAGCAGAAAATGACGATAATTTTTTATTGGTATGGAGATAGAACAGTTGGGTTTGTGGTAGAATCCAGATACAGTGCACCCATGGATCACACACATTTGCTTTTTTAAGCTGTCTCTAGCGATTAGCAGAAACCGGCTGTTACACGGGAGCTTGGTAGAGCATTTCGAGAGAGATCTGTCCACACAATTAAGCCTTTGGGTGGGCTGAACAAAAAAACCGAGTTGTAGCCTTTGTAGGCAGGTGGCCATCACAGAAGTGCTAGAAGCACTATGACTATGAAGCTCTTGAGATGTGCTATGGCAGGTTCCTATCACGTGGGCTGTTCACCTCCTCACCTCAAACTAACAGCACTAATTTCCCTTAGTTATAAAATCTATCCATGGCTGTTAAAAGAGGGTAACAGTATGGAGTCCTGCCCCTGCTCTAATCCATTGCCCAATGCATATAGCTTTTGTTGAAGACAAAATATGAAACGATATTCTAACTCTTAAGTGCTAGCTTTTATTCAGGAATTGTAGTAGTGCCAGAGCAACCATTCATTTAGATTTTATTCTAAAGCTGAGCATTTGGAACAGGTAAACCCAAATTTAATTGCACCTTTTTTGTGTACAATAGTTTCCAGAGTGTAATTATAGTATCTCCGAAAACATTTTCATGGGAGGCATCCCATTATACATGTGAATTCACTCAGATAAGGGTCAGTCAATCGGAGGCTGTTGCTGTGGCTGCAGCTGTTCTTCCTGAGCTGAATACAGGAGAGGACAATAGAGAGATCCTATGTCCTAGAAGAGAGACGATGTCCATTGTACAATTGGCCATTTCTTATGTGCAAGCATTGCTTCTGATACGCATATGCTTTCATGCTGGATCTTGCTCATACTGGTAGAAGAAGGTCAAACAACTCCTTTTCACTCGATTTATACAATTTGCGGATTTAAACCAGACTTATTACAAAGGTCTGTTCAGGTGGGAGAGAAATTCTCTTTTATGTATTGGCAAGGCTTTCTCTCCACTGCAGTCTCACTTGTGCATCTAGTTTGCTGTATTATTTTGTGTGCCCCATTCCCTTTATGTCTGGAATGGTGTGAGTGAATGGTGTAATAGAATGTTGGGGTGTGTGTCGAGTGGATGCTGAGAGATGGGGAGAGTCAGAGGGAGGCTAGAACCCTGGCAGGACCTATCTGCTGTTGCTGTAAACTAAGGTCCTAACAAGAAATAAAGAGCTTACCTCCAACTTGAATAGCACCACACTCCTGTCTCCAGCTTAAATATTTTAGAGACAAATTGTTAAGGACTTGTGTCAAAATACAGCAAGGCACTAAAATGAAGTAGAGTGATACACTGTCATTTAATGGAGGTAAGATCTAGGTAAGTAGCTGCTAGCACCCTCCCCACAGGACAACTAGCTCAAATCCCACATAGAACCACTCACGCTACAAGTCATTGACTGTGCAACAGTTCTACAATACAACATATCCCACCTCCTTTAATGAAAACAAAAGCAACCTCATGTTTTTGAGAAAAAAGCTGATCGTGAAGAAATGCAAAAGAGCAAAATAAATGAATATCAGTAAATGACGTAACTTAGTACAGATCTAAACATAATCTTTATAATGTTCAGGCATATGCCTGGAAATTAATGAATGGGCATATTGTGTAACTTCTTGGGGCAAGGAATCTTGTCGCACTCTTGAACATAATCTGTTCTAAGCAGTTTGTGTACTACATCAACCTTGTCCTCACGAAACAAGACCATTCTGTCCTTGTTCCAAACTCGACCATTACTGGTGTTTACCACATTGGACATCACACGTACCCCACACACACTGGAGAAAACCTCTTGGATTCACCATTACCACGTCCTGGCTTTCTTACTCTCACCCAACAACTTTCTTTCACATCCCTCCTATTGCTAAGTTAAATTATTTACCACAGCACCTTCTGCCTCACTTCCACTATCTTCCGTAAATGATTAGAATGTATAGCGTATTGCACCATCCAATCTCTGCTCAAAAGGTGCAACTCTAGTTTTTGGATTTGGTGTAGATGATGTCAAAGACCAAAAACAGTACTCATCCAATCCTATTTGTTGATCACAGCAAGCTGCAGTTGATCTTTTAGACTACGTTTGAAAATTTTCACCAGACCATTGCTTCTGAGATGTTGTAATGAGGTAAGGGTGTGGACAATGTCCAATTCAGATAGAAATCTCCACATTTACTCAGAAACTGAGTACCATTATCAATAACCAACATGTTAGGATAACCTTCCCTAATAAAACACTTTGTAAGAATTCAATAACCGAGTGCTTCTCGATATTGTTAACAAAGGCAGAAAGCCAATTAGATGCATAGTCTATTGATACCATTGCATATTTTGGTAACTACCCAGGAATCTTTAAAAAGGCTTGTTATATACAATACCGACTTATACAAGGAGGAGATTTTAATTTCTACCAGAATCGCTGGATATGATTTGGTAACCTGGCTTTTATTACTCGAGACCCATACTTCACAAACAAAATCCAGCCCATTTATCAACTCCAGACTGCCAATAATACTCCCTGACTCAACGTTTTATTGCCCATATATCCGATTTCTCTGTGTGAGTCATTCGTAATATCCTCTGCCTAAATCCACTGACAAAACCAGTTGGTCAATCCTGCACTGAAAACCTTTTTCGCATGTTGGCTCAAATGTAACCTGCACATACGTTTTTGTACGAAAGTACACCTTATGACCTGGTCAGCCTGACTTATTGCCTAGTATCTGATGCAATTCTGACAGAAGTCCACTGTGTTCTAGCTCTCCAGGTGCCCAGTGCCAGATCTCTTTCCCTAAAATTGAACAATTGTTCCCCCATTTGGCAATATCTTTAGCCCTCCTCGTACGCGTCTTGTAAATGGTACGCTTGGTACCTAGGGCAGTAAAGCTAAAAATGGTCTCTAAGGGTAGTAGCATGTACTGTGCCATTCTAAGAGGCCCCTTAGCACCAAACAGACAAATTGACATTGCAGGCTGCCTGCCTTGGTGCAGAGAAAAGTGAAGACGCAACATGGCACACCTGTGTGCCATGCCTGCAGACAGTGCATGCAGTATATGTAAGTCATCTCTACAGCAGGCCTGACAGCCCTAGGGCAGGGTAGGGTGCACTACACTACATGTGTCAACATATCTGCATGAGCAGATATGCCCCTGTGATGTCTTAAGTCCATTCTTAGAAATAATAAGTGAACAGGGAATCCATTGTGAGTACATGTTCTGAACACTGGTGTTAACGAGTTCCCCAGCTATATGAGGGCTTCACTGAAACTAGAGAATTTCAGCATCAAGTATCTCGTACTCATAAGCCCACACTGACCAAGGGATGGATTTATTAATATATGCACCAACAGAGCATCTTGGAGATGCCCCCTGAAAACCTGCCAGCTACTTGTGTACAGACTGACTGGTGCAGACCAGCCTGCCACCCCGGGGCGTAAGAGCGGCCCCTGCGCTGCGGGGGTCCTCGACGCTCCAGGGGCCCGGGCCCCCCTCACTCTCTGTAAGACGTCTTGAAGGTAAACTACAGTGCGTGCCCCGCACACCGCGGAGTCCGTGGCATGGACGGTGAGCCTCAATGTTTTGTAACAACCAGTAATTCTAGGGACGACGGGCACGGGCGTATTAACAGAGCCCCCCGCAAGGGGCCCCTACACTCCAGCCAGGGGCCCCCTCACTCTTAGCAGAGGTAGGAAGACATACTGCCTACACAGTAAGCAAGGCAAGGCAGGCCTGTAAACCGTGCGCTCCTCACAGCACGGACGGTGACGTACCTGGGCTTCTATTTTAAACATGAATTATGTTGCCGTGCGTGGCGCTCACCTTCAAAGGAAAGCTGCAGGCTAGCCTGCCAGGCCTAAGGTGAGCGACGAGCGAGCAAGACTCTAGTATGCCGTGTGATTAAAACGATGGTACGCCTGTTTTAGAGAGAGGCGCAGAAGGGAGATGGCGGGAACGGACCATTAAGGAAATATTTATTTTAGCACTGGCAGGGGCCGGGCTGGATATCTGAGATGATGGGGTAGACGGGGGGGGGTGAGCCTTGTTGTTTAGGCCTCATTCCTTTGCTAATGTGGTGCTGCCTGTTGCCTGTGAGTTCATCCGGTATTAATTTAGTGTGCTCCTTGGGGTGATTTACCTTAATTTCTGCTTACCTCGGTCCTGAACTGTAAACGTGTTATGCTCGTGCTGTGTTCTGTCAAGCAAGACAAATTACCAGTGGCTAATCTCTATTCAAACAGTCAACCCATCTATCACATGTGTGTTTTTCTCAGTCAGACACCCATGAGTCCCATCGCTTGCAGTGTCACAGAGCTCGAGCTGCACCTTGCTGATGTGGCCACACAATGCCTTCCGAGGTGTGGGGCTCCATGTGTTCCTTACTGCTCGTGTGGCCTAACAGTTCAGGATGCACTGCAGCCTTCCTTTAAAGTAGGACAGGGCTGATTTTCATAGGGCTGGTCCCTGTCTGCAGTGGCACAGTGGGGTAAACCATCAGGCACTGGAGTGTGGTCTAAAGTATTTACCTGTGACTGAGATTTCAAGCATGCCACTCCTCACATTTTTACTTTGCTCAGTGGGATGCCCTGCCTATGACATGTATGCCCAGTCAAGGTTGGGCATGCACCTAGCTCCACTATTGGTGGAGAAGTGTGGCTCAATGATTGGAGCGGCAGACCCTGATGCAGAGGTCTAGCCCAGGACCAGGGTTCAATTCCCCGCCTCGGCGGGTCTTGGGCTCAAAATTCCAGAGACCTGATAATTCTCGCCTCAGTGCCTATTCCAATCATGCAGTCCCACTCTGCAACTCTGGGCAATAGCTTGCTTAATCTCCACAACGGCCCCCACAACGCTAAGGATGCCTGGCCTCCACCTTGGGGGTGCCCAGGAGTGGACGCCTCACAGGGAAAGCCAGGATGGGTTCCACAGCGGTATTCGTACAAGCGCCTTGAGACCCTTGCGGGCGAGTAGTGCGCTATACAAGTATCAATTTATACTATCCCACAGGACCCAATCGGTACCTCACTAACTATTCCAAAACAGGCCAAAGCTTATCTGAGTTTGCTTGTGATCCATTGGAGTACGGATGTGGTCTGGTCTGCTAGTTTAGGTTGGACTGTTCCTGTAGGATCGAGGCTGATTTGTATATGATTGCACTCTTTATTCTCACTGTGCCATTAAATACAACCATAAACTGAAATATCACTCAGAGTAATTAGCAGTGACTAACATTAAGTCACGTATCACTTTTCTCTTTTTTAGTGTGTACCAACTTTAGAAATGTCAGTTTTTTTTCTCCGGACTTGTAAGACCATAGCGCAATGCAACCACACAGCCATAGCAATGGCAAGTGCCCGTTACACAAATTCTATGCACCACACCATACCATACCTTAATTTTCCCCATGCCATACCATGTTGCCAAGCAAGACGTGGGCATTAGGCAACTTGTCTAGGTCTGCATCTAACCTTCTCAATGCCAGTTTGCTAATATCCTCTGATTGGGCCATGTTAGTACTTGTTGTTTAGTCGCATTTCCAGTGCAGCCTGCTTTTGCTTGTTGATAATTATTCCTGTGTTTCCTCTCCAAGATCTCAAGCAATTGAGCTGTCATTTCTCTGATCTCCACCAGTATCTCCATAAAAATGGAGGAGGAAGCAAATGTATGACGTGTATTGTTGATGGCAAGAACACTATAGCTCAACAGTAACAGCATAAAAACTGTTTAAGACACAAATAAGTGCCTCCTCTTTGATACAGGCCATAAGGCGCACATGAAACATGCTCCATGGTCCTATTTAATACACCCTCTCTCCAGTGCTCATGTAAATACTATCATAATATTGAATCCACTGCTCAAATGTTTTCAACAGGGGAAGCATGTCAGAATCCTCTAATTAGTAAACCGTTGTACATTACATTTTGCTGCATGAGCCCAAATGTAGTTTGACTTAGCAGCATAAAATGTTGCAAACCCACAAACAAAACCCCAAGCGCAAATGAGTTATCGCTAATATTGCTTCGTGGAGAAGTGTGGCTCAATGGTTAGAGCTGCAGACCCTGATGCAGAGTGCCTATTCTAATCATGGGTCCCACGCTGCAACTCTGGGCAATAGCTTGCTTAATCTTCACAACGGCCCCAACAGCTCCAGGATGCCTGGCTTCACCTTGGGGGGCTCAGGAGTGGGCACTTCACATGGAAAGGCCAGGAGGGGTTCCAGAGCGGTATGTGTACAGCGCCGTGATACCCCTTGAGGTGATTGTGGCCTATATAAGCACTACAACATTTACATTAACATTCTATTGATGCAGCATTCTTCAGCGCTTCCCCTCATGTTACCTTTTTTATGTGGAGAGAGAGACAGTGGAGAGAGAGACAGTGGAGAGAGAGACAGTGGAGGGAGAGACAGTGGAGGGAGAGACAGTGGAGGGAGAGACAGTGGAGGGAGAGACAGTGGAGGGAGAGACAGTGGAGGGAGAGACAGTGGAGGGAGAGACAGTGGAGGGAGAGACAGTGGAGGGAGAGACAGTGGAGAGAGAGACAGTGGAGAGAGGGAGACAGTGGAGAGAGGGAGACAGTGGAGAGAGGGAGACAGTGGAGAGAGGGAGACAGTGGAGAGAGAGAGAGACAGTGGAGAGAGAGAGAGACAGTGGAGAGAGAGAGAGACAGTGGAGAGAGAGAGAGAGACAGTGGAGAGAGAGAGAGAGACAGTGGAGAGAGAGACAGTGGAGAGAGAGACAGTGGAGAGAGAGACAGTGGAGAGAGAGACAGTGGAGAGAGAGACAGTGGAGAGAGAGACAGTGGAGAGAGAGACAGTGGAGAGAGAGACAGTGGAGAAGAGTGGGGAAGAGAGTGGGTGGGGAAGAGAGTGGGTGGGGAAGAGAGTGGGTGGGGAAGAGTGGGTGGGGAAGAGTGGGTGGGGAAGAGAGTGGGTGGGGAAGAGAGTGGGTGGGGAAGAGAGTGGGTGGGGAAGAGAGTGGGTGGGGAAGAGAGTGGGTGGGGAAGAGAGTGGGTGGGGAAGAGAGTGGGTGGGGAAGAGAGTGGGTGGGGAAGAGAGTGGGTGGGGAAGAGAGTGGGTGGGGAAGAGAGTGGGTGGGGAAGAGAGTGGGTGGGGAAGAGAGAGGGTGGGGAAGAGAGAGGGTGGGGAAGAGAGAGGGTGGGGAAGAGAGAGGGTGGGGAAGAGAGAGGGTGGGGAAGAGAGAGGGTGGGGAAGAGAGAGGGTGGGGAAGAGAGAGGGTGGGGAAGAGAGAGGGTGGGGAAGAGAGAGGGTGGGGAAGAGAGAGGGTGGGGAAGAGAGGGGGTGGGGAAGAGAGAGGGTGGGGAAGAGAGGGGGTGGGGAAGAGAGAGGGTGGGGAAGAGAGAGGGTGGGGAAGAGAGAGAGTGGAGAGAGAGAGAGTGGAGAGAGAGAGAGTGGAGAGAGAGAGAGTGGAGAGAGAGAGAGTGGAGAGAGAGAGAGAGAGTGGAGAGAGTGGAGAGAGAGAGTGAGAGAGTGGAGAGAGAGAGTGAGAGAGTGGAGAGAGAGAGTGAGAGAGTGTAGAGAGAGAGAGAGAGAGAGAGTGTAGAGAGAGATAGAGAGAGAGAGAGTGTAGAGAGAGAGAGAGAGAGAGAGAGAGTGTAGAGAGAGAGAGAGAGAGAGAGAGAGTGTAGAGAGAGAGAGAGAGAGAGAGAGTGAGAGAGTGTAGAGAGAGAGAGAGAGTAGAGAGTAGAGAGAGAGAGAGAGTAGAGAGTGGAGAGAGAGTGGAGAGAGAGTGGAGAGAGAGTGGAGAGAGAGTGGAGAGAGAGTGGAGAGAGAGTGGAGAGAGTGGAGAGAGTGGAGAGAGTGTGTGTGGAGAGGGAGGGAGTGTGTGTGGAGAGGGAGGGAGTGTGTGTGGAGAGGGAGACTGAGACTGACTGAGAGAGAGACTGAGACTGACTGAGAGAGAGACTGAGACTGAGAGAGAGAGAGACTGAGACTGAGAGAGAGACTGAGACTGAGAGAGAGACTGAGACTGAGAGAGAGACTGAGACTGAGACTGAGAGAGAGAGAGAGAGAGAGAGACTGTTATGGAATTGGGGTCACAGTGTGTATGAAGCTATGCAATGCTTCTTAAGATTGCCATTGTCTACTAATAAAAATGTATTATCAAAATTTGTTCTTTGTATTTACATCTGCTTTTGAAATACTGCATTGTCGCATTGTCTAATGTTTTAAAACTGAACCGAGTAAGAGCAGTGGATGCACTCTTGTCAAAACTGAACGATGAGTAGGCCCGATGTTGTATATCATGACGCGAGTCTGCATCAGGATCCCCATCCTAAAATTGGGCAAACTTCCCCGTCGAACTGATGGCAGGGACCCTGTAATGAATGGACCACCACCTATGATAGCCTGCTGGCAGACTTAGCCCAACCTTTGACTCCACCATCCAGTGTTACTTATAACGGCTGGATTAGTGACAGTGGCGTAACAATAGCCCCGCATCCCCTGCAGTATGGCGGGTCGCTGGCCTAGAGAGCTCTAGACTGGCACGGAAGATGGGAGGGGGGCCCCCATCCATGTAGTTTGCAAGGGGGCCCCCCTCAAGTTTCGTTACGCCACTGCTGCCACCACAGACGTGTGGCTCAGGGGTTAGAGGCGGCAGACCTGGAAGCTAGGATCGGTCCTGGACCAGGGTTCAATTCCCCGCCTCGGCGGGTCTTGGGCTAAAAATTCCACGGACTCGATAATTCTCGCTTCGGTGCCTTCTCGACTCACGGGTTCACACTCTGCGACTCTGGGCAATAGCTTGCTTAATCTCCACAACGGCCCCTCGCGGCGGGATGCCTGACTTTCACCTTGTGGATACCCGCTGGGGCTATCACACAGGGGAATATCAGGACGGGTTCCCTAAGCAAGCGCCGGGACACCCACTGCGGGTAGCTGTGCGCTATATAAGCTCAACTACATTTACATTTACAGACCGGTTTCTGACCCCTTGCAGGTTAGAGCTTGTGCTCACTGAGGTCAGAAACCAACATTATCACCTTCACTATTGTTACCATTTTCTGTTAGATGCCACAGTCCTACGTGACATGTGAAAAAGTCTCACAAAATTACTTTTTTGTTACACTTAAAAAAGGCTAATTCTCCAGCAGTGAAAAGCGCTTGTCAAGAGCCTGTATAATTGTGGAATATTAATTAATGATGTGCTGTTTTCCCAACTTCTTCTTGATGAGAGAAGGCTTTTATATAAATCAATGGCAATGTTTTTAAAATAGACCTGCCCTTTGGGCCTAAACTCTGCACCAACAAAAATTCTTTCTTTTTGTTGGTGAACATGTCTCCAACAATGGCATCTAGATGTGCGTCAAAAACATGTATCCATATAGACCACCATTTAAGGGTATGGGAGAGTTTAACAGGTTGAATGTTGGTACTGAATGATGTAATAGAAAGTTATTGAGGAGTAGATGATAACTGGAGTTAGAGCCTTAACTGGACCTACCTGTTGCTGTAACCTTCGAGCCCAATATGAAATAAATAACTTACCTCCTACTTGAGTGGCTCCAGACTCCTGTATGAAGACCCTGCCCTCTTACTTCTGCTTATGTCTGTAGTGGAGTAGACCCTGGTAATCTGTGTGCTGTTCCAGAACCACCTTTGGTACAGACACGATAGACTGACTTTTATTTTCATACCAAGGCAGTACTACCATAAATGTAGTTTACTGTTCTTTCTACATGGACTAGGCGCCTAGCTTTTCTCCAGAGCTATAAATAAAGAAAACCAGCACTTTCCAATTGGAGACTGCTCTTCTCCAAAGTGCATAGAAATAATCTAGCATTGGGTTTTAACTCTTATCCATGCAGCCCTCCAATCCCTGTTTGCAGTAACCTGAGAATTTGGTTGGGTTGAGATCGGAGCAAAGTAGTAATTCCAGATCTATCAAGAAAGACCAGGAATCTGTTGAAAATATCTACATATTTACAGGTCTGTTACCCTACATTAAGATGTCTTTTTTGGAATAAGACTCAAGGCCCACCTAACATTTTTTTAGTACACTAAATTTCCCCAATATAATGGAGAAATAAGAGAATTCCACTTTTTGGAAAAGTGATGACAAACCCGTACTGTCCCCATTTCTGTGAGTGCAGTTGGCTAGGATGGAATTAAAAATCATGATTTATCTGTTTTTCTACAGTCCAGTAATGGTCAGAAAAACAGCAGTATTGCACAACCAGTGATTCACCCATAACCTGCTAATCTATGTAAATGTTAGAATTGTTGCTTACCAAACAACATCCCCTTTAAAAAAAGATGTCCATATTCGGAATTTGTGAACTTAAGAATTGTGCAAATTAAGTAAAACAGTTTCCCTAATTGTTGAGTGATTTCTGTTTACTCTAGAATGCAGAAGTATAGCTTTCTTTAAAAAAAAATGTTAAATACATGATTACATGTTCAGATTTCCCTTCAGAGGCAAACTCCTATCAATGTTGAATTGCACCAATAAATAGCCCTAGCTATATGGTGGAAACATGGTTTGTTTAGGAACGTCATAAAGCAACAGAGCTACATCTGTTTGAACAACAGTAGCATTTTCACAAAACTTCTTGCCCTGGAATGCACAATCACCCTAGCACTAAAAGATGAGAAAGTAACAACTATTTAATCAGTAAATGAAACATGCATTTTTTTAAAATTGTTTGTCCGTGCAACACTTGGATAATTTAGCCCTTAGATAATCTGCCTGAGAGTTTATTTTTTTACAAAGCCCCTCTGACATCCTTTGACATGGGTCATGTAAGAATAATCTAACTGTGTGATCACTGTGTACACAAGCATCACATATCCAAATATGCGTGGGGGTGTGTGCCCTATTGAAAAGTTTGTAGAGCGCACACCAGCAAGAATATGTAAGCTATTACTTCCTCTGCAAAGTGACCTGTTCACTACATCTTTTTAGCCTCAGTGGTGTCTGCTGTTTGATGTTTCTAATAGGCCTGGAACAAAATGTCCGGTGTAGAAGGATGATGTTGCCAAATCTAAGTCCTTTCGCCTTCACTTTGGCTAGCAATGAACTGGTTGCCCCTCAACAAAATACGGTTGTTCATAACGTCAGAGAAATACCATCATGAGCAATGGGCTCCAAAATTAGCAAGGATTATTTTTATAGCCAAATAAAATATTTTTTGCCATTTAATAAATAGTTCATCGTAAAAAAAGAGCATTTGTACACCATGCTAAGCTGTACATATATAGAGCGAAGCATAATATACGCATCTTATAACGCAGTTTTAAATTAGTGTCTTTTCTTTGGGAAATCAATAAGGCTTTAGTTTTTTAAATATTATTAGCACTTTAGTGGTGAATTGCTAATGGTTGTTTTTGAAGCCCAAAGACAAGATTGAGAAGTCTCTAGCGGCTTCTAGTCACAGTAGAGCTGGATACCCTCTGGAAGCTGTTGTTCTTAGTTTTTCACTTCCTCTCCTCTTATAAGTTAAGTACTACTTTCCATCTTTACATTTTCTTTGTGAGATATATTATTAAAAGTATCTGACTCATTCTCCATTCATGAGGAACCAATTTAACATTTGTAACTATATTTCAGAAACTGTGTCTTGTAATATTTTAAAGTACCTCTTCACGGGAGAAGCGCTTTTTTCCACAACTGTCTGATGGTTGTTTAGTTCTTTTCGCTTTGCATTCAGTGTCATTGATAGTGCCAAGATGATGTTTTAATGACATTTTCTCATTTGAAAAGCTGCAGCAGTTTTAGGATAGGCTTGCTGTTCAAACACGGTCTGCCGTACAGATGTTCAAATCAGACACTCAAGGCTTACATCTTGAATGATTGCTTGACAGAACCCTACTGTATCTCTTTCCTTTCACCACTCTTGCTCCATTTAGAGTGTTTGACTGTGTGATGTCAGAAGCATTGTGAGTCACTTATGCATTATGAAACAGTGATCAAAAGAGGTGTTGCGGCAGGACAGGCTTTTTCCAAATTGGACCTAAATCTACAAATTGATGGCACATAAATCCTTTGGGGCAAATAAAGCAATTTTTCCATAATGATCTTAAATGTAATGAATCTATTCTTATCAGCCTGATATGGTTTCACATTCTGTATTTTAATGAGGTGGACTGGAGCCATGGAACGTGTAGTTGATTCCATGACCAAGGTTCCATGGTACGCTATTCCTTGCGAGGAGGCTGTTGTGGTGCTTACCTGTTTCTTGTTACTGAAATTTGAATAAAGACAAGCAGAGAACACCGGAGTATTGAGTGTTATTGTGCTGTACACCCCTATAACAATTGGCTATGATTTAAGTCCATGTTTGCTTTCATCCACGTGTGGCAGTAATTAAAAGGATCTACAGAGGAAGATTTACAAAGCTGCTTGTGGTGATTGTATGTTTCTTTGATTGCTAATAGAATTGGAATATGTAATAGAATGTAGTGTAGTGTATTCTGCAGATGGTAAGAATGTTATCGATTCATTCTGCTGTTACCTGCCTGATCTGCTGCATGCACTCTTCATCCTATGAACTTTTCCTGAAATAAATACTTAACAACTACTTCGTGGATTGCTATTTCTACGAAGGTCACTACAGATTTGGCAACGAGGATGGGCACAGCGTTTAATTACCAGTGCAAGTAACCGGAGATTTATTTTTATTTTTTTACAAATATCATCTGGAAATTCAGTTTTAAAATCGTGAGTACCTAAGGAAAGAGAATAAGTCTGAGAGGTAATTCACGTTTTAGTTTTGTGTACTGGTGACAAACGGTGTGGCTCGAATGCTCAAGCAAAGACTGAAACCTTTGCGTGGATGTTTTACAAAATGACTGTATTTCAACAAGAAAGAAAAAGAACAGTTAAGGAAACGATTGTCTGTTAAGAGACTGTTGAATGCGTATTGCAGAGCTTTTGGCTAAAACTCTAGGTGAAAGCTGCACCGTTCAACTCAACTTCCAAGCTTTGTTTTGTTTTAAAAAGCTTCTGCAATGCTTACCGGATTTCACTAGTGCCGCGCTCCCCATTTTTCAAATCGCGCACCGGCAACGTCTTCGGAAAGCTGAGGTTAAGACTCGCTCGCATACACATCTGACGTCAATGCGCTTGCGTCCTAAATCATCACCACTCTCACGTATTGCGGCCATTTTGACGTTGTCTTGGCAACGCATCTACGGAAACGAAGAGCGTCTTCACAGCGGATTTCTAAACACGAAGCTCGTGTTCTGGGTATTTATTTTTCACTAATTTCTGGCGCATATTTCAGTATGCACATACTTTATAAGCAGCATTCTTCTTTTTTTTAAAAAAAAAAAAAGATAGTTGAGTGCATCTAGGATTGTTTCCACTTGCAAGTGCATTTAGCAAAGTGTCCATTCTTGAAGTTTATTTACAAAGCATCAACTATTAGTCTCGTTTTTCTTGAAGACAGTTTTCAGTGTTTTATGCAGTTCTGGAATTTGACTTTTAGAATTCTTCTTTTTGAATTATTTTTGTTGATATACTCAAACTTAAAGATGTCAGTGGAAGCAACCACTACGAGATCCAACCCGATAGGAGACCCCAACCCAACTAGAGACACTCACCTTTCAAATTTACAAATTAATTCTCCAAAAGAGTTTTTATCGATCCCAGGAGAGCCAGTCGTTTCATGGTTGGACTGGAAGGAGTACTTTCTAAATTATATAGCGAATCTGGAAGATGTGAATGGCGTTTTCACTCCTGAAAGAAAAAAAAGAATGTTGTTCTACTCATTAGGGCCTGAGGGGTCTTGCATTTTCAATAAAATCCATAAACATCAGAGTGCAGAGGGAGATTTAGATGTTTTTAAGGCAGAAATTGTAGATCTTGATGATCAATTCTCTCCGTCAGTGTGCATTGCTGTTACCAGACAGTCTTTCTTCCACAGGAAACTACAGAAACACGAATCTATAGAGGAATATGTGTCTAGTTTGAAGAAATTGTCTGCAAAATGTAAATTTGCACAGTTGCATGAAGAATTAATTTGAGACCAAATAGTAATGTATACTAAGAATAGAATTCTCCATGAGAAATTGTGGGTGGAGGGTGAAGGTTGTTTAAAAGATATCATAGCTTTGGTGAAAAAAGCAGAACTCTCAGAACGTTGTGCTAAAGTCACCCTCTCACAGGATAAAAAGAGTTCGGATGAGGTGGTTGGGAAGGTTGTAGAAAAGAAAGGCTTCTATACCGATCATAAAAAAAATTGAAAAAAAGAAACCTACTAGTTTTGAGAGGAAAAAGCTTAAAGGTAGGGAACATAAAACGTTCAGTAATGTAGTGTGTTACAGAAGTGGCAGTTACGCACCTTCCGCCACTTATGAAAGATGCCCAGCCAAGGCTGCGAAGTGTTTGGAGTGTGGACTGATAGGTCACTTTTCAAGAGTTTGCAATTGCAAGTCTAAACAAAAAACAAAAGGCAAAATAGCGTATGTGCAAGAAAAAAGTGAAAATTCTTCATCATCGGAGAATGAGTCACATATTAATCTTATTAAAATTTTTTTAGTTCTGAACATTACAGGTTCTTTCTATTTTAAACCTTTGTGTTTGGTTTCAGTGGGTGGCATTGCCATTCAGCTAGCTGCGGATTCTGGGTCTCCTTTCACAATTGTCTCACAAGATGTTTGGAAGAGTCAATTTATTGACAAAATAGGACCCAATGATGTGTCCGCTGAGAGCTACACATGGAATGATATTGATTTCTTGGTTTGTAGAACCTTAATCTTCCGTTTTAAAGAAAGGAAAGCTATTGGGAAACTGTACGTAGCCAGAGTAGGTCCATCTGTGTTAGGGTGGAAGGACCAGAAACTATTAGATATCATTCTTAATCTGAACTGTAAGGAGCAAGTTTTAGTTTCCTGTGAATCTGAGGACACCAAGAAGTGGGTATTAAAAGAGTTTTCTGAGGTATTTACAAGTCAATTCAATTAATAAAGCTTTATTCGGAACATAAAAAACATGTCCATAAAAGCACATACAATTACAAAATACAAACATTTCATAGATTAAAAAGAAAAACATAATACATTTGTTATCCAGAGGGGGATGGAATAAATAGTTAAAATGATTAAAAACACATACTTTTCCTGGCACCAATTGCTTTAAGCAGGAAAGTAGCCGTAAAAAAGCAAATGTCCGGATGGTGCAGATTAAAAAGCAGTTTCATAGTCAGTAATTGTTCTTACTCCAAATCTTTTCAACATAGGCTTTAAGAAGATTTTCCCTAGTTCACTATACAACTGGCATGATAAAAGAAAGTGCGTAGTGCTCTGTTCCGCCTTGTTATCACAAGCACAGGGTCCAGTAGGGCGCATTTTTTACATTAGGGCACGCAACCAGATGATGTACCGTTCCCATCCTCATTCTGGTTAGTACAAACTGGTGCGAAACTCTGGTCACCTGTGTCAGGTATGGATGAAATCCAGTAAAATCATTCATGCTATTGTACAGCTTACATGTGGATAGTTTAAATTCCTCCAAAGTACGCTTCTCTAAACAATAATTCAAAAAAGTAATTTTCAAATTTGACTTGGAGATATTGAGGAAATATAAATTTTATGGTCAAGTTATGTTCCCTAGCGCGTACCCCACCGTCTCCATGTACGAGTTAAAGTGCATGTAACTTCCCTCCTGTACCAGCTATGAAGACGCAAATATATTTGCGTCCAACGTTAACATGTTCTCTTTCAGACCACCATGAATGGGTTGAATGGTCCGTTCCTAAGTATGCTATGCCAACGTCTTTTTGTAGCGTACTTCTACGTTTTTCAGCTCTGGCTGAGTAGGCCCTGAATTTCTGCCACCGAGCCTCTTCTCTGGCTTCTGACTCAAAGGGCCTCTGCCCAGGCTGTCTCTGTACCCGTGAACTCTGACTTACCTTCAGCGCGGCCCCTCGCGCTCAGCTCAAGCCTGCTGCCTGCCAAGATCGACTATAACCTTCGAGTTATCTGTTCCACTCCCCGAAAATACATTCCTGCCTGCCAGTTTCAGTAAACATTCCCCTCAGCTGCAGAACCAAGGGGCCGGCCTGTCTCTATGCAAGTAATTCAAGTAATTCATAGCCCTTGTTGCCATGCTCCCATGGAAGGCCCGTGCCCCCACGCTTCTCATACAGACACTCAGGCGCTTATGCACGCACTCACAGCAAGTATAGAATAGCTTCTGCCCTAGAGACCTTTTCCGCCCAGATAGCTTAGTTCCTAAACATCCGATACCAGATATGATAGAAACACAAGTTGATCTGACATGCCAGACTTCTGTCTCTTTCCGTCAGTGTAAATGTCAAGCCCCCATGCACCCTCTAGTCACACGTGCAACACACGTCATGCAGCTGCGCGCGCATCCAAGCTTCTGATTTCTGCTGACATTGCAACATTCCTGTTAGTGCCACCCCTTCTGTGACACTTACTTGTGACGTTTCCAGAACACACCTCTAGTTCACGCCTCTTGATTACGCACATGTACCACGTGTATACTGTTATCTTGTCTTCTCTCAGCTGTTACGCCTTCTATACTGTTTCCAATGGTATAAAATAAGTATATAAGCTATGTACTGTTAATAAAAAGGTAGCGCTCTATCCCTTCTGACACCCCTGTGGTGGTCAGAACATGATATCCTGGCCATGACCATTCCTTTTTAAGGAATAAAACCCCTAAGAACTCTAACACCACGGACTCTGTCTCCTTCTTCTGATTTTGAGTTATTATTGATTAAGTACTTACCTGCATAGAAATTAAGAGAGTAATTAATTATTTACGTCATTTTGGCGCCCGAACAGGGACCCCTCCCCCACCTCACGCGCCGGTTGGTGCATTGCAAGCTCTGTCCCCTGCCATCAGTTAGATGGACCATACGCGTACCGGCAGGATTTCCTGCATCTCCCTCTGACCCACGGAGGTGACGAAGACTGCGATCAGTGCCCAGACGAGGCGGTGAGGAGTGCGGAGGATCCCGACCAGAGCCTAGCCGAAAGAAACAAGGTCCGAGGTGTCAAGAGGCCCACCAGGTTTCCGAAGTTTTCCGAAGTTTCCCGAAGTTTTGCGAAGTGTCGAGTCGAGTCCCGCCGAGTTTTCCGAGGCCTTCTGTTTTCCGTGCTTCCCGGTGAGTACCATTGCTGGGATGTATCTAGACGGGTTTGGGTACACAAGTCCGGTCTGCACTGTTTTTAGGCAGTGTATCTGTACTGTTTAGCAGTATATCTAGTATTCCGAATTTCTGAAACTCTGCACTGTTACACCAGTGTATTTGTACTGTTTAGCAGTACATCCGGTATAGGGGGTAGTCATCTATGTCTCCAATGTCTTTTCATGTGATCAATGTCGTGGTATGAATGTGACCGTTTTATGTGCATTATTGTGTTTTCTTGTATAACCAGTTATATTCAGAGTTAAGTATCAAGGATCGCACCTTCAGAATCAAGTAGGCAAAATGCCGTTTTTCAACAAGTTAAAGCAGATAGGAACTAGGAAAGGAATGTTAGAGGAAGAAATTCCTATCCCCCCAAGGGACACTCCAGGTAACTTTATGTATAACAAGCATGGCATAGATGCCATATTGTATCTAGAATTATGGACCGATTATACAAAGCACCTAGACGAGAGACACAGATGGCCAGTTAATGGAACATGGGATGCCGAGTGCATCATGAAGGTAGAAGAGGCATTACGGAAAAAGAAAGCTAGACAATCTCAGAAAGACGCCATAGAATTTTGGCGTAAGGAATCACATAAACGTGCTGAAAGAGCCCTCCGTAGAGAAGACAGACTTAGAGAATCAGATAGAGCTCAAGAAAATGAATTAGTCACTGAAGGAATCCGAGTAAAAACAGAACAAATAGATCGCATCCGAAATAGCCAAGTAAACGGCATGTATCTTATGGCCGAGGGTACACCTGACGCCATTTCAGAAATACCGAAAAATCTGCCGCCACCGCTGGTCCCAACTAAAGTAATGCATAAAACTACTAAAGATATATTCCTGGATTCCTACCTAGAAGACGTAGCTCCAGCTTACACCAATCTGCCTGTTCGTGCCCTGCCTACTGACAGGGACGGGGGTGGCACTCCGCCCCCAGGTCATGTTCCGCCGGTACCGCAACAGACTTCTCCTGTTCCGCCAGCCCCGCCACTTCCAGCACCTAAAACAGATCTACCGAAACCACGTTTACCAGATCCTACTAAAAGACAAATTCAAATACAGACTGTACACAGAGATGATAGCCAAGCCTCCGCTTCAGGGGGTGCGACCGCGGGTCCTCGGACCCCGCCATTGACACACAGATTAAATGTCAGGGACATACAAAGTCCCCTCACGTTCAGGTCCCCTCACTTATCCCGCTTAGACGCATTCAAAGAAAACATTTCAGTTTGTAGATACGATCCAGTACCCGGTAAAGACGATCTAATGATATTGGCATCACTACGGTTAAGATCTGCTACTGATATCTTGCTAAGCTGTGTAGGAATGAAGGACCGTCTAGATAGGATATACGAGTTTGTACAGACAGGGAAAGACCCTGACAGTATCAAGAATGCCATGGAAAACCAGAAAGTTGACATACAAGCACAGATATTACGATTTTTCATAAATTGTCTAATAAGAGAACGAGATAGGCCTGGAACAGATCAGAGTGAATTAGATGCACTGAACAAGTGGGGTCAAAATATAGCCGATGGAAAACATGACAAACAGAATTGCATAGCTACTATGTACAGAAAAATAAGAAAAACAGTCATAGAGGTACACCAGAAAGAGAAAGACAAAGCTTCCTCTGAGGAGGAAGAAGAATCTGAAGAACCAGAAAAGACTGCAGGCACCATAGCATATGTAGGTAAGGGAACTTACCTTAGGAAGGGTATCCGTCCAGAAGGCAAGAGTTTTCTTCTCTGCCTTGACAAATCCGAATTCTGCTGAGCATCAGTTCCAGGAAACTGATAAAAGGCTTCGAGATCGAGTTGGGTACCACGTACTCAATTCTATGGATGAACAAGAACTAGCCCGATCAGCTGTATCATGGGCCGAAAATGCAGACATATATAATGATGACACGGTGGCGCAGACATTTCTGAACCTATCCCCCGACGAACAGAAATTAGCAGGTGTATACATGATTCAGCACCTTCTTATCAAATACAGAAAACATTATTCTGATCCCGGTCCCTTACACGAAACACTAGAAGCACTACTCATGGAGAGATGGAGAGGTTTAAGCACCAAATTAATTCAAATAATTCTAGAACAGCGACACCGATATAATACCTTTGTAAGCTCTGAATATGTTCCCGCCCCGCCCCCAGAAAGGAAAATGTATCACATGCAACGCCTGAGTGGCGTTGAAAGTCAGAATCCCTTACGAGAAGTGCACCCCGTTATGGGTGAGGATCGTGTCTTGAAACGCGTGTATGTACACACGCCTCTGACTAAATTAGAACTGTTAGAAATGAAGAAACTAGTTCCGTGTCATGATAAAGACCCTGCAGGTTTTCACAGAGAGCTTAAAGACATGTTACTGATGGGGGATTACACATATGATGACATTATGAAAATGTTAAAAGTACTATTACCCACGGGTATCTTCGAGAAATTAAAGGAAAAGGAATGGGAGGTGGGGGACACAAAGATTGCATGGGCAGAAATAGAGGACGAAGAAAAGAAACGGATCCCAGGGTTAGGCCTTGGGGACAAAACTAAAGCGTTACCAGGTTTGATAGTACAGGTTCTGCCCAGATTATTGACAACTAGAAAGGAAGATTGGGACGCCATCTCGTCCTGTAAACAGAAGCATGATGAAGATACTAGTGACTTCTATTCAAGATTCGAGAAATGTTTTATTATTAATAGTGGCCTCAAACCAAGTAGCGAGTCGTATCCGCACCTTTTTGTATCAAAGTTAGTGGAGAATTCCCTACCGTTAGTTAAAAACCGTGTATACAAGGTCGAGAGTACATGGCAAGCAAACACGCCATCACAGATGTTACAGATGTTACAATACCATCAGAATAGAATTAGAGAAGAACAAGATCAGGAACAGAAACGTATGAAAGACACAAAGATGAAAATGTTAGTAGCACAGACGGTCCCAGCCGACAGTCACAGAAAGGGTACGACCCAGACAAGTCACACTGCAGCTCCCGTTAAAGGGACATGCAATTATTGCAAGCAGCCAGGTCACTACGTACATGAATGCCCAGTTCTGAAACATAACATAGCGACAGGTAAAACTAAAGAAAGACCGCACCCGCCTAGACAAGACCATAACCAGAATCAGTCTTCACAGAATACACAGAATACCCAGCCTATGCATGCTTCCTCAGCTCCAGCACAGACAGTAGCGTTACCACAGCCACAGCCCATTGCCGCGTCTCAGCAAGTCTCACAACAGATGTACCAGTATGCCCAGTCCGCATATCCAGATTATCCCCGATATACATGAAAGAGCCTAGAGAGGGAAGGTGGCTTGCCTCTTATTGAGATTCCTGTAGATCAAGAAGGTCCTTATGTACACAGTCAAGTATTGGGAAAAGACAGAAAGTTTTTAATTGATACAGGGGCAAGTCGCACTACGATCAGCCATGATGAAGTCCCAGGGGCACCCCTCTCAGGCTCACAGAATGTTTCCCTTGGTTTTTCAGGACAGCCTATTGTAAATGAGGTATCAGAACCAGTTCCCCTGGCTGTGGGTCCATTATCGCGTGTTACAGACTTGTTACTTACAAAATCATGTCCAGAAAATCTGTTAGGAATTAAAACATTGAAAGCTCTAGGAGCTATAATCTGCTGTTCCCCGGAGGGAGTTAGACTCTTTCTACGGGATTTCAAGGGTCATTATGTTTTGCGAGAATTCGATGTCCGATTGAAAAATGTACCAGATTACTTATGGGCAAAAGGCCCAACTGATGTAGGTTGTATGCACATCACACCATACCGTGTTACACTCAAAGCAGGTGTTGTATTACCCCGAATCAGACAATACAAGTTACCACCCGATGCT
This sequence comes from Lissotriton vulgaris, assembly GCF_964263255.1. Lineage (NCBI taxonomy): Eukaryota > Metazoa > Chordata > Amphibia > Caudata > Salamandridae > Lissotriton > Lissotriton vulgaris. The sequence continues at coordinate 207,418,908 of NC_141688.1, read as the reverse complement.
GTAGTGGCTTTACTGAAAATCATTGACGAGCTCATTGCCCAAGGAGTGGTCGTCGAGACCGACTCCAATGTCTGTAATTCACCCATCATTCCGATTCTTAAACGTACTGATCCCAATGCACCGCCAGTATATCGGCTGGTGATTGATCTTCGAGAATTAAATAAATGCATTATACCACAGTACCCTGTGGTCCCCGATATCTCATCCCTATTGACTGCCATTGATTCAGAAGCAACGTTCTTCACTGTAATTGACCTCAAGAACGCCTTCTTCAGCGTGCCTATTGATCCAGAGAGCCAATATCTCTTCGGATTCAGTTTAAATGGACGCAGCTTCAAATTTTCACGCGCACCTCAAGGATTCACAGAAAGCCTCAGCATCTATAGTCAAGCACTGAAAAGACAACTAGATTGTATTCAAATGCCAGTTAACACCGCTTTACTGCAATACGTCGATGATCTACTGATCACCGCACGAAGTGAGCCCGAATGTGAAAAAGCATCACTGACAGTTTTACATTTTCTGGCCGACAAGGGACACAAGGTGTCTCCTTCGAAGCTACAATTCTGTGTTCAGCAAGTTGTGTACTTGGGTCACTTGCTGTCCAAAGTGGGGAGACAGCTCACTCCCGATCGCATTCAGTTAATTGTAAATATGCCGCAACCCCAGACACAAAAGGAAGTGCGGGCCTTCATAGGCCTCACCTCATACTGCAGACAATGGATTCCTCAATATGCATTTCTAGCTAAGCCACTCATCCAGTTAACGACACAAGAGGCAGCAACTTCGACTGCCCTCCCTTGGACTCAGGAACACACACAAGCTTTTGAAGAACTAAAGAAAGCATTATGCCAAGCACCAGTTTTAGCGACACCATGTTACAGCAAACCGTTTACACTTTTTGTTACAGAACGTGAGGGTACAGCATTGTCTGTCCTCACCCAAGATCAAGCAGGTTCACATAAGCCTTGCGCTTATTTCTCTAGTACATTGGATTCAGTAGCCCAGGCACTCCCTGCGTGCTTAAAATCAGTAGCAGCAACAGCGTTAGCAATCAGACAAAGCGACTCAATTGCTTTAGGCCATCAGCTAACAGTGCAAGTTCCACACTCTGTAGAGGTTTTGTTAAACAGAACCCAGACTCAGCACTTAACTATAGCACGATTGACAGGTTATGAATTAACACTATTCCAGCCACACATAGAAATCAGACGCTGCAGTATACTGAACCCCGCAACACTGTTACCTACAATTATGACAGATTCAGTCCAGCATGATTGTATAGAAATAATTAATGCAGTAACAAAGCCACGACGAGACTTAACAGATGTCCCACTGACAAATCCAGACCTGACACTTTATGTGGACGGTTCATGCATGAGAACAAATACAGGAGAATTAGTGGCCGCATATGCAGTGACCACTGAAACTGAAGTTAAAGAAACACATCGTATTGACACACTGTCTGCTCAAGCAGCAGAGCTTATCGCTCTGACCCGAGCTTGTATTCTAGCCAAAAACAGAAATGTTAACATATACACTGATTCCCGTTATGCATTCGGAGTTGTACACGACTTCGGAGTCCTCTGGCAAGAACGAGGTTTCCTGACCTCCCATGGGGCCAAGATACAACATGGTCCCCTCATTCAAGCACTGTTAGAAGCAATACATTTGCCCTCGGGCATATCAGTCATGAAGTGTAAAGCACATACTAAAATTACAGATTCTGTTTCCCAGGGTAACGACCTGGCAGACCAGACAGCAAAACATACAGCACTGACTCACACCCAGATTACTGATGTGACAAAGACAATAGTACCGACAAAGTGTATGGCAGTTAAAGATCCCGCCCTAGATGTAATTGACATCCAGACGCATGCTACTGCAGATGAAATAAAGAAATGGATTGAACTAGGAGGGATTCAGACAGATCAAGGTTGGATGACGAAGGGAAAATCTGCATGGTTTCTCCCTGACTCTATGGTTCAAGTCATGATTAATACAGCACATAGCCCGGCACATCTAGGAGAGAAAGCAATGTTAGACAGTTTACAAAATCTCTGGAGCAATAAACACTTACGAGCAGCAGCAAAACAGAAAGTGCGTACTTGCATGATCTGTTGTCAGTTCAATCCAGGTAAAAGCGTCCCCGTAGAGCAAGGTGGATTTCATCCTCCCGATCACCCTTTTGAAGTCCTCCAGATGGATTATATCCAGATGGACCGTTGTCGAGGATTCAAGTATGTCCTTGTAATTGTTTGTGCTCTGTCCCGTTGGACTGAAGCATACCCAGTTCCAGACTACACTGCTCCGACCACTGCCAGACAGTTGGTTCGTGAATTCTTCCCGCGGTACGGTTTGCCCCGTGTCGTATACTCAGATAACGGACAGCCATTCTCGTCCGAGTTAATGAAGCAGGTTTCTTTACTGTTAGGGTACCAGTGGAAATTCCATTGTGTCCGACATCCTGAAGCCGCAGGCCTTGTAGAAAGGCATAACCAGACACTAAAAATACGTCTTGCCAAGATATGTCAGGAAAAAGGGGTCGACTGGATAGTCGCCCTGCCCGTGGCACTATTCTACATGAGGATGGTCGCCCACTCGAGATCAGGGCTATCCCCGTACGAAGTGGTTTTTGGTAGACCACCGAATATGTGGGGGACGCCCATTCCAAAGAAAATCACTGATGTTGATTGTAATATGTTGACAGATTACCTTGCCTCCTTGATGTCTGCACTCCAATCATGTCGTTCACAGGTTGCCGCAGCCTTCCCTGACAACACTGATGTAAAGCCGCACGAGGTCCGTCCTGGGGACCTGGTACTCGTCCGGAATTTCGACCGGAAAAATCCGCTGGAGCCCCGCTGGAAATATCCGAAGACCGTCCTTCTTACCACGAGGACCGCCGTGAAGATTGAGGGGAGAAAGGGGTGGGTCCATACGAGTCATGTGAAGAAATTTTGTGGACTGAAACCTGATCGAGACTCGTCCACCCCCACCAAAGACTGTGTTGAGGAAAAAGACTTTACAGTATCCGAGCGAGAAAAAACTCCCCAAGAAGCATATCGCATGAAACTCCGATCTAGCAAGTCAGACAGTTTAATTGTTTAAGTCCTCCCCTAGGTGAATCGGTTAAATAGTTTCTGACATGTATCCCCTAGATCGAGATAGAGAGAGAGAGAGAGAGAGACAAGTTAAAAGACATACGTACTGCAAATCACTACGTAGTCACTGTATAGTGACGTTGTTAATAATGTTTTTTCTAAGTGTTCTAATTATTATTGCCAGTATTCTGCTGCCTATCTACTGGCCTATTTTCAAGCGTGAACAATCTGTTTACAATGTCTCTGCTGAACACACTTTTAGTGAATTACCTGCACACGAACTCTCCTACAGACTTGCGCTGCGCAACAATACATTCATTAGTATGTTACACCACTCCCATCAGACGAACAATGCTACAGACTGCTGGATATGTGGCCGACTCCCTCCCTACCAGAATTACAAGGGAGCTCTGCCCCTCTTTCCGTACCCGTTCACTCACAATGGCTCCTGTGGAGCATGGTTTAAAATAATTAATTCCTTAGATCCTGATATTGCTGTTTTCGATGGGGGCTGGGTTTGGGGAAACTTGAACTTAGTCCTGCTCAACGTCTGTTACCCTGATAAGGAGGGACTCCCTACTCGAATAGGAACTGATCTAGAAAATGAAGTATATGGATTAGGTAACTATACAATTAGCCTCATGATCCTTACTGTTGAATCCGAAGCTGCACCAGTTCTGCCCCATATGCTAGTATTACCAGTCACTGGTGAATTATGTGTCCGAAAGAAAGGTTCAGTACACTTAGGTCATAGTAAATGCACTACTGTGGTCGAATTCAGTGACCATGGTAAATCGTCCTTTAAAGCTATCAGCCATTCCTATTTTGTTTGTGGTCATACCGCATACATACGTTTGCCTCCAGATTGGGATGGTATCTGTTACATTGCATTCCTTCTGCCACCTGTTTTTCTAGCTCCCCCTGATTATCATAGAAATACGAATCTAGTAAAGAATAGACCCAGAAGAGATATTCCACTTGTCGACTACACAGAAACGGCATGGGAACAGTACACTGATTTCAATAAAGGATTCTTTTTCTTCCTAGGACCTGTCCAAAACAGTAAATTAATACGTAGATTAACTAGAACACTTGAAGCTGTAGTACACGAAACTGCCTCCGCCTTAGGTAACTTAACAGAGGAGCAATCTGCTATGCGGGTTGTTGTCCTTCAAAATCGTCTTGTTATTGACGTCATCTTGGCAGATAGAGGTGGAGCCTGTAAGGTCATCGGGTCAAGTTGCTGTGTTTTCATTCCACAAAATGCACCATCTGTCTATCAAGCTATTACCCGTCTGCGACTCTCTGCTTTGTGAAACGGACGCTGTGTGGACCCCTGGCTGCCCTCAGTCCTACCTGCAGCAGCTGACTCTGGTGCCTTCGTGTGGACGTCCTCCCGCCTCCCGCCGCCGACCCTTGCAACATCTCAGGGTCTTGCAGCCGTGTGGAGTGCGATAGAGGAGCTGCAGAACCACAATACCCAGCTGCCCTAGCGGCGCTAATCGCGCCAAACGCGCGCCAGGAGGCGCTCAAATACAGAGTCACCCCGGTCGAGGGGGCGACTCTCTGCTTTGTGAAACGGACGCTGTGTGGACCCCTGGCTGCCCTCAGTCCTACCTGCAGCAGCTGACTCTGGTGCCTTCGTGTGGACGTCCTCCCGCCTCCCGCCGCCGACCCTTGCAACATCTCAGGGTCTTGCAGCCGTGTGGAGTGCGATAGAGGAGCTGCAGAACCACAATACCCAGCTGCCCTAGCGGCGCTAATCGCGCCAAACGCGCGCCAGGAGGCGCTCAAATACAGAGTCACCCCGGTCGAGGGGGCGACTCTCTGCTTTGTGAAACGGACGCTGTGTGGACCCCTGGCTGCCCTCAGTCCTACCTGCAGCAGCTGACTCTGGTGCCTTCGTGTGGACGTCCTCCCGCCTCCCGCCGCCGACCCTTGCAACATCTCAGGGTCTTGCAGCCGTGTGGAGTGCGATAGAGGAGCTGCAGAACCACAATACCCAGCTGCCCTAGCGGCGCTAATCGCGCCAAACGCGCGCCAGGAGGCGCTCAAATACAGAGTCACCCCGGTCGAGGGGGCGACTCTCTGCTTTGTGAAACGGACGCTGTGTGGACCCCTGGCTGCCCTCAGTCCTACCTGCAGCAGCTGACTCTGGTGCCTTCGTGTGGACGTCCTCCCGCCTCCCGCCGCCGACCCTTGCAACATCTCAGGGTCTTGCAGCCGTGTGGAGTGCGATAGAGGAGCTGCAGAACCACAATACCCAGCTGCCCTAGTGGCGCTAATCGCGCCAAACGCGCGCCAGGAGGCGCTCAAATACAGAGTCACCCCCGTCTCGCGGGACGCGAGCGGGACGCCGGGCTAAGCCCGGGCAAAGGGCGGGCCCTCTGTGGCCCTCAGTGACCGAGGTAGGCCGGGCTGGGCCCAGTCCCTTTCATTTATTATTCATCGATTAGTTATTCTAATTGCATTAGTGCCCATCTCAGTTGGAGGGCATTCTGATGCAAGTCTTGTGATAGTTACACTGCATCCCAGTCCTTCCTGTTTTGCCTGGGACCGACTTGACTCCAGTTTTTTTACCCGTTTTAAGTTGTCACATCTCTATCTGTTGTTGTGGAAGATGTCAAAAACTCTACGATCTGGAAGGGTAGTGGGAGAAAAACCTGCCCGAAAATTCACTCTAATTCGCTCAAGAACCAAGTCAGTAAACAATCCACCTTTGAAAGGTCAATGTCAGTTATCCGAACTTTGGGATCTACCTGTTATAAAAAAATCTAATTGTGCGACTTTACACAACCAAGATTCTAAAGTCTTAAAAGTACAGGAAGTTAACTTACCAACTACCTCTGAGCCCCGATCTCTCCAAGACCAGTCGGGGGCCGCCCAAACCAGGGTAGGGGGGTCTCCCATTCGGGACTATACAGATGGGAAGCTGAAGACTGAAAGTGAACCATTGCACACTTCATTGATCCCTCAATTATCCATCATTGACAGGCCAAGGGATGACTTGTCTGCACTATCCATTGATCTGGAACTATGGGGACGCTACGTAAGCCCGGCTAAAGTGGAATCTCTGGAGCAACTTAAAGCTCAGGGGGGCGCCACCCCTTCAGGGTTAATGTTGTATAGTAGCACCCCATCTCTAAATAGACATGAAATATCTGACTTGTTAATCTCCTCCAAGAGTCCCGACTTGAATCTCCTGGATAATATTTGTACGGCAGAAGCACGAGAAAAGCCGATCTCTGAGTCTATGATCGCGCTGGAACAACTGCTTGCTTCTATTCTGCTGCTTCTAGGGAAATTTGTAGGCAGCTCGGACTGTATCCTTGAATCAGTTACCCAAATCTTAAAATTATTGTTGCAGAAAGTACCGGACCTAAGTAAGGCCTCCTCCCCCAACCCTGAACAATCCGCACCGGAGGGGAAATCCAAAGCTACTAGAAGCGATCCGGTTCAGAAAAATGAAATACCTCCTACGGGTTCTCATGAGGAGATGCCTCATACTGCAGCATCCAACTGTATCAAGCATATAGGCCTGGAGATCGAGGAGGAGGATAAAGTCTTGCCCGAACTTAAACCGGCTCAGGAGTTATTTCCCATCTTTGCCCCAGATGGTGGAAAAGATCTCCCGGCCGACAACCCTGAGGTCACTGTAGAAAAGAGAAAATACGGTAAACAAATAACTAACAAAGCCTGCAAGAGAAAACCAGTTCGAAAATATAGAAAGAAAAAGCAACGGAGGATCATTTTTCAAAAATGTATAGAGGCAAGGGGGAATGAAATAAGGAATGGGGAACCCTCTTCTATTTCCTTAAAAGCGGACATGGAGGGGAACCTATCCACAGCATCATCAGTGGAGGAGGAAAATGATCAAGGCAGCTTGCCTTCCCAAGAGGATTTTCCACAAATTGGGAACTCTTTACCCGGCTCTCCTGCTCGGAGTGCATTAGGAGGACTACTCGCTCCGCCATCCGGGACTTTAAATCCTTTTGCCCCTCCTTTTGTGGCAACAGTTGACCCTGTAAATGCTCGCCCCCCGCCCTGCCCTAAAGCAAGTATGTCTAAGGCATCTGCGGATGTGCGTATACTAGACTTTGTGCCATTATTTGATACTGACCTCTTACTTAATAGAGCCTGGCTCCTTAAGCGTTTTAGCGAGGTTGAATGTCTCTATCATATTCAGTCTAGAGACATCGAATTGGTAACTCTGTTGGGAGGTAGTCGGGTGTTGAGCATTAGGGTAAAATTCTTTTCCCCCATTATAACAAATCTGATACTTGAACAGGCTGAAAATTTTCAACGTTTAGGCATTGATATTTTGCCTATCGCCACCCCAGGCAAGCCAAATTTTGGTGATAATCTGGGGCTGAGAGATGGTGAGCAAATTGGGGTAACCTCTCCTCTGCGAGACCTGAAAATTTGGGTCTCCAGGGGAAAACGCTCAGTATCACACGTGATGCCTCTCCCACCTGTTGAGAATTCCACACTTAATGACGACCGGTGGAATTGGCTTCATAGTGCATTATCCAAGAAAAATAAGGATAATCCCAAATTGTTCCAACATCTTTAACCCAGCCTTAAACATAATCTCTTGGAACGCGGCCGGATTTCATTGTAGCCCGGAGAAAATGACCTTTTTATTGACTCTGGAGCCTGATATACTGTGTATCCAGGAAACATGGTGCACAGATAGGTTAACTCCTTTAAATGATTTCTTTATTTTGGAAGTTCCGGCTGCGCCCTCTAAGAAAGGCCATGCCAGGGGGGGGCTCGCCTGTTTACTATCAAATAAGTTTCAATGGAGATTCTCCCATTATATCGATCCCAGCAGACTTTTTCACACAATCACATTGGAAAATATGTTTTATGATAATGTAAAATATTCTATGGTAATTTTTAATGTATATATTCCGCCTGAGGAATGTTTTAATGATAAACTGCAGCGGGTTCTCCAGTATATGGATAAGGTTAAAAATTCACCTCCCTTCCCTGTAATTTTGCTTATTGGGGATTTGAATAGCAAAGTCTCAAATGCTAGTCTAGAACTTTTCAGGGATAAAGCTAAGGAGGAAGCATATTGCATCCCCCAGACGCTTTTTCCTGAAAATTCAAGAACAAATAAAAGGGGGAAGATTTTGTTAAAAGAACTTGCGATCGGGGATGGCATTATTCTAAACGGAAGACTTCAATCTGACGTCCCCGCAAATTACACCCATAAATCCCCCTTCGGATCTTCAATTTTGGACTATGCTATTGCCAGCTATAGTCTGTTTCCCCAGATTCTTGATCTAAAGATAATACCCACGACCCTGAGCGACCATAGCATTTTACTATTATCTATTTCGTTAAAGTCTTTGAATACGGCATCCTGGTCGCTTAACGGCAAGGAGGTTACCTTCCACCCAACATCTGGAAGATGCTTCTGGAATAATGCCGCCATTAATGGAGTGCAGGAGGTAGTGACGGATACCCTCAGGGATATAGAAGAGTGGCACGGAAACGAAATAGTTTGTTTTGAGGAACTCATGCAAAAGATTTTATCGAATGTTAAAAAAATTGTCCCCCCTAGGAAAAAAGGAGAGGCAGTTCCTCTGACCCTCCGTAATCTGAATAGGGATATAAACAAACTAATCCGTGCGCAGTACATCGAAAGGGTACCTGTTCGTGGGAAGGATATCGCCAGGTTAAGAAGAAAGAGAAGCAGACTTAAGTTGAAAATTAAAAAGGATAGGGAGGATGAAGTTTGGATTCAACTAAGAGAATCTGCGGCGCAGGGCAACATTAAAGATTTCTGGGCAATAATTGGGAAAGGATGTGGTACGCGCCACTCCCCGTCTCCCATAGCTATACCTGAAGATTTATGGTCTTCCCATATTAGAGAATTATACGCAGGGATTGAGCCCACAGGTGGAGATCTTTTTACGCACGCTGTCCCTGATGACTCGGTCTTCTTCCCTTCTGCGAAGGATATCGAGTTAGCCATAAAAAACATGCGACCATCTGGGGCGATGGGACCGGATGAGCTCCCGATGACGGTCTTAAAACAAGACCCTTTAATCTGGAGCAAAATCCTGTACCCCCTGTTTAGGGCATGCTATCAGTCCAAATGTGTCCCTTCATCGTGGAGAGGAAGCATTCTGGTCCCCATTTTTAAAAAGGGGGCCAGGGACAGCCCCAGTAATTATCGTATGATTGCGCTCCTCGACTCTATCGGAAAGGTATTTGCAAAATGCCTCCTGAGTTCTCTCTCTGATTGGGTCGAGGAACACAAAATTTTGCCACTGGAACAGACTGGTTTCCGTAGGGAACATGGCACCTTGGACAACCTTACTGCCCTTCAGATCATTACGGATAAATATGTCCAGGTGCGGGGGGGGGTTGTTTACGCCGCCTTTATTGATTTCTCCACAGCGTTCGATAAAGTAGATCGGAGAACGCTGTGGAGAAAATTGGCGATGCTGGGTGTCCCTACTCCCCTGCTGGAATTGGTGCGGGCTCTGCACACAGAGACTTGGTGCAGGGTCTTAATGGGGGGCGAAAGGGGGCTTTCAGCCAAAATACCAGCTCAGAATGGTCTGAAACAGGGCTGCCTATTGGCGCCCCTGCTGTTCTCCCTGTATATATCGGACCTCCCTGAGGCCGTGTCCCACAGTGAGGGGATCGCACCAATGCTAGGAGGAATGCCAATAGCCTGTTTGATGTATGCCGATGACGTGTTATTGCTTGACCTAACTCCCGTGGGTCTGGCAAATCGGCTTCAGGCTCTTCAGGTCTTTGCTGGGGAGCATTCCATGAAGATCAATACTAATAAAAGTAAAGTGATGTGTATTGCTGGTAAGAAGAAATGTCGTTTGACTAATTTCAGTTGGGCCATTGGAGGGCATAGATTGGAGGTCGTAACCTGTTATACTTTTCTGGGGAAAATATTCTCGGCCAATATGAGCGAGAATCTTCATATAGAGCACTGCTCCCGCAAAGCTCTTGCCCACGGCAATGGGTTAAAGTCCCTATACCTGGCAACGGGGAAAAGACATTTTTCTAGCCTTCTGGAAGTATTCAGAGCTAAAATCCCCGCCACCATTCTGTATGGTATAGAAATAATAGAGATTAAGTACTGGGACTTTTGCCACAAGGTTGAGGGAAAACTCCTGAGATCCCTCTCGACTCTTAATAATGCCTGCCAACTGGCCGCCTGTAGGCTGGATTTTGGACTCAGGAGTGCCTGGGTTCAGGGTCTGTGCGCTATAATAAGGTGGGTAGCCAGTTTGGCTAGAGCAAGAGAGGGAACCCTGCGAGTCTTACTCAAAAATGAGCTTTTGGGCAATTTCAAGGAGTTCTCCAAACTTGTCAGTAACTTTAGAGGGGCTGTGAAAATCCTTAGATTGGATGAAAGCGCTCTTTTCTCCTATTCTCCCACGCAGTTAAAGCAGGTCCTCAAGGAGGCTTCGTGGGAGTATTGTTTTCTATCTGATAAAAAAACAGTTAGTGGCAAAAGGAATGTGGAGCTGCTTATCTCATCCTACAGGTTGAAACAGCCACAACCGTATGCCCTGTGGAACTTACCTCACGGGGTACGTAGGTTCTGGTTTTTATTACGTTATGACTTAATCCCTCTTAACGTGCTGCTGTCCAAATGGCATGGCACTTCCCCGCTGTGCAATTTATGTAAATTGAATATCCAGGACTGCATGCATGTATTGTTGATTTGTCCTATGCTACGTAGTTTGCGTAATCGATGGCTTAAAGTAATTTGTCTTCGCCTCAGCATTGTCACTTTACAAGATTTTCTTCATGCACTTTACTGCCCACCTAATGAAATGTTTTGCGCCTATGTTTTTAACTTTTTTAAAGGATTTTTAGCTATTTATTAAATTTTCTGGATGTAGGTGCTGGCCCGGCCTTGTGGGACGGATGATTTGCAGTGTACCTATTATGGCTTGAATACTATGTTTTTAAGGTTGTAATTCTTGTATCAATGTTCTTATTCTGCTGTTTTGTATGTGTATGTTTATGTGGCCCTCTTTGAGAGCCAAAACATAATAAATAAATTTGAATTTATTACCCGTCTGCATAAAATTGCAAATCAGATACATCAGAATCCAGGCACCTGGACTTGGTCCGGTTGGTTCTGGACAACGTTAACCTCCTGGGGATGGAAGATCCTATCCTTCCTAGGTTTCGGCCTTGTCATAGTATTCAGCTGCTGCCTGTGCCTACAGTGTGGGCCGGCGATATGTGGACTGTGTTCCACATCATGTATTGAACATTCCAGTTATCTCTCAAATAGTCAAAGAAAGAAAGATGAACAAATAATGTTACAAGAACAAACTGATCGATTCATGAGGATTGATATATCATGAAGGGTCCGTAGGGAACAAGGAGGGAATGAGGAAATATAAATTTTATGGTCAAGTTATGTTCCCTAGCGCGTACCCCACCGTCTCCATGTACGAGTTAAAGTGCATGTAACTTCCCTCCTGTACCAGCTATGAAGACGCAAATATATTTGCGTCCAACGTTAACATGTTCTCTTTCAGACCACCATGAATGGGTTGAATGGTCCGTTCCTAAGTATGCTATGCCAACGTCTTTTTGTAGCGTACTTCTACGTTTTTCAGCTCTGGCTGAGTAGGCCCTGAATTTCTGCCACCGAGCCTCTTCTCTGGCTTCTGACTCAAAGGGCCTCTGCCCAGGCTGTCTCTGTACCCGTGAACTCTGACTTACTTTCAGCGCGGCCCCTCGCGATCAGCTCAAGCCTGCTGCCTGCCAAGATCGACTATAACCTTCGAGTTATCTGTTCCACTCCCCGAAAATACATTCCTGCCTGCCAGTTTCAGTAAACATTCCCCTCAGCTGCAGAACCAAGGGGCCGGCCTGTCTCTATGCAAGTAATTCAAGTAATTCATAGCCCTTGTTGCCATGCTCCCATGGAAGGCCCGTGCCCCCACGCTTCTCATACAGACACTCAGGCGCTTATGCACGCACTCACAGCAAGTATAGAATAGCTTCTGCCCTAGAGACCTTTTCCGCCCAGATAGCTTAGTTCCTAAACATCCGATACCAGATATGATAGAAACACAAGTTGATCTGACATGCCAGACTTCTGTCTCTTTCCGTCAGTGTAAATGTCAAGCCCCCATGCACCCTCTAGTCACACGTGCAACACACGTCATGCAGCTGCGCGCGCATCCAAGCTTCTGATTTCTGCTGACATTGCAACATTCCTGTTAGTGCCACCCCTTCTGTGACACTTACTTGTGACGTTTCCAGAACACACCTCTAGTTCACGCCTCTTGATTACGCACATGTACCACGTGTATACTGTTATCTTGTCTTCTCTCAGCTGTTACGCCTTCTATACTGTTTCCAATGGTATAAAATAAGTATATAAGCTATGTACTGTTAATAAAAAGGTAGCGCTCTATCCCTTCTGACACCCCTGTGGTGGTCAGAACATGATATCCTGGCCATGACCATTCCTTTTTAAGGAATAAAACCCCTAAGAACTCTAACACCACGGACTCTGTCTCCTTCTTCTGATTTTGAGTTATTATTGATTAAGTACTTACCTGCATAGAAATTAAGAGAGTAAATTAATTATTTACGTCAATATCAGAGGCACAGTATCGATCATTGGTCACGTTAAACCCAAAAACCTTTTGAAAACAATCGATAATATATTTGATCCAAGGGATCTTTAAGTGCTGGTCCAAAGAGAGGCAATCCTCAATACTGGCTCTATTCAATGAGGTGCCATCATTCAGCCAAACAGAGCGACACAGTAATAAGGGTCTTAACATGATCATATTCAGTAATTGAGTCCCTGTTTCCTTATGAACCAAGTTGTTGGAGGTAGATTTGGGTAGACACAGGAGCCTTTTCAGGAAATTATTCTCCTCCACCTGTAGACTCCCGGCTGGTGACACACCCCATACTCAAGCCCCATAAAGGGCCGCAGAGAGACATCTAGATTGAACATTTTTTAACATGTCCTTAATGCGTCTATTCCCCAGCTTCTTGGCAAATACAAAACCCCATTAGCACTCCTAATCATCTTTGTTTTAACAGCTTTATGTTCAATATCCCAGCTACCATTTTTTGAAAAGGTGATCCCCAAGTAGCAGAAATTGTTAACTTTTTGAACCGGTTCACCGTCTATAAAATAATGGGAATTAACTTTCGTTTTAGCTCGTCCAGGCCCGCACTCCATCACATAAGTTTTCGACCTATTAATCACCAGTTTCCTGTTTTTGATGAACAGCACAAACCTGTCCATCAAGCGTTGGAGATCCAGGGGGGTCCTGGACAGCAGCACGGCATCATCCGCATAGAGTAACACAGGGATGTTAAGGTTGTTAACTCTAGGGACGTCTGCCGTAACTGTCTGCAGAACAGAATCCACCTCATTTATGAAGAGTGTAAAAGGTAGGGGTGCTAAAACACACCCCTGCCTAATTCCCCTCCCGATCCTGAACTTGCTCGTACACTCCCCATTAGGTCCATACCGAACACTGGTGCTAAGTTTTTCGTACAGGCGGGCCAGAAAGTAAACTATACCTTCGGGAGCTCCCATTTCAATCAGTTTAGCCCATAATATAGCGTGGTCTACCATATCGAAAGCGCTGCTTAGGTCAGCAAAGCATAAATAAAGGGACCTTTTTTTGGCCTGGGTATATTTCCCTACCAAAAGTTCTAAATTCAAGCACTGCTCAATGGTGCCACGACCTTTTCTGAACCCAAACTGACAGTTAAAATCTCATTGGTCTCTGCCCATTCCTCCAATCTGACTAAAAGGACCCGACTCATGACTTTTTAACAGATGAGTCCAGTAAGGATATTGGCCGATAATTTTTGGCATCGCCCCGGTCACCTTTCTTATAGATAGGGACAATTATTGATTCTACCCAAGTAGACGGTATTTTGCAGCAAACAGCTGCATTAAAAATCTTGACCAGCAATGGGCCCCAAATCTCCGGGGCGGTCTTATACACATCTATGGGTACCCCATCAGGTCCCTGGGCCTTCCCTCCCTTACTGGCTCTTATACTAACCATAACCTCATCTATGGTGATATTTAAGGCTACGATGGGCCAGCCTTCTCCATAGGAGGCCGGTCTATTACCAGAGTCAAAAATAATGGAAAAATGCTGAATCCATGATTCCATGCTCACATTTGATGTGAGCTCTGGGACCTTCTCGTCCTTAAGGAATGGGCTGTTCACCGTGGTCCAAAACAAAGGAAAATTCTTCAGTTCTGCCGCTTGGCTAAGATTGTCCCAAGCTTCCTGCTGTAGTTCAGCCTTTCTGCGTTTAAGGATCAGATTATAATCCTGCCTAAGTTGAATCACCAGACTCTTATCTCTTGGTTTAGCTGCTAGAGCCTCTTTAAGGTCACTCCAGGCAGTAGAACAAGCATGGTCAACCACCCCCTTTTATGTCTACTGTTATGCCCTACTTCTTTAGTGAACTTCTTATTGATGGTTGAATTAATTCTATCGAAGTGATCAATACTGACAGCCACAGTTTCATCCTGGTCGAGGATTGCCGTAATTTCCATCAGACAGCTATTGATGATGGAATCAGATGTTATATCGGCTTTTTCTCCTTTCCACCTCAACCTAAAACCATTTGGTCTATCGGGTTCGATATTAGCGATGATACCCAGATCGAGTGTGGGGACAGGATTCCAAATCATGGCTTCAGTAGTTAAACAGTTATGGTCACTTACCATAACATCAACCACCTTGGGCTATGAGCACAGGGGGATTAGGTTTGAAGACCTGCACATAAAATCAATGACAGTATTAGCCCCCCTCCCTATGAAAGTTGGTAAATTTTCTCCCTGGTCATTCTTTGCATTTTCCATATTTTCCATATCATAATCTATCAAAGTTATTCAGGGTTTCTCCATACGAATGGTGGGGAAAATGAACATCAGCATCCCCTGAGCGATTGTAAACACCACATAACTTCTGAGATGATAAGGGGCAAACTGAAACATTAAAATCCCCCACAAAAATAAAATCATAAACGCCATTAACATTTTTCACAAAATTAGTCAGTGCATTATCTAATTCATTAATTGCTGTGTGTCTGGTGCCATCAAATATATTATTGTAGAAATTAATCAAAAGTATATTTCTACCCGCTTCTTGTGCTAGCCATAAAATTTGTGAATGAGCCCCCACTATTACATGCTTTTTCACAGAAATAGGTAACTTGACTGAAATCAAAACCAGCAACCCTTCTTTTGCTCTACCATGGGTCGAAGCCAAGGCAGGAAGTTCATAGGATACAAAGCCATCACTGCCCTTAAAGTTTTTACACCAGGTTTCCTGTAGGCAAATATTGTCAAATGAACTGATAAAATCTTTCCATCATAGCATATCCTCCTTGGCCATCAGGCCTGCAATATTCCAGCTGGCGATATAACAAGTTACCCTTTCTCTATCATGGCTGACAATAGGCGTTCCATCACTAAATACGGACATGTTATCATTAGGGTTAAAAAGCTCTAAGTTATACATTGAATTCCCAACTCCTCCCCCAACAGGCATACAATCTACAGTCAAATTATTAACCAGTTCATTTGTAGGCATAGTTAACTCTCCGGTATTGTTACTATTTGCATCTCCCCCAAGAACCGGATCAATCTCATGCCAATCATTTTGGTCCAAAAAACTCAACGACTGGTACCTATTCTGAATTGGGTCTTGGTAAACCATCCCATTAACAGGTAAGAAAGTACTATCACAGGTTGATAATGGGTTGGGAGTGTGTGTGATAAATCTATTCCCGCCAGGGACAGAGTTCAACATGTGCATCGGCGGGATAGGTATTCCATCCTGAAAACCAGGACAAAAGGTAGATAACACAGGTCTATTTACAATAGATGGATAATTTAAATTGTTCTTTGCCCCCTCCCTGCAATTAGCAGAAGGCAACCTGTTAAGATGGTTATAGAAATAGCCCAATGGTCTTGCGACAACATCTGTCTCCGACTGCGTGAGTGAGGCCGCTCTAAGCAGGACCGTCGCATCATGTTGCGGATGTTTAAAATTAATAATCACGCAGTCGCCCCCACAGGTCTTCCTGGTATTACCAATCCAATTGACTCTTCTGATAGAAATAATTTGATCAGAGTAGCCAACTGGGTAACCACAGTGGCGGTTTAACCATGAAGTTGTTTTATTTTTTAGGGAATCCGCCGACTCCTGGGTATAAAGGGCTTGACTTAGAGTCGGGACATTAGTTAAGACCACAACATAGGGTACACATTCAGGGGGGAGGTCTACTGGGCGCCTACATATCCTTACAGGTACCCCATTGGTCCCCCCTACGGCAGCAGGCGTTGCTGACACAGCTGGCACCGAAACAGCCTTTCCTCTGTTTGGAGCTGGTAATGATCTAGCATCACTATGTGAACTACCTGACACTACGCTTGTTGGCCCAGCTGCCGGTACCTGTGAAGGTCGGCCCACTTCCTGGGCTAATGGGCGTGTTGATACAGGTAACTCTTTGGATAGTTGTTTCCCAGTATTAGCAGTAGAGGGGGCACTATTTGTAAGGTGTAATTGTACCCTGTCCTGTATAGGTGCTGTGTTTGGGCACGCTGTATCTTTAATATTTGATATGGATTTATCCAAACTAACTGCATGCTGATCCACCACAGCCCTTAGTCTCAGTACTTCTGCCCACAAATCATCGATTTTAGCTAACAAGGGCTCTACAAGGGCTCTACAACCATTTTGAATTTATTATCGATAGTACTCACTAACAAGTCAATTTGGTCAGGCTTAATAGAAACACAGCCGTCTTTAGATAATGCCCCTCCTTCCTCGATGTTCTCCTTGTGTATGGTGTCTTTCCTGTTTTTTCTAACAGAATGATTTCCCCGTTTAGGAGCTGTTTTCCTGCATGCTCTCATAAATTTAGTAGCCCTATTGGACTGCTGAGGGGTACCTTCAGAGGTCTCACATGGGTTATCTTCCACCACAATCAGGTTATCGGGGGCTTCAGTAGAATCGACATTGATACCGGTGTTATCAGTCTCGACTGCTGTGACAATGTCATTGGTGGTATTCATATCAGCATTATTGGGATCCGGAGACGAAACCAATGGGAGATCTGGTAATGTACTTTTACCTAGCGATTTCCTTCTATAGCTATTAATTCTAGTAACTACTTTCAGTAAATAGTTATCTGGCAGGGTAGATTGAATAGACATTTTTGGGGTAGTTCAGAAGTCACGGACAACTATTAAAACATAGACAAAGTAACATCCACAAGGTACCACTTGGCCGTACTCACAGGTGAAGCCAAGGGGGGTGGCCCGTCCCGTCCCCTGTCATCCCCGGACGGCCACAGACGGCCCCGCCCTTGTCCCGGGCTTCTCCCTGGCACCTCCCGCGGCGAGAGGGAGGTCAGCGTTATCTAGCGCCTCCGGGCGCTCCAAGCGCGTCACAGGCGCGCCGCCCCTGAGGCTGCTGGGGGCTGTGGTTCGACAGTCTTCGGCGTGTCTCGCTCCTCCGCCGGTATTAGAAACTGCCGCCGTTCACCTAACGGCTCTGCCCTGCCCGTTGGCGTGCCTGGAACGTTGTTCCGCTTTCTGGTGTTCCCCCCTGGGCTCCTGGGAGGTCAGCGTTATCTAGCGCCTCCAGGCGCTTCAAGCGCGTCACAGGTGCGCCGCCCCTGAGGCTGCTGGGGGCTGTGGTTCGGCGGATTCGGCGTGTCTCGCTCCTCCGCTGGTATTAGAAACTGCCGCCGCTCACCTCACGGCTCTGCCCTGCCCGTTGGCGTGCCTGGAACGTTGTTCCGCTTTCTGGTGTTCCCCCCTGGGCTCCTGGGAGGTCAGCGTTATCTAGCGCCTCCGGGCGCTCCAAGCGCGTCACAGGCGCGCCGCCCCTGAGGCTGCTGGGGGCTGTGGTTCGGCGGGTTCGGCGTGTCTCGCTCCTCCGCCGGTATTAGAAACTGCCGCCGTTCACCTCACGGCTCTGCACTGCCTGTTGGCATGCCTGGAACGTTGTTCCGCTTTCTGGTGTTCCCCAAGTCATATGGGAAAGTTGAAGGGTTTTACTCTTAATCATGAGATTCATTTAAAGGAAGGTGCTATCCCGAGAATTCATAAAGCTAGGAACATACCTTTTATAATTCGAGATGAGGTTAAGGGAGAGCTAAATAAAATGTTAGCAAATAAAGTCATAGAGCCTGTAGAAGCGGCTGATTGGGTTTTGCCATTGGTCGTAGCCCGGAAATCCAATGGCAAGGCCCGCTTGTGTGTGGACTTAAGATATTTAAATAATAATATATTGGTTGCCTAATTTCCACTCCCTAGGATTGATGAAATGCTCTCCTTAGCACGAAATGCAAAATGGTTTTCTACGCTTGACTTATCAGCCACATATAATCAGGTAGTTTTGGATAAGAACAGTAGACACCTTACATCGTTTTGCACACCTTTTGGCTGTTATCAGTTTAAGGGCATGCCGTTTGGTTTAGCATCGGCTGCTGCAGTGTTTCAGCGGTTGAGGTCTAACCTATTCAGTCATATTCCCGAAGTTGTCTTTTTTCAAGACGATATTTTGATCATGGGGAGAGACAAAACACATCAGGACACCATCCTTAGAGAAGTTTTAGAGATTCTCAAGAGTAATGGGTTGGTAGCCGAAGGCAGTGACTGTAAGTTCTCAGAGAGGTCTGTCACATACTTAGGACATGAGATTGGGACTTTTGGCATTAAATCCAAGACTGGGTTAGTGGAGGCCATTCTCAAAGCACCTGCACCCAAATCTAAGGACCATCTGCGATGTTTCTTGGGGTTAGCAGAATTTTATGCAAAGTTTGTTAATTTTTCACAAAAGACTTAAGAAATGTGCCTTTTGATGAAAAATAAGGTGGCGTTTGAATGGTGTAAAGTTTGTCAAGCTTTTGAGAACATAAAAAGAGATATTGCACAAGCACCTACGTTACAAGGTATTGATCCTCAAGCTGCCTCGATCATTACTACAGATACGAGTGCCACTGGTATTGGGGGTGTTCTTACACAAGTGACCAGTGATGGCAATGAGGTAATTATAGCTTTTGCCTCTCGTTCATTATCTCTTGCAGAAGAAAAGTACTCGGTCATAGAACAAGAGGTATTGGCGTGTGTATGGGCCATGGAGCACTATAGGAAATTTGTATGGGGAAAGAAATTTTTGCTAAGATCTGATCATAAACCTTTGATAAAGCTACTCACCACAGAAGGTCTTTCCAGAGCATCTGCTAGAATTGCCAGATTGTCAATGAGGTTACAAGTCTTTGTTTATGATGTGCAGTATGTTCCTGGCGCGAAGAATGTGATAGCTGATTTTCTAAGCAGATTTTCATTACCACTTAAGGAAATAAACCAAGATCCATGGAAGAAATACTGTGTAGCTGGTGTTTTTTACGACATTCCTCGTCTTTCTAGATAAATCTGGGAGAAGGAATACCGGAAAGATGAGATTTTGCATTCAATAAAGGACAAAATCACTAATGGGTGGTCCAATGAAGCCAAAATCGATCCAAAACTGAGGCCATTTTGGGAGGTGCGAGATGAATTAAGCATTGAGATGGATTTTGTTTGTAGAGGAGGAAAAATTGTACCTCCCTCTGGTATAAGAGATAAAATTATTGATATAGGCCACGAGGGACATTCAGGAATCTCTCGCACCAAGAGAAATATAAAAGTTTTGTATTGGTGGCCAAGGATTGACGTGGATATAGAAAGAAAGGTACGCGCATGTATCAATTGTGAGAGTGCATACAAAACCCAAAAAACTCTAAATCCTCCTTTATCATCTGTAGGTTGTCCGAATTTACCTTGGGAATGTGTTGCTCTGGATACTCTAGGACCTGTATGTTGGCAGGATGGTTCTTGTAAGTACATTTTAGTTTTGGTTGATCTTTTTTCAAGATGGTTAGAAATTGAGGTGGTTTTGAAAGTGGACACAAAAATGGTAATTGGTTTTCTGGAAAAATGTATTTTAAGAGAGGGTTTTCCAGCTACAATTTTGACGGACAGTGGCGTTCAATTCAAGTCTGATGTAATGAGTATATTTTTTAACAATATCGGTATTGAACAAAAATTTACGGCAGTGTATCTTCCTAAGGGTAATTCTGTTGTTGAGAGAGTGAATAGAGTTATAAAGGGAGTTTTGCAATTGGCAAAGAGAGCAAATAAGAATTTTGAGGATAAACTTAACAAACTCATTTGGTCTTATATAATAACTATTCATGACACTGTTGGTGAAGGTACTTTTGGTTTAATGCATGGAAGATTTCCTCATTGCAAAATCAATTCCGGGTGGATTGGTAGTAGCAAAAGGTTTGATTGGAATGTGGATCAGGTTAAGCAGTCCATTAGTAACTCCCAAGCGAAAAATAAAGAATTCTTTGATAGCAAGCATGGTACTAAAGAAGTTTCTGAGAGAGTTGGACAGTGGTCCAGAATTAAATTTGGAACAAAATCTGGGAAAATAGAACCTAGATTTTCAGATCCTAAGCTAACCACCAAGGTAATGAAGAATACTGTACATTTGGAGGATGGAAGCATACATCACATGAGTCGTATAGCTCTGTCAAAATCTAGTTTTAATTCAGAAAAGATTAACGATGGTTGTAGAGATTATTGGTGGTTAAATGCTCTATCAAATTTTGAGGAAGGGGATGAGCAGGGTGTCAGAGGCTTCTAAATGTGCGGCTATGCCAGGTGTTAGTACTTCAGATATTGAAATGGCCACTGGTACTCCTGAGCTCTCCGTTCCTGACATTAGTACAATGGGTGGTGCTATTTCTGGTCCTGTTACCTCTACTTTTAGTTCCACTCAAGTACCAGAAATTCCTGCAGCAGAAGTCCCTCATGTTCCTTCTGCAGATGAAATGCACAATGTTGGAGTAATTAAGTCAAGTACGACCAATTCGTACTCCAAGTAAATTTAATGATTTTCTGCGTTTGTAAGTTTTTATTTGTTTATAAGAAGGGGGATGTGTGGTGATTGTATGTTTCTTTAATTGCTAATAGAATTGTACTATGTAATAGTATGTAGTGTAGTGTATTCTTCAGATGGTAAAAATGTTATCAATTCATTCTGCTGTTACCTGCCTGATCTGCTTCATGCACTTTTCATCCTATGAAGTTTTCCTGAAATAAATACTTAACAACTACTTCGTGGATTGCTATTTCTAAGAAGGTCACTACACTGCTTTATTCCTACCAGGCGGTACATCTATGCTTTGCACTGTACATCTACGCTTTGCACCATGCTGACGACCGAATCCACATAAATTTGGAAATGAGGTAAATTACCTTCACTATGCAGAAAATCCACCGTTGGGTTCAACTGCCTCATCTGCCGCGTTATTCAACCTGTGGCAGCATCCCAGCAGAGACCTTGTTGCCGCTGACATCATCTGGGCTCGTCACAACGAAAGGTCACACAAAGTGACCTTGCGTGGTGGCAAACATTCATAACTCAAACGAGCCGAGGGAGTGTTGCATTGGTAATACATGTTCATCTCCATATGTTTTAATTTATTCAGTGTTCTGATTCCATAAGAATGTTGAGGTAGAATGTTAAGCTCTCCTGTATCAGTTGCACTGGTACTCTGGGGAGGTTCAGTGAATGTTGCTGTGCTGCATACTTTAATACATTAAACTTATTTAATTTAAATTGGATTTTGGACTTCTTTCGATGGCGACGAGGACAAGAACATTATTCTCAACAGAAAGAAGCAGCACAGAGCAGTTGTGTTGTGGAAAGCAATAATTTTAGATTTCGTTTTATTGAAAAAGGAAAAGAAGAGCATACATTGACTAAATTCTAAACCGGAAAAAGTTAAAGGAAGGAACAAATATCGACCGGAGACAATATCAACCTCAGGAAAAGATCTACAAAGGAATAACACGTCCGTTTACGAGAAGCAGAGAGACAAGAGGCAATACAAGGGAGCCTGTTATTGGAAATTCAAGGTACTGTTGCTCGTAAAAATAATTGTTGTTCAAAAGTGGCAAGTGTGACATACCACAGTTTTAAGAGGACTGGCATTGTTCAAGTGGCATATTTCAATAGTCGCACAGGGTCATCACGAGAGTCGGCATCTTTTGAATTACCACAGCATCGGTGGCAGAAGCGACATTCCGAGAATCGGACGTCATTCGATAACAGCCTTTGTTCCTTTTAGAGCCAGAGGAAGCCTGGAGCGTGCTGGGAAGCGCAAAGCATGCCGATAAGAAATAACGCAGACGCGCACTATGTGGCAGCCATTTTGTTTACTTAGAAAACAGCATATCAACAACGACGTTTGCGGTGAAGTGTACAATTTGAGGAGTGGGTTTTCTTCAAAACAAGTTTGCTTTTAACCCCTTGGGCGTGGCCGCGATTCTGCGCGGCATATTCCGTTCGCGGGTGCGGTCATGACGGCCGAGAGCCGTCATCCGCACACGAGCACTGTGTGCCATGACGGCTCCCGGCCGTCATCAGCATGGACGGGGTTAAATACACAAAAGAAATTATATTGTTGTGGCAGGTACTTGTGGGCAGATGTTGGTTAGCAAACAAAGCTATATAAAAGGAACAACTGTACATATGTAATTTTAAAAGGAAACAAAAGAGGAATAACGCAATTGAACACCTAGTTTTAACATTACAAATTATAAAGAATACTAGACTACCTATTGTATTTTTTTTTTTTTTAAGTATACATGGGTGTGTAGAGTCAGAATTTATAGAACAAGGATTTATCACACCATAAAACTTCAAGAAATGCAGTTTGAAACTCCTGCAAAACATTTTATAATGTAAAGGTGAGCCACCATTAGCCTGGCTATATGAAAGCCATAGATGGGAAAGAATGGGAGCAGAACGTTTTATTACATTGTCTTGGATCTGAAGGTCAGATGGTATTTAGAGCGCTTCCTCAAATAAATGCTGCAGAAAATGGAGAGGCAGCGAATGTGTATAATGAGGCATTACACAGAATGGAAAAAAGATTTAAGCCCACCAGTATTATTGCTTTGAATAGGTTTAAGTTTTATACAAGGAAACAAGAAGAAAATGAATCATTCAATGATTTCTTGACCGCAATACGCACGTTGAGCTTACATTTTAACTTTGGAAACATTTCTGATGAAATGATTAGAGATCACATAGTGGTTCATGTCAAATGTAAAAAGACACAGGAACAACTATGGGTGATGGGAGATCCTAATTTGTCCGAGGCTATTTCAACCGCTAAAGCATTTTCGCAAACTGAAAAGTGGATGCACACAGTAAAAAATATCAGTAATAAGAATGAGAAGTCTGAGGAGGTTTCTGTTATTAAGCGGGAAGATGAGATGAAATACGAAACTCAAAATATGAATGCTGTTCAGGGTCAAAATATGAATTTCAATGACAATAGAAGATTTGAAAGGAATGGGAGTAATGTATTTTGCTACAGGTGTGGCATTAAAAACCATGTTTCATTATTTAATGGTTGTCCAGCGGTGAGAAGAGAATGCAACAAGCATTTACAATGCAATGGTTTCGCCTTTGGAAAAGTTTGAGCTATTGGCATTGTAAATGACAACATTTGTATTTATGTGTTAGTTTTGAAAACAGATAAATAAATGGCATTGTCATTTACATGTATTATACAAGTGTAATTTTTCATTTCACATTTCCATTAGCTTATTGTCTCGCAAATGTGAGACCTATTGTACCCAGCAGACAGCAATTACTACCACACCCAGAGAGACAGACAGACACACACACACACACACACACACACACACACACACACACACACACACACACACACCCCGACCCCCCCCCCCCCCCATTGGTGTATTTTCTGCACCACCTACCATGACCTTATGGGTAAGTTAAATACACCAATGGGGTGAAAGCAATTTTGACCGTACCTTTTTAGAACCAGAGAGCGCACACAGTGGCACTGAACAACAGTGTCACAAAATGGACACAGTGATTAGATCAGCACCCATAGGAGCATGATAAAGGTGAAAAATCTGGCGTGACCGCACAGAAAAGGAAGACTCAACAGCAGATTTCCTACCATTGCCTGGCAGCCTGTTTACACTTCTTGTACCCGAGTAGAAAAAGCATCATAGCAATTGATTCACAGTGTTTCAGAAGAGTTTCCCCACGCTGACGAACCCCTGCACATCCAGGGATATCAGAATATGTTGTGAAATCCTGCACAGGCCAGTCACACCCCCACTGCCTTCCAACCACAATGAAGTATATCCCATGAGGGAATGAACCGGAAATAAAAAACACGAAGGTAAATAAACTTCCAGGCAGATGGATTGGTGGTGGAGTCTCTCACACACAGTGTGGCACTACTCCTGAGAACTATTTCATCATATCAGGAGCACTGAGCAGGTTCAACATTGAAGCAGAGCCGGGACTCCTCTTAAAAAATAAAAGCCAAATCATGCTTAAATAAGCAAATAAAAGCCACACCATGTTTAAATAAACAAATAAAAGACAAACCATGCTTAAATAAGCAAATAAAAGCCACACCATGCTTAAATAAGCATAAATCTATTGTTTGCGTGTTTTACTCCATTATTAGATGCTCAACACAGACCGGTTTGCTCCTGGGCGACCTGCAGGTAGCACAGGCCGCTCGCATCTAATTATGCAGCAATGGATGGTACACAAAGGGGAAAATCCCCCATCATATGGGGACCTATGTTATGCCCTGTGTTCACACATCACCAAAAGCATTTGCGCTGCCGCTGCATTTAGCAAGTGCTTCCTCTTGCTAAATGCCTTTTGTTTTCTAGAGTGCGGCTGTGGGAGCACAAATCTGCCCGCAGCCACGCTTTAGAAAACAAAAGAAATGCAGCACCAAACACAGCGTGTGATTTTAGAATCACTTAAAAGCCCACGCTGTGTTTCTAAGCTTACACCACAATCGTCAGGGCATGAATAGGGAGCAGTTAGGTAGTGCACACAAACTCGTGAATCCCCAGAAAGGATAGTACCCAGTTTCCCGGTGCTCCTATTTATTACCTATTAAATGGTAATTTGTCAACTTCACTACTCGCTGACAGTGCTTTGTCTCGCACGTACACAGGGCGAAGTCAGCAACACATAATAAAATACATGTGTAAAATGGCACACAATGTAATTTTTTTTTTTATAAACACTACCTGGACCATTTCTGTATTACACCCCAGGTATGTTGGGAAGAGTTTTGTGAAGATCTGCGTGTTAAAATTAGTTCATTTTATGTTCACTTTCTGCACGAAAGAGTAGTGGATTTAGCGCTCGGAATTCAGATTGGCGCTGCGACGTGCGAGGTAACTAACACTAGCGCTGCAGGGCTAAAGTGCATAACCGGGAGGCTTTCTGGTGAAAGCACCTAACTGTCTAAGATAAAATTAAACTGTGTATCTGTAGACTTTGCCCTCTGACCCAGAGCAGAGAGCTATATAAACCTTTTGATTATCAATAGCCTACCATTAAATCTGGACCCGAACCTAGTAGGCGGACAATAATTTTCCAGCGGCGGAAGGATGTGGTCCCCACACACACCACCCAGTGGTGCCGAGCTCAAGGGGGATGTCTGTACAAGTTGGAGTAGAGTGAGAGGAGGACCCCATAGCAGCGCTGACTGAGGACTGTGTCACTATCCCATGCTCAGTAACGGCAAAGAAAAAGAACTGCGGCCAAACAAAAGAGAAAAATCCGTAAGATGGAAGGAAGAAAGTGCACTGTGAGAGGGAGAAAGAAGGTTATGAATGGCACTGGGTATTGAGAAAAGGCAAACCCGCAAGGCATGTAGAGGATGGGGAGATAGATAAGAGGCAAAAAGCAGTGATGGATAAAGGTTCAGGAGAAAACGGCAGGGTAGGTAGATGTGGTGACATAACAAGCATAAGGATAAATCAACAGGGCGCAAAAATGACCATACAGGGCAATAAAAGCAACCAGCACCCTAAAGAAAGAAACCATGCAAGAGCGATCATCTTACATAGCGCCACTATGTACAGTGCCCAAGAGACCCAGAGCCAGTAATCAGCTCCGTGCCATCATGACCCATTGAATTGAATTGAAATGAGATTTATAATGCGCAGAACAATAACCTGCAGGTATCAAGGCGCCTATTCAAAACACTCCAAAACATTGATCTACCAGCCCAGGCCACGATCATCACCTGTACAAAGGATAGCTGGAAGGATCAGCTCTGAAAATGTCTTTGGCAGATCCACATTTATTAACTGGAACACTCAATACATTAGACTTTGTAGATGAAGTGCTGCAATGATATTTTTCAGTATTTAAGGTAATGAGGGGGCTGAGCCCGTGTCCGCTATCCATTATAACTCTATCTTACAACTGCCCCACGTGCACCTCTTTTCCTTCCAGAGCAGGGGGTGTAAATAGTAACTGTAAATGGAGAACGGGAATGGGGTAAATGAGAGAAAGATAAGATTATGAGTGAAATGGAAGGGCATGTGCGTAAATGGTGCATGCTTTATATGCCTTTGAGAATGGGAGAGTGTAAAAGGATCTATGCAGATGGAAGACCGAAAGATGGAGTCTGTGGGGATAGGAGAGAAGTAGTGATGGGGACTGTGGTGACACAGTGCGTGCATGAGGGAGCAATAAGGACTTTTAGGATGGAGAGAGAGAAAGAGTATGTGAGGAAAAGAAGAAGTGGAAGGGTCTGTGAGGCTGGGGAAGGTTGTAATACGAGGATAGGAGAGAGCAGGGAGACTGTAGGGTTTGGAGAGTAGGTGAGGTAAAGGGGGTGAAATTGGGAATGGATTTTGATGGCCAGAAATCACTTGGTAAGCATGGTAAATGAGCACTCCAAAATATTAAACAAGAACACAGCTGCAGTGGGGCATGTCTGCTATCACTGGTGTAAAAGGTGCGGAGGCACCAGGGTCCATGAGTATGAGGGGGTTTAGTTTTACGTCCTAATACTTTCAAATTCGACCACCCACCACTGGGGGGGGGGGGTCTCCATCAAGGACTATCCCTGGCAGTGCTATCATGGGCAAACAAATGCTCCAAGAAGGAGATCACAACAACAGGGCCCCCACATCCAGTCTCTGAACTCCTGGGGGGAACAGCACTGATCTGGGAGAGACCAGGCTGGGACCCCCCCATCCGCTTGGTGCCCCAACGCAGATTCCCTACAGCGTTCAGTGCAGCTGCCAACAGTAGAATGGCTCAAATGGTTAGAGAGGGACTAGGGTTCGATTCCTGCATCGGCGGGTCTCGGGCTCATAAATTCCTCTGACCTGATATTTTCGCCCCAGCGCCTATTTCTAATCATGGGCCCCACGCTGCAACTCTGGGCAATAGCTGGCTTAATCTCCACAACGGCCCCCAACAGCGCTGGGGAGGCCTGGTTTCACCATGGGGGTGTCCAGGAGTTGACACTTCACAAGGAAAGCCAGGAAGGGTTCCTCAGCGCCCATCATGAGCTGAAATCATTATGAAAACTTGAACAAACGCACACAATCACCCCGCAGCCTACCTCTATTAAGAAAAGGAATGCAGCAACATAGCTGCTAAGGTTTCAAATTGCTATGTGGGACGGTTTTAAACCTGCCTTAACACCGTTCACATCGATCTGTATGTGCGGAAACCCACCGTCTTTTTACTTTTTTCAGCAAAAGTTTGGAGTGATATTGAGCGCTGCACCCACACGCGCACATGCTTACTGGCGCACACAGTCTTGGTTGCAGCGCACATAGACCTTACACTGCCGCACACAGAGGTAAAAAATTAGAGGGAACATTGGTTATGCCACTTTTTTTTAACCTGCAAAACATTTTCCTTGCGTGGAAATCCCTTCACGTGGACCCTCTGAAAACACGGGTGGGTTCTGGCACTTTCCCACATTCATTAAAGAATTTACAACTACATGTAGTGGCAGCAATGAGTGTGACAAAGTCTTCGAGAGTTTGTAAACACACACACACACCCAGCTATGGCTTTGTGAGGGTCTGCCACATTCTCAGAGGAGCAGCACACCCCTTGTAGTGCTCACAGATGTGTGAGGCGTTGTGGATCTCAGGAGCCTGAACACAGCTCTGGTGCATGGTGTGACTTCCAGCCCAGTGCATGGAGCATAAAAACACAAAAACCCACCAGCAATGAACAGAGTACAAGGGAGGAAAAAGCAACAACAGAAAACCGAACACTCACATCCAGAGCGCCCTCTTGCACAGCACGGCCCTTCAGAAACCAATCACATGAGCGATGAAACTACATGAGAGAATGAACAATACTAAAGGCTGTGTCCAAGCAAACTGGCCTTGCAGGAGCAAAAGAAAACTATAAACTTACTGTTCTACTCAAGTCGTTTTCAGGCTTTGAGCTCCTCTTTCCTGCAGCCCAAGCAAGGGCTGTGTCGCTCAGGAAAGTATTTTCCAAGTCAATGTTTCAAAGTCAAGTATAAAGAAAGGGTCTGCCTGCCCCCTCCCTGGCACCCACCTCTAGGAATCCTGCCTGAACACAGCTAGACAGGTATGCTGACTGACAGAGCACAAGATGGCGGAGGGATCTGGGGTGCACACGGTTACTTTGAAGGTAAGGGTGGGAATGCGAGGGATGGACGAGAGGGCCACAGGGAGTGGTCACTGAGGTGGAGAGAACCGGGGCCCCAGGGAGAGAGAGAGAGAGCGAGAGAGAGAGAGAGAGAGAGAGGTCAGTTAGGCGGACAGAACAGGGAGAGGTCACTGAGACGGACTGAACATGGGCCGCAGGGAGTGGTCAGGCAGGGGGATAGAGGAGGGGCTCGAGAGAGATGACGCAGGTGGATAGAACAGGGATGGTCAGTCAGGCGGATACTCATCATAGGACCCAGTATGGAACCTTCATCAGCGCCAAGAAGCCGCACTAAACACTTAAAATAACAAGAGCCGCTTACCGACTGGATATTTTTATTGCCAATTCAAACATCACCGCAATTATCCGCCATACTATTTGCAGTCCAGCGAAGTTGTTTATCCACGTGATTAGTTTGGTATTTATCCAATAGAAATAAACACACATGGAGCGGGGCAGGGAGGAGCATAGAACAGGCAGTAAAACCAAACAAGAAACTATGATCAAAACACGATGATGCAGAACCTTCAATCTCAATTCTAGCTATAAATGATTAACAGACTTTGGTAGTGCGTTACACACAAATGTTTACATGCACCCTTTCATTGGGAAAAAAACCATGAAACAATGCTCCACGAATAAAGTATTCACCATTTGCTGTTGTATAAAGACGACTCCTGCAGATGAAAATATAACCCGATTTCCCCTCCAGGGGGCCTCCGATGCGATTTAATATGTAACTGCTATTTCAAACGGTCAGGGAGCAACATAATCAAGTGGGCCAGAATACGAATATCTGAAAAAATGAGGCTCAAATGCCATTTCTTTCCAAAACTTGATTTAGATGCTAGAAGGCAAGACAATCAGGAGCGTGACCGCCTAGCGAGCCTTGAGAGAGAAGTGTGCCCCGTCCCACTCTCGTGAGCCCCCAAACCGAGCAGATGATGTTGATGAACCGGCGGTTCGGGGGGGAGGGACACGTTTGCCCCTCTACGCCAACGTGTGAAGGTCGGTCTTGGCAGGTGAATGCTGCGAGTGTGATTGGGTCATGCAAGACTCTTAAAATAAAACTAAAACCCACCTACAAAGTCTTCTTGTCCGACACAACTCAGATTGCGACTCCATCTAGCTGGTGGGGAAAAATCGCCGCTATGCAAGAGACGCGCGCGCTTGGAAAACACACGGCTGCCTGCAGTCCGCCGCCTGAATGGCCTGGCTCGCAGGTTAGGAGGCCAATCCCCCTGCAAGCAGTGATCACAGGGAAGGGCGCCTTCATTGAAAACAACAACAACGACGACGAGTTGAAAACAAGCCGCTCTGACGCTGCGCAGCTTTCGGCGAGGCGAAACCTAAAGAACACGCAGCAAAGATCTTAGGCGTGCAGAGTGCGAAACCCTGGACTGTTTCTCTGAAACCTAATATTCCCATTCAGCTGCATATTCCTGTGCCTGCGTTCATGGGTGTTTTTCCAAAGTAAATTCCTGAGACAAACTGTAAAGTGCTACAGTTGTGTCCTTTCATATCCTTGGAAACAAGTTAACGCTTTCTGTTTTTATTACAATCTAGGCAGCTGTTGAATAGCGGCTAGGATTACCCTTTCCCCTCTGTAGACCACAATTAGATCCAGCCTGAAACTTAAGGAATGGATGACTGATGCTGCCCCAACTTTGCTGTCCTTTCCCTGGTGATCGAGGGTCCTCACTAACAGTGGAGCCTAGAAAGGGAGCGTCAGATAAACATGCCTTGTGTAGAACTGTATTTAAAAAAACAGTGGGTGTTTGGGAGTCATTTTGCCAAGTATTGCTTCCTTCCTTTCTTACCCCCCTCACCATTCATCCGCTTTTGTTTTCTTTCCTTCCTGCACCTCTGCTTACCTTCCGAAATCACCTCCTTTTGTTCACCTGTCTCCATCTTACTTCTTCTTTTCCACCTTTCCTTGGTTTTTCCTCCCTCCTAACCTATGCCTTCCATACTCACTCCTTCCGAGCTGTCATCCACCCTCTAACCCCTTCTGTAAATCTGTCCGTTCCCCTACTGCCGTGTACCTATTTCCCTGTTCATCCTCATCTGATCCTCCACGTTGCTTGTCTCTTCCTTCGCCGATCCTCCCCCCTCCCCCCTCTGTCCAGGCCTCCATCCCAGGCCCTTTGCCCATCTCCTTCCTGCTCTCCATCTGCGCCCCATGTCTCGCCCCTCCTCCATCTCCTCCTCTGCGCGCGAGCCATCCATCCTGCCGCCTGACTCCATCACCCAGCCGCCCCTTTGAGATTGCGCCTGCCCACCAGCCGTGAAATGGTATTTTCTTCCCCAGGTGCCCCGCCCCCTGCTCCGCTTGCAGGTCGCCGAGGGAGCCCTGGCTCGCAGATACTGGCGTCCTTGACAGTCTTCGCCCCTGATATATATTTGTCGTTGCTGAAACTTTTAGCATCAGTGGAACATAAAATCAAGAAAAAGCACTCAAAAGGCACGGACAGCGGGAGGGGGGGCGGGAAAGTCTCGGACAGCGGGAGGGGGGGGGGCTGGAAAGTCTCGGACAGCGGGAGGGGGGGCGGGAAAGTCTCGGACAGCGGGAGGGGGGGCGGGAACTGTATTTAAAAAAACAGTGGGTGTTTGGGAGTAATTTTGCCAAGTATTGCTTCCTTCTTTTCTTACCCCCCTCACCATTCATCCGTCCTTGCTTTCTTTCCTTCCTGCTCCGCTGCTTACCTTCTGAAATCACCTCCTTTTGTTCACCTGTCTCCATCTTACTTCTTCTTTTCCACCTTTCCTTGGTTTTTCCTCCTTCCTAACCTATGCCTTCCATACTCACTCCTTCCCAGCTGTCATCCACCCTCAAACCCCTTCTGTAAATCTGTCCGTTCCCCTTCTGCCGTGTACCTATTTCCCTGTTCATCCTCATCTGATCCTCCACGTTGCTTGTCTCTTCCTTCGCCGATCCTCCCCCCTCCCCCCTCCCCCGTCTGTCCAGGCCCCCATCCCAGGCCCTTTGCCCATCTCCTTCCTGCTCTCCATCTGCGCCCATGTCTCCCCCCTCCGCCATCTCCTCCTCTGCGCGCGAGCCATCCATCCTGCCGCCTGATTCCATCACCCATTCAAAAAAGGGGGTGGTGATGAACAGAGTGTCCGAATTAAGCCGACCACTCTTACCCAGTCCAAAGATCAGGGCTTGATCCATCACCGTTATTTAGCTCACTGCATCATCCCAGCTCAGAACCTGGCTATATGCAAATTAGTCTGTCCCTGGCCCAGTGCATCATGGGAACAGGGCAGACCAAACTACCAAGCCAATTCTTCACCGGAAAGGAGACAAGCTTCTGGGGACCGGTTTCTGGCATTTCAGCCGTCGTCTGCCCGGCTTGCTTGAATCCTGATGGTGCAGTGAGTAAGGGACCCATGTCTGAGTATACCCTGCCACACCTGTAGTGGCCAAAAACGATTCAAAAAAGGGGGTGGTGATGAACAGAGTGTCCGAATTAAGCAGACCACTCTTACACAGTCCAAAGATCAGGGCTTGATCCATCACCGTTGTTTAGCTCACTGCATCATCTCAGCTCAGAACCTGGCGATATGCAAATTAGTCTGTCCCTGGCCCAGTGCATCATGGGAACAGGGCAGACCAAACTACCAAGCCAATTCTTCACCGGAAAGGAGGCAAGCTACCGGGGACCAGTTTCTGGCATTTCAGCCGTCGTTGGCCCGGCTTGCTTGAATCCTGATGGTGCAGTGAGCAAGGGACCCATGTCTGAGTATACCCTGCCACACCTGTAGTGGTCAAAAACGATTAAAAAAAGAGGGTGGTGATGAACAGAGTGTCCGAATTAAGCAGACCACTCTTACCCAGTCCAAAGATCAGGGCTTGATCCATCACCGTTATTTAGCTCACTGCATCATCCCAGCTCAGAACCTCAGTCAATATGACTTGCACATATTCAACAACAAAAGAGCACGGAATAAAGTGATGGTAGTCAGTGACAATAATGTGAATGAAATTGTATTTTTAAAAAAAAGGAGTTTTTCAGAGTAAGTTGGAGCTTTGATGGGATACACCTGTAAGAGAGTTGTGAGAAAATGTGTTGTTGAGGTCAGACATAAGGCAAGGAAAGTAACTGTGATGATTAGAGAAGAGGTGTAAACTATGGTCATACAGGTGGTTTGAGAAAGGTAGTTTATGTTAAGGCTTCAGAGTAACTTTCCCTGTTGTCATAACAAAAAGAGGATTGGATGGATCAAGCCCTGATCTCTCGACTGGGTTTGAGTGTTCTGTTTAATTCAGAAACTCTGTCCATCACCACCCCCTTTTCTGAATCATTTTTGTCCACCATAAGCGTGGAAGGGTATACTCAGATGTGAGTCCCTTGCTCATTGCACCATCAGGATTCAAGCAAGCCGGGCCGAAGACGGCTGAAATGCCAGAAACCGGTCCCCGGAAGCTTGTTTCCTTTCCAGTATAAGAATTGGCTTGGTAGTTTGGTCTGCCCTATTCCCATGATGCACTGGGCCAGGGTCAGACTAATTTGCATATAGCCAAGTTCTGAGCTGGGATGGTGCAGTGAGCTAAAAAACGGTGATGGATCAAGCCCTGATCTTTAGACTGGGTAAGAGTGGTCTGCTTAATTCAGACACTCTGTTCATCACCACTCCCTTTTCTGAATCATGATTCCATCACCCAGCCACCGCTTTAAGATTGCGCCTGCCCACCAGCCGTGAAATGGTATTTTCTTCCCCAGCTGCCCCGCCCCCTGCTCCGCATGCAGATCGCCTAGGGAGCCCTGGCTCGCAGATACTGGCGTCCTTGACAGTCTTCGCCCCTGATATATATTTATTTGTTGTTGCTTTACTTTTAGCATCAGTGGAACATAAAAACCAGAAAAAGCACTCAAAAGGCACGGACAGCGGGAGGGGGCGGCAAAGTCTCGGACAGCGGGAGGGGGGGCGGGAAAGTCTTGGGCAAAAGACAACATGAGACGGGGCATTGGAAATAACAACAACTTCAAACTCGCCAACCACTTCGGCCAAAGGCTTTTCCAAAATGCCGAAAACATCACGGGACTAAAAAAAAAAGTACATGCCCACAGCCACATGACGTCAGAAGTGGGTGGAGAGGGAAAAAATCGCGGGAACGCCCACGAATCTCGTCCGACCATGACGGACTGATCTCTGTTCCAATGGCTAGCCTCAATTTATGGAGCTGGCCAATGGAAGCAGAGGCGGGCCTAAGCCCCACACTGTAGGGACATAAGATTTCTTCTGGGCGGAGCTAGGAGCAAAACCTAAAAACTGTGGAAGAGTAGGACATTTTGCAAATATGTGCAGGGATTAAAAAAAATGTACCACGCAATATCTGCCAAGAATTTTGTCTATGGTGGAAGGTATAGAACAAAATGTAAATGCTAAAGTAACTGAGAAGCATTACTAAATGAGAACATGTCAGGGTGTGTTGTTTCACTTAGGAACAACATTGCAAATCTAGAGGATCCTAATGACATGCCTGTCACAAGCTCACCAATGTGTATTGTTCCAGTGTCCAAGGTGGAATTAAGGCTCATGGCTAATCAGGGATCACCATGGACCATAATTTCAAAACAATACTTCATAGAAAAACTTGAACGTGTTTTTGATATTGTTGGAATTATTCCATCTGATATCAATCCTGTACGTTATGATGGTTCACACATTGACATGATGGGGTATTTTGAAACAACACTTGTATGCAAGAGTAGAATAGCAAACATAAATTTGTATAGTGCTGTTAAGGGAATAAATGTTCTTGGTTGGAGGGATCAATATAAGCTGGGAATTATGTTGAACCCCAGACTTAAGGATCCTGTGATATTGGATGAATCTGTATGCAATAACCACATTTCAATTACAGGTGTAGAGGACATGGAAGAATTTATAAAGGTATCTTTCAAGGAGGTGTTTTTACCGATTCATTGGGTAAGTTTAAAGATTATTTTCATCAAATCAAACTGAAAGCGAATGTCAGACCAGTTAGACAAAAAAAATAAGACCTGTACCAATTAATGTGAGGGAAGTACTTAAGGAGATGTTTACAGAGCTTGTAACAGAAGGTATAATAGTACCCATTAACTCATCTGAATGGGTTTCACCCATTGTTTTGGTCTGTAACCCGGATAAAAAGTTGAGACTGTGTGTGGATTTAAGGGCATTAAATTCAGAAATTGTAGTAGATTGTCGCCCACAACCAAATATTAATGAGGTAGTTTCGATGTTAGAAAGCGCTAAAGTTTTTTCTACGTTGGACTTGAGATCGGCGTATCATCGAGTGCCACTGACAGATGATTCTAAAATGTTAACTGCTATTATAACACCTCAAGGATTATATCCATACACAAGTATGCCTTTTGGCTTATCCTTTGCGGCATCTGTTTTTCAGAGGATAATGTTTAACATATTTAGAGACATTGATAACTTTGTAAAATGTTTCCAGGACGATATTTTGAGTTTTTTTCAGCAAATAATGAGGATCATTTAAAACGTCTGTCGGAAGTTTGTGGTAGGTTGAAAAGAAATGGTTTAACTCTGAAGGCTCACAAGTGCAAAATGTTTAAGGAAAGTGTAGAGTATTTAGGACATACTCTGACAGGTGAAGGAGTGATACCGAAAAAATCCAATGTTGAAGGTATAATGAATGTCCCATCTTCTAAAAATAAGAATCAGTTACTATCGTTTGTGGGG
Source organism: Lissotriton vulgaris (assembly GCF_964263255.1). Lineage (NCBI taxonomy): Eukaryota > Metazoa > Chordata > Amphibia > Caudata > Salamandridae > Lissotriton > Lissotriton vulgaris. The sequence goes on along the minus strand of NC_141688.1, from coordinate 207,383,504 downwards.
ATGTGTGAGTATTACTCTAAATTTGTGACGAATTTCGCAACACAAATGGAACCATTAGGAAGGTTGTTAAGACACAATGCTTGTTTTGAGTGGTCAGAATTGTAAGAAAATGCAATTAATTACATCAAACAAGATATTTTAAATGCAACCACTCTCAGGCCGTTTTGTATGAAGAAGCAATGCATTATAACAGTTGACGCAAGTCTGTATGGTGTGGTAGCTGTACTGTCATAAAAAAGTGGGAATGAAGAATAGAATGTGTGTTTAGCTTCAAGAACCTTGAATGAAACATAGAGGCGTTATGCAGTTATAGAGAAGGAGCTTCTTGCATGTGTCTGGGCATTACAGAAATTACATTTGGGGAATTAACTTTATTTTGAGGACAGATCACAAGCCTTTGGTAAATATTCTATCATCTGGGGGTGGTTGGAATGCCACTGCAAGGATTTCTAGATTAACTTCTAGATTACAAGAATATTGTTTCCAAATGGAGTTTGTACCAGGGAAGAGGAATGTCACAGCAGACTTTTTGTCATGTCTTCCGTGTGAGTCAGGTTTAAAAGGAAAAGATTATGTGGAGATTTTTACCACAATACAAGATGTTGTAATTGGGGCATTTTCAAATATATCACAAGAGACATGGAAAGATTGTGAAGAGAATGATTCAGTAGGGAAATTAGTTAAGAAACATATTGTGGAAGGTTGGCAAAAAAGGTATAATGTTCCAGAAGAAATCATGCCTTGGTTTAAAGAATCGGATGAATTAAAGTTAAATGGGGATTTTATGTACAAAGTTGGAAAGTGTGTGCCACCACTGGGAGTTCGAGAGAGGATTCTTAAGATAGCTCAGAATTCCCATCCGGGTATGTTTGCAATGAAACGTTTAATTAGGAGTTACTTCTGGTGGCCAGGAATGGATCGGATGACAGACCGGGTTGTTAGAGACTGTATAGTTTGCAACTCAAGAGATAAAATGTTGAAAGTTAATGTTCCTCCTCTCAAATCTGTAGATTGGCCACAAGAACCATGGACGAAGTTGACGTTTGATATTTCATGTCCCTTCCTTGATTTACCTGTAGACTCATGGTATGCGCTAGTTTTAATGGATTACCGCTCAAAGTGGCCAGAAGTAAAGATTGTTTCAATGGCTACTACCAGTAAAGTATTAGAGTTTTTTAGAGAAGTATTTTCCTGGGAGGGGTCTCCTTAGGTTATTGTGACGGATAATAGTGTTCAATTGACTTCCTATGATATGGAGGAATATCTCAAGGGTCTCAGTATAAAACATGTCACCACATCCCTGTATTCGCCACATAAAAATGGACAGGTGGAACGTTTTAATAGGGTTTCGAAGTGTTATATAACTGAGGTCAGGAAGGAAGTAGAAAAGTGGAAGAATTTAAGAGAGATATTGTGGATGTACAGAATTACACCACATTCTATTACAGAAGTTAGCCCATTTCGCTTGTTGAAGGGCAGAGATCCTGCTTCAAGCATTTGTCCATGGTGGCTGAAAGAAGTCTGGTGATAGCATTAAGAATGCATTCAACAGAAATGATACTGCTCGAAGAGTGAGAGAAAAACAGGAAAAGTATTAAGTGTGGTATGACAAAAAATGGAACGTTAAGCAACATAATTTTAGGGTAGGAGAATGGGTTGGAGTTTTTTAAAAAAACCTGGTTTATTAAATAAATGTGTGAGTACATTTTATAAACCCATCAAAATCACTAGAGTGTTTAAGAACTCCATTATAACCCAAGATAGTAAAGTTTGGCATGTCAGACATGTTTTTAAGTGTCCTGAAACATTCAGGACTAACATGAGGTTAAACAATGACAGCGTTATTGATTCTGATTACAATGCAAATGTTCCAAATTTTGATCCTGATTTTTATTCAGCTGATTCCAATACCAAATTATTCTGTTGCTAATAGTCAAGGATTCTACTCATGAGATTATTATCTGCCAGGTTGGTAGATTATGTTAGTTAATGCATTTATAGTCTTCTATGTTTTTTTGTCATATTTAGTAAGAAAATATATGCTACTTTTCATAAGGAAGATATGTTACATTGGTAATACATGTTGATCTCCATATGTTTTCATTTATTCTGTGTTCTGATTCCATAAGAATGTTGAGGTAGAATGTTAAGCTCTCCTGTATCAGTTGCACTGGTACTCTGGAGAGGTTCGGTGCATGTTGCTGTGCTGCATACTTTAATACAGTAAACCTATTCAATTTAAATTGGATTTTGGACTTCTTTCAGGGAGTTTTTTGAAAAGCTACAACGCGGGGAAGTTGTGGAGTTAGGTTAATTTCATTATTATCGTTTCAAAGGAAATAGATGAGGGTTTTTATTTTACACTATGGTGCTGGCGTCATTTTATACTTGGGGTGTGAGTGCATATTTAATTGAAGGGGAAAAAAACCAAAGGAGATTTGGGATTGTGTAAACATTATGGCTTAACAAACCTTTACCAATGACCCACCTCATGCATTTTGAGCATCAGGATCAGAACCAGCTGTGAAGTGCGTTGAATGGAATTATTATTATTTAACTATATTATGCTGTGGACGAGGCTGGAAAGATAAAAGCAGAGCAAATGAACAAATGAAATATATTTTATAAAATTTGGTAGGGCTAGTAGGATTGAATACTAACACTTGCATGTCCACAGCCGTCATAAATGGGGATACAAATGTTTTAGAAGGTGCATTAACGGATTTAGATCATTACTTTGCCCCAAAGGTGTGCATGGGTATTCTACGCTACAAATGTTTTCAGCGCAAGCAGAACACAGTTTAATCAGCTGACGATTACATGGCAGAATTGGAAAAATAGCCATAGACTTCAAATTTGGGAATCTACATGATGACTTCATAAGAGATCAGTTGGTCCTGCATGCAAATAATGCTATAATTCAAGAGTGTTTGTGGATTAATGGTGAGGTGCCACTTGAGGAGGTGCTGGCAATAGTGCAAAAAGCAAAACTCTCTAGAAGGTGCGCGGCAAAGATTAACATTCGGCTTAGGAACTAGCGAATGTTTGCAGAATATAAAATAGTAGATATAAAGCGTAAGGCAAGTAGCAGAAGGGTGCGTTTAAGGAGAAAAGGTCAGAGGAGAGAACGTGCTATTGTGATAGTAGGGATCATCTGGCATTTAGTAAGTACTGTCTGGCGGTAAAGCAGAAGTGTAGCAACTGTGGTATGAAAGATCACTATTCAAAAGTCTGCAGAAGGAAGAAAACTAACGTCAAGTATGTATTGGAAGGAGACAGCCCAAATGGAAGTGAGGCAGATGTGGATGGTTTACAGTTGGACTGTGTCAAGAGTTTATACAGGATCTTTGTGCTCAACATCACGTACAACAATGCTAAGGGCATAACAGTTAGTGATATGTTAAACGGTGGGGTCCCAATTAAAATGTATGCAGATTCAGGTTCACCAATGACCATTGTGAATAAAGGCATATTGAAGGATACATTTGCAAGCAGAATTGGGTCGTACTTGACACCACCGGATATTAATTCTGATAGTTTTACAGGGGAGAAAATCAACATATTGGGGTTTTGGTGGTTGGCTTACTCATTCAAGGACAGACTCTCATGGGGGAAATTACACATTGCCAGACAGGTACCATCTGTTTTGGGATGGGTAGACCAGAAGAATTTACTTATCATTCTTGATCCGAACAGTTAGGAGACCGTGTTAATAATGGATGATTGCAGCATGATGGGTAATGCAATGGCGCATGAATTTTCAAATGTATTCAGGAAATACCTAGGCGTATTTGAAGGTTTTTGAATGCACCATTGTGCTCAAAAGAGATGCTATTCCGTGGGTCCACAAGGTGAGAGCGATCCAATAATGATTAGAGACGAGGTGAAGAAGGAGTTGGAGAGTTTGATGGAGAAGGATGTAATTGAGGAGGAGGAAAGCTCGGAAGGGGTTTCGCCAATAGTAGTAGTGCGCAAGAGCAATGGCTAGATCTGTCTATGTATTGACTTGCGCCATTTCAATAACATTGTTATTTAATGACTTTCCCTACCAAAGATAAATGAGATGGTTTAGTCTCTTAAGGGGGCTACTTTGTTTTCTACCCTAGATCTGTCTACAGCGTATCATCAAACAGTCCTCAAACCGGGTCTGCCGTACAGATGTACACATCCGACACTTAAGGCTTACATCTTGAATGATAGCTTGACAGAACCCTACTGTACCTCTTTCCTTGCGTCACTCTAGCTCCAATTAGAGTGTTTAACTGTGTGATGTCAGAAGCATTGTGAGTCACTTATTCATTATGCAACAGTGATCCACAAAGGTGTTTCGGAAGGTCAGGCTTTTTCCAATTTTTGATGGGTCTAAATCTACGTTTTGATGGCACATAAATCCTTTGAGGCAAATAAAGCAAATTTTCAATAATGGTCTTAAATGTAATGAATCTATTCTTTGAAGAAGCTGATGGTTTCAGCCTGATATGGTTTCACATTCTGTTTTTTAATAAGGCCGGAGATTCCATGAGCAAGGTTCCATTGTACACTATTCCTTGCGAGGCGCTGTTGTGATGCTCACCTGTTTCCTGTTAATGAAATTTGTATAAAAGACAAACAGAGAACACCAGGGTATTGAGTGTTATTGTGCTGTACACCCCCTATAACAATTGGCGATGATTTAAGTACATGTTTGCTTTCATCCACGTGTGTTTTAACTACAAAGGATTTACAGAGGAAGATGTACAAAGCTGCTTTTTTCCTATTATGCACTGTTAGATTTGGGGGTCCTTAGTTGGCAGAGGTAGGTACCTTTAGCCAAATAGGGACCCTTGTGTCTAGTCAGGGTAAGGGGGTACACTCCTAAAATAACCCCTTCTCCCCCCCTTGGTAGCTTGGCACAAGCAAACAGGCTTATCTCGGAGGCAGTGTGTAAAGCATTTGTGGACACATACAGTAACCCAGTGACAACACTACAGATGGACACCACATAAGTTGTAGTATAAAAAGAAGTATTTTTATATAGACTTAACACAAGACCACAAATAACAACAAGCATTGGAAATGCAATAGGGCTCGCATTAGGAAAGTTTGAGCTATTAGTCTTATAAATGATTTTTTTTATTTATGTGTTTTTTTTAAAATAGCTAAATTAATAGCTTTGTCATTTACAATGCCAATAGTTATAACTTTCGCAAATGTGACACCTATAGCATTTGTAATGCAACATGTTTTGTATTTACGTGACTTAGATGTATTGATATTACAAATCACAATGGCTTTTAATTTTTTTAAATAATTAATACTTAATTAATTTATTTAATTTGTAATGGCAATAGCTTAAACTTTTGTAAATAACTTTCGTGAAGATTATGTTCAGTGTATTTTATAGTGACGAAAATCCAAGAACAGAAGTGAAATATTAACATCTTTTTGTGATTTGTAATAAAGCGTGAAAGCTTGAAAACAGCTTGAAACATTGAAAGAACCTATTTGAACCAGTGGTGCTGTGGTTGCGCTGAGTGATGCTGTGTTTGCGCTGAGTGATGCTGTGGTTGCGCTGAGTGATGCTGTGGTTGCGCTGAGTGATGCTGTGGTTGCGCTGAGTGATGCTGTGGTGGCGCTGAGTGATGCTGTGGTTGCGCTGAGTGATGCTGTGGTGGCGCTGAGTGATGCTGTGGTGACGCTGAGTGATGCTGTGGTGACGCTGAGTGATGCTGTGGTGACGCTGAGTGATGCTGTGGTGACGCTGAGTGATGCTGTGGTGACGCTGAGTGATGCTGTGGTGGCGCTGAGTGATGCTGTGGTGGCGCTGAGTGGTGTGTGCATCGGTTGAGCTTAGTTGGAGCATCGGTGGAGCTGTGTGGTGGAGCTTTGTGGTGGGTACATCTTTGGAGCTGTGTGGTGGGAGCATCGGTGGAGCTGTGTGGTGGGTGCCTCGGCGGAGCTGTGTGGTGGGTGCATAGGTGGAGCTGTGTGGTGGGTGCATAGGTGGAGCTGTGTGGTGGGTGCCTCGGTGGAGCTGTGTGGTGGGTGCCTCGGTGGAGCTGTGTGGTGGGCGCATCGGTGGAGCTGTGTGGTGGGTGCATCGGTGGAGTTGTGTGGTGGGTGCATCGGTGGAGCTGTGTGGTGGGTGCATCGGTGGAGCTGTGTGGTGGGTGCATCGGTGGAGCTGTGTGGTGGGTGCATCGGTGGAGCTGTGTGGTGGATGCCTCGGTGGAGCTGTGTGGTGGGTGCCTCGTGGAGCTGTGTGGTGGGTGCCTCTGTGGAGCTGTGTGGTGGGTGCCTCTGTGGAGCTGTGTGGTGGGTGCCTCTGTGGAGCTGTGTGGTGGGTGCCTCGGTGGAGCTGTGTCGGTGGGTGCCTCGGTGGAGCTGTGTGGTGGGTGCCTCGGTGGAGCTGTGTCGGTGGAGCTGTGTGATGGGTGCATCGGTGGAGCTGGGTGGTGTGTGCATCGGTGGAGCTGTGTCGGTGGAGCTGTGTGATGGGTGCATCGGTGGAGCTGGGTGGTGGGTGCATCGGTGGAGCTGTGTCGGTGGAGCTGTGTGGTGGCTGCATTGGTGGAGCTGTGTGGTGGCTTCATCGGTGGAGCTGTGTGGTGGCTGCATCGGTGGAGCTTTGTGGTGGCTGCATCGATGGAGCTGTGTGGTGGCTGCATCGGTGGAGCTGTGTGGTGGCTGCATCGGTGGAGCTGTGTGGGGGCTGAATCGGTGGAGCTGTGTGGTAGGTGCATCGGTGAAGCTGTTTGGTGGGTGCATCGGTGGAGCTGTGTGGTGGGTGCATCGGTGGAGCTGTGTGGTGGGTGCATTGGTGGAGCTCAGTTGGAGCATCGGTGGAGCTGTGTGATGGGTGCATCGGTGGAGCTGTGCCAGTGGAGCTGTGTATTGGGTGCATCGGTGGAGCTGGGTTGTGGGTGCATCGGTGGAGCTGTGTAGGTGGAGCTGTGTGGTGTGTGCATCGGTGGAGCTGGGTCACCAGCCAGCTCCACTGATGCACCCACCACACAGCTCCACCTACCACACAGCTCCACCTTCCACACAGCTCCATCAGTGGAGCTGTGTGGAGGGTGCATCGGTGGAGCTCTGTGGGGGGTGCATCGGTGTAGCTTAGTGGGTGCATTGTTGGAGCTGTATGGTGGGTACATCGGTGGAGCTTAGTTGGTGCATCAGTGGAGCTGTGTGGTGGGTGCATCGGTGGAGTTGTGTGGTGGGTGCCTCGGCGAAGCTGTGTGGTGAGTGCCTCGGCGGAGCTGTGTGGTGGGTGCATCAGTCCGGCTTTAGGACCGGATATAGCACTGAGACTGCGCTGATTGAGGTCTCTGAAATCATCAGGGAATCAGTGGATAGGGGCGAGGAGGCCATGTTGGTCCTCCTCGACCTATCCGCTGCTTTTGATACTGTCTCCCACAAAATACTTATCACCCGCCTACAACAGCTGGGGATTGGTGGGACAGTGCTTGCCTGGATCACTTCTTTTCTTACCAGTCGCCTCCAAAGGGTCACCATGCACCCTTTTGAATCTGAGGACAAACCCCTCTTGTGCGGAGTTCCCCAGGGCTCCGCCCTAAGCCCTCTATTGTTTAACGCTTATGTGGCCCCCCTAGCCAAGGTAATTGAGTCTTGGGGTGTCAGGGTGGTCTCGTATGCTGATGATACTCAGCTTATCTTTTCCTTTCGAGACCATTCTGACTCCCTTTTCGCAAACTTTAGGAATTGCCTTGGCAACATCCGCTCCTGGATGTCCACCAATCATCTTGCCCTGAACACCGATAAAACGGAGGTCCTTTTCTTCAGCAAAAAATCCCCCCCCCCATCTATCTTATGGTGGCCTACTATCTTGAACCCTCCCCCTACGCCAGTACAGGCAGCCCGTAATTTGGGCTACACTTTTGATAATGCCCTGTCTGGTAAGGCTCAAGTTAATAAAGTGGTCGGAGCTTGCTTTTCCAAACTACGCATGATAAAGAAAATCCTCCCTTTTCTCCCTCAATCAGCACGTAAAACTGTGGTCCATGCTCTCATTACCTCCCACTTGGACTACGCCAACAGTCTTTACTCAGGTGCCCCACTTTTCCTTGTTGACCGCCTGCAAATTGTGCAAAATGCAGCCGCTCGGCTCATTGGCAATATTCCTGCCCGCACCTCAGTCAGAGCCTTTCGAGAAAAACTTCATTGGCTTCCAATATTACGACGCATTGAATTCAAGATTTTGACTTTGACATTCCGGGCTATCCATGGTACTGGCCCGTCATATCTGAAAAAGCGTCTTAAAATCTCGGTATCAGCCAAACATCTTAGATCTAACAACCTGCGCCTGTTGATAGTGCCCAGATTTAAGCTCTCTCGGACTGGCGGCAGATCTTTTACCATCACTGCCGCCAAGCTCTGGAACAGCCTCCCTCTTGACCTCAGGTTCTGCGAAGCTGAGCCTGTTTTTCGCCGTAAACTCAAGACTTGGCTGTTCACTAAGCAGTAGGACCTGGCTGTGTCAGAACCCTATATGAGATCTGTCTCTGTTTTCTTACCCTGGGGACAATTCAGTAATCTTAGCGCCGGGACACTTCCTTCGGAGGTAGCTGTGCGCTCTACAAGCTTCAAAATAAATAAATAAATAAATCAGTGAAGCTGTGTCGGTTTGATTATGAAAAATATTCCGTCATTTGTACAGGATTCCAAGGATATTATTATTATTATTATTATTATGTTTCTTATATAGCGCCTGAATCGACCCCCGAAGGGGTATCTCCGCGCTTGCCTTGGGAACCCGTCCTGGCTTTTCCCTGTGAGATAGCCCGTACAGGGCATCCCCAAGGTGAAAGCCAGGCATCCCGCCGTGGGGGGGGCGTTGTGGAGATTAAGCAAGTTTAATGCCCAGAGTTGCAGAGTGTGAACCCATGATTTGGTCAGGCACCGAATCGAGAATTATCGAGTCCATGGACATTTGAGCTCAAGACCCTGCCGCGTCGGGAATTGAACTCAGGTCCCGGGTCTGACCTCTGCTTCAGGGTCTGCCTGCTCTAACCAGTGAGCCACACTTTTCCACTCCTAAGACTACAAGATATTTCATGGGAACCAGAATTCATACTTGTATGTATTGACATTGTCCGTCTATACACTACGATCCAACACTGACTGGATACGAGCAGCAGGTTGGGTCTGGGACCAACCTGCAAACTTTTTGGAAACAAACAAGATGGGTCTAGAAATGCTCAAATTTTGTCTGGAAAACAATGTCTTCAGTTTCAATGGTCAGCTGTACAAACAGACACGTGGTACTGTGATGGGGGCCAGCAAGAGCATGGTGGGGGTACTCTTTTGCCAATCCCTGTTGGAATGGTCCCCATACCTTGGTGTAATGTCTGCGGAAGCCGGCCTCAGTGCATTAATGAATGCACTCTGTCTGCGTGTGCAAACCTGAACACATCTGCCTGTGCAGCTATCTTCCTTCTTAGGATGAATGTTTGTGCCTGTGGTGCTGCATCTCAGTCACAGCTCTCAGCAGTTTCCGTGATGCCACCAGTGTAAAGTGCCTCTCACCAATTTCAAAACAGACGCTGTTTAAATAATAGAACACGAGCTATATCTCCTCCTGACAGAGATGCAAAAAACATTTTTACTTAGTGTGGCCAAAAGTCCTCTCCTACGACACAAATTAAAGCAAGAACATCACATTCAAGTAGTGCAGACTACAGAACAAAAATGTCCACCAAAATATCTAAAAATAAATAAATAAATAAATAAATAAATGTGTGTGGCCTTTTCTCGTGTTATTGAAAAACATGTTCACACCACCGTTTTAAAATGATGCTGAGCTAGCAAACGTTGGTAAATGCATTAGGTTTCGCCAACAGAACTAATAGGTTTTGAGGTGTGGGAGCAGTGTGAGTGGAAGGAGAATGGTATGAGTGCTCTCTGTGCAGTGTGAGTGGTATGTGAATTAGGTTGATACTTGTCTGAGTGCACGGTGAAAATGCCTCCATGCGTGGTGGTTGAGAGTGTTCTGTGTGTGCAGGGTGAGAGATGTTTCCCTGTACAATGTAAGGCGAGTATAGTGTGAGTGGTATGTCAATAGTATTAGCGGTTTGTATTCAGTGTGAGAGGTGTGTGTGGAGGGCACGGGTTGATTAAGCGATCACAGGATGTTTTGCCAAGTTCGGATTTCAACTTGTTCCCTAGTTCCAACGTCGGCAGCTCTGGCCATTAGAGCCACACTTCCTCCTCTAGCATCCAAGGCATCTGTATTCCAATGCTCTGATCATAGTGTGTTGTATGTATGTATGTGTGTGTGTATATATATATATCGCTCGAACTTTTCAAGGTTCAGAGAAAAGATACAGCACTCAAGGAGAAGTTACGAGTCATGGAAGGGTTTATTGTGGAGGAAAAACGCCCAGACTCGTTTCGGTGTAAGCCTTAGTCAGTGTATCAATCGTGACTTAGAAACAGCATGTTAATAAAGTTTCTTTACAATCATTGACAACAACTAAACCCTCAAACATCACTATGGACGCCAACTTGGAATGTTGTTGTATCTAACATTCTTCTACATACGAGAAGCAGTTTGACATATGCTAGGTTTCTTCGTATGCATATAAAGAGGGTATATTACATATATTGGTGTCATAATGAATTTGACTAATTTAATAATAAATATATATATATATATATATATATATATTTTGTTTTTTTTTTAAACGTAACTTTTTTTATTGAGGACAATATTGGACATAAGACATCATACAATCCTGTACATACAAAGTTGTATACTGGCAAAAGGTGTACGCCAAATTGTGAGATCACATGCATTTTCATACACATTTGCATTAAACTCTTATGGCAGGTTATCGGACTCAATGTCCTGTCTGGGTTGTGGGAGATCACAGAGTCCTTCCATATAATCATTCCATTTTCCCCATCTATATGTCCATTTAGTGGAACACCCGCTGGATTCATATATGGTTCTTTCTGACACCATGCACTAGTCCATATCTTCCCCCCACTCATCCAACGTAGGTGGTACCTGCACCCTCCATTTTCATGCCATGTTTATTTTAGCACACATAATTTCATGTGTCACCCATATTCTCTCTTTAGTACTCCGATCCGTTGGGCTACAGATATTCAGGAGACTTAATCTGATGTTACAGTCAGTTTAATTGCCCAATACTCGTTCCATACATTTCGCTACCACAGACCAGTATCTCTGGATGACTGCACATTCCCAGAGCGCATGTATAAAAGTGCACTCTTGTCCACTTCTCCTAAGGCATTCGGCCTCCGTGCAATACCCCATCCATACCATTGTCGGTCCTGCTTGCTATATTCTGTGGAGTATATTCCACTAGTCTGAGCCTAGTGGAGATCACAGTCTCTCTAGGAGAGGCCAGAGCCTTGAGCCAGTCCTCATCCTCCAACCCAGCGACGTTGTATTCCCATTTTGTTCGAGTTTGAAGTAGGGGGTCAGCCATATTATTAATTACTTTTTTATATATTAGCTATATAGTTTTTTTGGGAGATTCCCATCTAAGACCCTATCTTCTAGCCGGGAGGATTCTGGTGATGCTTCTCCCTTTTTTAGCACTGCTAGTAAAGCGTGCCGGATCTGCAGGTACCTGAAATACTCTGTATTAGCTAAATTATACTCCAGTTGCAATTGGACAAATGGAATCACTCAACCCCCTTTCCATAGATTTCCCACCTTCGAGATACTTATCAAGTCTCACCTGTCAAATCCATGGGTGTTTCTTAAAGTGCCAAGTAGGTCGGTGTCCCAAAATGTGGTGGCCAATGTGATCTTGCCCTCCCAATCGAAGCTCCTCGCCACACTTGGACCGCGTGTCCCAACAGTTACAGCTTGGCTGAGTTAGTGTATTGTCCCTATGTAAAACCTCCCCCCCGGGGAAAAGCAGGATCTTCCTGTGATCTATATGTACACTGGTTTATCGCGGCGTGTTATTGCCCAATAATATTTCTTGATATCCGGTAGGGCAATTCCTCCATCGTACCACTCTAATGTTAACTTCTGAGTGGCAATCCTGGGTGGCTTCCCGTCCCACAAAAGCTACCTTAAGGCACTTGTCTACAAGGAAAAGATTGATTATTTTGTCGTGTGGATGGGTGGTGGGGAGACAAATGGCTCCCTTTTCTAGGATAGATGCAACCTCTGCATCCAACAAATCCTCTTCTTGGTGTGAGAATTTTTAGTGGTCTAGTATGTGTAACCTGACGTTGGGACCGGTAGGATTCTACATGAAACCCCTGAACTGTTTTCAGGACTCGGACATTGTTTGTGATTGTCATCCAGACTTAGAAAATCAGCGGAGAGACTCTGCTCAGGTGACTGGAGGTAGGGCACTGTCACACTCCCAGGTTGGGAGATCAGCACTGCAGCATTCACCCTCCCATGCACTTCCCTTAGACCCTGCCTATTTAGGGCAGGAAAGAGTGTGGACGCTCAGCGGGATTAGAAACCGCATGTAGGTCAGACTCAGCGGTCAAGGTACTACCGCTCCCACCTCAGCTCGAAATGGGTTTTATATTGTGGATTTATATTGAGGTCCTAACATTTTCTTTGGAGACATTTTTAGGCACACATTATAATTTAATAATTTTAAATATTTTTATTGTTTTTTATCTCCGCACTTGGCATATATAACTTGGCGTTACTCACCTGCCACTGGTCCCGCATAGCAATCCCCATTTTGTTGCGGGTGGTGCCGTTTGAGCGGAAGTACTCTGCTCACGTGACCGGAGTTAGAGCACTGTCACACTTCCAGGCTGGGAGATCAGCGATTTAGCCACCCTCCCTCGCACTACCCTTAGGCCTTGCCTATTTAGGGCAGGAAAGGGCATGGACGTGCAGTGGTGTGCCGTAGGCAAGCCAGACTGCGCCTGCACTAAATAGGACAAAGCCCCCTACAATTTGGTCAGTGGCAGACCCCTGCTGCCCCCACACCCACGATTGGAGCTGACCATAGTGACAGGCGTGTCACTCCTGGGCTGGGTTGGCCTTTTGGAAGAGGGGGAGTACAGAGGACTCCTGTCGCCGGTGTAGTCCATGCTCCCCATCAACCTGTTGAATCTTTGGCCAATTCGATTGGCACTGATGGCCTTTCTTCCCTCCTTAGGGGCGGAAGCTGGTGCAGGTGTTCACAGACAACAGCACCGTCATGTGGTACTGCAACAAGCAGGTGAAATATTTGCTAAGATGTATTTACGTGTGAAAATGTCAAAATAATTAATACTATCAAAGCATATGTGGCATTATTCCGCATAATTTGCCTTTTATTGCCTCATAATGTTGTCAATCCTGCGGTATTATTGCAGTGGGCCTGAGCATAGCAGACAATGAACTCCCACTCATTGCCTATTCATCCGGGTTCTCAGTAGCAGCCTATTATGAATATCTTGATTCAGAGCAATGCATGGTAGCAAGATGGCCTAATATTTCTGTTTATATATACCATGCGTCGTGGCTACTCCGGTCCCGCGGGGAAAGGGCCCGGGCCTGCTCCTTCCTTAGGGCAGAGGAGTGACGCCCACTGCTTTCTCGCAGTGTGAGAAGCAGAAACATGAAATAGTAAAACTACCATTTTATGTTTCTGCTTCCCATACTGCGTGAAAGCAGAAGTATTTCGTTGGTCGGGTCTGCTGGAAAGCAGGGTAGGAGTGGCTAGCCAAATGCTGTGGGCCCTGACTGTTTGGTCGGCCATCTGGGGCTAACCAAACCAGTCGTGCTCGCTCTCCCTTTTCTCTATATAAGCTGCATGCAGCCTACATAGAGAAAATGACCTCCCCATTGGCGCCCAGCTGGGTGCCGTTGCAACCAATCACAACGCTGCCATTGCAGCGTTGTGATTGGCTAAGGGGAGGGAAGGGAGGTTGCTTGCTTCCTGTTCTTTACCGTGGGATCCGGCCAGAGAGCTGCGAAGGCACGGGCCCTGGTTGGTACGTTTTTTTATTTTATATTTTATAATTAACCCACTCCTGCGTGACCTCCCACTTTTTATCTCCTACAAGTAATAGGTGGCTGGCGCACAACAGCGGAGGCGTCCGGGATAAGGAGTTGTTTTTATTCTAACTTTCTATTATTTCTGCTTGTTTATAATTAATTTTAAAGGGTGCATGTTCATGTTTCTTAAGCTAAGTTTATGGTTTTATTTGACTAATAAAGTAACTTTTGTCTGACTGACTGATATTTCTGATATTTTTTAAATCTTTGGATTTTATTTTTATTGACTCATATTTTTTTATCAGTCAGTCAAATTTGGCTTTATTTCGATATAAGGCATATCTTTAAAAGCAATACACAAACATAGTAAAAAGATAAGAGCCAATCCATATAAAATACAATCATACAAAATGGAGTACGAATGGCAACAATAAATTACATGAAATAGTCAAACGTAGATACTAAAGATTACGCAATATACATAAGCCTTTTTGATCTGATTAGCCACGCCCAGCTTAAAAACTTCACCATACCATAGACAAATAGGAGCTGTGTATCAGATTTCAGTATTCGCAAAGCTTCACTATAATGTCTGGTACCCAGCTCTTTACACAAAGGTTAAAGCCACCTATGACGAGGAGCTTTATAGGCAGGGCATTAAAAATAAAAATGGGGGACCGACTCAGTCTTAGAAGCACAGAAAGGACAAAACTTAGTTGTCTGTGCCGGGATCTTCCAGCGAGCGGTCAATTCACCCAAGGGAAGCACTCTGAATTTAAAATATAGGACTCTATCTCTAGGTTTTGGAATCGCATTGAGATAAGGTTCACATAGGGTTACTTCCTTTACTATTAAAAATTCTCTGGTGGTTCTACACCGGTTAGGGTTAGTATTTCTTTTGTTCATTACCCACTTCCAATAAGCTTTTTTTAAGACTGCCTTAGGGGGTGCAGACATGGACTGCCAAGCCTCGCCAAATCCCAATTCTCCGAGGAGATGCTTAACATCCCTTAGCCATCCTATTTTACACCAACCGGACATCGATAAGACTTCCTTTAACCTTTCTGCGTAGCTGGCAAGTTCAGGGACTCTCCATAGGCGAGCCCAAAGAAGAAGGGGTCATAATCTGGCCTGTTCTTTAATAGGGCGGCAACCCATGTCTAAGAGCAAGGGTAAAGTGGGGGTATTAAACGAAAGACCCATTAAGTCCTTCAGGAACTTGTTCTCTGAGCAAGATAACTGGTCCACAATATGTGCTCCCCAAAGCTCTGTTCCATAAAGCGCCGCACTAACACCTCTCACCTTGTAGAAGTCTAGCACTGGGGCGATGGGTTTGAGAGTAGACAGCAGCTGTTCTTTAAGTAGGGCCCCCACCACCCTCTTATGGCTCAATAACATCTTTTGGAGATTGCAGTTCCACTTCATGGTATCAACACCTTTACCCTTTCCAGGGACACCATATTCAGTAAAGGTGGCCGACCTTACTTTTTCGGGGGATTCAAGGCCAAATATTTGGTCTTTTCAGTGTTCATTTTCAATCCCTGAGACTCGCAGAAGGATTGAAAACTATCAAGAAGGCTCTGTAGCCCAACAGGGGTTTTAGAAATCAAAATGGTATTGTCTGCAAATAGTAAGGTGGGTATTCTTCTGCCTGCCAGGGTAGGAGCATCTGAAGGGTATTTTAAAAGATGCTCCACTACTCCGTTGACATACAATGAAAACAGAGTGGGGGCGAGAACGCACCCCTGGCGGACACCCCTATTTACTGTTATTCGAGCTGCCTTTTGACCCTGTTTACCCCACCGCACCTGCGGGGTTGAAGTAGCTAAAATCATGCGTATTAATTCCTCTGCTACTCTCACCAGTATCGTAGCTGCAAATAAATCTAGCCACCCTGGAATCTTTAAAGTTAACAAGGATGCAATCACCCCTTACATCTTTAGGCTTAGTGCCTATCCAGTTAATCCTTCTTACATGCATAACCCGTCAATCAATTGAACTTAGCAAAGGTCTATTTTCCCTAAGCCAAAATATGGTTTTATTTTTAAGTTCAGTGTATGACTCATGTTTGCCTGGTTTAAGCATAGGGACCCCAGTGAGAACAATTAGAAAGGGCTGGCAGTCCGGGGTTAGGTTGACATTGGGAGCTGTGACTGCATCCGATTCTCCTAGTGGCCGCAATTTAGGAGCTGCAGTCAAATTTCCAGTTCTAGTCGCATCAGCACCTTTGCTAAGATTCTTATTTTTATTTTTAGCAAGACCACTAGTCCCAGGACCTGTAGACATCATAACAGTCTTTGGGGGTCATTACTGCTCGTGGGCACTGTAGGCTGCACTAGAGCATCTTCAGCAACCACCCCTGTGAGTAAGGGATCCCCAGAAGAGTTCCCACAGTGCGCAGTGGATGTGTTTACCTCCACCCCTGATGGAATAGTCGGGGTGTTAGCAACAGTAGCCCCTGAAGCTCAGTAGTCCCTACTAGCCCACCCTCCCTAATTCTAGAGTGGAGTTTAATTAGGGATATTAGGGAGAAAAAGTTGTCACGGATGGCCTGCTCAAATCTGTCCAACCGCTCAGTCAGCCTCTTTACTCTCTCTAGGACTGGAAGGAGCAGGGATTTCATTAGATATTCAATCTGCACAATCGATGGAATCTCAGGGGAGTGGCCTGCAACAGGAGCAGATGTCAAGTCTATACTAGTCTTCTCACCTGAGACACCAGAAGCGGCCCACCCTACTAGCTCTTGGAAATGTTTGGCTCCCGCCCCCGAACCCTTAAGGATCAAACCCCCCTATTGCCACTCCTCCTCGGTATCTTGTGAGTTTTAAAATAGCTACCTTTTCGAGGACTAGCAATACGTTTCCTTTTTGTGGGGGCTACTCCATCTACTATCAACGGTGGTGTCACAAGATGAGGAATAGTATCCTCATGGCGAGGTGAAGTAGGTGGGGAAACTAGGGGAGCAAGAGACTTAGCAGGTCGTGAATCTGGCAAGGAGGTCCCATCCCCACATGACGCTGTAACAGACAGCCTCTCTAACCAATCCAGGCTAGCCCTAATGGCAACTACTTGTGGATGATCAGTAGTAGGAGAGACATTAACCACATGGTCAACAGGATGAACTGGCGCGGGAACTAATGCCAAAGGGTCCAAAGATGAACGGTTATGTTATTTTTTATTTTGTTATGTTATTTTATTTTGTATAGCGCGCGGATGCCGCAGCCAAGTGGCGTCCCGGCGCTTTGGAGCATTGAGAACACAACACATCGGAAAAAGATAAGTAAACAGGATCTAAACTGTAGAGAAAAGGAAGGTCTTTAAAGCCTTCCTAAAAGGGAGCAAGTCAGGGATTGAACGAAGAGGAGCCGGCAGAGAGTTCCAGAGGGCAGCCGCCAGCACTGAAAAAGAGCGTCCACCCATTCTAGCTTTTTTAAGCCGCGGCACAATGGCAAGGTTTAATCCAGCAGAGAGGAGGGTTCTAGCAGGGACATAGTGCAGGATAGTCTGTGAAAGAATAGGAGGAGAGGCTAATTTAAGAATTTTAAAAGTTAAGCATAAAGCCTTAAACTTAATTCTTTGCTCTATCGGTAGCCAGTGGAGATCCTGGATGGTTCGACGAGCCGAGACAAACTACGGGAGGCCGACAAGCATCCTGGCCGCCGCATTTTGGACCCTCTGAAGGCGGGATAGCTTGTCCTGATTTAGACCCAAAAACAGAGAGCTGGCATAGTCCAATCTGGTAAGAACCAGAGCTTGGACTATAATCTGTCTGGTCTCCGCATCAAAAAACTTAAAAATTGGTCGAAGACACTGCAGAGTCCCTAGACATGTGCCCGCCACACGCTTAGTATGGGAGGTGAAAGAAAGCTTATCATCAAACCACACCCCGAGGTTTCTGACTTCAGTCACGGGGTGGGAACAGGGCCTAGATCAGATGGCCACCATTGATCTCCCCATAACCCACTTTCCCTACCAAAAATAATGACCTCGGTCTTAGAGGCATTAAGTTGGAGTCGATTGTTCGCCATCCAGCCAGCAACAGCAACAGCTTTTAGAGCTGACTGAAAGGTGGGGGCATCCATGTTGGAGTCACCATTGAGTGCCACCGCCAGCTGCGTGTCATCGGCGTATGACACTAGGGAGAGACCGACACTATGGGCTACCTCCGCCAATGGCTGAACATATAAGTTAAATAAGGTAGGGCTGAGAGCCGAACCTTGGGGAACACCCTGAAGTATAGGGCGAGAAGCAGAAACAAAAGGGGGTGTAGACACTTTGAAGCCTCGATCCTTAAGAAAGGAACGAAACCACTCAAGTGCCACCTCTCCAACTCCAGCCTCCATCAGACGATGTAAAAGAATCTGATGGGACACCGTATCGAAGGCGGCACTGAGATCCAAAAGGATCAGTGCCGCCGTCTGGCCCTGGTCCAACAGCTTCCTGATGTGCTCCACCACAGCCAAAAGAGCAGTTTCGGTGCTATGACCTGCACGGAATCCGTTCTGGGAATTATCCAGTATATTCGCTTCCTGCAGGTGAGATGATAGAATACGATTAGCATGCGCTTCTGCTAGTTTGGCTGGCCAAGGGAGAAGGGAAATGGGCCGATAGTGTTCTGGCTTAGTCGGGTCAAGGGTGGATTTTTTAAGGATAGGGATGACCGTCGCCTGTTTCCAAGCCTTAGGAACACTGCCCGTGCTAAAGGACAAATTAATAAGACCTTGCACGGCAGGATAACAGCATTCAGCAAGTTCCTGAAATTGAATGGGTCTCATGGGGTCATCCGGAGACCCAGATTTGACTTTTGTCGTCAAGGCTAAAAACTCATCCAGAGTCGGACTGGGAATAATCAACAGAGGTTTGGGAACCGAAGATGTAGACATATTCTCCCTGATGGGAAGCTGAGAGAATGATCTATAAATGGCCTCCACCTTTTCTACAAAAAACGAGGCTAAGTCCTCGCAGTGTGCCATGGAGGGTTCAGTAATAGCAATGTCGGTCCTTACACACTCTGAAGATGACCTTGGTGGGGTTTGTACTGTTCTTTATCTCCTGAGAGTAAAAGGCAGCCCTAGCTGCGCATATGGCCCGGTGATACACTCTAGTGCAGGCCCTGTAGGCCGCCTTGAGGTCAGTATCATAAGATTTACGCCACGTGCGTTCTGCCTTTTTACAGGAGACTTTAAGTATTTTAAGAGATTCATCATACCAAGGGCTAGAAGGACTGGATCTAGTCTTACTCCACTTGGCCGGAATAAGCATATCTAGCGAGTGATTTAGCCATTCACAGAAACTATCATAGCCACGGGAAACTTCAGTAGGGGGTAGAGGATGGTATTTCATCAGAAGCTGGTGAAAATGCTCTAAATTCAAGTTTCTCCAGGGGCGTCTAAGACTGGCTGGGGTGTTATTTCTCGGGGAAGGAATAGTAGTGATGATACGAATTTTAATCAAATGGTGATCAGTCCAGGCCATAGGTCTGGGATGAAGCACTGAGAAGTTAGTCGCAAGATTCGTCAGAACGGGATCTAGTAAATGACCGCCTGTGTGAGTCGGTATTTGTACCATTTGAATCAATTGAAGCGCTTCGAGATCTGCTAACAAGCTATGGACCGAGTTAGAAAGTGGAGCATCCATATGCAAGTTAAGGTCGCCAATAATCGTAAAATTAGCTGTTTTTAAAACTAAGGAGGAAATCACCTCCGGAAGACTTTGGCGAAAAGCGCCATCAGGACCGGGGGGTCTATAAATTAATAGTCCCGTGAAAGTAAAGTGGGAGTTCACTGAGATGTTAAAAAGGGCACTCTCACATCCTGCTATGGTGATAGGTTTCCAGATGCTGTTAAAAGGGGTTCCAAAGACAACCGGTAACCAAAGACCCCTTTATGTTGCCCGGCGGTATCGCCTCTATGACCCACCAATATTAATCAATGAAGAAGCAGGCGCTGGAGACTGGAAGGCGGGAAACGAGGATTTTATTCTCTCCGGAGGAGAACACATCAATTCAGACAGCAAGTATCGTCACGAGGTGCTCTAACCACATCTCTGAGGCCTGGCCTCTTATACTGGAGTTTACGACCTTTATTACACATAACACATTCTCGCAATACTTTAGTACTAGAAAGAACATCCTCGGAATCTCCCCTTCAGACCCGTTCCCACATACATTTACAGTCTGATTCCCCACCCCGGTCACAACAGGTGATAGTTGTCACACAGCAGGGCATTCCGCCGATTCACGGAATGCATGGGGTTGATCGGATCTCATGGGGTGGGGGCTTTGATCGGTTCGGGGGTCTTTTGATGGGGAGGGGAGGCTTCCTACTGTACGGGGTAATAAACAGTATCCGCAGAGCCAGGTGGCGGTCTGGGAACAGGGAAGACAAACGGGGATACAGGAAAAGGGGGTTTGCATCAAAAGGGTTTGAGGCCATGAAAGGAATGAGGGGAGGTGTCGCGCTGGGAACAGGATGAGATTCAGTGGTGAAACTGCGCTGGAGAGGGGTTTATGACCCAAGACATGAGAGAGCGGGGGTTGTCAGTGTGCGGGGGAATGCTTGTGAGGTTAAGAGAGAGAGAGAGACGCGCTGGCTATCAGCGAGGGGCAGGGAGGCCATGGCATTCAAAATGGCTGCCGCTTACGCGCACGACTGGGCTCGAAAAGGGGGCAAGATGGCGCAGATAATGTTCACCAAGATTGTATTCATTTTTCACAGTCCTCCCTTTAACATTTCCAAGACATCTTGCTGGCCTATTTCCTATCTACACCTATATGCAGCAATCACAAGTAAGGGAGAGGGGACTTAGGCAAAGGAACTGCGCATATACATCATTTTATAAACATCACATTGAAAAATCTCATCATCTAGTAAGCGGGTTCATTGTTAAGTTGGTTGCAGGAAAAATCATCATAATGCAATATCAGACTAGAATTACACAGTGAGGGCGTCGGGTACAGATCATAGAATAAGAACTGGTGAGTTATCATATAAGTAAGTCCTTTGTATACGGCGGGTGCATAGTCAGTCCAATGGCGATTGGGAGAGAAAGGAGATACAGTAAAAATGTCAGAGTTCTCGTTGTCCTTTGTCGTCTTCTGTCAGCACTGTTGAGCATCTGGATTACCTATCAACAGAAATGTTCATGTGGATTGAGTCGTTGGAGGTCTGCGGGCAGGGGTACTTTTTGTTTTGTTTCGCCAGACCCCATAGGAGCAATGCGTTACGGTTTTGGAACAGGTGCACTTTCTTTTGTAGCGCAGAGCATTGATTTGCAATAAAAATGCGATTGTTCCAGAATTGTGAGATCTGTTCGTGTCTTGAGTCTCTGTGATGGGCATTTCCTGTTGCTTCCATCATCTTCAGGGTGTTTGGTAGCGGGCAGAACCACAGACTTTGTTTATCTTTTCTTCGGGGGCGACCCTTGGTGGAGTTCTAGGTCACCGTTCTGGGGTTTAACATAGTTCGTGGTCTATTTAGTCGGAGCTCCCTCCCTTCTGACGCAGGGAGTACTCTTCTCTGGGTAGCTCAGTAGGATTTGGAGGAACTTGGGAGTTCGGATGGAAAGGTGCAGGTGTGAACAGTCCTTATGGTAGGTCGGAGGAGGAGGGGATGGAGCAAGGCCAGGTCGGGAACAGATCAGGGGGAGGCGGAGAGTTTTCGACAGGCGAGTCCGTAACCATGTTCAGAAAGCGGGGGCTTTTGGCACACGTTGATCATATAGCAGGGGCTTCAGGTCAGCCCTTTCCTTAGCTTTGTCTGAAACCATGCCCCGTCCGGTGTCTCCTTACTGCTGTGGTCTCGCCTCGGCCTCCGTCGCTGATGTTCCACAATCCGCTGTCAGGCCGCGTGCTCCCACATCCGGTCTCTTTCTCCTCCGACAGTGATACCCTTAAATGAGTTTTGAAAAGACAGTCTTTAGAGATATTGCAGAAGAAGGTAATTACATAAGTCTAATTCTCTCCCAACACTAAGCAACTGGGGTAGGCACTCGCTACATTGGAGATTCTTGCGGCTAGCGTATAAGCAATTGATGATGGGTTTGCTGGATTCCTTACAACTTCCTTTTGTGGCTAATTCTTTGGCGCTATGATGGTCATTACGTTCATTTGTAATAGGTACGAGGTCTGGTACTCATGTATTGCATAAGTCTATTATAGTAGATGTCAGTTCTTCTGGTAGAGACCTATTTCCCTAGTACGAGTCTTGCAAGGCTAGGCTGGTCTTCAGGGCCTTGTATTTTACGAAAAAGTGTAACGTGCTATTCACCATAGTCTGATAGGCATCCTTCTGAGGGGTGAACATAGGCTAAACAAGTTTGCATTACATAAAAACATTTTATTATCAACCAGGCTTACTGCAACAAGTTCTTTCGATTTTCAATCTAATTTTTAACTTTGCACACATCCTTCTAACTTTCTATATAAATCCTCGCAACCTGGTTACTACAAAAAAAACTCGGGAGGGGTGTTTTGAAACAATAATTATTAAACTTATCCTCCGGGAAGGAGGGATCTTATGGAAAACGATGAGGAACACAGCGAATCGGAGCAAGGGGCATTCTTCAAGTCCTCGTTCAGGGTGGCTGATACCAAACTGGGGGCATTTTGGGCAGATGGGGGTGTCTCGATCATTTCTTACAGCTTGGGGTACGGAGACAATTTTCAATGGGAATGGTCGCATTACCACAGACACATTTTATCATAGAGGCCACTGACAAATAGTTCCCTGAGGGTGGGTCAAATTTAGGGAACCTTAGTCGTCTTACCTGTCCCTTTCCTATCGGTCAATTTAATTTTCATCCATATTTTAGCAGAAAGGGAGAGGTAGTAACGTGGTGCCGATACAATTTTATTTAGGACAAATTTGTGCAAATACTTGTAGTATTTGGGGCCAATCAGGAGGCGCACCAGGTTCGCCAATTAGGTGCCAGTTGCTAGGAAAAGGGAAAGCGTGGAGGGGTGGAAGAGTGAGTGAGAGACAGACAGAGAGAGAGATAGAGTAAGAGATAGAGAGAGAGAGAGACAATAGGCAAAACAGTACACATGGGACATAGAGAATGACCGTGTATTGTTTGGGCTATTCAGTGCGTTACCCGACGTTTAGGCGTTTCGGGTCTGTGTTAGGAGGTAGAAGGCATGCAGTTTCGGGACAGAAGAGCATTAGACCAGGTAAAAAGGCCGTGAGAGCGTCCTCATTGCGCCGTTTTGCAGCGCTAGTCCGTCTTCATGCATCGGGCGTGACGTGGTTCCAGATTCCTTAGGATACTCTAATCGGGATTCTAACGTAACCTGCAGAGGGAAAAAGGAGGGAAAAGGGGGGAGTGGGAGGACAACATTCAAACACATCAAATGTATGGGCACGAAAGTCCTTTACTTACTGCATACTCGTATTCATCTCTTCGGGATATAATCCCTTAGGGTTCTGGTTTCCTAAAGTCATGGGGGCAGGTAATGTGATAGGTTGTTCATGGGGAGGTTCGAGGAAGGCATTAAGGATCGTGTGTAGTGAAACGTTAAAAAAAGAGAGAATCAGAGGTGCCTAGCGTGAGGTACCCGGGTTTGTAGATGTATCCGGCCTTCGGGATCCCTAAATCATTCCCAAAGCTGTGATGTTCTAAAGCATATCAGTTCGTCGTTCAACCCTGTACCTTAGTACCTTCGATTACCATATCTTTATAACAATTTATCAATCACCCCGATTTACTTTACCCATTCCCAGAAGTCGAGGTCCTTCTTCAAACGTTAGTTCCTGGGCTTAGTCGCATATTTTGGAGGCAACGTATCATACCTTTGATTCGATCATTAATCCAGGGCCGAACAACCACTTCTTCAGATAACCTTAAAAAGAGGAGCAGAACGGTTGCACAGAAAAACCCTCCCACCGATACCCACATTTACAAAAGTATGCGATGCTTATTCATAGTTGTTAAAACCTTTATTTGCAGAATTATTCAGTACGTGAAATGTGAGAGCGTAATTCATATTTTGGTCTGATATGTCGTCGATGGAAGCACATACAGTAGGGGGTTATTTTGTAGCACAAGAACATGTAAAAAGGTCTAATTAATTATTTGCAAGTAACCAAAAAACATTTCATTGCGTGACGGAGAAATCAGGGGCATTTCAGTTCATAAATGGAAACACAGTCGAGCTCATCGTAATCACATTTCCTAGATATATACCGTGGGTATGCATCATAAGCGACGTTATGTATCAGTTACAACAAATATCGAAAATAGATTGTTCATTGAAATCAACATTTTACGGAACCCTTCTTAAATGTTCGCCAAGTGAACCCTCCTCCCTTTAACATCGAGTGCGCAATGGTTCGTACATATATATATATATATATCTTAGTACATCAAGTTTCATTAGCTAAGGAACACCACGAGGCATTCGTTAGTTTCCATTGATACCAGCGCCATTTTGGGCGAGGCCGGTTTAGTCCGGAAGTAGCATCAGGGGCAAAATATCCCCGACAATTGGCGGTTTGGACCAGAGTCCCTTTCGGCAGTTCAAAAGAAAGCTGTGCTAACAGAGGGGCTGGTGGTGTGGACTGTCAATCAAGAGAGGGAGGGAGTAGAGTCTTTCTTACCGGGTCATGTTGATGTTCAGCCGGAACTTACTCAAGTTCGTTAGCCCATAATGTTCCTGGGTGGTTCAGACGGAAGCTGATGCAGACACGAGAGCACCGCCATCTTGTTGCTGTGCCGTGGTTATTTCATTTGAGATCAATGCAACTGTTCCTCACCGGAAGCCTGAAGGGGTCGAGGGCCCTTGGGACTTTGGTAGAATCTTCAAAGTCGAGGGGATGTTTGTCGATGGTGGGGGCTTGCGCCCAGGTGGGCAAGTGCCCGAGTTGCAACTTTGGACAAAAGTTATTCCAGCGGCCTAGACCCGCCTTTTCGAGGGCCCAGACGCCATTTTGAGATCCTTGTGGCAGCCACCTTTGCCGTATCCATCAGGAGTGGAAGGAACTTCTTGTGATGGCGGAGGACAGAGCATCATGCTGCTGGAGCTGGACATTTTTGGTTCGGGGCGCCAGGGTGCAGCAGTGGAGCCTTCGTCTGGGGAGGTGAGAGAGGCTCGTCTGTGCCGCCTTCCTTTCCCGGCGCATCCTACGCCGTCCCTTGGAATCAGGGGCGCACATGATGACCACCCTACACCCCTGATTCCGACTCTTGGGGGACCACTGTACATCCGGTGCTCCGCAAATATGCCCGTCGGACATTGTATGTCCTGTGCTGCGTAAGTATACCAGCCGGGTCTTGTATGTCCTGTACTGAGAAAATATACGAGGCGGGCATTGTATGTCCTGTATTATGGAAATATACCAGCCGGACATTATAAGTCCTGTGCAGCGCAGGTATATGGCTGCCGTCCGGCTGGAGGACATCGGCGCCGGACCAGGGCAGGGAAGCCTCCTACCTGTGGAGGTGGAAGAGGCTCGTCCGCGTCGCCTCTTCCTCCCTGCCCACCCTGCATCCGTTCGATGGAGGAATTCGTGATGGCCGGACCAGAAGATACGAGGGAGGGGGTCATTTGCAGCCGCCCCCTCCCTACCTGCGGCCCGGGGGACGCCATCCCTGGAAGGGCAGTATGGGAAGACCATTTCATTTGCCTGCTTGGTGGAGCCTCCAGGACCTTCTCGCCAGCAATCTCCTTTTTGGCCCATGGTTGCTGGCAGGCCCCGCCCCACACGTGCTAGGTGTTCCGGATGGGCGGGACCATCGAACTGTTACATTGGAGGACTTCCGGAGTGAGCATAACACGTTTTGTATTTTTCCTATCAGTAAAGTTTGTTTTAGTGAGAGTTCTACTAGTTATTCTATTTACCGTTGGTTGTGTGTCTTCTTTACCGTAATTAAATCCTAAGTTTATATAATAGACGCTTGGCTTCCTTGAGTCTTTTCTTTAACGGGGGGTTGTTTACACTGACCTGCAGTTGTGTTTGTTTTTCAGAGTGGGGGAGCAACAGAGAGCAATCAGTCCCAGAACTCTAACATGTCGTTAAAATTGGCCTGACGAAATCTGTGCCACCGAGCATAATCAAACGGGGTGGTCCTGTCTGTTCTGTCTGCACTAGTCTGATTGGTTTTTATCTCACGTCTTTTTCCTTTCTGTCGGTCCGTCCTTTCTGTCAACCCTCCATTCTTACCTATGCTTTGCAGAGTCGGGCATTGGGCTTTCCAGTGTCCAAGACATTTACAGAAAGCACATTGGTTTTGTTTTAAATCTGTCCGTCCTGTGCGTAATGTCGGGGGATTACCTTCGGGTCGTTGTGTTCCGGGGTTGGCTTGTCGGCACATCCCTTTACACCGTTCGCTTTTCCTGTCTACTCCTCGGGGCAGTGCCATCGCTGGCCCTTCCCTTTGCCTACTAGACGTTTGGAGGGTTATCCGTCGTGTCCCCTCACCTTTTCTGAATTCGTCGCCTTCCCTTTGTTGCGTGGCTTCTTTGCGCCACATACCGAGGCTATCGAGCATAATAGGTGTTGTTTCATTCCTACGAAGGGCTATTTCTACTGTTTCTATTTTGTCGAGATCAAAGGATCCTCTCAGTGGCCACTGTTTTTCTCGATCCCTTTTTGTATAATTATGCCACAGTTCACTATAGGCTATAGCAATTAATCCATGCTTCATGAACATGTCCTTATTAGGGGTGCCTTCCAGCGGAGCCGGATGGTTCATCTCTAATAAGCGGTCCGGGTTAAACAGGCTACTGACCAGTGGGGAGAAGACAGGCATGACGGATCACAATGGGATAATAGTCAGCACTACCTATCTTATCACTGCGCGCAAAGACTAGACAGAATATTTCTATTCTACGTTGTTTGCACGTAGTGAATACCTCATGAACCAATTCTGAGCAATCAATCAACGTTAGGTCAAAAAATAAAAAATCAATATGGTCAATGGGGAGAATAAGTAGGCTCGCAAAGGTTCGCGTCACCTACCCTTTCACTATCTGTAAAGAGGGGACCTAATCTTCCCTGTTTTCAGACAGAGAATCTCCAGAAAACAATCTATAACAGTTAATCAATGGGGCGAAGGGGCAATTGTTCAGTGGGGGAGAAAGATAGGTCCGACGGGTGCGTACCTATCCTTCGCTGTTTATAAAGGGAGAGCCTGTTGTTTCTCCGTTTGTAGACAGAGAATCTCCAATAAATTAACAAAGAGTAATACTAGTATTTTCACAACAATTATCAATTTCTTTCAATTATCTATCACTTTCGCAATTCGTCGTGTTTACACGACCTTACCCGGACCGCATGGACAGTTTCTCGTCTTCCGAATCCAGCGCCCGATCGTCCTCTTCTCTCCGTACTTCTCGTGGCACTCCTGATGGTTCCCAGTCAGGACCGCAGATCACTCGAGAGAGGTCTGTTCGGAACCAGTGAAGTTCGGATGATCGGCTGTCAGACGAGGGTCTATCGGACAGGGTACCTTCCGATCGTTGCAGTCGTTCACTCTGTCGTCAGGACCTCTCCCACTGGATCCACGAGTCGCTGATGGGCCCCACGTTTGGGACGCCAATTGTTAAAAGGGGTTCCAAAGACAACCGGTAACCAAAGACCCCTTTATGTTGCCCGGCGGTATCGCCTCTATGACCCACCAATATTAATCAATGAAGAAGCAGGCGCTGGAGACTGGAAGGCGGGAAACGAGGATTTTATTCTCTCCGGAGGAGAACACATCAATTCAGACAGCAAGTATCGTCACGAGGTGCTCTAACCACATCTCTGAGGCCTGGCCTCTTATACTGGAGTTTACGACCTTTATTACACATAACACATTCTCGCAATACTTTAGTACTAGAAAGAACATCCTCGGAATCTCCCCTTCAGACCCGTTCCCACATACATTTACAGTCGGATTCCCCACCCCGGTCACAACAGGTGATAGTTGTCACACAGCAGGGCATTCCGCCGATTCACGGAATGCATGGGGTTGATCGGATCTCATGGGGTGGGGGCTTTGATCGGTTCGGGGGTCTTTTGATGGGGAGGGGAGGCTTCCTACTGTACGGGGTAATAAACAGTATCCGCAGAGCCAGGTGGCGGTCTGGGAACAGGGAAGACAAACGGGGATACAGGAAAAGGGGGTTTGCATCAAAAGGGTTTGAGGCCATGAAAGGAATGAGGGGAGGTGTCGCGCTGGGAACAGGATGAGATTCAGTGGTGAAACTGCGCTGGAGAGGGGTTTATGACCCAAGACATGAGAGAGCGGGGGTTGTCAGTGTGCGGGGGAATGCTTGTGAGGTTAAGAGAGAGAGAGAGACGCGCTGGCTATCAGCGAGGGGCAGGGAGGCCATGGCATTCAAAATGGCTGCCGCTTACGCGCACGACTGGGCTCGAAAAGGGGGCAAGATGGTGCAGATAATGTTCACCAAGCTTGTATTCATTTTTCACAATGCAGGGGTAGCATGATTTTACCGCAACTGCTATACCTCCACCTCTAGCATTGCGAGGGAGGGAGTGCATGGTGTAACCCACAGGGAGGGCTAAATTCATGACCGCCATGGACTGATCATGTAGCCAGGTTTCCGTGAAAAAAAAGATATCCGGATTATCATCAGTTATCAAGGAAAAGACTTCTTGGGAGTGGCATGACAATGATCTGACGTTCAGATGTAGAACTTTAAGGATCGATTGAGTAGCAATACCTGCAACAGCGTGTTGTTTATTATCAACTGGAGGCCTAGACTGCAAACCCCTAGTAAGCAGAGGCGAAGGTAGTTTAAAAGAACAGGTGGGGCATTGAAAAGGCCCACTAAGAGGATCCAAGGAGCCATGATGGTTGTTGGCAAGTGGTTCCCGAGAAAGACTACATTCGGTCATGGCAAATTCTTTCTCAATGACCGAAACAACACGGGTAATAAATTGGTCCATGGTACCACTTACACAACTGCCTCCCCCCCCCCTTAAGCACTTGCCAGAGCGTGACAAAAAAAAGTGGCGGATTTGCTAAACACGATCAGCACATCATAGAACCAAGTATCTCCCTTGTTATAAATGTATACACTGTTAATTGAATCACTTTGTTAGAGTGCAAGCTTGATGTAGTGCTCATCCACCTTTTAGCACCAATCTACGATACCCTATCCACACAAAGTGAGGCAGAGTGTCATATACGATTTATAAACAAACACCAGTGCACATTCTTTTTAGTCACTCTTATCCAATGGGCATCCGGCCACGTCAATCCAGTATCTCAAATGTTCTTGCCATCCACAGATATAGACGCACAATGTTCATTGATAGTCAATGTTCTTTTATTAATTCTTATCTTGTCACAGCCGACGCGCGTTTCGCCCTCCGCGGGCTATTTTCAAGGCAAATACTGTAAGGTGAACAGCATGTATTCTAAGAATCAAAAATTTGCAAAGAACCTTTGGCCATTGTTCCTTCAAGCTTTTGGTTTTCACGCGTAAAGTTGCTGTAAGTATAATTCTTTCATCTGGAATCCATCCAAATGTTGTGTCTCAGAGTTTATACGCGCTACTTGGAGCCTTGATAAGTTCCATCGCCATTACGCGTCTGTTGGCGTCTGAAAAGGTAGCCTCCTTCCGCGTTTCCCTTCCCAGAGCGTGTTGACATTGGCATAGGTAATCCCACAAAATAGCAGAGGGCTGATTACTGAACCTGAAAGGACTGTGTGAATGAAAGAGACAGCAGTGCCTAATACACAGGCTCACCGAGAACTAGATCTCAGGGGGGTGGCCCAGCTCGGCCCCTCTTGGCCCCGGACGGCCACAGACGGCCCGCCCTTTGCCCGGGCTTCGCCCGGCACACTCCCGTGTGCTCCTGCGTCACGGGGATCTAAGTGGGTTTAATGTATTACACAAGGGTCTGTGGGCGGGGCAGAGCACGAACGCTGACCAGGTGTTATGGGTCACGCAGGGACTCCTGGTAGATGGAGTCCCTGCAGCGTTCCAACAGCCCGCACCGAGTCCTGCACGCCACACAACACCCCAGCGGCCCCACCGATAACAGCACCTCCCTCACTGGACAAAGCGGCACCCACGGAGCGGGTGCGGCAAGGCGTGATGATAATATTCCAAAGTCCTCGCTCCTCCTTGGATCGGCAAACAAAGGGTAGGCAAACTCCTCCACCAGGGTCAGCAATAACAGGTATTTTTTTATCTTGCACTGATGCCTGCCTTGCTGGACTGCTTGTTCTGTATCGTCAGGAGATCACTGAAAGGTCTGTTTTCCGTTCTAATGGGATCTTCGGTCCCTATGATCTATGGTTTGAGGGTCTCATTAGCGGTGATCTCAGACATCATTGATTCTCCCCAAGTTCTCTCTCTTCCTGCGTGCATGAACCGGTGGGACCGAAGACCAGGCAGGGTTAACTTCAGACGCCGAAATCAATGGCATTTGAAGCAAAATAATTAAGACATGATGTTATTGGTGTTGCGGGAAGGTAAAGGTAATTAATTGGTTCGAAAATGAAGGCACGCAGCAGGAGGCCAAGAGCCCATTAGATGTGAAGGTCACACATGGGCGGATCAGTCTCAAATGCCACCGCAGACATGCTCGCGTGCTGGTAGGTCTGCATGCTCGGAGGCTGACAAAAGGAATCGTTTCATTGCCCGAGCATCAGTTATCTGAGGCCAAAATGCAATCAGTGCTTGAATCACAACACCTTCTATACCGCTGAGTGTTTTGTGTATGGATTTCTCTTGGCTTAACGATGCAGACCTTGTCCAGTGGAGCTTGAGATCATGGGGGGGGGGCCCAGGGGGGGGGGATCTTGTGATGCCTGAGTAGACGAGGAGTGCTGTTTCTGTACTGTGGTAGGGTCTAAAGCTGTAGTATGTCAGGTCTCCTAATATACCGGCCACCGGGCTGCGATGCCGCCTTTAGGGCCGCTCTCCCGGATGTCATTAGTATAGAAGCGCTTGGCTGTGCAAATTTTAATGTGGTAGGCGATCTCAACCTGCATTTTGACTGCACATCCCAATCAGCTATTAAGAGCTGCCTTGCCGATTTAGAAGCTTTGCAGCTCCTACAAAGAGTGATATCCCCCACCCATTCAGGCGGGCACATACTGGACCCGTTCTTCACCACCTTAGAGGACATAATTATGTACCCACCTATCCAGGTGACATGGACGGATCACATGTTGGTGAAGGCAGCTATTCCTGTGGCAGATCCCATTTTCGTGGCACAGAACAAAACCTCTCTTTCTCGCCAGTGGAGTAAACTAAAACTAGAAGACTTTCACTCTCTACTACTAGGAAAGACACCTTTACCCACCTTTTCGGATGTTGATGGAGGGTATGACTCATTCTGCAACTGGATTGGAACGGCCTTGGATGCACTTACTCCCCTGGTACGCTCCAAGTGCCGTACTAAGGCTCATAGCCCGTGGTATGATGAGACCCTGGCGTCTCTCAAGAGAGAGTGTAGGCAAGCAGAAAGGCAATGGAGGAAAGCCTATGACCCCGTGCGCAAATCCTGCTACCTCACTCTATCCAAGGCATATCATAGAGCGGTCTGCCGAACACGCGCCGCATATTATGCGCAGGAGTTTCGGAACAGCCCTAACCCCCCTAAACTAATCTTCAAGGTCCTAAAAGACCTGACGACTAAGAGGGCTTTGGCAGCAGAAATTTGCACAGACCCTTATTGTGAGAGTCTGGCCTCTTTCTTTGTCCAAAAGGTGCATGCAATCTATCGCACCTTTCCAACTTCCGTGCACCACTCGGATTTAGATGTCTGTCCAACGGGCAATGCTTTGACCTTGGATATGCTGGCCCCTCTCTCTGAGGAGGGTTTTGATCTATTGAGCCAAAAAATTAAATCTGGCTCCCCCGCAGACTCCCTCATACCGACTCAGTTCAAAAACATGCAGGCAACATGTCGCTCACCCTTGTTGGCCCTTATCAACAAGTCTTTGGCCTTAGGGATGGTGCCCACCAAGTGGAAGCAAGCGGTAGTTACACCCATCTTAAAAAAGCCTACCCTAGATCCTGTAAAACCCGAGAACTATCGCCCCATCTCACAGCTGCCGTGGCCTGCTAAAGTCACCGAAGCCCACGTGAATAGGATCCTGGCCGACCATCTTGCCAAAGCTAACATCCTGGATCCCACGCAAAATGGATTTCGTGCAGGCCACAGCACGGAGACTGCCTTGTTATACATGGTCAAACACCTGCGCTCCGTGCTGGATGCTGGACGAACAGCGGCACTCTTGTTGTTCGACTTGAGTGCCGCCTTCGATACGGTATCCCACGAGATCCTGTTGCGGCGGTTAGAGGAAGTTGGGGTCAGGGGTTTGGCTCTAGGGTGGTTCCGCTCCTTCCTTTCCAACAGATCCTTTCAGGTTGCGATACCACCCGGCAAATCTACCTCTCACCCGCTCACCTTGGGAGTTCCACAGGGATCATCTCTGAGCCCCACTCTTTTTAATCTATATGTGAGTCCGCTGGCTGCGGTAGTCAAACGCTGGGGCCTGACAATGGTGTCCTATGCGGACGACACGCAGCTGGCGGTCACACTAAGTGGGGACTCTGCTGTGGACGCCCTTAACTTTTGTGAGGGGTTACGTGCGGTGGCCAATTGGATGAACCAAAACTGTCTCCAATTGAACACAAAGAAAACCGAGGTGATGGTGGTTGGGAAGCAACCTGGATGGTGGAATGACAACTGGTGGCCCCCCGAGCTAGGAATGATTCCATCTCCTGCCATGGAGATAAAAAATCTCGGGGTATGGCTGGACCCAACACTGAGTTTCACCTGCCAAACTAAGAGGGTAGCTGCCTCCTGTTTTGGCATAATCATGGGTATCAGGCCGGTGCTCAAATTCTTTGGTGCCCCCACCAGACAGCTTGTGGTCCAGGCCTCTGTACTATCCAGGATAGACTATGCCAGTGTCCTTCTAGCAGGTACGAACAAGGCAGAACTTATGCGGCTGCAGCGGGTGCAGAATGCCGCCGCAAGAGCGATACTAGGATTGCCCCGACGTTGCTCAGTGTCCAGAGCATTGCAATCGCTCCATTGGTTGCCTGTTGCTCGTCGGATCGAGTTTAAGGTGCTCTGCCTGGCTTTTAAAATTTTGAAAGGTACGACCCCACCTATTCTGATGAATTTACTGACCCCTTATGTTCCCTCTCGATCCTTGAGATCGATGGGTCAGAATCTGTCTGTCGTTCCCCGCTTTCTGCTGAGCAGGATGGGCGGCCGCTCCTTTCGAGTAGTGGCGGCCAAATTGTGGAACTCTCTCCCTAGTGAAATCCGAGCTATGGAGGATTTATTTTTATTCAGACGCGCCATTAAAACATTTCTTTTTAATTAATACTTCCTGATTCAGTTGCGTTCTGTGATGTTGTGTATACCTTTCCTGGCACCAGGACGCCCCTTTGCTGGGGCAGCTGTGCGCGGTACAAAAGCCAATAACATAACATAACATAACGTATGTGACATTGAGCAGCTGCCGGTTGCTGAGGTGGCCAGTGAGGCATCTTTCGAAGAGGTTTCTAAGACCTTGGCTGGGTACAGTAGGATGGAGGTAGGTCTGTACTTGGAGAGTGGCTGGGTCTGCAGAGGGTTTCTTGGGCAGGGGTGTGCCAATGGCATGTGTCCAAGCATCAGGGAAGGTGGCAGAGGTGATTGAGTCACTGCAGATGTGGGTTAGGGTTTCGCTGACTCGTTTCACCACCTCCTTTTGGCAAGGTGGTGGCAAGGGTCAGACAAGGCCCAGAAGTGGGTGGACTTCATAGTAGTGGCCCTCTCGTTCGTGGTGATGGCTGGCCACAATGTTTAATAGTGGAGATTTAAAAAAGGAGTCAATTGTGTTTCACTTGTGACTGATGAGTTTTTGTTTTTTTACCAGTTCACCCATTTGCCCAGTTGTCAGCATCACCTGCAAAACCCACCGGCGTTACCTGCACAAGTCACTAGTATCAGAATACTTGGTTCTCCTGAGGGTCTGGCTACTTATAAACTTGCTAGAGGTATAGCCATAATAACTTTCTTTTTCCCACACTTTCATTCATTCAAAGTCGCTGTTAAGGTCTCGTGTGTAATAAGCTTACTTTGAAGAAGTTTCTCTTGCTGATTAAATAAATTCGCCACATATGATCGCCCGAGGAAGAAGAAGGCAACGCTATCTAGAATTGCTCAGATATGTTTCCTTGATGGTGAGGAGGCAGGAGCAAGGTCTCTTGTGCAATCAAGGAGGCCTCACAGCATGATGCTTGCCATTTAATTATCTCTGACACTAAAGGTGTTTCTGCTTTGTTGGGATACAAAGGTGGCCCTCATGGGCGTCTCAGAAAAAGCTTTAGTAAAGACAGTGCCCCATTCGTAGGAGTGTGGCCACCTCTCTGTTATCATGGACACTTTCCAGACCTGGATTTTCGTGTGTCAACTGAATGCTTTCTAGGAGGTCTAGTTTTGCTTCCATTGAACTAATTAAAGTTTACTTCCATTAAACTTTTGAGACTAGCACCGGATGGCAATCCTTTCAAAGGGAAGATCCCAAGAGTGGAAGCAGAGTGTCTTGGTGACCTGAAGTGAGGTAGTAACTATAGATCTATCGGACACAAATGGGTCCTGCTACCAACTGAAAATACAAAGGACCACTATACATACCAAGACAACATAGAAAAGCCATGGCATGTTTGCAACCATCTCTAAACCCAACTTTTCAACTCGGTCTTGGCCCTCAGTTTCAACCCTTGCACAATTACACACCCAGCACCACAAGAAATTCACCATACATCACCTCCACACATGACTGCAAGCCATGCAACCCACACTACACCACACCACTAATCTTGCTATTGTTCTTGAACATATTCTTCTCCATATGCTGACCTGTAGTATCAATTACCTAACTCCATAACGCGCAACTTCAGTGCACTATTCATAATGGCATATTTAGCATGCCCCGTCTTTTATTGTTAGTGTCTTGCAGGCTAAACAGTCCTATACCAAAAATTACCATATAAACCTTCGGGGGATCCCTAGTAATTTACACTGACCGCTCCCTTCAACCACCTCCTTTGTATGCCTGTACACTTCGCACTTGCACCGGCGGTCACCTTGTATGCTGCGCATCTGTTCTGCAGCCTATCTGGCTACAATAAAGATTTTAAAATCTGATTTCTCTCTTTGCACATCCACGCTTGCCACTATTGACACCTATAACTGCTGCCTCCTTACGGATCTCAGCAGCAGTATTTTATTTAACGCGGTCTTCAGATGATCGTACTATCTATAGTTTGGGTTCACGAGGTTTCCTCGGTGTCTGAATTGCTCATTTCACTATTGCGTGATCTTCCATTTTTGGCATAGTGGATCCCGAAGTTTTTTTGCTTAAATCTCGTGAGAAATAGATTCATAAATGTCAGGCCTTACCAGAGCAGATGCACGCGAGTCCTAGGATGTTCCACCCAACAGGAATGAGATGCAGGAACAAAAAAGGATTCTGTAAGAAAGAGGAGCAGGGGCAGCGGCGGGCCATTTCTGAGGCACATTGCTGTATAGATAGGCAGGGTAGAAGCGCCTCTGGGGAATAATTGCTGCAATAAACTGTAAACGGGTGGTGGTGCTGGACCCATCTCTGCTTTAAGTAGAAATGGGTCCAGCACTACCACCCGTTTAAAGTTACATGATTTTTGGTGATAACAATTGCATTTTTGCATTTTAAACTCTCTTCAGATTTTATTCATTTTATCTTTTCCTCTGTCTTTTCTTGTATTTATCTGCTATGCTTTTGTAAAGGATTTTAAGTAATCATACAATAAACGACTTGGACCACAGGAATGCATTGCAAGGTAGAGCACGCTGCTGTATCTTGTATCACTGCTACCATGTATACTGAGTAAACTGCTGCACCGACCGTGCTATCCATGTATAAAGCTTGTAAAACAAACTTCAATAAACGGTTACCTACAGAACAATAAACGGGACAACCTTCTATCTCAATAAGCATTGGCGAAGCCTATATGTCGCTCTTGTGTAGGAGCTATAGGCTTTGTCAGTCTTTTTGCTATGTTGTATATCAGAGGGGCTGCTGTTCAGCACAGCTAAAAGTTGGTGGCGTAGAGAATAGTGGTATTGGGGAGAGTGGCATAGAGGAGAGGAGAGTTGCTTCCAAGGGCAATCTCCCTTGAGAGGCCCCACTTTTCTATTACTGGCAATACACAAATATCCATTTCTGGAGGAAAACCACAAACTTTCATTTTCCATCTGTGAATAAAACTGAAATAAATGTTGGATCTAACATGCAATTTTGCAGCGTGAATCTTTCTGGATTCACTATGCTGTGCATATTCCGCAATCTGGTGGTTGGGTACGGAATCGTAGTCTTTTTTTTTTTTTTTTTTTTGTAGTCCAGGTGGGCGTCGACGTCCCACCATTTGGTGTACCTTCGGTGACGTTGGCATGCTTCCGGCGGAAGCTACCACCCTTGGGCGCCATCTTCAGATTATTTTTTCCGCCGTTGGGTCTGGATCGTCGCGTGAAGCTCCAGAAGTTTTGGAGGAAAAAAGGAGAAAATACAACTACTATTCGACGGTAAAGACCGGAAAAGTTGAGGAGAAGGAGACCATCAAAGAGGAAACGACGAAGAAAGAGAAGAACTTCGAGATCTTTGACGTCCTTGGAGGAATGCGCATACAGGGGGCCCACTGAGCGCAGGGATGTACAAGACTCTGTTTAAATTCTGCAAAAACTGCCACCACAAGTTCGCGCGGAAGAACCAACACCCGGTCTGCAACCTCTGCCTGCCTGTCGACCACGAGAGCAGAGACTGCAACGCCTGCTCCGTCTTCAAGCAAAAGACGCTCCGAGTTTGAGAGAAGCAGAGGATAGCTCATCGCACGATGCAGGGCAAGGGCCAGGCCCCGACGCTTTACGAACAGGGCCTCTCCACCGACGACTAGGACAACATCGCCGTAGGTCCAGAGGACTTCACGGTCGCAGAGACCAATAAGAAAACGCCTGATATGGTAGGAGAGTCTACGACCCCGAAAACCCCCTCAGGGCCTCGAAAACCAGAGGCGGACCCTCGAAAGGCAGAGTCCAAAGCCTCGAAAGGAGCACCGGCGCCGAAAAGTTCGACGGCCGAAGCTGCATCCTCCGAAAAAGAGCCCAGCAGATCCTTCGACAAGGACTCCCGGAGGCAGAAGACCAGCGGAAAGCAGAGGTCGTCGTAGCAAGCCCCCGACAAAGGGTCTTCGACTTCGAAGAAAAATGAGCTGAAGAAAGCTTCGACGTCGACGATGCCGCCAAAAAGAGCAGCCGAACGCTCGACGACGACCAGGCCGCAGAGATGCTGAGAAAGAAAAGAAGGCTCGAGGCCGAGATGGAGAACATCCTCCAGAGAAAGAAGGACTTCGATGACCAAATGAAAAGTTACAAAATCCTCTCGAGGCCGGCAACGTCCGTTGCGGAGGTGGTACAACAGGAGGAGTTCGACGTCGAAGATCCGCTGAAAACTCCGTAGCTCTCGGAACACGAAGAGGAAGAGGACCGCTATCATAATGAAGAGGATTACGGGGAACAGCAGTCAAGCTACGGCTCGGGTTCCTCGACGGCCCAGGACCAGGAATGGCAGGACATCGAGGCCGAAAACCCGGAGGAGGTGGTGGAGACATATCCGTCGAGGCCTTCGCCACCGGACGACATCGGGGCATACTACGAGGTCGTCAGGAAGGCAGCAGCAGCTTATGGGGTGAAGCTGGAGGAGGAAAAGCCAAAAGCAGATTTCCTGCTAGAAACACTGCTCCCCACACAGACAAGAAGCCAATTCCTTCCCATGCTGAAAAGTATCACAGACCAGGGGAAGGAAGCCTTCAAGGACCCGGCTACATGTAGATCAGTAATGCCGAGGACAGAAAAGCAGTACAAATTCTCCTCACAGGACCCAGCTTATATCAAGGGGTCCGTCACAGCAGACTCTTATCGCTGCAACGGCCAGAAGAAGGGCCAACGTCCCAACAACATCTGGCCCTCCACCTGACAAGGAAAGCAGGAGGATGGACCTAACGGGCAGGAAAATAGAGAGAAACGCCGCAACGCACTGGCGGATGGCGAACTCTAACGCCCTCCTAAACAGACATCAATACCAACATTGGGATGAGATGGGGCAATTGCTCAAGCACCTCCCGGAGCAATACCGTGAGAGGGCATCACACCTTGTGGAAGAGGGGAAAAGCATCGCTAACTCGTGCCTGAAGACAGCCTTGGAAGGGGCTGAAGCGTCACAGAGAGAAGGCAAGCCTGGCTCTGGATCTCAGGCTTCAAAGCTGAGGTTCAGAACAACATCCTGACCACACCCTTCAATGGTGAAACACTGTTTGGAGCCCCAGTTGATGAGAAGCTCACACAACTGAAGAAGGACAATGAGACGGCAAGGTCCATGGGGGCCCTGCAATTCAGGGGGATGAGAAGGGGCACTCCTACGGCAGAGGTGGAAGCCAGCGAGGAGATTCTCACCAGACGTTCCACCAGGGACAACAGAGTGACAACCAAGGTCACCAGGGCCAACAGAGACAAAACTGGAACTCCCAGAACAGGGGCCAGTCCTTTCGTTCAAGAGGAAATGGATGAGGACAAAGAAGAAGAGGCGGTGAACAACCCCCCTCTAAGTGACTGCTCACGAGAAAAGGTGCTCACCCACCCAAACCCTCCGGGGGAAGAGCATGGAGAAAGAAAGAGGAGAGGGATACACGGACAGGACACAAAAGATCATGTAACTCCTGTAGGAGGCAGGCTAAGATTTTTTTCTCCAGGAGTCGAGAAAAATCACCACAGACAAGTGGATACTAAACATCATGCAGTTCGGATACTGCATAGAGCTGCTAAAGAATCCACCAAACAGAAAGTCAAAGAGAAGAGAGCACTCTGGAACAGAGCTAGAACTGCTCCAGAAGGAAGCTCAAGAACTAGTCCTCAAAGAGGCCATCGAAACAGTCCCATTCAAAGAACGAAACAAAGGAGTGTACTCAAACTACTTCCTGGTACCGAAAGTCGACGAAAGCCTAAGACCCATCCTAGACTTACGGTTCCTAAACAAATACGTAAAGACCCAAAAATTCAAGATGACGTCCCTGCAAGAAGTCCTCCCACAAATAAAGGCCGGGGACTTCTTGTCCACCATAGACCTCAAGGACGCGTACCTGCACATCCCAATGAACAGGCAGCACAAGCACATGCTAAGGTATGCAGTGAACAACGATCACTACCAGTTTACAAACCTGGCCTTCGGTCTAAAATCCGCACCAAGGGTGTTTACCAAATGCCTCGCGGCAGTAGCCGCGCATCTGCGAAGGGAGGGGATACACGTGTACCCCTACCTAGACGACTGGCTCGTAAAGGCAAGCTCGTACAGGACATGCAAGGATCACGCTTAGCAAGTCACGAGAACGCTAACTGGCCTGGGTTTCTCCATACACTGGGGAAAATGCTCAATGGAACCGGAGCAGGTGAAGATCTTCTTGGGTGCTCAGATCGACACCGTCCAATGCAGAGTGTCACCCAGCGAAAAGAGGACACTCAGCCTACTGAGGGAGAAACGTCACTACCTGAAGGGGCGAGATCTGACAGTGAGGACAGTGAGCAAGATCTTGGGGATGATGGGGTCGTGCATACACCTCGTCCCCAATGTATGCCTACAGATGAGACCACTCCAAGAGTGGCTGCAACAACAATGGTCACAAGATACAGGAAGTTGGGAGGATCTAGTGGTTGTAACGCACAGGGTGCAGGAAAAAATAAGGTGGTGGACCAAGAAACGGTTAACAGTAGGGAAACCTCTAACACCACCGTACCCAACAGTGACCATTACCACAGACGCATCCCAGAAGGGGTGGGGCGCACATATGAACAAGCTCAGAGTGAGAGGTCTGTGGAGCACTACAGATGCGGTCAGACACATCAATTACCTAGAGCTGAAAACAGTGTTGCTGGCACTCCAGGCCTTCCAGAGACACCTGTACAGCCAGAAGGTGCTGATACAGACAACACCACAACGATGTTTTACATAAACCAACAAGGGGGAACTCAATCATTTCCCCGGTCAAACTTGGCATAGGAAATCTGGAGATGAGCAATACCACTCAAAATAGACCTGCTAGCCATACACTTGCCAGGGAAGGACAATGTAGAAGTGGACTGGCTCAGCAGGCAGACTTCAGCATCCCACGAGTAGGAACTCAATGTCCAGGAGACGGAGAAACTATTCAGGAGATGGGGTACTCCGACAATAGACCTATTTGCAACACGCCGGAATGCAAAATGCCAATACTTTGCATCCAGGCAACCAGAAGCACAATCACAGGGGAATGCCTTATGGATAAGCTGGGCAAAGACATTTTCCTACGCGTTTCACCTGATACCACTGATCCCCAGGGTTCTGAACAAATGCATGACAAGCAACATGACCCTGATCCTGGTGGCACCACAATGGGCCAGGTAGACCTGGTACTCTCAGATAATGGAGATGGCGCAGGGGCCTCCCCACAAGTTCCCAAAAAGAAGAGACCTTCTGTCCATGGAAAACGGAGAAGTGCTACACCCAGAGCCGGAGAGCCTCAACCTCTCAGCCTGGCTCCTGAGGACTTAGAGTTCGCACATCTAAAACTACCAGAGAGCACCCTGAGAGTGCTGCGAGAGGCAAGAAGGCCCAGCACACGCAAATGCTATGGGACAAAATGGAAAAGATTCACTCAATGGTGTCGCAAGAAAAAACTACACAGAAAAATGACAAGGGAATCTACGGTGCTGAGGTACCTCACGCACCTAATAAAGGCAAAACTAAGCTCGTCTTCGCTAAGGGTACACCTGGCAGCGATTGTGGCATAGACGAGAGGAGAAACAGGGAGCAGTTTTTTCACATCTCAGGTCATGAAAAGATTCTTGGAAGGGGCTAAAAGAATAGCGCCACCAAAAAGAATGCCACCACCGGCTTGGAACCTGAATGTAGTACTGACAGAACTCATGAAAGCACCTTTCGAACCGATGCACAAAGCATCACTACAAATGCTGACTATGAAAACTGCTTTTCTGGTAGCAATCACATCACTACGGAGAGTGAGCGAACTGCAGGCTCTAACACTACAGGAACCCTACATTCAGATACACAGTGACAGGGTCGTAATGAGAACGGACCCACACTTCATGCCGAAGGTGGTGTCGAGGTTTCACATGAATCAAAGTATTCAGATCCCTAGCTTCTTCCAAAACCCCACTACAAGCGCTGAGAGAGCACTCCACTCCCTAGACAGTGATGCACTACATGGAAAGGACGAAAGGACACAAGAAGACAAAACAGTTCTTCGTATCCTTTGCAAATAGTTACATGGGGAAACCAGTGACGAAAAACACCATAGCTCGATGGATCGCACAAACTATTCAGTTCTGCCACAAGCAAGCAGGCCAGGAGCTAACAGGAGGGGCACAGGCCCACTGAACCAGGAAGAAAGGAGCAACAATTGCCTTTCTGGCCAACACACCAATTCAGGACATATGCCTGGCGGCAACATGGGCTTCAGTGCACACGTTCAGTAAGCACTATTGCGTGGATGTTCAAATGAACAAGGAAGCACAAGTAGGACAGAAGGTGCTTCAACATATTTTCAACAACCAACGCTCATCTTCCACCCAGCCGCCACAAAAATAACAGAAACCGCTACACAATCTATGCACAGCATAGTGAATCCAGAAAGATTCACGCTGCAAAACGAATAGTTTCTCACCTGTCGGTGTAGTTTTGCAGCTTGAAGATCTTTCTGGATTCACTAGCGAACCCACCCGCCTCCGCCAGAAAGATGAGTGTAGGAGAGTAGGGTCTGCTATCCTATGGTCACCCCAATTTTTGCTTTTTGCTTCACTGGTTTTCGACTTACTGAGGCTGTGGGCCTGCTAATCAGACCCCCAGCCTGCTGTTCTCTCTCTAAATTTATAATACATGTGCTATAGGTACATAACACAATTGGAAATGGACTCCTTGTCAGCCCCTGTACCATGCACTATAGGTGCTCAGGGCATAGGTGCCACCAAGGCCTACCAGGGGCTGAAGCATAGCTTTTGCCACCCCTGGCTGGTTCTTAAATTGACACAACTGGCTGATCACTCAGCTGGGGCAAGTGGGTGTAAACACCCCTTGCTTAGATATAGTATACCTATATCTAAACCTATATCTGGACACATATATAACCTGTGAGCCACTCCTATGGAAGGCCTCCTCAATCCTGGAGGCAGAGTGCGTGGTTTTATGTGAGATGGAGCTCTGGCATGAGCTGAGCCTGTCTGCAGCTGTCGGGAACAACTCCCTAAGCTGATCCGGGATAATGCCATACCATATACTCTTAAGCGCCTTATAATCCTCGCGGTTATATAGCAACTTTGGTTTGGCTTTATCAAAACATGTCGTGTAAGGTGTCATACGAATTGGAATACTACCCCCTCGCCAGTTCTGGCGACGGGGGTAGCATTCCACCCTTCTAGAGGGAGAAGACATGTTACTTTACTGAAACGCGGTTGATTTAAAATGAGCCTCAGATCCACAAAATGGATGCCCCTGCCACAGACACGGGTCTGGCCTCCTGCTGCTGACCGAAACCCGGCAGAGGAGGCCTGGACAAAGAGTTTCCTGTCACAGGGCGGTGTCAAACCACCCCAGACAGGAGATAGTGGATTGGAGTAGGGAGGTTTCAAAGAAACCAGACACTGCCTGGGGAGCACAAGGCTGCCCCTTGCAGGATCCGGCCAAACCGGTTCTGGGGCCTCCCAGCCCCTGTCCCAGCGCGGCCAGGATCAAAGGAAAGGGGTGTAACCACCCCCTTCCTGGGTCCCACCCATAGGAGGGGACCTAGCAGGATGTCCAACCCCCCAGATTCGAATAAGAGGGGGAGCAGTCCCAACGGACCTCAGATCATCCTGAAGAAACATAAGAAACGAAATCTGGACCCTTCGACTTTCTACACGACGTGAGAAGACTGAAGAATCTCCCTTGTGGTCAAGGAGTGACCACCCTGTGCAAACAGGCACCATCCAGCCCTCGACCCTTGCTTTGTTGCAGTTCCCGCCGGAACTCGAGCGACAGAGATCGACGAGATCAAGCTTGCCTGCCTTCTACCTGCCCGATCCACAGTCCCTGCAGAGCTGAGACCCGTGGAGGCGACCGGAAGCGTGGGGCACGCCATCTTGAAAAGGCCACGAGACGCTGACCGTGCAGCCCACGAGTGACCCTCGAAGCTGTACACCGGGGTTTGAGAAGCCCCAGCCCCGAGCTCCACTTGCACCAAAGCTCACCCCTCCACACTCGACGAGTGCTGCGTGGGGCCCTTCTGCTTGTGTGCGCTCGACGCGTTGGCCCGGTCACTTGCCAGCTGGCTTGTGGCCCCTGTGCCGACGAAACTTGAAATACGACTTGCTTTTCTGGTTGCTCCAGATCTGCACCAGCTCCTGTGAAAAGGAGCACCCACTCTGACCCTCCTGGTTCGAGTGATAAGCAATCTCCCGGTTCTGCGTGGATTGCTTTTGCCAAGTGCTGTTTGCTGCAATCTTGAAGCCGACGGTGCTGACGGCGAGAGCCTACGTGGGACAGATCGTGACCTGCTCCTGGACGTCGCAGATGCCCCAGAGCCCACGTGACAGCGGAGAGAAGCCTATCGACAACCGCCTGATTGCGCCCGACATTGCCTGGTTCCGTCCTGGTTCCACCCTGGTCACTGCTGAGTGACCCAGACTCTGTCCCCTCTGCTTTCAGGTACTTTTCTACTTCGATCCACTCTTGGATCGCACCGGACACTTCTGCTTCACAGCGCCTGCAGCTGCAACAGCTTCAAGCACCAAGAACCTGCGTGACAGAACCCGACGCCACTTCGACCCTGTGCACCCACGGCCTGTGGGTGAGGTAACTTTGCAACGCCGGTGTCCTTACACTGGTACACACCTCTAGGGTCTGTGTCTAAAGTTTTGTGTTCCTGGGTTCAGCGGAAGTATCATTTAATTCACTTTATCCAACTTTTACGCACCATTGACTTTGCATTGGTGCGCGCCGCACTTTCCGTGCTGCACCCGTCTCCTGTGGGCTACTCCCGACTTCATCATTGCTAGTCCTGACTGCTCCCAGCGAATCTCTAGGCCCTAGGCCTAACCATTGTTCGATAAGTGTTCCTTATACCACTTTTTTAATATATGGTCTGAGTGGCCACCCGCCCTCATCCATAACTGTGCAACTTTATATGTTTTACTGTGCTTTTGATTTAACGCTTGTGCCCCTTTCCTCATAAAGAGTACTGGGGAGTAATTTAGAAAT
Organism: Lissotriton vulgaris; assembly: GCF_964263255.1. Lineage (NCBI taxonomy): Eukaryota > Metazoa > Chordata > Amphibia > Caudata > Salamandridae > Lissotriton > Lissotriton vulgaris. Next base: position 207,339,283 of record NC_141688.1, on the reverse strand, counting down.
AAATACATATATTTTTACAATATATACTTGTGTGGTGTCCTTTCATTTGATTACAGGATTGTATGTGGTAAAACAGCTCGCTTAACACGACCTCTTAAGTTAAGCCTTTAAGGCTGCTTAGTCCATGCTACCACTAGGATAGCTTGTCTAACAAGGTTGACTTACAACCTGACATCTTTGGGGTTTGTTTGGACTGATACCAAGTGGTTCCAGAATTGGAAACACTACATATCAGGCCAACTTCTCACATTGGTGTGCAGCGGTGCGGATTTGAGCTTGCTGTTTGTTTTACCATTGCAATCTTTATCAAATTGAAAGATCACATCAAGTACCTCTAGGTACATATAAATCAAAAGCTTAGCATATTAAGTTCTACTGAACTTAGTAGTTGTAGATTAAAGGGATTAGCACACCCTGACTACAACTCACTAGCAAGGTACAGTAGGAAACCACTTAGTGTAGGTAAGTGCACCACTTACACCTCACTAGCAGTCATGTCTGATACAGGTAGAGCCTCAGGCTCTGCTCCTGTAGAAGTTGATCCTATAGGGACAACATCCAGATATGACAACCTTAGCCACAAAGACCTGAGTGCCTTGTGCACAGCCAGGGGGCTAAAAAAGGGCAGAGGCCCTACCATTCCTTCCCTAATAGCTCTCCTAGAAAAGGATGACCTAGATAAGGTGAGTCAGGCTCCCTTAGAATCAGGTGAAGGGATAAACTCCCCTGAGAATGAGGATCTTCCAGATGATGTAGTAGAGGAGGAGGAAGAGGAAGAGGAAGGCTCTGATTTAGAAGAGCCTGAAGATCAGGATCAGAGGGGAAACCAGGTACAGGTTGCCAGCCTTAACCAGGCCAACTTGGACCTACATGGGAATGGGGAGGGCCAGCACCACCCCAGATCTCATAACCAAATTCTCCCAGGTAATAGGAGGGAGAGGTCTCTATCGGGGGACTCTCACCTTTCTAGTGCCTCAAGAGAATCTCAAAGAGGGATGACTTCCTCCCAGAAAAAAGAGCATAGGGCCAGAATGAGGGCTGTCCAACTCCAGATAGAGAGGGAAGAGGTAGCCCTGGCGCAAGCTAAGCTTACCTTGGAACAAGCTAAACTTACCTTGGCAAGGGAGAAAAAAATAAGTGGCTTAGATGCCACTGGTGGCAGCAAAATTCCTAAAGAAAAAGACAGGGCCTATGACAATAGAAACCTGACAAAAATTGTGCCCCCCTACAAGGAAGGGGATGATATCCACAAATGGATGACTGCTCTTGAGAGGGCCTGCATGGTACAGCAGGTCCCTGAGGATCAGTGGGCAGCAATTTTATGGTACTCCTTTTCTGAGAAAGGGAGGGACAGGCTCCTCACTGTTAGACCTGAGGATGCCAAAAACTACTCTGTTCTGAAGAGTGCTCTTATTGAAGGGTTTGGCCTAACCACTGAGCAATACAGGTTGTTGTTCAGAGACACCCAAAAAGCACAGACTCAGGACTGGACTGATTTTGTAGATTGTGCCACTAAGGCTCTGGAGGGTTGGCTGCAGGGAAGTAAAGTTTCAGACTATACAGGATTGTACAATCTTATGATGAGAGAACAGATCCTTAATAACTGTCAGAACCAGCTGTTGCATCAATACCTTGTTGACTCTGATTTGACCTCTCCCCAAGAATTGGGAAAGAAGGCAGACAAATGGGTCAGAACAAGGATTAAGCAGAAAAACCAGAACCAAGGTGACCAGAAGAAAACAGACCAGAAGGGTGGGAATCAGAAAGATAAAGAAAAGGACCAGAAGTCTTCAGGCCCCCAAACTAGCAATAATCAGGGGGGTTCCCAAAATGGAAACAAGAAAAAGAAGAATGATGGCCCAAAGAAACCTTGGTGTAATACCTGCAAATCAGTTTCACACTGGGGCAGTGAATGCACTAAGAAAAATCCAGTCCCCACCACTGCAGCTCCTAAAGCACCTGCACCCCCTAGTACAGTTAACAGTGGTGGTACACAGCCAAAGGGTTTAGTAGGGTTGACCCTGGGTACTGAGGTGGAATCTGGCCTAGTCAGAATCCCCACACAGGCAGTTCTCCTATATGATGTGGACTTATCTTTGCCCACTGCAGTAAGCCCCAGTAACCTGGGCAAATATAGGCAGACTCCCTTAATTAATGAGAAACTGGCTCAGGCCTACAGGGACACTTGTGCCAGTGTCACAATGGTGACACCTGGCTTTGTGGATCCTGGACAGATTGTACTAGGTGAAAGTTACCTAGTGACCAATGCAAGCAACTCCACTACTTCCCATAGTGTGGCTGTTGTGAACTTCTCCTGGGGAGGGGTAGATGGCCTAAAGAAAGTTGTTGTGAGTGCAGACCTCCCAGTAGACTGTCTGTTAGGCAATGATCTTGAAAGCTCAGTTTGGTCAGAAGTGGAGTACAGGACTCATGCAGAAATGCTAGGGATTTCAGCTCATGTCCTTGCAGTGACAAGGTCTCAGGCTAAGAAGTGCCTTCCTGAACCAGTGGTGGATCTTGAAACAATAGACCAACCACAACCCAAGAGGAGGAGCAAGAGGGTTAAGGCTGTGCCTTCCCACTTGCCCCAGGTTGAGGATCAAGTTTCACAGGAAACTGATTCTGCAGTCCAAGAGGAGACTGTCTCAGATGAGCTTGAACCTGAACAGGTTGAGTTTCTGGGGACAGGGGGACCCTCAAGGGCAGACCTGGGGCAGGCTCAGTTAGATTGCCCTTCACTTGAACCCCTCAGACAGCAAGCTGCTGCTGAGGCTGCAGGGAATGCTCAAGGTACCCATAAGGTGTATTGGGATGAAGGGCTCCTTTATTCAGAGGCTAGAGACCCCAAGCCTGGCACAACCAGGAGGTTGGTCATACCTTTGAAGTTTAGGGGCTTCCTTCTTACCTTGGCCCATGATATTCCCCTTGCAGGACACTTAGGCCAGAATAAGACTTGGGACAGGCTTGTTCCACACTTTCACTGGCCTCACATGTCAGAAAATGTCAAGGAGTTTTGTCGCTCCTGTGTCACTTGCCAAGCCAGTGGTAAGTCAGGTGGCACAACAAAGGCCCCCCTGATACCACTACCTGTGGTGGGGGTACCCTTTGAAAGAGTTGGAATAGACATTGTGGGTCCCATGGATCCTCAAACAGCATCTGGGCACAGATTTATACTGGTGGTAGTGGATCATGCCACCAGGTACCCAGAGGCAATTCCCCTGAGGACCACCACAGCTCCTGTGGTGGCAAAAGCCCTCATTGCAGTTTTCTCAAGAGTGGGCTTTCCAAAGGAGGTTCTTTCAGACAGAGGTACTAACTTTATGTCTGGATACTTAAAAGCAATGTGGAAAGAGTGTGGAGTAAACTATAAGTTTACCACACCCTACCATCCACAGTGCAATGGGCTTGTGGAAAGGTTCAACAAGACCCTAAAGGGAATGATAAAAGGTTTACCAGAGAAGCTCAGGCGGAAATGGGACATCCTTTTACCCTGCTTGCTCTTTGCTTACAGAGAGGTCCCACAGAAGGGGGTTGGCTACAGCCCTTTTGAACTTTTGTTTGGCCACCCTGTAAGAGGTCCATTGAGTTTGGTGAAGGAAGGATGGGAGTTACCTCTCAAAAAGCCTAAACTAGACATTGTGGACTATGTACTTGGTCTCCGCTCCAGGATGGCTGAATACATGGAGAGAGCATCCAAAAACCTTGAGGCAAGTCAGGAATTACAGAAAGCCTGGCATGACCAAAAGGCTGTTATGGTTGAGTTCCAGCCAGGACAGAAGGTGTGGGTGTTGGACCCAGTGGGGCCAGCAGCTCTCCAGGACAAATGGACTGGACCCTACCCTATCATTGAAAAGAAGGGAGAAGTCACCTACTTGGTTGACTTTGGTACCCCTAGGAGCCCCCACAGGGTGCTCCATGTAAACAGATTGAAAGCATTTGTTGACAGGGAGGACATGAGTCTCCTCATGGCCACAGATGGGGAACAGGAGGAAGAGAGTGACCCTCTCCCAGACCTGCTTTCCCAGAACCCTGATGATGGTTCAGTTGATGGAGTAGCCTTGGCAGGCAGCCTCACTGAGCAGCAACAGGTGGACTGCAGACAGGTGTTGCAGGCCCACAGACATTTGTTTTCACTCACACCCAGTCAGACTAACTGGTGCACCCATGAGGTGGACACTGGTGACAATCTGCCTGTGAAGAATAAGATCTACAGGCAACCTGACCATGTCAGGGATTGTATAAAGGCTGAGGTGCAAAAGATGTTGGAGCTTGGAGTGATTGAGCCATCAGAGAGCCCATGGGCTAGCCCAGTGGTCCTTGTGCCAAAACCTCATACCAAAGATGGGAAGAGAGAAATGAGGTTTTGTGTGGACTACAGAGGTCTCAATGCTGTCACTAGGACAGATGCTCATCCCATTCCAAGAGCAGATGAGCTCATTGATAAATTGGCTTCTGCCAAGTTTCTGAGCACATTTGATTTGACAGCTGGCTACTGGCAAATCAGACTAGCTGAGGAGTCAAAAGCCAAAACAGCATTTTCGACCCCTAGTGGACATTATCAGTTTGTGGTAATGCCCTTTGGCTTGAAGAATGCACCTGCCACTTTCCAAAGGTTGGTGAACCAAGTCCTTGCTGGGTTGGATGACTTTTGTGCAGCATATCTAGATGATATTGCTGTCTTTAGCTCCACCTGGGAGGATCACCTGATCCACCTGAAGAAGGTTCTGGAGGCCCTGCAAAAGGCAGGCCTGACTATCAAGGCTACTAAGTGCCAGATAGGGCAGAGCAAGGTTGTGTACTTGGGCCACCTAGTAGGTGGGGGTCAAGTTCAACCACTGGAGAGCAAGATCCAGACCATACAGGACTGGGCTCCTCCAACTACCCAGACACAAGTCAGAGCCTTCTTGGGCCTGACTGGGTATTACAGAAAATTTGTAAAGAACTATGGGTCCATTGTGACACCATTGAATGACTTGACATCCAAGAAGATGCCCAAAAAGGTTCAGTGGACAGTTAGCTGTCAAAAGGCATTTGATGACCTGAAGAAGGCCATGTGCTCTGCACCTATCCTGAAGAGTCCTGACTACTCCAAACAGTTCATTGTACAGACAGATGCTTTTGAGTTGGGGGTGGGAGCTGTGCTTTCACAACTTAATCAAGATGGTCAAGACCAGCCCATTGCTTTTATTAGCAGAAGGCTGACCCCCAGGGAGAAACGTTGGTCAGCTATTGAGAGGGAGGCCTTTGCTGTGGTTTGGGCCCTGAAGAAGTTGAGGCCATACTTGTTTGGTACTCACTTCCTAATTCAGACAGACCATAAGCCCCTCTTGTGGCTAAATCAGATGAAGGGTGAAAATCCCAAACTGCTCAGGTGGTCCATTTCCCTACAGGGGATGGACTTTACAGTGGAGCACCGCCCAGGGACTGACCATGGTAATGCAGATGGTCTCTCCAGGTACTTCCACTTAGAACATGAAGACTTATCTGGTCAAGGTTAAGTTTAATGTCCCTGCGTTTGGGGGGGGGTTATGTAGGAGAGTAGGGTCTGCTATCCTATGGTCACCCCAATTTTTGCTTTTTGCTTCACTGGTTTTCGACTTACTGAGGCTGTGGGCCTGCTAATCAGACCCCCAGCCTGCTGTTCTCTCTCTAAATTTATAATACATGTGCTATAGGTACATAACACAATTGGAAATGGACTCCTTGTCAGCCCCTGTACCATGCACTATAGGTGCTCAGGGCATAGGTGCCACCAAGGCCTACCAGGGGCTGAGGCATAGCTTTTGCCACCCCTGGCTGGTTCTTAAATTGACACAACTGGCTGATCACTCAGCTGGGCCAAGTGGGTGTAAACACCCCTTGCTTAGATATAGTATACCTATATCTAAACCTATATCTGGACACATATATAACCTGTGAGCCACTCCTATGGAAGGCCTCCTCAATCCTGGAGGCAGAGTGCGTGGTTTTATGTGAGATGGAGCTCTGGCATGAGCTGAGCCTGTCTGCAGCTGTCGGGAACAACTCCCTAAGCTGATCCGGGATAATGCCATACCATATACTCTTAAGCGCCTTATAATCCTCGCGGTTATATAGCAACTTTGGTTTGGCTTTATCAAAACATGTCGTGTAAGGTGTCATACGAATTGGAATACTACCCCCTCGCCAGTTCTGGCGACGGGGGTAGCATTCCACCCTTCTAGAGGGAGAAGACATGTTACTTTACTGAAACGCGGTTGATTTAAAATGAGCCTCAGATCCACAAAATGGATGCCCCTGCCACAGACACGGGTCTGGCCTCCTGCTGCTGACCGAAACCCGGCAGAGGAGGCCTGGACAAAGAGTTTCCTGTCACAGGGCGGTGTCAAACCACCCCAGACAGGAGATAGTGGATTGGAGTAGGGAGGTTTCAAAGAAACCAGACACTGCCTGGGGAGCACAAGGCTGCCCCTTGCAGGATCCGGCCAAACCGGTTCTGGGGCCTCCCAGCCCCTGTCCCAGCGCGGCCAGGATCAAAGGAAAGGGGTGTAACCACCCCCTTCCTGGGTCCCACCCATAGGAGGGGACCTAGCAGGATGTCCAACCCCCCAGATTCGAATAAGAGGGGGAGCAGTCCCAACGGACCTCAGATCATCCTGAAGAAACATAAGAAACGAAATCTGGACCCTTCGACTTTCTACACGACGTGAGAAGACTGAAGAATCTCCCTTGTGGTCAAGGAGTGACCACCCTGTGCAAACAGGCACCATCCAGCCCTCGACCCTTGCTTTGTTGCAGTTCCCGCCGGAACTCGAGCGACAGAGATCGACGAGATCAAGCTTGCCTGCCTTCTACCTGCCCGATCCACAGTCCCTGCAGAGCTGAGACCCGTGGAGGCGACCGGAAGCGTGGGGCACGCCATCTTGAAAAGGCCACGAGACGCTGACCGTGCAGCCCACGAGTGACCCTCGAAGCTGTACACCGGGGTTTGAGAAGCCCCAGCCCCGAGCTCCACTTGCACCAAAGCTCACCCCTCCACACTCGACGAGTGCTGCGTGGGGCCCTTCTGCTTGTGTGCGCTCGACGCGTTGGCCCGGTCACTTGCCAGCTGGCTTGTGGCCCCTGTGCCGACGAAACTTGAAATACGACTTGCTTTTCTGGTTGCTCCAGATCTGCACCAGCTCCTGTGAAAAGGAGCACCCACTCTGACCCTCCTGGTTCGAGTGATAAGCAATCTCCCGGTTCTGCGTGGATTGCTTTTGCCAAGTGCTGTTTGCTGCAATCTTGAAGCCGACGGTGCTGACGGCGAGAGCCTACGTGGGACAGATCGTGACCTGCTCCTGGACGTCGCAGATGCCCCAGAGCCCACGTGACAGCGGAGAGAAGCCTATCGACAACCGCCTGATTGCGCCCGACATTGCCTGGTTCCGTCCTGGTTCCACCCTGGTCACTGCTGAGTGACCCAGACTCTGTCCCCTCTGCTTTCAGGTACTTTTCTACTTCGATCCACTCTTGGATCGCACCGGACACTTCTGCTTCACAGCGCCTGCAGCTGCAACAGCTTCAAGCACCAAGAACCTGCGTGACAGAACCCGACGCCACTTCGACCCTGTGCACCCACGGCCTGTGGGTGAGGTAACTTTGCAACGCCGGTGTCCTTACACTGGTACACACCTCTAGGGTCTGTGTCTAAAGTTTTGTGTTCCTAGGTTCAGCGGAAGTATCATTTAATTCACTTTATCCAACTTTTACGCACCATTGACTTTGCATTGGTGCGCGCCGCACTTTCCGTGCTGCACCCGTGTCCTGTGGGCTACTCCCGACTTCATCATTGCTAGTCCTGACTGCTCCCAGCGAATCTCTAGGCCCTAGGCCTAACCATTGTTCGATAAGTGTTCCTTATACCACTTTTTTAATATATGGTCTGAGTGGCCACCCGCCCTCATCCATAACTGTGCAACTTTATATGTTTTACTGTGCTTTTGATTTAACGCTTGTGCCCCTTTCCTCATAAAGAGTACTGGGGAGTAATTTAGAAATAAATACATATATTTTTACAATATATACTTGTGTGGTGTCCTTTCATTTGATTACAGGATTGTATGTGGTAAAACAGCTCGCTTAACACGACCTCTTAAGTTAAGCCTTTAAGGCTGCTTAGTCCATGCTACCACTAGGATAGCTTGTCTAACAAGGTTGACTTACAACCTGACATCTTTGGGGTTTGTTCGGACTGATACCAAGTGGTTCCAGAATTGGAAACACTACATATCAGGCCAACTTCTCACAATGAGGCTGGAAAAGAAGGTGGAAATGCATAGAAAAAGAAAGAAAGTTGAAGCCTACAAGATACGCGAAAAGAATTGCGTAAAAAAAAAAAGAAAGGATTAACAAACCTAGCCATGGATTCACTACAAACACGGAAAAGAGACAGAAAAAAAGAATCCGAAGATGGCGCCTAAGGGTGGTAGCTTCCGCCGGAAGCATGCCGACGTCACCGAAGGTACACCAAATGGTGGGACGTCGACGCCCACCTGGGCTACAAAAAAAAAAAGAGAAAAAAGACTACAATTCCGGACCCAACCACCAGATTGCGGAATATGCACAACATAGTGAATCCAGAAAGATCTTCAAGCTGCAAAACTACACCGACAGGTAAGAAACTATTGGTTTCAGTATTGTGCTGCCAGTAAATGAAGCATATCTGGATTAAACAGACACCACTAATATTTCAGGGCAGCCATGTTAGTAAACAAAGGTGGGCTTGTGTCATTGCTTACACATTCGAAGATATTTGGACCTGTTTAAGTCAGTTAATAGTCCATCACTGTGCACATAAGTGGGTCATTCCTTTAATGTCTATCATTGCATGGACATAACTGCTTTGATTTACATGAGATAGCGTCTCACACGTGGCAATGAAATATCACACATAACCACGCCGAGAGAATGGAATTGGCACACATCGGCAAGCTGTGTGTGAAAGTAAGCCCAGGCGGGTGAGTAGTCCGTGTCTGCCCTTCAAATTTTCTTATGCATCTGTAGGCTTACCTGCCTCTTCAAACCTAACAGTTGGTGGCAGCACGCAGCTGACTTATGCCTCACTTGCAAGGGAGTGTATCGTGTTCAGTGGCACCGAGCTCCAGATCAAAGGACTGAGTAGGGCTCTTCATCCCACTTAGTGTTTGAATTTTACTTACATGAGGAATATGTTTTCTTTCCGGAGTTTTATATAGCAAACTAGACACGAAGGTATCAGAGTGCTTTACATGAGCACCAGTTGTGTTACACAAGGACACATTCATTTTTGTTGGCAAGTTGAGTTGGAGTTATTTGCCCATAAACGCAAGGATGTTGAGGCTCCCTGCCGAGGCTCGAACTAAGTTTCCCATCTACGATGCCGACCCCCCACCTGCCGAGTTTCTTTCTTGCTTTTAAGCGAAAGGTCCCTTTTCTAAGCCGTTGTTTACTCGTAAACTACCTCTTTACCTGTATGAATTATTTTTCTTTTTTTTTAATTGGTTGATTGCTATGTTTGTCTCTAAAGCTAATCGTCTCCCTGGAATGAATAACGTATCAAACAAACGTGATTTATCTGCTGAGTTCGCGCGTTTTTGCTGTTCGTGTCCTGCAGATGGCAGCATTGTGTTACTTTGGAAGGGTAGAACGCGGCTCTCTTAATGAGCTACTTCTGTTGACAGGAAGTATTGACTGAGCACTCCCCTGGGCGGAGACCCCGAGGGGAACAGAGGGGGGCAGAAGGGGGTGGTGGGGAGTAAAAAATAAAATGCATTGCGTATTGTTCTACTTGGCCAGTCAGGTGGATGCAGTGAATACATAAACACGTGGACAGGCCTCTGCCTGCAGGGATGTGCAAGCCAGGGGACGGGAGCCAAGTCAGCTTTTCAGGACTGTAAACAAATCCAGTTTAGGTTCATGGCGGGCAAATGGATCTCCTGCAGGCATCATGAGCAGGGCCGGACTGCCCTTGTATTTTCGGTCATTTCCCTGGTGGGCTGGAGACCCCGGGGGCCAGTTTTGACAGTCCAGGCCCACTGCTGGTGCTTATGTCAGTTACTTATACCAGCTCTCCTTAATTTCAGCAGGCGATGGGGAGAAGGCGTGCGGTGTCAAGGGGAAAAAAGAGTAGTGTGAGAGCGAGATGGATGGATGGATGGAAAGAGAGCTCGAGTAGAGGAAGGGAGGTGGATGAGAGCGAGATGGAGCGAGAGAGAGCTCGAGAAGAGGAAGGGAGGTGGATGAGAGCGAGATGGAGCGAGAGAGAGCTCGAGAAGAGAAAGGGAGGTGGATGAGAGAGCTGGAGCGAGACAGAGCGTGGGAAGAGGAAGGGAGATGGATGAGAGAGAGAGATGGGGAGAGAGAGAGAGAGAGAGAAGAGGAAGGGAGGTTGATGAGCGAGAGAGAGAGATGGATCGAGAGAGAGAGCGTGGGAAGAGGAAGGGAGATGGATGAGAGAGAGAGAGATGGATCGAGAGAGAGAGCGTGGGAAGAGGAAGGGAGGTTGATGAGCGAGAGAGGGAGATGGAGCGAGAGTGAGTGTGTGTGAAGAGGAAGGGAGATGGGTGAGAGAGACATCACGATAAGATGAAAGGAAAAGATTGGATGGAGAGAGAGAGAGATAGAGAGAGCGTGCGAAGAGGAAGGGAGAGGGCTGCTTTTGCATCTCCAGTCCAGCCCAGGTCATGGAAACCCTGGCGTGCCTCTCTTTCATTCCAGGACCAATGTTTGTGGTGATGCATGATGACTTACATCCTCATCCGGTACCCAAAACTGTTCGAAAATAAGGCTTGCCGCCACCTGTGCGGTTGTAGGATAGCTCAGCAGGTTGATGCGCCAGTTGCAGCGTCTGCTGCCATCTCCAGATCACTGTGCTCAACTCTCGAATGCAGCACCTGTTTCAGAGATCTTTGGTCACAGGACTACTGTCTGGATACGATGGCCCTGTGGGTACATGCGCCTGCTGAAATTGTGTTCAGTCAACAGGTCACACTTTCGAAATGACATTTAAAAAAAAAAGCATTGCCGAAGCCTGTAATTCAGGCTGCCGGCAATTTGGCTTTGTCAATGCTGATTTTGCTTTATCATGGTTTTTGAGAAACATTATGATTGGTGAAGATGCCAAGCCTTGTGCTTACTGAATCACAGTAAAACTACAAGAAAGTGTTACGTGGGTCCTTCAGGTAGCTCCAGGTGGTATAACTAAAGGATGGTCAATGCACCTGCTTCAGAGATCTGTGCCTCTGGTCAAAGGTTTGAGTCATCATGAGATACAAAAGGTTAACAGGCAATGGCATAACTCAGTCATCTGGAAGTGCCCGACCCTTACCCCCACCCAATCAGCCAAATCACGTACATATCTTCAGGATACCCACATCATATTCTGCAGGAGACTATCACATGGTCTTACACCTGGGTTAATGTGCCTGCGAGAGCATACCATGTACCATGCAGGTCACTGACTTCTATTTTGTATAAAACGCTAAAGGGGTTACTCCTTTCGGTGTAAGAACATGTGATAGTCTCCTGCAGAATGTGGTGTGGGTATCCTGCAGATATGTACGTGCTTTGGCTGATTGGGTGGGGGTAAGGGTCGGGCACTTCCAGATGACTGAGTTATGCCATTGCCTTTTAACCCTTTGTATCTCATGATGACTCAAACCTTTGACCAGAGGCACAGATCTCTGAAGCAGGTGCATTGACCATCCTTTAGTTATACCACTGCTACTATACCGGCAGCCTTGCTGGGAACACAAAGGTCTCTGCAGCTGTGAGCTAATTTAAAGGCTGTTTTGAACAATTGAATAACCCCGAACGAACAGATCTATTTTCGCATTTGTCCATGTTTCCAGTTTCTTTGACGGTAAGAGTGTTTTAAAATGAAAATGTATAAGTTGACTGCCAGGCTCAGCTCCACATAACTCCACTCCTTATGACTCCGCCACCTGAGATTCATTCCCTTGTAACTCCGCCCCATGTCTGTTTCCACCCCTTACTTCCAACGTTCGGGATCCTAGAGTATTTTGTCCCATTTACCCTACTGCATATAATTGCTTAAACCAGTGGTTCCAAATCTGTGCGCCGTGGCACCCCGGTGCGCCATCCAAACTAGCCAGGGGCGCCGCAAACAGTTTGGGAACCACGGACTGATACACAATAGGAGTAATGCCTGCGGTGAAGGGCGGGATGCTTCAGACACTGATTTGTGATCGGTGGTAGTTCTGATTATTCTTTCAGTTCAGGAGCAGGGAAACTGGAGTTCAGGAGAAAGTTAAGAAATCCTGGACGGAAACGGCACCTGATTAGGAGTTAAGGCAGAGCCTTTCTGTAGAGGAGGATGGGGCCTACATGGGACACACAAGGTCAAGTTGGTAGACAGGGCATCCAGGATTTAGTTCAGAAGTGTTACTTAGGAACAGTTCTTAATTTGTAAAATATTAAGTCCCGGTGCTCCAAAATGGCATTTGTGGCGCCCTTGATTTTACCATTGTATATGTACTGGGAGCTATCACCAACACCTAAAAGCTGCAATATCTGAGCAGACACAATTCGCGCCCAGCTCACACGCACTACCATTTCTGTTTTGCACCCAATTCAATTAAAAAATCTTCATTCGGATTTCAAAAATCCATAAAAGCACACTTTAAAAACAATTGACATTTACAATTACAGTTACAATAGGTGCAATAGACACTATAGAGTACATTATTAGTGCATTTACTACGTCACGCATTTCAAAAGTGCAAGAAAGGAACAATAGTCATTGATAGTTCATGAGTATTCCATACTTCTACGTACATTAAAAATGACTTTTAAAAAACAGCTTGTCCGAAATATGAGTTCATCATCCTCCAATCTTAAAAGCATCAAATAAGACTGGTTCAGGGAAATGGGTCTACATTTTTTTAAAATATGGTGCTAAAAACCATTTAATGTATTTCATATAAAACTTACACATGAAGAAGAAATGTACATCATTTTGTTTACTGGTTCCGTCACAAGGACACGGAATCTTGTCATCTACGGTGTGTCCCAGAGGAAAACAAAGTAAAAATTTTACCGTTCCTGCTTTCAGTCTAAACAATAGAGATCTTTCCCAGTAGCACATTGGTAGTGTCAGATACAGCGGAAGTTGATGGGTTAATAGACCATTGTTAATATAGGACACAACAGTTTGTTTCTTCATCTCTTCTGACAATCTTTTTTCCCTGTAACTGGCATACAGTTCAAGTTGGACCGCTTTTTTGTCAGTCCTCTGTATATAAGATGGATTTTCAAAGAGGTTGCCCCTGTCTATACTAGACAGACTCTCTTGTATGCCACGGAACCATGGGATCTTATTCCATTTATCACAAGCTAAACATTCCCTCAAAATGTCATGTGTTAGGCTAGCATATTCATTTGCCCAGATAGCTAACCAAAATAATGCAGGCCTAGCTGCAATAAAGTCACTAATATAGGGTGCATTCAGCTCCGAGTGACAGATAAACCCTGATGATGAAATGGGAGCCCCCAGTAGCTTCCTACAGAGCCGATTTTCTTCTCTTTGTATTGAGGGGGTTTTTACCGACCCCCAAATTTCGGCACCATAAGTTGCCACTGGGATGCATTGGAGCCTATAAATCTTTAAAATTGCTTTAGTTGCTCCAACTTTCCTCGGTTTGGGGAGAGATAAAATTGAGTTTATGGCCTTTGAGAACTTGCCTGTGGCGTGGGCAATATGCCCACGCCACAGGCCGTTCGCAGCAAAGACCATACCTAAATATGGGAAAGTTTTAGTTAGGAGCAACTTATCAACTCCTATCGTGATGGAATTTAATTGCTTAGCACCCGGCCCACAGGACATGATGAATGATTTTTTAAAATTTACTTTTAAATCCAAATTCCCCATATATGATGCGAAATCCCTGACTAGTGCCCGTAGGGCGTTAGGTGTTAATCCCATAAGCACAGCGTCATCCGCGTATAAAAGACACGGTAGTTGGCAACCTTTAATTTTAGGGACATCTTGGGTAGCCTTTTTTAGGGAGTCTCTCAAGCCATTTATGTAGATAATAAATAACAGAAGTGCTAAAACGCACCCCTGTCTCACCCCCCTCTCTACATTAATTGGACCAGAGAGTGTACCCTCCATGTCAATCCGTACTTGTGCCTTTGTATCTTTGTGTAAATAGGCAAGGAAATGTACCAGGGGTGGATCCAGGCCATAAGACAATAGAATCAACCACAATTTTGACCTGTTTACCAGGTCAAATGCGGACGATAAGTCCATGAACGCCAAGTAAATGGGTGACGCCTTAGCAATATTATATTTGCTAATTAAGAGGTTTAAATTTAGGCATTGTTCGATGGTTCCCACCTTGTGTCTAAAACCCATTTGGCAACGGTCAAGTACCCCCATTTCCTCAGCCCAGTCATTAACTCTATTATAGAGTACCCTACCCAGGATCTTTAAAGTATTGTCCAAGAGCGAAATAGGCCCATAATTTGCGGGCTCAGATCTTTCGCCCTTTTTATAAATAGGCACTATTATGCTCGTGGACCAAGTTGCGGGTATTGGGGCAAACGGTAGACTATTGAAAAGGTTGACAAAAATATTTCCCCAGAGTTCTGGGTTGTGCTTGATTATGTCTATTGGGAAGCCGTCGGGCCCAGGTGCCTTGTTGCCAAGGCTCTGATTTATGGCCACGATGACTTCCCCCACAGTGATTTCTAGGGATTCCAATGTTCCTGGGGTATAATCCTCTAAAACCACGCCAGGGCTGGCATATATTTTAGAAAAATGCAATTCCCATTGCTCGCTGTTTTTCCCCCATTTGTACTCTATCACCAAGGCAGGCGACAGGAATGCACATTTGTTAACTTCTGCAAGAGAAGCCTGTGAAATACGAATGTGCACTTGTGAAAACTAGAGTGGATATCCTCTGCACTATAAGTTCACTATGACGTCTAACTTGACCACTGACTGCAGTGACCAGACAGCAGGAGCGTGTAGTTTGACACAGCTTCAGTATCAGGAATCTTGACTTAGCAGGGATGTGGGAGGAATCACGACTGTACACAACGGAGTGGAGGTCTGTGGGGTTATAAGAGCCACCTCACATCTCCTCAAACAGGTAAAACTAGGCCCTGTGCAGACAAGGGGAAGCAGAAGGGGCACACTTCAGTTGCACGAGGGGCCATACGATGGCGCATTCATGCAGCCAGGCTTCTCGGTGACAGAAGGCAGTCTAGTGCAGCCCGTGTCTGATGGAATCCCCCACCTGCTCCTGGTAACCGTCATCCGACTTGATGCAGGTCCACTGTGCTCACATGAATATAGAAGTCTATCTTTGACTCTCCCCAACTATTACTCTGTAGACTCCGTGGAAATGATTTAGCAACACTTATTGTGCAGTGTCATGGTGGGACACTGATAGCAGGACAGGAGCACAAAAATAATCTGAATAGCAAAACTTTAAGTACTAAGGCAGCAGGGGAAAGCTTGCTTCAGATTCCATGGCTGGCCACTCATACCATAATACTGACAATGCGCATTCCAGATCTGTGAGCACATATGAGAGGGCTTCCAAAACACATTTCTGGGTTGCACTGCCAATCATAGGGCTATCCAGTGCATGCCACAGAGCCCCCAGGGCACACTCCAGGTCTTCCAGTGCATCCAAGGGGCGCATTGCCCTCTGCATGATCTAAGTACCCCTGGTTTGTTAAAGTGCAGCCATGCACCACTCTATTCTACACATATCCAATGTGCTTTGACGCCACAAATTATGAAACACACAATAGCTGCACTCTTACACCTGCGATCATGCAAAAGGTGCCAATGAGAATACGTTTTTTCATCCCCCGCCCATCTCCCTCCATTTGGTTCCCAGGAGTGCGCCCCACATCAATCATTATAATCCCTTTGTCGGCTTCATCCCAATTATTTTCAGGGAGAAAAATGGAAGTACTCCTAAGGCTCGGTTTACATCCCCCACCGCCAAAAGAAAGTAACATATTGGGGAGCCGCAGCCAATGGCCAATAAGGCAAGGGAGCCGTGGGTTGAAAAAGTTTGGGGACCACTAGCTTAAACCCTTTAAAAGCTCTAGGGTGAAACCATCTCTAATAATTAGCGGGTTAAATTGCATCATATTAAACACTATAGCATAGGCGTAAGGAAACTTGAGGAGGACCCCCTGCAAAGTACATGCAGGGGGCTCCAACCCAGTATGGAGCTCTCAGGCGAGGGCGTTTGATTTCAGTGCTAAATTTGTGCTCGTGTTTGCTGGTGCTCAGCACGGGCCCTAATAATTAGCGGGTTAAATTGCATCATATTATAAACACCATAGCAGCGGCGTAAGGAAACTTGAGGAGGACCCCCTGCACAGTACATGCATGGGGGCGCCAAGCCAGTCTGGAGCTCTCAGGCCAGCCCCCCACCCCACCCCACCCCCTGCACCACGAGGGCGTTTGATTTCAGTGCTTAATTTGTGCCCGTGTTTGCACTTAATTGTAAACATCATATGTATTTGATAGAATCTACTACATTGTGGCACTGTGTGTGCAGTTTTTGGTATAATTAATTAGTGGGCTATTTACTATTCTTAAAAAAACATTTAAAAGTAGGGCTTAAACTTTTAGTGACGTGTGGGTTGCGCCAGCTGCAATCGACCTGTGTGAAATATCTTGAGCATTGTTAATGATTTTTTTTTATTACAAATTAAGCACTGGTTTGTTTGTCTGAGCGAACATAAATGTTAAGTTGTAGTGGCGTAATGTTGGCTGTTCAAGTATTACTTTGTCGAGAAACCCCTCCCCCTTTTTAGGTCTCGCGACCTATCGATGCGCGCAAGCGCATCGAGCGTAGCGAGAATTCATGTGGCGAAAACATCTTCAAACCAAAGGGCTTTCAGCCCCGCGGTTTTCATGCAGTGCCCGTGTACATGCACGCGCATCGCATCCAAGCCCAGCCCAGTCCTCCCCTAGCAGCACTCCTCCCACGCCAGCAACTCCCCCCTCCCACACCAGCACCTCCCCTCTCTCGCATTCGCGCCAACCGGCTTCTCCTCCCCTTAGCAGCACTCCTCCCACACCAGCATCTCCCCCCTCCCACACCAGCACCTCCCCTCTCTCGCATTCACGCCCACCCACCAGGCTCTCCCGCCCCCATCCGGCTTCCCTCGTAATCTGCCTGCCTCTCCTCGCTCGCATTCCCGACCCAGGCTCTCCCGGCGGCTTTCGTTTTCTCTACAGACTCAAGGAAGACAGCAGAATTCTCTCCATGCGGGTAGTGAATCATTCAGAATCGCTGTCAGTACAGTACTCTAGTTTGGAAGGCAAAAGTAGGCCCAGAGAATCAGTGGTGACATTAGGGTATTGCATCGCTTTCAACTTTAAGGAGCCCCCACTCATTAGTGGAGTTCCTAACGCCATAATGAAGCGCTTGCAGCATTAGCTAAAGGCATGCAAGGGGCATTAATATCATACTTTTCACTGTACCACATATCGTCATACTTTGCTAGTCATGGTTTGTCTATCCCGGTCTTTTACAGTATTCTACCATTGTAATGTTACCCACATTTATTCAGGTGGTCCCATGCACTGATCTGAAATTGGTCTCGGCCTACCTTCAGTTAGTCCTGCAGATGGTGGTTGGGAAGAGTGGCTGAATGTGAAATTTGTTTTCATTTTTTACATATTGTAAAGGAATGATAACTAGATGGATGAGTAAATTAAACATACATTGATGAAAATTGTGTGATCTTGAGGTCCTCAGTTTGAATCCTCGCACTGCCAATTCAGCAAGGTCGCTATATTGACTTTGACCACTTTATTTGGCAAGCATTGTGGACATGTCGGTCTCTTTTAATAATATTATGTCGATTCCGTGCCCTTACAGAGCAGAAAATGTAGGGCTCTCTTGTTATCATAGTATTATTTTTTTGCAGTTTTAGAGTTTTATCGTGAACTCAACCTGAAGGTATCGGAGCGTTTTAAATGAGGACCAAAGACATTATATTTAAGCACAGGACTGCCTCCCCTCGCTCGCATTCCCGACCCAGGCTCTCCCGGCGGCTTTCGTTTTCCGCTTGATTGCCTTCCCTGCTGCTGCTCGCATCGCACTCTCTCCTCCCCCCTCACGCTCCCCCACCAGGCTCTCCCGCCCCCATCCGGCTTCCCTCGTAATCTGCCTGCCTCCCCTCGCTCGCATTCCCGACCCAGGCTCTCCCGGCGGCTTTCGTTTTACGCTTGATTGCCTTCCCTGCTGCTGCTCGCATCGCACTCTCTCCTCCCCCCTCCCTTTTCATCCGCTTTCATCAGGCTCATCTGCTGCTGCCATTCTCCCCTCCCTTCTCGTTGTATTTCCTTCTCGTATTTTCTTGTTTTCATTCCTGTTCGCCAATGCTACTTTGAATCCATTCTAAACAGGCAAAAGCACTTGTGTGTGTTTTAAAAGCATGCCATGGCTTCAATGTGCGATGGCATTGCACAGGCTTATAGCCACAAGTTGAACGTGTCACTTTACCTATCCCGGTACATTCAGTTTCTGAATTTAAGGGCAAATAAGTTACATGTTCTGGTTGTGGCTCCACACTAGTGTTAACATTCTTGACTTCAGACATGCAGTTAGTGGGAGACGGGTCCACAGCGCAAAAGTGATAATCTGTTCGTCTTTTTCATCATTGCTCAAGCAGTAAAGATGCTGACATAGGCTTTGATTACAGGCAGAATTCTTAAGATTACTCAGCAAGAAAGGGGCCACGAGACAGAACTGATCACCGGCGTTCATGTGCTCTTGGAAGACTCTCAGCGGCTCTGTCTCTCGTGCACACACGCACTTATCTCACAAGCACATTCCATTCTCTCTCTCTCTCGCTCATCCTCCTCCATGGGGCCTCCTCCCATCCACTCCCTTTCTCTCTACTGTACTCCTCTTCGCACGCACTCACTACCCTCTCCCCTCCTCCGAAATCCGCTGCCAACTTCTACTCCACACAGCCTATTCTATTACTTTCACCCCCTGCTCCCTTTCTTGGCACCGACATCCGCTGCGGGGTACCTCCCTTCGTCCACACTATCACAGAATGTACTTCTCTTGAAGGGCAGCTCTTGACTCCTCTTGAACTCCGATGCCCAAAAATTAAAAAAACATGTTTTTTAAACAATCCCAAAAGTTTGTCTGCCCTCTTTTTACTGTGTCCCTCACTGACTTTCACATTAAGTCCCCACCACATGTTATCCTTCCTGGCCCCACACTGATCACACTCCTGCCAGGTTAGCCTCGCCCTTTCGTATGTGTCTGGTCTGTTTCTGCACTCTCATGTTATTCAATGTTTCACCACACTCGCTGAATGTCTTGAGGGAGGCCAAAGATTGTTGACATTGTCATCCAATCCCTTTTCATGCGAGCCTGTAGGAATAACCGCACAGGCAGGGGTTCCAGCCCACAACAGCCCTCTCATCAGAACCTGCAAATCGCCTGCAGTCCTCTGGGAACCCACCCCCACAACAAATAGATCAAAGGCGTCCGCCCCCTGTGCGCCTGTGAGACCCCCCGGCCATCTGCAGGGCAGCCCCGCTCAGATAAAGGCACAGCATGCAGAGTCACAGCAGCCAGTCAGCCTGTCTGAGACCCGGGGCCCTCCGTCTCCCTGTCTGCAGAGAGCTGCAGGCAGACGGGCCCTTTCACTCAGTCATCTGCTGGGACGCGCCGAGCAGCGCCTCAAAGGCCTGGTTTGTGAAATTACCGCATTGTGACAACACATCGCCAGTCGTGCTTTGCGCTGCTCGAGCTTGGCCTTGTGGTCTGGCGAGGGGCCAATTCCTCCCTCAGTTAGGAGTGGGCACAATCTTCTAGGAAGCTTTAAGACAGTTTCTATACATTGCGTGCCGCCTATACAAGGGAAGCTATCTCTCCAGCCTCATCATTCAGATGATTTAAGGGACAGTGTAAGACTGACCACAGTCAAACTACCTCCCCTGCGAGACTGCTGCTGTTCCCCACCCCGCATTACACACCATGGGCCATTCTCACCATACTCCATTCGCACTATACTCCATTCTCACCATCCTCCATTCTCGCCATACTCCATTCTCGCCATACTCCAATCTCGCCATACTCCAGCTCCTATAAAATCAGGCCAGGGTGAAATTCTGATCACACCACTGAAGTTAGCCAAATTCCCATTACTTGATTTGGTCTACTTTTTTAAGTAACGCAGCACCTCATATGGATAGATTGAAACCCTTAGGATGGTATTACTTGACATATTTGTCCACAGGCTCGTTTGCTTAAAAAATATACCCTTAGATACTGTTAAGCAGAATGTTGCAATGTAGTCCAGGCCATTACTACAGTTTCTGTGTTAAATATTAAGGGACACCACCACATCACTCAGGGACACCATCACACCACTCAACAACACAACCACACCACTCAGGGACATCACCACACCACTCAGGGACACCACCACAACACTCAGGGACACCACTACATCACTCAGGGACACCACCACATCACTCAGGGACACCACCACATCATCAGTCAGGGACACCACCACACTACTCGGGGACACCACCAAACTACTCAGGGACACCACCACATCACTCAGGGACACCACCACACCACTCAGGGATACCAACACAGCACTCAGGGACACCACCGCAGCCCTTAGGGACACCAACACAGCACTCAGGGAGACCACCACATCACTAATGTACACCACAAAATCAATCAAGGACACCACCACACCACTCAGGGACACCACCACATCACTCTGGGACACCACCACATCACTCTGGGACACCACCACATCACTCTGGGACACCACCACCTCACTCTGGGACACCACCACATCACTCTAATACACCACCACATCACTCAGCACCATAACAGCATCACTCAGCACCACAACAGCACTGTCCTTGCTGGCTAACAACAAGCATTCCCATAGCCAATAGGACTCGCATTAGGAAAGTGTAAGCTATTGGCTTTGTAAATAACAATGCTATTAATTTATATATTTTCAATGCCAACACATATTAAAAAAATAATCGTCATTTACAATACCAATAGCTCACACTTTCCTAATTAATGCGAGACCTATTGGCAACGCCAGTGCTTGTTGAGATGGCGACTCCTCGCCTGGCATTGTTTCAACATCAAGGCTCTCAAGAAGTCTTTCTGGAATGTACCTTTCCGATCTGTGCCACTCAAGCCCTCCCCTACCCCAGGCTTCCTATCAAGCGCTGTACACCGCCCTGGCGTCACAGTCTTTCTCCTACGGAACTCGCGGGGATTTGGCGCTACATTGGGTGGCTCGGCTGTGCCGGGCAGGGCGCCCTTTCTTCCGCCTGTGTTTTTCTTCTCGTCTGGATTTATGGCTGCGGGTCATTATAATTCACAGCCTGGTCCATCCTTTGTTGCTGCTGAGGGGAGATTAACGGGCGAGCCTGCCCGGCCTGGGAACATTTGATCACAGCGCCCACCGAGCAGGCGCCTCTGGCTTCGCTCTGCGGCGCCGGGGCGACCGAGGCACGCTTCTATAGGAAGCAACGCGCGGCTTTATTACAAACGCTGCCCCGTGAAATCCGCCATGAAGGAACACAGGGATAACCTATACTGAGCACAGAGCGCATTTAAAGCTGATTTGCGGTGGCGAGGCAGCGGATTCACAGAGCAGTGTGTATTCAGACAAAATAAATATAACGATGAAACATCCGATCCCTGCCTCGGATGGTCGCAGGTTCAGATGGCGGAACTTGTGCATTTTACAGCTGCAAAGCTGTAATGTTCGTGTGCACTGTCACGCAACTCAGTGGGTTCATTGGGTGTTTATCGGAGATCCTCTCTTGCGTGACCAGGAGGCCCCGAGTTACAATCCTGGTAAAATAACTTATTCGCCCTCCCTGTAATCTACAGAACAAACGGGACAACCAACTATCCCAACAAGTCAATAGGTCGCGCTTGTGTAGGAGCTATTGGCTTTGCCAATGTGTTTTTTGCCATGTTGTACAGCACAGCTGAAAGTTGGTGGCGTAGACAATAGTGGTATTGGAAAGAGTGGCATAGAGGAGAGTAGAGTTCAGTGGCGTAGAGAAGGGTAGCGTGGAGTGGCGTAGCCTAGAGTGACGTAGAGTAGTACAACTGTGCATGCAAGTAACGAAAGCGTCACTACATATATGGTGAAAGCAACATAAATAGGAAGCCATATGCCTGTCTTATTAGGACTGGTATAGAAGGGGGGTTTTACCCGAGATATCCACATGGGACCTGGGTGCTAAGTAGTATATGAAAGAAGGGTCCCAGTAGAGATTGATACATTTGCTTGAATTTATTTGCAAAAATTAATTAAAACAGGCAATGTCAATTAATCACAGTGCATGAGCTATCTTATTTAGTAAGTAAAAGTGCCCCAGAAAGGGAAGGGAAGTGGGATAGCGTGATGCTGTGAAAGGGGAATAGTGAGGGAATAGAGTTGGTGACAAATCATCTATTGCAGAATTATTTCAAAATGCAATAAGGTTTCGTGGCTTCAGGTTTCTGAGCCCAAACATATGGGGATTATCATATATCCCAAAGCAATTGAATTGTTTCTGTTGACAACGAAATATTCAAAATCATAGGGGAAAGCCAACAAAAACAAAAGATGAGAGTAGCCGTCGACGTTTCGACCCCACGCTACACTTGTAGGCGTGATTGTGACCTTACATCGGGGTCTTCATCAGGACAGGGTAGTCGGCAAAAGGGCACTACAATATCTGGAAATGAAAAGTGTAGATATAACTTACTGACAATCAATGTCAAGTTACCGTAGTGAGCGGTAAAGACATGACTGAAACTATTACCATGGTTAACTACATGAAAACCTATTATAAAACATGTTAGGACTGTGCAGTTGAGAACCTTAGTACAGAGAAATCAATCAACATTTAAATATGCATTTCAAATCATTCCATATGAACCACAACTGGTATCTAATTTGTGAAACATCAGTGTATACAGACTCACACCAACACAATGCCCTGACTCAACCAGGAAGAACCAAAATCGTAAGTGGGAATTATTAAATCCATGGGGGTCCTAAGATTCCCAGAAAGTTGGACCTTTTGGATATGGATGGTGATATGTAGTTGAATGAGGTCTATTCGAGAGTTATAAATAGGCAAATTAGAGAGAAACATATTAGAGAAAAACATACCTGCTCATGTAGAGCAGACTTCATGGCCTTGGCCAAAATATTCTTGCTGGGCGAGCAGGCTGCATCTGCAGGTAGGGTAATATACATTACTAGGACAGCCCATATTTGAACTGTACAGGGTGACCTGACTGTTGGAAAAAGGCGCTTACCTATTAAAATGGCTTGAATGGATAAAATCCTGCTCTTGAATATCGCTATATTAGGTAAGGATTGTGCCGCATCTGTGGATGTTAATTGAAGGTTGTGTATCAGAATGCTGCACAACTGATAGGTGGCTTTTATCTAAACCCCAAAAGAACAGGGGGGCTCACCTGATTTGCGTTGTTATCAGCGGGAGCCTGATTGTAGCGAATAGGAAGGGTTAGGCGTGTAATTTGGTCCACCCGAACCTGTGGGCGGTGGGGTAAATGTTAGTCGGATCGTGAAACGATTTAAATACATACAAAGCTTGTGTCACATAAAGCATAACGCATAATTTACCTCGAAAGGTCAGAGGGGTTGGACGTTGTTATTTGATCAAAGCGGAGCGTCCGTGAAGATCGCCTCGCGCGTTGCCGTATCTGTAGGTAAACAGAGGCGGTTAATTATTGCCGACTCTGTGAAGATTTTAGGTCAGTTCAGGAAATTTGTGGGGTAGAGAAGTTCTTACCGTTTAGGAACTGACACGGAGTTCAAGGATTTACGTCTCTCCTGACTGCAGGCTGTAAGCAGGTGGGCGTGGCCTGCGCGGAGGTTATATACCTCCGGAGCGTTGCCCTTGGTAACGCGAGGTGCTAGTGACTGTTCCGGGTCAAAATAAAAGACGGACGTGTAGTCCTGAGCGTTGCTAGTGGCAACCTAATTTTAAAGAGTCAAACGCGGGCCTGTGCAACACCTAGTGTTTACAATCTAGCGCGATTACGTTATAAATGTAGTACATACCTACGTTCTTGAATACTGATGCACCTCTCCAACATGAGGGTGTAGATCAGAAAAAATGTGTGTCGTGAATGTAATAAATAAACTCTCGTGAATAATAATGCATCTCTACACCATGAAGGTGTAGATCATGTAACGTGTATTATTACATTTAGTTAGGTATGCCAACTGTTAAATTAGGTCTGGGCACATCGGAATTGTGAATAGTAGTAGTCTTATTAAAATTATTACCATTGCTAACGGAAGAGATGCACCTCTCAGCCAGGAGGGTGAAAATCTCCTCCATTTTTTCACAAATTATTATAGTGAAGTAATTTAAATATGAACATGGTAATCCTACTATAATCTTTTCAAATGGAGTAACATGGTTATTGTGTACATATCAATTACTGTATTCCTTACGTTCGTATGTATAATATTCCTGTAAAGAGATGCACCTCCCAAACATGAGGGTGAAGATCTCCTTTAACATGAGGTTTGGATTGGACCCTGAATAATTGAAATACCGAGATGGGCAGCACGTTCAAACCCGGCATATATTAGATACTTGGTCCAACATCTCAACATAGCTAGTCGCGCCTAGCGACTATTCACACAGGTGGCTCACAAGGAATTGTTTACTAATGTATAGAGGCTAGCTCACTCAGGGAGCGGAAATGTTCAGGTGTCAGCGACCAAAAGTGGCTAATTGGGCATGGCTGCTCTCTGACTCGTTTAGCCCATTTCGGATAGTGTCCAACAGCGTCATCCATTTTGATTCTCTCAAAGTTAGAATGCGTGCGATGTTACCACCTCTGGGGTCAAGGGTGATTTTTTCGAGGACAATCCATTGCAAGGTCTCTGGAGTGTGACTCTTCAAGGTGCAATGATCCACTAGGGGGGCCCCCTGTACTTGACACCTGATCCTGCTGCTGTGTTGTAATATACGGGCTTTCACCTTCTGTTGGGTCTGGCCTACATATGCCAGGTCACACGGGCACTTAATCCAATAGATGACGTTTGAGGAGTTACAGTTGGTATGTGACTTCAGGGTATACGTTTTTCCTCTATATTTCAACTCCTTAGTTTGAATTGTGGTTGCACATGCAGTGCATGATCCACATCTAGTGTGTCCCACAATCGGAGGTAGATGCCATAATGATTGAATGGTCGGATTCGGCGATGTGGGGAGGAATGAGCGTACAACTTGATCCCTGATATTGCGGGCTCTTTTGAAAGAGTGTAGCGGTAATGTCTTTTGTCCGATGTCCTCAGCTATCATGCGCCAATGCTTATTGATAACTTTTTTTATATCGTTACTGCGCGTTGAAAATGTGGTCACACAGATGATTCGTTCAGCAGCTGAATCCTCTTTACTTTCACAATTCAATAGGTGCTCTCTGGGACTATACCAGGCTCTTTTGCGTGCCCGTTTAGTGAGACGTGTGGGATAGCCTCGAGCTGTTAGTCGGTCTGCAAGATCTTGTGATTCCAGTATATAGTTCTCTTTAGAGGAACAATTCTGTCTGATCCTAAGGAACTGTCCAACTGGTAGGTTATCTCTAAGTCCCCTCGGATGATGGCTGTTATATTCAAGTAGCGAGTTCTGCTCAATGGGTTTACGAAATAAGGTGGTCTCAAGTGATTTTGTTTCAGGATTGTAGTAGATGGTTATATCCAAGAATGCGACCTTCTCCTGGTTGGCCTCAAGGGTGAATTGTATGTCCGTGCTCTGTATGTTGAGCCAAGAATGAAAGGTCATAAGCTCTTCCCGTGTACCAATCCACAAGCAGAGCACGTCGTCAATATATCGGACCCACATATTGATGTGGTGTCCGAATGGATTGGTGTCACTAAAGATCATCCGTTCCTCATAGTCGGCCATATAAAGTATGGCCAAATTGGGGGCAAAAGTAGCCCCCATCGCTACTCCCTTAGTTTGCAAAAAGAACTCGCCCTGAAACATAAAGAAATTTTTCATCATAGCTATTCTCAACAGTTCTATGATAAAGTATGTGGGTACTTGGACTGGAGCCGTTCTGGTTTCAAGGGCCTTTTCCATAATCACAATAGCTTCATGTTGAGGGATGCTAGTGTATAAGGACACTATGTCGCAGGTTACTAACAGTTGATTATCTGGATCGAATGGTCTCTGGTCGATCAAGTTGATAACCTGGGTTGTATCTCGAAGATACGTCTTAGTTCTTGTGGCCAGTGGTTTCAGAAAAAAGTCAATATATTGGTTCAGTGGTTCTAGCATTGATCCGCACCCGGACACTATTGGGCGCCCGGGTGGGTTGTCGAGGCCTTTGTGCACCTTGGGCAAAGTGTATATAGTAGCCAGACGTGGATGACTTTGGTTCAGGAAATTGTACTCTTGTTGGGATAGAAAGCCTGCATCTAAACCCCTTTGTGTAGTTCGAAGTATCTCTAGGGCTAGCTCTTTTGAAGGATCACTGTGAATCAGTTTATAGCTGACTCCGTCATTCAGTTGTCTGTAAATTTCTCCTTTATAAGCAGCAGTGTCTTGGACCACAATCGCCCCGCCCTTATCGGCGGGTTTGATGACTATGTCAGCATTTTCTTTCAAGGTTTTGAGGGCCAATTTTTGTTTAGTACTTAAGTTAAATCTGATGTATTTTGGCTCACTTACAGTCTTTTCCACTTCTTGGATGACCAGTTCTTCGAATGCAAGAATTTTATTACTGATTGCATATGAAGGGGGAAAAAAGGTAGAAGGTTCCCTCAATCCTGTTACTGATGATCTCAGTGGAGCTGTCGCATGTCTGAAAAAGTACCGTAAACGGATTTTCCTGAAGAAATTATAAAGTTCCGTTTTTAGTTGGAATCTGTTTGGAGGTGTAGTTGGAACATAAGAAAGACCCTTGCTCAATACTTTTTCTTCATCTTCAGATAGTTTGTATTTGGAGATGTTTACTACGGGGCTAGAAGAGACCTGTATAGGTTGGGTGGTCACCACCGGTACGTGTTGGGTTGTCACCACCGGTACGTGTTTCTCCGGGTTGATATTTCGCCATGGTTCTCGGGGCGGAAGGTGACTTGTTTCTGCGAGCGTCCACGGCCTCCGTTCTGGTTGCCCATGTTGGATTGTTGTCCACGTTGCAGTCCTCCGGACCAATTGCCCCGACCTCGGGGCGGTCTCCATTGCGTCTGGCCTCTGCCTAAAAAATGAGGTGGCGGTGGTGGGTATGGTGGATAGTTGAATTCTGGATAGGAGTAATTGTATGAGGGACCAGGTGTTGCAGGTTCTGATTCGCTTCCAGAGCTATACGAAGAGTCAGAGAACGTGGTGAAAGGTCTCCTGCCTCTGTATCCACTTCTCCCTCGGTTGGAAAATCGGCCTTGGGTGTCTTGCTTGTAATAGTCCGGTTGGAGGTATGGGTAGACACTTTTCTTGTCGAATGCTCGTATGTCCTTGGCTAATTTTTCTAACTTCTTCGTTTGAGTGGTGACATCAAACTCTTTTAGGGTAGCATCAAGAGACTCAAGGGCGGATTTGGCATTGGTCAAGGTGCTGTCCCCAAGTATTTCAGATCTTAAGGCCGCAATTTCTTTGGTCAGTGTTTGTACTTGTTCCGCGGCTGTCTCCACTCCCAACACCATCCAGTGTCGGGAGCAATTGTTAGAGACGTAGCTAAATCCCTCCTTGAATTTAGGTACGTCGACAAAAATAGCCGGTTCTATTTTAATTTGGAGGCCAACCGGAATGATGTTCTCCTGTAAATATTTCGTGAACAGGTATCCATGAAGTCTTGTTCTAATGAGTTTTTTTTCCTAATCTCTCAAGTCTGGTAATTTTGTCATTCAGAGTGACATCTACTTGTAGGTTGGTATTAGACAGAAATTGGTTATTTTGGTCTTGCAGGAGAGTGTTGATGTAATCTTCTGTATACGAAAGTAATTCACTTTCTACCATGGTCTCGAGAAATGAATTCTAAAGAACGAATTAGGACCTAAAGGAACCTCGCAGGTATGCACCTGCTCAGATAATTGGTATAGAAGGGGGGTTCTACCCGAGATATCCACATGGGACCTGGGTGCTAAGTAGTATATGAAAGAAGGGTCCCAGTAGAGATTGATACATTTGCTTGAATTTATTTGCAAAAATTAATTAAAACAGGCAATGTCAATTAATCACAGTGCATGAGCTATCTTATTTAGTAAGTAAAAGTGCCCCAGAAAGGGAAGGGAAGTGGGATAGCGTGATGCTGTGAAAGGGGAATAGTGAGGGAATAGAGTTGGTGACAAATCATCTATTGCAGAATTATTTCAAAATGCAATAAGGTTTCGTGGCTTCAGGTTTCTGAGCCCAAACATATGGGGATTATCATATATCCCAAAGCAATTGAATTGTTTCTGTTGACAACGAAATATTCAAAATCATAGGGGAAAGCCAACAAAAACAAAAGATGAGAGTAGCCGTCGACGTTTCGACCCCACGCTACACTTGTAGGCGTGATTGTGACCTTACATCGGGGTCTTCATCAGGACAGGGTAGTCGGCAAAAGGGCACTACAATATCTGGAAATGAAAAGTGTAGATATAACTTACTGACAATCAATGTCAAGTTACCGTAGTGAGCGGTAAAGACATGACTGAAACTATTACCATGGTTAACTACATGAAAACCTATTATAAAACATGTTAGGACTGTGCAGTTGAGAACCTTAGTTCAGAGAAATCAATCAACACTTAAATATGCATTTCAAATCATTCCATATGAACCACAACTGGTATCTAATTTGTGAAACATCAGTGTATACAGACTCACACCAACACAATGCCCTGACTCAACCAGGAAGAACCAAAATCGTAAGTGGGAATTATTAAATCCATGGGGGTCCTAAGATTCCCAGAAAGTTGGACCTTTTGGATATGGATGGTGATATGTAGTTGAATGAGGTCTATTCGAGAGTTATAAATAGGCAAATTAGAGAGAAACATATTAGAGAAAAACATACCTGCTCATGTAGAGCAGACTTCATGGCCTTGGCCAAAATATTCTTGCTGGGCGAGCAGGCTGCATCTGCAGGTAGGGTAATATACATTACTAGGACAGCCCATATTTGAACTGTACAGGGTGACCTGACTGTTGGAAAAAGGCGCTTACCTATTAGAATGGCTTGAATGGATAAAATCCTGCTCTTGAATATCGCTATATTAGGCAACATAAATAGGAAGCCATATGCCTGTCTTATTAGGACAGCATATTGCACTTCCATGAAAAATATTGAAAGGCCTCTAGAGAAAAAAAATTAGCATGTTGCAAGAACACAGACGGAAAACAGCACATGCACTTGGTTCATGCTCCTGGGAGGAACAGAAGAATGGAATGGAAGCAGGGATGTGGAATTCCTATAGCCCGACGCCCAGGACATATTGTTTGGGGTCAAGGGCAACAAGTTTTAATATGCATTTTGTCCTTGGGACAAGCAGGCCCAACCCCCTGCAGCGCAAACCCTTTGGTTGCCAGTTTGCAGTACCACATGAAGGATCAGGGAAGGGCACTGCCTGCAGTTGAGTTAATATTTGTGTGCATATGTTAATGCTGTTCAAACTTGTAATTATGGTTCATTCACTGAGAGCCTTTATTATTAGGCTGAGCGCTCTCAGTAAATGTAAGTTCTGACTGCACTACTGACAGTGGTTCCAGTATAAAAATGTGGACACACGGTTTCAAAGTTAAGCAATATGAGGCTATGCATAATGCTCCCAGAATGCTCTCTGTTTAGATGCAAATATTCCCAAAAGCTTGAAAGCAAGATAAATGATTCTTTACTTTCAATATAAAATGTTCCTAAAAAATGAAAGTAGGACATTTTTTTTGTGCTAAACTACTGTAGAATTTCAGTTACCATTTCTTTTCAGCATCATTTTATAAAATGTGTTGATGTATGCTAGTATTTCCCCAAAACATTCATATTAGAAAATCAGTGTAACCAGTTTCAATAAGATTTTGGGGGGGGGAAATAAACCAGCATTGGCAAAGCCAGTAGGTCTGAAATGGTAGTCCGCTTTTTAGTTTTGACAATGCGTGACTTGTTTTGACATGGTTTTTGTAAAACCTTATTGATGTGAGACCTGCCGGATCCTCACCAATATAACAAACATTGGCAAAAGCAAAAATAGTTTTTGGTCTCAAAAAAGCACACACTGCCACATTAGTTACTGGCACTGAACAAAACTACTTTGTGTGCTGATATGCTCCTCGTGAAAGAGCAGAATGCTGTCACTCACAGTGAAGCCAGCCGATACAGAGAGAGAATGTTAATAAACACAAAAGGTCATGGTTAACTCCAGACCAAATTAACTCCAGACCAAATTAACTCCAGACCAAATGAGGGGCCCAATTATTAAAGAAAGTCTCAAAAGTGCACGCACACTTGGTATATGTCCTTGCATTAAGGGCAGCTATATGGCTTTCGTGAATTCACAAGAATTTACAGTAGTAGGGCAAGAAATAGTACTCTTAGAAAATATTTGTGAACTGCATTTTAGCATGAGCAAATATGCATGTGTAGGTTTGCTCATGTGAACACCTGAGTGTTTGCAAGTTTATTTTCCCTCCAACCACTTTTTTCCCAACTCTGGAAGAAGGTTTACATCTGCCATTGTCAGGAGTAAATTTCCAACATTTCTCAGTATTGGAAAAGATTAGAAAAGAGTTATTGAAAACCCTTAAAACATGCAAGTTAGTAGGTTTGCACAGACTCAAAAGGACATTCCAACCCTGGAACTATCGTTTACCATTACCTTCAGTCCCAGTTTGTAGCTCTACGGAAACATAGCAACATAAAGGGATTGCTAGTATTCGAACACTGCTATGGTATGAGCCCTGGCATAATCAGAGAGAGATTGCTGCCATAATTTGTCGCCGCACAAGATGGTACCAAAGGGACAAGTGGATTTTGTTACCGGACAAGTAGATTCATGAAGCATCCTGCCCCATGGACAAGTAGATATTTTAATAAATTCCACACCCCTGGGAAGCCTACGGGAGTTAAGCAATCGAAAAATTGCAAATGATTGACAACGAAAATAACGAATCGTATGCTGTGGTTACGTTGTAAGCCCACTGAACTGCAAACAATACATCTTACAGCACCGCACATAGTCTATGTAGGCGAGCCCTCAAAATGAACCAGGGTTAGGAGATACTTCCCAAGAGTTTGGGAGCCATAAATGCTAAATGAACAGCTCCAGAAGTCCACCTTCCCCCCATAGAATGCACCCCGGTATGCCTACAAACTTGCCAGCACTCCATAAAGCTGTACCTCTGTCTTCCAAAACCAGAGCATAGTCTCTGGTAGTAGGACAGTATACCTGAATATTGTATACACCAGGTCAGTCATTTCTAAAACTCAGCCAATATTACCTAAACTGTGGTAGGTACACTAAAAACCGAAACTATAGTGTTTTTTTATTAAAATGACTGAACTACAAGCACTCATTTAATATTTGACAAAGCACGCACTAAAACCTGGTTAGCACGCTCTAAAACCAGGCGAATAATCTCTGAAAACCAGACCAATAACATTCAGTGAAAGATCCGAAATAGCTGTTGTACCCGGTTCTGTCTTCTAGTTCCATCTGCCTTGCTCCTCTGATGGGAATGCATGTGGAATTTTATAAAATATTTGCTTGTCTAAGATACATGATGCCTCAGAAATC
This sequence comes from Lissotriton vulgaris, assembly GCF_964263255.1. Lineage (NCBI taxonomy): Eukaryota > Metazoa > Chordata > Amphibia > Caudata > Salamandridae > Lissotriton > Lissotriton vulgaris. The sequence continues at coordinate 207,307,513 of NC_141688.1, read as the reverse complement.
TACCTGTCCTGGAAAAATGATATTTCTCCAGTATTAAATCTTTCATAGATTCATATGCTTGCAACTTCCCTGTCGTCATGGTGGGAGTCTCACTGTAACAGAACAGTATCATAGAGTAAAACACTGCATAGAAAGTCCCATCATATTTGGTTGCCAAACCACCTCATTATTTGGAACAAAACTCAGCCAATCAGCTGCCAGACCTGACCTCACACTCCCCAGTAGAACCATCATACCTCAGATTTCCAACCGCCTTCGTGTGAAGAGGAGTCTCCCTGAGCTCTGCTCAGTTTATTTCCTGTGAACTTTTCACCCTGCTCAACTGAAAGTGTTTCTTATTTCTGGATTGAGGTACTGTTTTTTTTTCCTTTAACTACAATGGCTGAAAGCTCTTAAAAGAGGCTTTTCAGGCCCTGCAGATCCTGTGGAAAACCTAGACTTTACTCATAAGGACTGCTTATACTGTCTCCACCCTTAACATGTCCCTAAAGACTGCAAGCATTGTAGGACCTTCTCGGCTAAAACCACGAGGGACAGGGAGGCACGTTTACTCTTGTGGCTTCAAAAGAAGAAGTCCACTATTGAGACTGACTCTGAAGAAGAAGTTGATCCTCAGACCCTCAAGAAAAGAAAGTCTTCTGCCCCGAGGAGAAATTGGTTGCTAAAAAGCAAAAAAACAAAAAGAGGCTACTTCATCTTCTTTGCCTCAAACACTGTTGAAAAAATCGGCTGTTTCAAGGGAGGTATCATCTGCTCCCTCATCCAAGGTAGGAGAATCTCCATCTGTTCTTCCTGTCAAAATGACGACGAAACAGTCGACGACAACTTCGTCGACGACTACTATTTCAACAACGACCGCTTCGTCATCGACGACAACACAGTCGACAAAAGGTTCGACGTCTATCTCGTCGATGGGAAGATCCGCTTTGACGCCGTCAACGCCAACCTCGTCGACGCCATCGACGACGACACTATTAACGATGATGCCATCGTTGACGATAATCAAAATCTCGACTACGAGAGGTTCTTCGTCGACGGGAGACTCGTCGACGACACGTTTCAAGTCTCCGAAATCAAAATCCTCCATTACTTTGAAGTCATTTCACCCGTTGATGGGCTCGTTGACAACGAAAAAATCATCTGACTTTACCAGTTGGACCAAGGTTTCACCGTTGCCACCGTCAACTCTGTTGGAAGTGCAGTCGGAGGATGAGGAGTCTGGAGTAGCTTATAGCCCATCCAAGCTACAAATAAAAGTCAGGACACTGATGAGGAGTACCACCAAGAGGTACAAGAGGACTTTTCTTTCCAGGATAGTCCAGTGCCATAAAAAAAATGAATCTTTTCAGCAGGCTTACAACTACGAAGTAGAAGAGGAGGTTCAGCAAGAAGTGAAAGAGGAGACTCTCTCTATGCCAATCTCTCTAGTAACAGACCATCGCCATATGATAAATGACTACTATTGCCCCTTTCCGGATCCGAATACTGTCACCTCTAAATCTATTTACAGTCCTGCTCCGGTTCAGAAGACTCAGCCTCCACCTCTGCCTACGCCTCCCACGCAAATACGCTCTCCTCCTGTTGTTCCAATCAGAGATGACCTGATTGAAAGTGACGGAGATCAGCCATATGAAGGTGAACTTATTCAGGATAGCCCAGTTGGGCCTGAAAGGGATGATTATGTTCTCCCTACAACGCCATCTCCATCGCCGTCACCAGCCACTTCTCTTCCTTAAGATGTTAGAGGATTCCATGATTAATGGAAAAGGCTTCGAAGCGCTTTGAGCTTCCGCTTCCAGTCAAAAAGGCAGAATATTCCTTTACGACTTTAAGAGGATTCACGTAAATCTGTCCGATTATTGACTTTCATTGGGAAGAGGGGTTGAAATTGATGAAAAACTCTGCCTCCGTTGCAGCCTCGGTTCTGAGGATTGAAAAAAAGTGAAGAGCACCTGAGTCTTCTTCGGCGTTTTTAATTGGGCATCCTCGGCCGGAATCTTTGGTGATGCAGGTGGCACATCACAACTCTAAGAATCTGGTGTCCACAATGGTAAACATATCGATGAGGCCCGTCAGGGCATCAAAGCTGACACTGACTCGGACACGGCACGAGTGCTTGGATCTTTGCCACAGGGAAAGTTTTCTTCCTTTCGTAGGAGAGGGTCAAGAGGACAATATACCCAGAGACCGGCATTCTAGTCTGGCAGATACCAACCTTACAATCAACAGGGATATCGCCAGTTTTCAAGTGGTCAGCAATTTCGTTCCTCAGTTTCCTCATACCAGCAACAGACAAGAGGAAAATCATCGAAAAGAGGCAAGGCTCAACAGTCTCATAGAAGACAGTGACTGCAACAATGCGCCCACCATCTATACAAACTTCAACAACCATTATCTGGCTCTATTCTACCACACATGGAAGTCCATTACAACGGACAAATGGGTCTTGGACATAATCCATCAGGGCCATACCCTGGAATTTATACAGAAGCCTCCACATCAGCCCCCTACCCACCGAAAGCTACGACACCCGTCCGCTCTCAAAATGGAAATATTATCCCTCTTACAAAAGTGGGCAATAGAGGAAGTTTTACGTCATCAATAAGGGAGAGGCTTTTATTTGCATTTCATTCTAATAAAGAAAAAGCATACACGGAAATGCAGACCGGTAATGGACCTAAGAAGTTTGAACAAATTCATCAAAAAAATGTCATTTCGAATGTTATCCCTTCAAGAAGTATTACTACTTCTTTGCCGAGGAGACTATCTAGCATCCCTGGACCTCTTAGATGCTTATTTTCATATTCCAATACACATAAAACACAGGCAATTTCTTCGCTTTATGGTGGCGGGGCGCACTACCAATTCAATGTATTGCCATTCGGTCTGAAGTCGGCCCCAAGGTTTTCACGAAATGTATGGCACCAGTGGCAGCTCACTTAAGACTTCAAGGTCTTCCGGTACCTTGACGACTGGCTCGTAAAAGGCGCTTCATTTCAGGAAACCCAGCGCTCTGCAGCGCTGCATGGATCTCTTCAGTCGTCTCGGTTTGAGAGTCATCATTGAAAAGTCATGTCTTCGGCCATCTCAGTCTCTTGAGTTTCTAGGAGCTATGCTTCGCACAAAAGAAGCGAAAGCTTACCCTTCGGAAGAAAGAGTTCCTGGCATCCCTTCTGTGAAAAAAGCAGTTCACTTCAGTGAGGATCTACAAGTCATTGTTGGGAATGATGTCTTCTTGTATCCTGTTGCTTCCCAATTGCAGGCTACACATGAGACCTCTTCAAGAGCTTCTAGACAAACAGTGGATCCAATCTCTAGGATTTTTCGAAGATCGAGTGTCCATCTCTCCTCAAATAAAAAGAGCCCAGTCATGGTGGACAATCAGAAAACACTTAACGAAGTGTCTGATATTCGAGCCTCAACATCACAGTTAAGTAATGAAGACAGACTCATCTCTGCAAGGTTGGGGAGCTCATCTTCAAGACTTACAGATTCAAGGTAATTAGTCAGAAACGGATTCGCATCTTCACAGCAACCTGCTGGAGTTAAAGGCAGTATTCTTGGGATTACATGCTTTTCTGCCCAGGATCAGAGGTTCTACGGTCCTAGTCAGGACCAACAGCACAACTACCATGTTTTACCTGCTAAAACAAGGGGGTACAAGATCAGGACTTCTCTCAAAACAAGAGCAGGAGATTTGGAGATGGTTACTTCTCCACAACCTCTCACTACAAGTGCAGCACATTCCGGGAGTGAACAACTCGAGAGCAGATGCTCTCAGCGGATCTCCAAGTGTCTCTCACGAATTGGAGTAACATCAGGGTCACCTTCTCCAGGTCTTCCGTCTATGGGGTACCCCTTCGATAGACATTTTCGCAACAGTCCGCAACTCAAGATGCAAACACTTCGCAAGCAGATTCCATCAGAAGGGATCGTGGAGCAAAGCCCTCCAAATGTGCTGGACAGAAATGTTCGCATATGCATTTCCCCCATTTTCTCTAATTTCAAAGTGATCCGGAAAATGAAATCCGAGCCATGCCACTTGATTCTCATAGCTCCAGCTTGGCAGAGACCAGCATGGTTCTCCGATCTCCTCAAGCTTTCAGTGGCACCCAGGATTCAGTTCCCACTCTCTCAGAATATTATTTCCATGAACAAAGGCCAAATTCTTCATCCGAATTTGAAATCACTCAATTTATCGGCATGGAAGCTCATGAACATGAGTTTCAATCTTTGAATATTTCTCAATAATGCAGAGAGATTCTTTCCAAATCACGGGGATCTCTACGAACAAAACCTATACAGCAAAATGGAGGAGGTTTTGTCAATGGTGCACTTCTCAAAATCTTCATCCTTTTAATATTTCTTCAGAACAAATCCTGCCTGATCTTTTGCATCTGGCCCAAACAAAACTCTCTCATGCTTCTATTAAGGTGCATCTGGCAGCTATATGAAGATATAGAAGACATCCTGACCGTCCATCTCTCTGGTCACAGAGAGTAATGAAAGAATTTCTCAAGGTACTTTTCAGGTCATTGCCTCCAGTCCACTGTCCAACAGTCTCATAGCAGCTTAACCCGGTTCTAGCACAACTCATGAAGTCTCCTTTTGAACCGATACGTAATACAGATTTGCAATTTCTCTCCTGGAAAACAGCCTTGCTTTTAGCCCTCACTTCAGCGAGGAGAGTACGCGAAATTCAGGCTTTCTCGATTTTTGAGCCTTTTCTCCAATTTCGTCCTGACAAGGTGGTCTTGAGGACAAATCCTAAATTCATCCCTAAAGTTCCGTCCATATTTCATCTCAACGAACCTGTGGTATTGCCTACATTTTTAAGGATCCTTCGTCACTTGCGGAGCAATCTCTACACTCCCTAGATGTCAAAAGATGTCTAAAGTTCTACATTGACAGGACAAAGTCGTTCAGAAAAACAAACCAGCTGTTTGTAGCATTTTCTGGTCCAAGAAAAGGGTTGGCACTTTCAAGAGCCAGTATTTCTAGATGGATTTTTTCGGCTATCTCTCTCTGCCATGACAAAGCCGGTAATCCTCTTCGATCCAGAGTACATGCACATACCACCAGAAAAAAATGGCAACTTCTACATCTCTATTTGCCGGAGTTTCTCTGCCAGACATCTGCCGAGCAGCAACGTGGAAGAATGTGCACACTTTTACTAGACATGGTTAGTCTAGATACAGCATTGCAAAATGATGCAGCAGTGGGACAAGCGGTTCTTCGCCAACTATTTCATTGAGGTATTGTCCAAAGTTTTATATATATATATATATATATATATATATATATATATATATATATATATATATATATATATATATATATATATATATATATATATATATATATATATAGATATATCCAACACAAAGATTGTCCCACTTTAAAGAGCCAGCATTCAGGTAGGTTATGGAATTTCGTTTGTTTTTTCAGGAAAACAGCATAGAAAGATGAGAACAGCAGCAAGATTTATTGAACTACTAGCACCAGCATGCCCCGGGGGCGCCAACTCCCACTGGAGCAGGTGCAAATCATTGAAAAACTCTGAAAGCTCCACACAGAGTTTGCTGAAGCCTCTGAAGAAACGCTCAGGGGAGCATGACACGCGTCAGGCTTGTTAATAGCATGGACTCTGTTCTCATCTTTCTACGCTGTTTTCCTGAAAATAAAAACGAAATTCCATAACCTACCTGAATGCTGGCTCTTTAAAGTGGGACAATCTTTGTGTTATATATGTATATATGTGTATATATATATGTATATATATATATATATATGTGTATATATATATATGTGTATATATATATATGTGTATATATATATATATGTGTATATATATATGTGTATATATATATATATGTGTATATATATATATGTGTATATATATATATGTGTATATATATATATGTGTATATATATATATATGTGTATATATATATATGTGTATATATATATATATGTGTATATGTGTATATATATGCATATATATGTATATATGTATATATATGCATATATATGTATATATGTATATATATGCATATATGTATATATATGCATATATATGCATATATATGTATATATGTATATATATGCATATATATGTATATATGTATATATATATGCATATATATGTATATATATGCATATATATGTATATATGTATATATATGCATATATATGTATATATGTATATATATATGCATATATATGTATATATATATATGCATATATATGTATATATATGCATATATATGTATATATGCATATATATGTATATACATGTATGTGTATATGTGTATGTATGTATGTATGTGTATATATGTGTATATGTGTATATATATATGTGTATTTGTATGTATGTATATATGTGTATATATGTGTATATGTGTATATATATGTATGTATATATGTATGTATATATGTGTATATATGTATATATGTATGTATATATGTATGTGTGTATATATGTATATATGTATATATGTATATATATATATATATATATATATATATATATATATACTGTTGTGAACAAGGCGGGTTCCCTGCCGAAACGCGTAAGCCATGTCATTGTGAGAATAATACAACTTCTCTTTGTTAAGAAACCCACGGAGTCAGCTCCTTTTTCGAATCAAGAGACGAAGGATTGGATGGTGTGTATGTGTGTGTATATATTTATTTATCTATGTGTTGATAGTTGCTTTTCTTTCAAGGTTATGCTTTTTCTTTATTGGTATTCTGTTTGTTCAACATATATGATATGCGTACAATTTTTAAGACTATTCTACAATTCTGTAAATTTATATATATTAAAAAAGGAGCAGAGCCCACAGTCTGAGGTTCTATCCTGAGCAACGCATCTTCTATAAGTACTGCCGCTAGTCTGATACAAGCATGTGAATCTATAAAAGATTCAATACTGAAGAAAAAACGAGTTACTTACCTGTACCCTATGGTTCTCCAGTATTATCTTTCATAGATTCACACGTGACCCTACCACCTCCCCGTTACTCAGGTAGACCTCTTATCTCTGGATATATCCTTGGCTCTCACTCTGGGTCGGAAATCTGAGGTATGATGGTTCTACTGGGGAGTGTGATGTCAGGGCTGGCTGCTGATTGGCTGAGTTTTGGTCCAAATAAAGAGGAGGTTTGGCAACCAAATATAATGGTCCCCTATGGGACTTTCTATGCAGTGTTTTACTCTTTGATACTGCTATAGTCATTCTGTTACCGTGAGACTCCCACCATGACGACGGGGAAGATAAAAGCATGTGAATATATGAAAGATAATACTGGAGTACCATAGTGTACAGGTAAGTAACTCGTTTTTTAGTTGTCCCTGTTGGTGCTTTGCAGGGAAGCATGGCTTTATGCTAGAGTCCTCACGATATCAGACCACCAGTAGAAGGTGCAGGTGTCTGATTTAAAAAAAATACAGATGGATGTCTGGTTTCAAACAGTACCTGTTGCCTGCTACAAAGAGTAACCATAGTTTGCCGGAGAGTATAGGTCACTGGCTGCAAAGAGTACATGTTTCTGGCTAGAATTAGTGAAGGTTGCAGACCAAAAATTGTAAAAATGTTTGCTTCCCTATAAGTACTTGGTAATTAGAATAGCATTTTCTTTCCTGAAACCACATTCTTGTCTCGGCTCCCTAGACCAGGCAGTTGAACTTCATCTGCTTAAGATCTTTACTAGTTTTCCATTGGTAATAGAGTTGAATAGAACTGGAACAAAAACGTTATTATCAGAAGAAAACTTAAATTGCATCTGTAATGCACTGAAACTAGGGAAAATCCCACTGTCAAATCTGCTGTATGCGGATGACTTTGTTCTGATAAGCCGGACACCAATAGGCCTCCAGCACCTTCTAAATGTAGCCTACTCCTTTTCAGAAAGGTATGCCCTGCAAATAAACTTCAACAAATCTAAGGTCGTGGCAGTGAACTACAATAAAAAAGGGAAAACCAATTGGCATATAAACGGAGAAGGGTTGGACCTAGTAACCACCTATAAATATTTGGGAGCAATTCTGGACTCCAAGAACTTGTGTAAACCTCAATTGGACTCTTTACTAGGAAAGGGAACTATGACTTACCTGGCCATAAAATCTCTAAAGGCCAAACTCCCTGACCTAACACTCAACCCTCTTCTTCAGGTTTTGCGCGCAAAGCTACAGCAAACTTTCACATATGGGAGGAAATCCCTCCAAGGGAAGGACGCCGCAGTATTGGAGACAGTAATAGTTAATTCATACAGGGCTATCTTCAACCTGCCAAGATATGTCACGCCTGCACAAATTCGGTTAGAATTTGGGATTCTGAAACAAACACTGGGAAGGCGGAGTGCGTATGTTACCAGCTAGCACACGATTCGCAGCGCTGAGCTTGGTTCTCTAAACTCCAACGTATGGTAGAGCTGCTCCAACATCGTAAATCCTCACCTAGAGATTATCTATTTGAGTCACCTAAAGTCCTGGGTCTCTCAGACCTTTGGGGCACTCAAACTGACCTCTTGTCTTTTAAAAAACTCGCGAAAAAATCAGCACGCATCATCTCCTCCATTGAGGATAAGGACTCATTAGCAAAAAGAGTGCACGGTTGGATCACGCTCGGTGACTATGGAAGAATGCAACTGCAAGCATATTTCAACATTGCAATGTATCTAAAAACAAAAGAAAAGTTTTTCAAATTACGCCTTGGCGTAATTCCGGTAATCCCGCATTTGCCACCGTGGGTAAGACAAAAGTTCTCGCAGGAGTGCCGGCTGTGTAAAGCCGACAAGGAGAATATTGTCCATGTGATGTGTAATTGTCCTAAATTAAAAGACTTGAGGTACAACTTATTACGACCCTCCTTCAAATCACACAGCATCTGGACATGCAGGCAGGCTGTCAAATTGTGTTATAACCCTGCTAATACAAAATTAAATTGTTAGGTTGTAACGTTTTTTGAATTAGTTGAAAAAAGACACAAAGGCACTTGAAGGCTGTTTAACATTTTATGGACAACTAAGATACTGATATTAATCAAATTTGTAATACTGAGGAACCACGCACAATGAACCTTTAACAATTTTTAGTAATGCTTTTATTGTTTTGTAAAGATCTTAATTAATCATGTACAAATAAACGACTTACTTACTCAATTGCATCTGATAGATCGCACTAGAAAGTACACTTCCGCAACATGGATAGTGCAAAAGATACTCAGTGCAACGCCTGAAGAGCCTTCTTCAGAGTTCTGCTTCTGAGGGAAGGGAGTAGATCTCTCCTTGAGGAGCTTTCAGTGAAGAGCAATAAGTAATCAAAACATAAAAAATAATCTAGTCGATAGACCATCAGTAGGGTACTTTGTTATAATCAGGCAGCTACTGGTGGCCCTAAATGTGTTTGTATGCTTTCAACAAAATGGAAGCATTGGCTCACGTGTGGTGGATTTGAGAGAAGCTTGGCTCTTGGTTGCAATCTGTAGATGCCAAGGTACCAAGCTTCATCAAGCATTGAATAATCAAAATATGTAATTGGGCTGAGAGGCTATTTCCTCATGGCAGCACTTTTAAAGAAACAAATGTGTGCCCTTTCCTTTAAATCCCATTTAGAATGGTGTCAATCAGGTTTACGTAACATAATGTAACTAACCCTTTACTCTAAAGATACATTACAGCCCTGCTTAGTAGAGAGTACCTATATCCAATTTATAAAAGCTTTTCATAGACTCCGTTTCGGTCATTTTGATATTGGGGACCTACACCAACCCCGTAAAACCTGCCCCCTGCTATCTAATGATATCAGTATCGATGGGCTTTATGGGTCGGTGGCAGACTGGCTCACGTCAGCCAGTGACATCTTTGCTCCCCTAACTAAGTTTCCCCAATCCCGGCACAGCAACTCCCACAAATGGTTTACCCCTCATCTTAAGACCCTCCACCTGGAACTTCGGCAACTTGAGCGTAAGTGGAGGAGAGACTACTGCTCTCTAAGTAGAGATGCCTATGTGGCCGCCCGCAATAGGTACAAACTGGCCATCATCACAGCAAAAAAAGCTTACGCTTCAGGGAAAATCTTATCTGCCCCCTGCCAGTCGAAAGAAATCTTCAAAGTTCTTAATGAATTTACCTCCGACCCTAGGACGCTCCCAACTCAGGCCCCCACACAGGAAGCATGCAATACCATTAGCACCTTTTTTATTGAAAAAATTGTATTGATTAGGGACACCATTCCAGTTATTCCTCCTGGCGCTGGATCTGTCTCCCCTCCCCACAACACTGTCTCACTTACACATTTTCCCCTTCTAGATTCTACTTCTCTGGCCACTCTCGCCACTCGCATCAAGTCTGGTTCTCCAGACGACTGTTGCCCCCCCTCCATACTCCGTGACATCTGCCACTCTCTACCCGACTGCATCCTCCCTCTGTTAAACACCTCTCTCTCTTCCGGTACGGTGCCTGGCGCCTTCAAGGAGGCTGTGTTGGTGCCCCTTCTGAAGAAGCCAGGGGCTGACCCCGCCGTCCCGGCAAATTACCGTCCAATCTCTCTCCTACCTTTCTTTTCTAAAATCCTGGAAGCCCACGTCACCACCTGTCTCTCACAGTTTATCGAGAGTTCCAACTCTCTTGAGGCTAACCAAGCCGGCTTCAGACCCAGCCACTCTACGGAGACAGTGATCTTGGCCGTGCTGGATGCCTTGAGAGACGGTGTCGACAAGGGTACCCCCGAGGCCTTGGTATTATTAGATCTGTCAGCCGCTTTCGACACGGTGGATCATAACATCCTTCTCCACCGTGTCGAGCAGGCTGGCATCCAAGGCCTGCCGTTGGCCTGGGTCAAATCCTTTTTGACCGCAGGACTCAGACCCTTAGTTTGGGCACTTTCAGGGCTCCCAGGGAGCATTCGCCCTGCGGGGTCCCCCAGGGTTCTTCTCTATCCCCTCTTCTTTTCAATCTTTATCTTCGCCCCCTTCTTTTTTCATTGAGGCAGTGGGACGTCACCGTGTTTAATTATGCGGACGACCTACAACTCATCTTTTCTCTTAACTCCCCCTCTGCTATTCCCAACTTTCAGGCAGTCATGTCCCACATCCTCCATTGGATGGGCCACAACCAGCTAAAATTGAACCCCGGTAAGACGGAGCTCCTCCTTCCTGGCAGGAGCGCCACCTTCTGGGGGCCACAATTCTGGCCGGCGGAACTTGGTCCCTCCCCCACTCCTGTGACCTCGGTGAAGAGTCTGGGGGTCACAATCGACTCCGGCTTATCCCTTGGGCCGCAAGTGGGGACGGTGGTCTAGTCCTGCATCTACCAGCTGTGCAGGATCAGGAAAGTGGCATACCTCCTTACACCTGATGCCCTCCTGCGGGTCATCATGGCCCTCGTCCTCTCCCGCTTAGATTTTTCTAACGCAATCTACCACGGTCTGCCTAAAACATCGATGGCCAGACTGCAAGCGGTTCAAAATCAAGCGGCGAAACTGGCCCTAGGGATCCCAAAGTGGCAATCCGCCAGGCCCCTCCTTGCCAAACTCCACTGGCTCCCTGTCACCTCAAGGGTAGCCTTCAAGATCGGCTGTATCATCTTTAAGTCGTTAGCTGGGGCCTGTCCCGCTTTTGTAAAATCTCTCATCATTCCCTACCGCCCATCCCGGGATCTGAGATCCGCTCACCTTCATCTCTTGACCGTCCCCTCTTACAAGCTCTGCAGATCTGGAGGCCGGAGATTTGCACACCTGGCCCCCAAGCTATGGAACTCTTTTCCTTCACTTCTCAAAACCTCTAACTCTTTTACCCTTTTCCGTAAGTCTTTAAAAACCTGGCTTTTCCCCCAATCTGGCTAGTCTTTCTGTCCTCTTTACTTCCAACCAGCGCCAGGAAACCCATGGTGTCAGTGCGCTTTACAAGCACCCCTTACAATACAATACAATACAATACAACCATTGGATGTCTGCCGAATTGGTGATCAGTGAAGGAAATTCTTGCCAATATCCTGCCTGCTGTGATAACCTCTTTAGTAAAAGAAAAGGTTTGCTATTCCCAGCTGTCCGACGATATGGGATGAGAGCAAGTAAATGGCAACATCAATGTTACATTTACACATTTTGCAAATTCGCTAAATGAAAATGTTATTTGTTGATGTATATGGATTTTTACATCTTGAGATATGTTTGCAATGATTTTGTTGAAACTAATATTAAAAAAAAAGCAGGGTCGACTAAATATGATCCGTGTCCCGTGTTTCTGGACAAAGATTTGAAAAGAGTAGGACATCTGTGTCTTTAAAAACACAATGTGTAAAAATCTCATCTGGGTAATTTTTCACACGCATTGCCCGAAGGCTGCAGTACGTCAAGCTAGCAAATTTCTACCAGTAAAAATTCAATGTTTATGCAGCAGTATTTGCCATTCAGGTTGCAATCCTTACTTTGCAGAATTATAATTACTGTGGTAGAATATAAAACATTTTTCTGCACTAAAGGCATTGACTTCTAGATAACAGTCTACAAATAAAAAAATAAAATAAATTGGGGCTTGTGAGACCTTCATGATTCAGCTCTTAAAGCAGGATTTGTTAAATTCTATGAATTTCATTATTCATATATATTCTCCAACCCTTTAGGATTGTGCTTACGTTTTGATAGTTTGAAAAAGCAATTAGAAATGAGAACGAAGGGCTCATTGGGTTTGCATGATGGGCACAATATTTTACTCTCTTCCTAATGAGCCCTGCCTGATGCATGGCCCATGCCACGTCATCCAGGAGTGGCCGCTGGGCCCTACAGTCACTTATGTGTTGTTTATGGGGGAAGCGCCAAGCACAACGTCGCCTGAGATACGAGCACCTGATGGAAATGTCAGCTTTAATAGGCCGCATCTGAAAGCGTCAATAATATCTACTTAAGCTCCTAGTAGGACAATAAATCACCTGGGAAAGCCATTCTCGAGATGTCAATTTATGGAGGAGCCACATGGATTTATGAAGCAGAATTTTATTGTGGCTGTTTGTCCAGGGGCCCTTTGCATGCTGGGCGTTAAGCTCCTACTTAACAACGTTAACCGGTCCTAGAAGCAATTTGTAGTTGATTAAAAAAAAAAAGACTAAGGCGTCTCACACATGACCTAGGGACACTTGACCGCAGTATGTAATGCAAGTGTTCAATAAGGAAAAGGTAGATATGTTTCAGGTTCATGCTTGGATTAGTCTAGCTGAGGGTATATTTTGTATATAACCCCCTTTATCATCTTGTAAGTGTGATGTGCTCGAGACTCTGGAAAGCATAGGAAGATGAAGCTTGAGTCTTCCGAGAAGCTGCATGTGCCTCTAGTTCGTAAACTGTAAACTTGGCTGTAGGACCATTAGAAACTTTCCTGATGAATAGTAGCATTACAAATGCAAAAATGAAACCTCTTAACAGTTTCGACAACATCAAATCCACTACCTTAGTGCAGTGATGCACCTAATGTTTGCATTGGTCTTTTACAAGATGTCCTAGTCACCCACCTAGTCATAATTCCTACATTGACAAAACACTACATCTTCGTACGCTCTAGAGCTTCTCCAGTTGTGTGACCTTTAAGCATTTGACCAGTGAAGGTTTCTCTTAATCCTATAGTGTCTCCCATTTTCCCCTACTGCCATTATTTTTCATCAGATGCAACCAGAACACAGAAAGAGAGACTGAACTCCTTATATAGTTCCCAGCGGGGCCGAGCTCAAGTCTTGCTAGCACTGTCTCTTCAGACTTCTGAGACGACTGGGGATCTGTCACGACATCTGGCTCAATAGACCATCCTTTGACTCAGAGTTAAGTTTCTCCCTCATTTTAGCCTACGCGCAGTCGACCCAGAGTAAGACACTCACAGGGCGTAAGCCTTTGCGGATGGGCAGAGAGGAGACAAGGGTGTCTTTCCTTTTATTATTATTATTAAAAGAAGATAATGCCATTATAGCTTCAAGGAACATATATTATATACTGTATACATTTCACTTATTTTTGGAGTTTAGCACTTAAGATTGGAGAGATTAAGAGCACTTTTTCCTGGTGGTAGTTAGAGAATCCGAGGACGCTTCTTCAGGTGCGGGGGACACCAAAAATGATGGTCTCACCTGGCGCCACCAGTGCGATAGCCAGCCCTGATGGCAAGTAGTCCAATGAGTGGCATGAAAATATTGGGTAGCTCGTTTTGGAAGTGCATGGCACTCGCTGCACCTATCAAAAGTACCCAGGCACATTGCCACCTTACAGCATGGCTGAGACAAGGTTAGTCAGTGCCTTCCAAATACAGTTTAAGTTGGTTGAATAGTGACATGCTCTTTTCAACTCGCTAAAAATGCTGTATTTAATTTAGGTGGGTTGGATGAATAATGCTGTATGTTTCACTTTGGAGTTCTGAATGATTTCAAGTAAACAGTGAGAGCGAGGCTCAAGTTGTAAGTGTAGTGTTGCTTGTATAGCGCACGTATCACCCCAGACGTGGCATCAAGGCGCTGTAAGCATACCGTTAAGGAACCCTTCCTGGCCTCTCCCTGTGAATTGCCCACTCCTGGGACCCTCTAGGGTGAACGCCAAGCATCCTAGCGCTGTTGGGGCCGTTGTGGAGATTAAGCAAGCTATTGCCCAGAGTTGCAGCGTGGGACACATGATTAAATTAGGCACCGAGGAGAGAATTATCAGGTCTGAGGAAATTGAGCCCAAGACCCGCCGAGGCTCTAATTGAACCCTGGTCCCGGGCCAGACCTCTGCATCAGGGTCTGCCGCTCTAGTCATTGAGCCACACTTCTCCACAAGTTGTCTATGATGTCACTCTGAACTCTGAGGTGCAAAACATCTTAACAGAGTTACCCATCTCGGGTGTATTCTGTATACTTCTCTCAACACCCTTGTCCCCTGCTGAAATAAGTTAGTCACGGGTGGCAGAGTCCTGTAGAGCCTTACACATGACCTCAGCTCCCTCAGTTACACTGTTCCATGAATACTAAAGATTATACCTGGAGTCCTGAGACCCATCGCTTCCACTTTCTAACCAAGTTTCCCTTCCCCACACAAATTGTAAATAAAGTACCTCCCATAACCACACTCTTTTATACCTGTATCTTCTCAAATATGTAAATAACTAGTGTCTCCTCATCATCGCTCTGGCATTAGCATTCCCTCCCTAGCCCAAATATTAAAAAATATATAGCATCTGTCCCACCGCCCTCAGTTACTCTGATGTCAGAACAGCAAATAGTCAGGTTTTGAAACTATGTTTGTGCCAGCTGTACAGAGCAATGTATGAGCAGTGCTATAAAAGCTGTAAATAAGTGGTGCAGAGAAGTTTTATATTATGTTGGGTTACGCTATACAGATTTGTTGAGCGCACCATCACCCAGAGGGGTACTCTGGTGCTGAGCAGGGGTGAGTCTAGCCACACCAAGGACCTAGTGGGACCACTCAAAAAGCCAGGTCTTCAGCTTCTTGTGGGGTCCAGTAAGTGAGGAGGTGGCTCTTGTGTAGCGGCTGGCAGTTCTATGCTTTAGGTGTTATGTAGGAGAAGGCTTGACCGCTGGGTCTGGTTTTCTGCATGTGTTGGATACGTGCAAGTCAGAATCCAGACGAGTAGATGTGTCTGGAAGGTTCATGAAAGCCAATGCGATTACTGCAGTGTGCTGAGCCAGTGTTATGTAGTGCCATGAAATTGTGGGTGAGGATTTGTAATTGTGCTCATTAGTGAATGGAGAACTAGTGGAGCTACTTCAGATGTGGTGTGATGTGATGTGAGTGCGGAGTGGCAGGTTGAGGGTTGATCTGGATGAATAGTACTGAATGGTCTGCAGCCTTCTGGTGAGCTTTTCTTGATATTGGCATTGCGGAAGTTCGCATAGTTAAGCTTATTTGTGACCAGGTTGTGCGTGATAGTTTTCCGGCTCCTGATAGGATGCAATTTGAAAATCTTTCTTAGCATCTTCAGGGTATTGAAGCATGAGGTAGTGATTGCATTGTCTTGGGCAGTCATGTCTAGTTTGCTGCTGCTGATGTGGTTCTAGTTATGGGTGGAGGGGTGGTTGTTAGTCCTAGCTCTGTTGGCCATCAGATGGAGTCCCACAGTGATGTGCTCTTCCCGAAGATCATAATTTCGGTCTTGTTGGTGTTCAGCTTTAGACAGTTGGTGTTCACCCAGTGGGAAGATTCAGTCATGCAGGCATTGTACCTGTTCCGGGTACTGGGCCTCTAGTTTGTGAGGGAGGAAATGCGTTGTGTGTCTACAGTGTAGGATGGTAGACATTGATATTGTGAGAGCGGATAATGCTGGCAATCGGGATCATATATGTGTTGGAGAGAGTTGTGCTCAGGGAAGGTCCTTGCAGTTCTCTGCAGATGAGGTCTCAGGTGAGATGTACCGTGCCAGGCTGACTGACTGGGCCCTTGCAGTCCGGAACGAGCAGTTACATTGGAGTGCGTGTGTTAAGGCGTTGGCAGTTGCCCAAGGCTCCAGATTCGAGGGCCCCCCTGAGAAAGTGTTCTTTCTAGCTCATCTCTGTGAATATTTATATTTTAATCTTTCATGTAGAATTCAATATTGTTACGCAGTATAAGGTTTTAATCCGCAAAAAATGGGTAATAAGATTCAAAGTCGTTCCAAACAGTTGCTGCAAAATATTTCTTACCCCTGGCCCCCAAAATCTTTAAGAAGACACTAAAGAAGTGTTACTAAAACCCGGTTTAATGGCACATAGTTTTCTTACTTCTTATTTATACACGGTAGTGACAAACTCAGATAAGCGAGCTGTAGTTGTCGGCCGCGAGGTTTTAAAATCTGCCAGAATGAGAATTCTTCTATTTTTGCCTCTAACCATATGGTGAGGAAGTGTTGTTTTTATCTACATATAGAACGCTCTGCATTGTTGATGACGTGGCCTTCTATTTTCAACACTGTTATATTTTCTTTCCTGAATTGTTTCACAGCTGACATCTGGTGTGAAATGTGCCTTTTGTTTACTTTATCAAATCTTTTGGAGCTTATATGTTCCAGGAAATGTCAAGATATAATTTAACCATCTGCAGGTGTTGTTGCAGGGATTTCTGGGAGAGCTTAATTTGCATAGCTTGTTACAAAAGGGCCATCTAAATCCTCCTGCCTTTTGCCCTTACCTAAGATCTTACCACAGAAGCAAGGCGTCTGACCTCGTTTATTTATAGGGTTCCTAAGCGGCTTGGCTGACTTGAAACGGATACCAGCGCCGGGGCCATCTGACTGAGGAAAACCAGTAGCTCACGAGTCGACCAGGAAGAGGCCACGTCGGTGGCTTAACGCAGGCCCCAGCAGGACACTTCAGGAGGGCCCCCAGCCTTTGAGGCGGCCACATTTAGTCTAATGCTAATGGATATGAGAGACTCGGGAGCCCCTCCTCGCATCCTGAAGGGGACCTCGTCATGTTGCGTTACGTCATAGCCACGTCATTAACAGAACGGCTCCTTTGATTTAACCCGGGGTCTGAATGTTAAATTTAAAACGCACAACTGAGGGATTTTAATCGCCGTGTATGTGTAGTAACAGAAGATTACCATGAGTGGCATAAAGGGGCCCCTCGCACCCGGGGCCTATCATGTGACACTGCACTTTTGTCAGCCCTAGGTACCATTGACCCCTCACTTTTGTCAGCCCTAGGTACCGGTGATACTGCACTTTTGAGAGCCCTAGGTACCAGTGACACTACACTTTTGACAGCCCTAGGTACCAGTGACCCCTCATTTTTGTCAGCCCTAGGTACCGGTGACACTGAACTTTTGACAGCTCTAGGTACCAGTGACCCCTCACTTTTGACAGCCCTAGGTACCGGTGACACTACACTTTTGACAGCCCTAGGTACGAGTGATACTGCACTTTTGACAGCCCTAGGTACCAGTGACCCCTCACTTTTGACAGCCCTAGGTACCAGTGACCCCTCACTTTTGTCAGCCCTAGGTACCGGTGACACTACACTTTAGTCATCCCTAGGTATCAGTGACACTGCACTTTTGACAGCCCTAGGTACCAGTGACCCCTCCCTTTTGACAGCCCTAGGTACCAGTGCCTCCTTACTTTTGTCAGCCCTAGGTACCGGTGACACTGAACTTTTGACAGCTATAGGTACCAGTGACCCCTCACTTTTGACAGCCCTAGGTACCAGTGACCCCTCACTTTTGACAGCCCTAGGTACCAGTGACCCCTCACTTTTGTCAGCCCTAGGTACCGGTGACACACCGATTTTGTCAGCCCTAGGTACCAGTGACCCCTCACTTTTGTCAGCCCTAGGTACCAGTGACCCCTCACTTTTGTCAGCCCTAGGTACCAGTGACACCGCACTTTTGTCAGCCCTAGGTACCATTGACACCGCACTTTTGGACGCCCTAGGTACCAGTGACCCCCTCACTTTTGTCAGTCCTAGGTACCAGTGACACTGCACTTTTGGCAGCCCTAGGTACCAGTGACACTGCACATGTGACAGCCCTGGCCTGGGCTCCAGTGACGCACAACGTGTGACAGCCTGGGCCCAGTGACGGTGCACTTTTGACCGCTATGCCTGTAGGAAAGCAGGTTTTACTTGTAAAGATGCGCTATCAGCATCGAGAGGAGTCCCTTTCCATGGATGCTGTTCGTCTCCCTTTTCAATGAGTTGTGGCTGAATATTCTCGGTGTTTGATGAGAGTGGAGGGCAGGGCCGAATTACAAATGCATCTTCAAGAGCGCAGGAAGTATGTGAGTTTGTGAGACGTGAAGCATTCGATAATCATGAATTGTTTCTAATCGTAAACTCCACCTAAGGTTATTTTTGGCCGGTGTGTGATTCGTGTTGAAGTTCTGTCTTCTGTTTTATGATGCTGCTTGCGTCAGCTGGTGCCCAACACATTTTAGGCCAAGCATGGATTTAGAAATGCAGTGTGCTCTGCTGTGCAGGGTTGTTGTGCCTCGCTGCCCAGAGCGAGCTCTCGGGCAGGGCTGACGACCAGCAGCGGCTGTGGGGTTTTGTTTTGTTCTCTTGCCACATTAATCCGTTACACACTACTCCTGAGTGCAGGCTCCAAGGAATGCCCGGACTCAGAGTGATTCATTCGACAACCAGCGGTGATGTACGGATTCTTCTGGGTGAATGAGGGGATCTAATTGGTGGCGTGGCGGAGTGTCTGTCGTGAAAGGCCTTCTGTAATGTAATATCGAATGACTGACCGGTAATGAAATCAGCCTCTCCGGGAACTCTGCACTTACTGCTTACCAGGGAATAATCCTGTATTATTGACACATTTTAGTTAATAAACCTTAAATCACGGTACTGAGACGTGGACTTTGAAGCAAACCTAATTATGGATGTCCCTGTTCCCCCATGGCTTAAAAGCAACATCTTTAGATTAACTCCGAAAGTGTTCATTAATTAGCGTGTGATTGATTAATAATTTCGGATCCCATTCAGGGTGCAGGGCATTTTAAGGTTAGGTTAGCTGAAGCTATAGTAGCGAGGATCATTCGAATCTGTGTTTATGCAATGGACACAGGTCTCTAAACCACGCCACGCTAACCGTGGAATAAAACAAAACACAGTAGAAATCCTCAAGAATTGCTCCCTAGTGGCTCTTAATACTCATTAGTCAGAGGTTTGTGAACACCTTTCAAATGCTTGATTCTGGCATGTTACAAACTAAGGCATGCCCAAGAATTCATCTATTCAAGAAAAGAAATAGACTGGTGAGAGACGAAGACTGTCTGTCTAAATGAACCCACTTAAGAGAGGATGCATGATGCATGATGTATGCAGCAGACACCTGACAGTGGTACAGGAACAACTGTAATATTAAGAAGCAGCAGCACCAACACATTGTCCTTGTCCACTAACTAAGCATTCTGAAAGATAGAGGGACTGCAAGTGTAGGAAGGGAGAGGTGAAAGGTTAAAGAGCATGGGTGGTCGGCAATAGGAAGGTACTACTGGGGGCAACAGACAATGGTTTCAAATCTTGGAATCATACCATTTATTTAAAGTTTGCTTGACGAAACAAGCAGCCAACCTAACAACCTTGTCATGTGCTGGTGTGATGAGCCATCTTCTGTGATAGGAAGACTACTCAATCCCAATCTGGGACCCCTTAATCGAGTGTAAACCCAGTGTAGGTGTTGGAAAACCCCAATGTTTTCTCAAGTGATCTCTTCGCCGGGTCTTCTGCTCCCAAGTAATATTTCAGTAGGGTTTGCATCTTGCACGTGTAAACCTATGTCTCATTCCAACTTGGCTATATCTAGGTACATAACAATAGTGGTTAACGAGGGCAGTTATTTATCCAGATGTTTTACTAATACTTAAAAAAAAATGATCATCAGTTAGTGCACATCACCAATCAGTTTGTAAACCGGAGCAGGGGCCGGACAGTATAGTAGCAAAGACAAAGAATAAAAAAAAAGGAGGGGAGAAGATGGAAACTAATGATTTTAACGATTTAAAGTTTTTTATTTTTGACCTTATGTGGGTTCTTTAAATGGTAACGGCAATTGTGTCTTAATACTCGTTAAAAGTAGTCATAATGTGTTTCTTTTTATGGTAACATCACAAAAATAAACGTGTAAATTCAAACAGTTATTTACATAAAGAAAGTGTTCAAGAAGTAGTTAACCGTCAAAAAGTCAGTGTTTCAACAATATGTGCACAAATTCAGAGGACCTTCTTAGGGACAGTTACATATTTAAACTCGTAAGACTAAGCCTGGCTACAGAGAGTTCCACGAAGTGGCAAAAAAATTACCTGCGCTCTGCGGAGTTCAGCAAGTGACGAAGTGCGGTAAGTCGCACTGCTCGTGCTGGTTTGTAGCACCAGGAGGTTCTGTAAAATCAGCACAAACTGCACAATGCAAGAGGACACTGCTTCTTTCTTCTGCTCAAGTCGCTGTTCCACTCGAGCTGCAGCTTCCTCAATGCGAGTAAAAGGTTACTCAACGCGGGAGGTAGCAACCTGCCTTTACTGCCGCATTGAGAATTCTCACGGGAGGTGGCCTAGCGTATGACTTTCCTCATTTGTGCTTGCCAACTTAACATTGGCAAGCTACGCGAGAGGAAAAACTCCCCTTTGTGGATTTTTCGGAACTCAAAATTCCGCGAACTCCACGGACGGAGTGGAATTCGTTACCCACCCCTAACTAAAACAGCAAGCAATGTGTCATTGGTTAGTAAACCTAGTAGATGATCAACTTTGTTAACCTAGACATTCTATAAGCAACCCAAAACTCAGATGGGGGATTGCTTGTATCCAGTGTCAAGAAAAAAGTGTAAACTGAACTAATTACAGTGACATTTTTGAAAATGTGAAACTGGAATTATCAATATATTTTTCGTATTTGCATGATGCATTGGCGCAGAGGAACATGTATCCATCTTGGACCGGGCAGGATTAGTGTTTCCTTCTCTCCAATGCAAATTATGTTGTGTTGGACTGACTATTTCTAGAACCAAACTTGTGACTCTCAACACATTTTAAATCACTTATCTGTAAATATAGAAAATATCACCTCTTATTGCTCACTAGTGGTTAGGATAGAATAAGATGGTCTACAAGAAAGTGTTGCTAAATTAATAGCTTTAAATGGTAAATGGTGCAAAGGTATGTAGGCTACTTGCTTATTTTATCCTTGAGCCTTTTGCAGGTCCACTGAATCCCAGTGATTCTCTCGTGTGCTTTCCCCCACAACTCCCGCTCCATGTGTGTACTTCCGCCTAGGAATCTTTCGCCTCAATGTTGCTCTCTCCTGTGCAACTCCTGCCTCCCCTGCGCCCCATGTTGCTATCTCCTATGTATGCTCCTCGCCCCTGCCAAACATCTTCCGCCCGCAATGCTCTCTTCCTCTTTTGCCCATCGCAAACCAACCCCCGTGTTTCATCTCGTGCGCCTGCCCCGCAACCTGGATGGAGGTCGCGCTCCAGTTCCTATGCCGCCAAAGAAAGCACTCAACACGTTGGTGGTCAAAGTGGGGAGGCCCCAATGCCGACATGTTTTATTAAATACTTTTACCCTTATCTGCTGATTACATTACTAAGGGCCCATCTGCCGCAGCTAATATTTAGTTGGACCAGAGTCTTTTGCCCTGTCTTTTGTATTTTGTCTTGACGCCTCCTGACCGCACATTAATCGGATAACTTTGTTTGATTACTGGAATATGTGCCCCCTTATTATTAGTCTTCTCCTCACTACCGCTATCCTAGCGGCACCTTCCTCCCCCCTCTCCCCCTACTACCCTCACTACCCTCCTCCTCAAATTCCCAACATGGCCACCTCTCCAGTTAAGTCTGGAATTAACTGCTTCCAAATCATTTATCCCCTTAATGTGTCTAAAGCTTCAGCAAAACGGTTCAAGCATAACACCATTGAACGTTTTCCTGATTCCCTCTTTGTTGACCAATTCTATAATGGTCATTATGAGCGATTAAAAAATGACTTAATTTTTTTCACTCATGACATTCCCTCCTGGTCCACCAGCTTCTATAATTCCCTCAACGTCACCTCCTACTCATCTATCCCACATAGGACCCAGCAAAAAATGTCTCCCTCTACTTGTTTCAATAGTTCCCTCACTATCTCAATTTTTATAACCATGGTACTATCTTGATCTAATCTAAAGTCACTTGTCCTCTCTCTTTGACCACCTCTTCCCCGCCCTACTCCTGAGACTGGGATCTCCCTTGATTCTTCATCTAGCTCCACCCGTTACTCCCTATCTCCTCCCCAGAGCCCCTTATACTCAATTAGGCCGCACTCCCAGGAGGCACAGGCCGTTCCTCTTCCCCCATTACCCCGTTCCCACCTCTCCCATGCTACCACCTCTGCCCTGCTTCCCCCCACCCATTGTGCACCCCCCCTTAACACGTCTGCCATACCTCTAGCTAATACTCGCTTCCACTCTGCACCGTTCCGGAATTCCAATCTTACCTCCTCCCTCCTACCCCACCTGCCATCTCCTCTATTTAGTCTTCTCCCCCTTTTTAGCCTTCTCCTCCTTTTCCCTGTTCCCTCCTCTCCCATTCTTCACCCTACCTATTATGCACCCCCCCTCAATACGTCTGCCATACCTCTAGCACATACTCTCTTCTTCCACTCTGCACCTGGTATTTCAATTTTACCTCCTCCCTCCTACCCGAACCTGCCACCCCCTATTTAGGCCTCCTCTCCTACAACCTGTTCCCCAAGTTAACTTTCCATACATTCCCCCTATCCCTCCTCTTCTCTTCTACTCTACCTGCTCGCCCCCTCGCCTTGTTCCCCAATTTCTTCACTAACCCCTTGGATCTCTCTTCATCCCCCTATTCCTCCAGTAATGTTGCTCAACCATATCCCCCCTCGGTAATCCCCTCCCTTTCCTTCCCTTAGACCCAACAGAACCACTTTCTGTCTACAACTACCCTACAACCCAACCACCCTCACTCTGCCTGGGGTCCATTCCCTCACATCCACCTCTCCTAGCTTACAGGACCTTTTCAACCACTTCCCCTCTCTTCAACCCAAACCCCCTGCCACTCTCTGACTCCCCTTTTTCCCGTCCTTGCTTGCCGCCCTCCCTCCTTGTTCCTCACCAATTTCCCCCTAACTATGACCTCAATTGTAATCCTCCATACAATATCAACAAAGATAACTCTTTTCACCTCCGATGCACCAACAACCACTCTCAACCATCATCTATCTCCACCTTTGAACCTTGTACTCCAATACCAACCTCGCACTCACACCTCTCCCTGCCCTCCCTCGCCAAATGCGCTCCCTCCTGTAACCATCAAGCCACCTAACTTACAGTGCTCAGCCATACTCTCTCTGGAAAATAAGTTAGGAGCTCTCATCACCTCCATCACCCAGCTTGAAGCTACCATCTTACTCTTAAGCACTAAGATTTCAACCTTTCCAAACACCCCAACTCCCTTGGCAAATACTCACTTCCCCAAACCCCTGATAAATACCTCGCCCCCACGCCCCAAAAAAGCCAGCCACAATCTGTTCTCTGCAGACATCACTAACCTACAGGCAAGTTACAAGACCTCGAATGCCTCCCCCCTTCCACTTTCCTCTCCAAGTAACCCTACTATCTACACTAATCCTACCGTCTCTTCTGTCAGAACTAATCGTCTGCCTTCTTCCTCCCTGGCACCCTCTTACAAGAACAATATCCCCATCACCCCTCATAGCCCAATTGCCCCTGTCACCAAAAGTCTCGTCAGAGCTCTGCTGTTTGCTCCACAACTGCAGATCTGTAATGAAACACAAACTTGAAATTTCTGACACCATCATCCTTCACAATCTCAACATGCTCTTTCTCACAGAGACTTGCTTCAACAACATCACTCATTCTATATTTGATCTCCTGTTACCCACTGATTACTCTATCTTTAGAAATGACCGAACAGACAAAGTTGGGGGAGGTGTTGCAATCATTTTTAGAAACTCCCTTCACCTTAAGGCTTTTCCTAACAGCTCCTTCCGTTCATTCGAATGCTTATCTCTTGAGCGTCCACTGCAAAATTGATCACCAGTCAGATTCCATGTCATTTACCACCCTCCTGGTGGCTGCTCTCCTTCTTTTTTTAGAGGAACTCACCTACTTCATCAGCTACCAATAATCTCAAAGTAACAGACAGATCTTCCTGGGAGACTTCAATCTTCACTGGGGCTCGTTGAAAAATTACTCTAATATGCGGGCCACTTTTCGGTCAGCAAACTATCTTATACAACACTGTACAGAAACAACACACTCTTAGGGCTCAATTCTGGACCTTGTTATATCTAAAGCACACATGGTTACTATTGCTATCCCTATTCATGTAGACTGGTCTGACCACTTCCTCATCCCATTCTCTCTTCACCCATCACACTCTATTACTCCAGGCCAACCTAAAAGGACTACTACCTGGTTCCGTAACATTAAAAACATTGAACTCGATACTCTCTGTGATACCCCTTTGCGATCACTTCCAAGGCTAGACCGGTACTTGGATGTCAACGATCTTACCTCCCAATGCCTCTCGGTCCTTGCACTCGAAATAGATAGTGTTGCTCCTCTCCAAAGCAAAAGGAAAAGGCCTATTCCCTCAGCACATTGGTTGAACAAATCCCTTTATGAAGAAAGGAAGAAAGAACTTGAGAATCCTGGAGAAACAATGGAGACAAGCTCCATCCACCACTAATCTTGCTTCATTACGATCAGCAAGATCCAAATACCACAAACACATCTTCCTTGAAATAGCAGCACATTTCAAAACCCTCCTCGACTCAGCCACTAACAGACCCAAAACACTATTCAACCTCATCAAAAATCCAAACTGCTCTCCTCTAACCTCCAAGTCGGAGGATTCTCCAAATAAAGCAGCGGAAGTTGCTATATTATTTGACAAAAAAGTGATATTATTGGCGGATCAGGTCATTCTTCCTACCCCGCTAGAGGAGCGTAAATACTTAGTCATTTGGCAGAACTTTGACGCCATCTCTGAAGATGCCCTCCTCAAATGCATCCTCGAAACAAACCTTGCCATTGACTTCTTCACCCATACTCTTTATGATTAGACCAGTCTGATTAATCTCTCCCTCAGTCAAGGCTCCTTTCCTGTTACCTTTTAAAACAGGACAGATTACCTCTCTTCTTAAAAAACCCACTGCTGATGTGAACGACTTCAACTTCTGCCCCATCACCAACCTCCCTTTTCTTGCAAAAATCACAGAAAGATGTGTAGCGCAACAACTTTCGCGTCATAACAAGGACAGTGATCTTCTTGACAGTTTCCAGGCTGGTTTCATTCAAAACTGCAGCACTGAAACGGCCTTGCTGTAAGTGATCGATGATGCCCTGCGTATAATCGATTCAGGGTAGTCTTGTCTTCTGATTCTTCTTGATCTTTCTGCTGCCTTTGACACTGTCAATCACAACATTCTCCTTAACACTCTTTAACAGAGAATGGGTTCGAAGGCACAGTGCTCAAATGGTTTTCCTCTTTCCTTTAGGACTGATCCCAAATGGTCAAAATAGCAAACAGTCTTTCTTCTCCATTGGCAGCAGGTGAAGGAGTCCCTCAAGGCTCTAACCTTGCACCCTCATTGTTCAATCTCCATTTAGAACAATTGGGAAAGCTCCTAAGTAAATCTGGGATCCTCCACTATCTCTATACGGATGACACCCAAATCTACCTTAAGGTGTTCTCCACTCACGATCTCTCAATCCTCAACTCTACTCTACTCAAAACTGGATGTTAACTCATCAACTCATTCTGAATCCCTCCAAAACCGAATTCCTCCTGCTTTTAACCCATCTCTCTCTCCTCCTCCTGTTCAATCTTGAATGGATCAGCTGAATCTACTTGACAATAAACCTATTTTTGTCGACAGCGCAAAATCTCTTGGTGTCTTACTCAACAAAAGGCTCAATCTACTCTCCCACATCAACTTCATAGAAAAGGTTGCTCGATACCAACTGCGCCTTCTTTGGGGGATTTGATGCTTCTTCCCGGAGCAAGACCTTAAAATCCCGATCCACGCGCTGGTTCTCTCTAGATTGGCCTACTGCAATTCTCTTCTTACTCGCCTCGCCAAATCCCACCTTTCCCCTCTTAAATCTGTTCTCCATTCAGCGGCTTGTTTTATAGTTGGAGCCAAAAGAAGTGTTCACATCACACCCATTTTGTCTTCCCTCTGTTGTATTCCCATTGAGGCAAGATCAATCTACAAGACGGCTTGTATCACCCACAAAGCCTTGCACCCTTTCTCCCCTCGCTACCTGGCAAATAAACTGAAATTCTCTGGAGGCTCTAGACCGTCTGGTAATGCTGAAAAATTACTGCTTGAGCCTCCCACATTCAATATGGAAAGATCGATGGCTCAATCCTTCTCTGGCAATGCAGTGAGAATCTGGAACTCGCTTCTGCCGCAGCTCCGCACCACCACCACCTGTACCCGGACCTTCAAAACTGACCTCAAATCTCTTCTCTTCCAAAGACACTTCCATAACTAATTCACGCCCTTTCAAGTCCCTCAAGGAAGTTCTTTCACTATTGGAAATTTTGTATTCTATTACAGGGCCGGAGGCTTCAGATTATGCTTCTCAATCTTTACTGCATTAAACACATCAGCCAATGAAAATGAATATTTTCACAAAAAACAGTAAATAAACTTCCCATGACCACACATGAATATAGGCACGCCCCCATAGTCCATAAGAACCCCTCGCGTGCTCTCATCATCCTCTTTCTTTGCTGCTCACAAGTCAGAGTTAAGTGCACCTCCCCTCAGGTCCCCTCAACCTGCTTGTGGTTTGGGATACTGTTTGGGGTTTATATTGCTATGATTTGATGTTATTGCGGGACCATCCGCCTATACTTGGGGCTAATTGTGTTGCCATTTATTATTGCTGTTAATGTATTTTGTTCTTGATTATCGCACTCTCTGACTTAACCTCATTTATAATCTCGCTTTGGGCCTTCAGCTTCGGCTGTTATTTTCCGCTGTAGAGCGTTCGCTTCAGGCGCTTATTCCAACGGTCTTCGACCGGCAAGGGGCCGTGCCGCTTTTCAGTGGAGCCCGGTACCGGCTGCCCTAGGGCGCGCATGGTCTCCCCTGATACGCCCTGAGGTTTAGACCGGGTGGCTCTCGCTCGACGCGCACGTCCGTATAGCTGACCAAATTGGGCTGCTTTTGGTAGATTTTGGTCGCTTTTTGGGCTGCGCGCCTCGATGCGATACCCTGGCTTACAGGAACGCACGTGCTCACACGTTCCACACACCGACGTGCTCCTTCTTCGATCGGCAGAGACTTGGTTGTAAAATAGTAGAGGCCCAGGGTGTGCACACGCTCAGGAGATTTAAGGGCCGAGGTCACTGACCTACTGGACTACAGCTTTGTTGAGGGGGTTTGGGTAATGTTGCCGGATTGTTTCGTATTTGTGTGCTTGGGCTGATAACCTCCCCGCCCCCCCCCCCCCACCCCCGCCCCATTACCCTCCCGGTGTGAGACATTCCAGAGTGTTCTCCCGCGTACCGCAAGGTGTTTTTTCCGCACCATGGAAGATTCGGTACAGTATCCGGACGAAGAAAATGCCGGTGGGGAGGAAATGGTTGAAGGACAACAGGTCGCTATCTTGGAGGACAATATTGTGGTAGCGTTGGATGCCTCGGTCCAAGCTTCAGTGAATCGAGCTATGGAGACGAAGGTCCCTCAGACAGTGCAACAGGCACTCGCAGTTGCCCTGCGCCCTCTACGGAAACAGCTAGAGGGCTACGTGAAACGCCATGGATACGCCAAGAAGAGAAAAGGGAAGCAGGCGGCCTCCACTTCCACCGCTGCGGGTTCGGCCGACCAGCAATGGCCACATTCTCAGTCTTTGGCTTCCCTGCCGGCGAAGGGGACATCGGACCACCCCCAAGCGTGTGGTAAAGCGAGATCCAAAAGATCGGCACCAATGGACACCGATACCACCACCACCACCAATACCGATACTGATACGGACACCGACACTTCAGTGGAACAACCTCCCCCTCCCAAAAAGGCCAAGGTTGTCCCCAAAACAACGGAGGACAAGGTCGCCAAAACCTTCAACTTTGATCCTTCGGATATCGTACAACCGCAGTCCTCAGACTGGGTCCCGCCGCAAGAAGTTTCTGATTATCTCCATGAGAACCTCAGGAAGAGCTTCGATAGGGAAGTCCGTAAGAGGTTGCGGTCGGAGTGTCCTCGCCCAGATATCCCGGATGGGGTGGCTGACACTCCAGAGGTAGACGCCAGTATGCTAACCTTCTTAAAGAGGTTCTCGATGGACCCCAAAAGGGGGTTGGATCGGGCTTGGCGGGCATGCCAAGATAAGCTGCTCGATGTTGTAGGGCCTCTGGCAAAAATCTTGGAGATGGCCCTGGTGGCCAAAGAAGGGGCGTCTTCGGTGGATCCGGACGTATTGGCAGGCTGGGCTCAGCGCGCTATTTGCTTAATAGGCAATGCGAACTGCGCGATCTCTTCCGAGAGGCGCAAGTCATTACTCCTACGGATCGATAGCAATCTGACTGAACTTGCCGAAGCTGAGCCAGGTCCTCTGGCAGGGGGTTTTCTATTCGGAGACCGCTTTGTCAAGGACGTCACTAAATACGTGGGGACCTTCACTGCCTTGGATAAGGCACAAGGCCGGGGTCGCTCGTCAGGCCGAGGTTTTCAGCAAGGCTCCCAAAGAGGAGACTTTGGCCGCGGTCATGGAGAGTGGGACTCCACCCGTGGTGGCACCTTTTACCCATCCAGACCAAGGTTCAACAACGGTCGTTTCCAGTCGGGAAACAACAGAGCGAGCTTCAAGTCAAGCCAGAATACCGGTGAGTGTAACAGATGTTTCTCTACTTCCATTGGGGGGGCGCACGCTGCATTGTCTGCCACAGTGGCAAGCTTTGACTCAAGACGCTTGGGTGCTGCAGACCATTCAAGAGTTTCAGCTGGAGTTCTACTCTCGCCCAACGCAAGCGTTTCCCCCTCCACCTCTCCATTTTTCCCAACTAGATCACAATTTCAAAGACTAAAAGGTGGCGGACCTGCTGAAGAAAGGCGCGATTGCTCAGTGTCAGACGGGCCATCGCGGTTTCTTCAGCAATGTCTTTCTTGTTCAGAAGAAAGGGGGTGGCAACAGGCTAGTGCTCAACCTCAAAGAGTTCAATCAATACCTAATGTACAACCATTTCAAAATGGAAGGTATTCATTTGTTAGCAGACTTATTACAAGAAAACGATTGGTTGGTCCGCCTGGACCTCAAAGATGCATATCTTTCTGTACCGATTTTTCCTCCACATCGCAGGTTCCTGCAGTTTCTCTGGAACGGCCGTTGCTACGAATATTTGGCCCTTCCTTTCGGTCTCTCCTCAGCTCCCTGGTGCTTCACCAAGGTGATGAAGCCGGTGGTAGCCTATCTCAGAGAAAGGGGAGTGCGACTGATCATTTATCTGGACGATATTCTGATCATGGCGCAGGATCAGTCCGTCCTTCAGCAGCAGTTGATCATGACTACTACGCTGCTACAGGCCTTAGGGTTCGTGGTAAATCTGAAGAAGTCGGTGATGGTACCGACACATGTGATAGAATTCCTGGGATTCAAGATCAATTCTCAGACAGCGCAACTATGTCTGCCCCAAGCGAAATTGAGGGATTTGAAGAAGGAGATTGTGAGACTACTGGACAAACGAATGGTCACGCTAAGAGCACTGGCCAGAGTATTGGGGATATTGGCATCGTCTATTCAAGCGATATTCCTGGGGCCTCTGCATTACAGGGCCCTTCAACGCCTAAAGATCAGGCACCTTAAGAGGGGACTCTCATATACGGACTCTGTCTCTCTTTCGGAGGAAGTCCGAACTGAGCTCCAGTGGTGGCTAGGTCACGTGGACGCCTCGAACGGCAGGGCGATCTTCGGATCACAACCAGAGGTGGTAATAGAGTCAGACGCCAGCAGGTGGGGCTGGGGCGCGGGCTGTGGGGAGGTTTCCACAGGCGGCAGATGGTCGACGCAAGAGCTAGACCTTCACATAAATTGTTTGGAACTACTAGCGGGGTCGTTTGCGATTCGCACGTTGTCCCCGAAGAAGACATCTTGTTGCATTCTCCTACGCCTGGACAATGTGTCGGCGGTGAAGTATATCAACAAGTTGGGCGGCACGAGGTCGTCTCTTCTTGTCCAAATAGCCAAGGACTTCTGGCACTATTGCCTCCAAAATCAGATCTCAGTAATAGCAGAATACATCCCAGGTCAGGCCAATCAGGTGGCGGACTGGAATTCCAGACATTTGAGGGATTACAGCGACTGGAAGCTGCTTCCCCAAGTTTTTCACTGGCTACAAGCGGTTTGGGGTCCTTTTCAGACGGACCTATTTGCCTCCAGATTGACTTATCAACTTCCCCGGTTCTTCAGCTGCAGACCGGACCCGATGGCGGCGGCGACCGATGCCTTTCTGCAGGATTGGTCTCAAGGAATTCAATATGCCTTTCCCCCGTTTTTGAAGATTCCCAGAGTGATGACTCAAGTGATCAGACAACGGGCAGAAATAGTCATGGTGACTCCGTGGTGGACGTCAGAAGCGTGGTTTCCCACACTGTTACAGTGGAGTCTCGATCGTCCACGGTTACTACCGGACTCGAAGTGGTTGCTGCAGGGCCCTCATCAGGAGCAACATCCGTTGCTGTTGGAGGGCAGGCTGTCGCTGATGGCATGGAGGCTTTCCGGGAACAGTGGCATTTGCCAGGAGTTTCGAGCAAAACTGCCGAATTCATCAGGCAGGCATGGGCACCTTCCACCAGAAAACGTTACTCCGCAGCCTGGAAGTACTTGGTAGATTGCTGCGTGGGACGACACGTGGATCCCGTGGGGGCAGAGTTGCCCCAAGTTTTAAACTTTGTCGGAGAAAGCTGCAGACGGTCTAGCATACCGTTCGGTCAATAATTTTCGTTCCACTATCTCGGCGGGGCATGCTCAGGTAGACTGAAAACCGGTAGGCATGCACCCGGTGGTTTGCAAGTTATTGAAGGGAATCAGAGTGGCTAACCCTCCTAAACCCAAGTATACGGGTTTAT
Organism: Lissotriton vulgaris; assembly: GCF_964263255.1. NCBI lineage: Eukaryota > Metazoa > Chordata > Amphibia > Caudata > Salamandridae > Lissotriton > Lissotriton vulgaris. The sequence goes on along the minus strand of NC_141688.1, from coordinate 207,275,952 downwards.
GGGACGTTTCTTTAGTGGTCTCGTTATTTAACAAATGGCCGAGCAATGCGCTTCTGTCTAGGAAGCAATTGTCGGTGAAGTTGGCCATGTTGACTTGACTACGCCAGCTCTCTTTTGGTAGGGGTGAACCAAGCTGAAATTACACGTTTGCAACGTGTCCAGAACGCGGCAGCCAGAGCTGTGGTGGGCTTGCCCAGGTTCTGCTCCGTTGCCAACACTCTACGTTCTCTCCACTGGCTTCCAGTCAAGTAGAGGATCCAATTTAAAGTGCTTTGCCTGTCCTACAAAATTCTCAAGGGCCTCTCTGCCCCGATTCTCACAAATCTCTTGACGCCCTATGTCCCTGCCCGCTCCCTGAGATCGTTGGGTCAGGATTTAGCAGTGGTCCCTCGGTTTAAACTTAGCCGAGCTGGAGGCCGCTCTTTTCGAGTTCGGGCTGCGGCCCTGTGGAACTCTCTCTCCTTAGAGATACGTGCGTCTGATAATCTCTTCTTATTTCGTAGGGATTCAAAACTTTGTTATTTCCCTGAGCCTGCTCTCTCTTAGTTTATTGTCTCTTTGTTGTGTTGTGTTGGATACCTTGTCAAGCGCCAGGACGCTACTTCGCTGGAGCAGCTGTGCGCGGAATAAATATTCATAACATAACATAACATGTTACTTTGCTTATCGTCTTGCAGAAGATCTTCGGATGTGAGAGCACTCGACGTAACAGGTAGAGTGTTTACCCCGGAAGGGGTTTCTTTCCATATTACAGGTCGCACTAAAACATTGTCTCGACATATTACTTACAATTTTTTCCCCGATAATGAAAAATTATGTGTGGTCCAATGTTTGAAGGCTTACGAAGACTGTACCAAGGCCATGCGACCGCAGGGCTGTACACAGTTATTGATTGCGATTCAAAACCCTTTTTAGCCAGTGGTAGCTGCCACTATTGCCAGATGGCTTCGCTTCGTTATGAAAGAAGCCGGTGTTGATATACAGATCTTTGGGGCTCATTCAGTAAGAGGCGCTATGGCGTCGAAATCGTATGGTTTGAGTTCTACCATCCAAGATGTAATGCGTTGTGCAGATTGGTTTTCTGAATCAACGTTTAAAACGTTTTATTATAAGCCGTGGGAGATATTACTTCAGTGGTATTTAATCAGCGTTAAACTAGCATAATCTGAAGCCTCTGGTCCTGTAATAGAATAAAAAATTTGCAAGCCTACGCGAAAAGAATTTTCAATTCTATTAAGCACACGGAGGCGAGGATTATCCCACCCGGCTTAATGTACAGTATGTAATAAGCTTGCCCACCCTATTTTCCAGTGATTACGGTGGTGTTATTTATTTATTTCAGGATCTGATAAGAAGTCGGATTGTACGACCTCGGATGTCAGGATGCTAATCTATAGATGTTCTTCCATGTTGGAGGAGTTGTGATTGTTCAAGTTCGTTGTACTTGTTTCGCCTCAAAGAAAGAGGATGATGAGAGCACGCCAGGGGTTCTTATGGACTATGGGGCGTGCCTATATTCATGTGTGTTCATGGGAAATGAAGTTTATTTACTGTTTTTTGTGAAAATATTCATTTTCATTGGCTGCTGTGTTTTATGCAGTAAAGATTGAAAAGCATAATCCTCGCCTTCATGTCCTTAATAGAATTGAAAATTCATGTCGCGAATGCTAGCAAATTTTTGATTCTATGCCTTTTCAAGTGTCATCCCAGTGTGTTTTTGAGTGATTGTCATCTATTGCTGTTTTATATCTCTTCTTGTATTTCATTTGCTTCTGTAACATGTACATTTGTAACATTCTCCTCATGTAACGTTACTGGTCCTCTTGTGAAGCGCACTGACACCTTAGGGTAAAGTCTGCGCTATATAAAAATGCATAAATAAACCCAGCCACTCCCTCGTGCTCTTTCTTCCCCGCCCGATACCCCCTTCTGTAGCTATACTAGACACCCTTCCTTTGGGATGGAGACTAAAACCCTGCACAAGCTTATTCACAATGGAGCTTTGTGGGTTGAGCGCCCGCCACAGAGTTTTTATCTGTATTCTAATGGTTTGAAAACCTCACAGGCGGACTCAGCCTTTCATTATTCCTTGGTAGGTAGTTTATCTAGGTGCTATCCTGTATTCACATTTCAGCTGTTTAAAAGCACTTTTATTAAAAAGGGGCCGCAGGTACTGAGATTAATTACCGTACTGTAATGACAGATGTCCTGCTCCACTCAGCCCACATGTAGGCCTAGTGGAGCTCGGACTAGTTGGAGCCGCTTGCACAGAGCACAGCAGACCGGGTAGTGTGTGGGCGACTTCTAGACGATCATTTTGCTTCAGTAATTTACAAAAACAGAATAATAAGGTTACAAAGGTTAACCCAGGAATTCTGTAGCTCAAATATCTGGTTACCCTACACAAAGGGGGTTTGTTCTTCCTTTGAGCACTCTGTACATCTGTCAGTCCAGACATAGCATACTTTCTGTTTAAAAGCGTTTTCAAACACAAGATTTTCTGTCAAGCCTTCGTGCTGTAAATAAAAAGTTTGAATAATAAAAAAGAGGTAAGCAACAGAGGAAAAATCATCGATTAAAGCCAAACCTGAAATGACAAGTTAAATAAAAAATAAACTAATACACACACCCTCTGTGAATCTATATCAAGTGTGTGTGTGTGTGTATATATATATATATATATATATATATATATATATATATATATATATATATTCCTGTTTTCACCGATCCGTGGTGAAAAGTAAATGAGGTTAGGACCTCTTTACGTGACAATTCTTCAAACGGTCAAAACAAAGAAAGCAGCAACGATATTATCCAATTTAGTGAAGTATTTATTTCAAAAAGATGAAATAAAAAGACATGGTGTCGTCCATGACTCGTTTCACTCCTCAAGGGAGCTTGTTCACATAACGCGCCCCATAGATTAACCACAATTTTTAATCGGTGCACAGGTGAATTGATTTAGACATAGAGAAAGTGCAATAGTGAAAATAAAGAAAAGACTGAAATGTTGGCCATATTGCAGGTATAAATGAAACAATTCCTTAGCAATCATGTTCCCCAATATAGAAATGATAATAGAATGGATTATTTAAATCCTAAGGTTCAATCAGTGTGTACATAATTTACATCAAATAGATCGTGTTATTTGAAAAAATGTAAAAATAATAACCGACAAGTGTCCTATCTGAATTCAAATTAGGAGTCAAACACCTAAGATGGAAAGAATTGATTAAATAATTTTAGAATCAAGTCTACTGATGTAGGTTTCCAAAATTTCATAAATATATACAATATATACATTTTTTTGTAGTTTAGGTTATGACTCATATAAGTACCAAAAATAAGAATTTGAAGATACTCGACAAGTGTCTTAATCAATATAAAGTACAGACTGAACAAAAAAAGATACACTTTCCAAATCATATGCTTATTGAAAAAAGTCCATTGTCAAAGATTCATATCATAGGGATTGTTTTAGATGTAATCCAAAGGAAGCGTTTCTTTGAAATTGTTATCCTTAGTTGGCAGTAGAAAATCTTTTTGCAAATTATGGCCTAAAATTTAAACAAAAAATATATTTTTAGAAGAACATTAGTAAAACGCACTAAATCTTAATAAACAGTGTATATATAAAAACAATTGTAGAAAGCAACAGCAGAGAGACATAAAGAAAATAAACATTATGATGCCATTTAACTAAATAACTCTAAATCTCATTTCAAATACAGAACATTGCACAATAGAGAAGCAAAAAGTGCAAAAGAGAACAATACAAATATAGTTCCTAAACACCTCATTGAACGTCACAGCTGAATTATAACGTTGGATAGATGCAATGTAGATGCCGATAGATAGTTTTGTTGACTAATTTATAGAAAGACCTATAAATCTTCTGTAAGATTAAGGCCATTAGGAGCTCTAGTGTCGAGTAAAAGAATAAGATGTGCTTCTTTCTGTCTTAGCAGGCGTTCACGGTTGCCACCCCGGCCGGGGACAGGCACTGAGCATAAGACAGTGTACTCTAGGTCTTTTAACTGGTTGTTGTCGACAGCTTTAAAGTGTCTTGCAACAGGGTAATCACTGTTGCTGTTCACAATAGCGCGTTTGTGCTGCAAAATGCGCTAATGCACCGGGAGTTTAGTGCTCCCAATATATTCCAAATTGCAAGTGCATCTTAATTTATAGACTGCAAAGTCTGACCTGCAAGTTAAATGTTCTGTTATAGGAATTTTTTTTATCACTAAAAGCCGATGTATAGTATGTTGAATTACGTGCAAAAGTGCACGCACGGCAAGAGGTGCATTTAAAAAAAACAGTTTTAAAGAACCAAGGTTTTTTTGGTAGAACTTCTGGCATAGGTTTATCTAGGGCATCACGCATTGTAGGTGCTCGTCTAAATGTAATAGATGGCAGATTTGGTAGAATTGGACTCAAAATATTGTCAGTAAGGACAATCGGCCATTCTGAGCAGATAATGCGACGAATTGCTCGCTCTTGCGAACTAAAGGTGGTGATTAGTCTGATTGAGCAATCCGTTTGAGAATCTAAAGCAGGTTTGGGTTTTAACAAAATACTACGATCATGGGACTTTGCTTTAACAAGAGCCTGCTCTAGTGTTTTTCTTGTATAACCCCTTCTGAGAAACCTTTCTACTGAAGAATTCAGACAAGCGTTAGCGGTCATAGTATCACTACAAATACGGCGAATTCTATATATATATATCTAACCAAAGTTCCTTACCGCCGATAGCAAGGTGGGTCTGTTCAGATGCGGACCGCTTCCCCAAAATCCCTCGTTTAGTAACGAGTCACCACACCAAAGTTTTTGTGTAAGCAGTGTATTCCATTTAATCAGGAAATTCACAGACAAATGTCTCCCAGACGCGTTACGCTCAGTGAAGGAGCTTGATCACAATATATATACACACACACATATAAACGCACACACACCCCACCTACCCACAAGTTGTGCACACCAGCCTCAGCCACACACAAATTATATGGATAGACCGACATAGTACACAGTTGTGATTTCACCCATATCCCTTTGTCTTTTTTAGTCATAGTGTAATTTTCGCCTCACTAGTCCTAGCAATTAGGGTTAAGTTGACAGAGTACTGTTATATGTGACTGTTACATATGCGTGGTTGCATGCACGCGTATGTTCCTTCATGTTTCCTTTTAAATGCTTTGGCTCATGGCACTATCAGCCATGAATAGAATAGAGTAACTGATCTGGTCTGTGAGCCAAGGTTATCAGGTGCCTGAAGCCTGCCGGTGCTGGAAGAGTTGTAGTCAGTGGTGCTACCTTTTTATTATTATTATTATTATTATTATTATTATTATTATTATTATTATACCACCCTCTTTCTACAAATTGCCATCGTCTTTTACTTGACAATTTGGCGACGAGCTGGAGGAAGCACCACTTACAGATACCCCGCGGGTGGATCATTTTTTTTTCAATTTTTGAAATTGTGGCTTTTCAACTTTTCTACTTATTCCGTTTTGACATCGCACCGCTTTGATCTACTTTTGAGGCTATCACTGTGTCCACCATCTAAAAATTGGGGGGATTTGTACATAAGTGGTATACTTTGTTTATTTTGCTGAACTCCAGTCTCTGCCATCCGAGATTGGAGATTTCTGCCGGCTATACAATTTTGAACTGCCGGCTATACAATTTTGAACTGCTCTGGCTCTGCTTTTTTGGATTGTGTCCTTATCAGCATCGGATTGGTAACGCGGGCAGTCGGGCAATGCCCGAGGGGCCGGTGTCTGAGCTGCAGCTGTGGGCTGCTTTTTTGAGCAGCCTGGGGGCATTTTCTGTGCTGTCAGGATACCGCCAGCGGCCCAGCAGGTGCTCGAGTGGCCTTGCTGGAGGCAGATGGGCGTCCATTACCTCCCTTGCATCAATTGACAGAGGTGTCACTCCCTTTCTCGCCCTGGTCCGGCCGATTACTATATGCTGATTGAGCGGGGGCAGGGGGCCTGAGCAAAAGTGGCCTCACTTGTTTCAGGCGTGGTACAACAGTGTAAACTAATCGGTGCATTTTTTGTAACCCCTCCCTTCCCCCCATTATATCAAATTTCACCGAAGCAGTGTTGTATGGAAAGGCAATATGCAAATGTGGGCCACTTTTTTTAGCGTGCCCGGGCCGATTTTGAATCCCTTAGCCTACGGTTTGAGAGTCTTTCCTTTGAGGAGCACCTTATCCTACAATTTCATGCTCTTTGTTATGCTGTAAATACTTGAGCATTCCACTTACCAGCTACTTCTTGGTATTCCTTTTCCGAACTTAAGACTCCATTCTCTCCGTGGAACTTCCTCTCAGGAACTGTTTCCGAAGTTCGTGATACCACCTCGCTTGGTAACCAAGGCATCACTTCTTACGTTGCACAGGCTACCTTACGCTGTGCATTTGCACGCTTCAACGTTACCTCCCTGGGTAACCAACGCATCACGTGTTACGTCGCGCAGGCTACCTTACGCTGCGCATTTACACGCTTCAAAGTTTCCATGGCAATCTTTCTACCACAATACGACACACAAGTTTTTGGGTTCACATTGCCAAAGGAACTGCCATTGATTACTGCGTCTTTCCTCCTACAGCTGTTTCAGTGCCTGTGTCATTCGTCAAAGAGGATTTTGTTCTACATTCCAAATTAATTTCATTGCTTTCCTCTTCTCATTCATTCGAGACTGGAAACTATAGTATTTAAACTTTTCTTGCTACTTTTATTCCTTGCCACTTTAAAAAAAAAAAAAAAATTCTTTTACTTGGCTGCACAGTTTTAATAAGGATTCTTGTTGGACAACCCTTCTGTTGCTACGCAGGGTGAAGAACGGACACGGATTTTTAAAATCTTTACTGCTCCGTGAACGAATCCCCGAATTTCTTTCTAATTCCTTCTGTTACTACACAGGGTGAAGACCAAACACTTTATATTTATTTTTTCTCCCCTATTATTTATTACTCAGTGAACATTTTTCTGTAATGATATTTCTTTTAAATATGTGTGCTCAAGGTTATACACTGGCTCCACCGCAATGCTTCTGGTCTGCTGGTCGTACACCCTGCATGCTGTGGATTGAATGAAAAGCATATTTAAAAATTATATACAAACCTTAGATGCAAACGGTAAAATGAAAGCTGTTGGAAAAAAAGGCATTTTTTTACTCTTTGGGTCTCGAAGCGTTTAATCAATTGCCTAGGACGGAGGGTGAAGAAGATAGAAATGTTTGTGAAAAAGCTGTTTCAGACTATGATTGCTAGTCTGCATAGGTATTTCGAGATGTACGTTTTTCCAGAGAAAACAACTTACAGATTAATCCGTTGACAGTTATGTATCTGCTCTTAAGACCTTGTCTCTTAATTGTAAGTTTGGTACTCTGCAAAGGACTTCATTAGAGATCAGGTGGTTATGCATGTCAACAACTCTTTTATTCAGTAGCGACTGTGGATAAACGGTGATGCCGATCTTGAAAGAATTTTAGCTATTGTGCGGAAGTATGAAATGTTGTGCAGATGTGCAAAACAGGTCAAGGGTGTTGTTAGCAGTAGTAATAACGAAATGGTTGCTAAGATTAATGCTAAACATTCGATCAAGAAAGAAGACTTTAAAAAGAAAAAACAAGTCTACCCTTCTGAAGGTAAAAATTATGATCACGAAGGTAATTGGAGATGCTATATATGCAATAGTAAGTCGTATCTATCTAATTATAAATTATGCCCAAACAAAAATTTTCAAATTGCTTTGTCGTTGGGTATTTTGCTACAGCTTGCAGTAGAAGTAGAAATAACAAAGTTAAATGTATCAACCAAAGTGATGGCCGTGATGAGGAAGAACGCAATACTGATTGTAGTGATAGTAGTTCCTTTGTATTCAACATTAAGGATTCTGACCCCACCATTCTCAACATGGATAATACCCTTGTAAAAAAAAAAAACAGTCTGCGATGTGACTATAGGAAGCGTGGGCATTCAAATTTACGCTGACTCAGGGTCACCTTATTGCATTGTGAATGAACTGTGTGGAAATCTAAGTTTACAAAAAGGTTAGGAGGAAATTTAGAAATTCCTGATATCAATCCTTAAGGTTATTCTGGTGAAAGGATTGAGATTCTTGGTTTCAGAACTCTAATCTTCAGATTCAAAAATCGTCAATGCACTGCTAAATTATGTTTCTAAAAAAGGACCTACATTTCTTAGCAGGGTAAACTAGACATTATCCTTAATCCTAATAGTTCAGAACCTGTCATGGTTATTGATAAGCGGAATGGAACTAGCATGATAATGTTAAAAAAAATTCCCAGTGTGTTTAGAACTGAAATCGGCAAATTAATTAATTTCAAACATGAAATATTCTTAAAGGAGGGCGCATATCCCAAGGTACATAAAGCATGCAACATCCCCATAGTTGTAGGTGAGGAAGTTAAGAAAGAACTTGAAATACTTGCTAAAGAAGGTATTATTGAGAGGATTGAATCCTCTGAGTGGGTTTCACCCATTGTAGTAGCCAGGCGTGCCAACGGCAAGATAAGGCTTTGCATAGATTTTCGCCATCTCAACAATATTGTAGTAGGTCAATTTCCCTTACCCCGTATCTCTGAAATGTTACCTACTGTTGGTGTTGCCAACTTCTTTTCTACCATAGATCTATCTGCGGCATACCATCAAATAGAGCTACATGAAAAAAGCAAAGATTACACAGCATTCTTAACCCCTTTCGGGTGTTTTAGATACAATAGAATGCCTTTCGGATTAGCTTCCACAGCAGCCATTTTTCAACTTGTCATGCAAGATATTTTAAACAATTGCAAAAATGCATATGTTTTCAAGATGAAATACTAGTTTTGGGGTGTAATGAACGAGAACATATCTCAGCATTGGAAAATGCACTTAGTGTCCTTAGTGACCATGGTTTGACCTTAAAACACTCAAAGTGCAAATTTGGAGGGAAATCTGTAACTTATCTAGGGCATGAGCTATGTGAAGAAGGGATAAATCCAAAAACTGACTTAGTTGAAGCTATACAGGCCGCGCCCGATCCTAAATCAAAGATCATGTGAGATCCTTCTTAGGATTAACTGAATTTTATTCAAGGTATATTCCCAACTTCTCGTGTCGTACATTTAACATAAGACAATTAGTGAAGAAGAAAAACAAGTTTGTGTGGTCAAATTGTGAAACTGAATTTCTTGATGTTAAAAAAGCTATTTGCTTTGCTACTGCCCTCTCTGGTTTTGATCCTTCACTCACATGCATCATTACCACAGATGCCAGTTCTAAGGGCTTGGGAGCCATACTAGCGCAAAGATCTAAATCTGGTAAATAATGCATCATTGCACATGCTTCCAGAGCGCTAATGCCAGCAGAAGAAAAATATTCAACCATAGAAAGAGAAACCTTGCCATGCGTTTGGTTTCTGGATCACATTTGAGTGTTTTTCTGGGCTAAAGAATGTTTAATAAGAAGCGAACACAAACCCTTAGTATGCTTACTTACCACGGAAGGCATGTTGAAAGCTTCTGCACTCATTGCGCGTATGACCATGCGTGTCTAAGATTTTGTTTACACTATGGTTTATGTCCCCGGTATAGAAAATGTTACTGCTGACTTTCTGTCTAGAATGCTTCTACCTATCATAGAAGATGTTCACAATGTTGTGGGACGAATTTCAAATTGCTTTGGTGCATGATGATGGCTCTATGCCGATCGACCAGGCTGTTTGGCGTGAAGAGTTTGCCAAAGAGGTTCTATAAAAAAATAAAGTAGAATGCTACATTTTGGGTGGGTGGCCCAACAAAAAAACACCAATTCTGACCTTAGAAATGATTAGAAAGTGAGAAATTAGTTATCTTTCATAGACCGTGTGCTTACAAGAGCTAATTAAGACGTTGTATAGATTTACATGCCCACAAAGGTCATAGTGGTATAGTGAGTACCAAGCAAACCGTGAAGAATGGATTTTGGTGGCCAGGTATGGACAGGTTACATTTACATTTACATGTTAATCGAACGTATTGTGAGAAACTGTATCACGTGCCAGTTCAGATAAGTACCTCATTACCCTCAAGCCCAACATGGGAGACCATATACTTCCTGACAATTCGTGGAATACCATTGCCATGAACATCATGGGACCTGTGGGATCTAATTCCAAGTTCATCCTTGCGGCCATTGATGTTTTCTCCAAATGGCCAGTTATCAAAATTGTAGGAAAAATTGATGCGGATGCTTTTTTTACTTTTTTGGATGAAACTTTCACTGAAGAGGGGTTACCTGTACGCCTAATCACGGACGTTGGTGTCCAGTTCTTATCCAATAAGGCCAAAGAATACTTCAAGAGAGCTGGAATAACCCATTGTACCACTTCTTTGTATAACCCCAGTAGTAATGGTGTAATTGAGAGATTTAATATAGTCCTCAAGGGCGCCATACAATCTGCTGGGGTGGCGAACGATAAATGGGTATTACACATTTTTTAAACTGCATTGATGTACAGAACCACCACCAATGTTCTGACTGGCTGCTCTCCTTTTGAGATCATAACAGGTAGACTACCCAGGGCCCAGTGCAATACCTCATGGTTATCGCCTTCTACCTCATCTAACATAGATTTGGTAGCCATCAAGGAGAGAATTGCTCAGACTCATGCCACCAATAAGGAATATTTTGACAAAAAAAAAGGTTCCAAACACGACCCCATAGTCAAGGTTGGCATTCTTGTAAAAGTGAAGAAACCTTGGACAGTTAAAAAAGGAGAGAGCCAGTTCATGGGTCCTTTCGAAATTAAAGAGGTCCTCAAAAACTCTGTGAGACTAACCAACAACAGGGTCTGGAATTTGCCCAGAATTGCTATTCTCAAGGCTAACAAAGAAGTGTATCAAAACACTTATGATTTCACATATGACAAAATAAATACCACTGAATCAAAATCTCTAGACCTCTTTGGTGTTGAAAATGTGGTTGAGAGTCGTGTATCTATCCCCGGTGTTAGCAATGATCCCAGCAATATTGTATGTAATGAAGATCTTGTCAACAGTTCATGGAAAAAACCTGTTTGGCTGTCCGATTTTGTTTCTTTCATCAGAAACAAACTTGTAAAATAATATGCCTTAATTTCTTTTTTTTTCATTAAACGGGGAAGGTGTGTTACATATGCATGTTCTAATTTTCCGTGTGCTTGCATACTCCCATACGATCCTTTATGTTTCCTTTTAAATACTTTGGCTCTTGGCATGATCAGGATGTTTTAGAATGGAGCATCTGATTGGGTTTGTGAGCCAAGGTTGTCAGTTACCTGAAGCCTGCCAGTGGTACTTCCTTTTCCTATGATTAAAGCTCCTTCTTTCCACAAATAGTCTTCGTCTTATTAAGGATACTTTTCTTGCGGGCTGCCCACTGTTCATGTCAGGTCGCCGCTACGATCTCACCAGGCAGCCTGTTGTGTTTGTGACCCCTGAAATCACAAGAGACCCCTTTATTTATCCCCCTTAAAGCTTGTTTTGAAGTTTTTGGGGGGAGTAGTATAAAGTCACTGATCTATTATTATTATTTTTATTTTAATACCATCAAGACTTAGATGCTAATATAAATATTGTTTGATATCACAGTCTTAGCTCCGCAGACTCGAAAAGCTGGCATATAAGGTACGCTTGAGATGAACTGGCCGACCGGTGCCTCGAAGGCCTGTAGCTCTGAGTAAGAGAGACTGGGTCTGCTCCATGCTTTTGCTTTTCTGTCAGCCTGCCACTGGCTTCACCACTCTTGCAACTGGCATGATTAATATTTACTACATCTTAATGGTATTTCTTGGGGTGCCCTGCTTCCTCTATTAATTGCCCCTACAGCTGTTATGTTCAGAGGGCTTCTTTTGGTTGATGGCAGAGAGGTACATCAGCTGTCCAAGGTGAGGGCAGTTTGAAATTAGAATCAACCGTTCATCCCTGGAGGGCCCTTTGAATGGGCAATTTCAAAACGTGCGCTCTGTGTTACACTATTCTCATTTTTATTCTTAAATAGTTTCACTGGTTTTGCTACACATGTTCACAGTTGCACTGTTATTGTGCTAGTGAATAAACCACACCTTTCTTTTACAGTTGTACTTGGTGCTCCCTTTCAAGCGGATAGTCTCTCCACTACTGCCAGAGTGGAATGCGTTTTACCCAGACTCACCCTCTTCCAGGCTCCACCTATGCCAGGCTGATCACAATCCCACAACTTTTTTGTTACACTCCAGCCTCAGCCCAGCAGAACCGTCACGTTTTCAAAATTTCTAGCTGAAATGGAGAATTCATGGGCTCTAATCCCAACTCCTAGACTGGTATTGACTGACCCTGGGTAACTCTACTTGCCGTTCTGTGTCGCTAAAAAAAGGGCCACTCAATTATGGCCAGCACTTCTGCCACTAAAACGTCTGGCAATGAAATAGCAGAGAGTCGGCAGACATTGAGTGCTGTAATTAGAGGTGCTATTTTCAACCCAAACAATGCTATACCCGTACATATACACTAATTAAGTTCAAGAAAAGGTTTATTGAAAAGATTAATATTATCATAAAAACAATACTCCATATATGCAGTTATTTGTCAATACATAGATACTTGAAGATGTAATAAATAATAATAATGATTTATAATATCCATTAAAATAGTAAAAAGGATAACCTAGAAGATATGAATACAATATAATCAAAGGTCCACAAAAAGCTTAAATAACAGTACATGTCAAAAAAGACACCATTAAATTTTGTTTTTATAGAAAATGATAAATTAAGCATAATTATAATCAAATACTAAGGAGGCTTGGTAACTTGTTGTGAGGGGACAGGTAAATAAGTTTTCTAAACAGTATCATCTAGGAATTGTGTAAGTGGGGCCCAAAAGTGAGATCGCTTAGTAAGTCATTCCGTACATATACACTTAACTAAGGCATCAAAGCTTGGTTTATACTCTTCAAGGTGCAGTTTGATCTTTACTATTCCTCATACAGAAGCAGCTGCTTCTGAAGAGTTCTTTACTGTTTGTTGACTGTTTACATTGAGAGGCCACTGATGTCTTTGAATATAAGGTCATACCCAACCTTGCTCTTCTAAGGTCTTGAAGTCTAATGTCCTACCTGACCAATCTCTTCTAAGGTCTTGAGGTCTAAGGTCCTACCCGACTAACCTCTTCTAAGGTCTTGAGGTCTATGGTCCTACCCGACCAAGGTCTTTAAAGGTATTGAAGTCTAAAGTGCTACCCAACAATGCTCTTGTAAGGTCTTGGAATCTAAGATACTACCAAAATGTGCAAAAAAATTAGTTACAATTCTATTCACAAACTTAGCCCAGTGACCATAAGCTGGAAGAAAACACAGTGATCTCAGCAATCGAATGAGCTGTGAATCTGTCCAAGTAGATGCATTTTAATGCACTCTCTAAGATGATGGTATAGTTGGATCTCGCCTATCAGACATCGTATCCAAGCACATAGTAAATTCCTGGGCTTACCAAGAATTTACAATGGGCTTGCATCCTCTGCATATGATTGGTTGGTTTATTGTCACTCTTATTGCTCTGAATAATTCAATGGCTTTTCTTTTTCATCGTGTTTGTTTCTCCATTCAACATAGCCTCTTTATCGTACCTTTGATTGGCTGACATGTGTCCTCCTTCTGCTAACTTTTACAAAACTACATTTTTTTCCTTCTGGTTAAGCGCTCCATGAAAGTGCACATGTTTTCCAGGTCTCTCCCTCACGTGCTTCTCTCCCATCCTCGGGCTAAATGTTTCTCTCCTGGAAAAACAACCCTGCACTTCTTGTGGCTCTCATCCTCGTGTACTTATCCCATTAAAACCTCACGCACCCCTGAATGCTCTTGTGAGCCTACCGTGCAATCTCCCTCCATATTGCTCTCTCTTGTTTGATTCTCCTCCTCCCAAATTCCCTGTCCTGTGTTACTCTACCTGTTGTGTTTTTTGGTTCCTGCAACACACTGCTGCGCTCTGCTCTATTTGCTTTCATTCCACCCAAACACCTTCCGCCACCACTCTTGTGTTCTCTGTTACTCTCTCTCTCCCTCCTTTGCTACTCCCAGGGCCAAATACTCCCTGCCTCGTTATATACGTAGCTCTCTCCCTCGTTTGCTTCATCGCCCCTGCATGCCCATGCTGCTGCCTCCTTCATCTGCTTCTTTCCCTATGTAAAAGTACCACTATGTTCAGTGTTGCTCTCTTGTGTGCTTTTAGTTATGCAACCTCTGTGGGCCCGTGCTCTGAGTTGCTCTGTCCCTCATTTGCTGCTCCCACAGCTAAACATCCTCGCCCAGAGCACTGTGCTGCTCTCTCCCTCATTTGCTTCATTGTCGTTCTCTGGTTTGCTTTTCTTCGGGAACCCCATCCTGCTCCCAGCAAGGTTCCTCTGGACCTCTTTTGCTTCTGCCACTCCTGCTGCCCCTCGCTTCGTGTAACTATCTCCATCGTATGTTGCTCTCTGTCCCCCCCCCCCCCACCCCTCCCCGCTTGATAGCCCTTCCAACCTCCCACTTGTCAGAGGGAACATTAAACAATTTTCGAGGGCTCCAGTTCATAGGAGGTTGAAGGACCGCTATTATTTTTTCCACATTCCGGCAAATTCAGAACCCCTGCCCCGTTAATGAACTAGCCCCAACACTGGTTCATTGTCAGAACATAGAGTGTCCTTTGATATCAAAGCACAGGGCATACATGAACACTTAACATTCAGCTATAGACTCTAAATAGAAAGGACTGATGAATTTGTACTAGAAATCCAGCCTGATGCAGGCCTGATGAACAAGTGGGACATATACCTTATGAATACAGTTATTGATCTAATTCAGTGTTAATCTTTGATTCCGGTCGGTCAGCGATCCAGTCTACCTAGAACAGAAATTCAGATCTCCCTACACCAGAGAGTATCGAACGTGCTAGGACAATGGTGTAATAACATCTTTGTAAGGAGTAGAATTAAGCAGAAATGTCATCTGTACATAAAGTAAACCCTGCAAACGAGGATGTTGTGTTTGTGTTGAATTGGAATGTTTTACATTCTGACTCTTCCCCTATGATTTATTAGACAGTTTTTAACGTAGCATGGTGTCGGTGTGGATATCAGGTCATGGAAATGGTGATCCTTATTCTTTACGTAGTGCCAGATATGCTCTTTTGTGACATGATGATGTCCGAATGCTGACAATCGAAGCATGTTGTTGCTGTGTGATCAAGGCTTGGTTTTGCATGTCTGTCAAATAGTAAATGTTTGGAGTAATTTTGAGGATCGCATTGTAAAATAACGCTGGTACCAGTTGACAGTTTAGGAAATTGCCTGTTGGGTCATTGCCCGTCCTTCCAATAGCTGTTCTTCTGGAGAACTGCCCCAGCTTGTGTGGGATAAGTGATATGTGCTCACAGCTCCGAGCAAGTTGAATTAAGTATTTGCACTAGGGAAATGTCAAACTGAGACAAGTTCGAAGTGGATTGGAGAAATTTAATAGGCGGTTTGCAGTTTCATATCTTTTTTGAGGAAGTCCTTACCAGTAGAGCAGCCTATGGATTTGGAGAATCAACTTTGCTTATTTTCTGTTGCCAAAAGTAATCAAACACCTTAATTTATAGCAAAATATCACTCTGGGGATGCTTGTGTTTCCATTCAGAGGAGTTATGGCTTAGCAAGGGCTTGGGTGCTGGGTTGTTCCAATTGAGGCAAGACCAAGGTGATTTGAATATGGTGGGTCCCAGTCTCTATTGGCGTAGTGAGAAAAATTAGACTGGAATACTGCCCCATAAGTTAAGTGGTCAAGACTAGTTCAAGCATTCCGACCACCACTGTTGATTTTGTAAAAACTTCTTTGTTTCTTTCACGGAAATATTGTAAGACAACATGGTCCAGGTTTATTAGTGCAAGTCTTACACTGTTGCATGGGCATATTTAAACCCCTCTTCCACCCCGCTGCCCATTTTATAATCATTTATGTGATCCTCCTGTTACAAAGGTTCCTGAACATGGTCAGTTCTAGTGATATTAATGTTATTGTTTGGTTAGGCAAGTTGGGGCCAGAGCAGAAGCCTTCACTAGCAAGGACATTTGGGACCTTTTCAGGTTTTGCCTGCAGAGCACTTGTGAAATCTTTTTAATATGTCTTACAAGGGGGCTTGTATCTGTTCTCAAGACCGAATTACTGTGTTCATTCACTTTGTGTGGATCTTTTTTTTGTTAACTTCCCCTGGCTGCAGGCATTTACAATATTTCTATTAAAGCTGTGCACACTATTTTAGCCCCATTCACTGTCAAGATAAGATCTCTTCCCACGGAAAAGGCTGGCCACTTCTAACAGTATGCTGGAATGCTTGCTTTTTATTACTTAGTTGTGTAAAGCAGATACGTTAGTCTTTTTCCTTTTTATGCCTTAGTACCTTTCTTTGCTCTTTGTATGCATTATCGATTGATTTTTTTCTACGTAATCTATTTGGTCATTATGATCAAATTCTAAATGTTATAATAAACATTGCACGTTAAAAATAAAGTTAATAAACCAGGGCTATGCAACCACGTTAAAAAATAAAGTTAATAAACAAGAGCTATGTTTTACCACTTAACAGTTAGTGGCTACAAGTGCAGTTACCTTGCAGACAACCGGGTCAGGATTTGAATGGTGCTGCAGGTGCAGCAGCACCGGGCCCCAAAAATGTCAGAACCCCTCTAAACACATAATATTGGTATATTTGACTACTAAACAGGCAGTTATAATTGCAGTTACTTTGCAGTTGAAAGGGGCTTGATTTAAATGGCACAGCAGATGCTGTGGCACCAACTAAAAGTTGTCCTAACTCCACTAAACACCAAATATTGCTATATTTTATTACTAAATAGGCAGCTACAAAGTGTAGTTATCTTGCAGGCGCAGTAGTGTCATTTTTTGAATGGTGCAGTGGGTGCAGTAGCAACGGGCCCCAAAAGTTGGCAGAACTCTTCTAAACACATGATATTACCACGACATCAATTAATTCTATTATTTCCCTCTTTTGTTTTTCAAAACTTTGCTATTACTTACCCGCACTATACCACTAGTAACAGCACAATATATTGCCTTTTTGTACATCAACAAGTTATAACACTTTAACAGACTTTCTGTAACTTATATTGTACAACTACTCATCAAGCAACAACTAATATCAAACCGCTTATTATTAATCACATAGGTGAAATCTAATGCATTTACCAGTGCTTGTTGGTTCTGCCAACGTAGAGAGGCATGCTTTCTATTTCATTGACTTGCTTTCTAATTGTGTACAATGAATTATCCACAAGCCTGTATTGCTTCTCTTAGTTGCAGCGATGTTCTTGTCAATGTGAATATTTGTCCTGATTGGTATGTTTTTATTTTTTTAGGCATTCCCCCTCTTAAAGTGTTCATGCCGGCCCTTTCGCCCACAATGGAAGAAGGAAACGTAGTGAAGTGGTTGAAAAAGGAAGGTGAGATACTCTGGTTTAGATATCTTTCCATAGTTGTCTTGTCTGTATGATCTACAGTGAGTTATGACTAATATGTTGCAATATATTTTCATAACAGTGAACTGTGGTTGATTCTGTTTTGAACCTTTCAATAGGTGACTGCTCATTCTCATCAGCTGCTAAAAGATAGAGATAGGTTTCAGTGACATAGGATAGTACGTTGAACCTATAGGATTTGATCTTGTAGATTACTGGGCTCATGGTTTATGGTGTCACCAGAAGCTTCAATGGTAATAATGGACAATATTACACATGTATCCTATAAATAGGTGTGTGTGTGTGTGTGTGTGTGCGTGTAAATATACATGCACATTGAATGAGGCTGAAGGAAGTGGAGAGCCTGGGAATCCCAGAGGCAATACCCCATGGTTCAGATAAAATTAATTCAACTCCACCTATTGTGTTGGATGTGAAAATATGCCCTCTATCAGCTCACTGCTTCAGTGACTTTAACAGTTGAGTACAATCTGGACATATTCAGCTGAACAACAATTGTTTCCTGGTCCCTTACGATTTATTTTTGCACACCATCTGGTAGTTTTATGTTATCTGTAATATCTAATAAGAGACTTCTAGCTGCAAATTCCTTACTAGAACATTTCCCAGGTCTCAGATTTTACCCCCCCCTCCCCAAAAAAAATGTGCGTGTGTGTATATATATATATATATATATCAGCAACAGTAGGCCAATTGCGAATCACTAACGTCTCAGTGACTACTCACAGAAAGACCAACGAATCCCAAAAATGCTGCCAAAAGGTATTTTATTCCGATAAAGTTACAGCAGCGTGGCAGACGACGCGTTTCGGGCAGTTGCCCTTGTTCTCATCAGAAATATTTCCCATAATACCCTCCTTTTAACTAAGTTTGTGTGCACCATGTGACAAAAATAAAAATAAACAAAATACTAGTAGGTTAAAGTCACACCAAATTCGTCCGGTGCATTTGCCATTTCTATCTCAATCATAGATACATTACTGTCATTTCATGATTGACAACAGTTGTTTGATATCTGCATAAATGCATATTCATATAAATTCGTTCTAAACTAGTATCTATAAAGTGCATTATGCTTGTGCAATTACGCATGTGCAAACTGCAAATAAATATAATACAATCCCTAAATACACCATATTAAATATATACATAGATAAAAATTGGTTTCTATAAATATGTATATAAAAAATCACTTCACATACTAATTCATGGTTAAAAAGTAATAATATACATACTAAAAAACCTTCTAATTTCATTAGTATGATTATATCATTATTAAAGTGCAAAGCAGTGATAATGTAAACTTAACACTCAAATGTGCAATATGGCGCAAAACATTAAAGTACTGTTTAGAATCCAATTTATTTATTTAGTTTCAATCATACTTATTTTCTATGTTTGCCAACTCCCCGAATACTGGGGACATCTATGTTGGATGGCAACCCCTACTATAATGACTATTTTAACCTCCTTATAATGTGTATCGAAAGTGTGATTAGATATCCGCAGGAGGATCATTGATCCATCACTGCTTCAAATAGTTGGAAAAAAGAGAGAACGAAAAAAGATTTATTCTGGGTGTCGGACTGGGACTGGTAGTAATTTTGAAAAATAAGTGGAAGGTCATAGTTGAAGCAGTTAACCACCAATGCCTAATGTTAGGAAGGTGCTGACAAATTCACTAACTACGGGGCTTGTATAAATCAACGTATGACCGTTTTATAGAAAATGATAAAGATCTTCCGTAGTATTGAGCCCGTTGGGTACCTTAGAATCTAGTTGTAATATCATTTTAGATTCTAATTGCCGCAGCATCCTGTCCCGGTCTCCTCCCCTTCTGGGTTTAGGCACTGATGTGAGGACATAGTAGCTTAGACAATTAAGATTGTTAACATGTACACTTTTAAAGTGTCTAGCCACCGGGTAGGAGCTGTCATTCTTAACGATTGCTCGAATATACTGCAATATCCTGGCATGCACCAGCAGCCTGGTGCTTCCCACGTATCTCAGGCCGCAGGTACTTGCCAGGACGTAAACAGCATACTCTGTCTTGCAACCGTAATTTCCTCTGATTGGCAACGGTACTGGGCTAAATGGAGTGTTATAATATTGAGTGTTAACTCCGAATTTGCAAGACCTGCAACTGCTACAGTTGTAGAACCCCAGCCGGGGTGGAAACCAATTTTTCTTCTTGGACAGTTCAGGGCAGGGATTGGAGATATGTGTCCGTAACGAGGGTCCCCTTCGAAACGTAATGTCTGACCGGGCAGGTAAATACTGAGAACACCACATCAGTTTTTAATATGGGCCAACTTTTGCATAAAATGGACCGGATTTTCTGTCCTGGCCACTGTATGCAGTAATAAATCTAATAGTAGATTCAGCCGAATCCACTTTGGTAGCCATATTAGATGTTACTGGTTTAAAAAAGTTTCTCTAGATCTTGTTTGCATTTTATTTACCGCTCTTTTAAGTATGTTTTCTCTATATCCTCGCTCCCTGAATCTGTCTAGTGCTTCAGCTGTACACTCTTTGAGTTCTTCCTCATTACTACAGATTCCTCGCTCCCTGAATCTGTCTAGTGCTTCAACTTTACACTCTTTGAGTTCTTCCTCATTACTACAGATTCTTTTCAAACGGAGGAGTTCGCCATAGGGAATATTATCTATGACATGGCGGGGATGGGCACTTGTGGCATGCAGGGTTGTGTTTCCTGACGTGTCCTTTCTGTGGAGGGTGGTGACTAATTGCCCTGATTTTTGAAAGATTCTGACATCTAAAAAATCCACAACTGACTTACTGATGTTATGTGTGAATCTGAGATTGTCCTCATTGTTGTTCAATGTCTTTCACAGCATCTTAGTTTCCTTTCCAAATTAAAAACACATCATCAATAAAACGAACCCACATAACCACATTAGCTTTAAACATCGCATGATGTGTCCCCATGAGGACCCGCTTCTCCCACCAGCCAACGTGAAGACACGAGTAGCTAGGTGAGAAGCAGGCCCCCATGGCCACACCCCTTTTCTGCACGTAGGTATCATTGCCAAACAAGAAGTAGTTATGGTACAAACACCAGCTCACAAATTCGCTAAGCATCTTGTTATGATTTGTAACAGTGCACTGGTCGTATACTTAGAAAATGTTCCAGTGCCTCCAGCCCTTTGTGATGGTCAATGCTGGTATAAAGGGCTTCGATATCCAACGTAACCAATATACAATCCTCTGTCCATGCGATGTTTTTTAGTTTTTGTAAGAAAAGGCCCGTGTCCCTTATATATGTTGGCAGATCAGTAACAAGAGACTGAAGAAAATAGTCAGTGTATTGTGCTAGGTGTTCCGTCACACTGTCTATAGCCGAAATGATCGGTCTTCCCGGAACCGGAGACCTGCACTTGTGTATTTTAGGAATCCAATAAAATCTGGGTTAAACTGGTTGTTCCACATGAAGAAATTTAAACTCCTCGCTAGAGATATATATATATATATATATGTATCCAATATTATCCTTCCCAAAAGAAAAGGCGGAGGCCAACACGGGAACAGGTGAATGCATGAGGTGAATGCATTTCGGCATCTTAGCCTTAGTCAGCGCCGTGAAAAGTCAGGGGAAAGAAACGAGTCCACACCTATGAGTGTCCTGCCGCTGCTGGATTGGGACCCAGAATGTAGTAGTCCAATTCGGGGTCCGGCGGCGGTGATGAAAACTGGAGAAGCCAAAGTACAGGACGGTGTGCTCAAAAGTCCCGTATTCTTCCTATTGGCAACATGAAAGTCTCCTTCCGTCCCCAACCGCACAACCACTCTGCCCAGGTGTCTTGTCCGCGGGGGCGACCTAAAGTGCGGGACGCCAAGAAGGACAGAGAGGCCAATTGTGAGGAACGTGAACAGCACAGCAGTGTGAGCAGCTTCTCATTCTAATCCACCCACTTGGGATTTTAAGACTTAGAAGCAAAGACACGGCAGCACCCATCGTGGTGTAATTGTGGGAACCTCAAGTACCAGAAAGCTGTCTGGCACATTCCCACTGGGGCGGGACTTTGTGCATAATTAAAGGTGTTCCACACAGCTGCCGTTTCTCAGCCTGCAGCCAGTGATCAAGGACACAAGATGTCTGAAACACGTATGGCAGTACAGGAGTGAAGATGGGGACTGCGAAGCTCTGTCATCCCTCATTAAATGAAGGTGAAAACTCTCTTGTGGTGGCATCTTCTATGCAGGGCATATATTGATTAATATATATATATGTAAATGTGTATATATACTTTTATATTTATATATATATATATATATAATTTCTTTTCTTATTGAATAAAAAAAAATTTGATGATAAAGTGATACAGTGCATTTGTACAATTATGATCATTTCGTTGCGGCAGACCAACATTTTCTTTACATTACATACCATTGTCTCTTCTTTGTGAATGCCTATATCCAAAGATTTACTCATTTCTGCGGGGGGGGTGGGGGGGGGAAATCATTAAACGGTGTACACAACATTCCTCTACTTATGTTCCACGCGCCCCAAATCTGGTCCATTTTTGTGGGCACCCTCTCCCTTCATCTATCACCCTCTCCGTTTGCATGCACCCATTCATCTCAGTTTCCCAGTCATGGAACTTAAGCCCCGTGGCTCCCTTCCAAGTTCTTACTATATTGCATTTTGCCACCACACATCCAAGGGAGACCCAGGTCCTCTCTTTTGCCATCAAGTCACTTGCATACCATATGTTGAGTAGGTACCATCAGGTTGTGACCTCCATAGTTTTCCCGCAGACTTATCACATTTTCGATGTTACTTTCGCCCAGTACGTCTGCACAACCGGGAATCCCACACTGGTGTAAATATGTCCCCACCTGACCACACCCTCTAGGGCATAGTGAGGAACTTAAGGTACCTATATCTGAAAGAGACACGTTAGTGATAGATTCCTTACCTTAGAATATCCCCAGGCGTCATACTGGATCCGGAAATTTTTGAGTAGCAGTACCCTTGCGCGTCTGTAGGCGTCGTCTGCGGCTCCGCGTCCGTCGTGGGCGCCGTGATGTCGTCGGAGTACTTAGACGCCGCCTCCGCATGCTGACGTCAGTTCTTCTTTTTTCCGCGCCAGCAAGCGCAGATCTGGAAAAAGCAGTACTTTAGTCACTTTTTGACTAGACTTTTTGATCTCTTTTGATAATTTTGAGACTGTGTCTAGGGATGCCTGGTTTCAAACCTTGTGAGGATTGCGACCGACTGATGTCGGTCACTGACCCTCACTGTCGGTGTCTCCACTGTCTCGGTGTCGACCACGACCGCCGGGCCCTGACTACGAATGCTAGGCGGGAGCGGTCCCACAAGCGACTCGAACTCCAGCAGTCGGCCCCGCGCCACGAGAGGTCCCGGTCCCACAGGAGGTCGAGGGACAGGTCGCGAGGTCGGAGCCATCACAGCTCCGAGAGTCGGCATCACTCCTCCGGGTCGAAGTCGTCGTCAGGTAAGCACAAGAAGTCGAAGAGACGTCATCGCTCTTCTGACTAGCCCCCCCCCCCCCCGACGCTCGCGCGACGCGGCCAGGGGTTTGGGTGACACCGCCCACCCGGCTCCGTCGGAGTCGCGGATGCCGCGGCTTGCTCCACACCCTCCGGTCCCTGGGCAGGACGCGACGCCGGGGGAGATAGAACGCTTCCTCTTGGCCATGAGGAACCTCTCTTCCCCGATGGGTTCCGCTGCGCCTTCTGGCTCAGCGGACCCGTCTGGGGCCACTAGCGGGTCTGGGGCTTCGGCCTGACACCGTCGGGTTCTTTGGCCCCGACGCCGCCTTCGGGCCCCACTGGATCCGCTTCGCGAGGTCCTTAAACCGCAGTCAAGCTCGGCCGAGCCTCTGCTGCCGTTTAATGAGGCCTTGACCGATGTTCTTTTGGGCGCTTGGTCCGGCCCGCTACGGGTTCGCCCATAGATAGGAACATCGCCAGACGCCACCGCTCGCCCCGGGCGATACATGTTTCCTGTCCTCCCACCCCAACCCCGAGAGCCTGGTCATCCAGGCTTCAAATTCCCAGACCGCATTCCCGTCGGCTCCGCCGGACAGGGAATCCAAGAGGTATAAGCAGTACGCTAAAAAGCTATTCTCCTCCCTTAGTCTGGGACTGCGGTCTTCCAATACCGCATGCCTCTTGGGCCGCTACACCCACTCTCTGTGGGATATGGTCAGAGTGTCCGTTGGAGGTACGGGCCAAACTCGGCCAAGCCCTTGTGGAAGGCCGAGATGCAGCAAAGTATTCTATCCGGTGTGGGCTGGATACCACTGACTAACTAGGTAGAGCGATGGCAACGACAGTGGAGATTCGTCGCAACGCCTGGTTGAGGTCCGCCAACTTCTCCGCCGGTGTCCAGAATACACTGATGGACATGCCATTGGATGGCCGTCGTCTTTTTGGCGACAAGGCAGACCATGCGCTTGAGCGCTTTAAGGACTCCAGGGCTACAGCCGAGTCCTTGGGCCTCTAGGCCCCGCGCCAGCAAACGGGTGCCTTTTGCTCCTTTCGTGGCCAAGGAAGGGGCGCCCCCACACGTGCTGCCAGCCACGCACCGCTGATTAACATCCAGCGTGGTGGCGGCAGAGGAAATCTCTGTGGAGGCGGTCGGTGACAACGGCGAGGCCATTCCACACCCTCCCCCGCAGCATCCGCTTCAAAACCCTCCTAGTCCGTGCTTTTCGGCCCATGTGACACCAGTGGGGGGGAGGGGGGGGGGCAGGGTTCGCCATCACCACTCTAACTGGCGCACTGTAGAGTTGGTCAGGTGGGTGCTGCAAATCGTCCGAAGCGGCTACTCCCTCCCCTTCGAGACGACCCCTCAAGCCATGCCACCGCAACACCACGCGTAACGGGGGATCAGTTGTGGCTTCTGCAGGAGGAAGTTACGGCCCTCTTGGCCAAGGGGGCCCTCGAGCGCGTTCCTGGGCCAGAAGTAGGATGTGGTTGCTACTCCCACTACTTTCTGGTGCCCAAGAAGGGCAAAGGGGGCCTACGCCCTATCTTGGACCTACGGAACGTCAACTGCTTCCTCCAGAAGGAGACGTTCAAAATGCTGACTCTGGCTCAGGTCTTAGCTGCCCTGGATCCAGGAGACTGGATGGCAGTGTTGGACTTGCAGGACGCTTATTTCCACATCCCCTTCCTGCCGGCCCACCGGCGCTACCTGCGGTTCACGGTAGACCAGGAGCACTTTCCTTAACTCATCTGCGCAGGTTAGGGGTTTCAGTCTTCCTCTACCTCAACGACTGGTTGTTGAAGGCGGGCTCGCCCCAGACAGTCGTCAGCCACTTCCAGACGACGGCAGACCTCTTGTACCAGCTGGAGTTCTCCATCAATGTGCCGAAGTCTCACCTCTGTCCCTCTCAGAAGCTCCTTTTCATCGGAGCGGTATTGGACTCGGCGCAGTTTCGGGTTTACCCACCCAAACAGCGGGTTCAGGATATACAGGCTCTGATTCCAATCTTTCAGACTTTATCCCGAGTCTCAGTCAGGTTGACGCTGCGGCTTCTGGGGCTGATGGCTTCCTGCATCCTTCTGGTGCATCACGCCCGTTGGCGGATGCAGGCTCTGCAGTGGGATCTGAAGTTTCAGTGGGCCCAGCATCAGGGCAACCTGTCTGACCATGTCCTGATCTCGGAGGGCACTGCGAGACAGCTGCAGTGGTGGCTCATGGACCGCGATTGGGTCAGCGGCAGATCCCTCTCCCTTCCCCAACCGGAGCGCGTAGTTGTGATGGACGCGTCCCTCCAGGGCTGGGGAGGCCACATGGGAGGCGG
The DNA here is from genome assembly GCF_964263255.1 of Lissotriton vulgaris. Taxonomy (NCBI): domain Eukaryota; kingdom Metazoa; phylum Chordata; class Amphibia; order Caudata; family Salamandridae; genus Lissotriton; species Lissotriton vulgaris. The sequence continues at coordinate 207,250,633 of NC_141688.1, read as the reverse complement.
AGATCAGAGGCCTCTGGTCTCCGGCGGAGTCCCGGCTCCATATCAACCTTTTGGAGCTGCGGGCGATTCGTCTAGCATTGAAGGCATTCATTCCCTCAGTCCGGAGGAGTGTAGTGTAGGTGTTCACGGACAACACTACCGCCATGTGGTACTGCAACAAACAGGGCGGGGTGGGGTCGTGGACCCTCTACCAGGAGGCTCTGCGCCTTTGGCAGTGGCTGGAATATCAGGGTGGGACCCTGGTGGTTCAACACCTGGCAGGTTCTCTGAACGCGGGGCGGACGAAATCAGCCGCCGGTGCATGATGGATGATGGATCACGAATGGCGTCTGAACTCGGACGTGGCGCAAGGCCTCTTTCAGCAGTGGGGAGAGCCTTGGTTAGATCTATTCGCCACCAAAGAGAAAGAGCAATGTCATCAGTTCTGCGCGTTGGTATTTCCAAGGCGGCACTCGCTCAGAGACGCTTTTCGTCGCGAGTGGAGTTGCGATCTGTTGTATGCCTTTCCGCCTATACCACTTCTGCCCGGAGTGCCGAAGAAGATCAAGCGCGACCGGGCACAAGTCATCCTTGTGGCTCCGGACTGGGCACGAAGGTACTGGTATCCCAAGCTACTCAGTATGTCAGTCGATCCCCCGGTTCGTCTTCCTCTTCAGGAGGACCTTCTATCGCAGCAGCAGGGGACGGTCCTCCACCCGTACCTGTCCAGTCTCCACCTCCATGCTTGGAGATTGAGCGGCGACAGTAGAGGCCATTTGACTTGCCTCCTAAAGTATGTAACATCATTCTGGCAGCCATGCGTCCCGCCACAAAGTCGGTATATGCTTGCAGGTGGAACAGATTTGTGGCATGGTGCACAGCAAAGGCTGTGGATCCTCTCTCTGCCCCTCTTTGTGAGGTTCTTCTCTTCCTTTCTCTTGTCCAGCAGGGCTCTGCTCTGGGCACTATCAAGGGCTACCTTTCTGCCCTTTCAGCCTTTCTAAGGCTGGCTGATCAACCTTCTATGTAACAGTCCCCTGTTGTTAATCGACTCCTGAAAGGCATCACACATACGTTTCCACCTGTTCCCTTCGTGATGCCTCAGTGGGACTTGAACCTGGTTCTTACTTTTCTGATGTGCGCTCCCTTTGAGCCACTTCACAACTGTCCTATCCGCCTTCTTACTTTGAAGACTGCCTTCCTGGTTGCCATCACCTCTGCCAGGAGAGTGAGTGAGCTCCAGGCTCTATCCTCTAAACCTCCTTTTTATTCGGTCCATCCGTACAACAGGTTGTGTTGCGGACAAGGCCCTCTTTCCTGCCCAAGGTAGTCACAGCCTTCCACATCGGGCAGTTCATCACTTTGCCCACCTTCTTTCCGACCCAAAACGTGCGCTCTCTTACTATCTGGATCGCACACGCCAGTTGTTGGTGGATGACCAACTCTTTATTGGTTACGTGGGCGCTAAGAAGGGAAAGGCGGTGCACAAGCGGACCATCTCGCGGTGGATCATCTTGTGTATCCAGGCGTGTTACTCCTTGGCTAAGAAGGAACCCCCTGTGGGAATAAGGGCTCATTCCGATCGGGCCACGGCGACTAAAACTGCCCTGGGCCGAGGAGTGTCCTTGCAGGACATTTGCCAGGCAGCTACGTGGGCCCCGCTGCACACGTTTGCAAGATACTATTGCCTGGACAGCCAAGTCCGGAGGGATGGCTTATTTGGCCGTTCTGTCCTCCAGGACTTTGTGGTGTGATTATTGGTTCGCAGGTATCCATTCTTAGGTAAGGAATCTATCACTAACGTGTCTTTCAGATGCACAAGTTACTACTTGTGTAACAATATATATGTAAGAGACATTAGTTAGTGATAGATTCATCGACCCACCCATCCTTCCCGTTTGCGAACCGATATCTAGGGTTAAGGTCATCCCCTTTCAGGGCCCTAGTTTCAATGGCACCAGTGTTGGTTTTTAGCATAGCTCTGCGTTTCTGGCGCGGAATAGCTGTGTCTAAGAACTGACGTCAGCACGCGGAGGCGGCGTCTAAGTACTCCAACGATGTCATCACGGCGCCCAAGACACGGACATCGGACACGGAGCCGCAGACAACGCCTACCGACGCGCAAGGGTACCGCTACGCAAAAATTTACGGATCACGTCTGACGCCTGGGGATATTCTTAGGTAAGGAATCTATCACTAACTAATGTCTCTTACGGATATATCGTTACACAAGTAGTAACTTGTGCTTTAAGCAGCACTACACTGGTATAATATGCTCTGTGTAGTAGCTTAAGCTGAATTAATTTGAACGTGGACCGAATTTCCACCTCCCGCCATTCTTCATCGTGTAAGTCATCCACGTCATCCGCCCACTTGGTTCGGATTTTCTCAAACGCATCTGGTGTATTATTTAATATCTTGCGGTAAGTCAAAGAGATTGCTTTCTCCTTAAGATAATCATTAAGGAGTCGGTCCTCTAAGGGCGAGGCGGCTGGGAGATCCGTACCCTTGAGGACTGCCTTATATAGTGCATTTTGGACTTGAAGGTATCTAAACGTTTCCCTCACGCTTATCTCATATTCTCATTGGAGGTCACTGAAGAGAACCAATTTGCCTCCTGCCCACACATCCACTACCCTCCAGAGCCCAATGAGGTCCCATTTGTCGAATCCGGAACATTTTGCCAGGAGCTCCAAACGATCCGTCTCCAGATGGGGGTGACCTGTGTAATCTTGCTTTTTTTTTTTTTTAGCAGTGCCCTTGCGCACCAGATGGTGGCGTAGTTCGGCTACGCTTGCTGACCACAGTTCCTTCGTTTTCACTTTTTGACTGATTTTGTTTTTTTCCTATTGACCATTTTGACGAATTCGAACCACTGTGCTTTTTTTCCTACTACTTTTTAGGTCTCGCTATAGCCAGCGCATGTGCTGGTCTGGCGACACATTTAGTTAATGGCTTTTCAAAGTGCTACCATGGCTGGCCTAGCGCTTGCGTTTATGCGCGTGCGTGTGGGCACGCGCGCAACTGCCAAGCCAGCTTTCAATGCTTTCAGTTTTGCCTTTTGGTGCTTGCTTGTGTTGTGCTGCAATTTACTCCCCCTCCATTGATTGCGTCACCACTTGCGTGTTTTCACAACTCCCGGGCTAAATGCTTTCAGTTTTGCCTTTTAGCGCGCGCGCAATTATGGCCAAGCTTGTAAACTGTGACTAAACATTACTGTTAGGAAAGCACAAATATTGACGTTATTTGGTATGCTGTCTTGTAATAGGTGGGAAGAAATGTTTGTTTATAGAAATGCCGCAGAGGAAATTATGTCCGAGGTATTTGCATCTACCCCACCAAATCCGGCTCCCCCTGGTCGTTTGTCATGGTGCCTCACCCTCAGTTATACCTTTTATGATCTTTGTAGCCCCATAATGGAGGACTCTGTCAAGGTTGCTCCGTTAAACAGTGTTTTCAATTTCATTTCCTGCTTTTGGTGCATAGCTGCGTGACCGGCATTCGACCGTGGTTCTTGGAGGGGCGGGGGCTGCCCCCTATGTGTGTGTATGTCCTACGTGCAGCGTTGTTGTGTGGCAGACGTTCTGGTGAACCGCCAGGCATTTAATGAATATAGTTCTTCTTTATTGCCAAGGTAACTGTATGCCACTGTCTCGAGTGCTGTGTGTAAACAGCTAATTCCCTATTTTTCCCTGCCTCCTGTGAAAGGTCTTCCCCAATTTATATAATTACCAAAATATTAGTTGAAAAATATTGGGCAAGACATTGTACAGCTAGAAGGCTCATTTGCTAATTTGAAACCATAATCACGTGGTCTGTCTAAATGTAGGTAGCTATCTATTTGTAATTTTGTATGTATGCCGCTATTTACTAATGTCTTAAGAAATAGTGTATGCTCCAGAGGAATTCAACTTAATGGTGCCTTTGTATTCATGGCATCACTGGTGTTCTAGATTCGTTGCCACTACTTACAAACGTCTTAGAAATGGTCTATATTCACTGGTGATCTCGTGTTCATGGCATCACTTGTGTTCTCGATTATATTCTGGGGTCATGCTAAGGACAGCTGTGTGTTTGGGTCCTAATTTCGGGTGTGCTTTTAGGGAGCTCGGGACGGTAGATATATTCATTCTTCCGTATAACCCTGTGCCGTACTTATAGTATTACTTATGTTCTAGATATTGTGGGGGCATGCTTGAGCAGCGGATTTTCATGTCGTATTTTTTATTTTTTTTTATTTTTAGGGACATCACGACAGTGGATATACTCAGTCATTCGTGTAATATCGTGCTGTAATATTAGCCAGTGTTTCTCTTTTTTTGTGGGGATCAGGTGTTTAATGTAACCTTCTGCGTTTCGTCCTGGTATCGATGCCACCAATTGATCGTCAACACCGGCACATATGGCAGTCTGCAAGATGGTGGCGCTTTGTTTCTAAAGTAGCACAATGACAGTTTATTATTAATACAATGTACATTAAAATAGCTAATACCTGCCCCACCCCCAATCTACTGTTATAGGTTTGGGGGCCTCGAATAGTCTGAATTGTCGAACTTTTTGGAGTGTGATAGTTAGTACTGTCATTTGCATCACTGGCAGACACAATGGGTGGAGCAAGCTGCTGTGGCCTCCTGATAAGCGCCCTGGCACCTTTTTCTTTTCTTTTTTTTTTTTACAAATTAATCACCGACACGGCTCCATCTGTTATCGTGGTCAAGTCTTCTTTTACCACTGTATCTTGGTTACACTTGTTTACTCTTTTTTTAGGTCTCGCCTTTGCAACCTTATATGTGTTAAGCCATGCAATAGTTGCTGTTGTTGCAACAAGGAGATTTTGGTACATAACTAAATACTTATAAGGTCCCAAAAGCGAGACCTATTGGCTATGCCAATGCTTGTTTGAGTATGTCCCCAAAGAAACCTACTCTTATCAAACCTTGTGGGATCCATCACAGGCAAATTTCGGTGACAGATCCCCAATTGGTATGTCTGCGGTGCCTGGAAAGGGACCACAGCTCCAAGGCCTGCGTGGATTGTTGGACTATGAAGCGCCAGGCTGCTCGGCACGTGAGTCCACACTGTTCCAGGTCCCGTTCGCGAGGGAGGTCCCAGGACCATTGCAGAATCTCTGCCGCTGGTCAATGTTGCGATCCCAGACTACTTCTGGTTAGTCTGACAAGAAGTCACAGCGCTCTTGGACTACTCCACGCTGGTCCCATTCATCGGACGCGGCACAGGGATGGCGCAACAAGTCTAGGTGCCGTTTCCAAGTCATTGTCATCCACTCCTCCATTACCACCAGCTGCAGCAGGGGTGTCTATCTGCCCTTTCACACGCTTGCCAACTCTTTCCCAATCTTTAAGCTCTTTCTGTAGGGACTGGGGGTCAGAGTAAATCTTTGGTTTGCCATCAAACATAACCTTGTGTCTCGCCAGGTATAACATAGCATACTCTATCTGCTGCTCACCTAGTTTACGTTTTAGGGGAATAAACTGCTGTCTCGGCTCTTGTACTTTCAGGGTGAAGTCCGGGAACAGCGAGAGGGAGGCCCCCTCATATTTTAAGTTGCCCAGTTCTCTTGCCTTACGCAGTGCAGCGTCCCCGTCCCAGTAGTTTAAAAGTTTTGCAATAATGGGCCATGGCGTGGCATCAGGTTGAGGGCGAGGGCCAATCGAGCGATGCACTCTCTCTACGACACACAGATGAGAGAAAGTATCAGCACCCAACAGAGTTGTGACAATTTTTCTACAAAGGACTCCATATTACCTGGTATACAGCTAGGAGGTTTTTTGAGTCATCCAGAGTGATTAGGCGCACAACCTGAGTAGCCGCAAAGTGAAATGTAACATGAGGTAGTCAGTATAGGCAATAGGGCGAGCGGTAATCCCTCACAACCGCTCAAGGTTGGACTAAGAAGATCCACACAAATAACAATAGACAACAAAGCCCCTGCACTATACAATATTAATCCATTCTTGGTAATGCTGGTGTCAATTGAAGTGATTGGTTATGTACATCAACACTTTCAGTGTAACACTTCGAGAATGACAAGTCATCAAATAGACATATAAAAGTTCAAAAAGACGTTCCGTTCTTGGTGTAGTATATCAGTTTATTGTTCCTTTATATAGGCCAACACGTGTTTCATCGCAGGGAACACACTGCGAATCTTCAGGGCTGGATAGAAACATAAAAAGTGCATTTGCGAAGATGTTCTAGTCTTGAAAAAATTATGGTAGTGACTTTATCGTGTATACCAAAGTTAAAAGTAGGCATGCCATAGGTGACTCTGTGTCACTGTGACTCATGATCACTGACTAAGTGACTTTGTGAGCTATGAAGTGTATGTGCGGTTGGGTGAATCAATTACAATATTTTTTATTTTCTTTGTGAAGTTTATCTATTCGAAAGAAGAATTTAAATTTTAAAAGATTATATCTATACACTGACCAGAAGAAAAGTAAGGTGACAATGTGAAAAGAGTGTTACTGTGTCAGAGAGGACGGTATCCCATGTGACTCAAGTGATATATCTAGATGACTAAGTAAGCATGACAGTTGTGAATACTTCTTCGCATCTGCGACATCGTGCTCATGCTAAATAAAATAATGCTTATTTCTGCTGGATTCTATGGTTTCACATTCAGTACATTTTTTTAAGAAAATATATACATTGTTAGTATTCATAAACAACCTTAAACTCAGATGACTGTAGAATTATTTAATTCAAAATTTCCCTGGTTTAAACCTAATTAAAGTTTTCAAGTTCTGGGGTATGTGGTGCTGTGTCAGACGATTAAAGGGTAAAGCAGGCCAGTCAGAGGGTAGACTCTGTAAGGTGTCTACAGAGAGATTATGTGAGTAGTTACTCTAGAGAGGACTTGGGAGGAAATTGTGAATTGGCTTAACAGTTATGTTGAACAGAACCTCTGTAATCCCGGACTAGAGTGATTATATTGGCAAGTTTAGAGATGGCTCCTTAGTAGCTACACGAAGGTATAAGTTCTCAAAAATTACAGACACTCACCCTCATGTGAATACAGGCGAATTGATGTTGGTCAAGAACCCTGTTGGGGCGGTACTTGGAATATATACTTTTTGGACTTTCAAAACGTTCGAACACGCTGTCCGCGTGCTAGTTGAATCTGGATGGAACATATGTCGTTAATTCCTTCTTGGTTCCGTTAGTGCAACATCAGAAAATGGATTCGACAATCCTTAACAAGTCCTACCTTAATAGTTAACCGGGAGGAGACGATAATGTAGTAATGCTCGGGTTAAATGTAGGCGGGTACACCTAAATGGGAAAAACGACATGAGGAATGTGTATTTAAAACGTGCTGACTCTTATGGAGGAGAACGTTAGGTCTCGGGTCCTATTTTACAGCAGGGAGCTCGCTTACCTTATTCGTTTAGTACTCCCTCTTGAAGTTCCCGGCGCCGTTTGACAATGACGGTCATGTGACAGGAATATATACCGGTGTTCCGCCTTCATTACTAAAAAAGGCTAGAGCGTTGGTTGCTTCCTTGTGATGACAAGGATTGGCAACAAAACGAAGAAATACTTAAACATTTATATTATCGAGTCGAAACGAGAGAGTTGGTGTATTTTAAGCCCAGTTAGGTAAATGAAAACTCGTGATTTCATATATGACCGGAAAACAATGTGATTTAGAGCACAATACGACGTCAAAACAACCCGTTGTATGGGTAGTTTTTTATATAGTGAAAATTGATGTGGGGGTCTATGTGTCCCTCCACATTGATTTGGGGTTAGGGATTGTCTAACTCCAGGTGCATGTCGACCACCCATATGTGGCAGAGCTTGTGAAAGGATATAGATGGTATTAATATGGGGCACATTTGTAATCAAAACGAACCCTTTCAAACGTTCATTATTTCTCTCAATGACTATTGATGGAAGTATGTACCCTTGTTAATGATATTATTAACTCATTATGGAGCCATATGTTAAGGTAATAGCATGCGTGACATTGATATGTGTCTATACTCTCTGGTTGTGAACAAAGATGATAACAAAAAATGATACAGAAGACAATATAACAGCACATTACATAATGAGAGTTATATTATTATCTATCAACTATGTGATTGGAGACATGTTGCTAATTTGAGGTTTATAGAGCGGTGCAGCTAATTATACAGCTCTAACAAGGAGAGAACACATGGACATCAATTGTATCAGGGTTTAACCTCCTAGGAAAAATTGTAGGTCAGGGTCGTAATTAAGCCCAAACTCGATGCTGCGAAGACGCATAATCCAAGTGGCTTCTTTCCGTCTTAATGCCAGCTCACGGTTGCCGCCTCTCACATGGACGGGCACCGTTTCGATTCCGAAGAACGAAACCCGGAAATCCTCTGTATTGACCTGGCATTTGGCTACATGAAGGGCTACCGGATATTTGGGATCTTGTTTTTGGATGGCCCTCATGTGTTCTGATATTCTGTCTTTCAACATTTTGATTGTACTTCCGACGTATTTTTTGCCACACTGGCATTCGATTATGTATACCACATATTTCGTGGTGCAGTTAATGTTCACTCTGATGTCATAGTTTTCTTCATTGGGTCCATTGAAATGCTTGGTTTTATGTTTGGCCCATTTGCACATTGTACAAAAGCCACACTTGAAAAACCCGTTACTGCGTTGTATTAACCAGTCAAGGGTCATATCTACGCGTGGAACAGTAGGGCTAAGTCTATTCCTCAATGTTCTCCCTTTGCGAAAAGTGATTTTTTTATATGTATTTGATGACTTGTCATTCTCGAAGTGTTACACTGAAAGTGTTGATGTACATAACCAATCACTTCAATTGACACCAGCATTACCAAGAATGGATTAATATTGTATAGTGCAGGGGCTTTGTTGTCTATTGACTCCATATTACCTGCCAGGCCCGTAATACGGAGGTTGCTGTGCCTTGAACAGGCCTCAACGTCCTCAGCTCTATCCTGCAAGGTAATTGATGCTCGCTACACACGTTTCTGAGCACTGCTGGAATCGGACTGGGCCTCTTCAACCTCTGTGATGTGGCGCTCCGCCATATCTTTGCGCTCTGAGTCCGTATCAACTCTCTCTGACATCCTATCCATCCTGTAGGCTAGCGCATCTATTTTCGAATTGATGGCAGTCAAACCCTTCTGCATGGATGCAATAATCTGTTTGATGTCACCTACCGGGTCTCCAGAAGGGGTATCCGACTCAGACAGCACTTTGTGCCTCGCCTCTTCACTGCGCCGAGACTAGCGGTGATCAAAACTGAGCTTGGGTTGTGATTTGTCAGGCTTCCCCATCTTAATAACAACAGCACAACAGACCTCACAGGAACACGCTCTCTGGGTCTAACTGGGGGAGTTCAGCAAGCGGTAAGAGAAACCAGAGCGTATGGGTTGTTGGCAGCAAAATGGGGCCAAACTCAGCAGTTGGCAGATCGCCACTGCTACATTCAGGCCGCAAGCAGCCCACCCGTCGTCCAAACTTCCATGTGGTGGGGGGGTTACCCATCGGGTCCAACAGCTCAAGGAGGATGGTGGCAGTAGGGTTACGCCAGGCAACACCTGCAGGTAGTACACTCTAGTCAGGGGGCAGCGAGTCAGGCCTCAAAGTCACAGGCCAACGAGGCCGGCGTAGCCCACAGCCTCTCACCTTACCGGGCTCGGGCCCGCCGCTCACGTAACCGCGGTAGCGGCCTCCTCGCACCACAGCGCAGTCGCGTCTCTCCTGTCCCATATCTACATAGGCAGTAGGACTCACTGGATTATTTGCAATGCCAAGAATCCACGGCCAGAACCGACAGGGAATCCACCGGCTCCGCTGCATCACCAGCAGCCACGGCCTCTCACCACCGCAGGCACAGCCGCTCTCCTCATGGATCCAAGCACTGTCTGCAGCAGGGGCCTAGGGACCCTAACAGCCCACAAGGCAGCGCCGGAGACACTCCGCCAGATTCAGCCACCGTATCCAAAAGTCACTAACCCTGCCCAACTTCATGAATTTCATGAGACCATGGGCTTAATTTTTGGGTGGTCGAATAACTCTGAAGTGCCTTCGGTCCCACGGGGTTCAGAAGGAACTCCTACTGAGGCTCCACTGGCAGATTCGCTCTCTTCATAAGACGGATGCTCAGGAGCCATTGGGGATCTAGATGGAGGTGCAGCCAGTTTGTGACCTTCTACAGGCACTGTTGCAGTGGTGCTTTTTCAGGCACTGCTGACACCAGTTGGCGGCACCAAACCCATTGTGATTCCCGACTCTGATACTGGGCCAGACCAGCGTCTGTTCCAGCGCCAACCAGGCCCACTACGCCTGAATTGGTGATGGAGCCCTAATTCCCTGAAGGACATTCTGAGGAAAACGAATGGAGGGGATCTGAGGATCCCTTTGGCTATTCCGACCCCTTAGCCAATGACACCTGGTTTGAGAACCTGGTTGTTGCCAGTGGTCTGGACATCTCTCCAGACACTAGCCTCTTCTCTCCTCCCATAGTGGCCAAGGAGGAAGGGGCTTCCTTTGCAAAGGTGGTTGAGGGTGGCTGAGGTCCTGTACCTTTTCGTTTTCCATGGTTGAGATCAAGACCATTGTCCTGACTGAGGTGCTTTAACTTGGTGTGTCCCCCTCAGAACCCTTAATTCCTTTTAACAAAGCCCTCACTGATGTCCTGCTTGGGGCCTTAGCCAAGTCCTGCACTGGCGGTCCTGTGCACAGGAGTATCTCCCATTACCCCCAGCCTCGAGACCGAGCCTCGACCTCCAAAATCAACTGTAGCACATTCCTTACCACACCACCAGATAGGAAATCCAAGAGGATGCATACATTAGAAAAGAGGATTTTCTCTTCCAACTGCTTTTCACTTCGGTCAGTGAACACTGCATCCTTATTGAGTTGCTAGTCCCATACTTTATGAGATATAGTGGAAAAGTGCTGCTCATGGTCTCAAAGGAGACCCGGACCACATTCTCTCAAGCTACTTTTGATGGAAGAGATGCAGCAAAGTTCACCATCAGATGTGCATTGGATACGACTGACTCTCTGGCCTGAGCCATTGCTTATATGGTGGCACTTATACATCACGCCAGGGTGAGGACAACTGGCTTTTGTGGGGGATGTCCAGGCACCCTTATGGACATGCCCTTTGACGGCACATGCCTTTTTTGTGACAAAAGCAGATACAACACTTTTATGATTCAAGGACAGTAGGGCCACTGCTAGGTCGTTGTTGCTTGCGTGTTATTTCCTATGTTCATTTTGATTGGGCATTGCGTGCTTGCTGTTTTTTAACAGAACCGCAATAGGCCATAGGCCATCGGCCATAGGCGGTCGCGTAGCTCCGCCTATGGCCTATTGGTGTCTGTTACGCGCACCAAAGCAAATATGTCTTCCATTACCACTCCAGACATGGCCGCGGTAATTGAAGACATATGCTCGCAGTGTCGTGCACGCGCGCACCACTCATGAGCTTCTTTTTTTTGGGGGGGATTCATTTCACGGCGAGCAACTAAACGCTGACGTCTTGTTAGTACTTGGCTGGAGTTTGCAACAAAGGAAACTTTTGGATGTGATCGCTGTAAGTTGATGGCAATGAGCGAAAAAACAGCTAGTGTTATGGCCTAATTCAACATGTGTCAACTCGCCTACTCAAAAAGTTTAATCTACAGCATATCATATTTGTAAACGAATCTAGGCAGGACCCCGGTACAGAGGTGCACCTCAAAGTAATGCGAATGGTCCTCGGGAAATGTCAACTTGCCGAAAAATTAGAGCGCCCAAGCTGCTGCCGCCGGAGAGGCTGCAGGAGCCGGCCGGGGAGAAACCAGCGCTATAGTGGATGCTGCCTGAGATGCTGGAGGTGCCGCTGTCGGGACTGCAGGTGGCGCTGGTGTAGCCCAGGCAATCCGGCCGCAGCTACTCCGTGCTGTAATCTGCCTACATCAGCATCCTGCGGGGCACAAGAAAAGGACACGTTAATATCTGCGCAGTACCAGCTTTATTTAACACATTTGCAGTCCTGTTTACCCAAGCCAAGCACACAAAATACGCCTAAGGAACCTCTCCGAATTGCAGAGGGACGCAGACTTCAACAAACAGACTGGCACTCGGTCCCATTACTTAAGCATTTGCACACTCGGGGGCGGCTCTAGGCTCATGGCGGCCCTGAGCAGGGAGTGTAGGTAGGGGGCCCCGGAAGAGTGGGTCCGGGTGGGGCGGAGCGCAGAGGATAGTGAAGACGGGGGTCAGGGTGTTTGGGAGTGGGACAGAGCCAGAGGCCACCAAATCCCTGCCAGGGGCCGCCAAGCAAATATGTATCCATCCTCAGAGGATTATCATATTAAGGATATATATTGGCGTGGTGGCCCCTGGGGTTTGGCGGCCCTGTGCAGGTGCACAGCTTGCACATGCCCAGGCCGCCCCTGGCACACTGCAAACACTCTGCAGTGCACGTACAAACTGGACTCTTTGCAAGAGTGTCTTGCTAAACGTCAAGCTTCTTCTGCACTAAAGAATGCGTATAAACCTTTGCATAAGACGCAGTAAGTGTTATGTGCAAAGGGCAGCACTTTATTGAGTCACTCAATGTCCAATGATTGCGTACAAGCAGGGGCGGCTCTAGGCTCATGGCGGCCCTGGGCAGGGACCGTAGGTAGGGGCCCCGGAAGAAGGGTGCTATAGTGGATGCTGCCTGAGATGCTGGAGGTGCCGCTGTCGGGACTGCAGGTGGCGCTGGTGTAGTCCAGGCAATCCGGCCGCAGCTACTCCGGGGCGGGGCGGAGGCCAGTGAAGAGGGGGGGGGGGGGTCAGGGTGTTTGAAAGTGGAACAGAGCCGGAGGCCTCCAAATCCCTGCCAGGGGCCGCCACGGCAATATGTATCCATCCTCAGAGGATTATTATATTAAGGATATATTTTGGCGTGGAGGCCCCTGGGGTTTGGTGGCCCTTTGCAGGTGCACAGATTGCACATGCCTAAGGCCGCCCCTGGTACAAGGTTCATTGCACTGTTGATTGCTACTCCGTGTGCAGGACAGACTATGCTCCTGTGCGCAAGGGTGTATGAGAAGAGATGTGATGAACGGTGTCCTATGCCGAATGCCACTTCGAGTGCATTACTGGTGCGTTAATATACCGCTTTAATGTGTAATTTCACGTCTTCGTGCAAGGTGACTCTGTGCGTGGCTGAATAGGAAGAGACAAGTCTGTGCTTTTGAATGCACCTCCGAAATGCCTAATGTAATGTTACTATCAGATTCTAATTCTGATTAATGTTACTACAGATATGATGTGTAACGTGCCCCATTTTCCACTGCTGCATGGAAACTCAATGTGTGTATATTCAGTACTTAAATGTACATTACCGTATTTGTTGTACGAAGTGTGCAGGGTTTAGCTAAAGATAGATGTGACAAAATCTGTGACGTGTTAACAGACTTCATTTTCCAAACATGGGCATTCTCTATTCTCATATTAAAAAGCCAACCGCTAGTGCCCTCCATGCATCCGTAGCAATCGGAGTAAAACCAGACAGACCCCTAACTCTATTATCCATTGCTAGGCCAGCCACAGAAGGTTTGATATTATATTACCACCCCCTGAGCACACAAATACAATAGCCAATATTGATCTCAACTGTATGCTGGCAAGCCACAGTATATCAAATGATTCAAGTCCATTCATCAAAGGTTTGTAGTCACTTTAAATCTTCAAAAGTTTATTCCGGTCAGATTTTTCTGTATATTCAGTACATCAGTTTCTGTGTAAAGATGGTACAACAGCCAACACGTGTTTCGTCGTGTATTAATACAACACATAGACTTCCTCAGGGCTGCAACCAAATAAACAATGCCCATTTGTACTCTGCACGCCCCACCCCTTCCTCCTTAACAAACAACAAGATAGAAGCAGTTTACGTGGTGAATGGGGTTCAAAGTGGGGAGATTTGCACATCAAAAGAAAGTCGAGGCTTGTGTGAAACCAAACAATATTATGGACCTCAGAGGATACAAAGCGAGGCAGACGGAGAGTGAAAGGGGAGGGGGGGGGGGGGGGGGGGGGCGGGAACGGGCACACGGGGAGGGGGGCTGAACGGACAGCGGGAGGGGGGGGCGGGAAGGCAAGAATTTAAAAAACACTCACCTGAACTTCTTCCGCCGGCCGTGGTCGGCATGAAATGACGAATCCAAACGAATAAAAAAAAAAAACAACGAAACTCCGCCCACCGCCCAATGACAATGCAAAAAGGGTGGAGAGGGAAAAAAATGCAGGAACGCCCACGAATCTGGTCCGTGAATGACGGACAGATCTCTGTTCCAATGGCTAGCCTCCATTTATGGAGCTAGCCAATGGAACAGAGGGCGTATTCAAGTCCCCCATACTGAAAACTAAATATTTCTCCTGGGGGCGGAGCTAAAGCTCCGTGCCCCAGGCGAAACCTAAAAAAGGATTAGGGGATGGGAATGGAGGCTAGGGCCGGGGTACAATAGATATGGTGGGGTTGGAAGGATACGGTGTAGGGATGCAGCACGGACATGGTGGGGGTATTACTAGGAGGTATATAAATAAATACAGAGAGGTGAAAAGAGAAAGTGGAGAGGCTCAAGAGAGATTATGAGTTAAAAAGTCTTTAAAAAGAAGAGGTTTTTTTGTTCGAAGTAGGAAAAAGTGAAGCTGCGGAGGGGTTGAGAGGTTAATGCTGAACCTCCCCGTCCCACGTTTGTATACGGTAAAAAAGACAAAATCATTAATAAATTATTTTTTCTACAAAAAGAGCTTACACCAGGTTGGTTTTGCCACACTGGTGAAAACAATTGTAGGTGTTTTTTTTTTTTTTTTTTTAACCACACATGGTTCACTAAAACCAGTTTCTTCAGGTTGTATTTTCTTTGAATACACATAAAATCTACGGGCCTACTGCCAGGAGCAGTAGGGGGTAGCCTTCAGACTTGCTGGGTGCTTTATACACCCTAAGCCCCCCAAATAGTATAATATTTTATTTTTTGTGCAGAATGTTTTGACTCAATAACGTTTTTAAACCATACAGTATTGACTATCCACTAAATGCATTATGGGGCATCTAATAGGTGAGGTACACACCTCCATGGTTTTTGACTCAAAGCCCTATGTATTATCATTACAGACCAGCTTTTTCAACTAAAACCATACAACTCTTTCAGGCCATGCACAAGTAGGAGAAAGGTTTTATTTTCTCCAAATATTTCCAATGTGCATGTTTGCTGCACTGATCAGCATACCTACATAGTGGGAAAACCTTTAAAGTTAGTCTTTGCACAGTGTTTTGTACTTAAAGGCTACTATGTTGGAAAAATGTGTGTGGCACAAGGCAGCCAAATCGCCACCAGAGTTTTGAATCACAGCGTGCCATATATTGGCAAATATGGCTCTGTCACACAACATATTTATTGTATTTTATTTATTTGCGGTTATTGTAGAGCGCAACACTCATCCCAGGGGATATCACGGCGCTTATACCAAGCAGAAACTTTTGATGACTGATACTGAAAAGCTTAGAGATTGGGGAAGAGATGGGTTTTCAGCTATTTTCAGAACAGGAGATAATTTGTGGTATGTCTTAAGTCGATAGGAAGCTCATTCCACCTCTTTGCTGCAAAGTAAGAAAAGGAACGGCCACCTGTTCTAACTTTATGGGAAAGTTAACTCTGTGGGAAAGTTGTGGAGAAGGTGGTGAATAAGCAACTTATGCAATTCATCGAAGAGAACTCTTGCCTCCACTCAACCCAGTCAGGTTTTAGAGCAGGCTATTCAACTGAATCTGCGGTCCTCTTTTCCACAGAACGCCTGAGACAACTTGTTGACGGAGGGCAGACAGCAGCGTTGGTGTTATTAGACCTCAGTGCAGCATTCGATACCGTGCTGCACTCAACGCTGCTGTCACGCCTCTCAGACATGGGAATAGAGGGCCTAGCCCTGGAATGGATAAGATCCTTCTTGGAAAATAGGAGTTTTCAGGTACATTGCCCTCCCTATAAGTCATCCCCCCGCAAGCTGAGGCATGGGGTTCCACAAGGCTCAAGTCTGAGCCCCACGCTGTTTAATATTCATATGGAGCCCTTGGCACATATTGTGGAATCCTATGGTGTGGATATCGTCACATACGCTGACGATACCCAATTGATAATTCAACTTGCTAATAACCAGCCTGAGGAAGCCATTAATTTTTCCAATTGTATGCGAGCAGTGGCTGGGTGGATGAACAACAACTGCCTTCGCCTAAATGGCGAAAAAACCGAACTGCTAGTGGTCGGTAAGTCTCTCTCTACCTGGTCGCAGGACTGGTGGCCGACGGAATTAGGGCCAATCCCCCGCTTAGCAGAGGTTGTCAGAAACTTGGGAATAATGATTGATGCGGAGCTTTCCTTCAAGCAACAAATTAGCAAAATCACTGGAAAATGCTTTGGAATATTAAAAACCCTCCGCAAAGTTCTCGACCTGCTCCCCTTTGGTGCCAGGAAGAAACTTATCCACGCCCTAGTCACGCCGCACCTGGACTATGGCAACGCCCTTTTCCTTGGCCTGAGCAAAAAAGACATTCAACAACTTCAGTGTGTCCAAAATGCCGCCGCTCGCTTGGTACTGAACCTTCCACGTAGGGCATCCGGTACCACGGCATTGCGTAAACTTCATTGGCTCCCCATTGTGGAGCGTATCAAATTTAAGGCACTATGCATGGCTCATCGTATTGCCCAGGGAAAAGGCCCAAATTACCTGCAAAGACTCCTTATCACCCATCGCCCTATCCGAAATCTTAGATCTGCTGGAGTGATGTTATTCAAACTCCCCCGTGTTCACAGGTCCAGAATGGGAGGTAGCTCCTTCCGTTTCTTGGCTAGCAAACACTGGAATAGCCTCCCCTTGAATCTTCGGATGGAGCCCTCCGAAACAAGATTCAGACAAAATCTAAAAACCATCTCTTTCCCAAGTAAATAGCTTCCTGATACATTCTAGGATTTTAGTGTAACTTGGTTTTAGCTTCATCTGGGAGCAGTAGTTTTTCAGCGCGGGGACACACCGTCATAGGTGTAACCAGGCGCTTAAGAAATAGTCTTATTATTATTATTATTACGTTATGTCCTAACCAATGCCGATTGAAGTGAACGTAAGTTCCTAGTGGAGACATAAAATTCGATCTTCCCATGGGGTATTACTAGGAGGTATATAAATAAATACAGAGAGGTGAAAAGAGAAAGTGGAGAGGCTCAAGAGAGATTATGAGTTAAAAAGTCTTTAAAAAGAAGAGGTTTTTTTGTTCGAAGTAGGAAAAAGTGAAGCTGGGGAGGGGTTGAGAGGTTAATGGTGAACCTCCCCGTCCCACGTTTGTATACGGTAAAAAAGACAAAATCATTAATAAATTATTTTTTCTACAAAAAGAGCTTACACCAGGTTGGTTTTGCCACACTGGTGAAAACAATTGTAGGTGATTTTTTATTTTTATTTTTAACCACACATGGTTCACTAAAACCAGTTTCTTCAGGTTGTATTTTCTTTGAATACACATAAAATCTACGGGCCTACTGCCAGGAGCAGTAGGGGGTAGCCTTCAGACTTGCTAGGTGTTTTATACACCCTAAGCCCCCCAAATAGTATAATATTTTATTTTTTGTGCAGAATGTTTTGACTCTAGTACCTTAAGGAAGTCAGCGCAGGGGAGAGACCAGATAAAGGGTAACCGTGTGATCTTGTCCACTGTTGCCACCTAGGGCTAATGGTGACATCTTAAACCACAAGGTCAAAGGTCGAGCAGTTTGTAAATACAGAAGGTAGCCCAGCACAATATTACACATTACCCATTATTTGCATATTTTATTTTGCTTTCTTTTGGGTAGTTAAACCGAAGAAGTGATCGTCTTCAAAGTGCAGTTAACAATGGGCACTGTTTAGAATTGGAATATTCCGGTTTTGTTTGCCTTTCGTGAATGAATTGTTGCTAAAACAATGGACGCCAGGTTTATGCGATTCTGTGGTTGCTGCGTTTACAACATACTGAACGGTTGCTGCATTTGCCACATAATATGCCTAATTTGGAGATTTAAAAATCTGCTGCTTCTAGTTGAAATGGATGGATACGACACTGACAGAGAAAGTGCTGCATAATGTACACGTGTTCCTGCATTATGCTGGTGGAGTGTGTCGTTATGTCCCTGTGATGTGTGGCAGGTGTTCTAGTGGCACACTTTCAGTGGGTGTATGTCGCGACTATCTGGGATTGGCGGATATACTCTGCCCTGAGTATGTTACTTAAACTGAGCCCACGTGAGTTTGTGTATGTGTGTGTGTGTGTGGGGGGGGGGGGGTGGGTAGTGTATGATATTCCCTTGTGTCGTTTGTGGAGGAGAGCTATGATCTGCTCACCCCCCCCCCCCCCCCCCCCCCCCCCAAGCCATGCGACAACATATCGTCCCGAGGGGTGTGGGTGGGTGTGGAGGTATTGTGTGCAGTGTGATCCTTTGGTGCTGGGTGAGTTCTGTCATCGCTCCCATCAGTGTAGTGAACACAGTGCTGCTCTGAGGGTTGTGTGTGTTTGGGGGGTAAAGAGAGAGGTACACGCTGGGACTCCTTAAAGCGGAGTGTGTATGTGATGTGTTACCCTTGGGTGACTCAAACCACACCGCTCTGAGTTGTGTGTGTTGTACCCCTCAGAGGCCTCGTTATATCGCATCATGAGTGCCGCGGGTCTTTTGAAATTTCCTCTGAGCAGTGTACAGCATCGCCCTGACAGAGGTGTGTAATAACATTATATAGTGCCTCTCGTTATTGAAGTCTCCGTCGCCTTTACATTTAATGCAATGCCTTTCCGTGTGAGTTAAACAACTGGTTGAGGCAGGAAAGCATCCAAGGGTTCCTAAGCCTTAGGTTTGCAATTATCTTTCATTCAGTTTTTGCTTTGGACTGGGGACGCAGTTCCTTTCCTCTCACTGAAAGCAATCTCAGCAGCCAGTTGCAGTGGGTTCAAGGGAAATAGAAGTAACGCTTTTCAAAGACCTACTTTCTTCGACTGTTTGTTTTAAGAATGCTCCAACTTAACAAGTAAAAGGGAGTGAAGAGGTGCCAAATTCTATGTTGACTTCCCTGTAAAGGAACTGGTGACTTAGAGCGTCTGATGATGTTCAGCATCGGTATTTGAGCCACGTGGTTCTCATTCCACAACTGTAAAGCCACAAGCTATCTATCACTCCAGCTGGGAAGCCAATTTCTGTATGGGCATACTGCACCTGACTGCAGATGCCACTAGGGTCATTCTGCCAGTCTTTGGTGCAGCTATTAATTAAAAACCTTTTGGTTTCTAATCCTAGAATCAGCATTTGACCAGCACTGTGTGATTTTGAGCAATTTAATGTGTGCTCCTATTATTACCAGCGTAAAATTGAAGCATGCTGTATACCAGCAACAAGGGTCTTGATGTACTTCAAGCAATAAGGGCCGCTCTGGGTGTGTGTGGCTGGCTTGTGTGTGTGTGATTCTGGGTGTGGGTGTGTGGTAGTAATTTCTGTCTGCTGAGCTCGTCCGTAGGGTACAATAGGTCTCGCATTTGCAAGAGATTAAGCTATTGGCATTGTAAATGACAATGTCATTTATTTATCTGTTTTTAAAACCAACACATAAATAAAAATGTTGTAATTTACAATGCCAATAGGTCTAACTTTTCCAAAGGCGAAACCGTTGCATTGTGAATGCTTGTTATCTTTGCCTCACTCTCCTCTTGTTCCCTGTGTCGCCATTCTCTTCTTCACTACAGGACCACCCGGGACAAAAACCACAAAGAATACAGAGAGCCTTTTTTGCGTTTTGTTTCTAGTAGTAAAGCAATTAGCTGGTGATTTGTACTTGGAATGAATATCGTGTGTATTCTATGGTACATAGCATGTCCAAGCAGGATTTCTACAGTGGCTCCTTGCCAGGAATGACTTATTCTGAGATACTTAACTGCTGTGCAGTTAGCTGGATAATGAAAAGCACAATTCTGTCAGTCTGAATTCTGGCATAGCAACCACAGCTGTGCTTGGAGATGTATTTCTGTCCCTATTATTCTTGCTTTACTGAACATTTGACGTGCAGTTAGCTGCACACTGACAATATTCCTAATTAAGGCTTAGATTTTAGAGCACGTTTTGATACATGCAAAGTATGCATAGATGTTGGCAGCAGATGAGAGCCGCCGGGCCAATCTAATGTTCCTATCTGCAGCACTGAGGCATTGCAGAGTCTCCCTCTCTGCCACCAGGAAGTACATTTTTGTATATCTACAGTGCTGTTTAGGGCTGGCCTTTGAGACAGATTTATCTGTCTCGCTAGACTATTGTTTGTCCCAAAAAAATCATAAATAATATACGTTGGTCAGTGGGTTTTATTTGTTGGGCTGTTAGATTGTCATTGTCATTCTCTTATTGTCTCCACCCACTTAAAGGATACTACATGGTCAAACTAGTCAGCCCACCTCCTTCATTGTTTCCCTTCACTTTGAGCCACTGCACAAAGCACTTGCATATTGTTCAGGCTTCCCTAAAAATAGCTCCTGATTATTCACACCGCCTAAAAATGGCCCTCATCTCTACAGTGACAGAGTTGGTTCAAAGTGAGCTGTATTTTAATTTTCATGTTAACTTTAAATACCGGGTGTTTATTTTATCCGTTTTTTGAAAACCCATTTTAGGATATTCTTTTATTTCCGGTCTCCTTTTTAAAGTTAGTGGAACAAGTGTTACTATAACATTGTAGTTGCCTACAATTTGAGTGGGTGGTTATGTGGTAATTCATTCTTGTCTCCTTCACAAATCATAAAAACAATGCATGGCATAATGTTGTAGTAGACTCTCGATAGTGTAATATGTTGAGTTATTGTGGCACAGACCCTGTGGTGTCTTCTTGAGACCAAAATGCTCTACATATGCCAAACATAGAGGTCTCCATCTTTGAAGACTTCCTTTTGGGGCATTCACCCAAGTGACTTCAGGTAGGAGGACCTGGCCCTGGCCTGCAATCCCTCATTGTTTTCCTTCCTAAGAGTCGTTCGTGAGCATGTCTTTTTACGAGGGCAAAAAGCTGTCTTGTGAAATAGGCTCCATGTGTACCTGGGAAGGCACAGGAGTTTTAAAGGCAATAAAATCGCACCTTTGCTGAAATGTTGTCTTGACATACAAGTCCGGTTTAATGTAAAGAAGTTGTGTGATAAATTTGAGTTTCTGATTTGGTCGTGCAGTTCAGGAATTAGCATAGCTGAGGTGCCGGCGTGTAACCCTATATTTGGCAATTGGTTGACCAAGTGTTTCCAAAGTCAAAACTCTCATGTAAAGTACATGTCCTGCTTGTGTCATATGTTGCACCTTGCCTTTAGGAACGGTAGGCCTGCCAAAGGGGTGACCAATGCACAGGGGAAGTAATAGCTTTGCCATTGTTTTTAATGGTAATGTCGAACTAGCAATGCGGGTATGCTCTTCCAGTGTGCAGTGGCGGATTCGGAGAATCATTTAGCGTAGGGGACTTTCAGGGTAGCACAACCAGTGCTGCAAGCCCTAGGGCACCCCTCTAATCTTACATGCCCTGTGTACTAGGGTACCATTTACTAGGGACTACAGTTAAGTTAGCTATTTCCAATTGGGTATAGTCAATTTGACATACACTTTAGAGTACGTGCATTTGCCATGAGGTCTAGTTAGCAGGCCTAAGGGTACTGTGTCTAAAAACCAGCAGTATCAGTTGAACATTTGGGAGTGACCCTACAGAAATAGCCATTTCCTTACATGAATATACTCTTTAATAATTACAATTTTAGCAGATTGTCTGCTCAACTCCCAGAACTATTGTTAGTGCTAGATAGTTTAAAACTTCTGAGCAAACTTTTGTGTTAAGTGAAGAGATTAACTTGGACGCCACATCTGTATATTTAAAAATAATTTGCGCCTAAAGCAGCTGCCAATGCTTACATTTTAATAACGGAATAATTCCTTTCAGTTGAGCGGGAGGTGGTGAAAACCACTGTTTTCTCTTGTTGCTACAGAGATCAGAAAGTACTAGCCTAATTCCTGCTAACTTGGTGTCAACAGTAATAATCGTTTTATTAAGGTAAAAAAAAGTTAAGATGTCTGTCTCAGCTATGGCTTTCTTTAGGTCATCAAATGCTGTTTCGGGAAGGGGAAAGATACCCCTTTCTTTAACTATTCACATAAATTCTTCATTCTTCCTACAAAGCCTTTATGAACTTTGCATTGTCCTAAATCAGGCCTATTGAGGACATGATTTGATCTTTATCATTCGGGCACTAGTGTTGAAGGTAACAATAGCTAAAATCAGCCTTTGGCCTGCAGAATTGGAATACCCTAAATAATTAACCTCTTTCTCTGGGAATTTGCACTTTTCCTTGTGCAAATTCATTCCAGCCCTAACAATTTCTCCAAGACTTCCTTTAGCACCAAATTCTATTTGTCAACTGTGATACCCAACACCATTATATTGTCTTAAAAAAGACTTCATTCTTCATACCTTTCAGTATTTAGGCCATCATTTGCTGAAAGTCAGTGGACCTGAAGCTCAAGCATAGGAAAAACCCAACTTTGAGAAGTACTTATCACACTTGTATCAAAAACACCACTTTATTTATATTTGGAAGAGAAAATCAATATATAGCGATATTTTGATTAAGGTATTGCAGGTCCACACAAAATCTCAGACTCCTGTCCCTTTTTTTGTTATGACAACAGGGAAAGTTACTCTGAAGCCTTAACATAAACTACCTTTCTCAAACCACCTGTATGACCATAGCTTACACCTCTTCTCTAATCATCACAGTTACTTTCCTTGCCTTGTGTCTGACCCCAATAACACATTTTCTCACAACTCTCTTACGGGTGTATCCCATCAAAGCTCCAACTTACTCTGAAAAACTCCTTTTTTTTTAAAATACAATTTCATCCACATTGTCACTGACTACCATCACTTTATTCCGTGCTCTTTGGTTGTTGAATATGTGCAAGTCATATTGATAAACCCAGCATATGATAGGCTTGCCAGTCCTTTCCCTCGACCAATCAATCCTGGAATTTTGAATCAGTCCACATATATCAGACAACATCAGTGCTGTTGCCTTGGCACTCGTTAGGGTTATATCTTTGGGATGCAACGCTGGGCCACATGAAACCAAATATGTCATTAGGAATGATTGTATTTAACAAACTGGAGTCCACCATGAGGGCCATCTCCTGACTACAAATTTGGCCTTAGATCTATTGATTCTACTCTGTCCATTCTATGGCATTTGAATACTTAACACTCATTGTGAAAGTTCATATTCTTTTTCTGCATCTACAACTTTTCCTGTACTACTGTATTAACACACCTGAGCAAAATATCCTTTCTTGATACACCTTCTGCCATGTGTCACGGTTAGTCCTTAAAGGACTGCTGTTTCACATACACACTTTTTTTTCCCCTAAGTTACCTTCACTCTCACACAATGACTTTTGATACACATTTGTGTCAATAACAATGTGGAGTAGTTTCCATGAAACTATATTTGGTTACTAATTCAACTTCGCAAGAACACGGTTATGATACTTTAACAAAGTCTATACATATATTGTGTAAATGGGATTGTTTGTTTTTGTATGACACATAAACAATGGCGGCCTAACTAGAATCTCAGCCCAAGGCACGATTGCTTTCTGTTATAAATAAACTAGCATTTCCGGCTTAAGGTAGAGGAGCATTTGATGTCTTTTGTGAGGTTACCACATACTGACTTCTCAGCCAAACTGCTTGCTTATCCCGCAGCGAGGGATCTCCAATTTGTGACCATAACAGGACCCGCATTCTTTCCCTTCAGGTAATGGGGTTGGCTCATACAGTGGGGAATTTCTTGCAGAGCACATGCTTACACCCTAAGCAGTAAATTTGGGGACACGCAGTAGGAGCACTCTAGATATATACTTATCTACCTATATATCTCTTTTTAGCAGGGTGATGGAACTTTCATTCAGTTCACTGTCCTGATATTGCGAATCACTTTAATCTGCATCTTGCTATCGATAATAGCAGCACATATATTTTCAACAAGAATCTCTTTGGTACAATAAATATTGAAAACTCCCCACTGTGTATGCCTTGTATATTTCTCTGAGAGAAAGACCGCACGAGTGACTGAGCGAAAGGGTTCGAGATCTTTTACCACAATCTCTGGGAGTGCTTAGGGGTTATCATGTTCTGTGGTTGCCAAAACAGTTTAACCATCTAGGTTTAGAGATGCATACAGTGGCACTGTGGGCTAGATGGTCTCTATGAAATATCATATGGGGGTGCACAGAACTAGTCTGGCACCATCTCTACATTTATGTTGCCCAACAAACGCACAGTTCCTACTGGGAAGTGAGGTACCACACAATACTCCAGGGCTCTTTACCCTTTTTCAAGACAGTACCTAATATTTGCTCCCATACCAAAGATGTTTATAGATCCTCTCACACCTGTGGCAGATTTTCTCAGATATTTTCATTTTCATAAAAGGAAAGAATTGAGGTTTGCCAACTCTCTTCCCTCTGCTTGCACCTTTGGTCTGTAGCTAGCTTTTTTTCTAATTACGTTCTCCTCACCATGACCCTCTCAGCTGACTACATTTCAGTAAGTGTTGCATATCTCTCATGTAGTCTGACTACTTCACAATCTTGGCAACTGAAATGGCTTTCTTCAATGTCTGGTTGCTTGCCACACATAAGAGCTCTTGCATTTTTTGCTGTCGCACTGAACTATTAGCTGATTTTAATTCTCATCAGTCATGGTGTTGAACTTTATTGCCAGTTCTCTCAGTCTTTCTGTACATTTTTGATTTGTTTTGTGTGCCTTTGATGCAAAGTGTAAAATTTGTGCCTGGTTATAGCAACATTCACAGGCATAGTAAGTCTCGAGTCTAACCCCAATTTAGCTTTCTTATATGCCTCTTGAATTGCTATTGATTGGGCATCTGCTGCAACTGTTAAGTAAGAATGTAAAACTGTTACCTCTCTTTTCCTAGAGCACTAAGTAACAAATATTGCTTACTGCTAGAAAGGAAATTGAAACCAACAAGTGCCTGTAAATAATTTTCAAATATGTCAACCCAATCCTCCCAGTCAGTGACTGGAGTACCTGCCTGTAGAAGGAAACTTGGAGATGAAATAATGGCTTGTGCAAATTCCATATAGTAATAAAAACACAGGAACGAAGTAAGGGTGTGCGATGTTTTTTTATGGTTGCATTGTATGTAAAATAATGAAGATAATACTTATGTTGTTGGTCCTGTTTCATTGATGATGCAAGCAAGCCAGGAGGTAGCATTGTAGCTCTCCTATTGGCAAGAAGATTGCTGCTTGCCAAAGAAACAAGAAGTGATGTTGTGCATGAAGCTTGTAGTAAGCAAGTTTATAAAAACAGCCTGACTCTAAAAACTGTACATCCAGTCACAGGTGTGCAGACATTTGATGAGCATCTGCCCTCCGCAGCTGTCTTAGTCAATCAATCAAAACAGCTTTATTCGGTGACAACAAGACAAGCACCATACAAACACCTATATATCAAGAAAGGAAAAATACATTCAGATTAATATTCGTATGCAATAATTAATTCTTATTAAAAAATATATACAGACTTGGACTTCATAAGGAGAATATACGATAAAATAACGAATCCAATTTTCCAAAAGACGATCAACCACAAATTCATACAAGCAAGTGCAAACACTGCAAGAATATACGGTTTAGGAAATAAGTTAATCCTCTTCTTTTTCATACAGTAAAGCATCCAAAAGTGCAGTCTTTTCTTTTTCCAATTGATTGTTGTATGAAGCGGAATGCAGAGCTAATAATTTTCATTGTATCCAAGCTTCATATAAAATTAAACGCGTCCTAGTAGTTAAAAAGCATATTTTTTTAAATAGAGGGGTTTCAATATCCTAATAAAAAGGGCAAAAGAGAATAAAGTGCAAGGTGGACTATAAAATGTTATACCGTCACATGGGCAGGGTGGCAAAATTCTATGCCATTTCTCTGTGCTTGGGAAGGCAATTAAATAGTGTAAAATGCTCATCCTTAATCTTGTCAGATAAAATCTATGCGCTGTACGTACTGCACCAAGATGAGGTAAAACTGGGTACCTCTCGTGTATGGGTGTTCACAGTAGGCTGCCACAGTCTGTTTTTTCATAGCCATACTATCCCTATCATATTCTATGGCACTGATATATCTTAGTTTCAAGTCGCTTTTGCTGTCTTCCGATATGCTTAGGGGGTTTTCTGTGTTTACTTCACATTTTGTCTGAAGTTTAAAAACATGACACAGCCGTGGTATTTTCATACCATGATCTAAGGCTAGGCAGTCTGTGATTAGATGTCTGGAGAACTGTGTTTCTTCTTTTGTCCATGTACTGTGCCAGAGGTTAAGAGCAGCTATAATCAAGGAATCGCTTAGGTATGGCACGCACAGTTCTTTATATACAATCATATTTGCAGTTGCACTAGGGGCTACCAATCTTTATAAAAGCTTATGTTCGAGGCATATGGGCTGCAGATGGTACATTATGAATAGATCGCCATCTGGTGTTGGGCTCGGATGATTGCACTTTGTTTTTCTCTTGGAGAGTCTTTTGTATCTTGGTGACTCCTCCCTTAGTTGGTAGTGCGCATGGGCATCGGCTCCATCCTTAGATTGTTTTTTTCCGCCATCGGGTTCGGATGAAGATCGAGACGCTCCAGATCAACTTCTGAAGAAAGTGATTTTTCGGCGCGTATTCCCTTTCCAATTCGACGGTATTGTTAGCGAACGCGTTCTTTTCCATTCCGACGCGTTACAAATTCAAAATAGAAGAGAAAAACTTGGATCTACGTCGAGGAACAGGAGACCTTTCTCGGCGCAGTCAAGCCCGGAGTCCATGGAAAGGACTCCATTCAAAAAATGTCCATCGTGTGGTGCTAAGTTCCCACACAAGGACCTACACGAGGTGTGCAACCTCTGTCTATCGCCTGAACACGAATCCAGGGACTGCGAAGCCTGCGCAGCATTCTCCTCCAAGCTAACGATCAGAAATCGTCGAGCTCGAAGACACGAGGCTTCCAGAATGCAGGCGGAGGCGATCCCGGAGCTGTTCGGAGACGAACAAATCGAGGAAGAAGAGGACCAGTCTGGGTCGGAAGGGGACCAGTCGGAGGTTGAAGAACTCTTCGAGCAACAAACCGTGAGTGACGACGTCCCCTTACCGAAAAACCGACCCCGTGCGGTAACGACCCCGCCCTCGGGCCCGGTCAAATCGCTGAAAAAAGTTTCCGACGCCCCGCCTTCGGGCCCGGCAACGAAACCGAAACTGAAACCGAAACACTCGGAATCCCACCACGTCGGATCCGAGAAAAGGGCGTCATCGACTTCGACACCGAGGCGGCATACAAAGGAGAGCTCGGTATCGAAACATTCCATGTCGAAAAAGAAATATGATGTATCGCCTAAAAGACACTCGATACCCAAAAAGTCGGAATCGAGCAGACATTCGGTGTCGAAAACAGAAAGATCTGAGGATCGAAAACAAAAACAGCTCTCGGAACCAGGACCCTCGGTACCGATTCAAGAGCAACAAACAGATCCCAAGCAAAAGATCTTGTTTATTGACCCACAAACTGGGAAAGTGGTCACGAAGAAGAGAAAGAGTGAACAGTCAGAAGATAAACCTCTTCCTCCAAAAAAGAGAACAATGGGGACGAACATAACTCCTCCTGCTTCTCCTCGTCCTAGAGACACACCCTCTTCTCCTATTCCTCACAATAGGCCACATATTCCTACACCCTCCACACCAAGACCAGCTACACCTCAGTCAGATATAGACAGTGATATAGGGGAGGGAGAACCTCAAGGGGATGACGAATCTATCCAGGATGAGGAAGATCCATGGGAAAATTACGATGTAGGGTCAGATGAGGACAACGACCCAGAGCTATACCCCTCAAAGCCTTCACCACCTGATGATAACACAGGTTTTGTGCAGCTCATTAATAGGGCAGCAAAATATCACAAACTAGATATGCACACAGAACCTCAGATAGAGGATTTCTTGTTAGAGACTCTACCTAGTGCACAGAGAACATCAGGTACTCTTCCTATGCTAAAGGGTCTTCTCACTCACACAGAAGAAATATTCGAAAACCCAGTGAGAGCCAGGGTGTTAAACCCAAGAATCGATAAAAAATATAAAGCGGCTCCAAAGGACCCAATATTTATTAGAGGGCATGTACCTCTAGACTCGCTGGTGGTCTCAAACGCTCGTAAGAGAGCAAACTCATTATCTACAGGAGAGGCTCCTCCACCAGATAAAGAGTCGAAGTTAATAGATGCATCAGGCAAGAGAGTAGCATCACAGGCAGCAAATAGCTGGCGTATAGCTAATACACAAGCTCTACTCGCACGTTACGACAGGGCACATTACGATGAGTTAGAAAAACTTCTCACACATCTTCCAAAAGAACATCAGAAGAAGGCAGACCAATTAATTCAGGAAGGTAAAATAATAACTAATACTTCCATTAAGTGTGCGTTAGACGCAGCAGACACTGCAGCAAGGTCTATTAACACTAGTGTCATGCTAAGAAGGCACGCATGGCTCAGAATCTCAGGATTCAAACAAGAAGTTCAAACAGCCCTACTGAACAGACCATTTGATCAGAAGACATTGTTCGGTTCAAGTACAGACGAGACATTAGAAAAGATGAAAAAGGATACAGAAACGGCTAAGTCAATGGGAGCATTGCAACAGCCAACGCACAGAGGTTCCTTTCGTAGATCCACCTATAGAGGGGGATCAAAAAACACAGGAACAAATCAGCAATCCACATCTTTCACACCAACATCACCCAGAGGTAATTCAAGAGGTAATTACAGAGGTAACAACAATAAGGGTAGAGGCCGCGGAAATAATAACAACCGCAACGCCTCAACACCAAAACAGTGACTTCATAGATCTCCCCCCAGACCACATAACACCGGTCGGGGGACGTCTATCACAGTTCCTACCTGTCTGGGAAGACATCACGTCAGACAAGTGGGTGAGACAAATTATCCAACATGGTTATTGCCTAGAACTCACAGCTACCCCACCAAACATCCCCCCCAAACAGCGCCCAATGAGTCAGGATCATCTGACATTGTTAAGAGAAGAAGTGATAGCACTTCTACAAAAGCATGCAATAGAGAAGGTCCCAAAGGATCAACAAGGAACAGGAGTATACTCTCTATACTTCCTGATCCCCAAAAAGGACGGGTCCCTACGACCAATATTAGACCTCAGACCTCTCAATGCTTACATAAATTCGGAGCACTTCCACATGGTCACGCTCCAACAAGTACTCCCTTTACTGAAGAAAGGGGACTTTCTTTCTACACTGGATCTAAAAGACGCTTACTTTCATATCCCAATTCACAAAGCCCACAGAAAATACCTAAGGTTTGTGTTAGAAGGACAACACTACCAGTTCAAGGTCCTTCCGTTCGGTGTCACAACAGCACCGAGAGTTTTCACAAAATGCCTAGCTGTGGTGGCAGCACACCTAAGAAGACAACAAATACATGTCTTCCCATACTTGGACGATTGGCTAATAAAGGCCAAATCAAAGGAAGAATGTCTTCACAACACACAGAAGACAATTCAACTGCTGCACCACCTAGGGTTTACGGTGAACTACAAAAAATCACACCTGCAACCAAACCAGATCCAGCAATACCTGGGGGCTACAGTAGACACAGAAAAGGCAATAGCATACCCCAACCCAATCAGAGTACAGACAATGGTCGGGTTAATACAAAAATTTCAACCACAACACTCACTACCAGCACGAGTGTTTATGCAACTATTAGGCATGATGTCCTCTTGCATACTGCTAATACCACATGCCAGACTACAAATGCGCCCACTACAAGAGTGTCTAGCGACACAGTGGAATCAGGCTCAAGGTCAGATTACAGATCTGGTGTTGGTAAACGACCGGACGTATCGCTCTCTGAAGTGGTGGAACACAGAAAACATTTCCAAAGGACGGTCGTTCCTAGAGCCAGTTCCACAAGTAATAATAACAGCGGACGCATCGCTCTCCGGATGGGGAGCGCATATGGACAAATACACAGTACAGGGGAAGTGGAGTGCGCAGCAAAAGAAGCTGCACATCAACTACCTAGAACTGTTAGCAATATTTCTAGCACTAAAAGCTTTCCAAATGCAAATAACAAACAAGGCAGTCCTGATCAGAACAGACAACATGACTGCAATGTATTATATTCAAAAACAGGGGGGGACAC
This sequence comes from Lissotriton vulgaris, assembly GCF_964263255.1. NCBI lineage: Eukaryota > Metazoa > Chordata > Amphibia > Caudata > Salamandridae > Lissotriton > Lissotriton vulgaris. Next base: position 207,220,322 of record NC_141688.1, on the reverse strand, counting down.
ACTCTCTCCAACTGTCCAAACTAGCACAGGACATATGGAGATGGGCCATTCCTCAAAAAATCTACCTGTTAGCGGAACACCTACCAGGAATTCAAAATCAAATAGCAGACATCCTAAGCAGACAGTCAGAACAAGTTCACGAATGGGAACTGCACGACCAAATACTACAGCCATTCTTCCAAAAATGGGGGCAACCAGAGATAGATCTGTTTGCAAATCATCAGAACGCAAAATGCAAACAATTCGCATCCAGGTACCCACACCAAAGGTCCCAGGGCAATGCACTGTGGATAAATTGGTCCAACAAATTTGCTTACGCGTTCCCTCCTCTACCACTAATTCCATTACTGGTGAGGAAACTGCAGCAACACTCAATGACAATGATACTAGTGGCACCCACGTGGGCAAGACAGCCGTGGTTCACCACGCTGCTACAACTCTCACAAGTACCACATCAAAAGCTAAGGTTATTACCCATGCATCTTACACAGAACCATGGAGAAATAATGCACCCAGATCCCAAACAACTGAACCTAGCGATCTGGCTCCTGAGGTCATAGAGTTTGGGTATTTAGATTTACCACCAGAATGCATGGAAATCATTAAACAGGCAAGACGTCCTACCACCAGAGCATGCTATGCAGCAAAATGGAAGAGGTTTGCTATACACTGTAACAGTAAGCACATCAACCCTCTGGACGCATCCACTAAACAAATCATTTGCTATTTATTACACTTACAACAATGTAATCTAGCATATACATCTATTAGGGTTCATCTAGCAGCCATAGCGGCGTACCTACAAAACAGACAACACCTGTCATTGTTTAAAGTACCAGCAATTAAAGCTTTCATGGAAGGACTCAAAAGAGTCATTCCACCAAGAAGACCACCTTCCCCAGTCTGGAATCTCAACATAGTGCTTACCAGACTAATGGGGCCACCCTTTGAACCTATGCATAGGTGTGAAATACAATTCCTCACATGGAAGGTGGCCTTCCTCATAGCTATCACGTCACTTAGAAGAGTAAGTGAACTGCAGGCTTTTACGATTCAAGAACCATTTATGCAGCTACACCAAAATAAAGTGGTTCTTAGAACAAACCCAAAATTCTTACCAAAGGTTATTTCAGCATTCCACATCAATCAGTCAGTGGAATTACCGGTTTTCTTTCCAAAACCACAAACAGTAGCGGAAAGAGCCCTACATACACTGGATGTTAGGAGGGCCATATTGTACTATATAGAGAGAACACAAACTTTCAGAAAGACAAAACAGCTATTTGTTGCGTTTTCTCCCACACATAAAGGCAATCCCATCTCCAAAGCGGGCATTGCCAGATGGATTGTAAAATGCATTCAAATATGCTACTTAAAAGCAAAGAGAACATTAACTGTTCCTCCTAGAGCTCACTCTACACGTAAACTAGGAGCATCTATGGCATTTCTGGGAAACATTCCAATAGATGACATATGCAAAGCGGCTACCTGGGTTACACCGCACACTTTCACAAAACACTATTGTGTAGATGTGCACACAACACAACAAGCTAGAGTGGGACAAGCAGTATTAAAAACATTGTTTCAGACAGTTGCAACAGACACGGGCGACCACCGCTAGGGAGAGAACTGCTGTATAGTCTATTCATAATGTACCATCTGCAGCCCATATGCCTCGAACGGAATATGCTACTTACCAGTATGCATCTGTTCTTGGCATAGAGGGCTGCAGAGTGGTACATGCCCTCCCAGCCTCCCCGGAAACCTGTGTCTGTTCCAACACTATCTTATTTAGATACACTTACATGGGCACTCTTATCTGTATTCTACTATACTACTCCATCTAACCCTACTATGGCAAAACAATCTAAGGATGGAGCCGATGCCCATGCGCACTACCAACTAAGGGAGGAGTCACCAAGATACAAAAGACTCTCCAAGAGAAAAACAAAGTGCAATCATCCGAGCCCAACACCTTTCAATAGTTTAGAGGGTTATCGTATTTGTTCTCCCCCATACCCAAGAGCGAAGTCATGACTCTATCCAACACTTTCCTTACTGTTGCACTGACTGGAGTGGGAAATTTACTTTTAAAGATTTTAAAATAGTTTAATGGTGTAATTTATAATATATTGTTTTTTAATAGATTTTATGTTTTTGGTATATATATATATATATACTGAGGAATATATGTCCTGAGGAAATTAGGTTAGCATTTAAAAACCCTTTGAAATTCACTGATAACCATAGGTTTCAGGCACGTTATAGTTAGAAATTAGCATTTAAAAAACCTTAGAAATTCACTGAAAAACCATAGGTTTCAGGGACGTACTAGTTAGTTGGACATTTCACTCGTACAAAACCATAGAAATTCTGCCGTTATATTTAGTTCTGCTAATTATTACTTGCGCCCCCCCCAATGCACTGCTGATGTTACATATTCCATCATTCGTGACATGGTTAGTGACATCACTGATGACCTCTTAAATGACATCACTGATTACATCATCCAGTGACTATTATTTTTAAACAATACCTCCGGGACCAGGCCCACCCGGGTGCCTCATTAAAATGAAGCGCGGGCTCATTTTTTAAACAATTTCCGCGTGATTCGCAACCCCAAAGCGAATTCCGACTAAATTATTGTTTTTAAATACTGTTTTGGCCCTGGAGGTCCTTGTGGTACCCCCTGGGCAGGCCTAAGGGGTCAAAGTGTTTCTACCCTGCCCCCGTTTCTTGTTTTTTATCTTTGTTTTACTGTTTTCTTGTGACTTGGTCCTACATGAAAAATAATTGCTATTTTTAAAATGTATTTTATTCTTTAATATATTTCACATTTATTAATTTATTTATATATATATATATATATATATATATATATATATATATATATATATATATACATACACACACATATGTATATTCAACTGACAACGAAGTAAAACTCTTACTCAGGGGATCAGTTGAGGAGCTTCGATCGAATACCAGTTACGCATTTCAGAGAACGCAGTCTCCTTGTTATGTTTATGACATCAACATTTTCCCCCAATATTTTTGTATTACCATAATAAATATAGCATTTCAATATTTTTGGCATTGATATTCATAACTCGATATGGGGATATTTTAGTTGTCGACATTCTGTCAGTGAACAATTTCTGAATACCAGTTCCCAAATTGCCCCATCAGATATCGGCTTTGCCTCATCTGCGTAAATTGCTTGTAGTTTTCCTAATAGTTACTCTTTTAGAAAAATTGTCAGTTAAATATACCCTGTAAGTACTGCTTAGATGCCCCAGTGGACCCCAAGAAGAATTATTCCCTGAAAGCAATATATCACCATTGTTTTTTTTTATACTACTTACTCTGTGTCACGCTGCCCTGCTGTCTACTTGTAAAGTCCACAAGATTTTTTAGTTTTCCATGTCTTGTCTGTAATCTGATCTGAGTGCTCATTACACAACATCTGAGCACCTTTTTTAGGTCTCTTCCTAGGCAGCGCGAATGTGCTGCTCTAGGAGGGCCTTTAGCCATCGGTTTTCACTTTTCAAGCACTGCACTCGTGCGTGTGGCGGCATCCACCTTGTGGGAGCGAGCATAGTTTCTCAGCACTATAGCAGTGTGCTTTCATTTTCTGCACGGTCTGCCTCTAACGCGCATGTTTAGTTATTTAATTATTTTCGCGCAGCACTGTTAGGGGTTGATGTGAACCATCTCTTCTTTGGCCCGCCCTTTATTACCTTTAGGCCGCTTGTTTGTTGAACTCGTCTTTGATACATTTCTCCCTATTGCCTGTAGTTTACTGTCCTCTTCATCTTTTAATCTGTCCTCTACCCTTCTGCACTTTTCCATCCCTTTCCTCTCTCCACTCTTCTTCCCTTTCCTCTCCTACCTGCATGCACCCTCATGTCCAGTTCTTTAAACGGACCTCTTTTATGGCCTAATCTGTTTCTTCTTTTGTACACTTCTCACCACTCCTTCCTTCTCTGTTCCCCCTTCGTCATTCCCCTCACCTTCTTTGTTTCATTTTCTCTTGATTACCTTGCCTCATTTTCACTCTTTTCAAAATGCATGCAGCCAGGATATTTACTATAGGTGCACTACAGCAGCTCTGACTACACTTCTCTGGCATGAAATACAACAATCCTCAGTTTCTTTACCTTCCCATCAAGCCCCTCCTACCTCATTCTCATTTTTTCATTATTCCCTCATTATTGCGCACTTCCACTGTCTTTCAACTTCAGTTAATCTAGAGAGGGCAACCCCATACTTTAACCGCTAGACAGGACTAGCTACAAGACAGAATTCTATGCAAGCTCACTTAATACCACACCAATCTCATGTCTTGCCTTGGCTCTGTATGTATGGTTTACAATAAATAGACCGTTCCAGCAGTACTGTTTTTTATTGATATGTTTATTAATGGAAAAATGACTTGTAATGAAGCAGATTCAGCTAGTATATTTAATAATGTATATGGCATTAAAAGTAGGCCGTACACACAGAGTAAGGTTTGCACGAGGAGACTTTCCCATATTATAGCCGACTAGAGTTTGAGATAAGATTCTTAGTTCGATACCTGACATTCTTTGTCTGTGTTTGCAAGGGTTGGCAGAGAGAGTGCATAGTACTAACTTGCCGGGTAGTGGGTACCGAGTCACTCGGGGCCACAGGTATTGGTAGTCTTAGGGCCACATTGGGGCAGATATTGCAGGTTGTCCTGTGGAACAGTCTGATTGTTGATGGAGGAGTGAGTGGCTGCGCGATGTGGTGAACCTCTCTGGCTGTTGATTAAATAAGTGGATTCATTATACAATGGTTAAAACCCAGGTCTTGCATGGTCATCAGTTACTTAAACATTCATTGCACAAAGGAGGGAACATGTGGGCCAATGCAGTCACAAGCTGCTTGAAGAAATTGAGGCATCAATGCAGAATTTAGGTATTTAGGTCCCACAATATTGGACATAGACAGAATGAAGTATGCTGGCATCTGGGGCCGCATGCAAGGTTAGATAAGAAATACTTGGCAGTTCCTGAGTTTGTATGTTTCGACTGCTTGATCTGCTCTGGTAATGTTCCCTTTGAACTCTTTTTATGTGAAGAATAATATTCTCTCCACACCAGGCAGTTTCCTCTTGGTTCCTGCTGCAGCAGAGTTTAATATCAGCAGGATGATTCTGTCACTTACCTCTTGAAAGGGAGACAACCACTGAGAATGTTTCGGGCCCTTGCCTTCTTTTACACTGGTGTACATTAATTAATAAAAAGGTGAAATCTGGCTTTGAGGGCAGGGCAATCTTATGTCCGGTCTAAAGTACAGTTTACCTTTCAAAGTGTCCAGTCAAGTGCCAGAGTCTTTGGTGGGAGTAAATTGCAACTAAGCTTATATTCCTTTTAGTTAGGCGTTGCTCCATGGCAACCATTTGGAGGTAACATTGCGACTTTAAAGGGATTGCAGGTAGACAGTTACGTTTCTCTGCTAAAAGCACAGGAGTCAGGAAAGGGGGTGTGACCCCCCTCCTTTCTGTGGGGCATATGTACCAGCTTAGTTTCCAGGCCGAAGTCTATATCTAAGTGTTCTACTGTGGCCATGTCGCAGCTTGATAAGTTGAGTTTCAGTCACTTGGCAACAAAGTCTTTCCTCTGGATGATGATACAAAGCCTGAGACTGCACTGTGCTTCTTATAGATATTCAATGGATGTGGAAATTGCAATACTAACGCGTAGGGACTTGAAGAGATTTATATATTTATTTTATTTATAAAATTTCTAGAGCGCACAAATACCTTCCGGTGTCTCGGCGCTAGAGTTCGTTAAGATTGCAGAGAGCTCCTACATAACTTACTGGTTGAAAAGCCATGTTTTAATGTGCTTCCGAAATATGAGTAGGGAGGAGCTTGATCTAATATTAAGAGGGAGCTCATTCCATAATTTAGAAGCAGCAATTGTGAAGCGCTTATCGCCCCATGTTGCTTTCTTAGTGCGTGGAATATGGAGTAGCTGGGATGCCTCGGAGCGTAAGGAACGCTTGGGTTTGTATGGAGTGATGGATTTTTTTAAAAAGTCCGGTCCGGTATTGTTCAGTGTTTTATAAATGATGCACAAGGCCTTGAACTTTGTACGGCTTCTCACTGGTAGCCAATGAAGTTGGCGAATGATAGGCGATATGGATGAGAATTTAGGTGTGCCAGTTAAAATTCTTGCTGCAGCATTTTGCACTAATTGTAATTTATTCATGACTTGTTCCTGGGCATTCAGCCATAGTCCGTTACAATAGTCAATCTTTGAGAGGACTAGTGTAGACATTAGGGTTTTACCTGAGTTAGGAGGAAGAAAAGGAAGAAGCTTTTTTACCATTCTCAAAGTATAAAAGGACGCCGAGACCACTGCATTAGCATGGCTATGGAAAGTAAGCTTATTGTCGAATAGAACTCCGAGGTTCCTAACTTTTTGCACAGGGTGAGGAGGATCTCCCAGCTCTGCTGGCCACCAAACTGGTGACCAAGACGGGGTCAGATCACCAAAGAGCATGACCTCCGTCTTGTCAGAGTTTAATTTTAGGCAGTTCTGGTCCATCCAAGTGCAAATTGCTCTCATTCCTTCCTGAAAGTTAGCGGCCACTGCAGCTCCGTTCCTATGAATAGCCAGGACTAATTGAGTGTCATCGGCGTATGATGTTATTCCTATGCCGAATGACTTGATCACCCTCGCTAAGTCCGATACATAGATATTAAAAAGCGTCTGACTTAGCGAGGAGCCTTGAGGAACTCCACAAGGTAAGGTGAAATTGGGCGAATAATAGCTACCCATTTTCACAGACTGTTCTCTGTCTGATAGAAAAGATGCCAGAAGAGTCTTAGCTTTGCCTTGGATACCCATGGCCTCGACATGGTCGATCAAGATGTTATGATCGACCGTGTCGAATGCAGCCGATAGATCTAAGAGTATCAGGATTGCTGTACCGCCTTGGTCTAGAATTATTCTAACTTCTTCAGTTGCTTTTATCAAGGCGGTCTCGGTGCCATGACCCTTTCTAAACCCAAATTGGGTCTCATCTAGTAGGTTGTTATCATCCATAAAGCTAGAGAGTTGTAAATTAATTGCCTTCTCAAATACCTTAGAGGGATAAGGAAGTGAGGCAATGGGTCGATAGCTTTTTAACTCTGCTGGGTTTGTGTTGATTTTTTTAAAAGGGGCTTCACGATGACTTTCTTCCAGACTTTAGGGTAATCTCCTGTCTGGAACATCGTGTTGCAAATGTGGGTAAGCACTGGGGCTACCTGATCAGATACTAGTTTAAGTATACTTGGGGGACAAGGGTCCATAGGAGATCCTGATTTGACCGCATTCATGATTTCCTCTATAGATGCTTGAGGAAGCGAGGAGAATGTTTCCAGGATTGGTCTGGTAGATATCTGAGGAGCAGTTGGGCCAACTATAGCATCAGAGATTTTTTGTGTGAAGTTATTAAAAATATCTGTAACTTTTCCTTTGAAAAAGTCTGCGATTTCATTGCAAAAGGCTTGAGAAGGTTCTATAGAATCGGGAACCGTAGGGTTGGATAACTTTTTTACCACCTGGAATAACGGTTTGCTCGAGTTTTGAGCTGATTCTATTTGTGTGGTGTAGAAATTACATTTTTCCTTTGTAATAAGTGTTCGAGGCATATGGGCTGCAGATGGTACATTATGAATAGATCGCCCTCTGGTGTTGGGCTCGGATGATTGCACTTTGTTTTTCTCTTGGAGAGTCTTTTGTATCTTGGTGACTCCTCCCTTGGTTGGTAGTGCGCATGGGCATCGGCTCCATCCTTAGATTGTTTTTTTCCGCCATCGGGTTCGGATGAGGATCGAGACGCTCCAGATCAACTTCAGAAGAAAGTGATTTATCGACGCGTATTCCCTTTCCAATTCGACGGTATTGTTATCGAACGCGTTCATTTTCCATTCCGACGCGTTGCAAATAAAAAATCGAAGAGAAAAACTTGAATCTACGTCGAAGAACAGGAGGCCTTTTTCGACGCAGTCAAGCCCGGTGTCCATGGAAAGGACTCCATTCAAAAAATGTCCAAAGTGTGGTGCTAAGTTCCCACACAAGGACCTACACGAGGTGTGCAACCTCTGTCTATCGCCCGAGCACGAATCCAGGGACTGCGAAGCCTGCGCAGCATTCTCCTCCAAGCTAACGATTAGGAATTGTCGAGCTAGAAGACACGAGGTTTCCAGAATGCAGGCGGAAGCGATCCCGGAGTTGTTCGGAGAAGACCAAATCGAGGAAGAAGAAGAAGAACAGTCGGGGTCGGAAGGGGACCAGTCGGAGACCGAGGAACTCATCGATCAACAAACCGTGAGTGACGACGTCCCCTTACCGAAAAAACAACCCCGTGCGGTAACGGCCCCGCCCTCGGGCCCGGTCAAACCGCTGAAAAAAGTTTCCGACGCCCCGCCTTCGGGCCCGGCAACGAAACTGAAACCGAAACACTCGGACTCCCACCATGTCGGATCCGACAAAAGGGCGACAGCGACTTCGACACCGAGGCTACATGCAAAGGAAAGCTCGGTATCGAGACATTCCATGTCGAAACACAAATATGACTTATCGCCCAAGAGACACTCGATACCGAGAAAGTCGGAATCGAGCAAACATTCGGTGCCGAAAACAACAAGATCTGACGATCGAAAACAAAAGCACCTCTCGGAACCAGGACCTTCGGTACCGATTCAGGAGCAACAGACCGATCCCAAACAAAAGATCTTGTTTATTGATCCACAAACTGGGAAAGTGGTCACAAAGAAGAGAAAGAGTGAACAGTCAGAAGATAAACCTCTTCCTCCAAAAAAGAGAACAATGGGGACAAATATAACTCCTCCTGCTTCTCCTCGTCCAAGAGTCACACCCTCTTCTCCTATTCCTCACAATAAGCCAAATGTTCCTACACCTTCCACACCAAGACCAGCTACACCTCAGTCAGATGTAGACAGTGATCTAGAGGAGGGAGAACCTCAAGGGGATGACAAAACTATCCCAGATGAGGAGGACCCATGGGAAAACTATGATGTAGGGTCAGATGAGGACAACGACCCACAGCTATATCCCTCAAAGCCTTCACCACCTGATGATAACACAGGATTTGTGCAGCTCATTAATAGGGCAGCAAAATATCACAAGCTAGATATGCACACAGAACCTCAAATAGAAGATTTCTTGTTAGAGACTCTACCTAATGCACAGAGAACATCAGGTACTCTTCCTATGTTAAAGGGTCTTCTTAGTCACACAGAGGAAATTTTCGAAAACCCAGTGAGAGCCAGGGTGTTAAACCCCAGAATTGATAAAAAATACAAAGCGGCTCCAAAGGACCCAATTTTTATTAAAGGACATGTACCCCTAGACTCGCTGGTGGTCTCAAACGCTCGCAAAAGAGCAAACTCACTATCTACAGGAGAGGCACCTCCACCAGATAAAGAGTCGGAGTTAATAGATGCATCAGGCAAAAGAGTAGCATCACAGGCAGCGAATAGCTGGCGTATAGCAAATACACAAGCACTACTCGCACGTTACGACAGGGCACATTATGATGAGTTAGAAAAACTTCTCATACATCTCCCAAAGGAACACCAGAAAAAGGCAGATCAATTAATACAGGAAGGTAAAATAATAACCAATACTTCCATTAAGTGTGCATTAGACGCAGCAGACACTGCAGCAAGGTCTATTAATACCAGTATCATGCTAAGAAGGCATGCATGGCTTAGAATCTCTGGATTCAAACAAGAAGTGCAAACAGCCCTATTGAACAAACCATTTGATCAGAAAACATTGTTTGGTTCAAGCACAGACGAGGCATTAGAAAAAATGAAGAAAGATACGGAAACGGCTAAGTCAATGGGAGCATTGCAACAGCCAACACACAGAGGTTCCTTTCGTAGATCCACCTATAGAGGGGGCTCAAAGAATACAGGAACAAATCAGCAATCCACATCTTTCACACCAACATCACCCAGAGGTAATTCAAGAGGCAGTTACAGAGGTAACAACAATAAGGGTAGAGGCCGCGGAAATAATAACAACCGCAACGCCTCAACACCAAAACAGTGACTTCATAGAACTCCCCCCAGACCACATAACACCGGTCGGGGGACGTCTATCACAGTTCCTACCGGTCTGGGAAAACATCACGTCAGACAAGTGGGTGAGACAAATTATCCAACATGGTTATTGCCTAGAACTCACAGCTACCCCACCAAACATCCCCCCCAAACAGCGTCCAATGAGTCAAGATCATCTGTTAAGAGAAGACGTTCTAGCACTTCTACAAAAGCATGCAATAGAGAAGGTCCCAAAGGATCAACAAGGAACGGGAGTATACTCTCTATACTTCCTGATCCCCAAAAAGGACGGGTCCCTAAGACCGATATTAGACCTCAGACCTCTCAATGCGTACATAAATTCGGAGCATTTCCACATGGTCACGCTCCAACAAGTACTCCCTTTACTGAAGAAAGGGGACTTTCTTTCTACACTGGATCTAAAAGACGCTTACTTTCATATCCCAATTCACAAAGCCCACAGGAAATACCTAAGGTTTGTGTTAGAAGGATAACACTATCAGTTCAAAGTCCTTCCGTTCGGTGTCACAACAGCACCAAGAGTTTTCACAAAATGTCTAGCTGTGGTGGCAGCACACCTAAGAAGACAACAAATACATGTCTTCCCATACTTGGACGATTGGCTAATAAAGGCCAAGTCAAAGGAAGAATGTCTTCACAACACACAGAAGACAATCCAATTGCTGCACCACCTAGGGTTCACGGTGAACTACAAAAAATCACACCTGCAACCAAACCAGATTCAGCAATACCTGGGGGCTACAGTAGACACAGAGAAGGCAATAGCATACCCCAACCCAATCAGAGTACAGACAATGGTCGGGTTAATACAAAGATTTCAACCACAACACTTACTACCAGCACGAGTGTTTATGCAACTATTAGGCATGATGTCCTCCTGCATACAGCTAATACCACATGCCAGACTACAAATGCGTCCACTACAAGAGTGTCTAGTGACACAGTGGAATCAGGCTCAAGGTCAGATTACAGATCTGGTGTTGGTAAACGACCGGACGCATCGCTCTCTGAAGTGGTGGAACACAGAAAACATTTCCAAGGGACGGTCGTTCCTAGAGCCAATTCCACAAGTGACGATAACAGCGGACGCATCGCTCTCCGGATGGGGAGCGCATATGGACAGATACACAGTACAGGGAAAGTGGAGTGTGCAGCAAAAGAAACTGCACATCAACTACCTAGAACTATTAGCAATATTTCTAGCACTAAAAGCTTTCCTAATACAAATAGCAGGAAAAGCAGTCCTGATCAGAACAGACAACATGACTGCAATGTATTATATTCAAAAACAGGGGGGGACACACTCTCTCCAACTGTCCAGACTAGCACAGGACATATGGAGATGGGCCATTCCTCAAAAGATCTACCTGTTAGCGGAACACCTACCAGGAGTTCAAAATCAAATAGCAGACATCCTAAGCAGACAGTCAGAATAAGTACACGAATGGGAGCTGCACGACCAAATACTACAGCCATTCTTCCAAAAATGGGGGCAACCAGAGATAGATCTGTTTGCCAATCATCAGAACGCAAAATGCAAAGAATTTGCATCAAGGTACCCACACCAAAGGTCACAGGGCAATGCACTGTGGATAAATTGGTCCAACAAATTTGCTTACGCGTTCCCTCCTCTACCACTAATTCCATTACTGGTTCGGAAACTACAGCAACACTCAATGACAATGATACTAGTGGCACCCACGTGGGCAAGACAGCCGTGGTTCACCACGCTGCTACAACTCTCACAATTACCACATCAAAAGCTAAGGTTATTACCCATGCATCTTACACAGAACCATGGAGAAATAATGCACCCAGATCCCAAACAACTGAACCTAGCGATCTGGCTCCTGAGGTCATAGAGTTTGGGTATTTAGATTTACCACCAGAATGCATGGAAATCATTAAACAAGCAAGACGTCCTACCACCAGAGCATGCTATGCAGCAAAATGGAAGAGGTTTGCTATACACTGTAACAGTAAGCACATCAACCCTCTGGACGCATCCACTAAACAAATCATTTGCTATTTATTACACCTACAGCAATGTAACCTAGCATATACCTCTATCAGAGTTCATCTCGCAGCCATAGCGGCGTACCTACAAAACAGGCAACATCTGTCACTGTTTAAAGTACCAGCAATTAAAGCTTTCATGGAAGGACTCAAAAGAGTCATTCCACCAAGAAAACCACCTTCCCCAGTCTGGAATCTCAACATAGTGCTTACCAGACGAATGGGGCCACCTTTTGAACCTATGCATAGGTGTGAAATACAATTCCTCACATGGAAGGTAGCCTTCCTCATAGCTATCACGTCACTTAGAAGAGTAAGTGAGCTGCAGGCTTTTACGATTCAAGAACCATTTATGCAGCTACACCAAAATAAAGTGGTTCTTAGAACAAACCCAAAATTCTTACCGAAGGTTATTTCAGCATTCCACATCAATCAGTCAGTGGAATTACCGGTTTTCTTTCCAAAACCACAAACAGTAGCTGAAAGAGCCCTACATACACTGGATGTTAGAAGGGCCATATTGTACTATATAGAAAGAACACAAACTTTCAGAAAGACAAAACCGCTATTTGTTGCGTTTTCTCCTACACATAAAGGCAATCCCATCTCCAAAGCGGGCATTGCTAGATGGATTGTAAAATGCATTCAAATATGCTACTTAAAGGCAAAGAGAACATTAACTGTTCCTCCTAGAGCTCACTCTACACGTAAACTAGGAGCATCTATGGCATTTCTGGGAAACATTCCACTAGATGACATATGCAGAGCAGCTACCTGGGTTACACCGCACACCTTCACAAAACACTATTGTGTAGATGTGCACACAACACAGCAAGCTAGAGTGGGACAACCAGTATTAAAAACATTGTTTCAGACAGTTGCAACAGACACGGGCGACCACCGCTAGGGAGAGAACTGCTGTATAGTCTATTCATAATGTACCATCTGCAGCCCATATGCCTCGAACGGAATATGCTACTTACCAGTATGCATCTGTTCTTGGCATAGAGGGCTGCAGAGTGGTACATGCCCTCCCAGCCTCCCCGGAAACCTGTGTCTGTTCCAACATTATCTTATTTAGATACACTTACATGGGCACTCTTATCTGTATTCTACTATACTACTCCATCTAACCCTACTATGGCAAAACAATCTAAGGATGGAGCCGATGCCCATGCGCACTACCAACTAAGGGAGGAGTCACCAAGATACAAAAGACTCTCCAAGAGAAAAACAAAGTGCAATCATCCGAGCCCAACACCTTTCAATAGTTTAGAGGGTTATCGTATTTGTTCTCCCCCATACCCAAGAGCGAAGTCATGACTCTATCCAACACTTTCCTTACTGTTGCACTGACTGGAGTGGGAAATTTACTTTTAAAGATTTTAAAATAGTTTAATGGTGTAATTTATAATATATTGTTTTTTAATAGATTTTATGTTTTTGGTATATATATATATATATACTGAGGAATATATGTCCTGAGGAAATTAGGTTAGCATTTAAAAACCCTTTGAAATTCACTGATAACCATAGGTTTCAGGCACGTTATAGTTAGAAATTAGCATTTAAAAAACCTTAGAAATTCACTGAAAAACCATAGGTTTCAGGGACGTACTAGTTAGTTGGACATTTCACTCGTACAAAACCATAGAAATTCTGCCGTTATATTTAGTTCTGCTAATTATTACTTGCGCCCCCCCCCAATGCACTGCTGATGTTACATATTCCATCATTCGTGACATGGTTAGTGACATCACTGATGACCTCTTAAATGACATCACTGATTACATCATCCAGTGACTATTATTTTTAAACAATACCTCCGGGACCAGGCCCACCCGGGTGCCTCATTAAAATGAAGCGCGGGCTCATTTTTTAAACAATTTCCGCGTGATTCGCAACCCCAAAGCGAATTCCGACTAAATTATTGTTTTTAAATACTGTTTTGGCCCTGGAGGTCCTTGTGGTACCCCCTGGGCAGGCCTAAGGGGTCAAAGTGTTTCTACCCTGCCCCCGTTTCTTGTTTTTTATCTTTGTTTTACTGTTTTCTTGTGACTTGGTCCTACATGAAAAATAATTGCTATTTTTAAAATGTATTTTATTCTTTAATATATTTCACATTTATTAATTTATTTATATATATATATATATATATATATATATATATATATATATATATATATACACACACACACATATGTATATTCAACTGACAACGAAGTAAAACTCTTACTCAGGGGATCAGTTGAGGAGCTTCGATCGAATACCAGTTACGCATTTCAGAGAACGCAGTCTCCTTGTTATGTTTATGACATCAACATTTTCCCCCAATATTTTTGTATTACCATAATAAATATAGCATTTCAATATTTTTGGCATTGATATTCATAACTCGATATGGGGATATTTTAGTTGTCGACATTCTGTCAGTGAACAATTTCTGAATACCAGTTCCCAAATTGCCCCACCAGATATCGGCTTTGCCTCATCTGCGTAAATTGCTTGTAGTTTTCCTAATAGTTACTCTTTTAGAAAAATTGTCAGTTAAATATACCCTGTAAGTACTGCTTAGATGCCCCAGTGGACCCCAAGAAGAATTATTCCCTGAAAGCAATATATCACCATTGTTTTTTTTTATACTACTTACTCTGTGTCAAGCTGCCCTGCTGTCTACTTGTAAAGTCCACAAGATTTTTTAGTTTTCCATGTCTTGTCTGTAATCTGATCTGAGTGCTCATTACACAACATCTGAGCACCTTTTTTAGGTCTCTTCCTAGGCAGCGCGAATGTGCTGCTCTAGGAGGGCCTTTAGCCATCGGTTTTCACTTTTCAAGCACTGCACTCGTGCGTGTGGCGGCATCCACCTTGTGGGAGCGTGCATAGTTTCTCAGCACTATAGCAGTGTGCTTTCATTTTCTGCACGGTCTGCCTCTAACGCGCATGTTTAGTTATTTAATTATTTTCGCGCAGCACTGTTAGGGGTTGATGTGAACCATCTCTTCTTTGGCCCGCCCTTTATTACCTTTAGGCCGCTTGTTTGTTGAACTCGTCTTTGATACATTTCTCCCTATTGCCTGTAGTTTACTGTCCTCTTCATCTTTTAATCTGTCCTCTACCCTTCTGCACTTTTCCATCCCTTTCCTCTCTCCACTCTTCTTCCCTTTCCTCTCCTACCTGCATGCACCCTCATGTCCAGTTCTTTAAACGGACCTCTTTTATGGCCTAATCTGTTTCTTCTTTTGTACACTTCTCACCACTCCTTCCTTCTCTGTTCCCCCTTCGTCATTCCCCTCACCTTCTTTGTTTCATTTTCTCTTGATTACCTTGCCTCATTTTCACTCTTTTCAAAATGCATGCAGCCAGGATATTTACTATAGGTGCACTACAGCAGCTCTGACTACACTTCTCTGGCATGAAATACAACAATCCTCAGTTTCTTTACCTTCCCATCAAGCCCCTCCTACCTCATTCTCATTTTTTCATTATTCCCTCATTATTGCGCACTTCCACTGTCTTTCAACTTCAGTTAATCTAGAGAGGGCAACCCCATACTTTAACCGCTAGACAGGACTAGCTACAAGACAGAATTCTATGCAAGCTCACTTAATACCACACCAATCTCATGTCTTGCCTTGGCTCTGTATGTATGGTTTACAATAAATAGACCGTTCCAGCAGTACTGTTTTTTATTGATATGTTTATTAATGGAAAAATGACTTGTAATGAAGCAGATTCAGCTAGTATATTTAATAATGTATATGGCATTAAAAGTAGGCCGTACACACAGAGTAAGGTTTGCACGAGGAGACTTTCCCATATTATAGCCGACTAGAGTTTGAGATAAGATTCTTAGTTCGATACCTGACATTCTTTGTCTGTGTTTGCAAGGGTTGGCAGAGAGAGTGCATAGTACTAACTTGCCGGGTAGTGGGTACCGAGTCACTCGGGGCCACAGGTATTGGTAGTCTTAGGGCCACATTGGGGCAGATATTGCAGGTTGTCCTGTGGAACAGTCTGATTGTTGATGGAGGAGTGAGTGGCTGCGCGATGTGGTGAACCTCTCTGGCTGTTGATTAAATAAGTGGATTCATTATACAATGGTTAAAACCCAGGTCTTGCATGGTCATCAGTTACTTAAACATTCATTGCACAAAGGAGGGAACATGTGGGCCAATGCAGTCACAAGCTGCTTGAAGAAATTGAGGCATCAATGCAGAATTTAGGTATTTAGGTCCCACAATATTGGACATAGACAGAATGAAGTATGCTGGCATCTGGGGCCGCATGCAAGGTTAGATAAGAAATACTTGGCAGTTCCTGAGTTTGTATGTTTCGACTGCTTGATCTGCTCTGGTAATGTTCCCTTTGAACTCTTTTTATGTGAAGAATAATATTCTCTCCACACCAGGCAGTTTCCTCTTGGTTCCTGCTGCAGCAGAGTTTAATATCAGCAGGATGATTCTGTCACTTACCTCTTGAAAGGGAGACAACCACTGAGAATGTTTCGGGCCCTTGCCTTCTTTTACACTGGTGTACATTAATTAATAAAAAGGTGAAATCTGGCTTTGAGGGCAGGGCAATCTTATGTCCGGTCTAAAGTACAGTTTACCTTTCAAAGTGTCCAGTCAAGTGCCAGAGTCTTTGGTGGGAGTAAATTGCAACTAAGCTTATATTCCTTTTAGTTAGGCGTTGCTCCATGGCAACCATTTGGAGGTAACATTGCGACTTTAAAGGGATTGCAGGTAGACAGTTACGTTTCTCTGCTAAAAGCACAGGAGTCAGGAAAGGGGGTGTGACCCCCCTCCTTTCTGTGGGGCATATGTACCAGCTTAGTTTCCAGGCCGAAGTCTATATCTAAGTGTTCTACTGTGGCCATGTCGCAGCTTGATAAGTTGAGTTTCAGTCACTTGGCAACAAAGTCTTTCCTCTGGATGATGATACAAAGCCTGAGACTGCACTGTGCTTCTTATAGATATTCAATGGATGTGGAAATTGCAATACTAACGCGTAGGGACTTGAAGAGATTTATATATTTATTTTATTTATAAAATTTCTAGAGCGCACAAATACCTTCCGGTGTCTCGGCGCTAGAGTTCGTTAAGATTGCAGAGAGCTCCTACATAACTTACTGGTTGAAAAGCCATGTTTTAATGTGCTTCCGAAATATGAGTAGGGAGGAGCTTGATCTAATATTAAGAGGGAGCTCATTCCATAATTTAGAAGCAGCAATTGTGAAGCGCTTATCGCCCCATGTTGCTTTCTTAATGCGTGGAATATGGAGTAGCTGGGATGCCTCGGAGCGTAAGGAACGCTTGGGTTTGTATGGAGTGATGGATTTTTTTAAAAAGTCCGGTCCGGTATTGTTCAGTGTTTTATAAATGATGCACAAGGCCTTGAACTTTGTACGGCTTCTCACTGGTAGCCAATGAAGTTGGCGAATGATAGGCGATATGGATGAGAATTTAGGTGTGCCAGTTAAAATTCTTGCTGCAGCATTTTGCACTAATTGTAATTTATTCATGACTTGTTCCTGGGCATTCAGCCATAGTCCGTTACAATAGTCAATCTTTGAGAGGACTAGTGTAGACATTAGGGTTTTACCTGAGTTAGGAGGAAGAAAAGGAAGAAGCTTTTTTACCATTCTCAAAGTATAAAAGGACGCCGAGACCACTGCATTAGCATGGCTATGGAAAGTAAGCTTATTGTCGAATAGAACTCCGAGGTTCCTAACTTTTTGCACAGGGTGAGGAGGATCTCCCAGCTCTGCTGGCCACCAAACTGGTGACCAAGACGGGGTCAGATCACCAAAGAGCATGACCTCCGTCTTGTCAGAGTTTAATTTTAGGCAGTTCTGGTCCATCCAAGTGCAAATTGCTCTCATTCCTTCCTGAAAGTTAGCGGCCACTGCAGCTCCGTTCCTATGAATAGCCAGGACTAATTGAGTGTCATCGGCGTATGATGTTATTCCTATGCCGAATGACTTGATCACCCTCGCTAAGTCCGATACATAGATATTAAAAAGCGTCTGACTTAGCGAGGAGCCTTGAGGAACTCCACAAGGTAAGGTGAAATTGGGCGAATAATAGCTACCCATTTTCACAGACTGTTCTCTGTCTGATAGAAAAGATGCCAGAAGAGTCTTAGCTTTGCCTTGGATACCCATGGCCTCGACATGGTCGATCAAGATGTTATGATCGACCGTGTCGAATGCAGCCGATAGATCTAAGAGTATCAGGATTGCTGTACCGCCTTGGTCTAGAATTATTCTAACTTCTTCAGTTGCTTTTATCAAGGCGGTCTCGGTGCCATGACCCTTTCTAAACCCAAATTGGGTCTCATCTAGTAGGTTGTTATCATCCATAAAGCTAGAGAGTTGTAAATTAATTGCCTTCTCAAATACCTTAGAGGGATAAGGAAGTGAGGCAATGGGTCGATAGCTTTTTAACTCTGCTGGGTTTGTGTTGATTTTTTTAAAAGGGGCTTCACGATGACTTTCTTCCAGACTTTAGGGTAATCTCCTGTCTGGAACATCGTGTTGCAAATGTGGGTAAGCACTGGGGCTACCTGATCAGATACTAGTTTAAGTATACTTGGGGGACAAGGGTCCATAGGAGATCCTGATTTGACCGCATTCATGATTTCCTCTATAGATGCTTGAGGAAGCGAGGAGAATGTTTCCAGGATTGGTCTGGTAGATATCTGAGGAGCAGTTGGGCCAACTATAGCATCAGAGATTTTTTGTGTGAAGTTATTAAAAATATCTGTAACTTTTCCTTTGAAAAAGTCTGCGATTTCATTGCAAAAGGCTTGAGAAGGTTCTATAGAATCGGGAACCGTAGGGTTGGATAACTTTTTTACCACCTGGAATAACTGTTTGCTCGAGTTTTGAGCTGATTCTATTTGTGTGGTGTAGAAATTACATTTTTCCTTTGTAATAAGTGTTCGAGGCATATGGGCTGCAGATGGTACATTATGAATAGATCGCCCTCTGGTGTTGGGCTCGGATGATTGCACTTTGTTTTTCTCTTGGAGAGTCTTTTGTATCTTGGTGACTCCTCCCTTGGTTGGTAGTGCGCATGGGCATCGGCTCCATCCTTAGATTGTTTTTTTCCGCCATCGGGTTCGGATGAGGATCGAGACGCTCCAGATCAACTTCAGAAGAAAGTGATTTATCGACGCGTATTCCCTTTCCAATTCGACGGTATTGTTATCGAACGCGTTCATTTTCCATTCCGACGCGTTGCAAATAAAAAATCGAAGAGAAAAACTTGAATCTACGTCGAAGAACAGGAGGCCTTTTTCGACGCAGTCAAGCCCGGTGTCCATGGAAAGGACTCCATTCAAAAAATGTCCAAAGTGTGGTGCTAAGTTCCCACACAAGGACCTACACGAGGTGTGCAACCTCTGTCTATCGCCCGAGCACGAATCCAGGGACTGCGAAGCCTGCGCAGCATTCTCCTCCAAGCTAACGATTAGGAATTGTCGAGCTAGAAGACACGAGGTTTCCAGAATGCAGGCGGAAGCGATCCCGGAGTTGTTCGGAGAAGACCAAATCGAGGAAGAAGAAGAAGAACAGTCGGGGTCGGAAGGGGACCAGTCGGAGACCGAGGAACTCATCGATCAACAAACCGTGAGTGACGACGTCCCCTTACCGAAAAAACAACCCCGTGCGGTAACGGCCCCGCCCTCGGGCCCGGTCAAACCGCTGAAAAAAGTTTCCGACGCCCCGCCTTCGGGCCCGGCAACGAAACTGAAACCGAAACACTCGGACTCCCACCATGTCGGATCCGACAAAAGGGCGACAGCGACTTCGACACCGAGGCTACATGCAAAGGAAAGCTCGGTATCGAGACATTCCATGTCGAAACACAAATATGACTTATCGCCCAAGAGACACTCGATACCGAGAAAGTCGGAATCGAGCAAACATTCGGTGCCGAAAACAACAAGATCTGACGATCGAAAACAAAAGCACCTCTCGGAACCAGGACCTTCGGTACCGATTCAGGAGCAACAGACCGATCCCAAACAAAAGATCTTGTTTATTGATCCACAAACTGGGAAAGTGGTCACAAAGAAGAGAAAGAGTGAACAGTCAGAAGATAAACCTCTTCCTCCAAAAAAGAGAACAATGGGGACAAATATAACTCCTCCTGCTTCTCCTCGTCCAAGAGTCACACCCTCTTCTCCTATTCCTCACAATAAGCCAAATGTTCCTACACCTTCCACACCAAGACCAGCTACACCTCAGTCAGATGTAGACAGTGATCTAGAGGAGGGAGAACCTCAAGGGGATGACAAAACTATCCCAGATGAGGAGGACCCATGGGAAAACTATGATGTAGGGTCAGATGAGGACAACGACCCACAGCTATATCCCTCAAAGCCTTCACCACCTGATGATAACACAGGATTTGTGCAGCTCATTAATAGGGCAGCAAAATATCACAAGCTAGATATGCACACAGAACCTCAAATAGAAGATTTCTTGTTAGAGACTCTACCTAATGCACAGAGAACATCAGGTACTCTTCCTATGTTAAAGGGTCTTCTTAGTCACACAGAGGAAATTTTCGAAAACCCAGTGAGAGCCAGGGTGTTAAACCCCAGAATTGATAAAAAATACAAAGCGGCTCCAAAGGACCCAATTTTTATTAAAGGACATGTACCCCTAGACTCGCTGGTGGTCTCAAACGCTCGCAAAAGAGCAAACTCACTATCTACAGGAGAGGCACCTCCACCAGATAAAGAGTCGGAGTTAATAGATGCATCAGGCAAAAGAGTAGCATCACAGGCAGCGAATAGCTGGCGTATAGCAAATACACAAGCACTACTCGCACGTTACGACAGGGCACATTATGATGAGTTAGAAAAACTTCTCATACATCTCCCAAAGGAACACCAGAAAAAGGCAGATCAATTAATACAGGAAGGTAAAATAATAACCAATACTTCCATTAAGTGTGCATTAGACGCAGCAGACACTGCAGCAAGGTCTATTAATACCAGTATCATGCTAAGAAGGCATGCATGGCTTAGAATCTCTGGATTCAAACAAGAAGTGCAAACAGCCCTATTGAACAAACCATTTGATCAGAAAACATTGTTTGGTTCAAGCACAGACGAGGCATTAGAAAAAATGAAGAAAGATACGGAAACGGCTAAGTCAATGGGAGCATTGCAACAGCCAACACACAGAGGTTCCTTTCGTAGATCCACCTATAGAGGGGGCTCAAAGAATACAGGAACAAATCAGCAATCCACATCTTTCACACCAACATCACCCAGAGGTAATTCAAGAGGCAGTTACAGAGGTAACAACAATAAGGGTAGAGGCCGCGGAAATAATAACAACCGCAACGCCTCAACACCAAAACAGTGACTTCATAGAACTCCCCCCAGACCACATAACACCGGTCGGGGGACGTCTATCACAGTTCCTACCGGTCTGGGAAAACATCACGTCAGACAAGTGGGTGAGACAAATTATCCAACATGGTTATTGCCTAGAACTCACAGCTACCCCACCAAACATCCCCCCCAAACAGCGTCCAATGAGTCAAGATCATCTGTTAAGAGAAGACGTTCTAGCACTTCTACAAAAGCATGCAATAGAGAAGGTCCCAAAGGATCAACAAGGAACGGGAGTATACTCTCTATACTTCCTGATCCCCAAAAAGGACGGGTCCCTAAGACCGATATTAGACCTCAGACCTCTCAATGCGTACATAAATTCGGAGCATTTCCACATGGTCACGCTCCAACAAGTACTCCCTTTACTGAAGAAAGGGGACTTTCTTTCTACACTGGATCTAAAAGACGCTTACTTTCATATCCCAATTCACAAAGCCCACAGGAAATACCTAAGGTTTGTGTTAGAAGGATAACACTATCAGTTCAAAGTCCTTCCGTTCGGTGTCACAACAGCACCAAGAGTTTTCACAAAATGTCTAGCTGTGGTGGCAGCACACCTAAGAAGACAACAAATACATGTCTTCCCATACTTGGACGATTGGCTAATAAAGGCCAAGTCAAAGGAAGAATGTCTTCACAACACACAGAAGACAATCCAATTGCTGCACCACCTAGGGTTCACGGTGAACTACAAAAAATCACACCTGCAACCAAACCAGATTCAGCAATACCTGGGGGCTACAGTAGACACAGAGAAGGCAATAGCATACCCCAACCCAATCAGAGTACAGACAATGGTCGGGTTAATACAAAGATTTCAACCACAACACTTACTACCAGCACGAGTGTTTATGCAACTATTAGGCATGATGTCCTCCTGCATACAGCTAATACCACATGCCAGACTACAAATGCGTCCACTACAAGAGTGTCTAGTGACACAGTGGAATCAGGCTCAAGGTCAGATTACAGATCTGGTGTTGGTAAACGACCGGACGCATCGCTCTCTGAAGTGGTGGAACACAGAAAACATTTCCAAGGGACGGTCGTTCCTAGAGCCAATTCCACAAGTGACGATAACAGCGGACGCATCGCTCTCCGGATGGGGAGCGCATATGGACAGATACACAGTACAGGGAAAGTGGAGTGTGCAGCAAAAGAAACTGCACATCAACTACCTAGAACTATTAGCAATATTTCTAGCACTAAAAGCTTTCCTAATACAAATAGCAGGAAAAGCAGTCCTGATCAGAACAGACAACATGACTGCAATGTATTATATTCAAAAACAGGGGGGGACACACTCTCTCCAACTGTCCAGACTAGCACAGGACATATGGAGATGGGCCATTCCTCAAAAGATCTACCTGTTAGCGGAACACCTACCAGGAGTTCAAAATCAAATAGCAGACATCCTAAGCAGACAGTCAGAATAAGTACACGAATGGGAGCTGCACGACCAAATACTACAGCCATTCTTCCAAAAATGGGGGCAACCAGAGATAGATCTGTTTGCCAATCATCAGAACGCAAAATGCAAAGAATTTGCATCAAGGTACCCACACCAAAGGTCACAGGGCAATGCACTGTGGATAAATTGGTCCAACAAATTTGCTTACGCGTTCCCTCCTCTACCACTAATTCCATTACTGGTTCGGAAACTACAGCAACACTCAATGACAATGATACTAGTGGCACCCACGTGGGCAAGACAGCCGTGGTTCACCACGCTGCTACAACTCTCACAATTACCACATCAAAAGCTAAGGTTATTACCCATGCATCTTACACAGAACCATGGAGAAATAATGCACCCAGATCCCAAACAACTGAACCTAGCGATCTGGCTCCTGAGGTCATAGAGTTTGGGTATTTAGATTTACCACCAGAATGCATGGAAATCATTAAACAAGCAAGACGTCCTACCACCAGAGCATGCTATGCAGCAAAATGGAAGAGGTTTGCTATACACTGTAACAGTAAGCACATCAACCCTCTGGACGCATCCACTAAACAAATCATTTGCTATTTATTACACCTACAGCAATGTAACCTAGCATATACCTCTATCAGAGTTCATCTCGCAGCCATAGCGGCGTACCTACAAAACAGGCAACATCTGTCACTGTTTAAAGTACCAGCAATTAAAGCTTTCATGGAAGGACTCAAAAGAGTCATTCCACCAAGAAAACCACCTTCCCCAGTCTGGAATCTCAACATAGTGCTTACCAGACGAATGGGGCCACCTTTTGAACCTATGCATAGGTGTGAAATACAATTCCTCACATGGAAGGTAGCCTTCCTCATAGCTATCACGTCACTTAGAAGAGTAAGTGAGCTGCAGGCTTTTACGATTCAAGAACCATTTATGCAGCTACACCAAAATAAAGTGGTTCTTAGAACAAACCCAAAATTCTTACCGAAGGTTATTTCAGCATTCCACATCAATCAGTCAGTGGAATTACCGGTTTTCTTTCCAAAACCACAAACAGTAGCTGAAAGAGCCCTACATACACTGGATGTTAGAAGGGCCATATTGTACTATATAGAAAGAACACAAACTTTCAGAAAGACAAAACCGCTATTTGTTGCGTTTTCTCCTACACATAAAGGCAATCCCATCTCCAAAGCGGGCATTGCTAGATGGATTGTAAAATGCATTCAAATATGCTACTTAAAGGCAAAGAGAACATTAACTGTTCCTCCTAGAGCTCACTCTACACGTAAACTAGGAGCATCTATGGCATTTCTGGGAAACATTCCACTAGATGACATATGCAGAGCAGCTACCTGGGTTACACCGCACACCTTCACAAAACACTATTGTGTAGATGTGCACACAACACAGCAAGCTAGAGTGGGACAACCAGTATTAAAAACATTGTTTCAGACAGTTGCAACAGACACGGGCGACCACCGCTAGGGAGAGAACTGCTGTATAGTCTATTCATAATGTACCATCTGCAGCCCATATGCCTCGAACGGAATATGCTACTTACCAGTATGCATCTGTTCTTGGCATAGAGGGCTGCAGAGTGGTACATGCCCTCCCAGCCTCCCCGGAAACCTGTGTCTGTTCCAACATTATCTTATTTAGATACACTTACATGGGCACTCTTATCTGTATTCTACTATACTACTCCATCTAACCCTACTATGGCAAAACAATCTAAGGATGGAGCCGATGCCCATGCGCACTACCAACCAAGGGAGGAGTCACCAAGATACAAAAGACTCTCCAAGAGAAAAACAAAGTGCAATCATCCGAGCCCAACACCAGATGGCGATCTATTTATAATGTACCACTCTGCAGCCCTCTATGCCAAGAACAGATGCATACTGGTAAGTAGCATATTCCTTCTTATAGTTATGCAGGGCTGTCTTGTATCTATCTTTATCGTTGTTGTCGTAGTTCCTACGCCAACGTCTCTCTAGATTGCGACAACGTTGTCTTTCAAGCCTTAATGATTCAGAGAACCATGGAGCAGAGGGTTTATTACGGTTAGGCTGTAATTTTTTAAGAGGTGCCACATGATCTAGTGCGTTGTTCAGCCAATGCACATAGTTGTTGGATGCCTCACCTGGGTCATTTGAGTCTTTGAAATTAGTAGTTTTTAATGCATTATTAAAGGCATGGTGGTCGATATTTTTCCAGTCACGACATTTAATCTGTGAGCGTGTAGAGGGCGCGTCGTGTTTGCGTTTCCTAATTATTATAGAAAATACGACTGCCGAATGATCAGTCCATATAAGTGGGATCACTGTAGGTAGATTCATGTATGGATTATTTGTGAATAGTCCGTCCAAGGTATGACCAGCTTGGTGTGTGGGTGAGGAGACTCGTTGTTCTAGGCCTACAGCTTGAAAATCAGAGATAATCTTGATGGTATCTTTATCTGCATGATTTTCTAAATGAAAATTAAAATCACCCAGTATTGTATATTCTTTGTAGGCAGCTATTGGTTCTAATAGAGGATTGAGAGCTTCCAAGAAAGATGTGCGTGGGGTGGGAGGTCGGTAAAGTAATGTGCCTTTAAAAGTTTGAGTGGGGGAGAGAGTAAAGGTGAAACATAAGGCTTCCATGGAATCATGGATCATTGGCTCAGTTTTTAGAGCTAGGTTAGCACGATGTATGATAGCTAACCCACCCCCTCGGTTTCCCGAAGATCTATCTAGTCGGGTAACATAATAGCCATCAGGAGTAGCAATCTTGAAATCCGGGCCAGAAGCAGAATCAGCCCAGGTCTCAGTTATAAACAGGATGTCAAGATTTTGAGTGGCTATAAGTTCAGCGACCTCATCCCTATGTTTAACAAGGGATCGGGCATTTATAAGAGAGCAATGTATAGATTTTTCTGGGGTTAGTGGCAACCTAGGGGCAGCTAAATTAGAGTGAGGAGGAGTGGATTTAAAAGAGCAGTTTGGGCAGGGATTAATAGGCAGATTGGCCAGAGAGTCTGCACAGAAATGGGAACATCTTTTATCAGTTAAAGTATTGCCAATACAAAGAAGTTGAGATTGAGTGTAAGTTATTACCTTAGGAATATTATGGTTGTTGCATGAGGCAGGGGGTATGGCGCACAGCGCGGAACCGGCGCGGACTGGCACCCCTGTTGGCACGGCTTCGGCGTGGTGTCGGCGCTCCCGCTGCGCTCGACCGCTGCGCTTTAAAGTGCCCATTTTGTACTTGAAGCCACGCCCCCAGCTGGAACGCTAACTCTGTTCTGCTCGGGGAGGCGGCTCTGTGGTTCTGAAGCTAGCCCTGCCCTCCACACAAACGGCACTAAGCCGCGATGGAACGGGGCAGGGGTCCACTAAGCGATAGCTTTACAGGTAAATTTGTACATAAGTTTTCAAAGCGTCTTATCTAACAATTCTAGTGCAAGTGAATGTGCGTTTTAAAACCGAGTATGGTCTATAGCAACTCTGGTTGCTATAGACCATAAAAAGCATGGTAGACCTTTAGGTGATCGATACACACAGGCGTGATCGCCACTACGGAACAGCACCTCACATGTACCTAGCATACACAAGCACAGTCCGGAGACACTGAGGAAAATTGAGGGGGCACAGCCATAAAATACTGATTGGATTTTACCATGGCTATCCAAGAGGCAATCGTTCCACTGTGGTTCAGGTAAAAAAGCATGTTCCCCACTACTATATTTCCACAACCATCAACTAGGAACATCGTGTTCATTTCATGGGCATGATAGGCACCCACATAAACAAGCATTAGCATAGCCAATAGGTCTCGCCTTTGGGACCTTATAAGTATTGAGTTAAGCAGCTCAATATCCTTGGTGCAACAACATCAACTGTTGCATGGCTAAACACTTATACGGTCCCAAAGGTGAGACCTATTATCTATGCCAATGCTTGTTTCTCATACATTTTCTTCTGCCTTTTTCAATAACGTGTTATCTCCCATCCCCTTTATTTCTTTTGGACAAAGTTAAGCCCAGTATATTCATCTCATGGTGCCACTCAACATTAGTCTTTTCCTTTCCGAAGTCTCATATTTGTACCCTCATCCTTGGACTGCACCTCTTCTCCCATGAATGCGATCATCCTGTGTTGCATCCTCGGCCTCTTGTGCTTGCGAATTGGAAGAGCATCTCACCTCTTTCCTATGGTTTCATTTGCCACTGCTATAATTATAGAATAGCTCATCTCACCTACTGACGTCAATTTTCACCTCTTGATTTAAATTAACACTTTGGAGAAGATGAAAAGTCCTCAGGCACACAGTGTTTCCAGAAATGAAATTCTTAGTGTAACTTGGCCACGATCTTCCGAAAGTAGATTCCCTTAGTAGTGAGTGCATAACGTGACAATTCCGAGTTATGACTGTATGCTAACCAAGATAAGAGATTTTCTTTTTTTTTTTTTTAAACCTTTATTGTGCATGAATAAAAGAACAAATACGGGCCCACAACCATCAGGCCGGCCACGATACTTTTGAAGCACAAGTGCAAGCAATGCGGTTCCCCAGCGGCATCAGGTGACATAGCAACAATCGATAGACGTTACACTGAATGGAATCATGTCGCCGAGGAGAAGGAGCATTGAAGGTTAATTTTGAAAGTTTTTGTTATCGATCTAAATATAAATCAGTGAAGAATAGGAACAAAGGAGAACTGAGTCCGTACATCAGCTTCACGACATGAGCAGGCAGCATCATTAATGGAAACAACAGTGGAGGTGAACACCCCGTCAGTATGGCGGTACAGAGTAGAACAACAAGAGCATCAGTCAGCATTTATGCACCACCCACAGCGCCACCCACTCCCTACTAACCCCTATCGCGGACCCAGAGCAGAAAACAAGTCAAGGAAGCGCAGAGAATTTAGAAAAATAGGCCCATAGAAACTAAATGAAGAAAACTAAATCTATCCCCCCCACCCTACACTAATGCGGAGGCTACGGCCTATCCCCCCCCCGGCAATGTGTCTGTCGCCCATTAAAGAACCCGAAATATAGACCAAGAAAAGAAAGAAAAGGAAAGGAAGATGAGAAGAAAAAGAAGAAAGAATTTTAACACTTGAAATATAGGGAGTAAGAAAAGAATAAACTAATCTACGACTCCCAAAAAAGGGGGAGGAGCCCACACAATAACAAAACTCCCGGATTCCCAGCCATATGCAACTCCTACGCCGTGTGAAACAATAAAGGCGGAAGGCATAGAACCAAAAGAGGAACAGAACCAGGTATACCCAGGTCCCCGAGCCAGCACATGAACCACCACAAACAGGATATGTACAGTTACCACCCCACATACGAAATTGCCAGAATAAACAACAGTATCAGAATAAAATGGGAGGAGTCATAACTTCAACACGCGCTAAGGAGGCGTCCCAGTCCGAGATCACACCAGACAGACCAGCATAAGTTATCACCCGGAAGCCCCTAGCCCTAACCAGATCACAAGCGACCACTCAACCATGACACCCGACAGGAGCCCGCCCCAGATGGAACAAAGAAACAAGATGTCCACCCTAGGTAGTATAGAAACTAATAGGAGCAAACTGGACGCCACCCGGCACAAACAGTCCCCCTGTCCCAATGATATATCGTTGGCTGAGCAGGCAGGCAACGAAGAGCATGTAGCAGAGCCTGTAGCTCACAATTCCCCAGGATAGCCAGTTATAGCGCCGACTGCGCCGTATACAGAGGCTGCAATGCCACGAAGGATGTCTTGGATGCAAGAGCAAAGCAGCAAATCGCAATTACAAGTACAGATGGGGAGAATCAAGTCTTGTTGTGCGTGTGATCCGTACAGTCCATATATGTAGCAGTCCCAACCCAATCCCCGCCAGGCAAGAAAGCAGCACCACGGAGAAACTGCCTAACCCTGGCCAGATCTCGGTTGCCCCTCTGAACACACCCCTCGATGAATGCCAACCCCCTCTGAAACAAAGAGACAAGATGGGCGCCAAGGAGGAGGGGGAGGCTCATAGAAACAAAATGGACGGCGCCAAATACCCGAAAGTTCGTTGATCTCAGCCAAAAGAGCCTCCAAGTTATTCTGGTAGTACAAGTACAACAGAGGAAAAAACGGAGGCTTCAATGAAAGAGCCGTCAAGGGGGCCAGAAGTCGCTTAGCCGGCAGGCTCATTGTTGATAGTGGTAGCGAGTACAAAGAAGCAGGCCCCGACTGGGGAAATAAAGTATCACAGGCAGAGTTGGTAAATGGCCATCTACAGGCGCCAATCCAATCGTCCCCGTTCTCACCACCGCTGGAAGCACTTGGTAACACAGTAGCAAACTCAGGCACCAACAAGGGAGTGTGCAATTGTTGCTGGGAACAGTCCCCCCGCATCCGCCCCAAATCGAAAGCTATATCGTCGAGTTTCTCGCTTAGCCTGTGGGAGCCATGAAACAGCGCCGATCGCAGATCACCAAGGGCAGACAGGATATCACCATAGGACAGGGTAGGCTGCGGTCCCCCTGTATCTGGAACACAAGAGGGTATAATCAATTCGGTTCCCAGCCCGGATATGGTGCCGCAGTCCCAGGGCGAGGGTGGGCGATCATCTCCATTCCGCGATTCAGCGGGTACCTCCATCGCGCCGATAATCCGGTCACAAAAACATTGGGGGGTGCGGCATGAATCAGCAACTGCCCTATCCTCCGTTGCCGCCAGCTGCAGTCCAGCGTCGTCAGCGAGGAGCCCCCATCAGCTAAGACAGGTAGGCAGGGCGAACGGGCGATCCACTGAATCCGGGCAAGCCCCGTAATGGAGTCCAAGCAGCACTCACCCAGCACTGAACAAAGGAGCCGTTCGTGCAGTGCGATCTACCCTCCAAGCGCGAGGTAGTTGCGGTACGCGACAATCCACGGCAACCAGTGCGCTGTGGTCCGTGATCCAGAAAGAAAGCCGCTCCTCCCAGGCTCCGGGCGTCCTGCAGGCAGGCCGGCCGTCACCGCTCCAGCGAGGTCCGGCAGCAAGCGGCGATTTACACCGGGGTCAATGGCGTCGGGACAGTTACCAGGCTATCTTCGCACTCCGGACGAGCAGAGATTCCGGAGGGACATGGGCGAAGTCAGAACACATTCCCCGATCTGACAGCCGAGAAATTGAGCAGGATTCCAGGCAGGATAGCAATGCGGGGCTCAAGGGCTGGCGGAGCCGGGAGCCTACACGTCCGCTCCGGTCGCCATCTTGGCTCCTCCCCGATAAGAGATTTTCTTAACTGTAAATTAGTTCAACACATTCCTCCTGATGGGGTAACTATCTAGGTAAGCCGGTGCTTCATTTGTGATTTGCCTGTATTTCTCCTATACCAATGTCTGTCAGTTCACCTTATGAGGCGAGCTCCTTAAAGTACCTCTATAGGGGACCCGAAATGCCAGTCATTCAAGTGTGGGGATTGCCAGCCTCCACTCCCCAGATTGCCAAATGGAGATTTTGCACCCTGCTGGATTGCGGGAGGAGTGGTATAGCCCTCCACTTCCAGGCTTGATCCCCTGTTGTGGCCCTATTCAGGCTGAAAACTGCCCCAAGGCTATGCTAATTCTTCCCCTCTGTCAGCTCTCTGTGCGCAGATGGCTCTCATCAACCCTGCTCTGGCGTGTACCACAAGGAAGCCATTCACCGCCATCTTGTGCTGTTAGCTGGTTAGGGGTAGTGTCAGAACGCTCTCACTTCAAATACCCTAGGCAGCTTAAGGGGCACTGGGAATTCCAATGCTCATGTCATCTACTTCTGCCCTCTGGCTATTGCTTGAGTACTCTGACTGACTACAAAAAAGCTTGGCAGCACTGAGCTCAGACCAGGAACTCCGTTTTGAAGCTCCTTCAACAGCGCATCCTAGTATGGCTTCAGTGATACCGCCTAAAGGATCAACATCGCTGCTACTCCTGTTCATGGTCATCATCAAGATATATAACTTTAAGGCATTGACCTATTTGTCGGAGTATAGTTTGCCACCAGTTCTTTCTTTTTGTCATGGACTTTGCCATCTGTAGCTTTCTAAGAGTAGGGCACCTGAAAGCTTGCAGCTCCCTAAGCTTAAGACTTTCTGTCCACCATTCCTAATGAACATGAACCTCCTGCTCTCTAGCAGGGGCGCCTTATACCGCCTGCTCACAACTGCTTCTGCTCCACAGCCAATGCTCCCGCAGGCTCCTCCTCCACTAAAGCAGCCAAGGAAGGAGCATTTGAGCACTGAAAGCAGTCCAAAGGAAGATCTCATTTTTGGAGCAAGTCATACTATTTTAGCAGCAGTTCCATACTGCAGTCTCAGTGAAGACAAGGGGCCCTAGATACAAGTTTGTCATCTTCTGAGTTGAGTGCCCAATTACATGAATCCTTGCAGTCAGTTTCAGCTCTCCAGTTTAAGATATCATCATATTCCTTGAGGTCACGACTATAGTAGGGAGGAAACTAAAAAGTGATGCAACACTATCACTGTTTCAACAGTGAGAACAGCTGTCTGAGACTCTTAATCCTACCCTCTGAGGCCGGTATCTGCAACTAGAGGACGGGCGGAGCGCCTGAGGCCAATTTCGGTGTTCCCACGAAGCAGGGAACCAGAGATCAGCCCGCCGCAGATGTGGGCCTAGACAGAGCTGGAGACCAGGGACTGGGGTCCTTGAAGTGGCTGCTCCCGAGTGCAACAACAACAGGGACCCGCACCTGAAGCTGCTGGTCGGGTCCCTCACTTCGGGAAAATTGTTAATGACGCTGAGGCATAGGTGCGTCTGCGATACCCTAGTGAGCCTCCCCCCCCCCCTCCCTTCACACAGTCAGTAAAGGAAGCTTGGGGAGCCTTGGGGCTCGTGGATTACCTGCGACCGGCTGAGGCAAAAGCGAGAGATCTTTGCCGCGATCGGGGGTGAGTTAGGGATCGGGTCGAGGTGGGCCCCCCCCTTTTTCTGCTCTTTAGCACGTCCGCCAGCAGATTGGAACCTGGAGCAGCGGAGGGGCTGTCAGAGTGCTGTGGCCCAGTGACTAATGAGGTACCCCGCCCCCCCCCTAGGGGTGCCCCTATAAAGCCTAGGACACCGGTTTAAATACCCAATGGTGTGAGCGGACTCGGACGCCGTGGGAGGACTGAAGGGAGTGGGTCCCCTACCTGAATTGTGGCCTTTGGAGAGGTGGTGGCGTCTGGAGCAGAGGAGACAGGTGGGTCCTGGTGGGAGTAGTTACCTGCTAAGAGTGGGTCGGAACCGGGGACTGTTGGCCTGAGTCGGAACAGTGGTCGAAAGGGGGGCCCCCCTTTGGCGGGATCCACGCTTGATGTCCCTGGTGAGCGGGCGGGCGAGCCGAAGAACCCGGGGTGAGGTGTTTCCTGCGACTGTTCTTTGCATCGAATGTTCGAGCGGGAGGTGAGCTGCGTGTATGATGGCTACCAAGCTGGATGAGAGAAGCACTCCTCCAGGGGTCAGAGGGGCATGGAACCAGTACAATCGAATAAGCTGGACCGCTACACGTTGCCAAGGGGTTCCCCATCTCGAGGTCCTCCGCTGCATCCGCCGGGGACCCCTCGGGCCCAGGGGTGGAAATCACGCTGCATGATGTTATGGCTGCCATAGACGGAGTCAAATCCACCCTGGAACAGCAAATGGTGACGATGGACACTAAGCTGTACACGGTGTCCATTGTAGTCAATCTCATAAGAGCAGACCTCACCAAGGTCAATGAAAAGGTCAAGTCGCTGGATATCAAGACGGCCAGTCTGGTGGACGATGTGGCGCAGCTGCAGCATGACATGCGCAAGCTCAAATCCTCACATATACTGGCGGAACACAAGCTGGACGAATATGAAAGGAGGGCCCGGCTAAACAACGTCCGTATCGTGGGGGTGCCTGAAGTCGGAAGACCCGGCCCCTGATTTGTTTGTGGAGGACCTTGTCCTTAAACATCTCAAGCCCACAGGACTAAGTAACTTCTTTACCATTGAGCACGCCCACAGGATCCCGTAGGGGGAGACAGACACGGGCCCCGCCGGGTCCCATGATCGCCAGGGTCCTGATGTTTAGTGATAGAGACGCAATCCTGCAGGCCGCTAGGTCGGGGGGCCCCCTACAATACGAGAATGCCGCCCTCTCCTTTTTCCCGAATTTCACGCAGGCGGTACAGTAGCAGCGACTGAACTTCTGGCAGTCAAGAAGAAACTGAGGGACAGGGGGTTGAAGTATGCCATGATGTTCCCGGTGCGATTGAGAGTGGAGGCCCGGGACCGTTCGGATGAACAGGAATAAGTCTGGCATTTGTTCTCCTGGATTGTCTGAATCTTGTCCGGTATTGGAGACAGGGGCACCTCCGGGTCTGCTGCCTGGTTCTCCAGGAGATTTGTATCGGGACTTGCGGGCTCAGAAGGGTAACAGGGGTTTTTGTTTTGGAAGGGGTTAGGGGGTGGGGCGTGAATGCCAAACTCTCCTCACTTTACTACCTTTAGTTGTAGTTGTAGTTGTTGTGTATAGGGCGACAGGCACTTTGCTGGTTGGGGATCGGCGAACGCCATGTGCAGGGGTGCACGGTGGGGGAAGGGGGGAGGGGTTCACTTGTTTTTTGAGTTAAGGTTCATATTATTTTTATGTTTGTTTTTTTCGATCAGGTGGAACAACGCTGCAGGGCTGGACACTTTTGCGGGACGGGATGTCACTTAATCAGAAGAGGTCAGGTGTGAAGGTGCTTAGCTGGAATGTGAACGGGCTGGGAGATAAACTGAAGTGGGGCATGGTTAGATGCTTTATCAGGAGACAAACCCCCTATGTGATCCTCCTACAGGAAACGCATTTAGTAGGAAATAGATGTATGGCGCTTCATAGGGGAGGATTTAAATTGGTGGCTCATGCAGGTTTCACATCGGGTTCGATGGGGGGTTGACATACTGATTAGGAACTCCTTTCCCTTAACGATACAAAACACATGGGCGGACAGACGGGGGAGATTTGTCAGTGTCACCGGTCTCTGAGAGGGTAAGGTTGCTACTTTATTTTTGATATACGTCCTGCCTGGCCTATAGGCAGATACTTTCAAATATCTTAGTGCAATATTTCTCGCGCTTCCGGTGGGCATTCTGGTGGGGGGGGTGACTTTAACTCAGTCATGTCCAGGATCGGCATCCTCCGCGGACACTTCGGCAGGACACTTCAGCCTTCTGAGATGGCTTCCTGAAATTGTTGTAACTTTGGGGCTAGTGGACGGGTGGCAGATACTTAACCCAGGGAAAACACAGTACACGCATGCTTCGGGGGCCCACCACAGCATGTCTAGAATAGATTATATCCTGGTCCAGGGAGCACAGTCCCACGTGATTCGCGACATCTGCCATTTGGAGCGAGGGATCTCTGATCACTCTCCTGTGTGGGTCCAAATAGAATGGGACTTCGTAAATAAAGCTAGGGTAGCTCCTATCAACCCGTGGTATCTTAAGGGCCCCCAGACGCGTGGCAAGTTGGTTAGGGTCACCGATCACTATTTTCAAGAAAATGTAGGCTCGGTGGAGTCTGCCCAGACGGTATGGGAAGCCTATAAGTCTGTGATCCGAGGACAGGCATTGTCCGCGATAGCAGGGAAGAAGAAGGAGAGAGTGGCTGAGCTCAAGGAAGCAGAGGAGGAAGTATTGAAGGCAGAGGAGGAGCTAGCCAGGGGGCATACCCCGGAGGGGCTCCATTTGGTTCGGTTAAATCAGGACGAGTTTCTTGGTATCGCGAGAGATAGGGCAAAGGCCCAGACCAGGGAGGTTCAGGGCAGACTTTATGAGCTTGGGGATAAGCGGGACGATTGGTAGCGTGGCTGGACATGCGGGAGTGGGCGTCCCGAGTGGTACCTGCAATAGAGGGGCTGGATTTGGTTCTGGTCACAGACTCGCAGGCCATAGCTGACACTTTCACGACCCATTATCGCTCCCTCTATACTGCAGCGGCCAAATATACGGAGATGGAAAGTGCAGTGATGCTTAGAGATATACAGCTCCACACCCTCTTGGACAAAAATAGAGTATATCTGGATTCCCCCATCACCATTGATGAGGTGGCGCAGGCGATCCGGGGCGTGAACTCGGGTAAAGCCACGGGGCTAAACAGGATTCCTATTGAGCTATACAAACTAAACTTCTACAAGTTGGCCCCCCATTTCCAGTCTATGTTGATGGAAAGCAGGGAGTAGGGGCAGCTGCCTTATGACCAACGGGTGGCGAATATAGTTGTGATCCATAAAGAGGGTAAACCAAAGATGAGCTGTGCTTCATATCGACCGATATCATTATTAAACGTGGAACCCAAGGTCCTCGCCAAGCTACTGGCGACACGACTGGTCAAAGTGATTGCCTCACTGATCCACCCCGACCAGTTGGGGTTTATGCTGCACCGGAATACAGCCCTCCACCTGCGGACCCTTTATGGGGTCCTAGGGAGAGTTTCCACTCTATTGGAGCTGGCAGTAATAGTGTCATTAGATGCAACAATGGCCTTCAACATGTTGAGTGGCCCTACTTATTCGCAGTTTTAGCCAAGCTAGGCTTTGGGGAGGGATACTGTGGTTGGATTCGGTTTTTGTATTCTGATCAGATAGCCCGGGTGGTGGTCAACAACCGCAAATCCCCCGATTTTTCCCTTAGTAGGGCAACCCGGCATGGGTGCCCCCTGTCCCCACTCCTGTTCGCCTTGGCGGTGGAGCCGTTGGCGGCTTGGATACGGCAGGACCGGTCTATCCGGGGTATGAGATGGGCTCCGGGCTGGGAGGATATGGTGTTATTGTTTGAGGACGATGTCCTATTATACCTGACGAACCCCAGGGGCTCATTGATCTGCCTCTTAGATGTACTGGCGATTTATGGGAGACACTCGGGTTTCACCGTGAATTGGCTTAAGTCAGTCATGTTCGTTGTGAGTGGAGAGTTGCCAGTGATACCCAGGGGTTGCCTGGTTCGAGTGGTTACGGACGGGATCCGTTAACTTGGACTATACATAACCCTTGATCCCGCAATTCGTTATACAAGGAATCTTGTTCCACCCTTGCAAAGGCTCAAGAGTGATGTCGCGCACTTGAGAGCTCTCCCTCTGTCGATGTGGGGAAGGGCAGTCCTGTTCTAGATGATGGCGCTCCCGCGCTTTCTCGATGTTCTTCAAAACACGATGGACTCTGTGCCTACTTCCTATTTCAAGGACATTGAGAGTCTCCAGAGACAGCTGCTGTGGGAAGGGAGGCCGCGTATTGTGCATGCCAAACTCACACTAAATTGGTATGACGGGGGGATTAGTTTGCCAGACGTGAAGAAGTATTACTGGGCGTCTAAATTGAAAGCGATTAATCAGGGGGTCTATGGGCGACTGGATGATCCCGGATACGCAGTGGATAAATGTATGCTCCCAGGAGGGGATTACATTAAAGCGCTGTATGCGAAGCCACGCAGATTCCCTCTGACTGGCCCCACGGCACATGCGGTGCATGTGTGGCATGCAGTGACCATACACCTGCAGTGGGAGCATAAATTGATGCTCGCGACGCCACTGTGGAATTCTGCGAAATTGGGTAGCCTCTGGAAAACTAAGGGGTTTGATAAATGGGACATCGTTGGGATACCTAGGATCAAGGACATCTGGGGAGAGGGCAGGATACATTAGTACGCTGTACTACAAGCACAATATACATTAGCTGATTCCGAACTTTTCCGCTACCTACAAATCCGACACGCATTGTCAACCCGGGGGCCGGAGGGCACGTCTCTCCCGGAAGCCTCCCCTATTGAAGACAGGGTGCTCGACGGGCATCTACCAGAGAAAACTCTCTCTATCATTTATAAGAAGCTAGTGAATAACATGGAAGACCCGATACAGGGGTTGAGAGGAAAGTGGACTGGCGAAGGGCTGGAGTTGGATGATGAGGATTGGCAAGTGGCGGTCTCCTACCCAAGGGTGGTGGCCATTCCGGCCAGGCTGCGGCTAGTACAGCTTAAAATCCTGCACAGATTCTGTGTCACGGGTCCTGCCCTGGTAGGCATGGGACGAGCGGAGAGTGCCCAGTGTAGAGGGGGTTGTGGGGAAGTCGTGACATACATGCACATACTTTGGAACTGTCGACAGATAGAACAGTACTGGGCAGATATTCATGAAGAATTGTGGTCTATACTGGGGTGAATTTGCGACCGGAGGCTCGCAGGTGTTAATTGTATGTTTGGGAACCCACAGATCTCAACACATACACTACGCAGTGGGTGACGCTTGCTATTATGATAGCGAAGCGTAACATCGCACAATTGTGGGGAGCCACTCAGCCACCCTGGGTGGGGAAGTGGAAAGAAGACCTAGACTGGTGCATGTTCAGAGAAAAGTCAGTCTTTGTGGCAAGGGGATGCCCTGGAAAATGGGGTAAGAACTGGAGAGCGTGGAATGGGTATAGAGGCGACAGCTGTCCCCCACCAAGTAGTCATAGTGATTTGGAAGCTCCTGAAGTCCCTTGATCTGTTGTATGTAACATCGGTTAATTATTTTGCTGAAGTGATTTGCCTCTGTATTGGTAGTGCCAGCCTGTATGTACTCAGATTATTGTAACATGGTTGAAATGTTTAAAAAATATATATATTTAAAAAAAAACTAAACTAAAGGTAATCCCAAAGGATACAGAACTAAATCTAGAATAGCCAGGTTTTAAGACTCTTTCTGAATAAAGCTAGGAAACTTGCAAACCTGATCTGCTTTGGAAGCGTATTCCATAGTTTGGCTGTGCTATAGACAATGTTTTGTCGCGCCCCAACTAGAGGTACGAATCATGGGGATCATCATAAGCTTGGTACTAGTAGAGCGCAGCTGTCTGCCTGGATGATACCAGCAAAAAATATCTTTTAGGAACAATGTTGCGAGTTTATCTAGGTTCCTGATCGATACTGTGACCTTATGCCCCTATTCGGCCATAAATCCATTTGTTCCCTATATTGGCATAACCGTTTAAGTACGATATTCAGAAAGTCATCTCTGGCCTCACACGAACAGAGCCACATTCCAGAATAGTTCTCTGCCACTTCCATTGCAACCAATTAGTGCAATGACAGAGCAGAAGTCACTATCTGATATTCCTAGATTAACACTCCGAGTTCTTCAACAAGATAAAAACTCAGCAAACCTGGAAATCCCCGCTTGCTGTGTTTTGATTAGTAATGGAACTCTAATGAGCAACTGATAGCTATCACTTCCTAGTGACATCTTTAATTGACGTCTTATGTCCAGCAAACTTGCGTCAAACAAGGCACCTTTCAGGTATAAATACTACCAACGTTGCCTTAAGCAATTGCTGGTGTCCCATTGCTGTTGTATGCTGTATGCAGTACGCTGATGCTGCTGCTGCCCCGTTGTTGGTGGTGAAGCTACTGATACCATTATCGCTGCTAAAGCGCGAACGATGGTGTGGTGAGCTTAGGAGCTGAACAGCCGTCCCTCTGCGAAGAAGCCCAGCAGATGCCAGCTACCCGCGGATGCTGTCCCCCCTCCTCCTCCTCGACGCGCTGAAGAGAGACGCTGCCTTTCTCCTGCAGAGAAATCCAGCTCCAGCGTTTCTAGTGTACCCTTGCGGGTGACTGGAATACCGAGACCCCCTGAAGGAGATACCAGACCTCCATCATTCTATTCAGAGGTATGGTGTTGACTAAACCCTTAGAAGAGAATTCTTGAAGCAAACCTTGGCAAAACCAACTTAACTTAAAGCTACTTACTTACTCCCCTTCCACGTGTTAGGCTTAGGTCATGCACACCGGGGTAGGCTTAGTTAGAAGCACCAGTTGAGTATTTTAGCCTAATGTATATATGACTGTATATATGTTTTATTACTTTTAACCATTGTATATCAATGCTTTTACAGTATTATCTTGCAATACTTATCTTACTGTACGTACTTTTTATCATAACAAGTCTTGCAATTGTGGCAATACATTTCTCTTGTACGAGAAGAAAGACTGTTCAATAAATGTTAACGCTTTATTGACAAACGCCCGTCTCTCTATTCTCTACATATTGTGAAAGTAATCTGCACTAATCTGACTGAGTGAAATACCTGTCTATTGTTTCACACGACCCTAGAGATTGACTCTTGATCTGAGGAGCAAAGTTGTCATGTTGCACGGTTGTTGGAAAACTGAATCCCTTCTTGTCTGTGCCAGGGAAGCTGATCACTTCCTATGCAGAGAAGAAAGTTTCCAGTGACCTCTGAGCTAGTTGGTAACACACCCAATTAAGTTTAGCATAGTCAGTGGAGGCCTGGAATATCCGCAGTTCCACGTCGATACTACTGTTTATGTTATTCCAATGCGCAGGGCCTAGTGGGAAACTAGGAACTGCACTACATGGCGCCCAAACGTTTGGTAAGGCGATAAACTAACGCAAGACGTTAGAGTAACTCAGTCGTGCATATTTCACACCCCTTTCTCCCGTAAATACTCCAATAGACGTCTGGAGTGGGTGAAAGGTTAAAATCCGCCCGACCTTAGTAGGAAGAGATTCCTATGTAAAGCTCTGGTTTATTCAACGTTGAAGGATACAGTGTTCCAAAATATTGTGCACCTAATCTTTGTCTCCTTGGAGACCAACTCTGCAAAACCTGCATTTATAAAAAATGACAGACAGTGAAGAAGAAAGGGAAGCAGTTAGACTGGCAACCCTACTAATAGAGGAAGACTCGAGTCTCCTACAGACAGACCCGGATGCTATTATCATCCCGGTCCACTTAAGAAAGTCTATAACTTTAAAA
Organism: Lissotriton vulgaris; assembly: GCF_964263255.1. NCBI lineage: Eukaryota > Metazoa > Chordata > Amphibia > Caudata > Salamandridae > Lissotriton > Lissotriton vulgaris. The sequence continues at coordinate 207,180,567 of NC_141688.1, read as the reverse complement.
CTTATAGAAAACGGACTGACACCGCAAGGTGGTACAGTAATTTTCGTGATAGAGGCTCACGAATATCGGCAGACAGAGGTATTCTATTCATGGATAAACTTTTCAGCGGCAAACGCTACAACAAAAGAGTTTCACTATTACAAAATAAAGGAACCTCCGGAAGAGTACGCTCCTTTCGAGGAGATTGAAATTCCACTTAAATTCCAAGAGCACCTGCTCTGGTTTAATGGCGTCCTAAAACATAATGATCACATAACCCGGCTCGGTCCACTAGGTAGACCAGGAGCAACGTGGCCGGTTCTAGCCGGCTACACACCACATCCTGACATTGCAAAAATGGCTAAAGAAGAGCTGTTAGTACAGCTAAAAACACTAATTAAAATACATAGGCAATTAGTCTAATATGTAATGCGGACTGCAACAGTCCAACCAGCTGTTAATGTACCACAGCTGACCCCTCATCAGGGGAACACTAATAAAATTACACAACAGAACATACAATCATGTCTTGATAAAACAAATTCCTTTCTGGTTAGCACAGAAAATCACTCAAATAGAGGCAGTATTTCCTGATACTACCCCTATTGAGAAACACAGAATCTTGACAATCTGCCTTCCTATGGGAATCGCACCACACGTGGAGGACTGTGACACTTGGGGTACAGTCTTTGCTTCCATTTACACAAAAACACATGGTGTTCCGTCTATGGCGGTAATACCAGAAGTGCTAAAACAGATTCAGAATGAATACGGTCCAGAGCCCGCTTTAACTCTTGGTATGAAATTACTGAAAGACTTCAAGCAGGTCTAGGCTATATTATTAGCCAATATAAAAGGAGAAGCAGCATCTGTGGCGATCCGCCAGAAGTTGAGGGAAACAGATATAAAAGATCAGCCAGTTGAGCTTGCAACAATCATAGAAAAATGCTATGAAGAATTAGGTAGAGACAGCTTGGGTGGGAAACTGGTAAAGCCCCAACTGCTCGAAAATCCTGAAAAATTATTTATTAAAAATAATTCAAACACTCCTAAAAAGAGCTGGGATAGAAATAAACAATCCACTCCCAAAGAAAAAGTTTTCCAGTCCAGAGGAAGGTCTCCTCGACGGAGGGAAAGAACTCCGACTCGAGAACACCAGTCTCCCCAGAGGGAGCCCTCTGAGTAAAGATATAACCTTAGAAATAGGGATAATCTGAAAAAACCTGATAGATATCAAAGTTTTGATACACGTCCCTCTCGATCTTTTTCGCAGAAATCGGAAAGAAGAGGACGGTCAGACCCAGGAGAGCACACCATGTCCAAAGACAAGGAACCTGCTCAGAGTAAAAAATCTCAATTTCAGAAAAAGAAGGTAGCCAGTATTAGAGTAATCAACCATGCCGAGAATACTGAGGACACAGTTGAAAAACGGGGAGTGACATTGACAATGTTGGACAGTGCAGCAGAAATCAGTATAGCGCGCAAGATCTTGATGAGTCATCTGGAGACCGTGGACACGAATGAATACATTCAGGTTGAAACTGCCGACACCAGACTTAGCGAGCCCCATAAAATATACAAAATAACATTGCGTATAGAGGGTGATAAGACTAGGAAAATTAGGGGTCTATTTTGGGATAAACTCTCAAAAGGCTATGATATCCTGTTAGCTGAAAAAGATTGGCCCCCAGAGTTTGTCAGGGAGTGCCCTCGTGGCGAAGAAAGGATTATGCCTGCCTTATCGAATCACATTCCGATTCACAAAAAATATACTTATGCAAGGAAATGGGTAGTAGCCCAGGCACCTGCATTATATAAAAATCATGTAGGATGGGATGAGGACTCAACTCCTCACAAAATCCAATTAAAAAGGGATCCAACTGCCCAACGGCAGTATCCCATTAAGCAAGAAGCTAAAAAACAGGTCAGGGAGATCTTATATCAACTTGAATACCAGGGGGTGATTGAAACATGCACCTCTCAAATGAACAATCCTTTGTTTCCTGTCTCCAAGCCAGACAATTCATATCGTCTAGTTTTGGACTACAGACATCTTAATGCATGTTGCAAAACTTTTGCAGTAAAAAACTCGCATAGTGCAGCCCTAATGAATAACATAGTTAGGAAAAAATATAAAACGACATTAGACATATCTAATGGTTTCTTTTGTCAAAACATTGCACCAGAAAGCAGACATTTGACCGCTTTCTCTGCATTTGGGTCGCAGAAAAATTCTGTCGACGCCCACAGGGGTTAAAGAACAGCCTAGGACTATTCTCAGCTAGAGTAACAGAGTTACTACAAATCTATGATGATAAAGCATTATCTTACGTAGATGATATTTATCTCACAGACGACGACTTGGATACTCACTTGAAAAGAGTGAACACCATTATACTTGGGTTCGCAGCAGAGGGTTACAAATTCAACTTTAAAAAGTCTCGAATTGCCCATCTGACAGTATTATTTTTAGGATACGAATTATCAAGTGAAGGGAAAAGCCTAGCGGACAACTTCTTAGAGAAGTGCGCTGTACTCCAAGCTCCAAAAACGCTGAAGAATTTACAGTGAAGTAGTGTGGCTCACTGGTTAGAGGCGGCAGACCCGAGAGCAGAGGACGGCCCGGGACCGGGGTTCGATTCCCGGCGCGGCAGGTTTCTGGACCAGGGTCAGCGGACTCGATAATTCTCTCGCCTCGGTGCCCACTCTGATCAGCGATCACACTCGGCAACTCTGGGCATTAGCTTGCCTCATCTTCACTAACGGCCCCACCGCACCGCCGGGGATGCCTGGTCTCACCCTGGAGATACCCATTAAGGGACCATCTCTCAGGGAAGCCAGGAAGGGTTTCGCAGCGGTCGAAGCGCCTTGGGACCCTACGGGTAAGTAGTGCGCTATATAAATGCCTATACATACAATCCATTCTAGGTTTTCTGAATTTCGGAAGAACATACATTCTAAATTACGCAGAGAGGGTTAAACCTCTCTACGAACTAATTAAACCTGATTTTAAACAAATCAATTGGACTCAAAAACACACAGAAATTTTGAGATCACTGCAAACAGACATGTTTGCAAAAACAAAATTAGATACACGTGACAACACACGTGATCTTGTAATCCGAGTCATCCCAGGAAGATGCGGATTCACATACCTGACCTCTAATGAGGGCGAAAAGGTACCAATAGCTTAGAAATCACATTTGTACACAAAGGCTGAAATAAAATTTAGTTCAACTGAGAAAATTCTAACTGCGGTTCAGACTGCTGTAGCAAAAGAAAGGCCCCTAGCACAAGGTAAACGAATAATAATCGTAACACCTATACCGGCTTTAGAAGCGGTAACTAAAGCAAGCATTCCTAATGCTAAAGCTTTGCATCCGAGATGGATTCAGTGGGTTAATTCTCTTGCTGCAACAGACGTAGTTTACGAATTTGATCCTAACTTAAAAACACAGGAAGTTTTACAATATGAATATGAATGTGCTCTGCCAATTGAAATCCTGCCTCTCGAAGAATACGGAAGTATTATATATACTGACGGATCAGCACAACCCGCAGTCGGGGGTAAGCAAGCTTACAGTGCTGCGTGCGGGATTGTAAAAGGTCGCTGGCACAAAGGAAAATTTAGACCACTGGTCACTAAAACACAATCTCTAGGAGATTGCTCGGCTCAACGAGCTGAATTAGTAGCATTTAAGATGGCGCTAGAAAATACCGATCGCAAATTCCCCACACTAATAGTGTGCGATTCATTTTATTGCGTACAATCTTATAATGAATACTTGCAGAATTGGGTGGAAAACGGTTTCAAAGATGCAAAAGGTGGCACAATAAAGCATAAAATGCTTTGGGAACAGGTAGTTCTTTTGCAAAAAGAACTACAAAAGACTCACGTGATTCACGCACAGAGTCTTCAACGTGATGGCGTTCACGTTGCAGGGAATTCATTGGCTAATACAGCCACAGCGGAAGCAACTAAACCGGCTTCCGCAGCCACAAAAAAGCGTACAGAAAAATACATAGACGGGGAAACCATGCTGGCAGTAAAAACGACCGTAAAAGGCGACTGTGCAGCACTACCCGTGAACTATCCACTCAATTATGCATACATAATCGATGCAAACTCCGTTCCTTTTGCTCGAATCCCTGGAGTGGGGGACAGAGTAATTCCAAACAGGAGCAGGAGGGGCTTCCTCTTACTGGAAGCACACATGGGGTTGGGTCTGAGACACCAAACAATTAAGGATTCTCTGAAAGAATTACAATCAGAGTACTGGTGGCCAGGAATGAGCATAGATATTCAATGTTTTGCTCAAAATTGTGAAAACTGCAACAGAGATCGCAGTAATGAACAGGCCAGTGTAGTTTCAGGATCCCTGCTAGACAGCATAAGGCGGTCTATCTGCGCAATTAAAGAAGAGAAGCGCGTCCCATTGTACACAGTTAAGGCTAAACACACTTAAAAATGTGGCCTCCAGCACTCGGCGGACGCCTAGAACTGTTATAAAAGATTTGCGAGTCCATATCGGCATATACGCAATTACCACGTTCCATTCTGACCAGGGTCCTGCTTTTAGCTCTCGAGCTTATAAGGAGGCCATGGCCAGCATGGGAATTGGGTTGAGGTATTCTTGTCCGTCGCACCCCGAAGGGAATAGTGTGGTAGAAAGAAAAAACCGGGACATAAAGCGATCTATAACAGCGAAGGTATTCGGTTCAGGCGCTGGGTGGGTCAAACATTTAATAAGTGTCCAGACTAGTCTTAATAACTTGCCAAGAAATTCTCTAAAAGGTTTCAGCCCATACGAACTATTGTTCGGAATTAGAATGAACATTCAGGACCTCGATAGTCAGATGTCAGTGGTACAAGAAAAAACAACGCACTTTGATGTAAAGGATCGTTTGGCTGTTTTACAGGAACTGAATGAAACAAGAAAATCCTTAAGCAACATAAAGTTAAAGCAACAGCCATCTACCACTGACGAGGCACCACAAGCAACAGCCCCAGCAAGGCCTGTCTGGATTCCAAAGATTGGGGATATAGTCAGAGAAAAGATCGCGGTGAAGAAGGAATTTGGGCCTTCTTACAGAAAAGCAGTACCTGTCTTGGCAGTCACCGGAACAAGATCAGTAGTACTACCGCCCCTTGCTGGTAAAAAGGAGAACAGAGTCGTGTCTATCGACCTGGTAAAACCACAAGCATGTGGCCTATAATCAACAGTAGGCCCAGTGGACTCCCAAGAAACAACAGAATACCCAAACTTGCAACAATCCAAGAGGTTCAAACTGAAAGACTAATCACATTCGATCAGCCTGCAGTGCACAGTGAAGGACTATGCAATAATGCCATGGAACTCGTGCCTCTTGAGACACAGATTGAAACGGTTCGTCAAGAAACTCCAGTCTACAATAATGTGGCATCAGAAAATGCTACTGAGAGACAGATTGAAAATCCAATCCCAACAATTGACAGAACTGTCTCTGGTTATTTCATCAACTTCGACAACTTCTCTGAAGATCAAAAGGACCCCGAAGTGATGCCAGAATCAAAAAAGACTTTTAAAGAAAGAGCAAAGGAACTCTTTAATCAACTGAAGGAAATCTACCTTATTTCCCCTTGGTTAGAGTTCTGGTTCGGTCTAGGTGTATTTTTCCTCCTGCTTTGGCTCATCATGGTACTTTGTTTGGGAAAATTCATTGAGGGAAAATATAGTACAATGGACACAGCAAGTCAGAACATCAACCTAGTCCTCAAACCACACAGATCATCGCATGTGAAGAAAAGAGAACTGTCAACAGTAAATGTCACAGCAATTCCAATACCTGGTGGGGTAGTATGGGAGAAAACTGACTATGAGATCTATGGTCCGGTCGAAATCCTGAAGTATCCTCATCAACTGAAGGTTTCCTTAAGTGACTTTGTAAAACCTAGTACATTCTCTGATGATTGGGACTTTAACCGTATTAATGACATGATGTCTGATTTAGTAATGTCAGCTAGATTCACAGATCATGATTATTTACAAGGTTCATCTAGTTATGAGAAGACATTCTGCTACACACATGGTGATCACTATTTGCATAAATCTGCACAGCCTAGAAATGTTTTTATGTATAATCAATGGGAACATTGTGCTACACCACCTAAAAGCAGTTCTAAAGCATTTTTTGAGAAATTCAAATACTTCTCAGGGTTTAACACTAGTGATGCAGAAACGTTTTATTACAAACTGTTAGATAAAACAGGAATGAAAACAATGCTGACAAATTCTAAATTGATATATTCAGAAGCATTTTATGAAAAAATGATGACATTTGGTTTTGATTATTGGAAAAATAAGATTGAAACGAAAACCATTTGGGGTACAAAAGATTGGCAGGTACAAGGCCTTGAAGCACTATTCAGAACCTGCATGATACCAGAACAAATGTTGTTTTTAAATGACACAATACACCAAACATCCTGTCTTGGCCTAGCTAAGATCAAAGACCTTAACAAACCGTCTATTCCAAAGCCAATACCTGAAAATGCAACTGCAGATATTGAGTTAGACGTAACACAAATTTTACATTTCAACAGAACACATCCTGATTGGAAAAAGTGGTTAATCTGGCCTACTGAACCAAACAGCTGTCAAGATAGATTCCTGAATAAAACACAGGGGTTAAAAATGACCAGACTAGACCCTAGATACTCCCAGAGACAACATCCAGGGATAATAACAACATACAGTGTAGGGAAACTCTGCCTTGAATGGCTAACATCATCCACACTGGCTGAAATTAAGCAACACTTGTCTTTACTAAAAGATGGTGCTGATTTGCACGATTTCATTCTTGGACCACGCAAACAGCGTCCAAAGCGTTTCATAGCGACCAGTATCTATGCTGCGTACAACGAAGCTTGGAAAGTCAAACAAATTGAAACAGCTGAAAAAATACGAGAAATTGATCGTATTAATTTGGAAAAATCACTTTCTGTAGTGGACAATGGGTTAATGACTCTGTCCTCCAGAATATATTCGTTGGACAATATTGTATCTTCTGCCTTTGATGTGATAGACTGAGACTTGCTAATGTTACAACATGGCCAATCTCAATTACGTTCTATTATACAATTAGGCTGGATGCTGCAAAATCTTCGTTCAAGCTATGTGCCTTGGCGTTTAATCAACACAACGTCATTATTTTCCATTTTTAACCTTACTGATAAACAAATCAGTTTGGCACAGAAAGGAGCAGACTATACAATCCTGAGCATCGAAAAACTTGAGAGATTACCATTGACAATGTCAGAAAGTCCTGTCATTGAATGGATAATACACGGAATTATCACTATTCCGATAACAACTTTCCGATTTAAAAAGCGCCTTGAGTACATACCTACTGGCCAGTATGAACAATTGGGTAAAGGATATGTAAAATCTGAATGGAAATTACCATACACACATTCTTGCTATAGTGACAGCGACAAAAATGTATTTCTTAGTGGTGACAACTGTAAACATTCACTAAGCGGTATACTTTTGTGTCAGGGTATTAATTTACACAGAGCTTGTGATGGAAATTCAAACAACCTTTCATGCCACCAGCTAGTCACACCTGCAACTCAGATAGAGCCCTTCTTTATGCAACTTGCAAACGGGAGTTACATTCTTAGAACGGATCACAGATGTTGTGGCCTTGTGCCAGGGAAAAGTTATCTAGTAAGCGTAACATCCATGGTCAAATGCTGTATGCAGGCATTGTTCCCGAGTGGGCCTGCAGACACAGTGACTCCCATCTGGCCTCGTCTGAATCTCTATTCTATACGAATTGATACTTTAAGCAAAATGAAATCTGTGCTTTTGCAGACAACAGTGCCCATAACGTCATCAAAAGAGACGTATGATCTTCTAGTTGCAAGGACAGCTACTGAAGTTCATGAACTTTTATCAACAAATTGCCCCGTGCATTTCGTAGAAATGCTTATCCAACTCCTTAACATGTCTAGTGCTACAGGCATCCCAGGCATATTTAAGACAATTTTTACGGGACTGCTAACACCTTTTCAAGCAATTTTGGGAATCGTTCCTAATTTTGTTCACTCTGTTTTTGGCGGCATACCCCTATTTTTGGGACTTGTAGCAGGGATTTTATTTTTGACCGTCCTGCTTCGTTATGGCAAGCCAAAGCTCAGACATAGCTCCCATGGGAATGGAAGAGACAATCCTAGTAATGCGCTACCGGGACAGGATAACTAACGGCCTTGGATTGGCCAGGCTGAGAGATCTAAACATGACCTGGTTCCTTTCATTCAGACCTATATGGCAGAACTGTATCTTACCGGTACTTCGATGTATGCTATGCGGAGATGAGTGCGTGTTGGACATCTGTCTTTCACTTCCATCAGCAGTACCAATGGACGTCGATACTTTGCTCAGTCCGATAACGGCTCACGCATTGTGTTGTCCCCAGCGGCTACCAATCCTGATGACGGCATTCGTTGAGACTCCTGTGCTACGACTAGGTGGTAACAGTGGAGCGAGTGACAAAAGCAGCATCACCCAGGTACGACCTTCTGTGAGCATTGCTGCTCCCGACTATGATGACAGCAATCATTCTCACACCTGCCAAGTTACAGCACTATCGAATTTGGTTGAACTGTCACCTGAATTTGTAGACCAATTCTTTGAGAGCCTGTCTGATATGATGTTCTCACCCGTACAGAAACAATAACTTTAGAGAAGCTTTCCGACACGCAGCGTTCCCATGAACTCTGAATTCGGCCTTCAGTTTTGATCAACAAAAACTGCTAAAAGCGTTGGAACTCTATTTCCCTGTTCAAGCAATTAATTCTTTTGAATTGAACATTTTTTAATATTGACCTTTTTTTTGGCACGAACAATTCTTTGCTTAACGTAAAAACTATTCTTAGAGAACAGAAGCTTCAAACTTCTATTTCTAAACACATCTAGAGACATAACAACCTTCCTTCAGCGTCTAGCACAGTTATTGCAATACATTTATATGTGATTATTTATCTCGCCCTTCTGTTTCAGAGATATTTCATGTGTAATTCTTTTTGCATAATCGTTCATTGATTTCATATGCAATAATTTTTTGAATGATTTCTATGCTTCAAAAACGTACAGTACCTACATTTCACGTATTGCATTATACGCCTATTTCAAATGCATTTATGTATTTTGGGGTGGGCAATGTTACACATGCATCCTATTGCTCTAGTTTTAGTAATTTGATGGACATGAACCCGTGGAGTGGGTGTTGCGTGTTTATTTAGGTTCCTGATCGATACTGTGACCTTATGCCCCTATTCGGCTATAAATCCATTTATTCCCTATATTGGCATAACCGTTCAAGTGCAATATTCAGAAAGTCATCTCTGGCCTCACACGAACAGAGCCACATTCCAGAATAGTTCTCTGCCACTTCCTTTGCAACCAATTAGTGCAATGACAGAGCAGAAGCCACTATCTGATATTCCTAGATTAACACTCCGAGTTCTTCAACAAGATAAAAACTCAGCAAACCTGGAAATCCCCGCTTGCTGTGTTTTGATTAGTAATGGAACTCTAATGAGCAACTGATGGCTATCACTTCCTAGTGACATCTTTAATTGACGTCTTATGTCCAGCAAACTTGCGTCAAACAAGGCACCTTTCAGGTATAAATACTACCAACGTTGCCTTAAGCAATTGCTGGTGTCCCATTGCTGTTGTATGCTGTATGCAGTACGCTGATGCTGCTGCTGCCCCGTTGTTGGTGGTGAAGCTACTGATACCATTATCGCTGCTAAAGCGCGAACGATGGTGTGGTGAGCTTAGGAGCTGAACAGCCGTCCCTCTGCGAAGAAGCCCAGCAGATGCCAGCTACCCGCGGACGCTGTCCCCCCCCCTCCTCCTCCTCGACGCGCTGAAGAGAGACGCTGCCTTTCTCCTGCAGAGAAATCCAGCTCCAGCGTTTCTAGTGTACCCTTGCGGGTGACTGTAATACCGAGACCCCCTGAAGGAGATACCAGACCTCCATCATTCTATTCAGAGGTATGGTGTTGACTAAACCCTTAGAAGAGAATTCTTGAAGCAAACCTTGGCAAAACCAACTTAACTTAAAGCTACTTACTTACTCCCCTTCCTCGTGTTAGGCTTAGGTCAGGCACACCGGGGTAGGCTTAGTTAGAAGCACCAGTTAAGTATTTTAGCCTAATGTATATATGACTGTATATATGTTTTATTACTTTTAAATCATTGTATGGCTAAGAAACCATATCAATGCTTTTACAGTATTATCTCGCAATACTTCTCTTACTGTACGTACATTTTTATCATAACAAGTCTTGCAATTGTGGCAATACATTTCTCTTGTACGAGAAGAAAGACTGTTCAATAAATGTTAACCCTTTGACAAACGCCCGTCTCTCTTCTCTACATATTGTGAAAGTAATCTGACTGAGTGAAATACCTGTCTATTGTTTCACACGACCCTATAGATTGACTCTTGATCTGAGGAGCAAAGTTGTCATGTTGCACGGTTGTTGGAAAACTGAATCCCTTCTTGTCTGTGCCAGGGAAGCTGATCACTTCCTATGCAGAGAAGAAAGTTTCCAGTGACCTCTGAGCTAGTTGGTAACACACCCAATTAAGTTTAGCATAGTCAGTAGAGGCCTGGAAGATCCGCACTTCTACGTTGATACTACTGTTTATGTTATTCCAATGCGCAGGGCCTAGTGGGAAACTAGGAACTGCATTACAACACCGGTCCCATATTGTTCAAAGCCTTATAGGCTAAGCCTAGCATCTTAAACTAGACGCAACTTGCTACAAGAAGCCAGTGAAGTCTTTGGATTTCCTCTGAAACTGATTCGTACTCTGGCAGATTTAGTAGAAGTCTTGCAGCTGCAAATTGCAGTTTTTTTCTATGTTGTTTCTGCATATTCAAAAACAGTCTATTGCAGTAATCTAATTTTGATAGCACCAGTGCAGTCACAACTGTCCTCCTCAAATCAAAGGGAATACAAGGGAGAGCGTTCTTCAGTTTCATGATTAAATAAAAAGTGGCAGAGACAGTAGCATTGGTTTGTTGAGAATATGCTAGTTTATTATCAATCAATATCCCGAGATTTTTTGCTTTTTCTACTGGTTTTGGCCATTCACCCATCTCTACAGGACACCAAAAACCATCCCATCTGGGTTGGAGATTGCCAAAAATCACTATCTCGGTTTTCTCTGAATTAAGTGAAAGACCATGCTTTCCCATCCAGCTGTTAATTTCCAGCATACAGTTTTGAAATTGCAATGCAGGGGAGGCTTGATCTTTATACGCGGCTACTGCAATCAGCGCATCATCGGCATACAATGTTAAACTAAAGCTGAAATGCTGGATCAGAGGGGCCAGTTCAGAAACATAGATATTATAAAGGGATTGGCTAAGTGACAAATGCTGTGTAACCCCACATGACAGAACATAGGGGGCCGATGTTCCAGGGTCAATGTTTGTCTTCTTTCTGTTAAAAGACGATATCAAGGACAGAGCCAGACTCTTAACCCCAAATTTTCCCAAAAGCATTTGCAGTTAATTATGATCAACAGTATCAAGCGCTACCGACAGAGTCAAGAGAAGCAGGTCAGCAGCACCACCTTTATCCATCACTGACTGTCCTAGTCTCCTCAGTAGCCTCAATCGAGGCAGTCTCAGTACTGTGTTCCAGATGAAAGCCGAATTGGGAGGAATCGAGTTAATCATTTTTGTGGACGAATTGAACTAGTTGTTTGTACATGATTTTCTCCACTATCTTAGCTGGAAAAGCAGCCCAAATGGACGGTAATTGCTTGGGTGAGATGCATCTAAATTAGGTTTATTTATCAATGGAAATATTGATTCATCTTTCCATAATGCAGGGAAAATTCCCAAAGTGAACATAGTATTAAAAATTGCCATGAGAATAGGACTAACCTTCTTAGCTATATCTCTCAGGACTGCAGGGGGGCAAGGGTCGAAAGGGGACCCAGATTTAATTTCCTTAATAAGGTTTTCCATTAGCTCACCAGATACTTGGAAAAGCCCAGCAGAATATTGTTGCCAGGATCAGTGGTAGGGTTTTCCTCACTTAGCTCATGTGTGATAGCGGCCTTAAAGGAATCATAGATGTTACTGACTTCATTCCTAAAGGTGTTAGCAATATCATCACAGAAGCGTTGATTGCTTTCTGTGGCCTTTTTACCAGACAGGGAGGTAAGCTTCTTTACTACTCCATATAGTTCTTTTGTTGAGTTCTTAGCACTCTCAATCTGCCTGGTGAAAAAGGTCCTTTATTCCGTGACCAGCTTGGTTTTATATTTAACCAGTTCTGACGTATTACTCTTTTCTAGTTTATCGTATTGTGCTCTCCAACTTCTATCTAGTCTGTGGTGAGTTTTCTTTTTCTGTTGCTGTGCCTCTGTAAACCAAGGGGCAGAGGGTAGTTGATGATTACCTGAGATTGTAAAAATAGGCACTGTAACCTTAAAAGCTTCAATGAGCCAGCCTGTATATTCACTGGCTGCCACGTCTGCATTTGTACTTAACATTAGCCTCGACCTACTTTAACTTCTGTCTGACACACATAGAAGAGTGAAAATAAGTACAAAGAACAATACTTGGGGTCCCATTTTCCCAGAGAGAATCATCCACTTGCTCTTCCTGTAGTGAAGAGGTCTAATACCTCTGTAGATGGATGGACTCCACAGGAGCAGAGCGAAGCCCACATCGAGCACTACATACCTACCACTAGTTCAATATTAATTTGTGGGTGTTTTTGATCATGCCCTGCGGATTTCTTTAGCCACCTTTCAGTCCTGCTCCTGGGCCTTCTCTAGGAGATTGGAAGACGCCGTGCTATGGAGAGGAGACCCGCGTCTGTCTAAGGAACCGGGTGCAAACCATCAACCAGCAAGCCGAGACTGGCACCATGTAAAAAGAATTCCCGCATAAGCACACGATTGTTGCCACAGTTCACAGAGTATTGCAATTTTCGATTTGTGGAACTTTGGAAACAGGAGCTTTCTTCTTTTTTTGAAAGTGAAGAAGACAAGGAGTTAATCCACCAAGGTCCTGAGGAGAATCCCCGCTATAAGGGGTTTCGAAACGCGTCGACCCTTTCTTCATTTTCAGGCCAATCACATGAGAATGTCATTTGTGAATTTCCTTAGATTGCTTAAAAAATGTTGATGGCCTGCCTTTTCTGATTGATTTGTTGTCCTCTAAAATAATTCTTGTAAAATAATTCCATTAATACCCCACCCCCAACAATAACACCCCCAACAATAATAGATTCCTTTGAATCTAGGTGAGGGTATTCACGTTTTTCTTTTTCTAACTTCATCGTATTCTATCTGTACTTCTGATTTGGTGAGAAAGTAGTTTTGTGTATGACTGCTTCACAGAATGTATGTTGGATGATAAAAGAGACTGTATGATTGAGCTCCATTTTCTCTTGGTTCGATTTCTATCCCCCCCCTTTTTTGGCATTTTTTGTCTATTTCTTACACCACTCCTCTTGAGAATAGATTGTAATATATGTCCCTCTCCCTTTGTTCTGATTAATTTGACAACCCTGTCTAAAATGAAAAATGATTTATGAATTTCAAAAAATATCAAAATTAAAAAGATTAAGACTGACTTATGTTTGTCCTTTGTATGCGGCAATAGTTTGAAGTCGTTGCTCATCTGAAATTGGCTGATTCATATAGCAGTACTGGCATTTTGTTTTGTTTAAACTTATATCTGGCTCAGCCTTAGTGCGCTTTAGCCAAACCCTTTTGTTGTTTCTTAGTGAAGATATGAACTCATGGGTATGGTTTTTGAAGTCATAAAGCCCACCTTCAGGCTTTATCTGGCTTCTTTAACTTCTTAAAACTTGATTTTTCCCTTTGTGGGTTCTGCCCTCTTCGGTTTACATGCGGACAAATATATTCAATAATTGATGACAAAGGCTTTAAATTGGGTGGTATTGAAATTTGTAGCGCTTTCCCAAAGCGCAACTCTATTGTATCTAGTTTATGAAAGAGTTCTCTTCACTTATGTCGGTGTGTATCCTACTGCCAGAGGTAGTCCCATTGTCCAAAGAACAGAACAAAAGACTGAACAAACTTTAAGTAGGCCAAACTTCCTATAACTTACTCAAGAATCTGAATTTATTTATGGGAACTCCTTTTGCTTTTCAAACATCAACATATGTGAGCCTATATAGTCATGCCTCTTCTGGACAATACAAAAGGTTGTGTGACATTAAAACCTACTTGCCAAAGTAGGTTTTAATGTAAGTACTTGCCATTTCCTGCTGTGTCCTATTGGCGCATGTCAGAGTATCCAAAGCAACATAATGCTACTGATGTCGGAACAATCAAAAAAAAGACCGCACTACTTCTAAACCACAAGATAAATATCCTATGCAAACATGAACGGGATACAGTTGGGCATCTGCATGGCTAATCAAACACATGTTGAGTGGCTTTCGCACACAGCTACAAATAGAAAAGAAGTAGTAATGAGAAGACGGAAGACATCTTTCGTGTTTTAAGTGGGAATGCGCTGGTTTTTGGATTGTTCCCACAACAGTAGCCCTCTGTTGCTCTGGATACTGTGATATGCACAACTTTCAGCGTCTCTTTTCTAATCCACTCCTATTCAGGGCCATTTGCTCAGATAGTGTCCTGGGCAAAATATCTAATTTGGCTCCTTTCTTGCTCCTCCTCCACTCTCATCTCTTCCCCTTGACCTTTCCTGAGTGCTATATAATAAGGCTCAGTGCTAAATGTGTATTAAAACAAAAATCAATCACCATTTTTGTAGCGCAGCACTAACGCCCCTAGGCATATCTGGGCACTGGAGGTGCTGCGTCTCGGGCAATGTAGGAGAAGGAGCGGCCCCCACTGCAGCTGCGACGGATGTGGAGCGGGTGCGCCAAATAACCATACAAAAATATATATGCACTTAGAGGCGTAGCTAGAGTCAAATTTCGGGGGGGGGGGCTATTTCTTCCATCTATAGGCAGAGTAGAGATGCAGGGGCTCTGAGAATGAGTAAAAGAACAACAAAGCCTCGTAAACAAATAAATGGTCTTTTTATCCCTTAATTGCTGCATCGGCTAACACTACCTGCCCAGTGCTGCCATCGGCCATTGGCCGACAGCGCCCCACCCGCGCACGGAAACGCCCGCACCGCGGCGGAATTACGGCTGCGGTTAACGGGTGAAAGACCTGCGAAGTTCTCGTGTGTGGCTACAATAAGACGGACGCCAGACGAGCCAGCCTACTGTCTGTGTGTGTGTGTGTGTGCCCAGGAAGCTGTCTCAGCCTGGGCTGACACAACGGGGGGCTGAAGCCCTTTGAGCCCTATGGGCATTGTGCGCTTGCTTGAAATTGCCCACTTGCCCCACTTATGTGGCCCACTTGCACTACTGGACCACCATCACCCTGCCCCAGTGTCTTCAGTGCCTGCAGCAGGCCTGCTTGGAAGCAATATTAGCTGGTGTACCTTCTAAATGGGCTTGGATGGGGGTTCACCCAGCAAAAAAAATATATATATACCAAATGGTGACTTAAGGTATCATTGTCAAATAAATGCTCCTAAACTTTGAGTGACATTTAGCAACTATTCCAGTACTTATGTGGTGTTCTATGGAAGACTTCGCATTCCCCATGGTTACTGGTACTTATCCTCTCTATTTCACATGGCCTTTCTCTTATAAAAATGTATAGCTCATCTTTCTCCACTGCCTGTGTTTTTCAAACCAGACACTTCAAATAGATCCTGAGAATGTAATTTAAGGTGGACATTTCAGAATATTTTGCTGTTGACAGGAGCCCTCAACAGTTACTCTCAAAACCAAGGTGTGCCTTTTTAAAGTCTATGTATTTTTTTATATCAGTTTTTAGTACTCTATTAGTCAACCAGCCCTACACGTTTTAGAAAACGTTCACACCTTCCTAACACTGGATTAGAAAAGCCTTACTTGGAACAGTATCTTCCTTCGTTGGTATATGTGAAATGGTGCGTCCGCATTTAAAGCAGTGTACGCACTTAAGAAAAGTGTTCAAGATAGCTCACTAGGTTGAGCACTAGTGCTTCGATCCACAGCATTGCCAACTCATCCCTACATCCTTCTGGAGATGGTAACATGCGTACCAAACAATTGGGATCTCTCTCAGACAAAAAGAACAATTTAAAATGCAGACTACTCGCTGCAGTGTGCTTATATTATAGGCATAAAGAACAGCAGTGCTCAACATTTCAGCACCTTTGTCAAGAGGATTAGATTTTCTGCTACAAGAGGGTGGAGGGCCAATTCCATTGGCACAGCGTGAAGGTGGAGGGATGAGTAAGTTGCTTCTGTCGACTATCACTATCCCTCCCCCGAGAACAAGTTGTCCGTCTGCCTCTCTATCCCACAAACAAGTCAGCTGTCGGTTGCCACCCCACCCACGCCCTTACCTGCACCCGCTGGAAAACTTAGAGTCCGCCCCGGTGATAGTAGGTCTAGCTAAGCCACTGACCGTTTTTAAACGCCTGTAACATTGAAGAAATATAAAAAATGAGCAGCATGTAAGTGATGACTCTTCCTCAGTAGTGTAATCCTTTACACATAAATCCGAATGCTCACAGACTTTTGTTTTTAAAGAGTACATAAAACCAGTGCAGGGAGCGTAAGCGATGCAACAAACTTAAGGTATCCTACTATCTATTTGCATTTTTTATAGATATCTCCCATTGATATCTCACTTTCGTGTGCACAAGGTGATCTCCTTCTCCCCTCACCTAAATTGTTTATTTAGATGCTAAATTAGAATTGAGAGGCCCTGTGGAGGGTGGGGTGGTGAGAGAGAAGGAGGAGGGAAGGGACTCTGGACTAAGTACCTGGGCAAATAGTCTATGCAGTGATGTTAGAAGGCCTCAAAATTAAATGAAAGATTAAAAGGAGGCACCCAGGCAAGGTTGTTTCGCCCCTCTGAAATTAGGCACCCTGGGCACAGCTCGCCCATGCCAAAAGTCGACTCTGCTCTTATTATTTTGTCCTTTGTTAAAATTAACACCATCTACCAAGACTGCGCACCTCAGCTCCCTGCTGCAGAGAGCACCAACTTCCTCACACCGACTGATGCCCACCCATACCAGCTCACCTAGTGGAACCCCCGCACGAGAAGGAAGCGGTAAACATCATGAGATCCATCTACTCCAGAGCCCCGTCAGACCCCTGTCCCCACCTCGCTTTCAACCTCTGTAGACAACTTATCGGCAAAGAACTCACCAAGGTACTCAACTCTTTGATCACCACAGCCCACTACCTCCGAACTGGTAAAACATTGACGTTACCCAGGAGAACTAAAGAACTACTGTTCCATCTTTGCTCCGTTTTCCAGCCAAGGTCATCTAGAATGCATTCAACATCAGCTCACCCGACATCATAAGAACCATGACCTCCTGGGCTCTTCCCAATCTGTCTTCAGAACAGACGACAGCACCGAGGCAGCTCTAGTCACAGGCACTTGACCTCTCAGCAGCCTTCGACCATGCATTCCATCACACCCTGATCAACGGACTCCACCAGATCGGAACCCAAGAAGTCACCCTCAAGTGGATCGCATCATACCTCACAGGTAGAACACTCAAAATCATCCTCCCTCCCTACTCCTTGCTCCCTAAGAACATCACCTGCAGGTACCTCAAGGTTCATCCCAACCCTCTTCCACACATATTTGAACCCCCCCTGGCCAACATCGTCAAAAGCCACAGACTCAACATTATCTCCTAGGCCGAGAACACCCAACTCACCCTGTATCTGGCCAATCGAAGAACCATTAAAAGGCCATTTCCAAATATGCACAAGAGATGTTCCCTCACTGGATGATCAACAACTGTCTCAAACTCAACACCGACCAGACAGAAGTACTCCTGTTCGGGGAAGGCAAGGACACACACTGGAACTACGAATGGTGGCCCCTGGAGCGGGGCCTAATCCAGACACCCACTGAATGTACCCGTAACCTCAGCATCATCGACAGCTAGCTATCCATGAAGAAGCAAGTATGAGCTGTTTCACCCACCTGCTTTCTCACTCTCCGTGTACTCTGGAAGGTTTTCAGATGCTGCCTAACACCAGGTGAACTGTCACGCAGGCTCCTGTCACCAGCAGACTCTACTACTGCAACTCCCTCTACGTAGGAATAACAGCTCAACTCATGAAGATAATCCAGAACACAGTGGCCAGGCTCATCCTCGGCCTACCCAGATGAACATACATTACCCCTCACCTGCGTAAACTCCACTGGCTGCCAGTCATGGAGATATGCCAGTACAAGCTACTCACTGTAGGGTACAAGAACTTACACAATGAAGGACCTGCGTGGCGCAACCAACCAAACCAACGAGTGACCTGTTACCAGCCCACCAACAAACTCCGATCCAAATCCCGCGCCCTAGCTGCCACGCCACCTGTCACATATGACTGACAATCAACGACCAAGACCTGGAACGAACAATCCCCCCCCACCCCCCCCCACACCCTCTCCCCCACTGCAAGTCAGAGCCTCACCATCGCTCCAGCTAATAATTCAGGAAGGACCTCAAGACATGAATATTACACCGATAAGAGAACAGGCTGGATTCTCCTACAGCGCGTGGAGACCTTCGTGCGTGAACTAGACGCGCTCTACAAAACTGACTGACTGATTGAAAACACTACGCACAAAGCAAGAGAACTGGAGAGCACAAGCTTAAACACGCCAAAACCAACTCACTGGCAAGAATCGAAAGCCCATATTAGTCCTCTACTTGCTAGTTAACTCTAATCTTGGGTTCCGGAGTAGCATGCTACTCGCTGTAAAGAAGCGCTTCACTGCCTTGCAAGCAAGCGCGATAGTATTTCAATGTATAATTACTTCGTTTGTCTTTTCATAGCTCCTGCGCACCCCTCCTCCCTTTGTGGCACACCAACACACAACAAACCCTCGGCCAGAACTACGCTTGGTAGTAGACGATTCCTTCTCACCGAGGTCCTGCGGTAAAAACGAGCACGTCTTTTTCACTAGTAGCTGAAGCCAGTAGGGGTCGCTGGAGCTTTGTTTACAAGCAGCTGCCACAGAAGAGCTCTCCCTCTAAAAGCTTAAGTAATTTAGGGAGAACCCGCACCGCTGTGTGCAGAACCCGCATTGTATTCACATTTTACCTAACGATTATTGATTCGTGGGGTTAATGGATCACAAGTTGAATTTTTAATGTTGTGAATAAAACAGAACATAAAACGTAGGTGGCGGGAGTTAGTTACATTTAAGAGTGCAATAAATATCACGCAGTTATTGGTCAGGCATCAGGCTTTACCTGGGAGAAGACAAATGCCCCGTCCGCCAGCTGCTTGAAGGCTGCCTCCGTTCCTACTGGTAATCGAGTACAGTGGATCGATCTGGGCCCTTGGGAAGGTGGTGATCGATCGCACTGAACCTGCTTAATAACCAGCAGGGATCGCTTGTGGGTACGAGCACCGGCCCCGGCCCTCCTAGGTGTAGAGTGCGCGGCAGTGAGGTGAAATTGTGTCGCAGGTGCAGACGCGTCTTAATGCCCGCCAGGTGACCCTTGTATGGGATGACGTTTGCCCCCCCTTCAAGGCCAGACATCGCATCATAAGGTTTGCAGAAGTCTGGTACATTACTTGAGACAGTCGTGAAAGGATGAAGTACGTGTGAAGTTACAAGAGGGCCTTAATGACGTCCATGTATGTAACGCTTTGTGAGCACGCAGGGCCGGCTTGTGGCCTGGACGGGCTGGGCCCTGCCCCAGGGCGCCAATATCCTGAGGGGCGCACGGAGCTGTGTGCATTGAGGTTGTGCAAACAGCAGCGCTCCTCTCATCTCGCTCCAGCCTTGTACATATTTCTGCGTGCTCGTGTCTGTCAGATTTCCCAGTTTAGAGTTTTCCATCCTTAATTATCATACCGTGGGTGAAGTTTTTAGCCCCCCAACCCACCTCCAGTTACCCACCTTTCTCGCCTTATCTTATCCTGCTAACACACCAACACCCTCATCAGTGGCAGCTGGGCTACGGGTGATTTAGGTGAGCTGGGGCAGGACCGGAGATGTTCGTGTTAAAGGGCCAGTCATTGCCCAGCCTGGGACTGGCCTGTGATCACAAAAGACTTCTTGTTGCCTCATGTTATTCACTAGTATCTGCAATGGCACCACATTTCTCCCCCCCCCCCCGCGCTTTCTTATCAGTCTGTCTGACTGTCTATCTGTCTCCAAATTCGCAGGACGCAGTTTTAGAAAAGCGGCCCCAAATAAAATCAAAATAAGCATTTGCAGTGCAATAAGTATCACATTTTTAGTGAGTTCGAGCTATTGGGGTTGTAATGGAAATGTTTTCAACAGTTATGAGTTATGCATTACCAATGTAGAAATTGATAACGCCTTTTTTACATTAGTGATGGCAACCCTGTCTATAGCACTGAGCTGGTTCACTGCTGGCAGAGGCAGGCAGAAACACAACAAGCATTTGCCAAGCAATAGGTCTCGCATTTACGCAAGTTTGAGCTATTGACATTACAAATGGCAATGCCGTTTTTTGGGGGTTTTAAATTTTATTGCAAGCAAAATCAGATGCATAATTCACATTGAAAAGGAATACAACAACATAGCAAAAAAAAAAGAGGCATAAGAAAAAGAAGTACATTACAGTTCATTACATTACAGTTAAACATATGTTCATATCTAAGAGAAACAGGAAGAAAAAAATTCTGTTTAGTTAATATTATATAAAGGTTGCTAAATACCCAGTTCTTTCTGTATCCATTGATGAATTGGATCCCAAATTCCCCCCCCCCCCCCCCATTAGTCTTTTTTTTTGGGGGAAAACGTTTATTACAAGAAAAGTAATACAATTACAGACCTACAACCACACAGGCCGGCCAGTAGCAATAAATATCAAATTTAAAATGTTACACAGCTCATCAGCCGACAACCCGTGGGTCCGGTAGCGATACCATATGTCAATGCAGTGATCTTGTGGTGATAGGAGGATAGATGAAAGGTTTCATATTTTATATTTTATAAAACAAACACACCAACAAAAATTCTGAGGCAATAGACTATACAATAAGTGGCTGTCTCAGGTAGCAGGGGGAGCGACCCAGCTAAAGGAGCTAATTTGATAAAGGATAAAGGATCTCGAGGAGGGAAGGGGGGCCGAGGGTAGGCAAGCAAGTCGTATACAATAGGATATGGATGCATGGAATGTACGGTCACGGGGAAAGAGGAATATCATAGGTTTCTATGAAAGGGGGGGTGCAAATCTCTCCACGATAGGAGTTCAATTGGCCCCATATCCTTCACCACTTCTTGGGCCTCCCACGGCCGACATACACAGTTTTTTCTCTGAACATGCACCAGTCCATGTTTTTCTTCCATGTTGAGACCAGAGGTGCCCTTTGAGACCCCCACAGTTGGGCTATGTCCCTTTTAGCTATCATGATGCCGAGGGTGGCCCATTGAGTCTGAGCAACGCTGTATTCATTCGGCTCCCAGACGTTCAACAAGCAGCGTCTGGCTTCTGACAATAATGAAACACCCGTCAACTCTCTCATAACAGCATGCACACAGCTCCAAAATACCACGACATCCGGACATTCCCATAAAATATGGAGAAAAGTAGCAAGCATACCGCAGCCGCGCCTACACAACCCATCTACAGAATAACCCATACTCATCAGGCGTGGACCCGTGACATAGACACGGTGTAAAATCTTCAGTTGCACCAGCCGGAGACGCGCCGGAATCGCGACCTCCTTGGGGGAAGATATCGCGGCCTGCTAGTCTTAATCATCCAACTCCAGCCCATCGCCGGTCCAGGCCCCACGAAGCTGTACAAGAAGATCCGAGCGGTCATTGATAAGTATTTTATAAATGAGAGAAATAGTACTATCGGGGACATACCTGTCAAGCTCTCTATCTTCCAGAGGAGAGGACTCTGGAATAGCGGTTCCGGTTGGGAAGACCAACTGAAGCGCGTGGCGAATCTGGATATAGTGGAAGTGCTCCCTATCACTTAATTTATATTCCCGTTTAAGTTCATCGAAAGTTTTGATCCTATTCTTGACCCAGAGATCTCCGACCTTACTGATGCCAATGAGGTCCCATTTGTCGAATCCCTTCGTCGTCCAGAGACTGCCTAGTCTCTCTGCCGCGTAAAGCGGGGTAGCTCTAGTCAGCTTGTCCGACCACCCCGTGGCAGCGGTTGCACTACCCCACACTCGTACCGCAACCCCAGTGGGTCCAGTCAGATTCTTCCTAGCCGATCTAGAGTAGAGCGCCCTATTATAATGAGCCTCCAGGTAACTGCCATCTATCCATCTCAAATGCGGGATTCTGGACCGGACCGTACAGTGCATGGTTGACTGCACTCAGTTGGGATGCCCAATAGTATTGTTTGATATTGGGCAGCGCTATGCTGCCGTCGTACCAGGGCAAAGTAAATTTCGCCAGTGCAATGCGAGGCTGCCCGCCCCACTTCCTCTGGAGGCCCTCAATCTCGCGGAAATAACTGGCAGGCACCAAGTCAAGCGTATTTTGGAGGGCGTACAGGAATCGGGGAAGAGACATCATCTTAAAGAGGGCCGCTCTCCCTACCGGGGACAGCGGCAAACCAC
The DNA here is from genome assembly GCF_964263255.1 of Lissotriton vulgaris. Lineage (NCBI taxonomy): Eukaryota > Metazoa > Chordata > Amphibia > Caudata > Salamandridae > Lissotriton > Lissotriton vulgaris. The sequence goes on along the minus strand of NC_141688.1, from coordinate 207,157,916 downwards.
ACCACGCCGTGACGTCCGACCTAAGCCGGAGAAGCGGAGGAAGCAAGTTCCTCTCATATCGTACTGTGGAACAGGAGCCCAGACTACTATCGATGCCCGGACGGCTGGCGCAAGTCGCCTCTTAGTTCCCATTCTGAATAGTTACCAAATAAAGAGACGGGCGCTGGAAGCAGGAATCACAAGAACAGGATTTATTACTCCTGAGGAGAGCCTGTCATTTCGGACACGAAACACAGTGTCTTTCGGGAGGTGCTCTAACAAGTGCTCTGAGGCATCACCTTTTATACCTTACAAAACACTCCTTATTACAATAACGGCATTGTGAAACAAGGAAAAGACATCCCCGTAATCCTCGTGTCAATCCCAACCCACATATACTCACAATAGAGACCCTTGACCTGCCGATAAGAGGAGGGGGTAATCACGCAGCTGAGTGTTCCGTCGATTTTTAGAATATGTGCGCCTGATCGTAGCCCAGGGGGTGGGGAGGCCAGGATCAATAGTGGGTCCTTTGAAGAGGAGTGACTCCATACAATAAGGGTCAGTAAACAGTATCTTATGGCTTAGCCGATGACCTCGGACATGTGTGGACAGTCAATCGCGGAGGGAGGGTTTACCAACAGAGGGGTTATTCATGAAAGGAAGGGAGGTGCTGGTCAGGCGCGGGCGTGACTCCCAAGGACAGAGTCACACAGAGAGAGAGAGGTCTTATTGACTCGTGCATGAGAGAGCGGGGGCAGTCAGGTACAGCTGGGGAGGGCTATGTCAGCTGAGGCGAAGGATGCCTCTTCAAGAGGAAATGGGGGGGGGGTTTGCGTGGGTCAAGCAGGAGGGTGGCCTTTCAGGGTAGGGTCGCGTAGAGGGAGAGGGTTTCAGGGTCCATGCATGTGAGAGGGGGGGGGGGGTTCAAATACGCGTAGAGGGGAAGCCGGTGATTCTAACGAGCGGGCAAAAGGCCATGGTGCCTAAAATGGCTGTCGGGTACATATGGGCACGGGCTTTTACTGGCGGAGTGATGCGGTCAATGTTTTACGGTATTCATGGTGCTTACAGGGAGGGGAGTGGGAAAAGGCAAATGAACGCCGCTTATGTACATCAATTTTCCTAATTTTCCACAGTCGCCGCTTTTTACATAACAAAGTTCATTTTCCCAATTCATGGGGGTACATATAAACGGGTGCGGTTGAAGAATTAGCATTTGTCAATACTAAGATGTGGCATATAATCATGGACAGTTGATGTGATTGGCAGAATGCAGCACATAGGAAATTGCATTTGTTGAGTTCATAACATTCAAACGCACTACATAGCATAAATGCTTCTGACTTTCTCAGAAAATGTGACCAATGAACATTTTGACCAAGGAGTTGAGGGAGAAATTCAGTCCAATAAGATCTCTTCGCCACAGTGTCTTTTTAGCAGTGAGCCATCACTGGTAGGCTCTCGTCCGTGTCCTTTAGTTGGCGCTGTTGAGCACCGGCGGTGGAGCTATAGGTCCAGCTCGGATCTATCCTTACGCGTTGCAGGGTGCGGTCAGTCCTCTGCTGTTAGACCACAGTCCTGTTCCCTAACCAATCCTTTTAGTGGTGTCTTGTGCTCGGCACCTATATTTCCGTGGCAACACCCTATTCCCACCTGAATGCTGTTCTTCCTTTTGGCAAGAAGTCACGTAGAAAAGAGGGTGTGTGGTTCAAATAGTCGATAGGAGAGAGGGCGGAGTGGGGTCAGATTTCCTGGGACACACCAAAGGGACCAAGGGAGCAAAGGATAACAAGCAAGCAGGCCCATCAATCGGGCTTGAAAAGGGGGACGGAGGCTTCAGGCACACGTGGGTTAGCAGACTGAGGGCTTCAGGGCAGCCCGTCAAGTTTCATTTTCCACGTTTGAAATTGCTGTCTCGTCCCGTATCTTGTTGCTCTGCAGCTTCACCTTTGGTTGAGGTCACATGTGTCTCAAGATCTGCAGCCAGGCTGTACGTCACGTCCGACCCTTCTCCGGTGATCGTATATCTTTGAATAGGTACAAAACAAGCTTTAGAGAACTGGCAGCAGAAGACATTTATGCATGTGAATTCTTCCCTCAATCCTACGCACTTGGGAGATACGCTCATCGGTCACAGTCAGAAGTTTATTACCAAGCAGTGCATATGTTGGCATTCCTACTGAGTTCATGCCAAGTTTATTCATCGTCTATTCACGTCACATATGGAGAGAAATCAGACTCTTATCAACTGCGCATTTCATCAAACTCAACATTTCGGAACCTCCAGGGAGACTCGTCTTTCTAACCTGAGCCTTAACAGTCTAACATTTCCCTTCAGAGCTGGTTAACCCTTTCAAACAGAGCGGGGGGGTGCTATCACCGAGAGTCAGGGTAAAACAAGTTTTTCTCGAGGGACGACAGTTACTCATGGTCATCATGTATATATCGGGGACAGCAGCTGGGGTCAATCAAGTGGGGCCGGGATGCTTCGGGCATTCGCGCTTGGGTGCAAAGGGGTGGGGCAATCTGGGCATTGGGGGTCAATCTAGACGTTGGCGCTTGTCTCTGATGAACAAAAAATAGGGTGCCATTGACATATAGTTCCCCTATAAAAGGCCAGATTGGGGGACCTTAGTCGTCTTGCCTGTCCTTTCTTTCTTAGCCAATTCAAGTTCATTCATTTTGCAGAAAGGAGAGGTAGTAATATGGCGAGATACAATCATTTTAGTCTCTGTCAATTTCGCTGAACACCTTCGTGTTCAATAAGTATCCAATCAGACTGGTGCCAGCGGGGCACAATTTTACAATGAAAAGGAAGAGGGAATAGGGAGACTCTCATAGAGAGTGAGTCGTCCGCAATCTAAACGAGCCATTCGGTACACGTGTGACATGTAGAGAGAGAGCGAGATTAAGATAGATGGAGGGGGAGAGAGAAAGAGATAGAGAGACGTGTACGAAAATAGGTCATTTAGTGCGCTCACAACACAGAACAGCAAGGGTCAGGTAACAAAGAGACGCGAACAGAGGGGAGACATAAACCCGTACAGTACATACTCACAAACTCAGACGAAGGAAGACAGTACATGTATTACATACAAATATATTCACAATAAAACATAGAACAGTTATTGGCCATAAAATCTTTTTCTGCATGCTGCGCATCTTTAATATCCTATTTACCTACGTGCTTAGCTCTTTTTACCTTTCCCTCCTTTTTCCTCTCGCTTGCTATTTTTGCGAGCGTTCTCAATTGCCGATACTCACACCTCGGTCAGCCGGTCAGAAATTAACCTGGTCGGGCTATTGCCCACAGTTGGATCTTAAACCACTTTAGAGTTTTCTTCTTTTGGTGAGAAGTTCTTCAGGCGGAGGCAACGGAGGGTATTGATCGGGAGAACAGTCGGACAGCTTAGTTATATCTGTAAGAGTGTGAGAAGGAGGTGGTACATTTTGAACATCAGCAACATTCCTACTTTCCCAGTCGGGTGGTGCCTCGGTAACCCTTCCCCTAGGACTTTTCCTTGTCCTTTCCCTATCTAGTTAAACGTCTAGTTGCACTATCTGGTGTGCTGGTTCGAGTCAAATTCCGTCGTACAGTACTAACCCATCAAGTTTCTATGTCAGTCCATCCTCCCAGTCGCTACGTTCTGAGGAGGAACAGTCATGTCTAAGTCTACGTCTTTAAAAACTCGTCAACATAAGTACTATGCTCAGATCCCCTCCTTCCCTTTTCGTCGGTCGTTCGATCATCGCTCTTCCATACTTCAGCCGACGTTCCGACGCGACCTGCAGAAGGGAGGAGAAGAAGGGGGTGGGGGCAGCATGCAAAGCACATCAGCATGCAGTAGTCCGAAAATGTTTTTACCTACCACATACTCGACCTATCTCCACGTAGTGCATTCTCTACCATCTCGGCGTTTAAGCCTAGAGGGACCAGTAGTGTTAGATAGATAATCATCGATGGTCTGCGTAACTTCATGAATCACTTGATCGTGACCTTTTAGGTCGTGTGCAAGGGTGGTGGTCAGGTGGTATTTCTGTGGTGTCGCTTAAGGGCGTCTAAAACACTTTTCCGGCTGCCTGTGACACATAATGTAGCTGCTAAATATCGGGCCTTTTTAACCTTCAACCTTAATCATGCTTATTCTTCGCTCATATTGGAGACAGTAGTAACACATTCAAAACTCATTAATGCAACCGCTACAATTATACTTTCTTTTTCAAAATACCTTTAATTAAAAATGTTGGTGCACAAATACGGGCCTACGACCCAGTGGACCGGCCACGGAGCAGACTGGAACTGTGCATAAGAGGAACGAAGTCGGTGATCATTTATTTCATAAAGTGCAGCGGTGCAATAAAATCGTATCGAACTTTCCTACAGGGCGAGTATGATGCATGTCAGAAATTCAAGTTTTCAATAATATTAATTCATTATCCAAATGCTCACTCAGTGCCTACATTACACCAATTCATTGCTTCCAATCATAATTAGTACCCACCCTAAATCAGTTCATTGTCCCAACACATAATCAATATCTATCTTACATCGCTTTCTTTTCTAAGCACATAATCAATATCCATCTTCTCTACTTTCTTTGTCCAAAACTGCATACATATCTCGGAGCATCAAGGTTTGAGCAATCAGGGTGAACACGGAGTTTGAAAGTTTCATTTTGTATCGGCGCCATTTTGGGCCAGGTCAGGCAGGTCCCAGTATAGTCAGAATGTCTCCAGTGACTCGTGGTTGGACCAGAACCTCTTTTGGCAGTTCAAAAAGTTTCTCGTAATGGAGTGACAGACTAGCAATACGAATCATCAGTCAAAAAGTGGGGAGGGAGGCAACAATCATTTCCTACCGGGTCATTCTGGTGTTCCACCGGAACTGAACAAATCTGTATCTTTGCAGGATTTTAGTCATTTCCAAACTGAGGCTGGCGCCGGCAGGAGTGCGCCGACGTCTCGTGGCTCCATCGGAGGACGGGGCGGGGGGCGCCTCGCGGAGAGGTCGGCCCCCCCCGGCTCTTTTAGAATCTTCAAGGTCGAGGAGTACAGGGCGTGTGCTCGTCCCGGGCAAGGAAACCCGCTTTTTGATATGGACCCCTTCTTCAAGCAGGAGCGTTGGGGTGTCGCTGGAAGCCTCCACCTGGAGGGAGGTGGGGGAGGCTCGTTCGCGCCGCCTCCCCCTTCCAGCGACCCCGCGCCGTTCTTCGGCTCCAGCGCTTTGGTACAGCCGTGCCAGGCAAGGAAGATGGGGGGGGGGGGTCGGTGGCTGAGGCAAGACATCCCCCCCTTGTCATGTGGCGGGACTACCTGCAACTCAAGGGTTGCCGTGTGGCGGGACTACCTGTCACTCTCAGGCGTTGCCATGTGGTGGGACTACCTGCAACTATCCCGGGCCGAGTGTTGTTGCAGCCATTATAGCTGAAAGGAGCGCCGCCGACCTCGCCTTGGCTTCGGACTTTGATGTTGGCCGGATCGGGCAAGCGAAAAAGGGGGGGGGGGTCGGTGGCTGAGGAAAGACATCCCCCCCCGGGGCCCGCAGGGCGGAAGGGAATGGGGAGACCATCACGACCTCCGGGCCGTCCGCCCCACAGTCTCCCCCTCCGACGGCGGCCAGCCAGGCCCTGCTCTGCACGCGGCGAGGCCTCGCCTTCCGGATGGGCGTAACCGCGGGCCTGTTGCACGCCGGGAGCTTCCGGAATGGGGGTAGGTGTCTATGGATTTGTATCTATGTCATGTTACTGTTATTTGGGCGTGGTGGGCAATTAGGCAGACATGTTTGAAGCAGGAATAGGCAGCGGAACCTGGCTACCTCGTGTCTGTCTTGCTGTCAAGCTTTCGCTACTTTATATTTCTTATTACGAACTATTCCTAATGTTTCTTATTTTTAGTGAAGTCGAAAGCTCATCAGGGGGTTACTGACTTAGCCCGATTTCTTTTTATTTTTCCTTCTTTTCCTTAGCGTGTTTCGAGCTAAAGTTTCTGTTAACAGGGCACGGTGATCACTTCATATTTTTATATGTCCTTTTTATTAGGGGTACTCCTGGACGGACGAGATGAGTTACCTCCAATAAATGGTCCGGGTTGGAACTAGATTATCAATCAGTGGGGAACACATGTCCCTTCATTAGGGTATCATCCTGGACGGACCAAATGATGTACCTCCAATCACTAGGGTAACCTCCTGGACGGACCAGATGGCCCACCTCCAGTAAGTGGTCAATGAGTGGGGAGCATATGTCCCTCCATTAGGGTAGCCTCCTGGGCGGACCAGGTCAGCTACCCCCAATAAATAGTCAAACAGTGGGGAGTGGGTAGGCATGACGGATTACAACGGGGACAAAAGTCTGCATTACCTACCCTTTACTACTTGCAAAGACTAGACAGAATATTTCTATTCCACGTTATTTGCAAACAGAAAATACCTCAAACGAACAATTCCTTGGACAACAATGTCCAGTCAATCAATCAATCAGTGGGGAGAAAAACAGGCATGACGGATTACAACGGGGACAAACGTCTGCATTACCTGCCCTTCGCTATCTGCAAAGGAAGACAGAATATTTCTATTCGTCTCTGTTTGTGGACAGGGAAGATCTCAAAGAGCAACAATCGATTATTTAATCGATTTCAAACAATCAGTGGGGAGAAAGGTAGGCCTGACGAATCACAAAGGGGCATAACCTACCCTTCTCCATCTGCAAAGAGAGACGAACGTTCCTATTCGCCGCTGTTTGCAAACAGAGAATGTCTCGTTCTCAAGAAGAGAACCAATATTTCAAGTAGCAACCAAAGCTAAATGAACCAATAACAACAATATCAGTATTTAAATACCGATTCCAATACAATCAATCAATCAATCAGATGGATAAAACCATCCTACCAATCAGGCGTAAAAACACCCTACTTAATCTTACCCGGACCGGACCATGCGGATAGTTCTTCGTCTTCCCCCTCCAGCGCCCGATCGTTCTCTTACTCTATGCAGCATTCCTGTGGGATTCCAGTCAGGACAGTAGGTCACTCGAGAGAGGTCCGTTCAGAATCGGTGAAGTTCATTCAATCGGCAGCCGGACGAGGGCCCTCTCAAGGCAGGTATACTCCGATCATTTAGATGTTCACCTCATCGTCTGGATCTCTCTTACTGGACCTTATGTCACTGATGGACCCCGCGTTGGGACGCCAATTGTGGAACAGGAGCCCAGACTACTATCGATGCCCGGACGGCTGGCGCAAGTCGCCTCTTAGTTCCCATTCTGAATAGTTACCAAATAAAGAGACGGGCGCTGGAAGCAGGAATCACAAGAACAGGATTTATTACTCATGAGGAGAGCCTGTCATTTCGGACACGAAACACAGTGTCTTTCGGGAGGTGCTCTAACAAGTGCTCTGAGGCATCGCCTTTTATACCTTACAAAACACTCCTTATTACAATAACGGCATTGTGAAACAAGGAAAAGACATCCCCGTAATCCTCGTGTCAATCCCAACCCACATATACTCACAATAGAGACCCTTGACCTGCCGATAAGAGGAGGGGGTAATCACGCAGCTGAGTGTTCCGTTGATTTTTAGGATATGTGCGCCTGATCGTAGCCCAGGGGGTGGGGAGGCCAGGATCAATAGTGGGTTCTTTGAAGAGGAGTGACTCCATACAATAAGGGGCAGTAAACAGTATCTTATGGCTTAGCCGATGACCTCGGACATGTGTGGACAGTCAATCGCGGAGGGAGGGTTTACCAACAGAGGGGTTATTCATGAAAGGAAGGGAGGTGCTGGTCAGGCGCGGCCGTGACTCCCAAGGACAGAGTCGCACAGAGAGAGAGAGGTCTTATTGACTCGTGCATGAGAGAGCGGGGGCAGTCAGGTACAGCTGGGGAGGGCTATGTCAGCTGAGGCGAAGGATGCCTCTTCAAGAGGAAATGGGGGGGGGGGGTTTGCGTGGGTCAAGCAGGAGGGTGGCCTTTCAGGGTAGGGTCGCGCAGAGGGAGAGGGTTTCAGGGTCCATGTATGTGAGAGGGGGGGGGGGGGTTCAAATACGCGTAGAGGGGAATCCGGTGATTCTAACGAGCGGGCAAAAGGCCATGGTGCCTAAAATGGCTGTCAGGTACATATGGGCACGGGCTTTTACTGGCGGAGTGATGCGGTCAATGTTTTACGGTATTCATGGTGCTTACAGGGAGGGGAGTGGGAAAAGGCAAATGAACGCCGCTTATGTACATCAATTTTCCTAATTTTCCACAGTACTGCGGAGTCCAATGATATCTGAATCCCCAAATACTTAAAATCGTCGTGCGATATCGGTATCGGGCAGACGCGGGGCAACAGAGGCAATTCTCCAGTACCCCATTAGTCTTTTAGCACGTCCTTTCACAGCATAGATGCCTGTTCTATGTTGCATTTTGCTAAAAGCCGGGTCCTCCAAGTATGAAATTGTAACGGATCTGGACTAATCCATTCCTGAGTAACACAGGCACGATAAACAGACATACATATAAATAAGAGTTTTTTTTATCTTCAGGAATGTTGATAGAGGAGGTACCTAACAAAACAATGTCTGCTGTGAGAATAATATTGCATCCAAAAATTAAAGACATAAAGATCTGTATCTGATTAAGTACTGATGAGAGCATTGGACAGGAAAAAAACATGTGAGTTGCATCCGCTGCTTCTAAAAAACATCGCTTACATGCAGTACCTGTCGATGCTCCCCATTTAGAGTTTTTCAGGGGTATGATATAAATCCTAGAGAACCATATAATGCGGAGTACGGGATCTAGAATTAGCCATCATAATGGAGTCTTCTATCAATACATTTGTCACCCCAAGTTTTTCTGCCCAACTTTCTTGAATTAAAGTTAGGTCATCTGAGTATGATGAGCTCAATAAGTTGTACAGGAAGCCTATCTTTCTTTTAATGTATAGAGATTCAATCAGAGATATTTGCAGAAGCCCTAAACGTTGTTCTGGACATAAAGTATTAAAAAAGCTGTGTAATTGAAAGTATTTAAAATAAGCCAGAGTCAAAATATTGAATTTAGCCTGAAGAGTCAGAAAAGAGATCATTTCATCATTGTGCCATAAATAATTGATACAGTTAATTCCTTGTTTACTCCATTTTAACATAATTTGATCTCTAAATATATCGGGCAATATGTAGGGGGTATATCTCAACATTTTCGGAATCCCTAATTGTCGCTTAATAATCTTCCATGCCCGGTATGCTGCTGTTACAGTCTTAAATTAAATTTTCTTGAAGTAGCTAGGTTAATATTTTTTAAAAAGCAGCCACGAGCTTCTGCCCCTAAAGAAAATTCCTAAATGGAAGGGAAGTGTGCTTCATGAATTGGGGCTTTAATGACAATAATTAAAGGATTGATGAACTACAATATTGATGCTAAATAGTAAAATAAGAAATGTGGTGTGCTCCATCCTCCTCTATCCTTAGGGATTGTGAGCTTTTTAAAAGCTCTGCGGTGACGTTTATATCCCCATAAGAATGTTCCCGCCATTCTCTCCAATTGTTAAAAAAATTATATTGGAAACTCAAGGGGTATAGTTCGAAAAAGATATAAAAATCGCAGAACTATTAACATTTTTAATACATTATACATTTTTAATACATTATTTCTGCCATGTAATGACAGGTGTAAGTGGTTTATCCGTTCCAGAGTAGTGTTTGCCTTTTTGAGAATAGGGATGAAATTAAGCTTGGGTATATCAGATATTGGGGTTGTAATATTAATTCATAAATATGTTGCAGAGGATACTATGTTGAGGTGTGTAGGTTGATTTTGACCTACAAATAAAATGTGGGTTTTTGAGGAGTTTAATTTATAGCCTGAAAAAATGCCGAACTCTTCCGCTATCTCTTCAATTTTTGGGATTGCCAATACGATATCTGTGGTAGTCACTACCACATAATCAGCATACGCCAATGCTCTATAAGGAGTCCCTGCCACCTCCACAGGTTTTATGTCTTCCACTTGATTAAGTGTATTAAGGTATATGTCAATATATATAGAGAATAGCAGTGGAGATGATGGGCAACCTTGTCGGGTACCACGAAAGTTAAAGTATGGATTAGAGTTATAGGACCCAATTTTAATATGTGACGATGGTGATAAATAAAACGTTTTCAAAGCTTTAATCATTTTTGGTCCAAAGCCGTTCAGAGCCAAAACATCCCATAAGTAAGGCCATGCCACCCTGTCGAATGCCTTCTCGGCATCCAACAGGGTGATTCAGATGGGTGTGTTAGTAATTTGGGCCCAGTCCATCATAGCAATTATTCTTCGGACATGGTCCGCAGTGTCTCTGTTAGGGAAAAAACCCGTGTTGCCATCGTGAAACGATAGAGGATATCACTCTTGACATACAAGTGGCTAATATTTTGGAGAAGACCTTGCTATCAGCGTTTAATAAAGAGATCGGTCTGAAGGTCGCCGGATTAAGGGGAGGCTTATCCTTTTTAAGGAAAGCCATCAGTGTGGATTGACTCCACGATACAGGTGGAGACCCTCTCTTTGCTTGCACCCGCCACCCACCCTGGTGTTCCCCCCTCCCTCCCTTCCTCTTCCCCTTGACTTCACCCCATCTCGGGCATAAGGACTAGTAGTCCCTAGTATGGATGACGTGAGAAGCATTGAGTGTCTCATTGCCCTCTCCTTCCCATCTTAAACTCTTACTGTTCACCCATTAAATTTTCATCATTTTTTTTTTTTGGATCCCTATTCAAGAGGAAAAATGTCTTATTTTAGTCGGCAAGTAATAAAATAATTAGTTAAATGCAGCCCGTCAATAAGACTATATGAATGCTAATTAAAAAAAAAGTCAAACTTTTTTTTAATTTTTTTACAGCAGTTACATTCAAAATAAAGCCAGAAGCTCTTTAGCTGCCCCCTCCAAGGTCAAAAAGTACGATTTTTCTTTGAAGATTATTTTAAGTTTAGAAGGATTCAGAAGGAAAGCCTGAGCACCTTTGGCTTGGAAGGCAGGTATTAATTTTCAAAACTGCCAACATTGTTTTACTGTGGCATGACAATAGTCAGGCCGAACAAAGAATTCTACTCCTCTCCCCCTTCTTTTCCTGTCAGGACTGGCCAGGTCATAGAGAGCCTGCCAAGAAGTTGTTCAGGCATATCAAGAACGCCCTGGGTTTTGAATTAATACCCTGTCTGATATTTTTTTGAAATGGAAATCGGTGTGCACGTTGAATTTCCAAATCCCATTTCCATTGTATAAGTTCTGGGAAGGCTTCTGAAAAAAGATCAATCATGTATTGTCTTATATTGCCGCCTTCATTTTCCCTCCGGAATACCCAGGATTCAAAGATTATTTCTACGTGATCTGTTCTCCAAGTCCACCAATTTCCAATTTCTCGTCTCTCAACCCTACCAATGATGAAATTTGGGTTTGTTGACTTGTCATAGAATCTTCTATCGCCGATATTCTCCCCTCAGCCTCAGTCACTCTTGCAGACGTCTCATTACAAGATTTAGTGACTTTTCTGAGATTATTTTGAAGCCGTCGAATAGCACCTTGTGTGCGATCATTTTCTGCCCTTGTCTCTTCCCGATGCTGGATCATGAGCTGACAGAGTATATCTAGTGTAGTACCAGTCGCTTGTGTTTGCGTAGTAGCCTGAGTCTGCAGGTTCTGTGGTACAGCCAAGCTTGGGTCATTGGGGAGAGTATCTACATGTGATGTGAGTGCTATAAAGTCTTTGACATCGCACTCCAGTCTATGTTGAGGGGCATCTTCCTCCTCATCCTCAGGCTGCTCAATATCTTCATCTTCACCCTCCTCCTGTCCCAATGAATCAAGCGATTCATGATGTAAACCCACACTCTTGCCGCTCAAATCATCTCTCCATCCACCATCTGCCTCATGGATATCGGACTCTAGTGCCACCGACAAGTCAGTCATAGAGTAGAAATTACCAGCAGAATCTAGTGATTCAGCATCTTCCACAACCGGTAAAGATTCTGGTACATCCTGCGCTGGCTCTGGTTGTGCATTATTAATTAGACCCTCAGATATCTGAAGGGATGGAGGGATTGAATTTTGACTTTCTTTTTAATCCAGTTTTTGAACCAACTTTGCCATTCCCAGTGACTTTGTTCCGCCCAGTGTCAATAGATATCTTTGACCTCTCATTTCCAGTTAGGGCGGCTTTCCCCAGGTTGCTATTCGAACAGGTATTTCCTGGTTCTTGTATTTTATTATAATTTTTTTTCTGTGCAAACATGTCCGGAATTTTGGGAATAGCTCCCAGCCTACAAGTCCCAGAATCCCCCATTATTACGCGGGTATTGTCATTAGTGGTAATTTGAGTTGGAACTGATTGAACTAGTGAAGCTGTTATGAGACCAGGCGCAGAGACAGAATCAGAATTATGAATTACCTGTTGTGGGTTCTGAAGAGGAGGGTTCTGAGGAATATCCTGCAGCATGAGATTACCAGGATTTCCAGCGTTATCGCTGTTCTGTGCGTTCTGTGAAGTCTGGGCGTTATGAACAGTCTGACCACCTTCCTGTGCTGCCGTGGATGCCCTCGTGTTCGGCTTGTTTTGTGTTTTAGTAGCCGTCATCGCAGGATTCTTTGGTGCCATTGCTCCGTTAGTATTACCCCCGCGTCGTCTCTGTACTCAAACGCCTGTCAGAAACCGGGGATTGCTGTAAGCTAACGCTATCGCTGTCTGTGAAGCTGGACCCCGCTCCAGTCCGTGATTCCGGTTTCGCCCTCAGAAGCGGGAGAGATGAGTGCCGCCACGTAGGTTGCAGCGTCCGGCGAAACCAACACCAGAGATCCAGCCGCATCCCGGGACAGAGAAACCGGTAAGAATTCCAAGGGTTTCAGCGTTTCAAGGGCCCCGCACACTCAGAAGACGTAGCTCTCCCCATCACCACTCATCGGCAAGCCGCCAGGAAGAACAGAAAGGCTTAGGGCAGCGAGACCACTGGCGTTGCTGCTCACTCGGACGCCGCTGCGCCTGCCATCTTGCCCCGCTCTCTCGCATCACAAATGGAAATGCCTTTTAGTTTTGTTTTCGTTTTGACATTGGGCCAGATGTATCAAAAGGTTTTACCCATTCTATGTCTATGGTAAAATGCGTTCATACAATATGGCACATTGTCATTTACACTGCCCAAACCTTAAACTCATGTAAATGCGAGACCTATCTCATGGCAAATGTATGTTATTTGCAGTGTGAAAAAGATCAAAAATAGGTGTGTGCGGGGGTTTACTTTCTTATCTCTGTGTTATGTCGGTTCTCGTCAGCCTCTGATTCTTTATACATCTTTTGGTACATTATGTAAATGTTTACCTCTGTATTACTGAGCTTGTGTGTGACTGTTTGCGCTGTAACCTGAGCTGTGGGTGTACATTAATATGGTGCATTTCCTTCTCCATTGTAGAAGCAGGTGAAATGTGATTTATTACAGGTGTGTGGAAGCTGCGAGAACAGATTACTGAGGCATTATGCAGATTGAGTAGTAATTTATTTGTGTTGTAGTACTTTGTTTCGGAGCTTTATGGATTTAGGCCTCATATTTAACTGTTGATACATTTACAAATGGCTTAGAGAGCAGCACAGACCATTGAGCAGTCGCTGATATGACACTATTCTACAGAACATTACTATGGAGACCAGCTTCTTAACATCAATGAGGAGCCGTCACAGAGTTGCTACAGTCAGCAACTCTGGCCGTAGCACCACATCCTCTCACCCTCTTCCAAGACCCCATGAAAAATGAACAGCAGCACAATGACGTCATGTTAGGCAACTACTCTCCTAAATGTAAGCATGGGAGAGGTGGGGACCTACAAGGGACCCGAATGAATAGGCAGTTTTTACTGCCTCTTTTAAGTGGATCAGAGTAGGCGAATATTTAGTGACGGTTAGTTGGCTGTTCCAGTGGTTGTTCCTTTGAGAGCATGGATACAAATGCCAGGGGAACTCCGACACTGTCAACTCGAGCTGGGAAATGCCGTACACGAGAATGTGGGACAGTGAAAAGCAGCAACCGAAAAGGAGCAAGATTAGGTCCGGAGTGCCCCTGCTAGAGGGGTGCTGGGTATCGGACAGGGCAACATTAGGCCTGTTAGAACCTAGGTCACGAAAGAAACAACCCAAGGCAAAAAATATAGAAAATACTACACCCCCAAGGCTCTGACATGCAAACACTTTTGAAGGAGCACAACATTGTGGCGAGCTGTAAAACAAACCACTCGCCTCCCCTGCAGACCAACCGCAGGGGGTAACCCATGACATACCGTTCACACTGCTGCAGTTGAAGGGATCATAACATCCATCCGTCTCCTACGAAATACAACAATGTAGGACCAAACCTCACCAAACACAGCTCACCAATTATGGTTACTGATGCCAGGGAAAATATTAATATCCTGTAACCCCGACCTCACCGATCTGTCTGTTCATCGGAGGATGTGGCCTACCGGCTGGAACGGTCACACTCGACGCTTAGGAACCTGTTTTAAGTCTCGGCAGGGGTGCTCAACATTCTGTGCAAATCACTTAATCTCCCATGTCTAATGAAATGAATGTGTCTGTGATGCAACTGGTGTTTATGTAAAGTGCTCTGATACCTTCGGGTCGAGTTCGCGCTATATAAAAGTCTGGAAAAAAAGTGACAGGAGGCAGGATTGAAGAGCACTGCACTGTTAAAAAAAACTGCAGAACATTACAAAAATTGCAGGGGGTAGCGGTTAAGAGGGGTTTGGTTCTTTTGATGGCTACAGGCTGAGATCTTTTGTGGGTTTTCTTTGAGAGGTGAGGAATGAAGTGTTGGGGAGTGGGAGCAATGACGTGATTGTATCATTTGCACGTCGGGGAGAGGCATGCGCTTGAGCTGTTGAGAATGCTTTCAAGCCCCCCCTCGCCTGTTTACTTATTTTTGTAGAAATATATGTGCTCGTAAACTATTTTTACAGATGTCTAAAACGTGCTGATTACATTTGGTAAGCATCTGACATGAGGTCATTAAGCTTCATATGTCCCTGCACGAGTCCCACTGCACCCTGCTGGAGAAGGCTGTGGCTGTGACTACCCTTGTATAGTGAAGGTGAGTTGGTGCTCGGAGACCATCTAATACTGCTTATAACACTGAAAGCTGCACTCAGAAAACAATCCGGCAGCTCAATATGCACTCTTGCGCCCGTACTCACCTCTCATGCCGATCCCCCCACCACTTAGTCCGTGCAATGACATACCCGGCAGTCCCGCTCTGCTCCGCTATTTCTGCCGCTGGTACTAATTCTGGTCCATAGCCACACCTCAGAGACAGTTGCAGACAAGTTTCACCAAAAGTAGTTCCCACGCAAGCGCAGCCCAGTTTCCAAGGCCACACTTCTCACAGGAGCCGCAAGATAGACACAACACAGGTGATTCCTGTTGTCGGCCCTCTATAAAAACAAGCGGTTAAGAAGCTTTGGTGTGCATCCTGCATAGCATAGGGACATCTGCACCTGTAATGTTAAAGCCACTCTTGCCCTCCCCCACAAAATGCGACGCGTCTCTGAGCTTGATAAACAGCTAGACTAAAATACATCATTTCAAGAGTGCCTACACTTCTAAGGGGAGGCGGGAAGGAATAAATCCAAGCGGCACACCGTCATGGCTTGATGCAACTCTTTTGTCATGTAAATAGTTCCACTCACGAGGACAATGCAGCGCGTGCCTCTGAGGAACAATATCCTGTGGACGTCGTGTGGCTGTGTGCGCTCTAAGGAGGCATTACCGGCGATCAGTGCAGCTGGACGCTTTCCATCAAAGTTCCAATTCAGAAAGAAAACAGAAAAATGCGATTCATGTAGCGAGGCAAAGGCGGACGCAGCTAAAAAGATTCCTACAGTTTACAGAAACAAAAGCGATTTGTGTCTCATTTCGAAGCGAAGCCGGCCAGGTCCATTGAGAAAACAAGGGAAAGTGAAAGAGCACCCGCGCGTTGTAGGTACGGCGTGAGTGTGCCCATCGGAGTGACCTGCAGCTCGTGACAGTGGCAACGCCTGATTAAGTGTTGCGCAGCTGGTCCTGCCCAGGGAGGGGGCCGCCACAGTGCCTAAAGCAAAAAAAAAGCACAACAAAAAAACAGGAAGCGTACAACTCGGCGAAGCAGCCACTTCTGGATTTCAGCAGGTGAGAGCGGCCGAGTCGGTGAGCGTGGGCTACGGACCCTGCATCAGAAGGGCACTCAGGTGAGAGCATGGCCTGAAACACCGGAGGGAGGGAAAGCGGCATCGGACGTCTGGTGTGTGTGTGTATCTCTGTTGACCTGAAACACTGTAGGGAGGGAAAGCGGCAGGGGGCGTCTGGTGTGTGTGTGTGTCTCTGTTGGCCTGAAACACCGGAGGGAGGGGTAGCGGCAGGGGTCGTCTGGTGTGTGTGAGGGCGGCTCTTGCATGTGTGTGTGTTTCTTGCCGCATTTACACTGCAGCCCCCTTGACTGGACAGAAAGAGGACAGGAGATGTGCACGCCGCGTGGCTGTACGTGCGCGTACACCTGCTGATATCGCCGAAAGCTCTGCGCGTGCCCATCTCCTACCCACTTCCAAGGCCAGTCCCTAACAATAGAGCTCGCTGGCGGCAGCGCTTTCGCGCTGCTACGCCAGGCTCGACCTAAAAATTAGTGCTCTTGACGTTTGTAAGACTTGAAGAGTAAGAGCAGGTGCAACAGGGGCAATCCTCATGGGTGGATACAAAATTGCAAAAGGATGGAGTACTTAGCCTATTCACCAGTCAAAAGCCGCACTTACATTGGACAGTACGAGAAACCAATTGAAAAGATGGGCAGTGCTTTAAACAGATTGTCTTGAAGAGACAGCGCATGCTTTGGCTAGGCGCAACCTAAAGTGCAAACAAACGACAATGACAACCAATGGAAAATAAAGGGTGGGATGTAAAGTCACAATAGGTCTTTCACAATCAGAAGGGGGATGTGAGAAGTTGGCCCGATATGCAGTGTTCACTATTCTAGTGATCACTATGCATCTGTCCAAACGACCCTTATGGTGATTGGTTGTAAGTCAACATTAGACCAGCTATCCTAGTAGCGTGGATACGAGCAGTCTTCAGGCTAAACTCTAGAGGGCGTGTTAAGCCAGCTGTTATACCATCACATACCCCTTGAACACCCAGTGAAAGGACACCACACAAGTGTTATGAAAATAAACAATATATTTATTAGAATCGCAACAGCCCTGTACTCTTTATGAGGACAGGGTACTAAGCACAGAACAAAACTCTTAGAAAAATACTTCAAGTGCACAATCAATACAAGTGCCCGAGGGCACGGAAAGTTTAGTGGTCTCGGGCGGACCCGATAAGGCAAGTCGGAAGCGAGGGACTCGGGACCCTTAAGTAAGGAGGCTATGCGGGCACCAAAATGCCGGAGTTACCTAGCCACAAGGGCTGCGGCTGCACAAGTCTTACAGGCGTCGGGGGTCTTCGCTGACGAGCCAGGAGCCGGAAGGAAGGAGTTGCTGGCCGGCGACCAGTGAAGAATAGTTCGTAGAGATCCAAGCCTGGATCAGAGATCGATGATACCTGAAAGCAGAGGGGACCAAGTTCGTACTACTAGCCAGTAGTCAGAGGGTACCAGGAGGGCACCGGATGGCCGTCACCTCGACTAGGTGAGTGGGCGACGCTAGGCTCTGCAGTCTCACAGTCCAGGAGGCGTTGTCGGCGACCAGGATGGAGGTGCGAGCTGTCCCACGAAGGTTGATGCTGTCGGCGTCGCTGGACCCAGGATTGGGGCAACAAGCCTTGGCAGATTTCAGGGCCACGTAGTGGGCCTAAAATGGCGTCTTGAGTGGACCAGGAGGGTCCGGCGTGCTCCTCTCGCAAAAGGGAGCAAAGGCCGGTCTGGAGCAACCAGACCAGCAGCGGTGGTTGTCGGATGTCGTCAAGAGAGTCCCAAGCCAGCGGCTAGTGATCGGACAACGTGCTGAGCAGCAAAGCAGAAGGGCCCCACGCAGATCGTGGAGATGCTGGGAGACTGCACTTCGATGCTGGAGCGGCTCAGGGTCGGGGCTTCTCGGACCCCAGAGCACTCACCAGAGGATTCCTTCGGTGATCGTGCTGGTTTAAGAAAGCGTGCAGGTTTTGATGATGACCGGTCCCTCGAGGTCTCGTCACACCCACAGATCTCAGCTGAGCTGACGACGTGGGTAGAGGTCAGAGGTGCCAGGGAAGCCGGTTCTCGTCGAGCTGGGTCGTCGGAATCCTGAGGAAGGACTTGCAGCAAACCGCAGAGTTCTTAGATAGTGCCTGCAGGTGCAGGGTGACTACTCCTTAGCCACAAGGGAGAAATCTTGAGAAGAGTCTCGAATGTCCTTTCGTAGAAAGTAGTTCTTGATTCAAAGATCTAATTTGGAAGGGTCCCCGCTCCGGCCTTTATCCTAAAGAAAGGGGTGGGTACATGACTAGGTCCTGCCCTAGGGGTGGGACCAGGAAGGTGGGTAGTTACACCCCTCTTCCCTGTTGGACTTTCCCCAGGTCAGGGGCTGCGCGCCCCTGGAACTGGTTCTAGCCGGCAGATGCGTAGTGAGCACCGGGGTGCCACTCCGCAGTCACCTTCCTGCAAAGCCCTACCTACCCAGAATACAAAAAACCCTGTCTGGGATGGTGCGAACACCGCCCCTGACAGGAAACCCTTTGTCCAAGCTCTCCTCGCTGGAAGGACTCTCAGCAGCAGGAGGTCAGACTCGTGTCTGTGGTGGCAGCATCCATTTTGTGGAGCTGAGGCTTCAGTTAATTTTAATCGGGGTTCACAGTTACGTACATGTCGTGTCCCTCTAGAAGGGCGGAATGCTAACCCCCGTCGCCAGAATCGGTGAGGGGGCAGCATCCCGATTCGTATGACACCTTACTCGACATGTCTTGATAACGCTATACCGAAGTTACCGATATGATACGCGTTATCATGGAACAGCCATTGGGTCTTGGTTCCGCAAGCTGCAACCGGGCTCGGCTCGTGCCAGAGCCCAATTCACACGATTCCACGCACTCTGCCTTCACGATTGTGAAGGCCTGCCATAGGAGTGACTGATAGGAACTCGGGTGTCCATTTTAAGGTTAGATATAGGGATACTATACCTATAGCAACGGGCGAGTATGCCACGTTGCCACAGCTGTCGTGCAGCCAGTTGTGTCAGATTTAGATGGCCAGCCAGGGGTGGCATAATACATGCTTCCGCCCCTGGTAGGCCCTGGGTACACCGATGCCCTGAGTTACAGGGTCTGACAGGGTGGCCCAGTTCCAATTGGGTAATGCACCTAAGGTACACACATCAATTTAGCGAGAGAACAGCTAGGCTGTGGGTCTGATTGGCAGGCCCACAGCCCGAGAAAGTCGTAAACCAGTGAAACAAAAGCAAAAAGTCCGGGTGATCATAGGATTGCAGACCCTACTCTCCTACAGGTGACAGCTAAAAAAGGTCACCAAGTTATCTGGCAGAATCTTTCCATCAGGGGTGGCTCCTCTGCAATGGCGGAGGAGCATCACCCCACTGGATCCGAGTCAGCAGCAAAAAAGGAAGACGATATTTCGTTATAATTTTATTTTTAAGCCGCTGGCTCAGACAGTGTGTGCAGGGAGGGGCAGGGCTGAGGAGGGCGGGACGAGGATTGCTACGCAAACTCCCTAAGTGCTCATGTGTGTTTGTCCGGCTGCCTCAGGCCAACCAAAACACACATGCACACTTAGGTTTCTCTAACCCGGCCGTATGGAACAGCTAGATCAAAGAAACCCCATAGACTCCTTGACTTGAGCGGTGCGTTTTTCCAGCCTGCTCAGGATAATCCCCCCGTTGATTGGATAGGGAGTCTGTGACAGTGGCTGCTGGAACAAGATAGTCCCAGTACCGAGGCATGACTCACGAGGCAGCCAGCAGAAGGTAAGTTTTACTTTAATTTTTATTATCATTATAGTCAATTCCCTCCCCCCACATACCTCCACTCACCCTACCGCTTTTTGTATGTGGCTGCCACCACTGCTCTCCACTGCATTTAATTTGTATTGTATGACTCACTGTGAGAAGCTGGCTTGGTATGTTGTGCACATTTAAGTAAGTGGGAACTCTGCACCAATCCAGACGACTCTTATGGTGATTTTAGTGGTCTTAGACAGTCTTAGAAAGGTCTCTAACTGGTAGCTGTGGAGTGCAGCCCTCAGGCTTAGTCCTTAATGAGTGTAAAGCAGCTTGTTTTACCAGAATATAATCTTATTGGTAAAGATTAATTGAAAAAGAACCACACAGTGTAGTTATAAAAATATGTATTTATTATAAGACACTCACTAACACATTCAGATATCTTCTAGCCAGAGGTATACACAATACTTTGCAATAGAATTAGGTACCACAACTCGAGTACCCAGAAGACCTACTAGTTCCAGGGACCCAAAGAACCACACTACGTAAGTAACCAGGAACCTGACAGAGGCCATGTGCAGAGTGGGTACACAACAGCGGTCTCAATAAAAGCCAATGTGTAAAGGAGAGCTACCCCACCCATGGATACCATAGGAACCAGGATACCTACACCAGGGAAGCTGGGTGCATACGTATGAAGTGCCATCAGAAACCGCTGTCGAATTCAATGGAGGACTTCAGGAAGATGCTGCTGCTGGTGAAGGTGAAAGTGTCTGATTGAACCCAAAGGTGGATTCAAGCTGAGACTTACCTGAAAGCAGAGGGGACAGAGTCTATGCCACTCAGGAATGACCCGAAGGTATGGAAGACGAATGCCCACCGATGTCTGGTGCTGCAGGAGAGTTGACTGTGATCTTGGAGCTGCAGCTGTGAGGACCAGGCGACGCTGTGGATGACCAGGGGCCGTTCACAAGCTGTCCCATGTCGGATGTAGGGAGTTGAGTGGTCGGTGTCCGTCGCGAGCACTAACAAGCCTTTGCTACTGCAAACAGCGTGTAAAGCGTAGACGGGGCAGTGTAGGGACCCGCAAGGTTCAGGTGACTCACCACAAGCAGGGGAGTCAGAGCAGGCCCGGGCAATCAGGACAGCCCATAGAAATTAAAGGAGACCCTCGAGAGGACCCATAGGCCAGAGGCTGGGGTTGCTAGATGACCTCGAGCAGCACACCAAAGATGCAGGCCCACGGTGCAGGTGATGCGGTGAGGACATAATACTTGATCACATGAGATGCTCAAGGTTGGGGCAACTTGGAACTGAAGATCTTGGAGGAAGGAAGCCAACAAGCCTTTGCAACAGCAAGTCGCTACAGTGCACAGGGGTGTGGTTCCTGCGGCTCCGATGAGGGATACTGGCCTCATGTTTGAGGTGGGTGGCGGAGGATAGGGCAGGCCTCGAGAAATGTGAAGAACCCCCACCGGTCTTGCTGAGCCTTTCAGAGTATTTGGGAGCCCAGGATCAGCAGACTGGTCAGCTTAGTTGTGGTGCCTGCAGATTCTGGGAAGTGACTCCTTCACTTCAAGGGAGATCCCTTGAGGTGTCTTGGATGCCCATATAACTTGGCAGGTTCCTGTATGGAGCACACTCACGGATGTTGCAATAGATGAGTAGGGCGATGAGACCAGGAGCAGCAGGAGTCTTTCCAGTTGCAGCCTTGATGCACAGCGTAGTCCAGAGTGCCCAGGCAGTCGAAGAAGAAGTGTCTTGAAATTAATCTTGACACACGACGAATCTAAGGAGCCACTCTCAGGTAAGCCCTTAAGTACCTTAAAGAAAGATTTGGGAAGATTCAAAGTTCCCTTCTAGGGTAGGGTTCGGACATTGGGGAGGTTACTCCCATGTCCTTTGTCCAGTTTCACGCCAGAGACTGACCCAAAAGCACCCACAGCTGGTTTGAACTGGACTATGCAAGGGGACACCAACTGTGCCCCTCATGCAGACTGAGTGTTGCTGGCAAGCGCACTCACCCGACTACAATACACTAAATACTGTCTGGGAAGTGGTCACACCTCCCTGTGACAGGATACCTATAGCTCTGCCTTCCCTTGCTCGAGCTTGGCTCAGTAGCAGGAGGGCAGAATCAGGTCTCTGGTCAGCACCAGCCATGTCGTGCTGTATTAGACTGGTACCAGGAGCACTGAAGGCCTCCCAGGGGAGCTTTACAGTCCATGGAAACACACGTACCACACCGCCTACAGTGTAAGGGGATGATATAAAAATGTTTACCAAACATGCCAGGGTTCGTTATAGCCAGTTTAGAAATGGACATCGCGTAATGGCACATGGCCACTCTATGTATCGTAATGGCTGATGCACTAACAACCTGGTAGAATGGACTCCGAAGGTTGTAGGGGTGTTCTGCTCATGCAGGGCTACCCT
The DNA here is from genome assembly GCF_964263255.1 of Lissotriton vulgaris. NCBI lineage: Eukaryota > Metazoa > Chordata > Amphibia > Caudata > Salamandridae > Lissotriton > Lissotriton vulgaris. The sequence goes on along the minus strand of NC_141688.1, from coordinate 207,135,599 downwards.
CACACTTGGCATCGAGCACCCTGCCTTCAGGATTGAACGGCCTTCTTTAGGGGTGACTTATAGGTTTTAAGTGCAGTGACCTTAGATATAGGGAAACCTACATTTGTCTTGAGTGGTGCTAGCACCAGCTTACACTAGCTGCAAAGGCATGGGTGACCCCAGTGTACCTATGCCCTGGGTACCTCAGTACCATATACTAGGGACTAATGAGGGTATACCAGTATCCAATCTGGTATGTACCCAAGTACTTACCATAACCAATTTTGAAAGCAGAGGGACAGGGGTCCTGATTTGCAGTATCCCAGTCGACGAGTCAGAAACAGCATAGCACCAGGCAAAAAGTGAAGGGAACCATAAAAGCAGATCCTACTTTCCTACACGCACCCAGTCTCACTTAGTTGCTTATAGGCGCTTGTGAAAATGTGCTCCAGAAAAGTTTGCTGGAAGGGTGGTTGGAGATGTAGAATAGGAAGGGTGTCAGATTTTTTTTTTTTTTTTAAGAAGTCCGGGATGGTGGTGGTAAATGTTGCCGCTAGGCAGAGAACACCTGCCCACTCGAGTCTTGTAGTTTCTTTTGAGACCTCCTAGAGGTGCAGGTCCCGCTAATTAAAGGCTTGGTTATATACCACTTCATTGTCATCCAAGCCACAAACTTGGAGTTGTGCTTTGTGAAGGGGACAAACCGATGACATTCCTACAGGCCACATCGGTGTTCACTCTAGACCCCCTATAGTCTTTCTGTTATTATAATAGCAACAATGTGTGCTTTGATAGAGCTCTTTGTTTTTGTTGTAGTTCTGCTAACAATGGGGGTTTCTATTGGACAATGTAATGACCCTCATGTCATCAACTTCCAAATGATCAAAGTCATAGTTGGCTGTGCCTATCTTTGAATCTTAGCCTGTCATGTAGTTCCTAATAATACATAGGATCTGCACGTTTAGATAACATACTCTAAGGGATTGGTGTCAGGCTGATTCCAGACACCCCAGACAATGTTTGCCTTTAGACCAGCTAGCTCACAGTGCCACCATAAGCCCCCTAACCTTACCAAGGAGCGAATTGTTTCTGGCAACTATCGAACATGACAACCCATGCTCCTGCAGGGATCGTGGAAAGAGTGTACTACTTTTTGCTCATTCACTCATGCTCATTTGGTCTCCGGGAGATACACAGAAAAAACGTGGCAGCGTTTTCAATAAGCATTTATTGAGCCAGCGTCATTCTAGTTTAACACCTGTTTTCAGAGACCATCATTAGACAGAAATGGATATATATAAGATTACTAACACCGACAGAGTAACTAAAAGGTAGAATTCTACCATGGTACTAAAATAGAAAATATATGCAGGCATATCAATACATGGCAGTAATCAAGCGTACAAATGCAATGCAAATCCTTTTAAGTGTACCTACCTGTACCCAGCATGTATGTGGGTGTAAAGTCAAGAATCCCCTAGGAAAGAGCCAACCTCCAACCTGATGGGAGAGAACGAAGGACCCAGTCCGAGTTAGACTCCCGGCAAGGGATGTCAGACCACTGCCTGCTGGAGCTTCTGCAGGACGGGACCTCAGTGTCTGGTGTCAGCGTGGAAGCTTCTCCTCCAGTTACCCAGCGAAGATGTGGTTCTTTTATAGCCAAACGGGACCCTCAGCGGTTCTACCTAGATATGTATTGGCTTACCGTTATGTATAGTGGACCTGTCATCCAAGAATGACGATAGCTGTGACTTTTGTACAGAGTTATTATACAAAAGAAGGTAATCCTGCGGAGTACCTCATGAGCATGGGCTTAAGATATGATACTTGGAATCCTCATGCATAATAAATAAGGCCAGTTTTGAAGAAAACTGATCAACATTTACTCAGCACATAAGTAGGTAAAAGGTCAGTGCCAGAACTGTTATGTAAAGCGAGATAGGACGAATGTTAGTAAAAGGTTGTGTAGCTACCTAGGCGTATATTGGGGTAGATTGGGGCCCATAAGAAGTTGTTCAGGTTACTCTGATTTCTGTAGCAGGTACTCGACCCACTGAGTTGTCAATCTTATACTATAGAATTCTTGCACCCTTTCCTCGCCTGATAAACCCTTAAGTCTCTACCTTAAAGGATGATAGAAAATGTGGGAGTATGAAATGTTCTTTCAAGAGCAGCATATGAACACAGGAATGCAAACACAGAGCCATCCACAGTTGCATATGTACAAGTATTATATGAGAGTGGGGGAGTGGGGGAGTGAGGGTGGAAGCTGGTGGTGCTGTGAGCAGCCACATCCATTTCCTGCCCTCAGATGTGACTAAGCGAGCCTGCGTCCCTACAGAGTGAATTCACAGGCAGACATTTGTAAAGTATCAGTTAGCGTGCAAGCGTAGGGGCGTGGAAAACTTAAACCTGGGATGGAGAATGTGGGAGTGCGAGCAGCAGCTGCCAATGTAACAGTACAGATCAATATAGTGCTGTTTTAACACAGGTGTACAGCTTGCTTCTAAGTGCTCCTGGAGATCCACGTTTGTCTGAGAACGGGGATGATGGTCGATTTGGCCAGGATCACACAAATTAAACACATGATCAATAAGTGGTTTGTTGCTGTTAGATTCCTGCTTCCCCTATTCCCTCTCCCTCACTTCCCCCTCCCCATCTTTACCACGCGACCTATCACTTGCATTTGGCAGTGATGTCACCAGCTGGAACGTTCACAGCTGGAGGTTCTATTGTGACAGTTCGCCGGTCAGTTGCAGCTCACAGTTACTGAGTTCTGATTACGTGCCCCTCTAAGCACTCCTGCTTTGGGTGTGTTGTCCTACAACTTTAATAAATGATATACTCTACTAAGCTGGCTCCGGAGTACATCTTTACAGTTATGGCGACGAGGTACCTGACGACACACCAAAGGACCCATAGAAAATAATAAATGAAAAGGATACGAGGAAATACACCGAAGTATTAGAGATGAAATAAACGTACCTTCTAATTGAAAAAATATGAAGAAATGATCATCGTAACAAATCGCAGCGACTATTGATGAAAAGCAAGCTGTGCGGTTCTGTGGAGGAGTAACACAAGAGAAAGGAAAATAAAAAGAAGGTACTGCAGAAAATAAAATAAGAACTGCGTTGAAAAGTGCAACAGAAAAAAAGCAGGAGAAATAATAAGGAAGCTACCTTAGTAAAGAGAATCTACGGCATCGCGGACATCTCCCCTTTAGCACATTGCGACGTGTGTGCTTCTACCTCAGGCAAGTTGTGCAAGTGTGGACATAGTCTTGAGGGTGCGAAGAATCTGAATTTGGCTCAGCGGGTAATTCAAGCCGTGCAGCCAGGCGAGAGTATAGAGAACTTCTGTGTGTTTCATTACAGTGCGAGCCGAGTTGAGGTGATCGGTCATTGCGTGAGGAAATCTCCACATAAACAGTGGCGCATGTGAAAACAAGCATTTGCAATGCAATGGTTTTGCCTTTGTTAAAGTTAGAGCTATTGGCATTGCTCTTGACATTATTGTTATTTATGTTTTTTTTAACATAAATAAATGCCATTGTCATTTACAATGCCACTAGCTTTATCTCTCGCAAATGACACACACAAACACACACAGAGCCCCCCCACACCCACACAGAGCCCCCCACACACACACAGAGCCCCCCACACACACAGCCACACAGAGCCCCCCACACACACAGCCACACAAAGCTTCCTACACACACAGCCACACAGAGCCCTCCACACACACCCACACAGCGCAAGCAGGCAACAGGGGCACACGGAGGCACAAGCAGGCAACAGGAGCACACGGAGGCACAAGCAGGCAACAGGGGCACACGGAGGCACAAGCAGGCAACAGGGGTACGCGGAGGAACAAGCAGGCAACGGGGGCACACGGAGGCACAAGCAGGCAACGGGGGCACACGGAGGCACAAGCAGGCAACAGGGGCACACGGAGGCACAAGCAGGCAACAGGGGCACGAAAACGGAGGCACAAGCAGGCAACAGGGGCACACGGAGGCATAAGCAGGCAACAGGGGCACACGGAGGCACAAGCAGGCAACAGGGGCACACGGAGGCACAAGCAGGCAACAGGGGCACACGGAGGCACAAGCAGGCAACAGGGGCACGAAAACTGAGGCACAAGCAGGCAACAGGGGCACGAAAACTGAGGCACAAGCAGGCGGCAGGGGCACACGGAGGCACAAGCAGGCAATAGGGGCACACGGAGGCACAAGCAGGCAACAGGGGCACACAGAGGCACAAGCAGGCAACAGGGGCACACGGAGGCACACGCAGGAAACAGGGTCATGAAAACGAGCACAAGCAGGCAAAAGGGTCACAAGCATAAATTGTAATTTAGACGGGGCTGAAGTGGAGAACGGTCAGTTCGGGAAGTAGTGCGGCTGGTGCAGTGGTACCAGGCCGAAAGGTGAGAGGGGCTGTCTGCACCCCAGTTTGGACAGTTTCCACTACCTAACGGGGATTGGTGGGAGGGGGGCGTACTTCTTGCTTGCTTTAGGGCTGTTACTTCGGGGATGCAGTGCACGCTGCTGCCTGCTGCCGCCGGGACACGACAACAGGCAGGGAGAGGACAGGCTAGGAGAGAGCAGGAAGGGGACAGGCTGGGAGAGGGCAGGGAGGGGACAGGCTGGGAGAGGGCAGGGAGGGGACAGGCTGGGAGAGGTCAGGGAGGGGACAGGCTGGGAGAGGGCAGGGAGGGGACAGTCTGTACATACAACCAAGAACCTACCAAAACCGCAGCAAGATACAAAGAATAACAACAGTATCTTAAGTGTTATTCTGTATCTGGAAAAAACACCTCCTCTGAACAAGTCTCAACTGCTCGACCACAGCAACCAGCAGAGTCAACACAAAGGGAGTCTTGCTACCCTTACCATGCAGAGTCTAGTATGGATGACAGTACAGTCGAGGGATACCGGCTGAGCACAGCACATACTAGTGTGGGCGGCAAGGGCCAGGCACGGGCCCCCGGTACCCACACCGCAGGAAACCAGAAATCGCTCGAAGCCACTGCTTAGCCAGAGTGCAGACAAACAGAAGACCGCTGCTGGCCACAGCAAAACAGCCACAAACCAGGTCATGTATGGGGTACAGACCTCTACCTAGATCCAGGCAGCCATAGACAGAGGAAAGCCAAGAAAGCAACCTGACCAGTTCTACGGCATCGCCAGTGATTTGCCAACAGAAAAAAAATGGCTTGCTGATAAGACCCATGCGCTCGGCACCTGAAACAGGGGCAGAGGCTCTACACTAATGTCGCAACTAAGAGTCGCTCGGGGCCTCAACTGCTAACCAAAGCGGAGCCAGGCAATGCAGCCACGTAGATACCCCAAAGAGAAGCCGCATTCTTAAACTATTGTCCACCTTGTGGTTAGCTTTGAATAAAGCCACAACATGACAAGAGGCAGTGTACTTCAGAGTCCGGGGGGAGTCCGAGTTGCCTTTACCTGCACGAACGCACAAATCAGAAAGGACAGGATGGATGGATGGATAAATGAATGAAAGGTGTTAATTTATGGGCGGTGTGCAAGCTGCCTCTTAACGGGCCGTGGGCTCTCACCCTAAAGTCGGAGCACAACCAGATCTCTTCATCCACCTGCGATACTGAACGCTCACGATATTTGACGACAGCTAATGGATATGGAAAATGAAGCCAGCAAAACCACAGTACATGGGGCAGCGAAAGCAATCTGCTGTCTATGAGCTGCGCGTGCCTGTACTGCTGCAGGTGGGCGAACATAAACTGTGAGAGATACTAGGCCAGTTGAAACCCTAGGGGGAGGGTTTCAACTGGCCAGCACACCCCTATTCTGTTGGGGGGGGGGGGGAGAATTCTGAGAATTCTGAATCAGGGCTTGGCATTCCTCCACACCCGACCTGCCATAGGCCAGGCAGAAGATTAGGGACAGGTATTAGACCAGGTGAGAACCACCAACCTTCGGCAGGACCACTGCACAGCAGGGCACTGGAAGTAAGGGTGCTGCAGCAGCCCAAAAATAATCATGTTGGAGTCCAGAAGGTAAAGGAGCAAGATTTCTGTTTTTCTGGTCACAGTTGCTGTGCGTTTAAAAACAAAGGTCAAATGTCATGCTATGACTACTGACGAACTTCTGCTAATTCAGAAACTGGTATTCACATATAATTCTCTGATGTAAAGAAAGAGGATATTTGTAAAAGTGACTTAGAGGACAATCTTGCTAGGGTACACAAGCTTAAAAAACGGATATCCTTCCGCGTTTCCCTTCAAACACACAACAACGTTTAAATCATGTAAATAGACTATACATAGGATTCAAAATAGCTCAGCAATTAGGACAGAGCAAACGAAGCACACTTTTTTTGCAATTCTGAAGTGTGATGAAAACAAATATTTTAATAGGATTAAAATAAATCAAGGCAGTTTACTTGGTGACAGACGCACATGACAAATATCCGCCGATTATATTTTCTATGCAGTTTACTAGTAAAACCGCGTGTCTATGCAGATTTAATACCCATTCCAATGGGAAATATGCGGCCTGTGAGTGAAGGTGTGCAACCACAACTGTTTTCAAAATGCATCAGCAGCTACACACGACACACCTTTGCCGCTCTCCTGCTGAATCGTCCCGGTAAGTTTGCTAGACGTTTTTGGTAGGATGCTTGGATTTTTCACAATTGCTGAGACTTTAGTAACGGAATATTAATGGCAGCACCACTGCTGCACGGTGGAGGCCTACGCCGATACGGGCCAGGGAAACCAACCTCACATGGGAAGAGCTCCCCGGTGACAGATGGAGGCAGAGGGCCAGGTGGGGAGGGGGGCGTGCGTGCCAGCGAAACAGCAGAGAGGGAAGGACTGGCAGCCAGGGGTAGGAATGCTCAGCTGTACCGCGTCCATACATTCTACATCCGAGCTACAGAAACACCTCCGTTAAGGCACAGCGTAGAAACGTAAGTCCTGGTGTGATTCCCTCTATCCGGCTCCGCCACATACCGGACCAGGCAGACTCAGACACGCCGAGGAGGGCCGGGCCGATACCGAGAGCTGCCGTTCACATCGATCAGCAGAAAATGGGTCCAGACAGGCCCAGTGGCAGGAGCCTGTCATCATCGTGGGAGCATTCCTGCGCCACGTGCCACCTCTGGGCAAGACAGGTCCCGGCGTGCGACACACGGCACCCACTTTCACTGCGGACACCCCTGCCGGATACCTCACGGCAGCAACCAGGTAGCGGAGTCGGCAACCTGTCTGCAGCCGCATGGACAGGCCCTGGCTGGAAAGGGTGAGGGTGCCCTACCAGCAAGGTGTGAGCACAGACCGGTGCAGACTGAGCAATGCGGGCTGGTTAGGCCTGCCGTCCCCAGTGGCACAACGCAAAATCATGGTGCCTCGCTGCAGAACGAAATGAAGGGGCTCAGAGTTCCCGTATCTCTCAGACTTTCATTCGCCGTGCTCTGAATAGGTTCCCTGAAGGTCTGAGGCCCCTGAAGTGGTGTGCCTCGCCGGGGCTTGTTACGCCCAGGGCCCTACCCCTTCAAGTAAAACATAACGAGAAGCACCAGTGCCGACGGCCCGCTAAGCAAGGTATGATCGGAAAGACAAGTGCAAGCTGGACTAGAGTGCTCCCAGTAAGCTAGGTTGAGAAACCAGTGCAGAGCCTTTCTGCCGCAGTATGAGCACTATGCAAACATGGCACGAGAACAGACCAGGGCCTGCCTGATAGACCAGCGCAGACGTGCCCCTTTCCCATGCATAACTGTTCGGCGCACCACCAGCGAAGGGTGCCCACCCTTCTTGGGGTTTTATACTCAATATTCCCCAATACATAACCTCGACTATAAATAATAAATATCCCCCATCCAGGCATGGTCACCATACGCCATTACGGTCCGATCTATAGTGTCCTGCCTCTCTGCAAGATGGGTTCAGACGCCCACCAGGCCTGGCCTGGCACGGAGGCATGTCAGACAGTGCAGAGGTCCACGCCCCCTTTCAATGACACGGATACTGATTGGCGGGTTTTAGAGTCCCACGTGTTCCCGTGATGACACTGCTCTTTATGCTAAGCAGGTCCCAAAACACACCGCTGCACTCCACTGTACCCAAGTACAGAAAACGAGGACCGTACCCATTCTAACGGCATGATTCTTAGGCCGCTAATAAAATCACCATCTGGCGATAAATACTATATGTCCAGTTTCTTTTTTTCTACCCTGAAACCGGACCTAGGATGCGTGTTTCCGGTCCAGGGAGGACTTGGCCTGGGAGTTTGGTCTGGACTGTTCCATTGAGGCACAGGGTCAAGTCTGATTTGCATATGGCTGGGTCCAAACTGGGATGGCGTAGTGGGCAAAAGAACGATGGATTTAACCCAGATTTTTGACTGGGGAGAATGTTTGCGTTGTCAGCAGTCCGTCAATTATTTCTTTGCTCTAACAGTTTCTTTTTGCAGCCTAAAAGTGCTAACCTTTGGATTCCTTGCTACTTTTGAAACAAGACATCCCCAAACTACTGTAAAGCGCTTCGACACACGAGGCATTTGTCCGTGGTACACAAAACAGCGTACTTAACTAAAACGATGAAATCGGAGCAGTCTATATCCCCCACCCAAGTTAATCCGCTAAGCCATCAGCAGAGGGCAACCCCCATCACAAGAACGTGTGATATTAAATCCCGTGTTGGGCACAATAAGCAAGACTGAGTTGCCAGCTTCCCCTCAAGATGAAGGACGGATGGGGAGGGAGGAGTCCCTCCGACACCTCTCTGGGGGACAAACATTACACACAGCAGGCGGAATCTAGCACAATCTTGAAACCTCCCAGACATCACACATGGAGTGGGGGCTAAACCCAGACCAGCCATCACATCAATAGGGTGCGCTGTGACTGCAGGAGAGGGCCTCAAATGCAAGGCCGGAGTCCCAGCCCCTCAGTGTGCAGAGCCGGGCACCACCCGCTGCCAGTATTGTCAGACCACACCTCAACGCTGAGGGGCTTGGCGCCCTTTCACACCCCGAGAGATAGCACCATTAAACATGGAGGCCATGACAAAAGGTGCTTACACAGAACTACCCGCAGCCCCCACCCACCACAACCATTCCCAATACAAAAGAAGAAAGGGAAGGCACAATGCAACCGAGCAGACAATGCTTCGGGGTTTTATATAATAATAAGGTTTTGGGTTTCTCAAGCGTCAGTAATACATGGAAAACGGTGGCATTAGCAGGGCGGGTTTCTTCAGAACGCACGAAGCACAGGCAGTAGTGGTGCGGGTTTTTCCTCACACAAAGCGCCACAGCCCGGCAAAAGCAGCACAACATTCCACAGGAATAAACAGGTACATGTACATCACAGGCAGCAGTACAGAAAGACACAAATATACACACAGGATATGTGTTCCCGACTAGCAGGGAATTCTCGTATAAACCACACATTAGGCGACGCAGAGCAGAGAAGGTTTTGCCAAACAAACCACTCACTGTAAATCTATCTTGCTCTGTGCAGCCAACCACCCACGTTCCCACCAACCTAAGTGGGAGAGCTCCACCAGCATCAAACCGCCGAGCCGTGCATAACACAACGAATCTCAAGGAATATACTTTAAATAGAAACAGAAGCGCCCACCACTGAAAACCTGAGCACTCCCAAAAGCACGGAGGAACGAAAGATCTTTGTCATTTAATGCAAACACAAAGTAGTCTAGCCGTCGGTGTTTCACTACACAAGCACAGTTAGCAATATGGACTGTGTTAAGATGTGTATTTGGTTACAGGTGATTTCTTGTGTTTGGGCTGAATAGTCTTGTGGAATAATGACTTAAAGCGCTTGATGGTAACAGCAGTTAATACGTGCTCAAGAAAGATTCTTACTGATCTTTAGCAACTTTTATAGAATAATGAGCACCCGTTCATGGCATTGTAGGGTTTTATATGTCAGGTATGCACGGGCACCAGCGGGAGGGGGGCGGGAACGGGGGCCGGAGAGCGGGAGGGGGGCGGGAACGGGCATTGTAGAGCGGGAACGGGGGCCGGAGACACGGAGAGCGGGAGGGGGGCGGGAACGGGCATTGTAGAGCGGGAACGGGGGCCGGAGACACGGAGAGCGGGAGGGGGGCGGGAACGGGCATTGTAGAGCAAAGCACGGGCACCAGCGGGAGGGGGGCGGAACGGGGGCCGGAGACGCTGCGAGCAGGAGAGGGGGTGGGAACAGCCAAACAAGCACTCACCTGGACTTCTTCCGGGTGCCGTCAATGCCGGACCAGATTCGGGGGCGTTCCCGAGGGCTTTTGGCCCCATTCGCGCCGAAGGTGCGCCAAAGGTAAGCCCGTCTACGCCCGTCCGCGCCTGGACCGCGCCCAGCGCCAGACCCCCTGCTCCTCGCGCTGCCCAGCCCTCCCGCATCACCTACGATGCCGCCACCCTCCTTGCCCTCAACCCTGGTCGCGCCCCCAACTGCTTCCAAGCGGCTCCTGGACACACCCATGGACCTTTCTCCTGCTACTCCTGCAAATTCATCGGCACCGACAACATCCCCGCTACGACCACACCACTGATTCCCGACCCCAACCACCTACAATGCATCCTTCTCAACACCCGCTCGGTCCACAGACACGCCATTGACCTATGGAATCTATTAGACACCATCTCTCCAGACGACGCCTTCCTAACGGAAACATGGATGAACGCTTCTTCCGCCCCAGACATCACCATTGCCATCCCTGAAGACTATAAGATCACTCGCAAAGACCGTACCGGCCATACAGGAGGAGGAATCGCTATCGTCCATAAGAAAACAATCCGCATCTCAACCAGCTCTGACGCCAACCTCGCCAACTCCGAACACCTTCACTTCCAGATCCACATCGACCCCAAGACCACACTCAGAGGCACCCTCCTCTACAGACCACCAGGAGCCCGCGCAAAATTCAGTGAAGACATCACGGACTTCATCACTCCACACGCGCTCCCCTCCAAAGATTACATCCTTCTGGGAGACCTCAACTTTCACCTTGAAAAGAACAACGACCGCAACACCACCACCCTCTTGGACAACCTCGCCAACCTCGGACTTAAACAACTGGTCACTTCCCCCACCCACATCGCAGGTCACACACTCAACCCCATCTTCACCTCCAGCAATCATATCTCCTTCAGCCACACTACGGATCTCTTCTGGACTGACCACAGCTGCGTTCACTTCACCTACAACAAGCCAAAACCCATCAACCACCTCCAACCAACTCTGCAAAGAAACTGGAACAAAATCACCATCGACCAGATCTCCTCATCGCTCCTTCTAAACACCCCAGCCCACTCCTCTAACCCAAACCAAGCCGCCGCCAACTTCACCCTATGGTTATCCAACACCGCCGACACCTTAGCACCACTGAAAAAACGTCAAAGCAAACATGGCAACAAGAAGGCCTCATGGTTCAACGGTGATCTCAAGAAGTCCAAGAAACTCTGCCGCTCCCTTGAAAAGGCCTGGAAAAAAGACCCAACCACCAGCACCAAGGACGCCTTCAAAAACGCCACCCGCACTCACCACCAACTTATCCGAAAGGCCAAGAAAACAGCATTCAAAGATCGACTTGACAACAACTCCCACAATAGCAAGGAACTTTTCAACATCGTCAAGGATTTTTCCAATCCCTCGGCCAACTCCAACGACATCACCCCCTCTCAAGCCCTCTGTAACTCCCTAGCCTCATTCTTCCACAACAAGATTGCAGACATCCACAACAGCTTCGACAACCAACCCGGAGACCAACCCACCCAACCATATGTTGAACATCCTCCCCCCTCGAACACCCTTAACGACTGGAACCCAATCTCCACTGAGGACACCATCCGCCTGATGAATTCCATCCACTCAGGATCCCCCACAGACCCATGTCCTCACCACATCTTCAACAAAGCAGACTCCGTCATAGCACCGCACCTCCGAGACGTCATCAACTGCTCCTTCAACTCCGCCACCTTCCCGGAAAACTGGAAACACGCTGAACTCACCGCCCTTCTGAAAAAACCCACAGCGGACCCCACCGAACTCAAAAATTACCGCCCCATTTCGCTTCTTCCATTCCCGGCCAAAGTAATCGAGAAAGCTGTCAACAACCAGCTCGCCGCTTTCCTCGAAGACAACAAATCCCTCGACTCCTCACAATCTGGCTTCCGAGCAAAACACAGCACTGAAACCGCCCTCATCGCAGCAACAGATGACATTCGAACTCTACTGGACAATGGAGACACAGTCGCCCTCATCCTCCTCGACCTCTCTGCAGCATTCGACACAGTCTGCCACAGCACCCTTTTACAACGCCTCAGGAACATCGGAATACAAGGAAAAACACTTGAATGGATCACCTCGTTCCTCACCGGAAGAACCCAGAGAGTCCGCCTTCCACCATTCAAGTCCGAGGCCACTGAAGTCATCTGCGGCGTACCACAAGGATCCTCACTCAGCCCCACCCTTTTCAACGTATACATGAGCCCCCTCGCGACCATCGCCCGCCAACACAACCTCAACATCATCTCTTACGCGGATGACACCCAACTAATCCTTTCTCTCACCAAGGACCCCAGCACCGCCAAAACTAACCTGCACGAAGGAATGAAAGAAGTTGCTGAATGGATGAAACACAGCCGTCTGAAACTGAACTCAGATAAAACAGAAGTCCTCATCCTAGGTACATCCCCCTCTGCATGGGACGACTCTTGGTGGCCGGAAGCCCTTGGAAAAGCACCCATCCCGACAGACCACGCACGGAACCTAGGCGTTATCCTGGATTCTTCACTTTAAATGAACAGACAAGTCAGCGCCGTCTCCTCATCCTGCTTCAACATTCTTCGCATGCTCAAAAAAACATTCCGCTGGATCCCCACCGAAACCAGGAAAACAGTCACCCATGCTCTGGTCACGAGCCGACTGGACTACGGAAACACCCTCTACGCAGGTACTACCGCTAAACTCCAGAAGAAACTCCAACGAATCCAAAACGCCTCAGCCAGGATCATATTAGACATCCCGCGCAACGAACACATCTCTGGTCACCTAAAAGACCTCCACTGGCTACCCGTCAATAAGAGAATCACTTTCCGACTGCTAACCCACGCACACAAATCACTCTACGACATCGGACCAGAACGCCTCAACTCACGACTGTCCTTCTACACCCCCTCCCGCCAACTACGTTCTTCCAGCCAAGCCCTCGCCACTGTTCCTCGCATCAACAAGACCACCATGGGAGGCAGATCCTTCTCATACCTGGCTGCTAAAACATGGAACTCACTCCCCACTTACCTTCGCCTTACCCAGAACCACCTAGCATTCAGAAAGCAACTTAAAACGCCCCCCCCCTAAGCGCCTTGAGACCCTCTGGGTATGTAGTGCGCTATATAAATTCTCTGACTTGACGTAGCGTGACGTCGCCAAAAGCCAAAAATTCTCGGGAACGCCCCCGAATCTGGTCCGAGATTGACGTACAGAGCCCTCTCCCAATAGCTAGCCTCCATTTATGGAGCTAGCCAATGGGAGGAGGGGGCTGTTACCCGACTCCACACACAGATCATAAGATTTTTCCTAGCGCATGCGTACTTCGTACGCATTCATTTGCTAGTCAAAACCTAAAGAGTGTCTATTACGACAAACGGAAGACGCGCCATTTTGAGTGTGGAAAGTTGACGGACTAGCATTTTATCACGCACCGGTAGCGTGCCTGCTGCCATTTTAGGAAAACGTTAGCAAAGAATTTAGACCAGCTAAAATCACACTGGTGAGGATATTAAGGTCAAATTAAACACTCGCATCAGAGCAGGAGGAACGTATGAACAGTCTTCCTTAAAGGAAATTTGAATCATGTGAAAAACACAGGTGAGGAGTGTTATGAAATAATTTCAGGAACATTTTTATGAGGAGATAAATACTGGAGGTACTTTGTGACTACTTCGTAAAATAAATACTATCATTTTTGGAAAAAAGTTACATTAAGTGGACAGTTTTTTTTAAAGAACTTATTAACAGGCTTCATTCAAGGAAATAAGTCTTGTTAAACATACAGATGAGGAGTGTGATGTAGTAATTCACAGGAAAATTTAAAGGAAATAAATACTGATGGTGCTGTGTGACTTCTAAGTAAAATCTGCACAGTGTCATCCCTGAAATAATATTAGAAAAGTGAACAGTTTTTCTATTTTACAATGGCTACGGGGAATATTTACAATTTGCAACCTCCAGAAGCATTCTTAAAAGGTGCAGGAGTACCATCGGTTAAATGGGAAGATTGGAAGGAGTACTTCTGTAACTACAGTTCGACATTTGATAAGGAAGACGAACCACTTAAGCCAGAGGAAAATAAAAAAATATGATTACACTGTTTGGGAGCAGGTGGCTTAAAAGTGTATGATATGATATAATATGAAAAAATATTTATATAGCGCACGTTCGCTCCAAGGAGCATCATGGCGCTTTTGCTCCATTGCTGATATGATGTGGGCTTTTACTGTTGGTTTATGTTGTAGCGAAGCAGAGTTAGACAAGTGTTTTGCAGGCTGACTCAGTTAGCCCATAGATCCAGGTTTTAAGGGATTTTTTAAATATCTGTTCAGAGGTGATTGTACGGAGGTGGAAGGGCAGTTTGTTCCATGCCTTGGCGCCTATAACTGCCAGGGATTTTCCTCCTTTTGTGGCCAGTTTGAATTTAGGGACAATCAACAGATTGGCGGAGCTGACCTAAGTTCTCTTGTTGGGTGGTATCTGTTAAACTTGTTATACAGATATCGTGGGCCACGCTTGTGGAAAGCCCTAAAGGTGATCACTAGGACTTTAAATAGGATGCGTTTTTGAATGGGAAGCCAGTGCAGCATGTCCAATGCTGCCGAGGCTGATGATTTTCTGGGCCATCTTAGGACCAGCCTCGCTGCCGAGTTCTGTACTATCTGTAGTTTATGCAGGGTAGATTTCGCCACCCCTGCATACTGACTGTTGCAGTAATCTATCCTTGATGTAATCAATGCAACTGCCACAGTACGGCGGGCTGATAAAGGCAGGAAATTAAAGAATTTTCGAAGGCCTTTTATGATATTAAAACATAGGCCAGCAACTTCTTTAGCCTGTTGTTTGATAGACAGTATCTCGTCGAATTTTATTCCCAAGTTCCGTGCTGCTGTGATGGTATTTGGTGGGGTTTCCGCATCAGTTGGCCAACAGGCATGTTGGGTGAAGAGGTTGTTTTTCCCAAATGGTAGAATTTCTGTTTTAGCAGAGTTACATTTGAGATGGTTGTTATGCATCCAGTTAAAAGTCGCCGTCAGACACTCTTTCAGAACTAGTTCGGCTTTTTCTGTGTCTTCATCCAGCACCAGGACTAATTGAGTGTCGTCTGCGTAGGCTGTAGTGCTGTTGTTAAAGGATGCAATAAGATTGATCAGGGGGGCCATATACAGATTGAACAAGGTGGCGCTCAAACTTGAGCCCTGGGGCACCCCTGAACCAACCTTCTTCTCTTACGAACAGAATTGTCCAAGCATGGTTATCTGTCCTCTATGCATCAGGAAGTTTTTACAGGCATTTTAACACGGTGCCCCTTATGCCTGCCTTGATCAGGCGATGTAATAAAATAGCATGGGACACCGTGTCAAACGCTGCGAATAGATCTAGGAGGATTAAAACTGCCCTCTTACCTAGATCCAGTGAAGTTCTTATGGTTTCCGTGGTTGACAGAAGTGCAGATTCTGTAGAATGGCTTGCTCTGAAACCTGCTTGATTTGGATGGAGTATGTTATTTTCTTCCAGGAAAGCTAAGAGCTGTTTATTAACAGAGGTTTCAGCACATTTGCATATGGCGGGGAGTTGGGAGATGGGCCGTAAGTTGGATAGCACTGAGTGGTCATGTAAGGGCTTTTTTTGTAATGGTATGACCACTGCGGTTTTCCATGAAGTTGGAATAACAACATCGCGAAAAAAGTGAGAGAAGGGGAGAAAGACATTTTTATAATGAAGCTATGGAGGACTTAGATGGGTATTATAAACCTACTGTCTATGTGGCGGTACCCAGATATACATTTTACAGAAGGAAACAAGGTAAGGAGTAAAGGATAGATGACTATGTGTCCGCTTTAAAGAACCTAGCGCTCACATGCACATTTGAAAACATGATGATCTAATTAGAGATCAGATAGTAAGTAATGTGTGCGGCAAATACAAACAAACAGGATGCACGATGGGCAAAGTGGGAGAAACCCCTTCAACAAGTTATTGATATCGTTAAAAAAGCATAATTGACTGGCCGCTGGACAAAGGAAGTTATCAAGGAGAATAAAAGCACAACTGAGGGAGGAAGTGTAGTGGCTAAAATAAGTGGAACCAAGAACAAGGTTGTGGCTAGCAAGATGCAAGAGAAAGAAGAGCAAAGGGAAAGAGAAAATGCATGAACAATTAAAATGTTATCGTTGTGGTAGCAATAAACATTTGTCAAACGATTGGAAATGCCTGGCTAGTAATAAGCAAATGCACGCAGTGTGGACTTACAGGGCATTTTCAAAAAGCTTGCAAAAGGAAAACGAAAGCCAATGTAAAATATGTAGAGGATGAGGAAGATGACGAGCAGAACTCCTCGGATGACAGCGCCTACAACTTGTGTGTACTTAATATAACTGAAGATACTAGTAGTGAGGAAAAAGAGAAAGGCAAAAAGAAGAAACCCATGTGCATTGTGGAAATAGGCGGTGTAAAAATAGAGATAGTAGCAGACTCTGGTTCGCCGTGCACCATAATCAACCGTGAGGTATGGAGAGAGAAATTCCAAAAAAAGCTAGAGAGGCAAATGGAAAGACCAGCTATCTCTCTTAAAACATTCACATGAAAACCTATTGAACTTTTTGGTTTCAGGGAACTAACTTTTACATTTAAGGATAGAGAAACTAGTAGCAAGTTGTACGTTGCTGCCGCTGGCCCTTTTGTGCTTGGATGGAAAGACCAAGGAAAGCTAGCATCACTCTTAACCCGAACAGCTCAGAACCATGTGACATTGAAATTGAAAGGTCGTTAAGGAACTGCATACAATGTGGGAATTCTGACAAGACTCTGACTACATTCAAACCCCCACTGCAACCGTTGTAATGCCCGAACATGCCATGGGAGAGAATAGGAATCTATATAATGGGACCCATAAAATGACCGGAGGAGCAGGTACACATAATGGTATTTATTGATCACTTCTCAGAGTGGCCTGAGATAAAGGTTTGCAGGAAGGCGGATGCAACTCACCTGGTCACTTTCATGGATGTCATATTCACAAGAGAAGGTATACCAAAGACTATAGTTAGTGATAAGGCGAGTCAGTTCACATCGGACATATTTAAGAAATTCGTTGACAGGAAAGGTATTACCCACAAAACCACTTCTGTTTACCACCCGGCTAGAAAAGGGCCGTGGAAAGATTTAATAAGGTAATAAAATGCACCATTCAATTAGCTAACAATAATGGCAAATGCTGGAGGAAAGAAATTAATAAAAATGATTTGGGGGTACAGAAAAACACCGAAAGAGGAAACATTAGTAAGCCCCTTCGAAATCATGAGAGGAAGGACACCATTTGCCAAGGAAAAGATGGGACGGATCAAGACAGCCAGAAAAAGTGAATGGTCTGCGGAAACGGTCAGGAAAAGAATCCAAGAGACACAAGCACTGTGCAAAGAAAAGTTTGACAGTAAACAAACTACAAAGAAATCAACATCAAAGTAGGAGATATAGTGAGTGTGGAAAAAAGTGGACACATTGTCAAGGGACAGAATAGGTTTACAGCACCATTAATTGTAGAAAAAGTCTTTTGTAACTCTGCACGCCTCAGCATTGGTAAGATGAGGCATGCCTCAACTATTCCAGTTTGTTCCAAACCGGATGTTATCCAAAAAAACACAACAGAACATAAGGCCAGGTAAGATGTGAAACATGTGGTCAAACAGGACATCTATGGATGGTTGCGCCAAGTAAAATATGAATCGGACGGAGATGGTGATAGCATAATTACGTCAATAGGCAACAAATGCACCATTCAAGATGCATTGGAACTCACGTGCGAGAATTCGTCACCAGAGAGACAAGTAGCTCATCTGGTTCGGAAGGTAGCCCTTCACCTGAACCTGAGTGCATGGAAGATATAGATTCCATGTTAGAAGAGGCCAGCACCAGTGATGTTCAGGAGCACAAACGTATCGAGTCTATTGGTGAATACGGAGGCCCAAGAACGGGTGCCTCAGAAGTATCACCTGCTGCTAGTAATGTTGCCACGTCTGCGGAGGATCAAGACGCAATGGAACTCACGTGCGAGAAGAGAGACCTCCTCACCAGAGAGACTAGAAGCTCAACAGGTTCGGAAAGTAGCCCATCACCTAAACCTGAGCACACGGCAGATAGAGATGCTATGTTAGAAGAGGCCAGTACTAGTAGGACTGGTCGTAGCTTGGTAAAGCCAAGCAAATACAAAGACTTTGTTTACGACTAGTTAATCTGTTTAGTATACTGTGCTTCCCTCTGTTCTAGGTTCCATTTTTACTTTTCAAGGGACTGTAGGGAAGGAGATGTGCTACTTTTCTGCTGCCCCTCTTTTCCCTCCCCCCCCCCACACCCTCCTTCCTCCCCCTCTTCCCCGCGTGACCTATTCCTTGCATTTGGCAGTGATGTCAGCAGCTGGAACGTTCACAGCTGGAGGTTCTATTGTGACAGTTCGCCGGTCAGTTGCAGCTGACAGTTACTGAGTTCTGATTACGTGCCCCTCTAAGCACTCCTGCTTTGGGTGTGTTGTCCTACAACTTTAATAAATGATGCACTCTACTAAGCTGACTCCAGAGTACATCTTTACAGTTGCACATGGCAAAGGTGAGGTGTGAAGAGAGCACTTATTATTAGGGGAGGAAAAGAGGAAAAAACATAAATGGCGATATTCCACACATCTGATACATTCAGTTGGACTAATTAGAAAAGCTTTGATGTTTCCAGGTAGAAGAAAACAACAGATAAACAGTGTCAAAGTGCATTAAGCCGAGACTGTAGTTTCCTCATCCCATGCAAGAATTTCACCATAGAAGAAATTCTAAATGGGGGCTGGAGAGAGGTTGTGAAGGGGTAGCAATGAGGAGCAGAATATAGGATCAGTCCTGGGGCGAGAATGTGATTCATCTCTGCAGCTCATAGCCCTGGCATTGACTCGCCTCTGGACACAGGACTGGCAGTGTTTACAAATCACTCCCTATCGCTGTGTATAAGTCTGCCCACAGCTCCTGCCCAGGCTCCGCTGTGTTACCACGTGCTCATACAAGGGTACCATGGGATGCAGAGCATCACCAGGAGGTCACAATCAACCTACCTCGCTAGCAACCGATGGCCGCCCTCATCAGGGTAGCAGCGCTACACTCTACGCACTACTCCACTCTGGCTTCAGTGGGCACGGATTTAGCTACTGCAGCACCAACTGCTCACTTTCAGCATGCACTGCACTGGAGCACTGCAGTCAGCTGGCTGCTAGCACTGCCTTCCATTGGAGCCTATCGGCAGCCAATAGCAGCCGACCATGTGCTGGGACTTCACCCTCCCAGTGTCAGTCAATAAGTGAGCCCTTTGATACTGTGACCTCCCTGCCACTGTGAGAGGCCAGTGTGTGATAGGTAGCAGCATGAAACACGTCACGCAGGTGCCACCCTTCAACTCACAACAAAAGTGAGAGGATGTGGTGCAGCGGTCAGAGCTACTGACCTGGGAGCCGTGGTTCTGTGTTTGGGTCTCAGCGTCAGCTCATCATCTTGTGAATTTGGGCAAATCACATATTCTCCCCCCTGCCCATGCTATATGAATGTACTTATTTAAATGAAAATAAAAGAAGCAGTGATCCTAGAGGGGGTGGTGGAGTGGACAAGTAGTGTTGTGGGAGGTATGTGGGGATGGAGGGAGAGGGCACAGGGAGGTTAAGTGAAGGCAGAGAAATAAAGCTGCTGAAGCTAAGTAAACAGAATGCTTAACAGCAGAGTCAGGCAAAAACAAAGAAAAAGAGTGCTATTGTAGCTCTACATACCATCACGACTAAGAATGCATGTGTTGGGGGCAGTCCTAAAGGGAGGTAAAAAATTCCTAAAGGAGGGACTGCTAAATATATCCAACAAACAAAAGCCTGTATTTCCAAAGGACAGAAAGAGGAACCAATTAAAAGATGGGCGGTTCTCCAAGCCCATATTCTGAATGCAGCATGTCTCGATGAGACCGTGCATTCTCCGCCTGGGGGTGATCTAAAAATACTTGTTATATTTACAGAGACAAAACTCCCATCTCGCTCCAGCTGGTACATTAATTACCAGCGTTATCTTGACACTTTTATTGTTTCATGAAAACTGCTGGATGTACAAGGAACTTTGCAGTGCAACAAAACTGGCCTTCCATTCGTCCTGCCTCCCGGGAAACGCCCGATGCCCAGTCCGGCTTGCTTTTACTAAAAGTGGCTCGGAAAGAAGGACCAGACTTCAGTGCAGATACAGATGCAGCCTAATTGTCACCATGTGACGCTTGGTGTCCAGATGACGCACCGCTCTGTCGGACCTTCAAAAGCAACACCCTACCGAGAGCCTAGGCATAGTAGTTCAGGCCTCCACTAACAGAGTTCACCTACACATTTTTCTTCTACCCAACATACAGACAGTGTCTTAAAAACTTGAGGCATGTAGGAAGAGGATATTTTCTACCACTAGCCTTACTCTCAAGGCAGTCGGCACCAGCTGTTTACAAGGAACATACAGCTGTGGATTATGGGACTCAGTTGGTGAGATCTTGCAGCAGTCCCAGAAGTATTTCGTTCAAAATTGGCACCAAGGATTCAAAATGGCCAGAATACAGCCAAATGCATCATTCGTTTGGTACTGTACATTGTTGCGGGTTATCTGGAGTGAGTTGGTGGATTCTGTTATTTTGGTATATGTTGCTACACGGCGGCAATTAATTAGATCTATCACTTGCCCTGACTTCATCAGAGGAGTGATTTCTTCGGATGCTAAAGCAGCTTCCTTTTAATGTAATGCTGGCATATTGATCATTTGTAACATGAGGCAATGCTTCCTGCTCATTACCTCTAACTATAGGAGTAACTACAGTTTCATTGCATTCCTCCTTTACTTTCATGGACCATTGTGCTTGCAGCTGGAAGCAACATGTTGCCCAGATTACCATGAAGGTCCATGACTGAAGCTCTCTGTTAAAGAATCCTGTTACAAAGAGAAGTGTAGTTACTTCTTGAGCTTCTTGTGGATACCCAGCGACCCTGCAAAAGTGCAAGTTACCATGGCAAAGTATTTAGCAGAGGCATGTTACTGCCTACTATCAGTGCGTGTGTCCGCGGGATGTTTAGTTGTTGCTAAATGACTACCTGTCCGTATTAGTCAGCCTGGGGGCAGTGCAGGAAGTTAGTCTGAACGCAGATAGAACGGCGCTGTGACCACATGAATGGGATCATGGGAAGCAGGCTATCAATCCAAGGTGGACACTGTCTGATTGAACGCTGCCCTGCAGCATCTGCTGTCACACAAGACCCAGCTACCTGTCCTGCATCTCCCCTCCATTCTGTTCCTCACAAACACTTCAGCTCTATCGCAGGCCTGGCCTAGCGCCTACCCTTTACAGAGAGCCTCTTTTGTGCACAGATCTCACATGCATTCCATCTGGGCAGGTATTTGCTACTGCCACTCCCACTTCTAACCTACACCAGATGTTCAGTGAGGGAGAGAAATTTGCACTGTTGCTTCCCAGGCTATACTTGTGCATAAATAACTTGCTACATCATCTTCGTACCTTACTAATTTGGTTGAATTGAACAGAGTAGCGCAGCTAACCGGGCCCTTTACAGTGATCTCACAGAGGGACATTCATACATACCTTCCGCTTTTGTGGAGCGATGGCCACACATCGAATGAGACAGGTGGGACAAAGCTTCCTATTAGCTAGATCTGTGCTCAGTGCCAAGTACAAGAGGACTGGATGCAAAAGAGCAGAGATGGCCTCCAGAACAGGACATAGCATGTCAGAAAAGGCCCATAGAACTAGAGGCAATGCTCCAGATAATATATGATGCTATGCGTATTTAAGTAGCGCACATCTCATCCCACTAAAACAGGTGCTGTATGGGCCAAACCAGGGTCGGAACTAGATGTAGAGCAATGGTTTTTATTTTCTTGTATAATCTAAGAACTGAAGGAGGTGGTTCTGGTGTGCATGGGCAGTTGTTCCCGGCTTTACATGTGAGGTAGGAGAAGGAACTACCTCATATCTCGTACTACATACGCGATAGATGTCTGCCGGTAATAGTCCGACTGAGCGGAGGTGTCTGGTAGGTTTGTGGAAGTCTTTGTGGTTGGTGAGGTACATAGGGCCAGTGTTGGGTAAGGCTTTTGTATGCGGGGATGAGTCATTTGAAGAGTGCTCTATTGCAGATGGGATTCGACGCGGAGCCTGATCAATGAGTTTTGTATGGTCTGTAGCACACAGTGTGTGGCGTAGTCTAGTTTGCTAGTGATGGTTTGGCAAGTATTGGAGGGGAGCCATTTGAAGATCTTATTGAACAACTTGAAGGTGTGGAGCAAGGACATGGATACTGTGTTCACTGAGTTGTCTGTTGATTACTTTTCTGTGGTTCTTTGTGTGGGTTGCCTGGAGGGGCGTGGCTCTTAGTTCTGCATCCAGCAGATGGAAGCACAGAGGAGGGTATCTTTGGCAAAGATCACTACTTATGTCTTGTCTGTTTTTTGAGTTTGAATCAGTTAGTGTTCATCCATATGGTGACTTGGGTTATGTTGGCGTAGAAATTGGATTGGGTGCTTGGCGTACATCAGAGGATATGATGAGTCCATAAAAGCAGATGAGACTGATGGGTGGAATCACGTAGACTGTGACTGAGTGGGGCTCAGCCAGGGTCCTTATGTATCTTCGTAGATGATGTTGAGATCGTCCAAGGGGTAAAGGGGTCAGGCTGAATGACATGCAGCCTGCGAGGAAGGAGCACATCAATCAAAAAGCTGGACCATGGATGCAGGCTTTGTGCAGGTGATGGATAAGTGGGTGTGGGAGACTTTGGAAGGATCCAGTAGGATTAGGGACATGGTGCAACCTCCCTCCAAGATCATCTGGATGTTGTCAGTGGTGGCAATGAGGGCGGTGCCTCTACTGACGTTAGGCCTGAATCTGGATTAAGTGGTGCTGAGAAGGTGGATGGGTGTCAGTGAGGTGGGTGGTTAGATGTTAGTTTATCATCTTTTACATAACATTTGCTGGGTACAGTCACAGGGAGATAGGCTGGTTGTTGCCTGCGCCTATGGGTCTGCTGAGGGTTTGTTGAGGTGGGGGGGCGGGGGGGGGGGGGGGAGGGGGAGAGTTCTGTGGCATGTTTCAGGAATCCAGGTTAGTGGCGACCGGGCAGTCATAAGTGAATACAATTCAGATGGTGGCTCCAGACCTGGGTTCAACATCCCAGGAGTGGCAGCTTTATCAGTGATATTTAGACTGTAGTAGTAATGCAGCTTTGCTTTTCAGCATGTGCTAGCACTTCCTCTGCACCAAAAATACCTGATAACCTTCCCCACAATCTTGTAATTTCTTTGCCCAATTACAGAATGGAACGTGGAAAGTTAGTAGCCTGTCCTATAACTCTTCTGAAAATGGGAGGGAAAGCTAATACTGGGAAAGCTTAATACTGCTTCGTGTGTGTGTCATGCCATTCCTCTGACAATATTCGGTATTTGAAGAAACCTTGCAGGGCTGATACCTATATTGCACCTGTTCTCTGTGCCATACCGAAGCTAGAGGCAAACCTTCTCCTATGCTAATACAATTGGCTTTGCAACTACGTCTTTACCAGATCATTGGTAACATGTGTTACATCGCATATCTTTCTTCACATACTGACACCACGGTATAAGATGTCCCCAGTGCCATCGCTTGCTCGTGTAAAGCTGTCACTTCACAGCCAGGGTGTAAGTAAAGTACATGTACTCATTTCTTTGGACAAGAATGTTTAGGCGTATTTCCGCGTGAAGATTCGATGAAATTGCTTTTAGTACTGGATAATTGTTCTCTCTGCTTTACATAATTAAAATGCGCTGTAAATCAATCACTTGTTAAGAGAGCAGACCAACGGGATTTTACTCTCAATTAAGATAATAAAGGTGTGTGTTTACTGATTATTTCAGTTCACGGTAAGTTAATCATTTCTGTCAACCTGGAAGATGGTAATATTGTGTTTTAAAAAAATGTATACATCAGAGAGCTACAGCACCTTCTCAAAAGAAATCCTGTGTCAGAGCCAGATTCATGAAGTCTTCTTGTAGGATGATCTGAGGTGACCTGCGAAGCAGGAGCCTATGGGGGAGCAGGGTCGTAACGTCAGGGTTTGTGACGTCAGATTTGTGAAGGCTATTACGAAGAACCTGCTTCTTCTTATTGGCAGGGCTCAAGTCCTGCACAAGCATTTGCAATGCAATAGGTCTCGCATTAGGAAAGTTTGAGCTATTGGTGTTGTAAATGACAATTTTTTTATTTTTGTGTTGGTTTTGAAAATAGTTAAATTAATAGCTTTGTTATTTAGAATGCCACTAGTTATAACTTTCGCAAATGTGACGCCTATAGGATTTGTAAATCAACAAGTTTTGTATTTACGTGACTAAGATGTATTGATATTACAAATTACAATGGCTTTTAATTTAAAAAAAATAATTAATACTTAAATAAAAGTGATTGTAATTTATAATGGCAAATGCTTAAACTTTTGTAAATAACTTTTGTGAAGATTATGTTCAGTGTATTTTGTTGTGACGAAAATCCAAGAACAGAAGTGAAATATTATTTTTTTTTTTGTGACATTTGTAATAAAGCTTGAAACATTGAGAGAACATATTTGAACCAGTTGTTGAATGGTTGCGCAGATTGATGCTGGACTGGCTGAGCTGGGCTATGGTGGTGCTGAGTTGGGCTATGGTGGTGCTGAGTTGGGCTATGGTGGTGCTGAGTTGGGCTATGGTGGTGCTGAGTTGGGCTATGGTGGTGCTGAGTGATGCTGTGGTGGTGCTGAGTGATGCTGAGTGATGCTGTGGTGATGCTGAGTGATGCTGTGGTGGTGCTGAGTGGTGCTGTGGTGGTGCTGAGTGAGGCAGAGGCGCAACTAAAGCCACATTTTGGGGGAGGGGTGCTAAGAAAAAAGTGCGGGGGGCTGAAACTTTAAGCAATAGGAAGAGTGGAGCTGCAAGGGCTCTTAGAAGGGGTGAAACAGCAATTCCTCATTAATATGCAAAAGGTCATTAAAAGAACTGTGAAGTGTTCGGGTGCGGCTGTGTGTGTGCCCGGGAAGCTGTCTCAGCCGGGCTGCCACACACAACTGGGGGGGGGTGGGGGAGGGCTGAAGTCCTTTGGGTCCAATGGGTGCTGCGCAGAACCCCAGAGAGAGTCATACGGAGAGAAGAGACCCTTAGAAAGAGGCAGACATAGAGAAGAGACCCCCAAAAAGAGGCAGACAGAAGAGGGGATAAACCACCAGGGAACTGGGCATGGAAGGGGGACAAAAAACCCCAGAGAGACAGACTTGGGGTAGAGTGCCAGTATGGAGGACGGCACCCTAGGGAGCAAGCATAGGGGTGGGTGCAAGTGACAGTGCCTGGGAAGCAGAGTATGAGAAAGGGACCTCCGCCGAGGAGCTTAGAATAGGATGGGGCAGTGCAGACCCTGCGCCCCGTTTACCGAGTGCCATACACTAACGAGGATGGTGT
This sequence comes from Lissotriton vulgaris, assembly GCF_964263255.1. NCBI lineage: Eukaryota > Metazoa > Chordata > Amphibia > Caudata > Salamandridae > Lissotriton > Lissotriton vulgaris. The sequence continues at coordinate 207,109,831 of NC_141688.1, read as the reverse complement.
AGCTTGGGAGAAGCATGATGGGTACTATGAGGAAAACCAGTCGGGAAAGAATCTTTAGTACATAGTGCCTTCTTATGGTAAAGGCGCTTCGAGGCCCGTGTGCAGCTCCTAACAGGGGCACTATACCGCCGGCTCGCATTTTGCCAGCAACAGACCCTTTCAGTTGTTTAATACATGGATTGCAGGCTCCCGAAACAGAGCCTGGTCCGCACACGGAGCACAGACTCTTGCAGGAGTGTCCGGACGGCGCGCGCCGGGGCTGTGCTCACTGATCAAGCTCGAGGCAGGCAGGATAGTTCACGTACCCCCGGCGTTGCGGGGATGGAAAACAGGATATTATTTCAAATGATTTCTGTTTATTGTTTATTGCCACGAGTCTTGATATTCGTCTCCATATCCATATCTCTCTGTAAATGTATCTCTACCTATCTCATGTATGTAGATTTCATAACTGTGAAAATAATTGCTGCACAGTAACAGGTGGTATTTAAAAATTGTACAAATAAGCATACAACCACATGTTTATTACACAGGGAAAAAAAAAGAAATACACTTTTTAGTACCGGAGTAAAGCAGAACTGACGTAATAAAAGAGCTGCTTATGCCTCGCATGTGACAACTACTTCATACAATGAAACAAATCGCAGGACCTCTTCCATGTGATTCTAACCTACTGCACAAATTGTACCAATTGAGCCATAGTTTGGTGAAATTATCTTTTGTAAGCATGAACAATACTGTAGAATAAACCATATATATGATGCCCAAATTATAACATGCTATTTATACCAAAGAGGGAGGAGGAGCAAGACGACTCGCAAGAGGCAAACCTCCAATTCCACAGTCCGCAATTATAAGTAGCATATTACCTCTACATATGATATATATGTTAATTGTGTATGTGTGTGTGTTTATATGTATATATGTGTATCTATATATATCTATATATCTATATCTATCTATATATATATATAATTACAGAAAGCAGGAAAATCCATCCTTTGCAACAAACAAAAAAAAAGCAAACAAAAATGTAGAGGCGTCGGTTTGTTCGAAACTCTGCGCCCAACTCTCCCATATCTATACACACGGAATTTTATGCATCCATGCATGCAGTGTACACTAGCACACTTCCGTATGTATCCATGGGTACAAAGAACATAAAAGTAAAACACAAAACTGTTTATACGAGCTCCTCCGTTAGCGCTGAAGTTACTCGGCGAGATATACTAACAGGTACTAGAATAAACAAATAAGTTGCACACATGAATGTTTCTGTATACATCCTAGACAAAAATATAGATTTGCCCATCCTAGAAAAAAATAAAATTGCAGAAATACAGATGGGCTTTTCAGTGTTTATTCAGAAATGTGTATCTCATTCATGTACAAGAACATGTATGCAGTAGATCCGTATGAGTTATTGTGTACACTGGTATGTGTGTAATATTTTGATATTTACATGTAATAAACACACATTGTAACTCACACACGCGTTAAGTAATATGTATTTTGGAAGATGTTTACTTATCTTGCGTGCTGAAATACTTGGGTTTGTGTGTGTTTGTGTAGAACGGTGCACCCCGGTGTCTCTGTGGTACTTTGCTTGGGTGAAGTCATAGGCTCAAATGTGAGCCCCCGCTTATTATCACTGTCTCCCTGCGAGAAGCTACGCTGTGCACCTGTCCAGCTCCCAGGGAGTTCGCCTGGTCTTCGAGTCACGGATCGTACGCTGCCCCCTGCGGTGGGAGCTTCCAGCAGGGCTTAAGTGAGGGACAACGCTCAGTACCACACGCGTGTCGTCAGTAGTGTACGGTGACCGGCACGTGTCTGTGCTGGCGCGAAGGCTCCGGTACACATGCTGACAGAGCTAGATTTATACCCAGGAAGGCCTTCGGTCTTAGTATTAACTATACACTGCCCGACTGCTTCATAAAGAAACGGGCGCTAACGTGGCGGTGAATTTACAGGTGCCTGTTTGTGTGCAGACACACAAACCGAGAGACTCCTGGCTGCTGCCCTAAGGTGACGCGCATGAAATTAGAGCAGACACTTGCAGACCAAGGGCTCCCACACACCAGCCTCTCTCTCACCGTGTGATCTGTGGCATATATCCTCTGGTAGAGAGACCGAGTTTAGAACGACCCGCGGAGAGGGGTAGAGGCAAAGATGATTGATCTTTATACCAATACGGGCCAGTAAACAAAGATAGCGTTTAAGAATCCGGGAAGATCGCGAAATAAAGGTAAGAAACGGAATGTTTTAGCATTTCTGTGAGATCAGCAGCGAAACAATAGCAGCAAAGGAATGCACACTTTTTGTCCGGTGTGGGACTTGGGCAGGAGGAACAGGCTGCCAGAAACACGGAAGACAGCGAAACCGAAAGCAGCCCGGGCTGAGAGTGAGAGGGCGGGGTCTGCCCGCGCATGCGCGCTCTTTGTTATGGAGAACGAAGTCCGGCGGCTGAACTCCCGGTGCCAGGAGGGGGCCGGGTGAAGACCAGCTCTGGGGAGCTCCCATGCCGAGACTGACCCACTGGCTGACGAGAGAGACAGGGACACGGAACACGCTGAAAGAGCCCGGTGAGTGTTGGGGGGATGTGTGCGCGTGTGTGTGTGCGTATCTGTGTGTGTGTGTGCGTGCGTCTGTGTGTGTGTTGTGTGTGTGTGTGCCTGCGTTTGTGCCTGCCTGCGTGTGAGTGTGTGCTTGTGTGTGTTTGCGCACTTCAGTGAATCTGAGGCAGGAGATGTGCACGGCGCCGGCCTGGACGTGCGCGTTCACAGATACCAATCTCCGCTCGGGCCCGACCCCAGTCTCAGATTCCCAGGAGGCGGGCCACATTAGTTGTCGAGCTGGACGCAATGCTTCGCATTGCTTTCTCTAGCTCGACCTAAAAAAGGAGTGGGGGACTGACCTAGTTTGGCAGTATGCAAGTGACATCACGGCGCACGACATATCAGATCTAAAGCCTATATGTTTAGCAGGTCTATCGTGTGTACATTTGAGCGTATTGCGAGGACAATAGCACAGTGAGTATGGAAGATATGTGACTTCTACACCTTGCAATCTCCCAGTTTTATGTAACACATCCTGTACATTCATTTACTAACATATAATTTATTGTACATGTAATATGCACGTGTTGATGTAAAGCGCTCCGACACCCTGCATTGGAATGAGTAGGGCAATACAAGAAAAAATAGTGGTACTTAAATTTATTTCAACACCTCCTCAGTAAGCTCTGTATAAATGCAATTTGCTTTGTGTAAATACTGGGAAAGACAGATACATCTGATATTCTTACAGTGCATGCATATCTCCTAAACAGGGCCTGAACAAAGTGAAAAGCTGCCTCTCAAGTATGTGTGAAGTGGTAACAAGGTGTGAGCCTTTGTTTCCCCTCCACTTCATTTGCATCAGATGTGAGGCTCCTGACTGCTCCCACCAAGAGACTGAACAAAAGGAGGCCTGGTGACCGTTCAAATTCGGCCTTTGTTAAGACCAGCAGGCGTCTTAAATAAAAAAAAAATCTGTCCCTTCCTGCACGTTGTTGCTTGTTGCAGATGGAAAGCAGACAAAGTGCAGTCGCTGCTGAAACTGTCCCAGTGTTTGAAAATTACACCGGGACAAGTTCAGCACATTAATTAGTGGGGCCCAAATTCTTGGCTTGGTGGGTGGTGTTCACCCTGTGAAAAAGCGGGTGGACGCCATCCTCCCGCGTGAACCCCCGACTCGTGCCCTGCTTATAGGATGATCTTAGGTGCCCTGCGGCGGAAGGGGCAAAAGGTGCGGGGTTGTAGGCTGCGCCTCGTCCTCCAGTAGAACCTGGGCTAGGCTCTGCGGTGCCTGCCTCTCCGTCCCACCGCAAACCATGCTTGTTAGGGTCTGCACCCCACTACTGTTTTCACATTTGTATTGTATCCTCCATACAGCTGTGTTGGGTTTAGTTGGTTGGGAGAGAAGTTGGGCTTGGAATGAGGAATCTCAGCCTGTGGAATTGTTGCCGGGAATGTGGAATGTTTGTTCAAACTATTTAGATTGTTGGTCTTTTCCCTAGCTATCCTGCCAGTTGTACATTTCAAAGCAATTTCTCCTTTCTTTTTGTGGACTGGTCATTAACACTGGTGCACCTTTCACTGGCGATGAGTGGAGAGAAGACACATGCGTGTTCACAGCCAGCAGGGTGGCTTGGCCTTTTTCGGCACGTGGTGTCTATGGGAGACGCCAGTTTAGACAAGTAGAGGAACTGCTTTTGCTCCTCGATAGTCAGAGCCGAGGTGACTTGTGTTTTTGCCTGAGCCTGAGGTGTCTTTATGGAGAAGAGGATCAACAATGACGTGTCATCAGGACCAACATTAGTTGAAGTGTACAAGCCTTACGTTCCGGGTACCACTACAGCAACGTCAACCCCACAGATATCTTTATTGAGTGGAGCTTGGGAGCACTGCAATGTGTCTGACAATATCAGCGGCATAGGAAACATGTCGCCATATTGAGTGTACTACTAACAGTACACTATGCGGCACCGCGCAACTGCACTGAGAGCATCGTGCCCGCCAATGTCAGCAGCGTAGAGCAGTTTCGGCTGGGCAGGTAGTGAAACGCACAACTATGGCACTGTAGCCTAGGTGTAAAAGGTACTGTTTTGTTGTGTTTTGTCTCTAGGCAGTTCAAGCGTGTCGTGAAGGTACCGGCTTAAATTTCTAAACCCATTACCCTGCATCTTCATTTAAGCGCTTTTCATTTTGAACACCGTGACCTACACAGCACTTATTCTGGCTGGTGTTGTGTACCGTCAATTGCTGTTAGTGTGAATCACGGTGACCTGCACACCACTTATCCTGGCTAGAGTTGTGAGGTGCAGTAAAGCAGCTGGATATTGCCACGTCTTAAAAACATTAGCACAGTGATTTTTCCCCCCAGAAATGTATTATTCCCCTACTGGCATTTTGGGTGTGTACTATGCAATAAAGTGTAATTCCCTCACCGGTTTTCTGTCAAGTACTGGTTTACCTCTTGCGTATAGGGAGCAATGAAAAGGATTTGAAGCATATTTGCAATTCATTGTAGGTGATGTGTTTACACAATAAAAGTTTTTTACATTAACACGTTATTCCTTTGGCAACGAGTGCAAAAAGGTGTTAACACATTTACTAGCGTCAGCAGTGTTGGGAGAGGGTGATTTAGTGATGAGAATCCGTCTGCCATTAAAGTGTTAGACTTAACGTTTCAAAAAGAAAGAATGTCATTATGGAACGGCACAACTGTTATAAGAGACAACAATTGCCTGATTGACAACGGAGAGACAGCCGCTCTCATCCTCCTAGACCTCTCGGCAGCCTTTGACACCGTCTGCCAACGCACCCTAACAACCTGCCTCTTTAACTCTGGGATCCAAGGAAATACTCTGGACTGGATCACATCATTCCTCTCCGACAGAACTCGGAGAGTCCGCCTTCCTCCCTTCCGCTCCGAGGCCACCAAGATCATCTGCGGCGGACCCCAGGGCTCCTCACTCATCCCAACCCTCTTCAACATCTACATGAGCCCCCTCGCCACCATCACACGCAACCACAACATCAACATCATCTCCTACGCCGACGACACCCAACTGATACTCTCCCTCACCAAAGACCCTCTCACCGCTAAAGCCAACTTCCAGGACGGAATGAAAGATATCGCAGAATGGATGAAGCACAGCCGTCTAAAACTCAACTCGGACAAGACGGAGGTCCTCATCCTCACACAATCCCCATCCACCTGGGATGACTCCTGGTGGCCCACGTTGCTGGGCACCGCACCGACACCTACGGACCACGCTCGCAACCTGGGATTCATCCTGGACTCCTCCCTCACGATGACCAAGCAAGTCAACGCAGTCTCGTCCTCATGCTTCAACACCCTGCGCATGCTCCGAAAGATCTTCAAATGGATCCCCACCGAAACCAGAAAGACGGTCACCCAGGCCCTCGTCACCAGCCGACTGGACTACGGGAACGCCCTATACACAGGAACGACAGCCAACCTTCAGAAACGGCTTCAGCGCATACAGAACGCCTCCGCACGGCTCGTCCTCGACATCCCTTGCCACAACTGTATATCCGCCCATCTGAGAAACCTGCACTCTTGTTCTACACTCTCACCCGCCAGCTCCACTCCACCAGCCTCTCCCTCGCTACCGTCCCACGGATTCGCAGAGCCACTACCGGAGGAAGATCATTCTCCTACCTGGCAGCCAAGATGTGGAACTCCCTCCCCGCACACCTATGACTGACCCAGGACCATCTTACCTTCAGGAGACACCTCAAGACCTGGTTATTCGAGCAGTAGTGGCACCCCCCTTCCCTTCAGCGCCTTGATACCCTCACTGGTGAGTAGCGCGCTCTACAAATGTATTGATTGATTGATTGAGCGAGTCAGTATTACATTTTTGTCAGTGACCTTCGGATATTAGCCTCTACATGTGACTTCAAGGCTTTCGAATATGAGGTCATATGTGATCAAGTTGTGGAGAAGTTCAATAGCCAGAAGGTGCTGTAAAAGTTGTTGACAGTGGAAAGTCTCCCTTTGGATAAGGCTATTGAAGTAGCAAGTGGTATTGAATCAACAGCCAAGTTCATTGAACAATTATCAATAAGTACGCAAGTGCGTGCTCTGCAACGTGTAGGCAACACAAAGAAAAGAAATGGTCAAAGAATGAGGAAAGGAAACACTGGGAGTGTTATTGATGTGGTAGTAAAACCTATTTAAGAGATTCATAAAGTTATCCTGCTCCTTATAAGGTATGGGAGAAGTGTAAGAAAAAGGGACATATCATGAAAGTGTATAAAGCTAAATATGGTAAGAACGTTGAGTCCCTGAAAAGTGTAGACACTGTGGGTGATGGTCAAAATTAGTCTAGTCAATCCGATTCCGGTGAAGGAAGTGTGGTATTTATGGTGGGTGAGGAGCAACAAAAAGCAAGTCAGACCGCGTCTGGGAATGGATGGTAAGCGGTATTGGGTGGTCTAGTCTTCAGCAAAGCACAATGTATAGTGGATGTGAATGTAGTCACCATAAGTATGATGGCTGATTCAGGGTCGTTGTTCACTTTGATAGGGTTGGATGAGTGGAAAAAGTTTCTGAATCTGCATACGACAGTCAAAATGGAAACTAGTAGCATGCTTGATGTTGTAGGTGAGTTTGATGCCATTCTAAGCTTTAAAGGGAGCGTATCTCAAGTAAGTGGTAATGGAAGGCTTATGTTTGCTAGGTTGGTTGGACCAGAGGGATCTTGGAATCATGTTGTATCCCTACAGTCCAGAATAAATGATGTTACGCAGGAACAAAATGGGAATTATGTGTGGAAGGATACTTTTCCCAAAGTTGGCAACAGGTTGGGAAAAATAAAGGGATTCATACACCAGATTCGTTTGAAAGCAGGTCCTGACACAGTAGTGCACAAGGCAAGAAATTCTCCTATCACTACGAAGGATGAATTGAATAAGGAACTGGAGAAACTGTCAGCAAGTCATAATAGAGCCTATAGAGAACTCAGAATGACTTTCTCCGGTAGGAAGGATAATGGATCGTTGACTATGTGTATTGATCTGAGGGATCTGAATGAAAGGATATGGGTCGATAGGCATCCTCTACCCAACATTTCAGAAATGTTGACCACTTTTAAGGGGCAAGGGTTTTTATGTTGGGCATGTCCCCCGCATTCCATCAAATTGCATTACGTCGAGATACTCATCATTTAACATTGTTTGTGACTCAATGTGGTACTTACAAGTTTAAGCAAATGTCTGTTTGATTAGGTCTGGCCTCATTTGTGTTTCAGTCTGTGGTGGAGGCCGTGTTTAAGGGCATTGAAAATGTGAGGTGCCTTCAAGATGACAGACTAATTTTTGGAGTTGAAGACGCACATGACAAAACCTTAGCATTAGTGTTGTCCAATTTGAAGGAAAAAAGGGCCACTTTGAAACCAAGTAAATGCGATTTGCAGGAGTGTAAGGAGTGTACAAAGAGGTTTTTGAAGAATTAAGTGTTTCCGATGGTATTTTGAAGCATGCAAATTTGTTGTAGGTCGTGCCTCAGAGAGGACAGGCTGAAGTGTTGAAGAAGGATGAGGGACACTTTTTGGTGGCCAGGAATGGACAGGCAAGTGGAGCATTGGGAAGTATGCACCCTGAGTGTCAAGTCACAGGTAACAAGGCCAAGTTCAGTGGAGGTTGTACCGGTGCCAGAGAAACCTTTGATGAAACCGGGTATGGACATTATTGGGCCTATGAACATTCTTAAGGAGAGCTCTAGATATGGCATTATTTTAGTTGATTATTATTTTTGATGGCCTGAGATGAAATTTGTGGAGACCACAAATACTTCGCAATTGATTACATTTTTGCATACATTGTTCTTGACGGAAGAAGCTTCTATGGAATTAATAACTGGAAATGGTGTTCAGTTTGTGTCAGTGGATTTTGGCAAATTTGTGAACCATTGGGGAGTAAAGCATGTGACCAATTGTCTTTACTACCTTGGTGGAGATGTGCAACAGAGTGATGAAGAACAATGTGCAGCTTTCATTAGTAAATGGTTTGGATTGGTACAAAGAACTGGAGGATTTGGTATAGGTAATACGCACCACTCCTAATACAGTTGCTGGTTTGTCACCAATTGCATTACTCAAGGGTATGTACGCAGGAACCACTATGGTGCGTCCTTGGATGGGTGGCTATGAAGTGGAAGAAGACAAAAAAACACTAATTAAGGAAAAGCGTGAAGCTGCACAAGGAAAATATGTTTCTGAGTACACAGGACGTTTTAGCGTTCAAGAGGTTTATTGGGTCAGAGTCAAATTTCCTGGCTTTGTGGCGAAAGGGCAGTCAAATCTTTCTGATCAGAAAAAGGTAATGTGTGTGAAAAGGTGTGTGGTAAAATTGGAAGTCGGCAAGTCGTGGAACAAGGAGAAGTTGTCGGTGGAAAGAAGTAATTTTTTGTTGGTGCTAAGAAGCCCCTTAAGCAGCCAGGTGTGAGTAGTTCCTACGTAGAAGGTGGATCCTAGCTTGGGAGTGTCGGGGGAGATGAGTCAGCCACAAACAAGACCATTAGTGAAAGAAAACCATTTGTGTGGTAACAAGACCACGTATCATGATATTTGTTTGACAGTTTTTTTGGTGTCAACTTAGGGATGCATTTAGTTTGACATTTCTTCTGTTTAAGGGGAAGAATGTGTTGGTTTTAGTTGGTTGGGAGAGAAGTTGAAGTTGGAATGTGGAAACTGGGATTATGGAATTGTTGGAGGGAATGTGAAATGTCTGTTCAAACTATTTAGACTGTTGGTATTTTCCCTAGCTACCCTGCCAGTTGTACATTTCATACCTACATTAAAAAGTATTATTAACTTACTTCTTGTGGACTGGGCATTACCACTGGTGCACTTTTCACTAGTGACCAGTGGTATGAAGAAACACGCGTGTTCACAGCTGACCGGGTGCCATTTTGGCCTTTTTTGTCGGTGGTATCTGTGGGAGACATCGTGCAGGTGAGAGGAGTGTTGTGTAGTTCCTAAAAATACATAGGATCCTTGCTTTTAGACAACATAAACTGAGGGATTGGCGTCTAAATTGATTCCAGACATCCTCAAAGGATATTTTAGCCTTCAGACCAGCTAGCTCCCAGTTCCGCTATACACCCCCCTAACTTTACCAAGTAGCAGATAGTTTCTGGCAACTATTGAACATGACCAACCTTGATCCTTCAGAGATTGTGGAAACAGTATAGTACTTTTCGCTCAGTCAAACGTACTGACTTAGTCTCAGATAGATGCACAGAATAAATGCTGGGGATATTTTCAATAAGATTTTATTGAACCAACATCATTTTAGTATAAAACATTTTTGCTGCAACAATCATTAGACAGAAGCAAATATATAAGATTACAAGCACCAACAGAGTAAATGGAAGATAGAATTCTGCAATGGTGCTAAAACAGTGAATATATGCAGCCATATAGACGCGACAGTAATCAAGCGTACGCCTACAATACTGACCCTACCTAAGTGTATCTAACATGTATATGGGTGTAGAGCCATCCCCATTATCTGATGGGAGAGAATGAAGGACCCTGTATTAGTCTAGAGTTGGACACCCTGCACGGGATGTCAGACCGCTGCGTGTTGTAGCTTCTGCAGCCCGGGATCACAGTGTCTTTTGTCAGCATCTCCCCTGTCTATTTAGTGGAGGTTTGGTCTTTTGTACCAATAGGAGAGCCTAGGGGTTTCTTGCCACAATAGATACGTAGTGAGTACGATAATGTAAATAAGCCTAAATCAATACCTGCAATTATGCACAGTAGTTCTAGCCCTAGGATGAAAATGACCATGACTTTTCTACAGAGTATGGTAATCCGGTTATGTACGTCATGTATAAGGCACTTATCTAAGAATCCTCATGCATAATAAATTAGGCAAGTTTCAAGGAAACCAATCGACGTCGGTACCGCTCCGTCACCAGCCTCGGTTGACCTGTGCTCATGACGGAGCGGTTCCGTCATGGACCCGCCCGCTCAATGGAACGCCCAGCGCATGCGCAGAATCCGGGCCGCGCCAGCGCAGCGAGCGGGCCATGACTGAACCGCTCCGTCATCAGCACAGCGCTACCGCGGCTGATGATGGAACGGTTCAGTCATCAACAATGAAAAGGTTAATACTGTGATGTAGTTGTCACATTTTTGTGTGAGACACCATTTATTTTAAAATGGATGCAGTTTCTGGTGTTCTGCTCACCTTGTGCCTACTCGTCCTCCCTACCAGTCAGTGTCCTGCTGTAAGCAATTCCTCCTCTTGTTTCTGTGCAGCACCTAGTTGATACCAATGATTCAAAAGATGTATTACTTTTTTAGGAAGTGTGTATTGTGAATGAAGATTCTATCGTGTACTCAAAGTATCACTTACAAGGACTTAAGGCGTGCTATTTCTATGAGACCGTGTTAAAGGAATGTTTCAACTTGTGTTGAACATCTCTGGAGTATTTACAAAAAGGGGTGGTGAGGGACAGAGTCTCTGAATTGAGCAGAAAGCTCTCACCCAGTCAAAAGATCAGGGCTAGATCCAACACCGTTTTTTAGCTCACTGCACCATCCCAGTTTCAGAACCTGGCTGTATGCAAATTAGTCTGTTCCTGTCCCAGTGCATGATGGGAACAGGACAAACCAAACTACAGAAGCCAATTCTTACACTGGGAAGGAAACAAGCTCCCGGGGACCGGTTTCTGGCATTACAGCCGTCTTCGGCCCGGTTTGCTTGAATCCTGATGGTGCAATGAGCAAGGGTCTCACATCTGAGAATACCCTTCCACGCTTAGGGTGGACAAAAATATTTACAAAAAGGGGTGGTGAGGCACAGAGTCTCTGAATTGAGCAGAAAGCTCTCACCCAGTCAAAAGATCAGGGCTAGATCCAACACCGTTTTTTAGCTCACTGCACCATCCCAGTTTCAGAACCTGGCTGTATGCAAATTAGTCTGTTCCTGTCCCAGTGCATGATGGGAACAGGACAAACCAAACTACAGAAGCCAATTCTTACACTGGGAAGGAAACAAGCTCCCGGGGACCGGTTTCTGGCATTACAGCCGTCTTCGGCCCGGTTTGCTTGAATCCTGATGGTGCAATGAGCAAGGGTCTCACATCTGAGAATACCCTTCCACGCTTAGGGTGGACAAAAATATTTACAAAATCAAGCCCTGATCTTTGGACTGGGTAAGAGTGGTCTGCTCAATTCAGACACTCTGTTCATCACCACCCCCTTTTGTAAATCGATTTTGGCCACTATAGGTGTGGCAGGGTATACTCAGACATGAGTCCCTTTCTCACTGCTCCATCAGGATTCAAGCAAGCCGGGCCGAAGAGGCTGAAATGCCAGAAACCGGTCCCCGGTAGCTTGTCTCCTTTCTGGTAAAGAATTGGCTTGGTAGTTTAGTCTGCCCTGTTCCCATGATGCACTGGGCCAGGGACAGACTGATTTGCATATAGCCAGGTTCTGAGCTGGGATGGGGCAGTGAGATAAATAACGGTGATGGATCAAGCCCTGATCTTTGGACTGGGTAAGAGTGGTCTGCTCAATTCAGACACTCTGTTCATCACCACCCCCTTTTGTAAATCGATTTTGGCCACTATAGGTGTGGCAGGGTATACTCAGACATGAGTCCCTTTCTCACTGCTCCATCAGGATTCAAGCAAGCCGGGCCGAAGAGGCTGAAATGCCAGAAACCGGTCCCCGGTAGCTTGTCTGCTTTCTGGTAAAGAATTGGCTTGGTAGTTTAGTCTGCCCTGTTCCCATGATGCACTGGGCCAGGGACAGACTGATTTGCATATAGCCAGGTTCTGAGCTGGGATGGGGCAGTGAGATAAATAACGGTGATGGATCAAGCCCTGATCTTTGGACTGGGTAAGAGTGGTCTGCTCAATTCAGACACTCTGTTCATCACCACCCCCTTTTGTAAATCGATTTTGGGCACTATAGGTGTGGCAGGGTATACTCAGACATGAGTCCCTTTCTCACTGCTCCATCAGGATTCAAGCAAGCCGGGCCGAAGAGGCTGAATGCCAGAAACCGGTCCCCGGTAGCTTGTCTCCTTTCTGGTAAAGAATTGGCTTGGTAGTTTAGTCTGCCCTGTTCCCATGATGCACTGGGCCAGGGACAGACTGATTTGCATATAGCCAGGTTCTGAGCTGGGATGGGGCAGTGAGATAAATAACGGTGATGGATCAAGCCCTGATCTTTGGACTGGGTAAGAGTGGTCTGCTCAATTCAGACACTCTGTTCATCACCACCCCCTTTTGTAAATCGATTTTGGCCACTATAGGTGTGGCAGGGTATACTCAGACATGAGTCCCTTTCTCACTGCTCCATCAGGATTCAAGCAAGCCGGGCCGAAGAGGCTGAAATGCCAGAAACCGGTCCCCGGTAGCTTGTCTCCTTTCTGGTAAAGAATTGGCTTGGTAGTTTAGTCTGCCCTGTTCCCATGATGCACTGGGCCAGGGACAGACTGATTTGCATATAGCCAGGTTCTGAGCTGGGATGGGGCAGTGAGATAAATAACGGTGATGGATCAAGCCCTGATCTTTGGACTGGGTAAGAGTGGTCTGCTCAATTCAGACACTCTGTTCATCACCACCCCCTTTTGTAAATCGATTTTGGCCACTATAGGTGTGGCAGGGTATACTCAGACATGAGTCCCTTTCTCACTGCTCCATCAGGATTCAAGCAAGCCGGGCCGAAGAGGCTGAAATGCCAGAAACCGGTCCCCGGTAGCTTGTCTCCTTTCTGGTAAAGAATTGGCTTGGTAGTTTAGTCTGCCCTGTTCCCATGATGCACTGGGCCAGGGACAGACTGATTTGCATATAGCCAGGTTCTGAGCTGGGATGGGGCAGTGAGATAAATAACGGTGATGGATCAAGCCCTGATCTTTGGACTGGGTAAGAGTGGTCTGCTCAATTCAGACACTTTGTTCATCACCACCCCCTTTTGTAAATCGATTTTGGCCACTATAGGTGTGGCAGGGTATACTCAGACATGAGTCCCTTTCTCACTGCTCCATCAGGATTCAAGCAAGCCGGGCCGAAGAGGCTGAAATGCCAGAAACCGGTCCCCGGTAGCTTGTCTCCTTTCTGGTAAAGAATTGGCTTGGTAGTTTAGTCTGCCCTGTTCCCATGATGCACTGGGCCAGGGACAGACTGATTTGCATATAGCCAGGTTCTGAGCTGGGATGGGGCAGTGAGATAAATAACGGTGATGGATCAAGCCCTGATCTTTGGACTGGGTAAGAGTGGTCTGCTCAATTCAGACACTCTGTTCATCACCACCCCCTTTTGTAAATCGATTTTGGCCACTATAGGTGTGGCAGGGTATACTCAGACATGAGTCCCTTTCTCACTGCTCCCTCAGGATTCAAGCAAGCCGGGCCGAAGAGGCTGAAATGCCAGAAACTGGTCCCCGGTAGCTTGTCTCCTTTCTGGTAAAGAATTGGCTTGGTAGTTTAGTCTGCCCTGTTCCCATGATGCACTGGGCCAGGGACAGACTGATTTGCATATAGCCAGGTTCTGAGCTGGGATGGGGCAGTGAGATAAATAACGGTGATGGATCAAGCCCTGATCTTTGGACTGGGTGAGAGTGGTCTGCTCAATTCAGACACTCTGTTCATCACCACCCCCTTTTGTAAATCGATTTTGGCCACTATAGGTGTGGCAGGGTATACTCAGACATGAGTCCCTTTCTCACTGCTCCATCAGGATTCAAGCAAGCCGGGCCGAAGAGGCTGAATGCCAGAAACCGGTCCCCGGTAGCTTTTCTCCTTTCTGGTAAAGAATTGGCTTGGTAGTTTAGTCTGCCCTGTTCCCATGATGCACTGGGCCAGGGACAGACTGATTTGCATATAGCCAGGTTCTGAGCTGGGATGGGGCAGTGAGATAAATAACGGTGATGGATCAAGCCCTGATCTTTGGACTGGGTAAGAGTGGTCTGCTCAATTCAGACACTCTGTTCATCACCACCCCCTTTTGTAAATCGATTTTGGCCACTATAGGTGTGGCAGGGTATACTCAGACATGAGTCCCTTTCTCACTGCTCCATCAGGATTCAAGCAAGCCGGGCCGAAGAGGCTGAAATGCCAGAACCCGGTCCCCGGTAGCTTGTCTCCTTTCTGGTAAAGAATTGGCTTGGTAGTTTAGTCTGCCCTGTTCCCATGATGCACTGGGCCAGGGACAGACTGATTTGCATATAGCCAGGTTCTGAGCTGGGATGGGGCAGTGAGATAAATAACGGTGATGGATCAAGCCCTGATCTTTGGACTGGGTAAGAGTGGTCTGATCAATTCAGACACTCTGTTCATCACCACCCCCTTTTGTAAATCGATTTTGGCCACTATAGGTGTGGCAGGGTATACTCAGACATGAGTCCCTTTCTCACTGCTCCATCAGGATTCAAGCAAGCCGGGCCGAAGAGGCTGAAATGCCAGAAACCGGTCCCCGGTAGCTTGTCTCCTTTCTGGTAAAGAATTGGCTTGGTAGTTTAGTCTGCCCTGTTCCCATGATGCACTGGGCCAGGGACAGACTGATTTGCATATAGCCAGGTTCTGAGCTGGGATGGGGCAGTGAGATAAATAACGATGATGGATCAAGCCCTGATCTTTGGACTGGGTAAGAGTGGTCTGCTCAATTCAGACACTCTGTTCATCACCACCCCCTTTTGTAAATCGATTTTGGCCACTATAGGTGTGGCAGGGTATACTCAGACATGAGTCCCTTTCTCACTGCTCCATCAGGATTCAAGCAAGCCGGGCCGAAGAGGCTGAAATGCCAGAAACCGGTCCCCGGTAGCTTGTCTCCTTTCTGGTAAAGAATTGGCTTGGTAGTTTAGTCTGCCCTGTTCCCATGATGCACTGGGCCAGGGACAGACTGATTTGCATATAGCCAGGTTCTGAGCTGGGATGGGGCAGTGAGATAAATAACGGTGATGGATCAAGCCCTGATCTTTGGACTGGGTAAGAGTGGTCTGCTCAATTCAGACACTCTGTTCATCACCACCCCCTTTTGTAAATCGATTTTGGCCACTATAGGTGTGGCAGGGTATACTCAGACATGAGTCCCTTTCTCACTGCTCCCTCAGGATTCAAGCAAGCCGGGCCGAAGAGGCTGAAATGCCAGAAACCGGTCCCCGGTAGCTTGTCTCCTTTCTGGTAAAGAATTGGCTTGGTAGTTTAGTCTGCCCTGTTCCCATGATGCACTGGGCCAGGGACAGACTGATTTGCATATAGCCAGGTTCTGAGCTGGGATGGGGCAGTGAGATAAATAACGGTGATGGATCAAGCCCTGATCTTTGGACTGGGTAAGAGTGGTCTGCTCAATTCAGACACTCTGTTCATCACCACCCCCTTTTGTAAATCGAACATCTCTGGAGGGCAGTTGTTGAGGAGCTAGGTGGAAGATTTATCTCCCCTTAAGAAATGGGTTAGTACTAAAGGTTTAAAATATTTTGCTACTGTTTCTAATTTGCCAATGCAACCCTAACCATGATTATACCATGCTGAATTTGCAGAATGTATTAATGCCTTGCATGAATTGTGTATAAAAACTCTTGGATTTTGGAATTGTGGGGGTCATTTTTAGGTCTCACCTGAGCCAGCGCATGCGCTGCTCTGCGAGACATTTAGTAAGTGGGTTTTCAAAGTGCTACCACACGCTTTTGGTGGCCTCAAGCTTGATGTTACGCACGCGCACAGCCGCCATTTGGCTTTTTTCCATCATGGGTCATATAGTGCATCACTCTTACAGCCCACGGTCACTTTCACTTTCGCAGCCACGCCACTGTCACGGCTGCGCAGCCAATGCATGTTTATAGTCTATCCTTTATGTAAAAATTCACGCTGAGAATGGTTGCTTAGCCATGGGAGTCATGCTGGAATTAGTGTGACATCACCACAAGCTGGACTCTGATTGGGTGTCTGCCAGCTTAGTTTTGCGGTGATAGGTTGACCTTTGACAGAGCTGTGCTGCTATTAGTTTTTAGCTACGTGCGTTTACAATGTTGGGACTTATTCGATTGATTTGAGACAAATAAGAGTACAACATGGGTGTAGTGTTTACGAAACCAAAGCTTAAGAAAGAGAAGATACCTAGAGAGGGACAAAAGTTCCCAATTGGGGGCACGCCAGCATAACAAATATTGGAAGAGGCTGTGTATTATACGTATCTGGATTCCCCAATGGAAATTTTATATACAGAGCATTATAAGGCTTTGCAATTTCCTATGGGGATGTCTTTCATTTTAAAAATTGGATTTCCTGATACAAACTATGTATGACATGGAACCAGTGCTGAGAACTGCACAGTTTGGGGCACTTAATAAATGGGATCGCATCGTAACATAGAAAGAGAGGACAAAAACGAGAGAACTGTGAAGAAATCATATTTGGAGGTTGGTTGGAAGGCACTTCTGTTTTGCCTTCCAACCAGAAGAAAAATTGGAGAGTCGCTATGATGGATTGTGTTAGGACCTATTCTACTATAGTTAAGGGAACAAGACCTACTCTTAAGCACTGGAATGCTGCAGCAATCTACCTGCAGCAAAAAACTCACCATCACCATTTCACTTTTATAAATTCTTGTGGATTTTCTAAAGCTGCTAGCGCCAAGACACCCATTCCTGGGAGTGTATCCTGTTCTTCATCATCAAATAAAGTAACTGTTAAAACATCTACTTTTGAAGAACACAATTAAAACCGAGATAATGATTTGTAGACCAACAATACTAAAGAAGAATTTTTTGCTGGGGCAGAGCCAAGGGAAAAATGGTGAGTCCTACATAGACTGTTAGTATTTTAACAACTCTGTGTGGCAGATGATCGTATGCTTTCTATTTTAAATTGGTTATTTTCTTATATTTTTTATTTTACTCATATTTGCCAACTCAACCAGTTTCCTGTTAGATGTGTATGCTTTTTTTGTGTGTGAATTATGAAAAGTATAATTTTTGTTTGATATAATGTAGGAAATATCATGTACTAGTTTTGATAACGGTTTCATATCATTGATGCCAGCTTTGTTTTTTTATTATTATTTATTTTTATTGATTTAATAGCCATATAATAAATCGCTACAACAACAGAAAACACACAATTGTGGTGTCTATGCAAAAATACAGTCAAATCGTCTTTGTGATTTGCAGCATTAAAAAAATGAGTAATGAAATGTCCGAGAATGAGGGGCGATGCCACCGGAGATGTCTATTATGTCTGGATATTATGTATGGATAGAAATACGCACCATCGGGGAAGAAGGTTTTACAAATTCTCCCAATTATAGTCTTGCATCATAAATCAAGATGACAGTATACTAATATAACACTAATCAAACCTTCTTAATAAAAGAGGAGTTTGGTAGAAGGAGTGGGAAAGGGGAGGACACAGTCGTATTTTTGCACAAGCACGTCTATAGAACGAGAACTGGTTACTTAGTGGAAGGTACAAATTGGTTGTTGATTGATTAATGATGTATTTGACAGCTGCAATTCAGAAGTAGATGCCAGCTTTGTTTGATGTTGTATTGCAGTAATTGTTACCTGGTTCTTCTGGTTTTTGGGAAGCATATTTATGATTTTTGTTTTCCTTCTCAGCACAGATGTTTTTTGCTCTCAAAACCTCCATTAGAAATGTGTCTCTCATGTTCTGTAGGTGAGGTTGTGAATGCTGGGGATGCCTTGTGTGAGATTGAAACCGACAAAGCAGTGGTAACCATGGAGTCCAGCGATGACGGCGTCCTTGCCAAAATTGTGGTATGCATTTATATTTTTTCTTTTGTTATGTTTGGTCTTGACCTTTTAATTTTGAAGCACAGCTATGATCAATATCTACTTTCAAGGTGAGATTCTTTAAAAAAGTTAGTATTGTTTGTTTCAGTGCTGTACATATTAAACATTGTTGGTTTCTAGTACTAATTTACACAAACAGGGACGTGAGAAGGCTTTACTTCTTGCAATGACTGTCTATCATTTACTTTGGAAATGTGTAGTATTTCCATTTAAAACTCTCACGTTAGTAGAGACTAACTTGGCTGGGGTTGAGGGAGAGAGAATCTTATTGGCTCCCAACAGGCATCCTCCAAGAGGGAGGACACCCTTACGCCTAGTTTCTTGAGATGTGCTTTAAGTTTCATACATTTTGTAATTTCTACTTTTCTCCAGATTAAGATGCAAAATTCCAGTTCGCTAACCAAAAACCGTTCTGCTGACAAAATTCACAAATGATCAAGTACAATATTTACACTCACGGTCATAAAAACGTGCTCGAATGACACTGCGATGCTGGAAGGATTATTCAACACCAGACATACATAACCTTTTTTTGTTTAGTTTAATATTTATTAATGTTCTGTTTGAAGGACTTTTATTTGTCGATGACCACCAATATCGGATTGATCACTCCGAAGGCAAAAAACTTCCATGTGTGGGCCTGGATACTGCAGTGCTGGCGTGATTCTATGAGCACTGCCCTTACGTTTTGAAATTATTGGGGCCATGAGTAGCTAAACGTGACCACCCTTTCCTAAGTTTGGAGGCCATTTTAATCAAGTGTTTATAGAGCTGCAGTTACAGTAAACGTCCCACGTGCCCCGAAATGGATACAGATACCAGCAGTGAAGAGGAGAATGCAGAGAGAAGCATCTTTCTTAATGTGCCAAGAACATGTGAAGATGTTGTGAAGCTTCTTTGTGAGTTTGTGTCATTTTCTTTCTCTGTTTTTGTACTTTTCTTGGTCGATAGATGTGTGTCTGTGTGTGTTTTTTTGTGTCTGCTTGTGGTTCCCTCCTTGTGTTTTGTAGCATAAACACAGGCACTGCGACTGATGTGCATTGATGTAAACATTTCTGTGGTTTTCTTTGTTCATATTTTCCTCACGTTTTTGCTTTAGGTTGTATTTTGTTATTGTGTGACTGGATCTCAAGTTTGATCTAGCTTTAAAGTATAATCAGTGTGAGGACACGTCAGGAGATGTCTCTGCTGTGTCGAGCCCGCTCAGAGGGCGGCTATGCCCCACTCTTTACAGATGGGAGCTGTAGCTGCCTGCTGATACCTCCATTAATTAGTAAATACATGCATTTAAAGATATGTAATGGGACTTGACTACCCCGGGTGACTCCTCACATTAACGGCGGAGCGGCCTGATGTTGGAGGAGCGCATATGGACTGACAGCCAGGGGTCCCACAGGGCTCTGCTCCGTCTAAAAATAGTTTATTTTAATTTTTGAGCAATTTCCGTGGTTGCCTGAAGCCGAAAGTGTGCCGCCACCGACGTGGGACGCTATTTTTAACCAGAAGAGCTCAATGCGAGCTGTTTTTCGCATGAATGAATGTTAAACAAATGCCTTTCCTTTCAGCACCGCCGCTGCCTCATTAATTCCCCCATCACCAGGATCACGACTGCCAGTGAACTTTGGGCTGGGCCAGGTTGTTAAGAAGGAGCAGGCGGGTCTCCACGTAGAGGCGCCCGCGGCGGTGCCCGCAGCTCTGCATGCTTGTAGGCCTCACGTGGAAACCAGGCCTGATTGGTTATTGATCCGGAAACCTGGAGACTTGCTCCAATACTGACTTCGACACTTGGCATTGAAAGTCTAATTGACCAATAGCCAGCCAGCAAAGAGCTGTGCTTATCACTGGCTTGACCATGCGTCCTAAATGCCTTCCTGACTCATGATGAGCCAGCCAGAATATAATTGTGGTGCTCTGGAACGCTGCCACTGCGCTAAAGATGGCTGCCGCCCTAGCAGAACTAGCAGCAGAAGAAGCAGTAGTTGGACCTTTTCTATTCAGTCTGTGGGACTCTTGACTCCCTTCGCACCTGGCTGCGCGAGGATCGCAAACCTTGAAACACTTGCTTTTTCCAGCTTTATCAGCAGGTGCCACTGCACGTCATCATTGAATAAATAATCCCTCCATGCAGATCGAGGCCATTTAGTACTAACTCAGTGCGGCTAGGGTAAACTTCATA
Organism: Lissotriton vulgaris; assembly: GCF_964263255.1. Classification (NCBI taxonomy): domain Eukaryota; kingdom Metazoa; phylum Chordata; class Amphibia; order Caudata; family Salamandridae; genus Lissotriton; species Lissotriton vulgaris. The sequence goes on along the minus strand of NC_141688.1, from coordinate 207,089,309 downwards.
ACTTAACATGAAGGACCACATTCCACCAGTGCTTACTTTGAGCCAGTGGTTTCTGGTGCTCGTCACAAACACTTCATTGTCAACACCGGCGTTTGTGACAGTCTGCCACAGGGTGGTTGTGGTGTTGGTGTAGGAATCAGGAATCAGACGAAGTGGTAGATTAAGGTATTTATTCCAAGTTAGGTTGCAGGTATAAGTTAAGGAGGAAAGAAGAAAAGTAATGAAACCCCACCAGGAGCAGTATGTTCTTGCTCAGCCCAGTTATCAACTGACTCCTAGAGTCCAGTTCCTAGAATTCCATGACATCATATAAATGATAACATTCTACAGGATAACTAGACTGGCAAAGGAGAGATGCCAGACATGACACATCTTCCCCTTTATAATGGAATTGAAAATGCAAAACATAACTGCAACAAAATGAAGATAGATAGGGGATGAAGAAAGAATATAGAAAGAAACTCTAAGGAAGAATATAGATGGAAGAAACATAAATGGAAGAATAAAGACAGAACAACAAGAATGAGAAGAGAAGACAATAAAAGTATGTAGAATATAATGGAAAGAATAGAAAAGGTTATAAGTATACAGAATAAAATGGAAAGAATAGATCAAAAGTATTTAGAATAAAATGGAAAGAATAGAAAAACAAAGAAGTGAAAGAAAGGAAACACATCTTCTCCTTCAAGGACAAAAGAGAAGTAGTCAAAACGTTCAAGGTTATAGTAAAACACACCAATTGGCCAGACTGGTATGAAGACACGAACCGGCGAACGGAAGACAATGGAGAAAAACAGAAAAAGGATTATAAGAAAAGTATCTAAAACAAGAGAAAACACAAGAATCTCCCGGAAAGTAAACATAAAGAAAGGTGAAAATTACACCGAACAGGAATACGAACAATTAGAAGGAGAGAAACAAAAAAAAAACAATTGCCAGAACAAATCTAGACAGACATTTCTAGAAAGAAACCCGTACGCAAGGTAAAATAGAAACTGGCAGAACATTAAAAAAAAATATTAAGAATAGTTGAAGAAAATTTATACGGACTTTAGAAAAGAATGACAAGGAAAAACATGAACATCCACTCACATAAAAGAGAAATGGAAATTACATCACATAGTATAAGCAGTAATCAATTACCAACTGTTACATCAAGAAGAATAAACAGTAATTTTTAACATTACTCAGACTGCAAAAATTACTAAAGGACAACCACTCACCTAAAAGAGATATGGAAATCACAACCTGAAGTTAAAGCAGTATATTTTAAACATTTCCTAAACTGCATATTTTAAACATTTCCTAAAATGCAAAAATTACTCAAGAACATCCACTCACATAAAAGAGATATGGAATTGCATCACAAAGTTAAGGAGTACCTAACCTATAAATGATACTCATGAACATCCACTCACCTAACAGAGAAATGGAAATTACGTCACGAATTCGAACAGTAAATATAGTGAATAATTAATTAAGTTAAAATAATAGAACAGAATGACAAGCAGAGCTGTAATCAAATCTCATGAAAACAATAAATTAAAATAAATAAAGTAGTCACCGTAGTCATGGAATAAGACAGTAGCTCTGTAAACATCTCCATTTAAATATGTGTAGTAAGTAAACAGTACCTTCTCATGAAGATCGTTAAGAAGGGTAGTTCTCTGTGCCCATTACTCTGAAGAAAAATGCAGGAAAGCATTTTGAAGAGACAAATAAAGCGTGCCTATCGCTGTTGTAAATAATAAAAAAAAATAGAAACCAAATTTATTTCATAGCGTGCCTGTCGCTGTTGTAAATACTGAAATGCGACAGGCAAAATTATGCAAGAGCGTGCCTGTCGCTGTTGTAATTACTTAAAGGCAGAAACCAAATTTATTCCAAAGCGTGCCTATCGCCGTTAAAATGCAGAAATGCGACAGGCAAAATTATACAAGAGCGTGCAGAAACTGAAGACTGCAGTCACCAACTGCTCCTTCGAGATTACATTGAAGAATTAATAGTTGACCACAATAGCTAATTATTAATACAATATACATTGAAAATAACTATTGCCGGCTGACAAAGCCAATATTATAACTTTGGGAGCCTGAAGTGGTCCGAATTGTCACACTTGTAGGAATGTGATAGTTAGTACTTGAGCCCTGGCATTAATTTTTAAGCAGTGCATTCCACAACCTCGTGCCTGGCAGCAACTTAAGGGCAATAGGTGTAGATACATCAGTGAGGGCCAGGGCTGGATATTGTAAACAAAAACAGCCAATGCAAAAATGTCGAAACCTGCCTCTCTCTCTCTCTCCCTCTCTCCCTCTCTCTCTCTCTCTACCTCCCCTACCCCCTCTCTCTCTCTCCACCTCCCATACCCCCCTCTCTCTCCATCTCCCCCCTCTCTCTCTCTCTCTTCCCCTCTCCCCCTCTCTCTCTTCCCCTCTTCCCCTCTCCCCCTCTCTCTCTCTTCCCCTCTCCCCCTCTCTCTCTCTTCCCCTCTCCCTCTCTCTCTTCCCCTCTCCCTCTCGCGCTTCCCCTCTCCCCCCTCTCTCTGTAAATTGATACTTGTATAGCGCACTACTCACCCGCAAGGGTCTCAAGGCGCTTGTACGAATACCGCTGTGGAACCCATCCTGGCTTTCCCCGTGAGGCGTCCACTCCTGGGCACCCCCAAGGTGGAGGCCAGGCATCCTTAGCGTTGTGGGGGCCGTTGTGGAGATTAAGCAAGCTATTGCCCAGAGTTGCAGAGTGGGACTCCATGATTGGAATAAGCACCGAGGCGAGAATTATCAGGTCTGTGGAATTTTTGAGCCCAAGACCCGCCGAGGCGGGGAATTGAACCCAGGTCCCGGGCTGGACCTCTGCATCAGGGTCTGCCACTCTAATCATTGAGCCACACTTCTCTCTCTCTCTTCCCCTCTCTCTCTCTCTCTCTCTTCCCCTCTCCCCCCTCGCTCTCTTCCCCTCTCCCTCTCCCCCTCTCTCTCTCTTCCCCCCTCCCCCTCTCTCTCTCTTCCCACCTCCCCCCTCTCTCTCTCTTCCCCTCTCCCCCTCTCTCTCTTCCCCTCTCCCCCTCTCTCTCTCTCTTCCCCTCTCCCCCTCTCTCTCTTTCCCTCTCCCCCCCCCTCTCTCTCTCTCTCTCCCTCTCCCCCCCTCTCTCTCTCTCCCTCTCCCCCCCCTCTCTTTCTCCCTCTCCCCCCCTCTCTCTCTCTCTCTCCCTCAACCTCCCCTACCCCCTCTCTCTCTCTTCCCCCCTTCCCCCCCCTCTCTCTCTCTCCCTCCCTGTGTGTGCTGCAGTTAACCTGCAGGAGCTGAGGAAAGTGACAGGGGCACCGGGATTAGTCCTGGGCTTTCTAAACCGGCCTCCAGGGGCTCAAGACCACTGGGGAAAAAAGCCAGGTGGAATAAATGGGCAGTCTAGCCTTGTAGAGGGCAAATAAACATATTCAACATATAAACAAGGATAGTGAATTAGACATGACTAGGTTACCTACTAATGCATAAGTGAAAGCCCCTCATTTGCAGAATTAAGCACATGGCCTTTTGACTCCATGTGAACAAATTCAGCGTCTTCTGGTCTCTATGCATCTCAAGAGAGGACAATAGAGTTCGATCCCCTATGGGTCTAACTTACGGGCGCTATTCTTTTGCAGCTGGAGCGAGGGTAGATTGTGCCTGGTTTCTTCTCACAAACGCTTCCTTGGTACCTGTGCTTTGGCTCTCTGCTAGAGGTCATTGGACTGCCTTAATGTGGCTTTGACCCAAGATATTTTGCTTGCATTCTGTTGGTACATGTTGATGCACATTAAGCCTGCCCAGTACAGCCGGCACTGCAGTATCATAACTGCATGATTTCTGTCCACCGTGTATGGTGCTTGCTTGAAGCCCTGTTTTCTGCAGGTGGTTGGGATGGTGGTGTCCTGAGAGTAGCAGAAGAGAAGAGACAATCGCACTCCTGAGTGTTGGTCAACTGTTGTCCTTGTATGCACTCTGATAGGTGCAAGTGGATATCACCTTCTAATTAATAGGTGTGTGATTCAAGCACTGTTGCGTCTTCTGACGAGGGAAACATACACACCTAGACACCAAGAAAAAACTTCTTATATGAAAGTCTCTTTGTAATACGCTACAAAACATTTAGTTAATGTTTAATTAATAGTTGAACTGATCTTCATTTAATTGACTTTCAATTCATCAATGATATAGTGTTATATTCACACTGGACAGGTGTTCAATAAGTCTCCATATTTACACAACCCAATGCATTTCGGGACCTGCCCTACAACAGGGGAAATTTCTCTAATGTTAGTAAACGAGTTCTCATCGGAAAGTAAATGCTGTGTGAAACCTGAGAGCACCATAGTCTGGTCCAGTAGCACTTGTTTAATATTTAGGTCTTGCCTGAGCCAGCGCGCATGCGATGCTCTGCAAGGCTTCTAGTAAGGACTTCCAACTCTGACCACACGCACACACGTGTGCTCTTTGTTTTTGCTCACACACTATTGGACTTTGCAAGCTTGTTTCTAAGAAAGACAGCATACAATTGGCCAACGGCGGGTGCATGTACCCTCTTCTCTCTCTCCCCTGTCCTAGGGAGCTCGGGAGCGAGCAGCGGACCCCACACTGTGCCTGCTGCATTCCTTAAATTCTTTGCAATGCGCGCGCTTGCACCACTCATGGGCTTTTATTTATTTTCTATGTTTCTTTCATGTATTACCTCTTCTCTTAAATTCCTTTATCTTTCATGTATACCCCGTTCCATTGTATTCCCTCTTCTTTTTCTCTCCCCTTGCCTCTCTATTTTAATTCCATGACTTTTTCTCTAGTCGCCCCTCATTTCGCATCATTTCCTTTCAAATTTTTAGCTTTGTCCCATCCACACTTTCCTTAACTTAACTCCCAATCTCCTTTCTTTCCTATAGGCGTTATTCTGTTTTCTCTCCTTTACATCTTGCAGAACTTCTTCTGTCCACCCTCGTTTCATTCTTTTATCCAGTATTGGGGTATCTTTCATAGATTCACATGCCTGAATCATTCTGTAGTGGGCTGACAAGACTATAGGCCCAAACAGGCCCAAATCTTAGTAGCCTATCTACCTCCTTATGTAAAAAGAACTGAAAAATAGTTCCAACCAATCAGAAGTCAGCACCCTCTAGAACCTCCCAACAGAGGCAGTTCTCCTCAGATTTTCACCGCACGTCATGTGGAAGGGAGTCTCCCTGAGTGCCTACTCAGTTTTTCTTCAATTTTCTTTCAGAATGTCTAAAAAGAAAGCTCTCTTCAAGACTTGCAGGACCTGTGATAAAAAGAGGGTCCATGTAGATGACCAGCACAAGGACTGCATCTACTGCCTACATCCTAATCATATTGTAAAGGATTGTAGGATTTGTCGAACCTTCCCTGCCAAGACTATCCGGGACAGGGAGCAAGAGTTCTGTTATGGCTCAAATCATCTTCTATAGATGAGGAGGACAGGGCCTCTACATCCAGCAAAAGAGCCAGAACCAGAAACAGCTCTTTTTCTGAGGGGAAAAAACATCATAAACCCTCTCACAGAGCTTCAGATCACTCAAGGAGGTCGTCTTCACCTCCTTCTGGATCACCTTTACCTCCGCCTTCAGATCCTACCAAGTCTTCTGCAACTAAAACAGTGAGTAAAACCCAGGTCAAGACTCTGTCACTGGTGTCTTCTCACACAGTCTCTGTGACTTCTTCTACTACGGTATCTACTAGAGCTATAACTTCTCCGATAGTGTCTTCTAAATTTTCGGCCTCTAAGAAAACTTCTGGGGACACTACTTCTTCAAAATCGTCGTTAATCCAGTCGACGATGGTACCATCAGTGAAGTCATCGTCGACGAAGAGCCCGTCGACGCAAAGTAATCGTTGAAGAGCCCGTCAACGACTGCCCCGTCGACGTCAGCAATCCCGTTGACGAAGAGGCCGTCGACGAAGAGCCCGTCGACGAAGAGTCCATCGACGACGGCCCTATCAATGACGACCTCGTCAATGAAGAGCCCATCGACGGCAGCACCGTCGACGACGAGCCCATCGACAACGAGTCCATCTATGATTCAGTCGGCGGTCGCAACTGTGGTACAGACGCCCACGTCGACGAAGAACTCTTTTCTGACCAAAGGACCTCCTTTACAATCTTGGCCTGGATTACCTCAGAGGTCTCAAGCTTCTCCTGTTGCGTATACTCATTTTCAATTGAAAACGTATCGTAGACAGGAATATACCAACATTTCCCCTTTGTTACCCTCACATATCTTAGAGACATATGTAGAGGAAGAAGATTCTGACAAAGATGATGAGGAGGAGGAAGGCACATTTGGGATTGCGCGCCATCCATCAGAGTTACAAATAAAATGTCGGGATGAGGAGGAAAACTTCCATGAGCATTTTTACCAGGAAGATTTGTCTACACCTTATCATAGACAGTTGCATAAAGAACCAAGATCGGAAGACACAGCTCATCTTCCTTCTTCAGTAATTCAGGATTTACAAGCCATGTTGGCCGATTATCGGCAGAGGTTTTCGCATACAACTTCTACTCCGACAATACCTAGTGTACCAGTGGTTACACCGACTACACCACCACCGCCACAAGAGCCTACCTCACCAAGACACCTTGTAGAACCAATGCCACAAGGTAATCAAGATACTTCATCTTCTGATGACGGAAGAGAAGAAGGCGAATTACCTCATGATGATGGGACTAGAGATCCTTGGGATGACTATGTAATTCTCATGCCGTCGCCTCCTATACCACAACCCTCTGACTCGCCGCTGGAGGATATTGGCGGCTTTCATAATATAATACAAAGAGCTGCTGCGCGGTTTGAACTCCCAGTTACTATTGAACCATCGGATTGTTTCCTTCACAACTGTAAAGAAGGGTATAGGAGAATCACCAGGGCTATACCGATAATAGATTTCATCTGGAAGGAAGGCCTTAAGATTATGAAGACACCTGCCTCTATTCCTGCAGTCCTTCCTCGAATCGAGAAGAAGTATCGGGCAACACCAGATGCTCCATCTTGTCTGCTGGGTCACCCGCACCCTCAATCGGCAATTTCCTAGGCTGCACAACAGAGGGAAAAAAATCCATCTACCCCAATCTCCACACTACCAGATAAAGAGGGAAGACGATTGGACTTGATAGGAAAGAAGTTTTCTACCAATGCTGTTTCATCCATCAAGGCAGCCAATTCTCTGGCAATTTTGGCACCTTATGACCGCCAGATGTGATCAGAGTTATCAGAATTTCTGGAGCTGATACCTGAAGATCGACAGCAAGAAGCACAGAGAATAGTGCTTGACGGAGAACGGGCTGCATCGGAAATAATCGATTGCGCTTTAGACATGGCAAACACTAATTTTAGACAGTTAGCAGGATCTGCTGTTCTCAGACGCCAGGGATGGCTCAGAGCGACCTCTTTTAGACCTGAGGTGCAGACAAAGATTCTTGATATGGCTTACGATGGCGAGTCACTCTTTGGTAAGCATATAGATGACGCTTTATTGACCATCAAAACGGACACGGCTAAGTCGCTGGGTACCCAGCAATATAAGAGGATCCTTCAAAGGATCTAGGGGCCGATGGTTTTTACTCGAGAGGAAATTACCACAATCCGTAAAACAGACAATATCAATCTCAATCTCCCTCAATCTCAATATAAGCAGCCTTATTATCAGTCATCATACAGGCAATCCTCCTCAAATAATTTCTCTCGTCAAGCGGACGCCGGCGATCGAGCAATCAAGGCTGCGACTCCAATAAGCGACAATGAGCTTTGCCGGACGCCAGTTCAACCTTCTTCCCCTCCCTGTGGGTGCGAAGATCTCAGCCTTTTACCAACAATGGAAGAACATCACATCAGATCAGTGGGTCCTCGACTTTGTACAAAGAGGACACACTCTGGAGTTCATAAAGAAACCACCTACAACTCTCCGCCCAATGGTCCCCCTCCCCCTCGTCTTCGCTTATTGTTCAAAGAAGCATTAAAGATGTTCCGCTAGAATGCAATAGAAAGAGTTCCAGTCACGCAAAAAAGGAAAGGATTCTACTCTCGATTCTTCCTCATAAAGAAAAAATCGGGGGGTGGCGCCCGATTTTAGACTTGCGCAGACTCAACCAGTTTCTAAAGAAACAGAGTTTTCGGATGGTGACGTTAACAGATGTGTTGAGCTGCCTCAACGAAGGGGACTTTATGGCTTGTCTGGCTTGTCTGGACCTGGAAGACGCTTACTTCCATATCCCTATTCACCCCAAACATCGTAAATACCTACGATTCACTGTGGCTGGCGTCCACTTTCAATTCAAGGTGCTTCCGTTCGGGCTAAAATCAGCCCTGAGAATATTCGCAAAATGCCTAGCTACAGTCTCAGCCACACTGAGGTCTCAAGGAATACAAGTCTTTCAATACCGCGATGATTGGCTGCTCAAGGGTCCATCAAAGCAGGCTACGAGACAAGCTGTAAAAAGTTGCCTCAATCTATTCTCAAACCCCTCCATGTTCTGACCTTTCTGGTAGCAACTCTAGACACCCAACAATGCAAAGCGTTCTTGACTCAGAATCGACAGAGCAAATTACAAAGCCTGGCATGGTTAATTGCAAGAAAAAAGTCAGTTTCTGTCCGAACATTCGCTTCTCTTCTGAGGATGTGCTCCTCAGCGATCAGTTTAGTCCCACTTGCAAGGCTCAGGATGAGACCACTGCAGGAAGAGTTGCACAAACAATGGCAGCAGCCCGAAGGGTCGTTCGACGATTCCATAAAGGTGACCACACGAATGATACAAGCTCTCCACTGATGGTCAAAAAGAAGCAATCTATCTCCGCGTCTCACGTTCCTGGCCACTTTTCCATAGTGTGTCCTAACTACGGATGCATCTATGGAGGGATGGGGAGGACATCTCCAAAACCTTCAAATTTAGGGTCGTTGGTCTCGACACTATCAGAAAAAACACATCAACAGTCTCGAGGGCCATTTTCCTCTCTCTGCAAGCATTCCTTCCGCGAATTGCGAACTCCTCGGTGCTGGTGCGTACGGACAATTCCACCAGCATGTATTATCTCAACAAACAGGAGGAAACGAGGTCTCTCTCCCTATCGCAGTAAGCTCAAGAGATGTGGGAATGGGTTATCAAGGATGGCATAACCCTTAGAGCAGAACATGTCAAAGGAACTCAAAATTCCCTAGCCGAGAACCTCAGCAGATCTCTTGCAGGTTGCCACGAATGGGAGCTGGAGCAATTGCAAGTGAACAGGATCTTCCGAATGTGGGGAACACCAACTCTAGACCGGTTTGCAACACAACAGAACAGCACAGCAAATGCCTCTATTACGCCAGCAGATTTCCTCAACTGGGATCAAGAGGGAATGCCCTGTCCCTGCGATGGTCAGGGATTTATGCGTACGCTTTTCCCCCGATACCATTAATCCCGAGGGTTCTGCAGAAGATGAAGAGGGAACATTGCAGTCTTATCCTAATTGCTCCTCGCTGGCGGAGGCAGTATTGGTTTCAGGAGTTACTTCTGTTGTCACAACAACATTCGATTCGGCTCCATCCAACATTAACCATGTTGACAAGGGAGAGAGGTCAGATTCTGCATCCGGATCCACAATCTCTTCACTTGCACGCATGGCTCCTGACTTCTTAGAATTCAAAGATCTCAACATTTCTCAGGACTGTAGAGATGTTCTTTCAAAAGTCAGCGCTCAAAGCACTATCAAAACATACCGTTTTAAATGGAAGCGCTTCTGTCATTGGTGGGAAACAAATCACGTACATCCACTTCAGGCCCCACCAGAGGATATTCTTACCTATTTACTATCATTAGCTAAAGCAGGTCTAGTATTCTCATCTATCAAAGTCCATCTTGTTTTGATTTCTAGATTCAGAAAGAGTTCTAACAAGCCATCACTTTGTTCTTCGTCACAAACAATTTCTAAAAGGGCTATTTCGAGCCTTTCCTCCAGTTCGACCTCCACCTCCAGAGTGGGATCTCAATACAGTTTTATCTCAATTGATGAGGAGACCTTTTGAACCAATTCACAAGACTGATTTAAAATAATTAACCTGGAAGGTAGCGCTTTTGTTAGCCCTCACCTCAGCCCGGAGGGTTAGTGAAATCCAGGCTTTCACAATATCAGAACCTTTTCTTCATTTCTCTAAAGATAACGTTACTTTGCGAATAAATCCAAAATTCATTCCAAAGGTACCATCTCAATTCCACCTGAACCAGCCAGTAAAGCTTAAGACTTTTTCCCCGGATCCAGTTACACCGGCAGAAAAAGCTTTACATTCTCTTGATGTGAAACGTTGCTTGAAGTTCTACCTTCAAAGGACTAAGGATATAAGGAAATCTAATCATCTGTTGATCGCTTATGGTCAAGCCACGATGGGACAAGCTGATACAAAAGCAACGATAGCCAGGTGGTTATCTTCTGTCATACAATTTTGTCATGATAAAGCCAACAAACCGTTGCTCAGAAAGGTTAAGGCGCATTCAACCAAAACTATGTCGGCTTCTACAGCCTTGTTTGCTGGGGTCACATTGGAGAACAGTTGCCGCTTCGACATGGAAGAATGTCCATATGTTCACGAAACACTACTGCTTACAATCTGCGTCGCAAGACGATGCAGCAGTGGGAGAAGCTGTTCTTCGACATCTTCTTCATTAAGGTTAGACTTTTGAAGGTCTCTCATATTACTTGCTAATATTTCTGATTGTCAAATTTTATTCTTAAATACGAAATATGTTAAATGGCTATAATTGTTTCATATCAGAAGATTTTTGCATTTATTTGTATGTGCATATTTAAAGTGCTCTATATAACCTTCAGGATGAGTGGGGGATATTTAGATTGACGTTTTGTCTCCCACCTTCCTCAAACGACATATTTGCACTTACTGCTTGCTACTCTGATTCAGGCATGTGAATCTATGAAAGATACCCCAATACTGGATAAGAAAACAAGTTACTTACCTGTAACTACAGTTATCGAGTATTGGTATCTTTCATAGATTCACATTTACCCACCCTCCTCCCCGGGCAGGACAGTTCTCTAATGGGAATACTTACTCCTCACTTGTGCTAAGAATATCTGAGGAGAACTGCCTCTGTTGGGAGGTTCTAGAGGGTGCTGACTTCTGATTGGTTGGAACTATTTTTCAGTTTTTTTTACATAAGGAGGTAGATAGGCTACTAAGATTTGGGCCTGTTTGGGCCTATAGGCTTGTCAGCGTATTACAGTTTTTACTAAGGCATTGCTATTGTATATTTGTTAGGGTACCGTGGGACTCCCGCCTCGGCGACGGGGACTGATTCAGGCATGTGAATCTATGAAAGATACCAATACTGGATAACTGTAGTTGCAGGTACGTAACTTGTTTTCTTCTCCTCGCCTGCACCCTCCTACCCAACTCTTGCCTCCCGAACTCCTACAACCTCGTGTAATTTCCATGTGCACAGTAGTGATCTGGTCTCTTCTGTGTTAGAGGGTTTTTCGCATAGAAATTGACTGAAAGTCCGGTGTCTTTCACAATCATGTGTCAGAATTCAGTGCCTGGAGGCGTTTCATATGTAGGCGCTATAGCAATGTATTCATGGGCAAATTCCTCCCCTAACGCTGCATTACTTGCACCTCAGTGTCCCGGTTCCACCCACTATCCCTGCAGTATTCATGGTCTTCTTGGATGATACTCAGCCCTCACTGAGACTCTTGTTTTAAATGTTTCCTCCTGTCTTTTGTCCCACAGGTATCCTGGGATTGGAAATTGCCTGCCCCTTTGTACAATGTATCTCCCTGGTTTTATCCTAACTGTATCCTCCTCCCACAAAGTCCCTTGTTTACCTCCTATCTATCCTGTAAAGCGCTCTGATACCCTCACTGGTCTGGTTTGTGCTCTATAAAACTCTAAATAAATAAATACATTCAGACACTGCTTTATTTCTGCAGTGTTTCATGTAAAAAGTGTTAAATGTAGAGGAAGTCTGCCGATTGATTTTCTCAATAGCTGGGGAATTCCAAGTCCGACTAAACTGCGTCCTTCCCTGTGGCTATAATATACCCACTATCCGATTTGACTGCCAGCTCTTTTTGACAGTTAAGTGTTGCATGTACGATCTGTCACAAGGGGCCTCTGGAATTATGTGGCAAAGGAGGACTAAAATAAGCCATACGACTAATTCAATCAATTCAATTTCAATTTATAAACTTTATTCGGTTCTTAAAAAGACACCATAAAAGCACAGGTACAACATACACAAGTTAAAAAGCAATGTTAAAAATATTTAGTCTAAAAAATATAAATGTTTCAGATTTTATGTACTTGATGGAAGGGCCAGGATAGTTTTAGGGAATTTAAAATGTCCAATGCAATTTTAAGGGACAATATCTCTGGTAGTCCTCAGTCTTGTTGCGATCCGGATGAAGTTTATCGTGCAAAATAAAGTGTAGGCGTCCTCTGCTTCCTTTAAAAATCTCAACGCCAGTTTCGCTTGCTTAAATCTTTGCTCCTTCAGGATACCCACCAGGAACTTGCGTCTTGGCATCGCGTAAAAGGGGCACAGTAGGACAAAATGAAGGGTATCCTGCGGAGATCTATGATCGCAGCCGCAGGTACCCTTCTCCTCCACTGTGCGGGTAAATCCAGATGGTACTGCAAGGATGTGATGTAACATATTGATTCTAAACCGGGTTATGAGGTAGCGATCCTGCGCATTGTACATGACCCTTAGATAAGGTTCCATACCTTGCTTCGGTGTGAGATTGTTATAAGAGAGATTGGTGGGTTTGAGCCTCTCTTTTTCTGCCCTTGTCAGTTTCAGCTGTGCTAACAAAAGATTTTTGACCGAGGTTTTGCACTCCGAGGTTAAGGAGTCGGGGGCTAAGAAGTATTCAGAGCAGCCAATCTCTGTTAGCGAGTCTTTAACAAATTTCAACCAGGGGATTGCATGACCCTTGTCTCTTTTGAGGCAATCCTCGATAATTTGTCTGGTTAGGGCCGCCTCGGGGTTGGTCCATACCTTCACCCAAGCCAGAAGGGGTTTGATTTTAATTTTATCCTCCAGGAAGGGTTCTCCCAGCTCTTCATGTATGATGTGAGCCGAAACACTCTGTGGGACTTTCAGTATTCTTCTTAGAAATTTATTCTCTTCCGTCTGGAGTGGCTGGATTTTTTTCCCCAAAAAGCCCCACACTTCTGCTCCATAATTTACTTTTGCACAGCAAATGGATCTATATAAGGTCAAGATTTGTTCCGGGGACCATTTCCCTAGTCTCTGCCCATACCCCATGATTGCTCCTACTGCGGCCGCCAATTTGGTCGAGTGTTTTTCAATCAGGGGTTTAAACGATAGGTCGTGGTCAAATAATACCCCCAGATATGTGAAGGACTTGACCTGGTCTATTTTGTGTGACCCGATGTTATAAGAGAAAGATCCTTTCGTTGGTTTCCCTGATGTCATGATAAAGGATTTTTCCAGGTTTGTTGCCAGGTCCAATTTGTCCATGAATTTGACGAACCCATCGATTAATTTTTGTAGCCCCAGGGGTGTTCTTGAGAGCAAAACCGCATCATCAGCGTAAAGTAGTACAGGTACTGCTCGATGACCGATTTGGGGTGAGTCAACTTTAAGTTTAAGAAGGTCCTGTTCCAATGCGTTGATATAAATGGAGAAAAGGAATGGGGCGAGGATGCACCCCTGTCTTACTCCACTGTTGCAACTAAAGGGGTCGGTCTTTTTTCCTTCCTGACTGTATCTCACGCTTGCTGAGGTGTTGCGATGTAGATTTTGTAGGGTCTCAACTAGGGAGTGGTCCACACCTAGATCCATTAGCAGAACCCACAGCTTTTTCCTGTTTACGCGGTCGAAAGCCGCAGAGAGGTCCATGAACCCCATATGTATTGCCCCCCTCCCGGCGATGGTGTATTTTGCGATCAGGAGATATAGATTTAGGCATTGGTCGGTGGTAGATCTGCCTTTCCTGAAGCCATATTGTATTTCGGAGAGGATTTGGTGCTCCTCTGCCCAATCTTGCAATCTTGATAAGATGACTCTACCCAGCACCTTAGCCGTCACATCAATAAGTGAGATGGGTCGGTAGCATTGGGGGTCGTCCCGATTGCCTTTTTTGTAGATAGGGACTATGGTCGCCGTTGACCAGGACTGGGGGAGGCCTGCCTCCGCTGCCTCATTTAACACCCTCGTGAGTAGCGGAGCCCATAGCTCTGGTTTGCTTAGGAATAAATCTGGTGGTATTCCGTCCGGACCCGGCGCCTTATTTTTGCTTAGTCCGGTTATTCCTAATTCGACCTCCTTTAGGGTGAAATTTGGTTTAGTGGGCTGATGGGCCTTGGAAAGCTCCTCTTGGGGTGCATGATTTGAATGGTTGTATAGGCTGTGGAAGTGTTTTTGCCATTGCTCCGGCAAGATGGTATTCAGGATTTTTGGGGCTCCTTGGTCCTGAAAACATGGGGCATTGATCACTTTCCAGAAGGCAGTAGAGTCCTTTCTTTCTGCGGCGTCCCTTAGGTCTACCCAAGCCTGGTTTTGTATGCTCTGTTTTCGTGCCTTCACGGCTTTTTTGTATTCGGCTCTGTTCCTTGCCACCTTTGTTTTGTCCCTTGGTTGGGCATGTAGACTGTCCTTCAGGTTTTTAAGCGCCTTTGTGCATTTGGAATCGAACCATCGGGGGTTTGTGGGCATGTTATTATTCTCTCCCTTGGTTCGAAGGGCGTTATTTACTACCTGCGCTATTTCTTCAAATGCTTTCACCACCGCACCTCCAGTTACGCAGGGGTCGAGACATTTGTCGATCGCTGCTGATGCTTCACATAAGAGTTTTTTATAAAAACAGTTCCCATCAATATTGGCCCATTTAATTCTTCTGCCCTGGTCTACCACTCTTTCCAATGTGACCTTTCCCTTTACCGCTGAACAGACAAAACCTTCCATTTTGATGATCACCGGATTGTGATCGCTGAAGCTACTGGCCTCTATGAAGTTTGTACTAATGAGTCTTTTTAGATGAGCCGAGACTAGTGCAAAGTCAATATAAGAATGACAGCCCCTGCCTTTGAATGTTGGAGTAAGTTCTCCTCTCTCGTTTAGGATGGCAAGATCCATGGTGTGGGCAAAGTTGTGCCTTTTCATTAGTCTCTCTAGGTCCCAGCCCTCCGGTGAGTGGGTAAAGTGTGGGCCTTTCATGATTGTGCATTTTGACCAGTCATTATTGGCAGGTAAAAGGTTTTCGCAGAGATGGCAATTAAAATCTCCCATTAGAATTAAATTCATGGGCTCTGGTGTCTTAGCTAAAAAGTTCAAGCAAGTCTCAAGTTCTTTTATAGCTACTCCCTTCTCCGTTATGGCCGGTGTATTATACCAATTCATTAACAGGAAGGTTAAGCTTGGCGAAGTGAACCTTAGCACCTGAAGGTGACGTGTGACCCATTTGGTGTTGGACCAGGTGCCATCAATGTCTAGGTGGACATAAATCGCGAGCCCCCCACTCGCTCTCCCTGAGGTAGCCTTTTTTGCAGGAACGAAAAAGCTTTTATAGCCCTCCATGCTATATTCGTGCGGTTCAGTAGCCCAGGTCTCTTGGAGGCATAGGATGTGGAATTTCCTTATGTAGCTGAGCCAGTCGTGAGATATAAACTTTGTCGCTAACCCTGCGATGTTCCAGGTAGCTATAAGTAAGTTATCATAGGTTATTGCCTTGAGAGTCCTTCTACCTTCGCCTTTCGGTGGACTTAGTTGTTTGTCCTTTGCGGGTGCGACGGCCCTGCTTAATTGTGGCCCGGGGGGGTTAACGATTCTGTTCTCATAGTGTGTCCCCTCCCCTATGCCCTGGGTGCTGGTTGGTGGTGTACTCCTACCTTCTGTGATGTACACAGAGTCCTTGAAGTCAGGTAGTCCGTGGGTTACTCCCACTTTGTCCCCTAATGGTGTAAGGCTTGGCTCGTTCCTGCTTTGGTTTAATGGTGGGGAGCAAGCCATTCTCTGTCAATCCACCCCTTCAAGTGTACTGAACCTGTTCCAATGGTTGTACTGTGTCAGTGAAGAATCATATGTAGGAAAAACTGGGAATACAGGGTTTGGCCTTTGCCATTGAGGGGGGCCATATTGGAAGCCCGGGTGTGGTGTTCTGTTCTGAAAGAAATTCTGCCTGGGCCTTTGAGGTGCCAGGGGATAGAAATAAGATAGATGGACCGGGTGGATTTGTGAGCGGGTATAACTCGGGGGGGCATTGCAGATGAAGTTGACTGCTGTCATGTCTCTAAAATTCACCGTGATGATGTCTCCCGCGATGGTCTTAGTACCTTTGCCAATCCACTCGCCCCTTCTCACTGAGAGGATTTCCCCATAGATGTTTGGGGGCAGGGGCCTATGTATTTGCAGCCACTGAGCGCATTTGTTTTTTAGTTCAGTTTGTGATTCCCTTTGGCCCTCCTTAAGTGGGGGCACTCCTGTAAGGACAACCACAAATGGTAATGCCTCAGGGGGGAGATTAATTGTCCGGAAACGTGTGGCTGTTCTCTTATCGTTTTCGGTTGCCACGGTGGGGGTGCGGACGGTCTTGGGGTCTGCCTTCGGGGTTTGGGCCTTATTTTCTTCAAGTGTTAGTGAAGAGCTAGGTAAAGGTTTATTATTACCGATTAATGATTGATTCAATCAATTAGCAAACTGTTGCAGCATACTGTGACAGTGTACACTTGCTATTTTGTCATTTTATTAAAGATGAAGGTTATAGACTATGAGGCAAATGCAGTACATTCTAACTGTATGGAAAACACTGCGGATTCAAAATCGCATAATTCCATTGGCCCTGACTATAGCACGACTTGCAGGAATTAGTAGATCTGATAGCAGGAGGATAATGGATGTTCTGCACACATAAGAAAGTGCCTCTTGTATTTTATTAAATAAAATAACACATTTATGAGAGACATACCATGCCCAAAACCTTTTCTTAGTGGCTATAATTTCACCCGCCCCTTTTCTTTTTTTAATCTTCAGTCGTATCTCGCTTTCCCTTGCTTTCGCTCCCCATGCTCCTCTACCGCCCACTTCTCTGCTTCTCCACCCGTCTTTCTTACTCCTCTAGATCTGGCTGTCAGCCCTCTTACAAATAGTTATCTTTCTGCCTCCCCTCTATGCGCTATCACGCCATTTCTCTAAGTTTCCTGGGTCCTAGGGGTATCCTAGCTCTTGTCACACAGGTATTTTGCATCTTAATTGTAGAAGTACAGGCAGAGACTGTGCAGCCTCGAAACCGGAACACCCAGAGAGGCCTGGAGAAAGATGTGCCTGTGGGAGTATGGATACAGGAGGTAGAATCCACAGCTTCTGGACTCGGCTTTCTTTAGGCTCGAGGCACTAAGGGAAGCTCAGGCCGAGTCAGTGGTGGACATCTGACTGGAACCATGCTCAAGCCGTCATTGGCTCGCTCACCACTACCCAGCCTTGGTTGAGTTCTGGAATCTGACAAGTGTAGAATACACGTGGGTCAGCTTCGTATCAGCCAGCCAGGCTAAACGGTGGTTAACTCTGGGTGACAAATTCACAAATTGTATTTGTCTATAAAGATCCGATGAATTATTCAGAAAAGAATACTTACTTGGTGTACATCTATTTACACCTCCGCAGTTGTATGCTAAGAGTCTGTCCAATTACACAGGAGTAACTTTACCCTAGGGGTAGGACGTAGACTTTTTAACATGTGGTTAGCCTTCTGAGTTGGTGCCCACATGGGACAACATATTGCCATGTGCTCCATGAGTGGTGTATTTTCTGTGTTTTACACTTACTCTGTGCAATGCACACATGCACTGTGTTCAACTTACACCATGTTTCCCGGGTTTTACATGTATTTGTGCTCACTGCAGGTGACTGTGTTCTACCTCATGATCAAAGATCCAAATCCTGGCACATTCACTCAGCCTTTCATTCTTTTTGAGGTCGAGAAAATGAGTACTGGTGACTTTGGTAACCAAAAGACGCCTGATATTCATTACCAAGATGCCTCTTAGCAGCTGAAAGTGCACTTTACAAATACACGTTATGTTATGTTACTACGATGAACTGCCCCCACCTAACAATAAAAACTATAACAAAAAAGCATTAGAACAGGCAGGGGAAAATTTACAGAATTGCATAAATAAAAAAAACTAAAACACATTTTTGGTGTTAATTTTGTTTTTTATTAGGGTACTTCAGTTGTATATAATGTTTTCTAGGTTATATATGCGGTGACAAAAATGGTTATAATACTTTTTTATTATAACATAACTTTTAGATATGCTGCTTAACATTCACAATGCTCTACAACACATATTAAAAACGTTAACCAAGCCAATATCTCTGTCTAAATACTTAAAAGGCCCCAAAGCGAGACCTATTGGCTATGCCAATCCTTGTTATGGAGAGGACTCGACCTATAGCAGGTGGACCTGTGCTGTCCTTAGTATGGCTTGCTAGTTTATGGCAGGCTCTGCACCTCACCCGGCGGCTTAGCTTCTGATCCTGAGAACTCTGCCGCCCAAATCAATGTGCGGAAGCGCTGAGCAATCCTACTGTAAAAAGAAAAACATCTCAGACCTCTGAAAGACAATGCGTACCAAAACCAATAGTCATTTCCCGGAAACATTTGCATAGTGTAAATTAGCCAGAATAACAGTCCCATAAGGTGTACAGTGGGCCTTCATTCCCTGAATGAATGAATGAATGAATGAAAAGCATCTTATCATACTGCTGCTTCCAAGGAAGCTAATATAACCATACACATGAACCTGACCGCGTCTCTCTAAAAAGGAAGGTTTAAAGATTGGGTTTAAAAATTTCTTCCACTTCAGTTCCCCGTAGACTCCTGGGTAAAGCGTTCCACAGCATAGCAACCCAGACACAAAAATATCCTGCCCTTGCTGTGGCTTTGCTAATCAAAGGAATCTGCAGAAATCTCAGACTGGCAGAGCGAGGAACCTTACTAGGTACAAAAACTCAAACTCTTTCCTGACAATTCCAAGGGATTCTGTTCTGTAGGGTACTTTGAGTTATTGTTAGAACAACACATGCTTGGACCTGCTCTTCTGTGGCTGCCGCATCATAGGCACACAGACCAACCCACGCTAGTGCAGGATTCTAAAATAATTTCACGTGAGGAACTGCCTGCGTAATAGTGCAATTTACACTTCAGACAACATTAATAGGCATAACCAATCCAAACCCCACTGACATCTTTTCATTCCTTTTATCTTTGGGAGGAATGTACCCTGCTTTGCCTATTTCTGCCAGGTTTTCATTTTTTCACAGCAGCGTAGGTTTTTTGGGTGTTTGCTCTGCGTTTGGGGTATGTTGTCCTGGTCTCAGAGACCTGCATTGTTTAAATAGTAACTTTTTGTGCTATTCAGAGCGCCTTTTACTTTAAATATCCTTCCATGTTTTTACAGGCTATACTGCCACCTTCAGAAATCAATGTTTGCAGGAGGAGTCTTAGTTTGTGATCACATTTTTATAGCTTCTTCCAATCAAACAATTGTGAGAAATTAGAACGACCTTGCCCAACAATGTGGATTTGTTGAACTCATGTTTCGGTCTGTATTCGGGAGGCCCTGGAGAGCAAAATGAAGACTAATTGAGTAAAGGTCTGCGGACAGAGTCCACATAGTGGCAGTTACTGTCGCAGAGGCGAGGCAGAAATTGTTGTTCTTAAGCAGCAAATGGCACAATGACAACTATGGAAAGTAGAGCAGAGGATCCCAACAGTCGGTCCGGCCACAGCAACTTCATCTTTCGTGGTTTCCAGAACAGGCTGAAGGACCCACATTGCCTTCTACACTGCCAGAGTTCTGGGTCGTGCTGAAGGGGCGTGAGCTTTGGTCCCACTTATATAATAAGTTAAGTCAGGTGGCAGTACACTAAGTACCATAGTTCGCATGGAAGGTATAATATCGGATTCCTGGGCTCTACTGACTGAACCAGACAGTGGGTCCAATGTTGCTCCTGCTTTTAGCTGGGGCTAATGAGCCTCTGACTTGACAGCTGCAGGGGTGGGGAACTTCATGCAGAGGGTATTTGAATGGGTGACATGACTCATGTTGTTTCCTTTTACTATGACAACTGAGGCACGTCCCTACTGTTTGCTCTGGAGCCGAGGTGAGCATGCGCTCCCACTAGACATGGGGCTGGAACATCAATGACCTAGTTTTCTATGTTTAGAGATATGGGTTTCTTGTTGACTACAAGGCCAATACTAGCTCAATGTAGGTAGGATAGTAGACGATTGAGTCAGTCGACTTTTTGAAAACACAACCTCCTTGAATATGGGCCACATAACTGTGGCACCAATGGTGTACTTCTAGTTGCTGCAGGACCCTGAGATCTTCCACTCTGTTTAAACTGTCCCTTCCCCGTTTTAAACGTGCTAGACTTGGTGGTCAGTCGCTATCTGTGGTTGTGGCTCGGGCCTGGAATGCACTCCCTCTCCACCTGCGCTCTACGCCTACAGTGGCTGTATTCAAAAAACTTCTGAAAACCCACTTATTCAAGAGTGCATTCTAGGATGGTCCCTCGGTGTTCTGCTATTCGCCTTACTTTTTTCCCTCCCCGCGCCAGGATACTCCCCAGTAACAGAGCGCGTTACAAAATGGTTTATACTTACTTATACTTATACTGTACTTGCTTTGTCCCATCCTGAATGCTACCTTTCATCGGTTAGAGAACGTGCTATGTGCTTTGCTGTGGACTGGCAAGTGCAGCTGGGTAAAACTGGGTCCAATGAAGCTTCTATGGAAGGAAGATAGCTTTGGTCTCCCGGATCTCTGTTTATATTATACATCAGCTCACCTACAGCATGAGGTCACTGGTTTGATGAGGAAAAAAGGCACTGCTGGCAGTTATATATGAACAATACACAGCACTGGAACTGTTATGATGGGAGGGAGTAGGAGCGACCATGCGGTGCTCCTTATGTGGCCCGGCCAATAGTTGAGTTGTGGGATATTGGAGTTGTTGGGGTCTCAGGAAGTGTCTGTTTGCAATGACGATCCCTCCTTGGTCTCTTAAGGCATTTGGGCAAATGGAAAGGAACAAGACATTCTGCGGGTGTCTGGCCGGGGGCTGGGACTTTTTTCCTTAGTAGCAAATTTATCACTTCTTACCAGAAGCAATTTGAGGTGATGAAGGACAGTTTTTTACAATGCGCTCGTTTGGCCTACACAATTTGGAACACGCTCCGAGAGACCCCTGAAGAACATGCGGTAATGCAAAGATTGCTGGATTTATCTGGGTACAGGAGACTGATCACTGGGTTGTATGCTGCCCTGCGGTAGGAGCTGGCTTGGGGGAAGTTCATGGAGCAAGCCTATGCTAGATGGGAAAGAGACTGCCTTTTTAGAGCTGTCCTAGCCGAATGGCGGTAGATCGTCTACATTGGCAGAGGTGGTGTGCCTGTAGCGATTTTCTTAAGATGCCGGAGATGTCATGGCTGAGAAAGAACAAAGAGACCAATTGGGAGAGAGCACCTCTGGGTGACTGCCATTTTTATTATTCACGGCCATATTTTTTCTCTTTACTACCCCATGTATTGCAGATCTCTTAAGAACATAGACGCTACATCTTCTGAGAATATGTTGAGTGTTACTGGTGAATTTATGTCAGCAAGACAGAAAATACACAGGGTGCAGACTAGTACAGGTGTTCTGTGCTGTATTTTTACAATCTTATTTTTAATTTTATTCTTGTGTAATTTCAGTTTTTTGTTTTTTTCTTATCTAATTTGAACATTACTTGCATCACATTTTTTTCTGTTTGTGAATAAAGGGAACATGTGTCAGTTTGGCTTTCCGGAGCGTCATCAAAATAGCAGTGTCACGCGTGAGGTGTTACGGAATGTTGGAGGCACTTTTCTGGGGTTGGTTTCATGGCAGATACCCTCTCCTATATTCCTGTATTGTTGTTCCCTAAAATGAATGCCCGCTTACCTCTCTGCTGCTTGCAGTTTCTTCTACGAAACAACACAGCCTATTGACTTGCTCCTGCTTTGAACGAGGCCTAAAAGTTTTTGTATGCACCGTTATGGGACATGTCTGGGGAAGACCAGTTCTATATTATTTATGCAGTCCCCTAAGAGGATACATGACCGACTCCCTTACTTTGCAGGCCTCATTTTCTGTTTATTTGAATTAAATAAAAGAATAGATATATAGAGTGTGGTAAGTAATTACAAATGACCTTTATACATGAGTGAATCCTAGTAACAAATCCTTACAGCAGAGGAGTAAACCTGCCTTTTCCCTAATCCCTACTCATATCAGGTTTCTGGACCTGATGTTCAGCATCCAATTCAAATTAGTACTCCCTAAGTGGCTGTTGCAGGATAACACAACTCAAGCCATGGCAGGATCTGTAGAGTGTGCTCCCTTTGAAGGCGAGAATTGAAGCGGCGGCAACCACTGTATTTTTTTTTCTTTGTGAGCATCTTATTTGCAGAATGTGGAATGGATAAGACTGTGCGAAAACCGCTCATTTCAAATGTCAGATAGATAGGAGACTGCTTGGTGGCTATCTCTTCCATCACAAACATGCATAGTCAGTGCTGTTACTTTGTGTAGAATCCATATCCTGTCAGTTGAGCAGAGTCAGATGCCTTCAGGGAGTATGCGCATGTTGTTATCAATAGTGAATCCTTGCCTCTGAGTGATCTCAATCAGGTTTGTTTTATTTGTAACCAACTTGAATATTACTCTTTTTATTTGAAAAACGCTAAAGAAAGGATGGTTAGTGAATCCGCGTGAGAAAGAACCCTCGTCTGATGTCCTCAGTGTTTGTTCACGGGCTCAATAAATGAGTACCATTTAGATTCATTCTATGTGAATGTATTCCATGTGCATGTAGTCCATCAGGTAACTGACATTGATGGAATCTCCTCATAACAAGGAACATTACTACATTCTACATTCCAGTGATGTAGTACTGACATGTAATATAAATGAGATCACAACAATATCTCCCTTTCTTTACTGTACACAACAACAAAGTAAAACAATAGCAACACAGATGTAGCAGATAAACAATAGCAAAATAGGTATTACAATATAAAACGTATTCCCATACTCAAACATATAAAAATATGAACATAGCAAATTCAGTCACGATACCTCATGACTTGCTGGTTTAACAATAGTGCGACCCTACGTCCTCCGTTCATACATAGGGTGAAAAGAATCTCTTGATTCAGAATCATTTACAAAAGAGAGAGGAGAAAGAATAGCATAAGGTGGCGAAGACAAATTAAATGAAACAGAAAGATCACAAGGATGAACATCATGGAGATGTACTCTCATCACTCTTCCTATATTCTACCATTCATTCTTGCTTGTTCTCACTGCTTTCCTAGTCACAACTTCAATTTTGACAGGAGGTTTAAACTTGGACATCCCTTTGGGAACATGATTGAGATCTTTAACATGGACCCAATCACCCACACGTTAGTATCTTCCCATGGATTTAACTCTATGTAGATTGTCGTATTGATTTTTCATTTTTTTTTATATTCTACAATTTTAGGTCTTACAGCCTTATCTATTTTTGACATGTGATCACTCTTGGGCTGACACACTCGCAGCCAAGCAGGACATATTCTGGAAGCAGGAGGACGACCCCATAGAATTTCAAATAGTGACAAACCATAAACAGCATTTGGACAAGACCTATGTGACCACAACATTTCTTCAACCGCTTTGTACAAATCTATTATGTTTTGCACAGCCCATTGTACACACTCCACTAGAGTGCTGTACATTTTTTGTACTAGACCGTTTGCCTGAGGATGATAAAAAGCAACACATTTACGTTTGATGGCATTAGAATAAAGAAAACTTTTCATCTTTTGAAATAAACTGAACACCATTATCGGAAACAATTTCTTTTGGAAAACCTTCCCTCAAAAACAAACGTTTGAAAAATTTGATAACACAAAACGTGTTTGGTTCTTCAACGAAAGTGACTTCTCACCATTTACTATAATAGTCAACTACCACAATGGCATATTTAAATTTCAGTTGTAAAATAGCGAAAGGACCGATGAAATCAATAGCAGGTTTTGACCAAACAGTATCAGGTAATTCTACAGGCTGAAGTGGCACAGCTTGAGTTTTAAGACTTTTATCACTGGTGGCTCGGATAAAGCATGCCCGTACACTAGCAATTATATCCGAATCCACCCAGGCCACTAATAGCTGTCTCTTCTTTTTCTTTTGGTTATGGTCTGGCCTAAATATCCTTCATGAGCATACAAAATAATCCTATTTCTCAAACAAGTAGGTGGGATAAACTAATCCCCCCTTACCAACATACCTTTTTCTTCAATCGACAATGCATCTGCTACTTTAAAGTAAGCTTGAAAATTTTTGGCAAGAGCTTTTTCTTTAGGCCATCCATTCATTACATAGTTCCTTACATTTTCCAGTTCAATATCTTTTAAAGATTCAGAATTTCATTCCTGTTCAGTGAATGCTGTGTCATGACAAACATCAACACTTGCAATTAAACATTCTTCATTATTTTCATCGTAATTGTCAGGATAATCTGAAAGAAACAGGTTAGTGTTAGATTCCTTACCTTAGAATATCCCCAGGCGTCAGACTGGATCCGGAAAGTTTTGCGTAGCAGTACCCCTGCGTGTCGGTAGGCATCATCTGCGGCTCCGCGTCCGTCGGCGTCGTGGTCGCCGGGATGACGTCGGGCCGACTACGATGACAAGTCGTGCCCCGACTGCCGGGCCTTGACGTCGAAGGCTAGGCGGGAGTGGTCCTGTAAGCGCCTCGAGATCCGGCAGTCGGCCCCGCGCTGCTCGAGGTCCCGGACCAGGAGGAGGTCGAGGGACCGGTCGCAGGGCCACAGTCATTACAGCTCGGCGAATCGACACCACTCATCGGGTTTCAAGTCCTCAGGTAAGTCGAGGCACAAGAAGTCAAAGAAGCGGCCTCTGACAACACTCGCGCGAAGCGGCCGGGGGTTCGGGCGACACCGCCCACGCGGCTCCGCCGGAGCCGCAAGCGCCGTGTCCAGCTCCACACCCGCCGGTCCCTGGGCTGAACGCGATGCTGGAGAAGATCAGCACTTTCCTCACGGCCATGAGGTCGCGATTCCCTCCGTCGGGTCCCGCCGAGGTGCCTTCATGCCCTGCGGACCCGTCTGGGAGCCCAAGCGGGCCGGCAGCTTCGCCCTGGCTCTGTCGTGTGCTGCGGCGCCGTCGACGACTTCAATCCCGACGCCTCAGGGTACCTCAGGATCCAGGCCTGGATCTGTGACAATGCCGGTCGACCGTACGACCCCTCTGCCGACGCCGTCAGAGCAGACCCCTCTGAACTTAAGGACTACCGCCCCATATCCCTCCTTCCATTCCCTGCCAAAGTCATTGAGAAAGCCGTCAATGGCCAACCAGCCGCCTTCCTTGAATCCAACAACTCCCTCGACCCCTCGCAGTCCGGCTTTCGAGCCAAACACAGCACCGAAACCGCCCTCATCGCAGCAACAGACGACATCCGAACACTACTGGACAACGGTGAAACAGTGGCCCTCATTCTACTCGACCTATCCGCCGCCTTCGACACTGTCTGTCACAGCACCCTCATACAACGCCTCAGCAACATCGGCATAAAAGGAAAAGCCTTGGACTGGATCATCTCGATCCTAGCTGGAAGAACTCAGAGAGTCCGACTTCCCCCATACAGATCAGAGAGGCCACCGAAGCCATCTGCGGTGTACCACAAGGATCATCACTCAGTCCCACCCTCTTCAACGTTTACATGAGTCCACTCGCTTCCATCGTGCGTCAACAAACCTTAACATCATCTCCTACGCTGACGACACCCAGCTGATCCTGTCCCTCACCAATGACCCCATCACCGCCAAAACCAATTTTCACGAAGGCATGAAAGAAGTAGCCGTATGGATGAAAAACAGCCGCCTAAAACTTAACTCAGACAAAACGGAATACTCATCCTAGGATCATCCCCCTCTGCCTGGGACGACTCATGGTGGCCTTCAGATCTTGGCTCAGCACCCATACCCACAGACCACGCACGTAACCTTTGCTTCATCCTAGACTCCTCACTCTCGATGACCAAACAAGTCAACGCCGTCTCATCTTCATGCTTCAACATCCTACGCATGCTCAAAAAAATCTTCCGCTGGATCCCCACCGAAACAAGAAAGACCGTCACCCACGCACTGGTCACCAGCCGATTGGATTATGGAAATACCCTTTACGCCGGGACTACAGCCGGGACTACAGCCAAACTACAGAAAAAACTACAACGCATCCAAAACGCCTCAGCCAGACTCATACTGGACATTCCCCGTCATGCCCACATTTCCGATCACCTGAAGGATCTCCACTGGCTCCCCGTCAACAAGAGAATAACGTTCCGTCTCCTCACCCACGCACACAAGGCCCTCTACGACCTAGGACCCGAATGCCTCAACACAAGACTGTCCTTCTACACACCCACCCGCCAACTACGATCATCCAATCAAGCCCTCGCCGCAATTCCGCGCATCCACAGATCCACCATGGGAGGAAGATCCTTCTCCTACTTAGCGGCCAAAACCTGGAACTCTCTCCCCACTCACCTCCGACTTACACAGAACCACCTCTCCTTCAGAAAGCAACTACAAATCTGGCTATTCGATAAGTAATGCACCCACCCTCCCTCAAGCGCCTAGAGACCCTCTGGGTGAGTAGTGCGCTATACAAATTTATTTATTTATTTATTTAATTTATATGGCGCGTTATAACCACCGGGGTCTCTAAGCGCGGTTTGTCCAAATTTACATAGTGAGGTATTGCATTCACTTGATCCCACCTGTGCGCCTAGGGTCTGCTCCATGCTTGCTTAAACAGTACAGTTTTTAATTTTTTCCTGAAGGATAGTAAATTGCTTTCCTTCCTAAGTTCTGGAGCCAATTTGTTCCATAAGGCTGGGAGTGTGTTGGAAAACGCACGACCCCCCACCGTGGTCAGTTTGAAGCGGGATTGGGACAAAAGGGTAGCATCCGACGAGCGCAAAGTCCTGCCCGGTGTATAGGGGAATAGTCGGGATTTCAAATATTTTGGTGCTTTGCCATACAGAGCCTTGTGAACGATGCACAGTCCTTTAAAGACAATCCTCTGACGAATTGGGAGCCAATGTAGCTCCTGCATCAGGGGAGAAGAAAATTCCTGAACTTGAACTTGTCACCAAGGGTGTCGCCCCTGGCACCGTCCTCTGGTGGCGTCGTCCCCGAGCCCCACTCTGGTCCGAATCCGGCGTCGGCCCGGCGCCGCCCGGGGCCGTCTCCAACTTCGATCGGTGAACCCTTCACCGACGACGCGGCCGTGAGGACTAACCTCCTCACTGAGGTGCTCAAACCGCAGGCAAGGTCCTTGGAGCCTCTCCTGCCATTCAACGAAGCCCTCACTGACGTTCTGTTGGACACCTGGTCCAAGCCCTCTACAGGCCTCCCTGTAGATTGGAACGTGGCCCGACGCCACCGCGTGCCTCCGGGCAACCTCGGTTTCCTGTCCGTTCACCCCACCCCTGAGAACCTGGTGATCCAGGTCTCAACTTCCCAGACCGCATTCTCGACCGCCACTCCGGATCGGGAATCCAAAAGGTACGACCAGTTTGGTTAGAAGCTGTTCTCCTCACTGAGTTTGGGGTTGCGGTCTGTCAACACCGCCTGCCTTTTGGGCCGTTACTCCCACTCTTTGTGGGATACGGTTGCGGAAGTGCTGCCGCAGTGCCCGGCGGAGGTACAGGCAAAGCTTACCCAAGCCCTTGCGGAGGGAAGGGATGCAGCACGATATTCTATTCGGTGTGGACTGGATACCACGTACTCGCTACGCAGGGCGATTACAACGTGGTGGTGGTTCGCCGCCACGTCTGGCTGAGGTCCGTAAACTTATCGGGCGATGTCCAAGCCTCTCTTATGGACATGCCCTTTGATGCCTGTCGCCTCTTTGGCGACAAGGCGGAAGGCGTGCTGGAGCATTTCAAGGACTCCAGGGCTAAGGCCTTGGCCAACGCCAGCAGACTTCCGCCTTTAGTCCCTTTCGTGGCCAAGGAAGGGGCGCCCCCACACGTCCAGCTGGCCACAGGCCGCAGAACCAACATCATCGCGGACGTGGTAACTGCTGTGACGGTGCCGGGGGACACCGGCAAGGTCAGTCCACACCCACCCCCCGCAGCATCTGCCTCAAAATCCACCTATCATTAATTATAATGGGGTGGCCCTGTGACCCTCAGAACCTGGGTTCTAGGTTTGTATGTGCAACAATGGTTCTGTTGGGAAGAAAAAACAATTGCTTTGTTTGTCCTAAAGGCTAATAAACCTCATAGGATATTTTAGGTGTTGTTTAAGAAATACAAATACCTCCTAACTTTGAATGAAGGGAATAAACAAATAAACACACCATTTTTTGGATTCAATCCTGTATATTCATTATTTTATAGAGCATTAGTTCTATAAATGACACTAATGTACCAATACTAAAGGGGTTGTCCTAACAAGATTTAACAAAAGCATACAAATGACGGACATGTGATTTGGTGAATAATAGTGAAAAAGTGACATTAACTGCGATTCACAAATAAACATACATAAAAACAATTAAGAATCAGTCCAGAATTCACAATACATTAGTTACAACCATATTTCAGTTTTCTTTTGTTGTGGTTGAAACTGGGTACGGACTGATGGACAATGCTACGTCGACGTTTCGAACCTAATGTTATGGTGCTTGTTTTATCGCAACCGGTTCGTGTCTTCATGAGGACTAAAATTGCAGGTGGACAACCTGTAAGGATCAATGACCTGCATCTATTTCTAGGACGAGGGCAGGGGGATATGTCAGCCGACAATGTCCACTCCTGAAGGATCATTCAATTCACAGGGATCTTATGCAATATATGCATGAGATTCATCCACCAGCCGGCGGAGAATCAGGGAATTACTTGGTAGAGTGCCTCAGAGCGATCACTATTCAGCAGTACGAGGGATGTCTCTCTCCTTCACGGTTTAAGTCGACTAATGCTCTATAAAATAATGAATATACAGGATTGAATCCAAAAATGATGTGTTTATTTATTTATTTGGTTATTCTCTTCATTCAAAGTTAGGAGGTATTTGTATTTCAAAATCCTCCTAGTCCGAGTTTTCAGGCCCATTCGACGCCAGTGGGGGGCAGGGTTCACCATCACCTCCTCCACTGGCGCTCCATCACATCGGACAGGTGGGTGCTGCAAATTGTCTGAAGGGGCTACTCGCTCCCCTTTGAGGCGACCGCTCCAGCCATGCCACCGCAGTACCACCGCATGTCGGGGGATCACTTGCAACTTCTGCAGGAGGAAGTTACGGCCCTCTTTGCCAAGGGGGCCGTCGAGCGCGTTCCTGGGCCAGAAGTAGGATGTGGTTGTTATTCCCACTACTTTCTGGTACCCAAGAAGGGCAAAGGGGTTCTACGCCCTATCTTGGATCTAAGGAGCGTCAACGGCTTCCTCTGGAAGTAGAAGTTCAAGGTTCTAACTTTGGCTCAGGTCCTAGCTGCCCTGGACCCAGAAGACCGGATGGTAGTGTTGGACTTGCAGGACGCATATTTCCACATCCCCGTCCTGAGGCCCACCGGCGTTATCTGCGGTTCACGGTAGGCCACGAGCACTTACAGTTTACTGTGCTCCCCTTCGGCCTTACCAGCGTCCCATGGGTGTTCACAAAAGTGATGGCGGTGGTCGCAGCTCATCTGCGCAGATTAGGGGTTTCAGTCTTCCCCTATCTCGACGACTGGTTGTTGAAGGCGGGCTCGCCCCCAACAGTCATTTCCCACCTCCGTAGTACGGCCGACCTCCTGCACTCGCTGGGGTTCTCCATCAACCTGCCGAAGTCACACCTGTGCCCCTCGCAGAAGCTCCTTTTCATCGGAGCGCTTCTGGAGCAGTTTCGGGTTTATCCCCCCCGAACAGCGGGTTCAGGATATTCAGGCTTTGATTCCGGTCTTACAGCCTTTATCCTGAGTCTCGGTTAGGTTGACGCTGCGGCTCCTGGGGCTGATGGCCTCCTGCATCCTTCTGGTGCATCACGCCCGGTGGCGGATGCGGGCTCTGCAGTGGGACCTGAAGTTTCGGTGGGCACAGCATCAGGGCAACCTGTCCGACTGCGTCCGGATCTCGGAGGGCACTGCGAAACAGTTGCAGTGGTGGCTAACGAACCGCGAATGGGTCAGCGGCAGATCTCTCTCCCTTCCCCAACCGGAACACGTAGTAGTGACAGATGCGTCTCTCCTGGGATGGGGAGGCCACATGGGAGAGAAGGAGATCAGAGGCCTCTGGTCTCCGGCAGAGTCCCGGCTCCATATAAACCTTTTGGAGCTACGGGCGATCCGGCTTGCACTGAAAGCATTCCTTCCCTCTGTCCGGGGAAGTGTAGTGCAAGTGTTCACGGACAACACCACCGCCATGTGGTACTGCAATGAACTGGGTGGGGTGGGGTTGTGGACCCTTTGTCAGGAGGCTCTGCGCCTCTGGACATGGCTGGAACACCAGGGCGTCACCCTGGTGGTTCAACACCTGGCAGGTTCCCTGAACGCCAGGGTGGACAAACTCAGCCACCGGTGCATCATGGATCACGAATAGCATCTGTTATGTTATGTTATGTTAAAATTATTTGTACCGCGCTCGGTCACCAGACGGTTTCATGGCGCTCATAACAAATGCGGAGGGCAGGAACGGGGGTTACTCGAACGCTGACTGAAAGAGGAAGGTTTTCAACATCCTACGAAAGCAATTATAGGTAGGGCAGTGTCGGAAAGCAGTCGGGAGGGAATTCCAGATTTTGGGGGCCAGAAAAGAAAAACGGAGACCACCGTGCTTTTTGCGTTTGATTTTAGGAATGACTAGAAGATTGTGTGAGGTGGAGCGGAGATCTCTCAGGGGCACATATCGCTTCAGACTAGAAGAGATGAAGGCAGGAGCTTGATCAGACAGAGCTTTGAATATCGTACAACCAAGTTTAAAGGTGCAACGCTTAGCCACCGGGAGCCAGTGCAGGCTCCGCAACAGCGGCGAAACGTGCTGGTGTTTAGGCTGATGGTAAACTAGGCGTGCTGCCTGATTTTGCACCAGATGCAGTCTGTGGAGATGGTAACCGAGATTCCCACATACAGAGTGTTGGCATAGTCAATTCTGGACGTAACGAGAGCCATGATGACAAGTATAAGTGCATCTCTAGTGAGGAACCTACTGATCTTGCGTATCCTACGCAGATGGAAAAAGCAGGATGACGTGACAGCATTTATCTGAAGCCTAATGGATAAATCACCAGAAATGACTACGCCAAGGCTCTTCACTGAGTTGACGGTGCAATGTGGAGACCCTAGTGAGGGAGGCCAAAAGCTGGCATTCCATGGGTTGGCTGACCCGCCTACCAACACAAGCTCGTTCTTAGTGGGATTTAATTTAAGCTGACTGTGATACATCCATTCTGATATATCAAGCATGGTAGTTTGGAAGCTAGTGCAAGAGGATAGGGAAGTGGGGATATTCTAAGGTAAGGTCTCTAACTACTGTTTCTTACAGATATATCGCTACCGAAGGTAAGTAACTTGTGCATCAGTGAAGCTTAAAGGTGAGGGAGACCAATAATCTGCACAAATGTTCTGTCCCCCTGGAATATGTTGAATATTGAAATTATATTGTAACAGTTTTGAACTCAATCTTGCTATTCTAGGCAAGTGATCTTTAATGGCAGAACCACTCAAGAAACTTACCAAAGGATTATGGTCAGTCTTTAGAGTAAGTTTTCTCCCCCAAATGTAACATTTAAAACGTTCTACGGCCCAACAACTCAGAAGTTCTTTTTCAATTACAGAAAAAACTTTTTCATTTGATCTGAGTGACCTAGAAGCAAAGACAATAGTCACTTCATTTTCTCCCATAATCTGAGTAATAGTGGCTCCTAAACCATCATTGCTTGCATCAACTTTAATGATGCACTCCTTAGAAGAATCAAAAGGTGCAAGAACACCTGCAGAAACAATTTCATTTTTTAATCTCTCAAGTTCTTCCTGACAATTTTTCTCCCAAACTAATGCTTTCTCTTTCGGACGTGGCGCAAGGCCTCTTTCGGCAGTGGGGAGAGCCTTCGTTAGATCTATTCGCCACCGAAGAGAACGCGCAATGTCATCAGTTCTACGCGTTGGAATTTCCAGGGCGGCACTCGCTCGGCGACGCTTTCCATTGCGAGTGGAGCTGCGGTCTGTTGCACACCTTTCCGCCTATACCACTTCTGCCCAGAGTGCTGAAAAAGATCAGGCGAGACCGGGCCCAAGTCATCCTTGTGGCTCCTGACTGGGCATGAAGATACTGGTATCCCGAGCTACTCAGCATGTCAGTCGATCCCCCGATTCGTCTGCCTCTTCAGGAGAACCTTCTGTTGCAGCAGCAAGGGACGGTCCTCCACCCGAACTTGTCCAGCCTCCACCTCCATGCATTGAGATTGAGCGGCGGCAGTTGAGGCCATTCGACTTGCCTCCTGGAGTCTGTGATGTGATTCTGGCAGCCAGGCGTCCCTCCACAAAATCGGTATATGCCTGCAGGTGGAACAAATTTGTGGCATGGTGCACAGTAAAGGCTGTGGATCCTCTCTCCGCCCCCCTTTCAGAGGTTCTCCTCTTCCTTCTTTCTCTTGCCCAGCAGGGCTCTGCTCTGGGCACTCCTAAGGGCTACCTTTATGCCATTTTTGCCTTCTTGAGACTTCCTATCAACCTTCTCTTTTCAAGTCCCCTGTTGTAAATAGATTCTTGAAGGGCATCACGCACATATTCCCTCCTGTTCCTTTCGTGATGCCTCAGTGGGACTTGAACCTTGTTCTAACCTATCTGATGTGCGCTCCTTTCAAGCCACTTCACAATTGCCTTCGTCTTCTGACTCTTAAGACTGCATTCCTGGCTGCCATCACCTCTACCAGGAGAGTGAGTGAGCTCCAGGCTCTTTCTTCTAAACCTCCTTTTCTTTCTGTCCATCCGGACAAAGTTGTTTTAAAAGCTTGTCCTTTCCTGCCCAAAGTGGTTACGGCCTTTCACGTCGGCCAGTCCATCACTTTTCCCTCCTTCTATCCGCCGCCGCATCCTTCCAAGGAGGAAGAGATGCTCCATGGTCTGGACCCAAAACGCGCGCTCTCCTTCTACCTAGATCGCACTCGCCAGTTCCGGGTGGACAGCCAACTTTTTGCTGGTTACGTGGGCGTGAAGAAGGGATGGGCGGTGCACAAACAAACCATCTCTCGGTGGGTCGTGTTGTGCATCAAGATTTGTTACTCTTTGGCTAGGAAGGAGCCTCCCGTTGGGCTAAGGGCCCATTCCACTGGGGCCACGGCGGCTACTACTGCCCTGGGTCGGGGAGTCCCCTTGCAGGACATCTGTCAAGCAGCTATATGGGCCTCGCTGCACACGTTTGCTAGACACTACTGCCTGGACAGCCAAGTCCGGAGAGATGGCTTTTTAGGCCGTTCCATTCTCCAGGACTTTCTGGTGTGATCTTGGTCCGCAGATCCACCACCGGGGTGGGTATTGCTGGGGTATCCATTCTAAGGTAAGGATTCTAACACTAACCTATTTCTTTTAGATGCACAAGTTACTTGCCTTCGGTAACAATATATCTGTAAGAAACAGTAGTTCGTGTTAGATTCCTTACCGCCTCACCCATCCTCCCCGTTCTGCGGACCGATTTCTAGGGTTAAGGTATTTCCCTTGGAGGGCCCTAGTTTTAGGGCACCAGTGTCGGTCTCAGGCATGGCTCTGCGTTCCTGGCGCGGAAAGCTATGTACAAGAACTGAGGTCCGCGCGCAAGGGCGGCGTCTCAGTACTACGACGTCATCCCGACGGACGCGGAGCGGCAGACGACGCCGACCGACGCGCAGGGGTACTGCTACGTAAAACTTTCCGGATCAAGTCTAACGCCTGGGGATATTCTAAGGTAAGGTATCTAACACTAACTACTGTTTCTTACAGATATATCGTTACCAAAGGTAAGTAACTTGTGCATCAGTGAAGCTTAAAGGTGAGCGAGACACATAATCTGCACGAATGTTCTTTCCCCCTGGAATATGTTGAATATTGAAATTATATTGTAACAGTTTTGAACTCAATCTTGCTATTCTAGGCAAGTGATCTTTAATGGCAGAACCACTCAAGATACTTACCAAAGGTTTGTGGTCAGTCTTTAGAGTAAGTTTTCTCCCCCCAATGTAACAATTAAAACGTTCTACGGCCCAACAACTCAGAAGTTCTTTTTCAATTACAGAAAAAACTTTTTCATTTGATCTGAGTGACCTAGAAGCAAAGCCAATAGTCAATTCATTTTCTCCCATAATCTGAGTGATAGTGGCTCCTAAACCATCATTGCTTGCATCAACTTTAATGATGCACTCCTTAGAAGAATCAAAAGGTACAAGAACACCTGCAGAAACTATTTAATTTTTCAATCCCTCAAGGTCTTCCTGACAATTTTTCTCCAAACAAATGCTTTCAGTTTCTTCAACAGTTCCCTTAACATGGCAGTTTTCTCAGAAAGACCTAAAAAAGAAGCAACATTCTCTTTGTTTTTAGGACTAGCTTTAATAATGGCATCTACTAATCCAGATCTGGGTTTAACACCCTTCTCAGAAATAACATGACCTAGATATTCAATAGTGTTTTTTTTTAATTTGCATTTCCCACGATTGGCAACCACTCCAAATTTTTGCAATTTCTCCAACACTTCATGTATGCTTTTATCATGGATTGTCAAACTTTCTCCTGCTATTAAAATATCATCCTGGAAAGTTACTACACCTTCTATTCCTTCCAACACATTTTCTAAAACTCGTTGAAAACAGCTGCAGCTGAGGCAAGTCCAAAAGGCATCCTTTTAAACTGAAATGTGCCCATTGTAGATACAAAAGCTGTGTAATGGCATGATGAGTCATCAAGCATTATCTGTTGATAAGCAGATGCTAAGTCAATCTTAGAAAAGAACTTAGCACCTGAAAATGTACTGATGATGGCATCAATTCTGAGTAAAGTAAGAGAATCGACCCATATAGCCTTTTCAAGGCTTCTGAGGTGAACACAAACTCTCAGTTGCCCACTATTTTTTCTTGCAATAACCAGTGGAGACAACCATAGAGAGGACTCAATGGGTTCTATCACACCTTCATTACACATTCTTTTGAGAATATTTTGAAAATCATCACGCACACTGAATGGTACATTCCTTAACTTGTCAGACCCCCCAAGATATTGCGGCATAGATTTTCAAAATTAGCGTCACAAAATTTTAAATTTAGCTGCATTATTGTGGCACTTTCTTTTACTTGTAATCATTCCTTTTCAATATTACATCAATGGAAACTATTTTAGCAGAGTATTCCACTTTCAAATAGGCATGTTTACAGTGTCTGAGAGTATTTGTTTGCTTTGCTATGTCTCAGTCAATTTTTCTCATGTTACTGGTAGCCAATCAGAGAACCTTTGGGACTCTGACTTCCACAGGAGTGATATGGCCCAAGGGAAATAAAGATCCCAGGGCCAATCATAACTCTCTACTTCTAAATTGGTGTGCCTACAAGAGTCTAAGACACTCTTGCAAGCCTAAATGCACCCCTGCATGGTTCCGAAACAAAAAGAGAGGAGATGCATTGGTGCCCAATGCTGCGCGCCTCTTTCTGTCTAATCTCACACCCAAAACAGAGTGCAGACACCCCTACCTTGACCATTGGCATTTACCCTTCCACTTTCTCGCCACCGCCCCTGCTTGCAAGCCTACACCATGGTTTGCTGTATTTCGATTCTCTTCTGGCTGCTCATGCACATAAAACTGAGCAGTAAACAAGTTGCACACCTGATTATACTGACTGACCACCCCTCACCCCCACCAGCTACCTACCACCACCCCCTCCTCCAGGGCACAAGTCCTAAAAAAAGAAGTGGGGGGACTAACCAAGTTAGGTAGCTTGCAAGTGACATCATGGCGCGTGCCACCATAGCACATGACGCCACAACGCATGGCATTGCACGTTTGATCACAGGAAGTGATCTCTATGGAAGTGACATCACATATTAAGACCTCATAAATAGGTTTATCAGGTATATCATGGGTACATTTAAGCACGTTAAGAAATTTAACAAGGGCTTGCTCCAAAAAAGTGGTGCAATCCCAATTTTTTATGGGGTTAAGGGTTCTGCTACAGAGGTACCCAGTAAATCGCAGGGAATAATGATAATGTTGAGATAACTCTGGAGAATAAAGCATTTGCTGGAGAGGTCTGTGTTTTATGCAGTCCCAGATTTGCATCAAAGTAGTATAGAAGGTTAATGTGTCTCATGCAAAGCACACCACCTAACATGCAGATGCGAGCTTTTTATTTTATGTAGCTAGGTAGCTAAGTTACTGATTTAAACACAGGGATCCTTTTGTTAATTGCAGTTCATACATTATAATCCTTGAGCTGTGAAGGACATTTCACTCCTACACCTGATAACCCTCACTGACTCATGTAAAACATCTTGTACATTGATTTGCACACTTTCATGAGTTATTATCAAGTCTAATGTGTATGTTATGTGAAGCACTCTGACACCCTGCATTGGGATGAGTAGCGCTATAAAAGAAATAACAAGCATTGGAAATGCAATAGGTCTCGCATTAGAAAAGTTGGAGCTATTGGTCTTGTAAATGACAAATATTTTATTTATTTGTTGGTTTTTAAAATAGCTAAATTGATAGCTTTGTCATTTACAACGCCATTAGTTATAACTTTCGCGAATGTGACACCTATAGCATTTGGAATGCAACATGTTTTGTATTTACGTGACTTAGATGGCAGCTCTGGTCGTTAGGCCACATCTCTAGAGAGCAGGAGAGTGCAGCAGGGGAGAGAAGCACAGCAATGCAATAGGTCTCGCATTAGGAAAGTTTGAGCTATTGGTATTGTAAAGGACACATTTTTTATTTATGTGCTTATTTTGAAAATAGCGAAATTAATAGCTTTGTTATTTACAATGCCAATAGTTTTATCTTTCGCAAATGTGACACCTATTGTAACACAATATGTGTTGTAGCACTGAGTGGTGTGAGGGTGAGGGGTGTGAGGGTGAGGGAGGGTGAGGGTTAGTGGGTGTGTGAGGGGGTGAGGGTGAGGGTGTGTGAGGGGGTGATGTTGAGGGTTAGAGAGGGTGAGGGTGTGAGGGTGACTGAGGGTGGAGGGTGTGAGAGGGTGAGGGTGAAGGTTTGAGGCTGAGGGAGGGCGAGGGTGTGTGAGGGTGAAGGTTTAAGGCTGAGTGAGGGTGAGAGGGGGGTAAGAGTGTGAGGGTGTGTGAGTTGAGGGTGAGGTGATGTGAGGGTGAGGGTGTGTGTGAGGGTGAGGGCTGTAGAAGCAAAAAAGGCAGAAGAATGCTGTTAAAGCGATGCATGCTTTTAACCACTTGACTCCACATTTTGAACAGCTCCAACCTACCTTCCCACTAAAATAATCATTTCGATATTTTGCATATTTTGTAATTAATTAAATACAATATTTCATAATAGGAGTATTTGTTTGCTATATAATTGTTTCTGTATTTGTGCGCATTGTTTTGAGATACAAAACGTGGAAATTGCTTTGGTTGTGTCCCTTCCGCTTCCAGTAGTGATTCAGTGGAGTCCACAATGAGGTTAAGAGCCCTGCTGCAAACCACAGAGCTGCTGTATACACTGTGATTAACGCTTCAATCACTCACTCAATCAGGGTTCTTTAAAGCGCGACTACTCACCCGTGAGGGTATCAAGGCGCTGAGCAGGGCGTGTGGCGGGAAGGGGTGGATTAAACACGTGGCACAAGAACGAAGTCCGGAGCTCACCTTTGTATTTGGTCGAAACAGAATCGTGCCAAAAAAAGGTTACTCCCTAGCGCTGGGTCGCAGCTGCACTGTACATTCTGACTGACAGCACAGGTGGCAACTAGGCACTGCACACAGGACACAGACTGCCCCTGCTGTGTCTCACGAGGTGCACAAAATCCAAATTGACCTTATGCTAGTGGGTATACTGTATCCAGGCCGAGTCCGGAAAAAAAAGGTAACTGCGGCTTGAGTTGAGGCAGAGCGGATAGATGCCAGACCCCAGACACGTGTAAAAAAATATATATCTCTGTTGAAAATGTCGATCCGAATGTTAAGTATGTAGCCCACCTGGAGGGACAAGGTGTCAGAATCCCTTTGGCACACTTGCAAAAACCCAGGACACCCTTGTTTTGCCCCTCGCTGCCAGCCACCATTGAAGTAAGTTTATTTGAAAAGTCTATTAAACAAAGCAACACTGCAATGGTGTGCTAACAGTGACCTCAAGCCCCAGCTCAAACTTCAATTGGGATGGATACTGCAGATGTAATTTCTTCACAGCCGATCACACCATTAGACTTCACAGACCTCAGAGTCTCCTTACCCTCTTTGCACTAGGTGGGCACAGCTTCGCTGGCAGGTGTGGAGGACTAATGCAGGGTAGGAAGTAGGTTCCAAAGTCTATTTACGTACATGCTCAGGAAAATCACTTTCCAATATTACGGGGAAGGAAGGGCAGATAATTCGTCCATCTGCTGCAGAAATCTATTTCATCCAAGGAATTGGTATCCTGGTAGGGTAACGTCCGCCTTTAATTTATCTTATTGAGATAAAAACCTTACCATTGAGATTGCTTGTAGTGAACTATAGCTCTCACTAGCACAAGTACGAAACTGGAAGAACTTTTCAAAAAGTGCTACATTAAATACGAGTGCAGTTTAATACCCTAGGCGGCTGAGATAATTACGTAGTGTAGATTGCTTCAAGTAACAATAATGATTTTTCTTATGAAATCTATCAAATGCAAATAAAAATTGGGAGTGTCTGACTAATCACATTGGTGTACGAGCGGCTCTGCACAGCAGATACAGCATACAGCATTGTCTCTCCAGGAGACAACTAAATGTGTGAGGCAAACTTGAAATAAATAAAATAGTCGGTTCCGGGTAATATGAGAATAGAAAGCAAAGGCGTAGACTTGTGTCTGCTATGCTCCCCACATCCCGCAGGAGGGTACTACAGAAGCTAAAAAGCAAACGGCCCTAGCATTCCAAGTACTGTTGGCTCAAGTAAACTTCTACACCCGTTGCAAAACCGGTATAATAAATATGTCTAGAGAGCTTCTACAACTAATCCAAAAAAAAAAAAACTCTTTTGAAATCCGCTATCCTGTGGTTTGCTTGGCGTCTTTCAAAGCAACAGCACCAGACTAGAGGAAACAGAGAAGGTGGAGGGGCATTTCCGGACACCAATATAAACATGTAGTTTCAAAAGAATTTCACAAGGTACACTGGCAGACTATGGCAAATAATTACTGGAGTACAATGAAAAAGGGAATAATATCCGGCAGGTCTAGGAGAACGGTAATGGCTGAGTGCAAAATCTAAAATGTACACTGGAAGCGCCGGCGCATTTATAAACTGCATTCCCACCGACGGCAGAGGGACAACTCACCACCATCTTTTTCCCAGCCTCGGACATGCAGTGTTGGGGAGGGGGGAGGAGAAATGTGACACGGCGGGCAGGGGTGGGGGTGGAGCGGGGAGAGCGGCGATGAGGGTGTGAAGCAGCAAGGGCCATTGAAGTGAAGCTAAGCTTCACTTCAAAGGTGTGGGAGGAGTGCGGCTGAGGCAGAGCGGACGCTGGGGGAAGTTTGTGGGGCGGAGCGGGAAGAGCTGCTGGGGAACAGATGGTGATTTGATGATGTGCACGCGCATTTTAGGTCAATGCGCTTGCGCGTTGACCTAATAGCGCACGGGCACAGCACCAAATCGCCAGTTGGGTAAAGTCTGTTTAAGTCGCTATAGTCTCGCTCTGCTCAATGCGCATGCGCATTGAGAGGCGCGACCTAAAAATGGTACTTTTAAAATTGTTATTTTTGGAAATACTTGGACAGATCAACACATCTGAGATTCTTACAGTGCATGCACTTACTTACATGAAGGGACAGAACAAAGTCAAAAGCATGCCTCTATTAAGTACATGTGATGAGATAACCAGTTGTTCTTTTATTTCCCCCTCCGTTGTATTTACCTTTGAGTTAGGTTCCAGGCCACGTCCAGTCAGGATACTTGATCAAAAGGAGCCGCCTGACGGGCCTTAACTTGGGATTTATCTTCCACACATCAGTTATAATTCTGTGTACTAAAGGCACTGGTTCACACAAGCATTTATGAGTAGAACTATATATTTTACATACTCCTACATGCCTTTGCAAATCTACCCTGAATCGTAAAAGTGCAGAGAGGGCCCAGTCCTTTCTGTTTGTATATATCTAGTTTCTGAATGTGGCCAGTTTATATGTTTAGGGGCCAATAAAAAGAGTAAGAATGCGTAAAAGAGTACTACAGGACTATGACTACCTGTTCTCTAAAACGCCTGTGTGAATAGTCTCCAATGTCTTTAAAAGTAGCAGGTTCTGGGGTAGGGCAGCCAAACATAAGCATTGAGATGTATAAGACTATAATCGGTTACCCCAAAAACCTACTCTCCGTTATTAAATAACTTATGTGCCATCACCAGGCCAAATGAAAGCCACAGCGCCTCTTAGCACAGACTACTAGTTCTTTACTCTTCTAGCTAGAGCGAGCCCGGAGCTGGGGCTCTTTCTCGGAGCAGGGCCGTTCTATTTCTAGCAGTAATTACAGGAATGTAATGTAACTTTCCCTGCTAGGGAAGGTGTCTGCATGCCTGCAGCGTCCCGGCTGTGACACAGATGCCTACAGCATTTATATTTTCCATGCTGGGAGGGGGGGGGGGGGGGGGGGGGGGGGGCGGCTGTTTGTAACATTTAGGACAGGGTAAATTTTAATCTCAGCACAAATCTCTTGAGCATTCCACCATGATATATGGGAAAACAGCACTCCCAGTGTGGAAAGAGCAGCGCACTCTATAAACCCCCAGAGGCAGGAGGGCACACAATACGCATTATAAGGGAGGCACTGTGCAGGCTTATTATTTTCTACTTTCCGAAATCTACGTGTGGTTTTGGATAAAGGCCTTTTAGTGTGGAGCAGGAGGTGCCGTGATAAGTGAGGCATGCACTTTGTTGTTAAGATCGTAATTGCCCTGCACGCATGGCTTGGCTCTTCTTGCAGGAGACGGGACTGCTTCTGCTTTCTGCCGCCCAGCCCTGATTTCACAGGCACTTTTGTAACAAGCAGTTTAAATGCAACGGTCTCGCCTTTGCAAAAGTTAGAGCTATCGGCCTTGTCAATGACATATTTATGTATGTGTTGACTTTGAAAACAGATAAATGGCATTGTCATTTACAATGCCAATAGCTGAGCATTAGAGAGTAGTAGTAGTGAGTAGTAGTTAGTAGAGAATGAGTAGTAGACTAATAGAGTAGAGTTGTAGAGAGTAGAGTAGTAGTGAGTTGTAGGCAGTAATAGAGAGTGAGTAGTATAGATTAGTAGAGAGTAGTATTGACTGAGTAGGAGATAGTGTGTAGGAGGTAGAGAGTAGTAGAGAGTGAGCAGTAGAGTGTAATCAAGAGTACTAGATACTAATAGAGGGTAGTAGAGTGAGTAGTAGATAGTAGACTGAGTAGTAGATAGATTTAGTAGAGTGAGTAGTAGAGAATTAGTAGTAAAGTTGAGTAGAGATTAGAGAGCAGTAGAATAAAGTATTTAATGGAATTGTGAGCCAGAAAATTGCGATGTGAGGTCACTGCTGTTATGCAAATAGCGCAATTGTACCCGATATCTATCTGAGAAAAATTCTAAGTATTGACCGGAACACATTTATTTGGTACAGTAGGAATCGACCTCCACGTTCGATTCTCGCAGGGCAAGTAATTCAGTGGTACTTTCAAATAAATAAATATGTATCACTACTAATAAAATCCGACTCGGGTGCGATAACTATCACATCAATTACCGGATCACTGCAACGAAGGCCACAGTGTGGTAATGCAGTGAAAACGAAAAGGGTATCTAAAATGGAAGGATTCATGTGCTCTGATGTCAGGCTATGAACCAAGCCCAGAAATCGGTGTATCAGGGGGATTTAGGCAAGAGATGTACGTACTTGAAGATGAGCGCACGTCGAGCATGATAGAAAACACAGCGATACCAAGACGGCAGTGGAAAGGGTGGCAGAGCCACGATTTGCCTAAAATTAAGTGGAGACCGGTTATGGGCAGCGTGGACAGGCCGCAATCAGTAGTGACTGAGCAAGATCTAGTATGGGTCTGCGTCTGGCTGCCCCTTCACACAGGAGACAGGCTACGTTCAGGTCACTCCTTGTCGTACCTTACCACTCACACTTTAGATTCCGATCAAAGCGATTGCAATCCCTTAACCTACCTACCCACTGCTTACTCTCATAAGCAAACGACAGCCAATCGCATTTAAGCCGGACACCCAAGCCCGGACACGTACAAAAGTAGTTTTTACAAAACCTCCATTTGCCAAGTGTCATCGTCATTCAAATGCATTAGACCAGTTTCTTGTCATGTTGTTGAAGCTTCCGTTCAAGTCTAGTGGATTTTAATAGATAGTCAAAGGAAATAGAATATTTTCAGGTCAATGGGTCAAGGCATTTTACAGCCCCGACAATGAGGGGTCCGCCAGTTTGTGGGCCCAGGAAATGTTACCTACAATCGTTAAGGAACGCGGTGGGTGTGTGATTGTCTCCAGTGCTAGCAGTTTTTGAAACCTAATTTGTGGAAGAATGCTCTACCACAAGCGGCCGATAGATGGCCCTCTTGTCTTAATTTTCCCTCTCTGATGTCCGAACAGCGGGAAGCAAAACTGGAGCTTAGAATCGGTGCGGGCTGGAGGCTACTGTGTGGGAGCGTTGCCACTTTTTTAGGTTTCGCTGGGGGGCGGAGCCGTTAGGCTCCTCCTCCAGAGAAATCTATTGAGTATAGTAAGCACTATGGAACACGCCCCCCCGTCCCATTGGCTAGCTCCATAAATGGAGCCTAGCCATTGGACGAGGGGCCTGTCCATCAATGCCGGACCAGACACGGGGGCGTTCCCGAGATTCTTTGGCTTTTGCCGACGTCACGCGACGCCGGGAACGCCCCCGAGTCTCCTCCGGCCGGGCCGTGCTTGCTGCTGTCCTGGGCATCGTGAGTGTTTTTCCCCCGGCACGTTTCTCGCCTCCCTCCCGCCGTTCGTGTTCTCTCCCGCCCCCTCACGCCCCCTGTGTCCTCTCCCGCCCCCTCCCGCCGTCCGTTCCTCTCCCGCCCCCCCGTGTCCTCGTAGGTGCTGCCGCCATTTTTTTTATCCGCCCGGGGGTCAACCGGCAGCTGCTCGGCACCTTGGCCGAGACACGAAGGGGCTGCGACCGCATTGGTGGCTTTTCGGAGGCTCGTCGGCAGAGGCGCGCTCTGATTTGCCGCTGCAGTGGGCCTGTCCCCGTGAGCTGCGCCGCCGTTGGTTGGAGCCTCGCCGCGTCATCAGGATCTGCCCCGGGAGCCGCGCTGTGAGTGGCTGACTCCGGGGGAACCCTCGACGTCAGCGGAGGCCAGTGGGAGCTGCGACGGGGGCCGTGCCTGCGAGGGTGAGTCTTTGGGAACACGTGACGGTCGCTGTCTGGGAGTCTGCATGTGGCGCACAGGTATGCTGATGAGAAACTGGGCAGCATTATGGGCACGCGAGGTGAGCTCGACGGGCGGGTTGTGGGGGCAGAAGGGGCGGACTCTGAGGGAACGCGTGGAAAGTGTTGGTGTCAGAGTTGTGCGCCACTGTGCCTACTATTTCCAATCTCGCTGCACTTGCAGTGATAATGTTTTTTGCTTCTGTGCTGAGTTCACTTCTGACGCAAATCATCATTGGCCCTATAAAGTAACATAACTAGCGCAGGGGGATAGGA
Organism: Lissotriton vulgaris; assembly: GCF_964263255.1. Classification (NCBI taxonomy): domain Eukaryota; kingdom Metazoa; phylum Chordata; class Amphibia; order Caudata; family Salamandridae; genus Lissotriton; species Lissotriton vulgaris. The sequence continues at coordinate 207,045,366 of NC_141688.1, read as the reverse complement.
AGTCCGTGCGCTGCATTCACGTAATACGACCGACATGTCACGTAATGACAAGCCATAAACCTATATGCTTCACTCAGTGTATTTGTGCTTTGCTTAAAAAACACATACCGCCTAACATTCAGCATGTGACGCACTTCTATACATCATAAAATACTATACTATGCGCAAACACATCATGCAGTTTGGGAATCGAATATGGCGAATGAAGGCTCATTGGAATGTGGTTTGTGACATCCAGCTCTTCCTGTGACAGAATCATAGAATCAAGAGCTATGGACCCTGTGCTAAAATCAAATTAATGACGCCATTAGTACACTTCCTTACCGCTTGCAAAGTGCCCCTTTGGTTGCAGAGACATCAATATTATCAGGACCGATTTGAGTGACGGGGCATTTGTCCAGAAAACTGAGATGCCGTCTCTTATCCGACAGGAAATATTCAGTGTTGCATATTAACATATAATACTGCAGTTTTTATATCTGAATATTCAACCACGCGTAGCAGTATTCGGCTGATTATAGAATGTCCATATTTCTGTTGACAAACACAAATTTCAGAGGCCGGCATTGGTATTTTCGAGAATTTAGCAGGTCGTGTGTTCTTTGGTGGCCGGAAAAGGGAGTGACGACTGAGAGTGCAGTAGGATGTGTTTAGCATTGCAGATAGCTGTGAGTTGGAAATGAACAGAGCAGCAGCATGTCAGCGTAGCGACACCAAGGGAGGGCCTCATATGGGTCTTCCTGTCTGAATGTGGGTGGCGTGCCTGCTGGTGGTGCGCAGTGGTTCAGGTTGTGGTAGAGCCTAGTGAATGGCAAGCAGGGACTTACTAGTTATCAGGGTTGGACGTTCAAGTTTATCTTTGATTAATTCTTGGTTTGAATTTGACTGAATAGTTTTAAAGTAGACAAGATACGTTTTTAGGTCTGGAGTTAGCTTTGCTCTTTTGATTTTCCTAAAATGATATGTACAGTACAGTTACTCAAGGGGCTTTCAGCTTCTCCTCATCATCCATTGGTTTGATATTGTGTCATTCACATTTTTCTTCTGCCCACTATAGAGCACAACTTGTGGCAAAGGGTCAGGCAAGCTTCACCCCTTGGCTAACTTCACTGAGAGTTGCGCCATTCTGCCCTCTCAGAAGAAGCCTATCCACACACAAAGTAGTTCTCTTTAGTGCCCTGGGCTACCATGGCAATGTTTGATTTCTGTTACCCAGAAAGTATTTTTGTTATTAGCCATTTGTTTGTTAGACGGAGGAGGGCCACCAGCTTCCTCAATATAAAGGTTTGTAAAAACGATGGCAAAACAAAATAATCACTGACTACACCAAAAGGCTGGCAGCAGCACCACACCAATTGGCTTTCCCAATGCTTGTTTAGTATGGGAGCCATCACTGAGGAATGGCAAGGCTAATGCTCAAAATAGCTAGCTAAATCGAGAGTAATCTGGTATTTCCCTCCATTGTGTACACGTCATTTTGTATTGTCACAGTTTCCCATTCATGTTTACAAAAATTTGCTTACGGGGATTGGACGAGTCTAATACCACTCCCTGTGTACCTCTGCTGCCATGTTTTTTTCTGTGACAAAGCAATAATCAGTTTTTCTACTGCATGCAACCTTAGGCACAAGGTTAAAATTGCTTGTGACGTTTCTACCCCACCTATGATTTATGATAAGTGGCCAAGAATTGAGGGATGACATTTTATATTGTTTACTGGCTGACCATGCGCAAGGCTCATGTATGGCCAGGTACATTTTTACAGTAAGACAAGAAGTTAAAAAGTATTCGACATTTCGAAGGCACCATGGTGGGGTGTCAGAGGCATATAAGACTGCAATTCGAAGCCATCTCTCACTTTTTATACCTGTAGCTCTCACGCATTATAACATTCATGGCAATTCATTTACTTGTTGAAAAACTCACCCTTTTAAATACACCAAACAAGTGCAACCCTTGTTTTAAAATGTCTTTTTGACTAATTCATATGGTCAGTTCCTAAATACATGGAAAATATTCATGTGAATTACCTTAGTAAAATAACTTGAATGTTCTTTCACACTTCCATTTGAAATAATATTTATTTTTTATAGTGCTCTGTTAATCAGGAGGCCTTTTCAGGACACCAGTGAAAACAAAATATGATCACAAGCTTCTTAGACCCCAGCATGTTGTTTATATAGGAACATATGCAGTGAGAATTTTGTATTTACCTGCATATTAAATACACATTACTACATTTTTATTTCACCTGTGACTGTAATAGAGGGCAGAAGAAGGCTGTGAAAGTGCTTCTTATGATGAAGTGACATTGATGCGCATTGCATATGCAGATTTTTTCTTCTCCCATTGTTATGGTGATTTGGTGCCTGCGGTCAAGAAATGACCAGCTTGAGTGTCAACCACTGGTTATTTGACACTACACAACATTGATAAATTAGGGCTTGATGTACCAAGATTACATAAAAAAGTGATCACAATTAGCTCACCCAATTTTACAAATACAATTTGATTTTGCATACAAACCTAGATACAAATAGGTTGATTCACAAAACACAAAATCACAGGGGAGTGCATAGGGAGTGCATGATAAGTGCAGAGTGCATAGGAAGTGCAGAGTGCAGAGTGCATAGGAAGTGTGGAGTGCATACAAAGTGCACAGTGCATACAGAGTACTGCATAAAAAGTGCAGAGTGCATAGGGAGTGCATAGGAAGTGGAGCGTGTAGGGTGCATATAGAGTACAGAGTGCATACAGAGTGCTGCATAGGGAGTGCAGAGTGCACAGGGAGTGCATATGAAATGCAGAGTGCAAAAAGAGTACTAGGGAGTGCTAGAGAGTGCCAAGTGACTGCAAAAAAAAGGTAATGTAAATGACAATGCCATTTACTTATCTGTTTTCGAAACAAAAACATAAATACAAATTTTGGCATATACAATGCCAATAACTCTAACTTTTCCAAAGGCGAAACCATTGCATTGTAAATGCTTGTTACTGTATGTACATAGATAGCTGTACTACGGCTCGTGCAATCCAGCTGCAAACAGTGACAAAGGTTTCAAATCAAGTCGCCTACCATGCAAAAGGCACGAAGTGTGCGGCCACCAACCACCCCGACGCATAAAACGTTTGCAGGAAAATATATATTTGTCTAGAATGGGGGAGGGGAAATATTTCAGATTACAATGTACTCCCGGTGGACCAGCACAGTACACGTAATTAACATGAAACGTGTAGTGTGTGTGTGTGTGAGTGTGTGCGCATGACGCATTAAAAAGGGGAACGTGTGCTGGCCCACCAGTGGAGGTGGGGATGGGGGTAAAATACACAAAAGACCGCTTGTTGGCTCTTGGAGCAGGGGGGGGGAGGGGGAGGGGGGAGGGGGGGAGAAGGTAAAAATAAATGAGACTCAGGGTCCTGTTTGTGTTTGCCTGTGTCAGGTTCTATTAGAGGGGCAGGTTAGAGACGTGGGCCGCAATCGGCCCTGTGTAAGCCTCTTCTCTGGCACCAACCAGCCCCCTCCTCCGAATCTCCTCTTAGCCCCTGCGCCCCTCTTCCACCGACTTCTGCAGCCCAGCACTGAGGGGTCCTATACTTGAACAACAAGGGGGCCTGTATTACGGAATCACACAGCCTTCTCTCTCACACACACTCCCCCCACATCACACCCCAGAGAGACGGGTGGGAGGGAGGGGGAAGCTTTATGACACCTGAGATTTTACAGAGAGCAATTCAGCAAACAAACAAAAAGAGGCCATTAACAAAGTGGACAGTTCTTTAAGACATGTTAAACCGCTCTAAAGAGGACTTGTCAAAGAGGAGTATTTTGGCAAATTGCTGATGTGTGCTGTATGCAGATGCCCAATCCACAGAATAAGATTAAAGAAAACCAAATTAGGCAGTTAGCAATTTGTATAGTCCTATTTTTTACTATATTGTCCTTCAAGCAACACTGGCGTATAGGAGTGTTCTGGTAGGATAGTGTGTGTATACATTACAGACTAGAATGCTGGGAATTGTTTCGTACACCGCCATACGTGTGTACACTATTTTTTTTAAATTCCTCTTCACAAAAGTTTTTCAACTGTGGAAAGGAGTCGCCGCCGCTGTACAGGAAGGCGTCACATAAGCCTAGTAGATAAATTAATTATACATTCACCCCCCCCCCCCCTGGATTCTCTCCTGGTGTATAATACCAAACTTCTTACTTGTAAACACATGGCTGGTTTGGGAAGGTAGATATTTGAGAATAGCCTTGTCCTGTCCCATTTCTTAAGGGAAAACAAAACCAATTAAGAAAGAGCACATGAAGAACAGCAGAGAATAAAACAGAGTGTTCCTTGATTTGCAGTGAGCATATATATTTGCAGTTTCTAAGTAGGGAGACTAAAAAGGTTTTGGGAACTTGATCGTTCATAAGGAGTGTTATTGTGTGTTTTTTAAGGTCCGACAGAATTTTCCAGATTCATGCCCTTATATAGGTACCATTCACATTGCCCTTATATAGGCAGATAAATCAAGCCCTTATTAGGCATAGCCCATGCTACCCAAATACAGGCATGGCTACTTCCATCTGTTCACCAAACGTCACAACGATTTCTTGGAAAAACATCTTAAGCTGTTAGGGAACGTCCCCTGGCTTGAATATTGATTTCTTCAAGAACTCAGTTACTTTACAATGAACAACTATTCACCAGGGGTTCATTCATGATGTTCATATGCCCGACTTTATGTCAAACATGGCATTCCTAAACCCCCTCAAGGTATAAATATACCTTCACTTGCTATAGCAAGATACGGTGGTTCGGAGCAGTTTGAAGACCTACTTGCCCGACGTAGCTCGCTAAAGCAAGTACCGAAGGAAGCCGAGTCTCCAGGTGACGCACTGATCAGGAAGCTGCCCTTCTCTGTCGAGAATCCAGCTCTAGTGTTTCCGGCTCCCCTTGCAGTGTGTTGGGAAATCGAGTCCCGAGAAAGAGATACCAGACCTCCTTCATTCTAACAAGGTATGGGGCTGATAAGAATCTAGAGAAACGTTCGGCAGATTCTTGGCAAAGAACTTAAACCTATGCTATACTATACTTTCTTATTCCCTCGTACTAGACTTAGGTTAGGTACGTTGGGGGTAGGCTTATTTTAGAAGCACCAGTTGAGTATTTTAGTCTATTATTTATGTATGTATTTTTATATGGCTTAGAAACCATACAATGCTCTTACAGTATTATTTCATATTACTGTTTACGCTGTATGCATTATACTTTGGATTCTGCATAACGATTGTAGCAGTTCACCTCTCTTGCATGAGAAAGAAGACTGTTCAATAAACCCTTTTTATTGAAAACACCAGTCTCACTATTTCTCTGCAACTCTGTAGAAACAAAGCATGCACGATTGACTGAGTGAACTAGTTATCTATTGTTTCCACGACTCTGAGAGATATATTCTTATTCTTGGGAAACAAAGTTGTCATGTTTATGCGGTTGTCGGAAAAGAATCCCTTCTTGTGCATTCGAGAAAGTTTCTAATGACCTCTGAGTTAGCTGGCACACACACAATTAGGTTTAGTATATTCGATAGGGACCTATTGACATAAGTCCTACGTCAAATCTATAGGATATAATATTCCAGTGCGAAGAACCTATTGGGAATATAGGAACTACACTACATGGCGCCCAACGTTTGGTAAGGCACTAATTTAATGCTAGATACTAATGTAACTCAGTCGTACTTTTCTCAGAGACCCTTTTCCGGTAAAATACTCCAATAGACGTCTGGTATGGGTAAAGGGATAGTATCCGCCATAGCTGAGTAGGACGAAAAATCCTATGTATTTTGCTTTTTGGTTTGTTCAACGTTGAAGGATACAGTGTTCCAAAATATTGTGCACCTTATCTTTGTCTCCTTGAAAGTCGCTCTGCAGTTTATATTAAACAACAAGCATTTGCAATGCAATAGGTCTCGCATTAGGAAAGTTTGAGCTATTGGTATTGTAAATGACACATTTTTTATTTGTGTTGGTTTTGAAAAAAGCCAAATTAATAGCTTTGTCATTTACAATGCCAATAGTTATAACTTTTGTAAATGTGACACCTATAGCATTTGTAATGCAATATGTGTTGTATTTACGTGACTTAGATGTATTGATATTACAAATAACAATGGCTTATAATTTTTGTTTAATAATTAATACTTAAATAAAAGTTATTTTAATTTATAACGGCAATAGCTTAAACTTGGTGATAGTTAGAGGGAGGGGCGATAGATAGATGATAGAGTGACAGCGATAGAGTGAGTGAGGGCGATCGATAGAGTGATGGCGATAGAGAGTGATAGACAGATAGAGTGAGGGCGATAGATAGAAAGACAGATAGAGTAAGGGCGATAGATAGAGTGAGGGCGATAGATAGATTAAGGGCGATAGTGTAGTGTAGTTCCTATATTCCCAATAGGCTCTGCGCATTGTAATAACGTATACTATAGTTTAGACGTTGGTCTGAAGTCGACTAGGTCTCTATCGTATATATTACACTTAATTGTGAGTGCCAGCTAGCTCAGAGGTCACTAGAAACTTTCTCGAATTCACAAGAAGGGATTACTTTCTGACAACCGCATAAACATGACAACTGTGTTTCCCAAAAATAAGAAATCAATCTCTAGAGTCGCAGAAACAATAGATAGCTATTTTGCTCAGTCAATCGTGCATGCTTCGTTTTACCAGAGGTGCTTAGAAAATAGAGAGAAGGACGTTTTCAATAAAAGCATTTATTGAACAGTCTTCTTTCTCAAGCATAAGAAATGTACTGCTACAATCTTAATACTGGTTATAAAGTACAGAGTACATAATACGAACAGTATTATAAAGTAGTACTGTAAAAGCATGATATGGTTTCTAAAATACTTCAAGAAATGTAGTCAATTACTAGTCTGCGATCTGTGTCGGAATATGAACCTGTAGGACAGACGGGTGTTCGCCATCCTAGGGCCAACTCATAGCTGTCCAGCTTTAAAAATACTCACATGTGAACATGATCTGATAAATGTGTGGATGGGAATAACTGCACTTTTTGGCAGAGCTTATGAACGATTCATGGGGCAGCCAAAATTGCGTGGCAGAGGTGCTGTGGTTCACTGAGGCAGTATCCACAAGTACAAATACACAAGAGGCAGTAATGGTCAGTTAAACCAATCTCTCCATTTACATTCCTGGGCAGGTGAGGTGTGATTATATATACTATTGTGCACTCACTGCTAAATCTCCACATTCTTCTCCCACACAAGGAGCATTTGCAGCATAGGCAGTAACAACAGGGTTCTCTTGTGCACGGTAGATAGGGTGAGGGCGGTAGATAGGGTGAGGGCGATAGATAGGGTGAGGGCAATAGATAGGGTGAGGGTAATAGATGGATAGATAGATAGGGCGGTAGATAGGGTGAGGGCGGTAGATATGGTGAGGGCGGTAGATAGGGTGAGGGCGGTAGATAGGGTGAGGGCGATTGATAGGGTGAGGGCGATTGATAGGGTGAGGGCGATTGATAGGGTGAGGGCGATAGATAGGGTGAGGGCGATAGATAGGGTGAGGGCGGTAGATATGGTGAGGGCGGTAGATATGGTGAGGGCGGTAGATAGGGTGAGGGCGGTAGATAGGGTGAGGGAGATTGATAGGGTGAGGGCGATTGATAGGGTGAGGGCGATAGATGGGGTCAGGGCGGTAGATGGGGTGAGGGCGATAGATGGGGTGAGGGCGATAGAGTGAGGGAGATAGATAGATAGTGAGGGCGATAGATTGATAGAGTGAGGGGCGATAGAGAGATTGATAGTGAGGGGCGATAGAGAGATTGATAGTGAGGGGCGATAGAGAGATTGATAGAGTGAGGGGCGATAGAGAGATAGATTGATAGAGTGAGCGGCGACAGAGAGTTGAGGGTGATAAATAGTGTAATTATGTGACGTGTAATTATGTGGCACTGAGTGGTATTTGGAGTGTGTTACATTGAGTGCAGTGTAATTATGTGGCGTGTAACTATGTGGTACTGAGTGGTATTTGGTGTGTATGTTGCATGGAGTGCAGTGTAATTATGTGGCGTGTAACTATGTGGTACTGAGTGGTATTTGGTGTGTATGTTGCATGGAGTGCAGTGTAATTATGTGGCGTGTAATTATGTGGCACTGAGTGGTATTTGGATTGTATGTTGCGCTGAGTGCAGTGTAATTATGTGGCCTGTAATTATGTGTCACGAAGTGCTATTTGGAATGTATGTTGCGTTGAGCGCAGTGTAATTTTGTAGCATATAATTATGTGGCACTGAGTGGTATTATGAGGAGCGTATGTTGTATTCAGTAGAGTGTAATTGTGTGGCGTGTGATTGTGGCACTGAGTGGTATTGTTTGGAGTGTATGTTGAATTGTAATTATGTAGCATATAATTATGTGGCACTGAGTGGTATTGTGTGGAGTGTCAGCTGCATTCAGTAGAGTGTAATTTTGTGGTGTGTAATTATGTGGCACTGAGTGGTATTTGGAGTGTATGTTGCGTTGAGCGCAGTGTAATTATGTAGCATATAGTTATGCGGCACTGAGTGGTATTGTGTCGAGTGTATGTACTATTCAGTAGAGTGTAATTGTGTGGCGTGTAAATATGTGGCACTGAGTGGTATTGTTTGGAGTGTATGTTGCATTGAGTGCAGTGTAATTATGTGGCGTGTAACTATGTGGCACTGAGTGGTATTTGGAGTGTATGTTGCATGGAGTGCAGTGTAATTATGTGGCTTGTAAGAGTGTGGCAATGAGTAGTATTTGGAGTGTAGGTTGCATTGAGTGCAGTGTAATTATGTGGAGTGTAATTATGTGGCATATAGTTATGCAGCACTGAGTGGTATTGTGTGGAGTGTATGTAGTCTTCAGTAGAGTGTAATTTTGTGGCGTGTAAATATGTGGCACTGAGTGGTATTGTTTGGAGTGTATGTTGCATTGAGTGCAGTGTAATTATGTGGCGTGTAACTATGTGGCACTGAGTGGTATTTGGAGTGTATGTTGCATGGAGTGCAGTGTAATTATGTGGCTTGTAATTATGTGGCAATGAGTGGTATTTGGAGTGTATGTTGCATTGAGTGCAGTGTAATTATGTGGAGTGTAATTATGTGGCAATGAGTGGTATTTGGAATGTATGTTGCATTGAGTGCAGTGTTATTATGTGGCACTGAGTGGTATTTGGAGTGTATGTTGCATTGAGTGCAGTGTAATTATATGGCGTGCAACTATGTGGCACTGAGTGGTATTTGGAGTGTATGTTGCATTGAGTGCAGTGTAAATATGTAGCATATAATTATGTGGCACTGAGTGGTATTGAGTGGAGTGTGTGTTGCATTCATTAGAGTGTAATAATGTGGCACTGAGTGGTATTGTTTGTAGTGTATGTGGGGTGTTGGGGAGGGGGCTGGGGGTGCTAGAATAATGTAGGGGCAGGTGGCTGCCTCCCTGGCCTGCTCTTCTCGCTCTGGAAACTGCTGGCTGTCTTGTGTGCACAGTTACCTACAGCCCACCTTGGGGCGTACCTGGGAATGGGATATTCTCAGAAACTGCCCACAATGTGTAGCCCAATGCTTAGGGGGGTGGGGGCTTAGTCTAACGTGGGAGAGGATGTGGTGCTACGGCCAGAGCTGTTCACTTTGGAACTGGGAATCGAGTTCCAATCTCTGCCTCAGCTCAACATCCTGTGATTCTGGGCAAATCACTTTATCTCCCCTTGCCTATAAAAATAATATTAACATAAATTGAATGTGAATGTAACGGGTGTTCTTCCGGTCCAGCTCGCACTCCAGCTCACTCTGCCTGTGCAGCCTCGGGTGAGACAAGCTAGTGACGTCACCGGAGTGGAACGTGCTAGCTGTAGCGCTCTATGACCCCGGAGGTGCTGTCTGTGCAGAGAGAGTGCCTTTTCCAGGCTGCGGTTTGCAGCACTATACTTCAAAGCTTTGGGTCTTTTATGGCCGGAGGTAGCGCCCCAGGGGGGAGCACTGGCCTTTTCAATGCCGATCAAAGGCTCTTTGGTGAGGTGTGAGATTGGAGAGGGGGCCGAGGTGTCACTGTAAGGCCTGGTAGCTGCTAGATAATCAGCAGAGCTGGGGTCTGGGGATGGCAAGAAACATCCTCTCTGCCTATGGGGGCCTCGTGACACCAGCTGGGTTACTCACCCACCGAGGTGTTCCTTTCTTGCTTTAAAGCGTTCGATTTTTCTTGTGTGTTTTTTCAGCACTTTTATTTAGCGCGAACTCTATCGGAAGGTATTGCAGCGCTTTAAATGAACACTAGTTACATCACACAAGGTCACTTTTTTAAACAAGAAAAAAAAGCATTTTCAGAACTTATGAAGAATATTCCATTTGTGGAGTGCTGCAGTCGGGGCCAGAGCTGAATTTTAATCAGGGGGGGACTGCAGTTATAGACTGCAGTGTGTCTGTTATACTGACGGTATAAATCAAGGCGAGCCCGATTTGTGCCCGCAGGCACCGGCTCCCGACTGTCATGGCGGTCTGGAGGCAGCGGGAAAGGTCGGAGGTGCCAGGGAGAGGGGGCTGGACACTAACAGGAACGGAGGAACCAAGGAAGCAAGAAAGAGAGGGAAAGATGAGGGAGGAAAGGAAAGGAGAGGAGGAAGAAAGTAAGATGAGAAGAAAGGAGGAGGGGCGACGAGAGAAGAGAGGGATAAAAGGAGGAGGGGTTATGAGGGAGGAGAACAGAAGTGGATTGACAGAATAAAGACTAAGGAAATAAAGCACGAAAGCTAGAGAAAACAAAGGAAGCAGTAGAGGCAGGCATTCAGGGTGGAAGGAATAGCGGGGAAAGATCGATAGGGTAGAAAGAAGAGCATGGAAGGGAGCGGGGCGGGGCGGGGGAACGGCTTCCTTTGAAGTCTGATTGGGGGGGGGGGGCGGGGAAGCAGCTTCATTTGAAGTCTGATGCCGAGGCATGGTGTGGGATGTGGCTGGCGATGTGCACGCGCCTGGCTCACATGAACTGTATCGAATCCGCAGTTTGGGGAGCCTTTTCGGAAGCCTTACTATAATCTCGCCCATCATCCCTATGGGATGGATTAAACAAGACCTAAAAATGTCCCTAAATGGGGATAACAACACCGAAGCCGGGGGAGCTGCGACAGATCCAGCCGATGCAGCTTTTAACGTAACAGGTTTTAATGAATCCGACGAGGATGTTATAAGGATTCCGCTAAGTTTAAGGAAAGCCATCACTATAAAACTTATAAGAAACAGACTATCAGCAAGAGGTGATAGGGTAGTTTTTGTGATAGAGGCACATGAATATCATCAGACAGAGGTATTCTATTCATGGATATTCTTCCCGGAAGCAGATCCAAGAACAAAAGTGTTTCACTTCTACAAAGAATACGAACCATCAGAGGAATACATTCCTTTCGAGGATATTGAAATTCCACTAACTTACCAAGAGCAGGCGCTCTAGTTTAAAGGCGCCCTAAAACATATACATCACATTACCATGCTGGGTCTACTAGGTAGACCAGGAGTAACATGGCCGGTATTAGCCAGCTATACCCCACATCCTGCCATTGAAGAAATGTCAGATGCGTAACTATTAGTTCAACTGAAAGAACTACTCAAAATCTATAGACAATTGGTTCAATATGTCATGCAGACTTTCACAGTCCAACCAGCAATACTGATTCCACAATATCTCCCCCACCAGGGGATTACAAATAAAATTACACCACAGACTTTACACTCAGTCGTTGGTAAATTACCCGCAAAACAGAAACAAATTCTATTCTGGATAGCTCAAAAAATTACTCAAATCGAGGCAGTATTTCCTAATACTACCCCCCATGAGAAACGCAGAATTTTAATAATCTGTTTACCAATGGGGATCGCTCCACACCTGAAGGACTGCGTCACTTGGGGTACAGTCTTTGCTGCAATCTACACCAAAACACATGGTGTTCCATCTATGGCGGTAATACCGTACGTCTTGAAAAGATTCATAATGAATACGGGGCAGAGCCTGCTTTAAATCTTGGTATGAAATTACTGGAAGATTTTAAACAGGTCTCCACAATAATATCTAATATTAAAGGTGAAGCAGCATCTATGGCGATCCGCCAAAAGTAAAGGCAAGTTTGATGTAACTGAGCAACCACAAGAACTGGCCAGAATAATTGAAAAATCCTATGAACAATTAGGCAGAGACCGCTTAGGTGGAAAACCAGTGAAACCACAACTGTTAAAGTCCTAAAAAAGTCTTTACTAAAAACACTCCTACTACTTCTAAAAAGAAGTGGGAGAACAACAAACAAACTTATAAAGGGAAGCGTTCTCAGTCCAGAGGTAGGTCTCCTCAAAAGGAACCCTCTGAAAGGAGTATAACCTCAGGAATAGGGAAGAGTTGAGAAAACCTGATAGATATCAAGATACTGATACACGTTCCTCTCGTACCTTTCAGACTTCGTCACAGAAATCCAAAAGAAGAGGACGGTCAGAACACAAGGAAGAATGCGATAAGTCCCATCACGTTCAGAAAAATAAGAAAACTCAATTCACCAAAAAGAAGGTAGCAGATCTAAGAATAAAACATGCTGAGGATCTTGAGGCTACAACTCAATAACGGGGAATGGGCTCAGACAATGTTGGACAGTGCAGCAGGAGTCTCCATAGCTCCCAAGAACTTGAAGGATCATCTGGAGACAGTGGACTTGAATCAGTTCATTCAAGTTGACACTGCAGATAACAGGGTTAGTTCTCCCCATAAGTTATATGAAGTAACACTCTGGATGGAGGGGGACGTGCCAAGAGAAGTGAGAGCACTCTTTTGGGAGCGGCTTCCTAAGGGTTATGACATTCTACTAGCTGAAAAAGACTGGCCACCGCAATTTGTCAGGGAGTGCCCACATGACGAAGACATCATTATGCCAGCTTTCTCCGACCACATTCCAATTCATTTAAAATATACTTAGGCCTGGAAATGGGCAGTAGCCCAGGCTCCTGCATTATATAAAAATCATGTAGGATGGGATGAGGATTTTCCTCACCATAAAATCCAGTAAAAATATTAACCAACTGCACAAAGGCAGTTACTACAAACATATGATGATGAGGCATTATCATATGTCGATGACATCTATCTAACAGGCGATGACTTGTATAGGCATTTGAGCAGGGTGAATCCCATCATACTATTATTATTATTATTATTGAATTTTATACCGCGCACGGTTACCCTGAGGCATCCCAGCGCCTATAGAGACCAAGACTTGGCTTTGCCTCAGAAGGGTACAAATTCAATTTTAAGAAATCGAGAATTGCCCATTTAAACGTCCTTTTCCTAGGATATGAATTATCAAGTGAAGGCAAAAGCTTGGCAGCAAGCTTTCTAGAGAAATATGCGCTGCTCCAACCTCCAAAAACGCAGAAAAATCTACAGTCGATTCTAGGATTCTTAATTTTCGGAAGAACATACATTCTAAACTACGCAGAAAGGGTGAAACCGCTCTATGATTTAATCAAACCTGATTCCAAAACAGTAATTGGACACAAAAACACTGAAATTTTACGTTTCTTGCAAACAGACATGTTCGCAACAAAACCTTTACAAACACGCGTAAACGTACTCCATATAGTTGTCACGATCAGCCAGATTGACTAACCTGGATATCCGGTACAGCAGGAGCGAGGTCGAAGCAAACTTCCTTCCTCCCTGGATACGGTACTACAGTCGAATGCAAATGTGCACTCGCATATAGGACCCCACCCCGGGAAGGGGAAAAATGGATAAATAAAATATAAAGTTGTGGCAGCCAGAAACCATCTACCGGACTTGACAGCAGAAGAAACGCCAAACGTAGAGGTTGTAAATAAGGACCTGCAGAGGAATACAAGAGCAAGACAGTTACCTTGGGCCCTCCCACTCCCTGTCTTATTGTGTATGTGATAGTAGGAAGGGGCACTTACTCGATGAGGCTTCCACTCCACCCAACAGAAAAGAAGGCAAAATGGTAAAAATAAAGAAAAGAAAAAAGGATTTGCCCAGAATCCTTATATCAGGTAAGAAGTACACGACTTCTACAGTTCACTTCAGTAAAGTCACCAGCCGGTGAATAACACCAATCAGATCACATGGATCCAAAGCAGTTTCAAAAAGGAAAGTTCAAGTAAACACAAGGTTACAGAATCCGGAATCCGAGCCACTCAACAGCTCACTGTGAATCCACAAAATGTTCAGCAAGGTACCTTTGCCACAAAAAGAACGTCCAAAAAGGTTTTGCGCAAAAAATAAGAGGAATAGATTCAATAACACTCTTCTAACTAGCAACTGCTAGTACCTGTTCAATTGTCAAACTGCTGAGGCATCTAATGACTAATCAAGGCTCCACTGGAACCTCAGCTCACCCCACGGCTCAGCAGCTGATGTCCGTGTACCGCGTTCCTTACTTTCAGCGCGGTTCCTGACAGCACAGCTCCTGTCTCTCTCCAGCTCTCAGCGCGGCTCCCCGACGCTGCTCTCCACTGATCCCAGTGTGCTCCAAAACAAACTGTAACACGAGCGCGGAACAAGGTTTCCGCATCAGAAAAACACACTCCACGGTAAACACAGATCCAAGGCTCAATCCACGATACGAGGAAACTCAGGTGACAAGCACCATTGCGAGCGCGGAAAGAAAGTATATAGAAAACGGACTTCAGCAGGCAAGGACAGAGACAAGGGACTACATCAGGCATTCTGGGAGTTGTAGTGCTCTATGTGGCTACAGTCGTGACAATAGTGATCCGAATCATTCCAGGACAATGTGGATTCACATACTTAACCTTTAATGAAGGAGAAAAAGTACCAATAGCTTACAAATCACACTTGTACACACAAGCAGAAATGAAATTCACTTCTACAGAAAAAATTCTGACAGCGGTTGAAACTGCAGTAGCAAAAGAGAGAGCCCTCGCACAGGGGAAACGCATTATGTTTGTTACTCCTGTACCTGCCTTAAAAGCAGTGACAAAAGCGATCATTCCAAATGCTAATGTTTTACATCTGAGATGGATACAATGGGTTAATTCTCTTGCTGCAACAGACATTGAATACGTTTTTGACCCTTATTTGAAGACACACGCATTTCTACAATATGAACAAGAATGTACTCGGTCTACTGAAATTCTGCCTCTAGAAAAGTATGAATGTATAATTTATACTGACGGATCAGCCCAACCCGCTACGGGGGGTAAACAAGCTTATATAGCTGTGTGCGCGATCGTTAAAGGTCGCTGGCGCGATGGTAAATTCCGACCAATGGTCACTAAAACGCAATCTCTAGGAGATTGTACAGCTCAGCGAGCGGAGCTACAAGCATTCAAGATGGCGCTTGAAAATACTGATTGGGAATTCCCCACACTCATAGTGTACGATTCGTATTATTTTGTTCAATCTTACAATGAATACTTGCAGAACTGGATTCAAAATGGTTACAAAGATGCAAAAGATGGCACAATCAAGCATAAAATGGAACAAGTACTTCAGTTACGACAAGGACTACAAAACGCTCAGGTGATACATAATCTGAGTCATCAACGTGATGGTGTTCATGTTTCAGGGAATTCATTGGCTGATGAAGCTGCGAAGCCAGCTGTGCAAACGGCTTCCGTAGCTGCAATCACTCGTTCGAAAATGAAAATAGACAGCAAAAATAGACGGCGGCAGTGGTAAAACATTGCCGAAAGGCTTTCCACTCAAATACTCGTATATAACTGATGCGAATAATGTTCCTTTTGCTCAAATCCCTGGAGTGGGGGATAGAGTAAGTCCAAACATGGAACATAGATTAGGACTAATCATAGCAGCACATGAAGGGATTGCCTCTGCACACGCAGGTGTTTCCACCACAGTGTCATTATTAAAACAGCCATACGGGTGGCCGCGCATGAGGAAACCTACCAGAAACTGTTTTGAAATGTGAAATCTGCCAGAAGACGAAAGTGTCTACAGTGAAACGTCCTGCTCAGACGCCCCTATTTATTTCAGATAAACCATTAGCTTGCGTTTACCTGGACCACTGCGGTCCCTTACAGAGGGATGGTAACTATAAATATATCATGGTCGCAGTGGATTCGTGTTCAAGATTCATTTGGATGTGGCCTCAGCGCTCGGCTGACGCTCAAACTGTTATAAAAGATTTGTGAGTCTTTATCGGCACATAAGCAGTCGGCACGCTACATTCTGACCAGGGTCCTGCGTTTAGCTCTCAAGCTTACAAGGAGGCCATGGCCAAATTCGGCGTTGCATTGCGGCACTCTAGTCCATTTCATCCTGAGGGAAATTCGGTAGTGGAGAGAAAAAAACAGAACATAACGCAATGTATAACAGCTAGGGTATTAGGCTCAGGTGACAGGTGGGTAAAACATCTAATAAGTGTCCAACGTAGTCTTAACAATCTGCCAAGAAGTTCTCTAGGAGTTATAACTCCATATGAAGTCCTTTTTGGAACCAGAATGATATTTTCGGATCTCGATTGTCAGACTTCAGTGGTAGAACAAAAACCCTTTGATATCAAAGACCGTTTGGCTGTTTTGCAGGACTTAAATGAAATAAGAACGAACTCAGTAACGTGCTCTGAAGCCAACAACCACTGAAGAGAAACCGACCGTACCAGCAAGGCCTGTCTGGATTCCTAAGCTTGGGGATCTAATCAGAGAAAAGATCGCAGACAAGAAGGAATTTGGGCCTTCTTACAGACAACCAGTACCTGTCCTAGCAATCCACTGATCGAGAACAGTATTACTGTCGCCCCTTGCTGGTAAAAAGGAGAACAGGTTTGTGTCCATCGACCTGGTCAAACCACATTATGTGGCCGATCATAAGCAGTAGGACAAGTGGACTCGGACAATGTAGCAGACACCTTAATATGGCTACTATCCAAGAGGTTCAAACCGCTAGACTCATCACCTTTGAAGAATCTGTAGTGCGTAAAGGACTATGCAATACAGCCATGGAACTTGTATCTCTTGAGACCCAAATAACAGTTCGTCAAGAAACACCTGTCTACAATGAAGTAACAAGTGAACAAGTGGTTCCAGTGATTTCAACGAATCCTGATGCAATCCCTACAATTGACAGAACTGCCTCTGGCTATTTCATTAACTTTGATACGTTTTCCGAGGATCCCAGCGAACCTGAAATGACACCAGCGAAAAGAGCTTTGAAAGAACAAGCGACAGACCTTTTTCATCACTTGGAAAAAACGAATCTGGTTTCACCATGGATTGAACTGTGAATTGTGTTGGGTGTGCTTTTTCTTCTACTTTGGTTGACTCTTGTAATAACTTTGGGAATGCTGATAAATGGAAGATATGTTAAAAAGGTCACAGCATGTAAGAACATCAACTTACTCCTCAAGCCTCACAAATCATCTCTTCGTGAACAAAGAGACTTATCATCAGCGAACATCGTAGCCGTTCCTATACCTGGTGGTATACCTTGGGACAGAACTGAATATGACATTTTTGGTCCGGCGTTGTGTTGAAGATTCCACACCAGTTCAAGATTTCCTTGAATGACTTTGTTTCATCTAGTACCTTTTCTGATTGGGACTTTTGAAACCGTTAATAATATGATGTCAGACTTAGAAATGTCTGCTGTATTTATAAATCATGAATATTTAGTAGGTTCATCAGATTATGAACAAATGTATTGTTATAATCACTATGATTATCATTTCTTGCACAAATCTGCACATGCTAGAAATGTACTGATGTATAAACAATGGGAACCTTGTCAGACGCCACCAAAGGGTAGCTCAAAAACCTTTTATGGGAAATTTCCATACTTTTCAGGTTTTAATGTATCCAATCCAGAATCATTTTACTTTAAAAATGTTAATAGGACAGGAATGAATTGTATGTTGACAAATACCAAGCAAATTTATTCTGCGGCCTTTTATGCTTAGCTGTCTTAGTTAGGTTTCGGCTTTTGGTAAGACAACATTGAGACAAAAACTGTCTGGGGCACAAAAGACTGGCAAGTGCAGGGATTGGAAACCTTATTTAGAGCTTGTACCATCCCAGAGCAAATAATGTTTTTGAATGACACTGTCCAACAGAAATCTTGTCTTGGGTTAGCCAAAATAAGAGATAAACAAACCGTCCATACCTACACCTACAGCTGATAGCAGTAACACTTCAGAGAGGGAGGTCGACGTACATACTATTTTGCTTCACAACAGAAAAGATCCAGATTGGAAAAAATGGTTAATCTGACCCACAGACACAAACAACTGTCAAGATAGATTCCTGAATATGACACAATGGTTCACATTCACTAGGCCAGATCCAAGATATGTTCAGAGAGACATCCAGGAATAGTAAGAACATACAGTGTAGGGAAACTGTACCTTGAGTGGCTACACAAATCTATACTAAAGGATGTAAAACTACACTTATCTTTACTTAAAGATGGCGCTGATCTAAGGGACTTCTTGCAAGGACCTACTAAACTGCATCAGAAATGTTTTATATATGCCGGTATCTATGCATTGTATAATGAAGCATGGAAGATTACGCAAGCAGAGACTGCAGAACGAATACGAGAAATTTATTGTATTAATTTAGAGAAATCTCTCTCTGTAGTTGACAATGGGTTAACGACTCTGTAATCCAGGATATATTCTTTGGGCAGCATAGTTTCCTCTGCCATAGACATAATGGAACAGGACTTGGTCATGCTGCAACATGGTCAGTCGCAATTACGTTCTATCATGCAATTAGGCTGGACGTGGCCAAACCTTCATTCAGGCTATGTGCCTTGGTGTCTAATCAACACTACGTCACTGTTTTCAGAATTTAAACTCACTGAAAACTGATCAAACTGGCACAGAGAGGAGCAGACTACGGTGCTGAGCATTGAAAAACTGGATAGATTGCCATTTACAGTCGCTAAAAAGCCAGCCATTAAATGGGTAATACACAGAGAAATCATTCTGCCGGTTACAATTTTCCATTTTCAGTATTACTTAAAACACATACCAGCATGGCACATATGAAAGGTTGAGTAAAGAATACATCAAGACATCTTGGGAATTACCATACACACACAAATGTTGGAGTGAGGGAAGAGAAGTTTTTCTTAGTGGTAAAAATTGCGAAAACGCACTAAGCGGTTCTCTCCTTTGTCAGGGTATTAATTTACACCAGGCCTGCGATGATTCATTGAACAACTAATCCTACCACCTGCAAGGCTCACCAGCTGCAGTGATTGATCCAATTTTTTGGCAACTTTCTAATGGAAGTTACATTATGTTGAATGATCACAGCTGCTGTGGCATGTTGCCAGGTTTAACCTATTTCATAACTGTGTTCAGCCAGGGTCACTTGCTGTATGCAAGTATTATTTCCAAAAACCAAGACAGACCGGGAGTCGCCTTTATGGCCTTCACTGAACATCTCTTCTATACGAATTGATACTTTAAGCAGAATTAAAGCCATTCTTTTACAGAAAACTGTGCCACTGACCTCAGCCAAAGAGACCTATGATCTGCAAGTCGCAAGGACTTCTGCAGAGATACATGCCCTCTTAACTACAAATTGCCCTATACATTTCTCTGAAATGTTAAGTCTTATCTTAAACATTTGTGATACGAGTGGTATTGTACATGTGTTTAAGCAGTTTTTTCGGGACTATTAGCACCCATTGAAGCAGTCCTAGGAATATTTCCAAACTTTGTGCACTCTGTTTTTCCGGATTGCCTCTCGTTCTAGGACTCGCAGCAGAAATACTTTTTTTTGCTCCTACTGCTTCGATATGGCAAGTCAAATCACCAGCGATACCCAGTTCACCGTGGAGAACACTCTACTGGCGATGAAGTGTTGTGAGCTTATTGTCCAAATTTTGGGATTAACTTGTTTAATGGAAATTAAATACCACATGGTTTTTGTCATTCAGACCAATCTAGCAAGATTGCATCTTACCTGTTCTACGATGCCTGCTATGTGGAGAAGAATACGTGTTAAGCACCTGTCTCACGCTCCCATCAGTCATGCCAATGGATGTTGATACTTTGCTGGACCCGGTAAAGGCCCATGCGCACTGTTGGCCCCAACGGCTACCGATTCTGATGACGACATTAATTGAGATCTCACAGACTCAAAATGCTACTGCTGAGATACGAGAGGAAACAGGCACACAGGTACCTTTCAATTTGAACATTGCTAATGCGACTAACGCTGACGGCGATGCTTCACATCTATGTGCGATTGATCTTCCTAACAAGGTAATCCAACTTTCACCTACAATGCTAGACAAATTCTTTACAGATTTAGAAGATTTGATATTTTCTCCAAACAATAACACTGACTTTTGATTTTGCACACAGTGCTCTGAGAGGCTCTGAATTCGACCTTCATTTTTCAAATCAAAGTTCTAACTTTGGAACTCTTTTTCCTATGATTAATTTTTGTTTTCCAAATATGTATTTTTTCCTTTTTTGGCACAAAGTAATCTGCTTAAAGTAGAACTATTCATAGAGAACTAGAATTCTTTGAAAACTTCCAGAGACCATATTTGACCTTGTTTACATTCAAACAGTTTATATAATCTGCCATGGAATGGTCTCGACTTTTTCTTCTGTATTTAAGAGCCATTTCCTAAATGTATTTTCGTGATTTATTCGGATAGCATTTTCAAATGTCAAACTATATGCTTTGAATGAAACATTGCTTTAAATGCGTACAGCACAAATTCTCTTTTCGTGTATCACCAGTACCAATGCATTTTTATGTATTTTGGGTGCGTTTTAACACATCATATTTAGATATGTTTAACATGTTTAGAACTTAGTAATGTCGTACATAAGAAAGTGGAGTGGGTGTTGTGTGGCGTTTTAGGTTCCGACTGAATTTTCCTGATTCATGCCCTTATATAGGTACAATTCACATTGCTCTTATATAGGCATAGAAATCAAGCCCTTATTTAGGCATAGCCCATGCTACCCAAATACAGGCATGGCTATTTCCATCCGTTCACCAAACGTCACAACAATGTCTTGGAAAACCAGCTTAAGCCATTCGGGAACTTCCCCTTGTTTGAATATTGATTTCACCAAGATCTGTCAAGAAGGTACCTGAATTCCTCTGATTCCGTGGGAGCAGCAGACGTGAAGGATGAATATCTTCAGAAGAGTA
Source organism: Lissotriton vulgaris (assembly GCF_964263255.1). Lineage (NCBI taxonomy): Eukaryota > Metazoa > Chordata > Amphibia > Caudata > Salamandridae > Lissotriton > Lissotriton vulgaris. Next base: position 207,024,184 of record NC_141688.1, on the reverse strand, counting down.
TTTCCCAACTCCCCCACACCCCTAGACCCAGAGAACTCTAAGTCCAGGAATGAAAGGGGAAGTGGATAGACAAAAAGAGAGACTGCCACACTGGTGCCTTCTAGACTCTTCTAAACTGGTCAAGTCGCACCTAGAACAGTAAGCACAACATTACTACAGTTCTACACATGCTTGGCTTTTCATACTACTCTTGTTTTATTCCCATTGCCTACCTTATGAATGTGTGGAATTTGCTGCTCTCTAATATAATTTTCTTGTGTTGAAATATAGTCTCTTTTCAGGAATGAAGCTACACAAGTGGAGTTCCAGGGCTAGTACTCCAGACTGGAATGTTACAGGTGGTATACAACTGTATCTATTTTATGCATAGAATAAGATACCCCTATATACTTGGCATTAGTTGACTGGAGGCTGGGTTGAAGTTATGGAAGAATAACCCTACTGAATATGTCCTCAGCATAAGCTTCTTCTCATTTGCCCAGTATGGAAAACCAATTACTCAAACTGTTCTCCTTAGACAGAGTTCAAATACAGTTCAGCTCCGCAATGAATGTTGATAGTTCAAAGAGTAAGAAGACTGGAATGCAGAATCTCAGACATTACTTCTCAGACGATATTCACAGGAAACGAAGTCTCTTACCGCAGAAGCTGTGTCAATGATAACGAGGACAGAAACTCCTACCAGGTGCTGACTGAGAGAGAGGATACTCTTAAGCGCTGTCTTCCGAATTCCTCAGCAAGCCGCCGAGAAAATATGCAGACGAGACTAAAGCTGCTACGAAGGATTATCAGATTCTGCAGGACTGAAGAATAGGAGCAGTAAACAGTTCCTAAGCTCCTAATACTTGCGGAGGAAAATTATCAAACAGATTGCGGAATTACCAGACGCGTGCGGCAGAGCGCGTCTAACTGCCAGAAAATCACAGTTGAAGTGCGCAGAAGATTGCGCGAGCAGTCACGAAATGGCCGCCTGCAATAACCACTAGAGCGCTGACCTAATGAAGTAGAGGCACAACCAGGAACCACTAAGGGAATGACCTTGCCCCAGTTCGCACTTCCCTTTGTAACCAACTCCAGATAGGAAACGTGGTATTTACAGCATGATGCATAGTAAATCTAGGACCTGAAGGAACAGTCTTGTTGTGGGCTAATCGGGATCTGACAGTATCTCAGTTACTTTACAATGAACAACTATTCCCCAAGGGTTCATTCATGACGTTGATATGCCCGACTTTACGTCAAACATGGCATTCCTAAACACCTTCAAGGTATAAATATACCTTCACTTGCTATAGCAAGATACGGTGTTTCAGAGCAGTTCGAAGACCTACTTGCCCGATGCAGCTTGCTACAGCAAGTACCGAAGGAAGCTGACTCTCCAGCTGACGTGCTGATCAGGAAGCTGCCCTTCTCTGCCGAGAATCCAGCTCCAGTGTTTCCAGCTCCCCTTGCGGGGTGTTGTAAAATCGAGTCCCCAGAAAGAGATACCAGACCTCCTTCATTCTAACAAGCTATGGGGCTGATAAGTACCTAGAGAAACCTTCGGTAGATTCTTGGCAAATTACTTAAATCTATGCTACACAATACTTACTTCTTCCCTCGTACTAGACTTAGGTTAGGTACATTGGGGTAGGCATATTTTAGAAGCACCTGTTAAGTATTTTAGTCTGTTATTTATGAGAGATATATTCTTGTTCTTGAGAAACAAAGTTGTCATGTTTATGCGGTTGGCAGAAACTAATCCCTTCTTGTTCATTCGAGATAGTTTCTAGTGACCTCTGAGTTACCTGGCACACACACAATTAAGTTTAGTATATTCAATAGAGACCTATTGACATAAGTCCTACGTCAAATCTATAGGCTATAAATTTTTCCAATGTGCAGAGACTATTGGGAATATAGGAACTACACTACAGTGTGTGTGTGTGTGTGTGTGTGTGTGTGCCAGAGAAATTCACATTTACAGAAGACCTTCTCAAATTTGTCTGATATATGGTCTGATGGTACTTCAGGACATAAAGATATCTAATGTTACTCCACCATAATTATTATACCCTTGTGCTTCTAGCTATCCCTGCTTCTTAAAAGTGTTCCATCCTACAAGCAGTGCTTTAAAAGGGCACTTGAAAGCAACTCATGCTCTGGGGATTATTGTTTTATTGTAAAGAGGCCAAAGCTTTTGCTAAATAATACTTGCATGATCTTGGCCTCAATTAAACAAAATCCATGGTATTAGTCTAATATTACAAATGGCATGATTAACTTCTCTATTATGATCTATCATACAATACAATAGTTATGAAAACACCAACTGCATGATTTGTAGACTATAAGACCTCATTTTATGGTGTGAAAATAGGGTTGCTTTGAGCGTAGTTACAACAGTGAGAATTTCTGCCGAAGTGGAGTACTTAGCCAAAAATAAAAAAAGTAGTTCCCTAAAAGTGAACCGAGGAGGGCTACAAGTCAACAAATCAAAAGGGGTTGTAAAGAGTGTATGCTGCAAGGGAGGGACAATCCTAGGAAGAGGATAGCAGCCCATCGAATAAGGAGCAAGCATATGAGAGTGACAAATTCAACCAATGGTAAACAGGGGGCCGGCTGTAAGCTAACTGTTGGTAACAAAAGATATATTCACCAATGTGCTTGCACTATATGGTAGGCAAGAACAAAAGAAATATGAACACTGTGGCTCTATCTAGGACTCTGGGTGTATGTGAGCCTATGAGCAACTTTAAGCTACAGGCTCAGCCAAAGGTTAAAGTATTGTCTCGTGAGGTCGATCAAGAAGAATAGAAGGGGTCAAAGGAAGGAGAATATGTATTACTGAGCTATGAGCAGACAGTCATTCTACCATATTTGCCTGAATCATTTGAGAAGAGATAATGGATAACGTATTTGCTATTGTAGTTTAGGTCGATGTTGAGCTTGCACTTCGGTTCGAAATGATTGTCTCGCCTGTGTGCTTCATTTCAAGGTAAACAAGATCACTTCATATTTATTTGACTTCAGGTTGTAGGCAGCTACTATTACAGTTGTTTATGAAGCTCAATATACGTATGTGAACAGATCAAAGTTTTTGTTTTAAATTTTAAAAATATATTGATGACCGGGATAGTGGCCAAATTTATTGGAAATTGTGCTTAGATGTTTATCATTGCAGCGTTGATTATCTTTATACTTATAAGTGTGTTTTTACACTTGGAGAAATGTATCACTGCTACTAGTTTCTGTATATTAAGACTTAATCACTGTTTAGATTGTTTTGTTTTATTTACTTTACTGGTATTTATCATTTCTAACTTATTTTTTCCTTTTTAAGTCTCGCTGAGTCATCGCGCATGCGCTGATCGGAGAAACATTTAGTAGGGGCTTTGGGAAGTGCTCTCACAGCGGTGACCAGCTTGCTAGAACGCGCACAAGCACGTGCGCCAGTGCGCACACATCCTTTGCGTGTTTAAGCGCGTCATCGCGATCACTTTCGCTTTCCAAGCAATCGCGATCACTTTCGTTTTTTTAATTTGTTTTACGAGCGCGGCAACTTCGAGAGTACCCTTGTGACTGACCGACCCCTCACTTCAGCCTGGCCAGGCACACAGATTCCCAGCTAATAGTCATTTCCTAACTCCACGAGGACTTACTAACACCATGAAGCAGGCTTTAAGGGCGGAGTGGGGACTAGGCTGGCTGCCACAATCTAAAATAGTGAGATCTCAGACTCCCCTCTTCGCCCCCCAATTCATCATGTTTTATTCTAAATAGCACGGCATTTCATATCTTGGGCAGACATGCGTCATTAGCTCTGGCGTCCTCGTCATTTCTGCACAGCCCTGGGTTGTCACATGAGAGTCTACGTTTGAAAAGAAAAATGGCTTCTGCTTTGGATAGCGCTTATGGTCACAACCTACTTACCTCGCGACGCTGCTTTCAGACTTGTGTGTTTGTGTTACTCATCATAAACCAATTTATGTAATTTAGCCACCAGAATGGGGCATTCTGTATTAGCGGTACAAAAGGGGGTGGTGATGGACGGAGCATCTGAACCAATCAAACACTCACATCCAGTCAACAGATCTGGGTTTGATCCATCTTAACCTTCTTTAGCCCACTCAGCCTCCCCAGTTCAGACATGGCCATATGCAAATCAGTCTGACCCTGTGCCTCATGGGAACAGTCCAGCCCGAACTGCCAAGTCATGCCTTCTCTGGACCGGAAACAAGCTTCTGAGGACCGGTTTCTGGCATTTCAGCCGTCTTCAGCCCGGCTTGCTTGAATCCAGTGGGAAAGTGAGCATGGGACTCACGTCTGAGCATACCCTGCCATCTTATGGCGAACAAAGCGGTACAAAAAAGGGGGTGGTGATGGACAGAGCATCTGAACCAATCAAACACTCACACCCAGTCAACAGATCTGGGTTTGACCCATCACCGTTCTTTAACCCACTCAGCCACCCCGGTTCAGACATGGCCAAATGCAAATCAGTCTGACCCTGTGCCTCATGGGCACAGTCCAGCCCGAACTGCCAAGTCATGCCTTCCCTGGACCGGAAACAAGCTTCTGAGGACCGGTTTCTGGCATTTCAGCCGTCTTCAGCCCAGCTAGCTTGAATCCAGTGGCAAAGAATACCCTGCCAACTTATGGCGAACAAAGCAGTACAAAAGGGGGGTGGTGATGGACGGAGCATCTGAACCAATCAAACACTCACATCCAGTCAACAGATCTGGGTTTGATCCATCACCGTTCTTTAGCCCACTCTACGTTTGAAAAGAAAAATGGCTTCTGCTTTGGATAGCGCTTATGGTCTCAACCTACTTACCTCGCGACGCTGGTTTCAGACTTTTGTGTTTGTTACTCATCATAAACCAATTTATGTAATTTAGCCACCAGATGGGATATTCTGTAATAGCGACACAAGCTACCTATATTTTGTTCAGGTGTTCTCTCGGGGGAGGGGGTGCTAAAGAGAAGCTGCTACTGCGCCCCAGACCCATAAATACTTGATAGCTGCTAGTGATGGCTCACATTTTGCTATTGTTGGTTTACGTTTGGCCTCTTCAAAGTCTGCATTATTAGCACCCCCCATGTTAATTACCTAGCACCACTTTCACCGAACCCACACTCTACTCCCAAACTCCCTAGACTCCATGTTGTTTATTTTTGCGCGTGTACGTGCCGCTCCTCAGCTCCGTCCTTTACACCGCGTATTCCATGCGTGTCCAACAAACACAACCCGAAAAGGGCCCGCTCCCATGGGGCCTCTGGGACCGCAGGATAAAGCAGCAGCTGTTTGGCAACACGTCTCACCCCAAAACAGCAACTGTGATGTGACTGCATTCCACTGAATATGCAGATCTCATTCTGTGGCGGGGAAACAAAAGGATCGGCTTCCCAGAAGACTGTGACAGCCATGTAAATGTGCCATGGCTTCAATGTGGGCAAGAAATACCAGGCTTTTGACATGGCACACAACCACACATACACACAACCACACACCCACATAACTACACACACAACCACACACAACCATACACACACACACAACCATACACACACACACAACCATACACACACACACAACCATACACACACAACCACACACCCACAACCACACACCCACAACCACACACCCACACACCCACACACCCACAACCACACACCCACAACCACACACCCACACACCCACCCACAACCATACATCCACAACCATACACCCACAACCACACACCCAACCACACGCACAATCACACCCACACACCCAACCACACGCACAATCACACCCACACCGCACCCACACTCGCAACCACACACATAACCACACACACAACCACACACAGCCACACACACTTACAACCACACACATACACACAACCACTGGGATAGCCAATAGATCTCGCCCTAGGGACCTTTATAAGTGTTCAGCCACGCAACAGTTGATCTGGTTGCACCAAGCATAACTAAATACTTAGAAGGTCCCAAAAGCGAGACCTATTGGCTATGCCAATGCTTGTTCTACTTGCTATGGATTATGTCTTTACAAAGTTTTTAGCCTTTGTAATTAGCAGGTTTTCCACAAGTAGAAGGTCCTCCTTTTTGTTTGTTGTCTAATTGTCTTCTAATGATTTTAGTTAATTGTAAGAATTCTGCATGTCTATATGGTCACCCTTGATTTTTGCCTTTGCTGGGTTTTTTTTTGTGTGTGAGCTTTAGAACATTGGTCATTTTTACCCCTGTGGTACTTACCAATCCTTAAAATATCGTTAAATTGACATGCTCCTGAAATTCTGTATTGTAAGGTGTAAAAAGTGCACACACGGCCTGGAAGTTAGATGTCGCCTGTGGCTTGAAGTATTTATTCTGCCATCCACTAGTGTGGCAAGGTAGACTTTGCTACAGGCCTGCCATAACGTGACTTCTGGAGTTTAAATTTAAAGTAGGATTTGTTAAAATAACACTTTTGGCAGATATAAACCTACATTTTATATATTAGTTAGTCACCCCTATGTAAGTCTTGTAGCCTACAAAGTAGAGTGCATGGTAAAAGTGGGACATGTAAAAAATGTATATTACCTTGTTGCTACAGTGACAAGGCACTAAAAGCTATTTTCACTGTGACACTATGTAAAAAATCAGAGTACAGATTACATACCTAAAATTGTATATCCAAAATGCGACCAGCTTAATAAATAATTAAACAACTGTTTTTAAGTTATTAACAATCAATTAAATGATGAAGTTGGCTTCGAATAAATATTTAGGAAAAGTAACTTTTAGAATGATACTCTTTCCCTGCCTGCAGTGTCAAACATAATTAAGACAATTTTTGTAGATTTCCTTCCTGAGTGCTGAAGAACCTAACCTTTGTCCTACCAGACTACAATCTCTGTGTATGTTGTGCGTACATACAGTGCCTTTCTAAAACTGGATTTTAGCTCTAGATGTGGGAGGAAACTATGATTACCACAGTACATGCCCACCCTTCTCCCCCCGCCACTCTTACAGCCCTGATAGCCCAAGTTTTGTGTGGCTGAAGACTTTGGCCATCTTGAAAATGTCCTGAAACGTGGCATTTGGGCCTGTTTGCAGCAAGGGAAACAGGAACTACTGTGAAAGTCGGTAGGGTAAGGCCTGGGAACTTTACCCCATTGGTTAGGCATGCCCAGGAGTCACTCCCACCCAGAAGCTGTTAATATGCATAAATGTGGCACCTCGAGGCTCCCATTTCAGAACAGTGTCTGGGACTGAGGAAGAACAGAAGAGGACTGGACCTGCTGTCTGAAGTCAGAAGGTAAAATCTTGGTAGATGTATCCTACCAGTGCTCCATCGTGGTCTGCCTAAAATTACAATTGTGTCTTTGTATACCATGACCATTTACTATCATTGGTGCTCGGTGCTTTTGGGCACAAATTCTACTTTTTAAAATCCTCTCTCTGGTTCCCTTTATTCGATTTTTGTCATCTTGGTGCAATTTTGTTTATTAAATGTCACTCTGTTTCTAATTCGGTTTGTAATTTTCATTGGGCAGTCGCCCACCCCAAATAATAACCCAGTGTCTTACATTAATCAACAAGGAATTGTTTACAGTTTGAACTTGTAAACCCAAAGAAAGAGCAGTTCTCTTGCAGTTGGGTGTCAAAAGTCCTACTAATTGGAATGTGCTGCCATTTACTTTTTATTGCTAGACTACTTCTAGGTAAATACATAAAATATATATTTTTGCTTGAGTGTTTCTCAATGGACAGTTGCATCAAGTAGGGTAAGCAAGATGGTATCAGTGGTTAGTAGCTTCCTGAAGGGGTCTTAAGTCCTGCATTAGATCTGGTCTGGGATCATTTCGAGCGAGTTAATTACTACTTTGGCTAATTTGACAATAGCTTCGATCACTCGGCAGATGTTTTGCAGGGGTAGAATTCTGCATTTTGTGAAGCTTGATCCAGCATTGAGCCTCCATGACTGTGTGGAGAAGGTCACAGCACCGAGCACAAAATCAAAGACTTAAAGCTACAAGAGAGAGCAAGTTCACACGGAGCTACTAAGCCTTTCCTTTTACACTTAATTTTGAACACAATTTGTCAACCTTGCTTATGCATCCAGGCAGACAGACCCCAAATAGTAAATTATTTCTGTTCTGTTTTATTGTAGGCAGTCACAGAGACAGAAAGAGTGAATTATTGGAGACTTCTCCTTTGTAGTTATTGAAAAAGTAGTCACTTTGCGGCCACATCTGAGCTCTGAGGGATCATGTAAAAGGCTAATTTGCAGGTGAGGATACATGTGGCACATTCTCTCATACAAAGGCTCTTGAAAAAAGAGTCGCTTATTGAGCTCCTGAAATGTCTATGTCACTTGTACCTTGCATAGTGTAGAACTTAATTGATCTTAGATGCTAAAAGATTGATTATTTGTACAGTTGTGTTGTAGTCGCTTATCCTCTGGTGCTCGAGTCTGTGTCTGTCGTTTGGAGCTAATGGAATATTCTTGCGGTTGACAGCCTAGCCCCCATGTGAAGGAGCTTGAGTGTTGTCCTTTGTGCTCTGTGCATCCCCGCTGTGTCCTTTTGTTGAAAAGGGGGGGTAACAAAAAGAAGAATACCGAATTTTTAGTCCTTGCTGTATTTTTGTCATCTACAAGCATGCTTTGCAGCAAATAAGTATTTATGTGTTGATTACTTAAAATCATTACAATCAGCAAAGCACATATACAAAATAAAAAATTAGATTAAAAAAAATACAGCTATAGTGTACATTTATATCCAACTAAAAATCTACAACTAAGCCCTAAAATAGTTTATTTGACTGCAAATAATCAGCTTGCAAAAATAAAGTGCATTGTGCCAGCAGCTATAATTTACAGTAGACTATGCATTACTCTAAGAAAGACTTTTAAAAAATGGGAATTGCAAAGGTAAAGAAAGCCCAATAAAATAACATTTAAGACCGCTTTAGCAATAAAGTGCAATTGTGCTAGTAAACTTTTAGCAGCAGAAACTAAAGTACCTTGTGCTGGCAGCTAAAGTTGTCAATATACCAAAAAACTTTAGATTAGTGAAAGATACATAAAAAACAACTAACCATAGTAAAATTGCATTAGGAAGGGCATTAGCAATAAAGTGAATTTGTAGTAATAGACTTTAGCAACAAGAATAAAATGCTTAGTGCTGGCAACTTTGATTTACAATATACCATACATCAATCTAAAAGATACTTTATAACAATGTAGGCAGAGACACGGAGGAAGAAATCGTAGTAGAATACAATTGTGTAAACCGCGGAGATTGTATGTGTTTTTCGCTAAGCAGACTTTAACTGTTTTGATTTAAAGGATGCCAGCACTATCCCTAAGAACATTTAATAGCAATATAACAAACCGCATCAGTATACTTGGTCTATCAAACCCTAACGACTATGGTTTAAAAACCGTACTTATAAACCAAAGAAATACATTGTAGCTTTTTAAATAATTTTAGTATCGTAAATATCTTCACTTCAATCGTCAATATTACAAAGTTTATTTTCCACTATAAAAATAAATGTAACAAATCAGGAAATAAGACGGGTGGTGGCTCCATTTAGACATAAGATGATTGTGTTTCTACAAGATCTTGCCCCCAATTCATTAAAAATAGACTTTAATATCGTTTTCCGCTCTTCTAGCAATTTGGGGCATAAAGTTACTATATGCACTATGATTTCCTCACAGGAACCACATAACCTACGCAATTTAGAGGGCCACTTGCAGCAGTATTAAGAATGAAAATATATGTGGGTTTGGTATTTTATGTGTGCAATAGCAAAAAAAAAAGTAGAATATGTTTCTATTATGCCTCACAAAGTCCCAAGCACACAGAGACTTTGTTTTAGGAGACCGGATAGGCTACACAAGAAAATATGAAGCGACTATGTGCTTTTCGTGAGATCTAATTTCTTTGTGTGCCTCAGTTATACAACTGGCATGTTTAGATTGCGGAACAATTTTCATTTCCAACCCTTAGCAAAGCTCTAAATGAGATTCAGGGCACAGCTGCTGATAGTTCTTGCCAGTAGTGGCAGATGTGCAATGTGTGTTTTTTACAGAATTTTATCAAATACTGTGTTATTTATATCACCTACGACAGACTCCACCAATCTGCAGCACCACAAGGATTCGATAAAGATGTGACAGTGTTATTTATATCTCCTAAGACAGACTCCACCTGTCCTCTACAGCACCTCAAGGAGTGAAAGAACATTTACACTCGGTGTTAGTTCTCAACCACAACAGACTCCACCAGTCCTCAGCAGCACCACAAGCAGTCTATGAACATATACTCACAATGTTATTTAGATCTACTAAGACAGACTCCACTAATCTACAGCACCACAAGGAGTGAAAGAACATATACACTCAGTGTTAGTTATCAACCACAACAGACTCTACCAGTCATCAGCACCACCACAGGGGGTCGATGAACATACACACACAGTGTGATTTGTCACCTAAGACGGACTCCGTGTGGGAGGGATGGGCTGAAATAGAAACTAGGAGGCTTGATTGGTTTATCAATGGTTGTGGTTTATTGCAGAAACAGTCAAAAAACGATATTTTAGGAACTTGACTCTGCCTTTTCCGATGTTGCTGGTGAATTTTCTTCATTGGATTATGCAGTCTTCGAGGGACAGCCTGTTATTCCCCTAGGAAGCTCCGAGGAAAAACAAAGAGGACGGTCAGTGGACTGCACATACTAAATATAAGAGAATATCTCTCGTGTAGCAGTCGCCACACCCAGTGAAAAGAAACAAAATAATGAAGTGCCTGGTCCGTGTTTCTTAAAGGAACCCGTATTTGGCCTGCTTGTCCAAAGAAAGGTATGACCTGTTCTTTTACAGGTACTCTAATTGTGCTAGGGAGGTCCAGTGAAAGAAGGAATATAGGGCGCTGGTGGAAGCAAGAGGTTGTGGCTTTTTGACCAAAGTCTCTATGGATCTTAACACAAATTCCTACTCGAGTGCAGGGAAAAAATAACAAAGTAAAAGAATTGTGTCCCCATTGGTCCTCCCCTCTCCCTTTTACAACCATCCGGCTCCCACGCTAGCTGGCCCGTGAACTGTCTCACTCACCGGCCAAGCCGCAACTCTCCTGAGTTGCGTCGGCATTCTCGTCCTTCCTGGGGGGAATCCACTACTCTTTGGTCCACTCATCTTCCTCATCCAGAACCTCGTGGTCTACCTCGTTTCCCCGCCACGTCTTCTCCGGGTCTTCTCTCTTGGCGTCCTGCAGCTCCTCTCCGGGTCTTCTCTCTTGGCGTCCTGCAGCTCCTCACAGTTCTGGGTTCCGGTCTGTCCTGCGTGACCTCGTTCTCTTTCCTGCCCTGCCTTTTCTGGGTCCAGCGCTGTCTCTGATTGGTCCTCTGTTCCTGTACCACCTCTGTTTGCCTGTAGGAAAGAGTTCCCGTACCGCGGGTTACTTTGACACTCCCCTAGGCGTTTCTGGTCTTTGGCTGCTGGGACATTGAGTCGGTGTAAAAGGTAAGTGTCGGCGGGCTCATCGTCCGTGTTCCCCTGACACCCTGCCAATCTGCAGCATCGCAAGGAGTCGATGAACCTATACACACAGTGGTATTTATATCACCTAAGACCGACTTCACCAATCCTCAGAAGCACCGCAAGGAGTTGATGAACATATATACACAGAGTTATTTATATCGCCTAAGACAGACTCCACCAATCTACAGTATCGCAAGGAGTGAAAGAACATATACACTCAATGTTAGTTATCAAACACAACAGACTCCACCAGTCCTCAGCAGCACCACAAGTAGTCGAACTTATACACACAGTGTTATTTAGATCTACTAAGACAGACTCCACCAATCTGCAGTACCACAAAGAGTCGATGAACAAATACAGTGTTATTTATATCACCTAAGAGACACTCCACCATTCCTCAGCAGCACCACAAGAAGTCGATGAACATATCCACAGTGTTATTTATATCACCTAAGAGAGACTCCACCAATCCACAGCAGCACTGCAAGTAGTCGATGAACATATACACACAGTGTTATTTATATCACCTAGGACAGACTCCAATCTGCAGTACTGCAAGGAGTCGATGAACAAATACACACAGTGTTATTTATATCTACTAAGACAGACTCCACCAATCTGCAGCACCACAAGTAGTCGAACATATACACACAGTGTTATTGATATCACCTAAGACAGACTCCACCAATCCTCAAGCACTACCACAAGGAGTCGAACATATACACACAGTGTGGTTTGTCACCTTAGACCGACTCTGCAAATCTGCAGCACTGCAAGAGTTGATGTACATATACACACAGTGTTATTCATATCACCTAAGACAGACTCCACCAATCCTCAAGCACTACCACAAGGAGTCGAACATATACACACAGTGTGGTTTGTCACCTTAGACAGACTCCGCCAATCTGCAGCACTGCAAGAGTTGATGTACATATACACACAGTGTTATTCATATCTTTATAGACAGACTTCACCAGTCCTTAGCAGCACCGCAAGGAGTTAATAAACATATATACACAGTGTTATTTACATCACCTAAGACATACTACAGCAATCCTCATCAACACTGCAAGGAGTCGATGAACATATACACACAGTGTTCTTTATATCACCTAAGACACTCCACCTGTCCTCTACAGCACCACAAGGAGTGAAAGAACATATACACTCCGTGTTAGTTATCAATCACAACAGAATCCACCAGTCCTCAGCAGTACCACAAGGAGTCGTTGTAAACACATACACACACTGTTATTCATATCTACTAACACAGACTCCACCAATCTGCAGCACCCTAAGGAGTTGATGAACATATACACACAGTGTTATTTATATCACCTAAGACCGACTTCACCAGTCATCAGCAGCACTGCAAGAGGCGATGAACATATGCACACAGTGTTGTTTGTCACCTTAGACGCAGCCAATCCTCGGCAGCACCACAAGGATTGAAAGAGCATACATACTCTGTTAGCAACCACAACAGACTCCACCAGTCCTCAGCAGTACTACAAAGAGTCGATGAACATATACATTCAGTGTTATTTATATCACCTAAGACAGACTCCACCAGCCCTCAGCACCACCACAAAGATTCGAATAACAGATACACACAGTGTGGTCTGTCCCCTAAGACAGACTCCCCCGGTCTGCAGCACCGCAAGGATTTGATGTACATATAGACACCGTGTTATTTATGTCACCTAAGACGGACTCCACCAGTCCTCTACAGCACCACAAGGCGTGAAAGAACATGTACAGGGGGCGCAAGGTGGCACACGACCAAGATGGCTGCAAGCCTGTGAGGCTCTGGCAGCTTAGCAAGAACAATCCGTCATGAATCCTACCCCTACCACATAAATCCAGACTGAAATGCCGTCTGCCTACTGCTAACCATATCCTGTATCGCTGTGGCAATTTTTCTGGCTCCCTGACACTGCTGAAGGGTTCCAGATCGGCCTCTGTGTGTCGAGGGGCGAGCGTGCTGCAACTCCTGGTAGCCTGCACGGCCACTGCTGCTACGTGAGGCCCGGGGATCCCACGTGGCGATGGGCCTCCTTTGCCGGCGTCGACCACGGATGCCATATATCCGCTGATAGGCCGCCCGTCTGAATGCCTTGCTGCCGTGTAGGGAGTGCGAGGCGGATATCTATCGGAGCCGCCGGAGACATACAGTGAGGTGCCTGCTGCCCCGTACTAATCCCTGAGCTCCCGATTGTGCGCCCCGGCCCGCTCCGCATTTGGGCTTTGTTGTACAGTGCTTAGCTCTCTTCTTGGGCTGGCACTCTAGATTACTGTGGGGGTTCCTAGTTCTGGAGTTCTCCTGCGCCTTGTTGGCAGTTGGAGCTCTGGTCAGATGAGGGATGGTCCTACCTGCTCTGTGCTGCAATAAAGCTGTTTCCTGAAAGTACCTGTTCGTGGGATCTCATTTCCATTTACAACAGGCTTCAAGCCGGCCGTGCTCCAACATTTCCTGAGAGCCTTAATAGCACTCCGGCTCATACCACCTATATGTGGCTTGCCTAAAATTTCTTGAGCCTAATTTGTTATTTACCCACAGCGGGCGACATTGAATGCTAGCGGTGATGGCTGAATTCCTTACGGTGTGCTAGTGACTTACTCTGACACACAGCTGCAGCCATTTCTAATTCTGCCCGCGCTGGTCTCCTGCGGTGATCCAAGGTGATCCATGTTATTTTCCAGTGCCGCTGTGTTCGCCCATGGTCTCCCGACCACTGCACTACTCTATCTGTTGTCCCCATGTGGGATTGAACGGTGTACCTGCCGGGTGCGCCTCTGAAGACCATCCCTTCCCCCACTACTTTGGACAGTGTTGCAGGAATACATTTTCCCTCCTAAACGAAAAGCAGCTCTCTTTATTATGTTGGCGCATGACAGCACCCTTTATCACATGCACACACATGAACCCAGTCTCCTCTCTTTACAGTCCCTCGAGCTCCGCTGCCGCTGTCAACCATTACAGGTCTATGAACAAAAAGACACACACATACCGCTAAGACTGCTGCTGGAACGAAGAATAGAAGGGCCGAAATTAGGGTTTTCACTTCGGCGAGGGTGACTGCGGGAGCACCAGCCAGGACTTGCCTTAGTCTCCCTGGGGAAGGCATTCCACGGCACACCTGATGGCTCCGGAGACAGCGCAGAGGCAGCGGGCTTGGGTCGGGAGAGAAAAATCGCATTCGCCACAAACCTTACACAGCAGAACATTTTTATTAAATGCGCACTAATATCTTTAAGGAAATGTTTTCCGTTCAATATAATGAACAGCTTGTCTTCAAGAGGCAGATTGAAGCGTTGAGACACAGAACAGTGGAACACTCATCAATTTGTTTAAAATATCCTTTATTGCCAACCAGAATTATGAGTAAATCTGGAAAAATCTCATGTGATCCGTGATCAAGTGAGCCACTTCATAACAAGCTATTCATTGAGTCATCTCGCTTTCACTTTAAGAACAATACGAAAGAGACGCCGTGCATAACAGACACTGTGCCGGTGCACATCATCGTGCGTGTCTGCCGCTTGTTTATATATGCATCACACTTTCATCTTAAGTGAAAGTGCGATGCATAAATAAACACGCGTGTCTGGAAGAGCGTGCACGAGCTAAATCTCTTGTCTGGGTGGGCGGGGCCTAAGTGCGACAGGACGGACACAAACCCCACTTCCAAAGAGGATGGACAGAAAAGCATTGACTACAGATCTCGCCAAGGTAAAGCAGTGCATGCGCTGCAACGGAGGTGAGACCTAAGAATACCCCCTTCATTCTTGGAGGCACGTACAGCGATTCCTCGCGAAGTAGCTGCCTGCTGGGCACACAGTCCGTCACATTGGTCGGCTGTTACGGACCCAATTCAGATGATCCAGATTTTTTTACTACCCTATGGGGGCACATTCTCAAGGTGGGATCCACATACATTTTATGGGTGTGATTTCAACACTACCCTATGTCCCACAGCTGATAGGTTTAATCCTCTCCTACATCATTACAGCAAAACCAAAGGCACGTTATCCCAGCTGTTCCTAGATCACAGCCTCATTGATGTAGTGCGTCATGTCCACCCACATGAGAGGGAAGGTACCTACTACACCACTGCACACTCATCATGGTCACGCCTGGATTACTGGTTAAGTACCCGGGGGGTAGGCCCTTGGATCCTCTCAGCCGAGCATATGGCTCAGACCATGCACCAGTCAGTGTCACAATTGCATCTCCCAATCTTCTTGCGACCCCATGCTGCTGGAGGCTAATTCCTGAGGCACTGTTGGATACTGTTTTTCGTACAGAGCTTGGGGGGGGGGAGATTTCAGATTTTTTTTAGCGCAACAAAGGCACTGTCACTCATGTAGGCACTATCTGGGAGGCCTTCAAAGTAACGATAACTGTTTGTCAAACAGTTTCGGAGTCCTTTGTCATATCCGTCCAAATTTGTGACATTTAGAGGCTAAAATTAAACAACTTAAGGACGGTCTATGGAATGAGATGTCGGGTGCTCAACGAGTATTACTCCGAAAGAGACTCAAGGATTACACCACCACGGCTGACCATGAAGCCAAGTTCCAAGGCAAATACTTCGTAGCCCGACGGTATGGAGGAGGATCCAGACCCGGTAGGGCTTCGGCGACCGAGATTTGCATACCCCGGTTCTCTAATTATATCATGGAAATTGTAGATGTAGCTGGTGTGCGTCACCGGGACTCACTGGAGATCCTTCGCACATTCACCGAGTTTTATGCCAAACTTTACAGTTCCTGTAGAACTGCTCCCAGATCTATCTCATTACCTTAAAGATATCGCTCTGAGCTGGTTGGGGGATAATCAGTGGGAGTTTTAGTGGCCCCATTTGAGGACGATGAGCTTCGCGCAGCTATTAAGCAAATGCAATCGGGATAGGCTCCAGGATCCGACGGGCTACCTGTAGATTTTTACAAAACTTATCTCGACTAATTACTTCCGGTGTTAAAGGAGGTATATCTTGTAGCGCAAGAGACTCCAATCTTACCAGCAACAATGAGAGAAGCACTCATTACTCTACTTTTGAAACCCAGCAAACCTGCAGACCAGTGCGACTCCTACCGTCCCCTCTCCATTATGAACTATGATGCAAAAATACTTGCCAAACTGCTGCCTATGCGCCTCAGTCTCCTGATGGAGAAACTGGTTCTGCTGGACCAAGCTAGGTTTATACCTGGGAGAGCGCCTTCTCACAAACTTCGGACGCTTTTCTCTATTCTTCAAACTGTCAACCCTCAGTTAGCACTGGTCACGATCTTCCTAGATGCCACCAAGGCATTTGATTCGGTTGACTGGGATTACCTTTTTACCGTTCTTTAGTGTATGGGGTTACCTAACGTATTTCTAGTGTACGTTTGCCTCCTTTACACTTCCCTGACTGCGAAAGTTTTAATTAATGGACATGCTTCACCCTCTCTGTCTCTATCGCGTGGCACTCGGCAGGGATGCCCCTTGTGTCTCCCATTATGTCTCCTCCTGTTTGCCCTTGCCATAGAACCCCTAGCTGCCAGGATTGGGCATCACCATCAGAAGGACCTTCGTTGTTTCCTGCGCCCGATTCTAATATCATTATACGCAGATGATGTTACCCTATATGTGAAAGATTCCCAGCAGAACCTCAACCCGCTACTGTGGGAATTTGTCAAATTTGGTGGGCTCTCCGGTATTCATATAAACTGGACTAAATCTCAGATTTTCCCGCTAACTGCGTCAGCCGAACCATTTGCTACCGACTACCCCATAGAATGGTGTTCCACAGAGGTTAAATATCTAGGTCTACATGTTACTGCGGATCGCGAGAAATTGATGCGGCTTAACTACGGGCGAACACTAGACCAAGTAAAGGGCGATGTGACTAGGTGGAATGCATCCCACTTAATATGGCTGCAGTATCTCCCTTATTAAAATGGTGATCCAGCCGAAATTTTTATACTTGTTTTTAAACATTCTGCACAACCCAGGTAGACATTTTTTCTCCATGCTCCGAACTGAATTGCTACGACTCATCTGGGGGGGCAGGCAGCCCCGCATTGAATGGGACACGTTGGCGAAACCATACTCCCAAGTCAAGTCAAGTCAAGTCAAAGGATTTATATAGCGCACTACATACCCAGAGGGTCTCAAGGCGCTTATGGAGGGGTGGGGAATTACTTGTCAAATATCCACGTTTTAAGTTGCTTTCTGAATGCTAGGTGGTTCTGGGTAAGGCGAAGGTAAGTGGGAAGTGAGTTCCAGGTTTTAGCTGCCAGGTAGGAGAAGGATCTACCTCCCATGGTGGTCTTGTTGATGTGAGGTACAGTGGCAAGGGCTTGGTTGGAAGAACGAAGCTGGCGGGAGGGGGTGTAGAAGGACAGTCGTGTGTTGAGGCATTCTGGTCCGATTTTGTAGAGTGCTTTGTGTGCGTGGGTTAGGAGCCGGAAAGTGATCCTCTTATTGACGGGAAGCCAGTGGAGGTTTTTCAGGTGACCAGAGATATGTTCTTTACGCGGGATGTCTAATATGAGCCTGGCTGAGGCGTTTTGGATTCGTTGGAGTTTTTTCTGGAGTTTAGCGGTAGTCCCGGCCTAGAGGGTGTTTCCATAGTCCAGTCTGCTCGTGACCAGAGCGTGGGTGACCGTTTTCCTAGTTTCGGTGGGGATCCAACGAAATGTTTTTTTGAGCATGCGAAGAATGTTGAAGCAGGATGAGGAGACGGCGTTGACTTGTCTGTTCATTGAAAGTGAGGAATCCAGGATGACGCCCAGGTTCCGTGCGTGGTCTGTCGGGATGGGTGCTTTTCCAAGGGCTTCTGGCCACCAAGAGTCGTCCCATGCGGAGGGGGAGGTACCTAAGATGAGGACTTCTGTTTTATCAGAGTTCAGTTTCAGACGGCTGTGTTTCATCCATTCGGCTACTTCTTTAATTCCTTCGTATACGGTTAGTTTTGGCGGTGCTAGGGTCATTCATAGCATCCACATTCCCATGCTATTTTCCCCGTTGCTCCCACTCACTTATCACAAACTATCCTTATTACACGAAGGTGTGTTTAAAAAAGTTAATCTTCAACAACACATACAATGCTGGGGTGAACTTTATCTGAACGGCACATTTTGTACGCTACACCAACTATGCTCAGACCCACCACCCACTGCCATGGAAACCTTCCTCTATGATCGCTTACACCAAGTGCTTAAAGACTGCACTCCTTCATACCCTAATGAACCTCCAACAGCATCTCACACTGTGCTCAGGCACAACCTCTCACTTGGTCGCTGCACTCTACCACAATCTTTACAACGATGTTGAGACTCTCATGCGCTGCTCGGGATAAGTGATCAGCGGAGCTTGGGATAGACATTACAGATCAGCAGTGGGAGTACTGTTGCACTCAGACGGAGCGGGCTTCCTCTAGTAGTTGGCTCCGCCTCATACATTATAACTTCCTGCATCGCATCTATTATACCCAGGTTACATTACACAAATTTGGGCTAAGAGACAATAACAGATGTGACAGATACCGGGCACAAGGGTCGGATTTTCTGTACTTGGCCTAGGAGTGTTGCTCAGTCAATACCTATTGGCAGCAGGTGTTAATTGCACTGGAACTGATGACTTCCACGACACTACAAGCCTCCCCTTTACTGGCGTTACTTGGGTATACTGAACAACTGCCAGTAGCCTACCGTAAATTTGTATCATTCACTCTATAACTAGCTCGTTGGCGGGTGGCCTGCAGGTCTGGTCATGGTAGGGCACCTAAATTCAAGGAATGGATTGAAGAACTGGTATTCTGGCAAGAACAAACACACACTTATGCTGAACTGCTGCCAACTTCCTCACGGCTCGAGATATTGGGGTCCACTACAATCATATCTTCTGGAACATTCTGTTGATAACTAACGGGGTACCTGTTTTTTTTTTCCCCCCCCTAGTCCTTTGGGAGGGAAGTGTGATGTGTGTAGTGCCCAGTCCTGTACAAAGTGGTAAACGTAATGGGGCAACCCAGTGTCCCTCAGAACCTGGATGTACGTATTCAAAGTAAAAAATGGTTCTGTCTGGGTTTTTAATTACTTAGGGCAAGTATCAACAGCTTACTTATAACATATATCAATGATTCGCAAAGAAAAAATAAAGATATAACACCCACCAAAATTAGAATTCAATAATAAATTCTGAGAAAATCAAATAATCATGGCTGTCGCAATTTACAATTTACAATTTCAATTGCAATATGAAATACGTGGCTGTGGTGAAAGAGTATACCAAAAAATAGGAGAATGGTCCTCCACACCAAAGGGAAAGGACGCAATTCTGACACTAGGTCAAAGAAAATTCCCTATGGGACTCCTCAATAGCATATTGATGCGTCCCAAAGGGAATTTTCTTTGACCTAGTGTGGTGAAAGAGTGACATATGTTGATTGGTAACAAAGACAGTACACTATATACAGAAACAATTGAGCGTGCAATAAAAAGGGGGAGAGGAAAATTATATCAACATGTATGTCCTTATTATTTTATCACATATGCTTCAGGATCCAATTACAAATGGGACTGTGATCATGAGCGTTGTGTAGACATATACAATACGCTGACGTTTCGACCCTGTGAGTTGCTCAAAAGTGAAATGTGTCAAGGTGGGTCTTCCTCCGGGCAGAAGGGGGGATTGGCAGCCCAAAAGCAGTTTTTTTTTTGGTATCTCTGCGTAAAATAAATTGCCTCTCTAGTCAGATATGGGAATAAATCACAAGTACCTCCACCAGGCGGTTGGAGCCTCAAAGTAATTCAGTGAAAGACTTTCACCCGTTGGTTGGAGTCGTAATTTAATGGCCAGTCCAGTAATTTTCGTGATCTGGTAAACAGACCTCCGTCCGTCAATGGCTTTGTTCAAAAGTGTGTGTTATATCTTTATTTTGTCTTTGCGAATCATTGATATGTGTTATAAGTAAGTGTTGCTACTTGCCCTAAGTAATTGAAAACCCCGACAGAACCAGTTGTGTACAAAGACAGGTGTGGAACGGTCCCTGTCGCTCCCTCATGATTCTTATCAATTATTAATTCAAGCCTCTGATCTCCTAATGTTGTCATATGTCGTGTATCACTGATGTGGACTGCTGTATATTGCTGTTTATTGTCTACTTTTGCATGGATAATTCATTGCTATTATACAATTTATTTGTAAGAGCTATGCTGCATTTAACCTTACGTCAATTATCGATGTAACGTGGATTCTTTCCTAACTGATGTGACTTTTTTGTGAAAAAATCAATAAACCAAGTTTAAAAAAAAAAGAACAGTTATCAACCTTAATAGACTCCACCAGTCCTCAGCAGCACCATAAGTAGTCGATGAACGTATACTCACAGTGTTATTTATATCACCTAAGACTGACTCCACTAATTCTCAGCAAAACGGCAAGGAGTTGATGAACCTATACCAAGTGTTGTTTGTCACCTCAGACACACACCGCCAATCATCAGCAGCACCGCAAGGAGATGATTAACATATAAATAACACTATGTGTGTGTGTATATATATATATCACCTAAGAGAGACTCCACCAATCCCCAGCAGCACCGCAAGGAGTCGATGAACATATACACACAGTGTTATTTATATCACCTAGGACAGACTCCAATCTGCAGTACTGCAAGGAGTCGATGAACAAATACACACAGTGTTATTTATATCTACTAAGACAGACTCCACCAATCTGCAGCACCACAAGTAGTCGAACATATACACACAGTGTTATTGATATCACCTAAGACAGACTCCACCAATCCTCAGCAGCACCGCAAGGAGTTGGTGAACATATACACACAGTGTCCGACCTCAGGCTCCCTTGTGATTTGTGTGGTCTTTCATATAATGATTGTGTCTATTATTTGTGTACGTGACTTCATTCAACCAGACATCACTGCCGACGCCCTTGCGTAGCTCTTCATCCTCGTGTAGTACTACCAAGTCTTCGAGATTCACGAGTAATGTGCTGCTTCAGTATAGGCCTTTTTTTTAATTCTTGCAATTTGTAGTCTTGTTTACTCCTAGATAAAATGGAACTACAAGATCCAGAATTCAATGGGGAATAAACAATGACTTGAGCAGTATATCAGGCATGAATCTTGGTAACATGGTAGCGGTGCTCGTGTGCATCTTTCATGTTTGAAGCTAGGATGTTCCCGCACAATAAACAACTCCGCTCTATTTATAAGGGACTTTAAGCAGGGTCTGCATGCATGCAATGTTACCTGTAACCAGTTTTGTTGGTATTAGCTTTTACATGATTTTGATTGGTTGTCCGCACCTTAGAAAAAATAAAATTACATTAATACTCCCACTACCTGGTGAGCCCGCTATGAAGCATGCATTTATTGTGTCCATGCCGAATAACCGTGTGCCAAACAACGGTGCTTGAAATCTTCCGTCCGGAGATCCCTGCATTACATCTGCTGATCGTGTGTTAATGGAGCCGTTCTCAAGCGTCGCCTTTGTTAGTTCAGCAGCCCTGACCCTTGACCCACGCACACCTTGCCTGACCCCGGTGGTTCCTATTGGACACCCCCTGGCCGGCTGCCAGCATCCTCGGTTTCTAAATGTCTCTGTGAATTAATAGCCCGCTCCTCGCTGTGCCTTGTAATGTGCTCAGCATCGCGCCGCCGCTGTCACGTGGTCGCGGATGGCCCTCTTGATAGATGGCCGCGGGAAGGGTGAACGCAGTCGATACACTCAATTTAGCAGCTCCGGCGGAATATCCTCACGTGGCCTTTCTAATGTGAAAATTGCCGGCTCCCTGCGGGCCATGGGAAACGCCGGGGGCGTGTTGTGCGCTAGGGACGGGAAACGCATTTCCATTTCTTATTTACTATGTGTATTCGTGTTGGGGGCGGGGATGAGGCGTGAGAGGGGGAGGACAAAAGGAGAGCGGTAAAAAAACAAAGACAGACCGTGTGTGTGTGTCTGTGTTTTTTTTTGCATCATTCCAAATTCTGCCTAGATTGGTTTTATCAGTAAACGTTCATGGAAATAGTCCATGGTACCGCGAGACCAGAGAGCGTTAGAATAATGTTTCAATGTAAATCTTAAATAAATCTCCATCAAGTCACGGTCCGATCCAGATCTAGAGAATCTATTTTACGTTATTGTAATTTTTACAGTGAATTATAAATGTTACATCTTTAGGTAATGTCACTTTTGGCTGTGTAGCTGATTTTTGAATATTTCACGAGGCATCAAAAATGCAGCAGCAGTCAAAAGCGAGAGGGCCGGGCCCTGCTGACACAGATTCTATAGGTAATTCCGCCCGTCTCGTGGGAGCACGTGTCCTGGTATGGCCCTGTTGCAATAACATCTGAATTTCATTTGTGAAAACGCCGATGGATCTGTATGAGTTGGGCTAGAAAACAACAGACTTAACGTTAAATGCTCCCTATTTCAGGTTTGTGATTCATTGCACTGTCACGAGCTTCAATGTTGCCGGATACATTTTGAAAATATACAATTAATCATATAAAATAGCAAAGCATGCATGTATAGTAAGTAGAAAACAAGACCCACCAGAACCAGGAAAAGGGTGAAAACACGTCGCCCGCTCACTCTGGCAGCACGGAGGCGCATATGAGGTGTGAGGGGCCGTGGTACTGATGGCTCCAATGAGCGAAAGGGATTTCATATGATCCGATTAATTGCTTGTAAAGCGCTACGTGCATCTCGAA
Organism: Lissotriton vulgaris; assembly: GCF_964263255.1. Lineage (NCBI taxonomy): Eukaryota > Metazoa > Chordata > Amphibia > Caudata > Salamandridae > Lissotriton > Lissotriton vulgaris. The sequence goes on along the minus strand of NC_141688.1, from coordinate 207,000,929 downwards.
AGCATTTTGGAACTAATCAGGATACAGCAGGAAGAAAGACGGACAGGGCAGCTGGTGCAGAAGAATCTAATAGGAGGTGGTTACCCTTAAAACCTGGTATGCCCAGGTGTGTGGTCTGACATCTCGGTGGCACCTGAGTCAAACTACATCTCACGGGTGAGTCCGAAATAAGCTGAATCCAGACTCTCGGTCATTGTGCTCCAATGAAACCGCAAGTTAGTACCCGCAGACCCGCGCATCCAAGAACACCAAGGCATAGCCAAGGTTGATTTGTATGTAGCTGGCACAGCGCAGATTGGCATAGTGGATAGAAATCATTGGACTAGATTAGAAGGTGGCCCACAGAAATTACCTGCGGCTGAGATTAAATCAAGCAATTCACCCATCAACTTTTAGTTTGCAATCATTAAGCTTCAGCAAAAGACTAAAGGCTTCAACAGCAGAGTAAAATAACAAAATCCTCACTTTAATGGATACTTTTAACTGCAGATTCCTCACGTGTAAAATATCCCCTGGCGCCAGACTGGATCTGTAAGAATTAAAGTGACATTGCTCCCATGTCCGAGAGGTGGCGCCGTGCGGCTGTATGTTGTCGTTCTGCCCTGGCATGATAAATATGTATGGAAGTGCACTGCTACCTACCTCTGCCCACCAGTGTCCTTTCATCGACACCTCCGTACTCCGAAGCGGAGCTTGTTCCCACTTTTTCTCGTCAGTTGACGTGTTTTTTTCTCTACATTTGTTCTCACACCCAGTGTGCAAGAGAACATGTCCTCTCCAAAAACTACAGCTTTGAAGCCTTGTAGGCACTGTTGCAAGCAATTTCTGTGACGGACCACCACAAGATATACCGCTCATGTTTGGAATTGGGGCACGACTCCAAGTTGTGTGAAATGTACCCTCATGAATGCAGAGACTATCCGGACGCATGAAGGGAAGCGGTCAGTCACTGAACACCATAAGACACAGGATGCGTCGCGTCTTGACTCTGAGAGAGATGGCGATCAGAGAACTCCTCATCGACAACACCACCACCATGTGGTGCACAATCTGGGGTATGGGGTTCTGGATCCTTTGCTAAGGTGTGAGAAGATGGCCCGATATGCAGCGTTCGCTATTCTAGCGACCACTATGCATCGGTCCAAACGACCCTTATGGTGATTGGTTGTAAGTCAACCTAAGACCAGCTATCCTAGTAGCGTGGATACGAGCAGTCTTCGGGCTAAACTCTAGAGGGCGTGTTAAGCCAGCTGTTATACCATCACATACCCCTTGAACACCCAGTGAAAGGACACCACACAAGTGTTATGAAAATAAACAGTATATTTATTAGAATCACAACAGCCCTGTACCCTTTATGAGGACAGGGTACTAAGCACAGAACAAAACTCTTAGGAAAATACTTCAAGTGCACAATTAAAACAAATGCCCGAGGGCACGGAAAGTTCTAGTGGTCTCGGGCGGACCCGATAAGGCAAGTCGGAAGCGAGGGACTCAGGACCCTTAAGTAAGGAGGCTATGCAGGCACCGAAATGCCGAAGTTACCTAGCCACGAGGGCTGCGGCTGCACAAGTCTTACAGGCGTCGGGGGTCTTCGCTGACGAGCCAGGAGCCGGAAGAAAAGGAGTTGCTGGCCGGCGACCAGTGATGAATAGTTCGTAGTGATCCAAGCCTGGATCAGTGATCGATGATACCTGAAAGCAGAGGGGACCAAGTTCGTACTACTAGCCAGTAGTCAGAGGGTACCAGGAAGGCACCGGATGGCCGTCACCTCGACTAGGTGAGTGGGCGACGCTAGGCTCTGCAGTCTCACGGACCAGGAGGCGTTGTCGGCGACCAGGATGGAGGTGCGAGCTGTCCCACGAAGGTTGATGCTGTCGGCGTCGCTGGGCCCAGGATTGGGGCAACAAGCCTTGGCAGATTTCAGGGCCACGTGGTGGGCCTAAAATGGCATCTTGAGTGGACCAGGAGGGTCCGGGGTGCTCCTCTCGAAAAAAGGAGCAAAGACCGGTCTGGAGCAACCAGACCAGCAGCGTTGGTTGTCGTTCGTCGTCAAAGGGTCACAAGCCAGCGGCTAGTGATCGGACAACGTGCTGAACAGCGAAGCAGAAGGGCCCCACGCCGATCGTGGAGATGCGGGGGACTGCACTTCGATGCTGGAGCTGCTCAGGGTCGGGGCTTCTCGGACCCCAGAGCACTCACCAGAGGATTCCTTCGGTGGCAGTGCTGGTTAAGAAAGCGTGCAGGTTTTGATGATGGCCGGTCCCTCGAGGTCTCGTCGCACCCACAGATCTCAGCTGAGCTGACGATGTGGGTAGAGGTCAGAGGTGCCAGGGAAGCCGGTTCTCGTCGAGCTGGGTCGTCGGATTCCTGAGGAAGGACTTGCAGCAAACCGCAGAGTTCTTAGATGGTGCCTGTGGATGCAGGGTGACTACTCCTTAGTCACAAAGGAGAAATCTTGAGAAGAGTCTTGAATGTCCTTTCGTGGAAAGTAGTTCTTGATTCAAAGATGATCTAATTTGGAAGGGTCTCCGCTCCGGCCTTTATCCTAAAGGAAGGGGTGGGTACATGACTAGGTCCTGCCCTAGGGGTGGGACCAGGAAGGGGGGTAGTTACACCCCTCTCCCCTGCCGGACTTTCCCCAGGTCAGGGGCTGCGCGCCCCTGGAACTGGTTCTAACTGGCAGATGCGTAGTGAGCACCGGGGTGCCACTCCGCAGTCACCTTCTCGCAAAGCCCTACCTACCCAGAATACACAAAACCCTGTCTGGGATGGTGCGAACACCGCCCCTGACAGGAAACCCTTTGTCCAAGCTCTCCTCGCTGGAAGGACTCCCAGCAGCAGGAGGTCAGACTTGTGTCTGTGGTGGCAGCGTCCATTTTGTGGAGCTGAGGCTTCAGTTAACTTTAACCGGGGTTCACAGTTACATACATGTCGTGTCCCTCTAGAAGGGCGGAATGCTGACCTCGTGCCAGAATTGGTGAGGGGAGAGCATCCCGATTCGTATGACACCTTACTCGACATGTCTTGATAACGCTATACCGAAGTTACCGATATGATACGCGTTATCGTGGAACAGCCATTGGGTCTTGGCAAGCTACAACCGGGCTCGGCTCGTGCCAGAGCCCAATCCACACGGTTCCATGCACTCTGCCTTCAGGATTGTCAAGGCCTGCCATAGGAGTGACTGATAGGAACCCGGGTGTCCATTGTGAGGTTAGATATAGGGATACTATACCTAAAGCAACGAGCGAGTACGCTACGTTGCCCCAGCTGTCGTGCAGCCAGTTGTGTCAGATTTAGCTGGCCATCCGGGGGTTGCATAATACATGCTTCAGCCCCTGGTAGGCCCTGGGTACACCGATGCCCTGAGTTACAGGGTCTGACAAGGTGGCCCAGTTCCAATTGGGTAATGCACCTAAGGTACACGCATCAATTTAGAGAGAGAACAGCCAGGCTGTGGGTCTGATTGGCAGGCCCACAGCCAGAGAAAGTCGTAAACCAGTGAAACAAAAGCAAAAAGTCCGGGTGATCATAGGATTGCAGACCCTACTCTCCTACACAAGGGATTCTTCTTTTCGGGAACGTTTGGGCACTTCTCTGGTTGTGAACCATCTGGAGGGATCTTCGAACATTATGGCAGACAAACTCTGCTAGCTACACTGGGCAGACCACGAATGCCAGTTACATATCGAGATGGAACAGGGCATTTTCCAGCAATGGGGAGTACCCTTCGCTAGATCTTTTCACCACCGTCGAAAATGCGCAATGTCAAAACTTCAGTGAGCTCGATTTACTAAGAAGGCTCTTTCTTGGAGATGCATTCCGGCTAGCGTGAAGCACAGCTGACGCCACCTCTTCTGCCCCAAATTCTGAAGATGACCAGGAACAGCTGGGTCCTACTCATCTTTGTGGCTGCAGATTGGCCCAGGAGAATGTTGTACCTGGAACCTCTTTATCCCCTCTCGTGATGGTATTGTCCCTTGTGTGTAAATATATATATATATATATATATTTTTTTTTCTTTAAATCTGCATTCTGTGCTGGGCTTATCTGTTGCTGTTCTGCTGTTTGCCATGCACCCTTGTTCACTTTTGCCCCCCTCGTGCTGGTATTGTCCCTGGTGTGTATGTATATGTATATATATATATATATAATGGACTCAATGGTCACATGGACTCGATGTACCAGCATGCTCCTGGTCTCAACATCTTCACAGGAGGCACTACAGCAGAGAGCGGAGGCGGGGAGTAATCAACTTAAAGAGATTGCTCAGGACACTGCAAGTATCCCCAGGTGCGAGGCTATAAGAGGAAACGGGAACTGGCACTGAACAAAGCTAACATACTCGCTAGAAACGCGTCTGCCTGGCGTTTTCTAGACTGTGCTTTATTTATATTTTTTGCACAATAAATCCTGGTGGGAAGTCAGCACATGTCTGGCTCATTCTTATTTGAATGGGTGTTGGTTTCTATCTATGTGTGTGTATATATGTGTATATATATATATATATATATATATATATATATATATATATATATGTATGTATGTATGTATATATATATATATATATATATATATATATATATATATATATATATATATAATATTTTTTTCTATTAATCTGCATTCTGTGGTTGGCTTATCTGTTGCTGTTCTGCCGTGCGCCCCTGTTGACTTTTGTTTTGTACAAAAAATATAAATAAAGCACAGTCCAGAAAACGCCAGGCAGACTCGTTTCTAGCGAGTATGTTAGCTTTCTTCAGTGCCAGTTCACGTTTCCTCTTATAGCCTCGCACCTGAGGATACTGGCAGTGTCCTGAGCAATCTCTTTAAGTTGATTACTCCCCGCCTCCGCTCTCTGCTGTAGTGCCTCCTGTGAAGATGTTGAGACCAGGAGCAAGCTGGTACATCGAGTCCATGTGACCATCGAGTCCATTATATTTATATATATATATATATATATATATATATATATATATATATATATATATATATATATATATATACATACACACCAGGGACAATACCAGCACAGAGACAGAGCCCCACACACAGAGACAGAGCCCCACACACAGACAGAGCCCCGCACACAGACAGAGCCCCGCACACAGACAGAGCCACGCACACAGACAGAGCCACGCACACAGACAGAGCCACGCACACAGACAGAGCCACGCGCACCCACAGAGCCACGCGCACCCACAGAGAGCCGCGCGCACCCACAGAGAGCCGCGCGCACCCACAGAGAGCCAGACGCACCCACAGAGAGCCAGACGCACACGCAGAGACAGAGCCACAGACAGACGCACACTAGCCAACACGCCGCATACCAAGCACAACTCTATAAGAACAGTTGTGAAGTCCTACACTAAAGTGGTGTTTAAATAATTATTCGCTTGGAAAACGGATTTAGACGTCATTGCAATTTTTGACATGCTTCAAGAAGCATTCCTATGCCCCGATTGTGTGTGTACTCAGAAGTACCCCATGGTACAATTAGGCACTGACTTATGTGATTCCCGATCATTGTGGACTAAGTAGTCCCTGCCCCGCCCCCCCATGCCAAAGCAGGCGCCTACTTCAGTAGTTAGAGTAAAGGTATGGCTGGCGGACAACTCTCAAAAAACACGTGATCAGGAGTGACGGAAAGTAGTTTTTTTTTAAAAACATGTATTTAGTAGTTAGGTCTCACGACCTATCGATGTGCACAAGCGCATCGAGCGGAGCGAGAATTCAAGTGGCGAAAACATTGTGAAACCAAAGGGCTTTCAGCCCCGTGGTTTTCATGCAGTTCACGTGAACCATGTGATTAAACATGCACGCGCATCGGCAACATTTCTCAATCACCCTCCCACAGGCACGCCCCCCCACCAGGCTCTCCCGCCCCCATCAGGCTTCCCTCCCGCATCAGCAACATTTCTCAATCACCCTCCCACAGGCACGCCCCCCCACCAGGCTCTCCCGCCCACATCAGGCTTCCCACCCGCATCGGCAACATTTCTTAATCACCCTCCCATAGGCACGCCCCCCCACCAGGCTCTCCCGCCCCCATCAGGCTTCCCTCCCGCATCGGCAACATTTCTCAATCACCCTCCCACAGGCACTCCCACCCCCATCCAGCTTCCCTCCTAATCCGCCTTTTGCTAATATTTTCGACTTCAATATATCTCACTTGAATTTTAGAAGCTACATTTAATTTTTGTGCTTGTCCTTAGTGACGGTTCGTCCTACGATTAAAAAGGCCTGATAAAAGACCAGGCTCCCTCGGTATTTACATAAATCCATCATGATTTGCATACATGCGTGTTGTGTCTGAAGCAAGAATCCTTTGAGGCTAGAGGGAAATTGGGGATTTTTCTAACAGCCCATTGTTCTCTCTCCTCTTAATTGCATTACCACCCCCACCCCAACTAGACTGTCCTAATATTCGTTCCACCAGACTTAAGCCCCCACACGCCCTCCTTTGAATAGTTGTAACATAAGCTCCCAGCTGGAGTGACCAAATACTTGTCGAAAGCAGCCCTTCCCCCTGGCAGCAGAAATTCTTCTTCACCAGGCTCTCCCGCCCCCATCAGGCTTCCCTCCCGCATCGGCAAAATTTCTCAATCACCCTCCCACAGGCACTCCCGCCCCATCCGGCTTCCCTCCTAATCCGCCTTTTGCTAATATTTTCGACTTCAATATATCTCACTTGAATTTTAGAAGCTACATTTAAATTTTGTGCTTGTCCTTAGTGACGGTTCGTCCTACGATTAAAAAGGCCTGATAAAAGACCAGGCTCCCTCGGTATTTACATAAATCCATCATGATTTGCATACATGCGTGTTGTGTCTGAAGCAAGAATCCTTTGAGGCTAGAGGGAAATTGGGGATTTTTCTAACAGCCCATTGTTCTCTCTCTTCTTAATTGCATTACCACCCCCACCCCAACTAGACTGTCCTATTATTCGTTCCACCAGACTTAAGCCCCCACACGCCCTCCTTTGAATGGCTGTAACGTAAGCTCCCAGCTGGAGTGACCAAATACTTGTCGAAAGCAGCCCTTCCCCCTGGCAGCAGAAATTCTTCTTAGTAGATAAACAATGCGCCCTCCAAACACTGTCCTTTTACATATGTATATTTGCACATGTTTGTGTTAATATACGTTTGCATGCTTAGGTGCCACCAGTTTTCTCAGTAGCTTTTTCTGGACCCTGTCTCCATTCTCCCTACAAAGTTTACTGGAAGCAGACATCGCATGTACCCGCTGTTTAGGATGTTTCAGCTATGTGAATGCTTAACTATGAGTTTGTAACAGTACATCATTTGTATTCCAAATGTGTGTTGCAGAGTACAAAAATGGCTGCTCCGTAGGGAAGCTAGGTGCGAGAGGAAGAAGCCCGAGAAAGGCCAACATACTCCCTTTAAAAACAAGGGCTGGGAAAATGCAGCTGTCCGAGGGCCCACATTTCCATGTGTCCTGTCGAGAAGCCTTCACGGTGGAGTCCAGATTTCTATACTGCAAAGCTAGATGTATCCAACGTGTAACTAGCCTTGGTACAGCCAAGAGGTCTGGTTTGTTATATTTCATTAGCAGCAGCACCATTTCTCCTGCGCCACGCCACATCAAAGGCTCTGTGCCACTTTCACCCACACAGCAACACTTACAGACACGCAACGCCACTCACACCAATGCAAGCCCACTATCACCCACGCAACACCACACTCACCCACGCAACCCCACTCATCTACGCAACCCCACTCATCTACGCAACCCCACTCATCTACGCAACCCCACTCATCTATGCAACCCCACTCATCCGCGCAACCCCACTCATCCGCGCAACCCCACTCATCCACGCAACCCCACTCATCCACGCAACCCCACTCATCCACGCAACCCCACTCATCCACGCAACCCCACTCATCCACGCAACCCCACTCATCCACGCAACCCCACTCATCCACGCAACCCCACTCATCCACGCAACCCCACTCATCCACGCAACCCCACTCATCCACGCAACCCCACTCATCCACGCAACCCCACTCATCCACGCAACCCCACTCATCCACGCAACCCCACTCATCCACGCAACCCCACTCATCCACAAAACGCCACTCACACATGCAACGCCACTCACACATGCAACGCCACTCACACATGCAACGCCACTCACCCACGCAACGCTACTCACCCACGCAACGCCACTCACCCACGCAGCGCCACTCGCCCCCACGCAGCGCCACTCGCCCCCACGCAGCGCCACTCGCCCCCACGCAGCGCCACTCGCCCCCACGCAGCTCCACTCGCCCCCACGCAGCTCCACTCGCCCCCACGCAGCTCCACTCACCCCCACGCAGCGCCACTCACCCCCACGCAGCGCCACTCACCCCCACGCAGCGCCACTCACCCCCACGCAGCGCCACTCACCCCCACGCAGCGCCACTCACCCCCACGCAGCGCCACTCACCCCCACGCAACGCCACTCACCCCCACGCAACGCCACTCACCCCCACGCAACGCCACTCACCCCCACGCAACGCCACTCACCCCCACGCAACGCCACTCACCCCCACGCAACGCCACTCACTCAAAGCCACTCACACCCACGCAGTGCCACTTTCACCCACACTGTGCAGTGCACAATAGGTCTCGCAGTAGGAACGTTGGAGCCATTACAATTGCAAATAACAATGCCTTTTATTTTTGTTTTCATTTTAAAAACATAAAGGGCTTTGTCATTTACAAAACCAATAGCTCCAACTTTCCTACTGCAAGACCTATTGGCAACGCCAGTGCTTGTTCAATTTGGGTCTTATCTTACCAGGTTAATCATGCAAAATCTCATATTTTACATCGCAAACACACTCTACACACAGGCGAGCGCTACCTCCTACTGCCACATACCCTCCTGCGTATCTCACCAGGTCGCTCCTCTCCAATCCCCAGCTGTGCCTGCACCCCATCCAGTGTCAGCCAGCACTGCACCATCTGCCGACCCCCACCATATTCTTTCAGGACTACTGACTTTGTTTCCTTCCCCCGCTATGATGAAGGCATCAAAGCAGAACCTTTCAGCCCCTGACCACCCCCTCCATACAGTAACTCCCTCCCAGCATTTCTTACTGTTGAGCCATACCTCAGCGCGATGCCCTCAGCGTGTCCCCAGAACTCATGGGGTGCTCGGTGTGCCTCTCTGCCCAGGCGGCCATTCAAGGACACTTCGGCCTCGGTTTCAGACTCGGAGCCTCAGCGCGGATAGACAGCGTGTCTTCTCTGGCGATCCTCAGCTTGCGCCCGGACAGCCGATGTGCACGCTTACGGTGTCTCGTGCGCTCCCACCGCACTTTCAGTTTCGTTCCTGCCCTCCAGCAACTTCCAGACATCAATTAAAATGTCAAGAGAAGCCCATCATTAATTGGCTTCCTGCAAACAGACCGGAGGTTTCTGTAGGGTTAAACTGCCTGCTGCTAAAATAGTGTACCACTAGTTTTTCTTTCCTTTGGCGTGTAGTTTACCTATTTTATTAAAAAATGTTTCTCCACATTTGCAAAAAGTACTGAGGGTAGTCTTATGGGTAAGCTCCTTTACGCACAGAAAATCAGAGAGCCCAGGGTGCAGTGGACACACAAGAGCACTGGAGAAAACAAGGATATTACACATGACACGGTTTACTCTTTTCATTGTCAAAGAACCAAATACATCTGATATTTATTTATTCCCACTGAGCCAGCGCTAAGCAGTTCTTTATTGCACACCTTCACCTCTGGTGGATGGACTGTGGATGTATGACGTTACAACGCATACTTTTACCACGCTTGCCTTTACAACGCGGTTTTTACATCGCAAACCTTTACAACGCATAGCGCTTAGAGGTGCTGGATAGTGAAAAGTTTAATTTTCTATTCCAACACCAGTCCCCGTGGACACTAGGGAAGGTGTTGGATAGAAAATTAAACTTATTCCCTATCCTAGAGCGCCCCCCCAGCGCAATGCGTTGTAATGGTTTGCGTTGTAATGCCCGCGTTGTAATGGTAGTGCGTTGTAAAAGTTTCGTTGTAAAGGTTGTTCACCGTGGACTGTGCTTTTAGGAGTCTGCAAGGCTTCTGAAGGTCGTGAAGCATTGGTGCAAGAAAAAATGAAAGTAGTTGAGGCAATATGTCCGATTTGTTGATGTAATACAGAGTAAAACGGGATTGTTGTAGGGCTGGAAGGAACGGACTCAGTCTTCAAGTGCCACTGTCACTGCTTTGTCATTAGCTAACCAAGTCTGCCAAGGGAAACCCAGATGTCTGGCCTGCGATTGTTTACAGCGTACCAAGTGAGTTTCCATATTGACTACAGCCCCAACCCCCGTCTTGCCTTACACAATAAACACAGAGAATGCAAGAATCAAGGGATGCAAAAAGTGCACCTGACACATTTTTACATGCAGGGTAAATTCCAGGTCAACCTGTGTTGAATCACAACTAACAAGCATTTGCAATGCAATAGTTCACAAATCTACGAGAGTTTGAGCTATTGACATTGTAAATGACAACATCTTTTATTTATGTGTTTTGAAAACTTGCAAACGGTGAGTAAATACGCACTTTGAACTTATAGATGCAAGGCTGGCAGTAAAAGAGGCGCAGTTACTGCCAGCCTTGCTTTTCGTAAGCAAGGACTATAAGCACCGCTTGCACGTTTTCAAAGCACATAAATAAAAGCATTGTCATTTACAAAGCCTATAGCTCAAACTCTCGCAAATGCGAGACCTATTGCATTGCAAATGCTTGTTCTTCTCTTATAGATTAAATTCACTGCTGAGGAGAAGCTTCTATCGGGATTCGATTTAAGCCCTTCACCCAGAACCCCACTGCACTGTTTCTTCTCATTGATTGAAGAAGTGAATTCTCAGTCTGTTGAGTGTAGCATAAATGAAATTATCTTTGATTTATGACTTGATGAGCACTGGATTTATGAGCGGCTGCGACGAAGACAATAAATCATTACTTTATCTTTTTTTCATAGTCATCTGCTTATTCGGAGGTCCCTGAAACTTCTGCTATACCCGCACTGCTTTCAGACAGTCTATTTCCCAATTTCTCTTTAGGTTTAGCCTGCTTCTAGATTATTATGTAAAAGCATAATAAAATTCATACATATAAGCATGCGTGCAGGATTTTTGGGTTAGTCCTGTTCATTCATTGGTGATGCCATTCACATTTTGCGCCCACCCACCACAGCGTGGTGCAATGATCCAGCCCACTTGATCCAATGGTTTGTGCCTGTTCACGTGTGTCCAGCTGCCTGAAAAGGAGCCAGTGGTAGTCTTGGCTGCTGAGCTTCTTCTTTATCTATGCGATATATTTCCCAAATCTTTTCTTTTCCAAATTGCTTGTAAGGGTTGTTGGCTTTAGCAAAGCCGGCCAGATTAGCAACCTGAGAAGTTCAAACTCACTCCTACTCATCCCTCCAAAAACTAGAAGAAAAAAGACTGCGGATTGATCCTTCACCGGAAGCGCTTCAAAAATCTGGAACTCCATTCCCCCTCACATCAGAACCATTTCCTCCTTTGTTGAATTCAAAAGACAACTTAAAACCCTATTCCTCAACCGCTCCTTGGCAAAGGGATAACTCGAAACAGATAGCAGACATCTAGCTCTTTCCAAGCTCAATACGCCGAATAACCTTGAAGTGAAATCTGTTCTGCACTACAATGTGTTCCTCTTCTATTGTGCGCTCTTCTTAACATGTTTTACCTCCTTTTGTGTATATGGTGACTACCTACTATGTATATGGTGATTATCTGTTAGTATCTGCTGTAAAGCGCTCCGATACCCTAGGGTCAGGCCAGCGCTATAGAAAACTCCTTAAATAAAATAAAATTCAAAGTGTTAGACCTGGCACCTTGGCGTGAGTTTCCCTTCCACTTTTTGCTGATGTGCCTCCGATGTTTTGCTGGTTTCCGATACTCAGGGCACTGCGCCACGGCCGACCCGTGCCGCAGTGCAAGTGCTCCCTACTGTAAATTGTACATGCGATTGGTATCCCTGATTGGTTCATTGGATTTACTGTCAGTCCTTAGTAAAGTGCACTAGGAGTGCCGGGGCTTGTAGATGCCAATACTGCTAGTGGGCCTGCAGCGCTGGTTGCGCCACCCACCGAAGCAGCCGTAAAGATGTCTGGGGACTGCGACCGCAGAACCCGCGTGCGGTCTCGTACTGTCACGCTAGCTGGGCAAGTGCACCCACTTGCCAGCCCGAACCCTCCCTTGACTACATATTAGTCACCCCTATGGTAGGCCTGCGGGCAGGGTGCGTTGTAGGTGTAAGGTAGGACAAGCCCTGATGTGTGTGGCATGTCCTAGTAGTGACTTACAACTAAAATCGTATTTCACTATTGAAGGCTACCTGCTTCCGTTAGGCCAGACTGAGCTGCTGGAATTATTACACCCTATAATCCCAGCAGGCTCAAGGAGCATGGTAGCGAGTCGTGTTTAGTATGCCTGAACTCAGGATGATAAAAGATTTCTTGTAGTCAAGTTTGTTTTGGTATCCTGGGTTTGCAAATGCTACTTTTAGAAAGTTAGCATTTGCTTGCCTAACCATTTCAGCCCGCCTCTGCTGGTATGTGTATCTGACTGTCTGGGATGTGTGAGTGACAGGGCTGGGGGGATGACAGGTGGTGAATGCGCAGATTACACCTTAGTGGGAGGTAGGAGTGGCTCTTGACTCTGGATCTTGCTGTGCTCTGCCACCACAATGCTGGCTCCACCCTCCTGGGGAGCGACTGATAACTCAGCCGACACCTGGCCCAGGAAGGGCGAAGCCCCATCAACAAGGTACTCTGGCTGCCCCTGTCCGCACAATGCTGGCTCCACCTCCTGTGGGGCGTCTGATGCGCCTGCCCCTCACACTGAAAGCAGAAGCCGAATTACACCCACCGGAGCACTCAAGGACTGAAAGTGGCTATGCAAAGGCCCCCCTGGCCTGCGAGAACAAAAGAAATACCGTATAAAAGAAGGAGCCCTGCTCCTTGAAAGTTAGATCCAGTTTGGGCTACAGAAGGAACTCTGCCCGACGAGAAGGACCGTGAAGGACAAGGAAGGGTACGGTCTCTTGCCTGTGTCTGGTGCCTTGCTGCCGAAGGAGAGGAAAAAGGAAAGACTACAAAAAGACTTTTGCTTTACAAGACTTTGTGCCAAACTCTGCTGAAACGATCTCCAAGGGCTTGCTGTGAACTTGCCCCCTGACCAGCGCCCCAGGACCAGTGGGCGCTACATCCTGAAGAAAGCGACTGTGGGTGCTGCTTATCGCTGCAGTACCGACGGAGGAATCTCCTCCAAGGCAACAACATCCACCTGACCACCGTGACCGGGGCCCAAAGCAACAGCGAGAGCAACGTGAGGTCCAGCCGCCGCTGGCCCGAACACCGTGACCGCAACTGCACCGGGAGCCCGAGAGCAAAGCGAAGGAGGACCTGTCCGGTCCGAGCTCCCGAGTTGACTGTGCCACGAGCAGCCAATCCACATGCAAAGACGGACAGTCGCCCTGTGAGAGTCCTCCTGGTCGGTATCCTGCCCGACAGCTCAGCTGTGAGCGCACAGCTACCACCGGCACTTGGCTGGGTACGTCCTGCACTTGAGGACCGTACTGCCACTTGCCACCACCACACAGCCGCCGCCTCCAGGGTCGGAGCGGACGACGAGGAAAGGACCCTGCCGCCACAGAGCACCGCTGCCCCGGATGACCCGTGACCTGCTCGGCTGAGAGCCGCAACGAACAGCGACCCCGAGAAGGCAACGCGACATGGGACAGCTCCCCTGGAAGCCGCCCGCTCCCCAAGAACTTTGTTGAACCGGCCAGAAGGCCCTAAAGAACGCTTATTGCTAGAAAGAACTGTGGCAACTTGAACTAAGTAACTTGGAACCGTTATTTGAAAGCTTGATAACTATATTCACCCGCCTGCTTGAAGTTTATATAAAGATATATATTTTCAAAGAATACAGTTTGGTCTCATTGTGTGGTGGGTTGGTTGTGACGGTGTAATATTGCAAGTGTTTAACCCTATGTGCCCCAAAGATTAGCCTACGACTGCTTAAGCCACACTACCTAGAGGTTAAGCAGAGGTTGTCTGGAAGGTAACCCTCAGCCCTGACGAGGAAGAGAGAGTCCCTGCTTGTCGCCAGTGTTGCACTGCGCCAACTAGGGCCTCCCCCTTCCTACACAAAGAATGTAATTTGAGAAGGTTTTTGTTTGTCCTGTCTGTATTTCGCTTGGGGATCCCACTAGTAATAGGTCTATTTTTTTCTGCAATAGTTTTTTATTGTAAATATGAGATTTTGCATCTAACTGTTTCCACCTTTACATTTGTGTGCCATCTTTCGTGGACAGCAACAAGGTTGTTGTGAAGCTGAGCTCTCTTTAGACTCCTCACTATGATGCTTGGTGTCGTTAAATGCAGACCAAATATTTCGTCATTTTCTCCTCTATCCTTACTGAGTTTGTGAATAACTCACACTTTGCATACTGCTGGTAGCTGTAAAGCTTATTTTGTCATAGAGGACATTCTAGAAGATTTTAAAAAAAATAAAGAGAGACTACTTGAAAAACATGCAGCGGATTTTACGGGTAGAAGTTACACATTTATTGAATTAAAAGCCACGGTATTAATTGTGTCATGCATTGAGTGCTTGGCCTCCCCAATAGAACCAGCGTATCCATTGGGTTATGGGTATATTGAAAATAAAGGCCCTGATGTATCATGCGTTTTTGCCTTCGGTAACCAATACGCAAATAGGGAGGGGTCCCAAAGGCACCCCTTTCCGTTTGAGAGTGTCTGTAAAGCTATTTCTAAGAGCTGGTAGTGGTCCCTCGGACCACTGCCTGCTCTTAAAAAATGAAAAGAAAACTTTTCATTTTTCTTTTTGTAGAGCATCCCATTTACCTTTAAGGAAATCGGGCTGCTTTACAAAAAGAAAAGATTGCTTTATTTAAAAGCGATCAACAGACATGGTGATCTGCGGATCTCAACAAAAACACTACGGTGAGGTAGGACCCGGGGGAATATTTAAAGACCAGACTCTGGGAACAGTCCCCACAGATACAGAAAAACAAAGTGCCAGAGGGTCTGAAAGAGAAGTGAGTTTACAGTGGGCAGGGAACAGACCAAAACAAAAGACCCCTAAACGGACTAGAAAAGGCGTGGTATACAATGCCAACTCGATAGATGGTCAGAGATACCCATCAGTCACCACTCGGAACCGCCCTTCATCATTTGGGATTTGTCAAGACCATCTATGCAAGTATGTTTAATACAGACGTGAGGAGACCAGGTGGTGGATAGATCTCCTCCGCTGCACAAACAATAGTATGGTGTACCACTCTTTAAGACTGATGAGTGGTGAAGCGTGGTGTGACTGGGTAAGTGCAGTGCAAAAACAGAACTTCAAAGTGTAGAAGTAAAAAGTGTTTATAAAATTGGATAAGGGAGCATAGAACAAACTTTATTCGGATGATGCTCGCTTTGCCAATATTAAAAATTTGTTATAGACAGTTTGAAAAATGCGCTGTCTAGAGATGGTACCAGGTCCGGATCTCAGCAGGCCACCATCCCTGTGATATTTGCGATTCCTAGGTGCTCACAAATTGCGACCTACCTCATTAATATTTACGATGTCTGTCATTTGCGACCCCCTAGGAATCCCAAAATGTGTATTACACACCTTCATACATTCCATTTTGCGATTTCCTAATTGCGACTCCTTGTGATTCGCAATTAGGAAATCGCAAAATGGTATCTTCATACATCTGGCCCAAAGCCTCTTCACCTTTGTAAGGAACATTTTAGCCAGAAAACAGTGCTCTTCATTACCTTTAAGTAACTTATGTCCAAATGTTAATTATCTTGATCTTGCCTTAATGCTTTTGGCTCCCTTAAGGTACATCTTGTATATAACACATCCTCCCTCACCCGCATATCCTCCATATCCTATACATCTTGTTAATCCCTCTTAATTTCCCGTGCCTCTTATCCCATCCGCTTGTCCTGTGAGACCTCTTCCTTCATAGCCTGGACTTCATTTTATTCCTCACATCTATTTCATCCCCTGCCCCTATTAGTCTAGCAGGTCAACTGGCTTTCAAATCTCTCATACTTCAGCTATGCCTAAGAAGTAAGGGGCAAAGATGAGAGCCTAATCTTGCCCTCAGTTTGCTACATACAGGCTGCAAAACTCTTGGGTTAGGGACCAATCCCTGCAGTCTTCACCCACTAGGTAAGCACTGTGATTGGCCGAGGGAGTCCAAAGATTTTATTTAGATTGACTATTGAAAAATGTCCATTATGCTGGACAGAGGAAGGGTTGTCACTTGCGGGAAGGGATGTGAGTAGAGAAAGCTTTGGAGTTCAGCAGTGGCGGATTCCATGTTTGAACCACAAGTCATTTGTTTAATACACCAAGCATGAGCTTTAATAATATGATTCATATTTACTATTCTTTTAACATACACCAGTAGCATTGTAACGCATAGTGCAACAGGAACCGTACCTGTGCATAGGCTGTTTTGTTCTGCCAGGATCAGAAAGCTTTTTCTGGCAGTAGTTTTGTCTCAGTCAGAGGTGAAATACGGTTACATTTCTAGGAGTAAAACAGTTTCTCTAGAGGAAAGAAAGCTCTGTGAATCCGGCCATCTCCTTTTAATAGTATAGAGTACACTACAGCAAATGTATTATGTTTATTGTACAGTGATCACATCGACAAAAAGCTACATTCATATACTTACGTTAAAGCGATCTAATTTGTACCAAAAGTTGTTACTAGCTGTTGTAGGCTGTTATAGTGAATGTCACAATACACTTCAAAACCCAAGCAGATATCTTCAAATAAAGGAAGATCCTAGAATGCCTGTTAGTGATGCTAGACTAGGTAAAGAGAGCTGTGTATTTTCTCCACACTGTTTTGCCCATTTATGCCAGCTTGATTAATACAGTGTTTCTTATACTTTAGGTGGAAGAAGGTAGCAAAAATGTGCGCCTGGGGACCCTGATCGCTTTGCTGGTGGATGAGGGGGAAGATTGGAAGCAGGTTGAAATTCCAGCTGACTCTGGAGGACCTCCCCAACACACAGCATCTGTGGCCCCGCCTACCCAGCCAGAGGTTTCACTGCCTGGGAAAGCGGACCATCGCCAAGGAAAACTGGGGTAAAAATGTCATATTTAAGTATCATAAACAGAATGGTTTGTTTTCAGTTTATATTCCCACTCCAAAGGCATTCTGGGAACTTAGACATGTCCTTTTCCATCAATGGGAGCGTAGCGATGTAAGAGGGCCTTCGTACTGTAATGTTTTTACCATTATTATAAATTAAATAATACCCTCTTAGTATTGGCGGAAGCAGGGATCTACTGAGACTTTCAACCTGATTTACTGCTCAGGCACCAAAGGCACCACATGACACATCTACCTTTCCCAGGAGGAATGCTATTACCTAAATATGTTTTTATGTGTATGAAGGCACAGGTCCAATGTTACTAAAACACAAACAAAATACAAAACATTTAAATTGTTAAGTCTAAATATTAAAAATAAATGTTTAAATAAATGCATCAAATGGAGGCAAAAAATAATAAATACAATTACTATACTAAAATGTGTAAGGGGACAAAGACAACAGCACTGCAACTGTTGCAGCAAAAGCCTTCACCCACATCACACACTTCACTTTTATTTGCAACATTTGTATCCGCCTCATCATACACACAGAAAAAAACGACTTCAAAGACTTCTACCTTCCATGTAGCACCAACACCAAGACCATGACGAACGCCATCTTCAACCTGACACCTTACTACAACACACATTCCACCTACAGGACAACACCCTCATTGAGGGATACAATACTTTATTGAATCCCTTGGGTCTCCACCCCCTAGGCACTCTCCGATTTTCTGTTAAATTCACTTTGCACCTTCATTAGGCATCGAACACCATTTATCACCCACAAGGTCCAGCACAAACACCACCAGATCATACCCTCGTTCCCAAATACCCATCCTCTGCAGCATGCTCTCCTTTCATTGACAGAAACGCCACCATCATAACATTTTGAGTTGCCACCATCTGATTTTAGATATTGTACTTTTGTTTTGGTTTTAGATGCTTTAGGTATCGTGGTTTTGTTTTTCCTTTGCTTTAGAAAAATCCATTGATCTTCCTTCTGGCCAGTACAATTAACCTCAGTGTGAAATGCGTTGCACAATGCTCATCATCCCATTTGATTTGAACATCATCTAAATTGTCTGCTATTTTTCAAGAGGATTTGAGGGTGGGAGGGGGCTCTCTCTCAGTAAATTCGCTCCTAATCCTTGCTAGCATTATGGGAGATTTTTTAGCACTGGTACTTAACTAAAGTATGCCGACACTAGGACTCGTGGCACAAGTGTTGCCCTTTCTTCTTTTGTTTGTCTGTGTTCAGCTCTTTTCTTTCTTTTTTTTCTCCAGTTCTTGCAGTCTTGTGATGCTTGCTATTCTGCAGAATGTAATTTTTTATGTTATTATTTTATTTTTCTGATATTTGGAGCTAGTTTCTGTTTTATTGACATTCTGGAGCTTGGATGGACAGATTTTTCATTGCACTGTAAGCAACTGTTTATTCTTAAAACAGTACCTATTAAAACTTGCACTCCGGTCCCAGGAGATATTCGCCTTAGGACTGCTCTCTTTTTATCCCTAACTTTGCTTTATTTCTAAGAAGGTTTAATTTTTTAATTTGTAAAATGAGTACAATAAAATCTGTTCGGAACTGACTCTTTACTGAGCATAAACTGTCTCGCCAGAGAACACCTGCCTCTTTATTATTTTAATGTAGGATGAACGGTCACATTTGGCAATAAAAATGCCTACACAGGAAGGAAGGTTTTATATTTGTTGTAGATTTATATTTTGTTTAGCATCTTAAACATTGAGTGTGATGTTACATACACGCATTAACAGGCCTTATAAAAAATTCATTTGGAATGAGAACTTGTCAAAAACAGCGCGTCTCTTCCAAGGTCCTAGGGGAGTCGAAAGTGCTTTGGTTTCATTTGTCCTTGACCCCCCCAAGGCACGCCAGGGGTCTGAGCTGTGACAGGCTAAAGTGTCCTGTTTCCAAATCTGTTTTAGTTCAAAGTAGCGGCGCGGTTGCCTATGGTTACATGCCGGGATATGAATCCGTAGCTAACCTGCATTTGCCCATTTGTTTCTACTAGCAGATAGATGTGGAAAGAACGGTTCTCTGAGGATGTTCTAGCAGTGATGGCTGTTGTATGGCACCATATTCATTACCATAAGACCTCAGCATTGCAGACTAGAATGTCATTTGTCGTATATATTAAGAATTTTACCATTCTATTATCTACATTTGTGTTTTATTACATTACACCATTTGTTTAGTGCATGTATAACATATAGGTTATGAAGGTAAAATACATAGCACATATATACTCAAAATTGACTTGATAGATACCATAATTTTTAGCTGCGATATAAGTGCACACGATAGCATAACCCCAGAAGTCTTTGGATAATATTATTCTAGCGTGATGTTTTCTGTACAATAGAGCGGTGATGCACCATGGTGCCAGAAAGTCTTGGGTACTATACACATTTCAATATGTTAAGCCTGTTTCGTAGATTTGGTCCACCGCTGTTAGTTTTAGCATTTTCATAAAAGTTTTTTTTACTTTTTGGACATTATATCCGTATGTTATTTTTAGGAGACTTGCTAAGCTTCTCTACACCCTTGTCAGCAGAACACCCACTCCCTGCAGGGCAGTTTACTGCATTGGAGATTCCCAGACTTGCGCCAGCATATTGGATTTTTGGACAGTGTCTAGTCTATTCAGTTCCACTTAACAACAGGTTTACACTCTGGCAGTCTAGACAATACTGGATTACTATTTCCGTTTGTCACCATCCCCCGAGTAAACCTAAGGACCCGAAGATGAGCCTAAAAGAAGTTATCAACAGACCTCTGGGGAGACAAATGATGCAGGCACAATTCTATGAGTCGTCGTTGCATAGCAATGAGACTTCTGCACTGTCTTGTGGATACTCATACTGTATCACTGTAGTCTGCAGATTCTACAATATGTTATCTATCAAACTGTTGCATTGTAATTTTAGTATGATTGCAAGCACTCCTAGACTTTGAGGTAACAGTACAATTGACACACACAAGATCACAAAACATGAATGAGACGGTGAAAAAACGCTTTTAAAGAAAAGCTAAATGGAATGCATGGGTTCACCATCTAACATCATTAAGCTTTTCACCCAGTGCCGGTGGCAGAGAATTGATGAATATCTTCTAAATAAATGACCATGGCGTCCTACAAAATCCACCAGTTTTCGTAGAATACTTTCTATGCCCCTGGAATTCTGGCCAAGCTCTGCAACTCCCACAAAGAGAACGTTCTTGCCAGGAACAGCAACTTTGAGTTGCTCTTTTCCACAATGCGGGCGCAAGTCTGGGAAACTCCAATGCAGTAAACTGCCCTGCAGGGAGTGGGTGTTCTGCTGACAAGGGTGTAAAGGGGGTGGCCTCTGGCCATGGACTTCAGAAGCAAGGATTCTCAGGATATTGCCTTTAAGGAGTTATTTCATGGAAAATCGTACCAGAGCCAAAATGCCTTCCTTTCCAGCACCATACATAAGATACGTACTTTACAAGACTATCGAGGATCTGCATAAAACCACCTATATCAGCAAGTATGATGGAACTGTATTCTTTTTACCTCACTGTAACATCCCCAAAATATTGGAATCCCATCTTAATTCATTTGTTCCCTGAGTAGGACAAAAAGGGTTTCTTTTACTTAAGGATTTGCGTTACTTATTCTCGTATCCTGTTGAATGTGGTTAGTCAACCTGATAACAAAACAATTACAACCATTTCTTTAGCTGTTACAGCTGCATTCTAAACCCAAACTACAGTTCCCCAATTGCAACTTCCAAGCACAAGTGGATCCATTGTTTGAACTTTGACTTCTGAGACCAGTTGGAGTTGGTCTCACCTTGACCCTTCCATGTCTGTCTGCCCTCACTGTACTGTCGGGTGGCATCTGAGGTCACATGATAAGATAAACACACTGTATTTTTTTCTTTTCATCAACCATCCCAAAATAGCAAGACCATAGCAGTTCTTTAAACCTGGGGCTGGATCTAAATCTGTGCCATGTATAATTCAAAGGTTTTCCTCGGAAATTAAAGCAGATGCAACCTATTGTTGGTACTAGCCCGCACTCAAGGTGGCTCATCATCTATTTTGCAGCAGTCTAGATTTTTTGACCTTCCTGAATTCCATGTGACCCTGAATGTTCCTTAACTTCACCATTTGTGAGTTCCAAAATGTTTTTGAACAGAGTGCCTGTTTTATTAGAGGGCTCGAAGGATAGGCGGCGCACCAGAATTGAAATAGGAATACTATTTTGCTTGTATTGCCAAAGTTTCTGTTGGATGAAGAACGTTGTATTGAGGAAGCCTCTTGGTCCAAGAAATGAGCTTTAGTAGAGGACCACCACTCCATTCACTGATCACCAGCAGAGTGCTTGTGAGGTTGCATTGATGTGGTCGTCGCGGCATAGGTGTATGAATCATTTGCCTCCCACATTCTACGCTCTTTGCTTTCTACAGTGTGAAGCTGTATGGTCGTCCGTTATGCCCAAGTGTGACAGTACAGAGATAGCTGGCTGGACTGACTGTGTGCAGACTAGAATTAATTTGGAGGAAATCATTGCTTACTGCCTCACGGATTCCATATTGCATCCGCATTACACAGGAAAACAAGAGGTATCATAATAAAAAGGAAAATTTAATAAGGGTTTGTGTCAATACAAGAACTTTACCCATTAGTAAAAAATTATGTTTATAACGTCTACACATGAAAAAACAGCATGGCATTAACTTGATGAAGGTGTAGATTATTGTTACCCACTAGATGGTTGATCTTTTGTGAATCCTAGCACCTCTCCACAACTAACTAAGAAAAGCAATAGAGCATTAGACTAGAAACACTTGTATGTATTACAGATCAATGGGAGCTCTTCTTTAGTAGTGGTTGAGAACCTTAGTCTATAAGCAATAACCTTTTACTGTAGTTCATTCCTATTGATCTGTCTGAGGAGTCTCCATCAAATTTGACAGCGGCTTGTCTCATTCGCATTTTGTTCTCCATTTCATATTTTGGGCAGCTTTTTCAAGTGGGGAGGGTGTCAAAGGGCGCCCTAGGTAAAGACTATTGGAGGGCTAGCTAAAAATTACCATGTTATGATTGGTGATGTTCCAGTTCAGAGAGGACCTGGCTTGGCAGTTGAGGATGGACTGCTCCTTTTAGACCAAGGATCAAGACTGATTAACATATGGCTAGGTACAAACTGAGTTGGCATGGTGGGCAAAGGAATGATGGGCAGGAAGGCTATCCAAAGTAATTACCAGTGGTTATACACATTGTAGGCATTCCTCACATCCCTTTTAAGTTTTTAATGTTTTGCTCTATTGCTCTCTGCTATAGCAAAAACTGCTGTCCAGATTTATTCCAAACGTGGCATTGATTTCTGTAATTCTGTGCTAGAAAGTAAAAATAAAATAAATTTCAGCTGTCATTAAAATGCTTCTCTACCACCCCTAAACACCTTGCTGGAAAAAGTATGGATGGGCTCTTTTGGAGCCAGTGTCTCAATATGTTATTTATTTGTTTATTTTATTTGAAAGGCTCTATATAGCGCTGGCTAGATCCAGGGTATCAGAGCGCTTCATATGAACAGAGGCAATCAAGAAAAGCAGTTGTTCAGGATAAACAATAACAAGCGAGTACATCTCACATAAAGTTAAAATAGGGCAAAAATAAGTTTAACAATTTTTCAGGGTACCAAAACACGCAGGTACATCTCATTAATAAAAGGGGGCAGAAATTCAGGATGGTTAGCTGATAATTAAAATATAAATAATATAAATGGGTGTAGCAATTGAGGTCCGAGAAGAGACGATGATGTGTAAAGAGATAGAGTGAAGAGCGGGTCAGGAAAAAACGGAAGATAACCAGTGCATGGGATACAGAAAGTAAAGTCAAAGGAGAGATTATGGGCCCCAGTAAAGTTAAGAAGGTGATGTTTTAGGTAATATGTGAGCTTCCAGTCACTTCTCACCTTTCTTACACAAGATGGCCCCGTTCCCCAATCACCCCTCTTCTGCTCTGGACCGTTAACCAAGAACCTAGTCACCTCCTGGTCTCTACTGCCACACTATGTACCACCGGTACCCCACCACTCCTAACACATGCTTAAGCCAAAAAAGCACTAGTCTGATCTCCACTGCACACAGCCTAGATAACGCCCACAACTCAAAACCGACCACTGCGCTCACATTAGGCACAATAGCGCCAGCTCCAATTCTAGATCTTTATCCACCGAATCTCTCATGAACACAACCCTGAAGCCCAATGTAGATACTGCCCAGCCCATCCATACTCTCTGTTTCCAAACTTGATGACACTATCCTCTCCTCTATTGAAGATCACCCTGCTTCCATTAACACTAGACCTGGTGCCTATCCATCCACACACTGAGCAGGAAACCTCCCAGACATCCTTGCACTGTTCATGAGGTGAATAGAACAAATGCCTGATTCTCTAGCGATAGATATGTCCCAAATTAAAAAACAACCTCTTGTTCCAGGCTTTGTTAATGCACAATCTGAGATTAGAGAAATGGACTCCCAAAAAGGATCCCCAGTCTGACAGCCAACCTGCTGAACCTTCATACCCATGAACCGCCTTTTCCACAGACTCAACGAGCCCTCTACTCCCGATTTCTATTGCAGCATAGTCCCTCTGCGAATCATACACCACAGAAACCCTGCACATGGAATATAACTGTATCCAGATTCCCAGTTATCACAGGCACAAAAAGACTTCCCAAGTGAACATATCGCCTAGACCACCCTCTCAATACACTAGCATCCAGACATTGCACTCCACAAAAAATAATCACTGCAGATCAGCAGTTAAACATGCTACTGATATAGCAGAAACTATACTTGGCGAATACATGAACATTGCATTCCTTATGAAAACCTGGATTAACGTTCACTCAACACCAATACTAGACCTGCTCACATCACTGGGATACTCCATCATCAGACATGACAGACCAGGTTGATTGTTGGTGGACAAGCGATCATCCATAAAGAAGATACTCAGCTTAACACCCTAGTGACCATGAACGACTCGACCTGTGACTACCTTTTAGTCAAATTCTCAACTAAAGGCACC
The DNA here is from genome assembly GCF_964263255.1 of Lissotriton vulgaris. Taxonomy (NCBI): domain Eukaryota; kingdom Metazoa; phylum Chordata; class Amphibia; order Caudata; family Salamandridae; genus Lissotriton; species Lissotriton vulgaris. Next base: position 206,976,648 of record NC_141688.1, on the reverse strand, counting down.
ACACCTACCAAACTCTACACCATCTATCCTCTGTTGTTAGCATACTCTTCAGAGAAGAGCTTACTGTTCTAATAACACGGTTCTCCCTAACTGACTACAATGACATGTTCTTAGGTAATTTCAACCTGCACTGGAATTACACTGAAGACGCCACAGTCCGTAACCTAACAATCCTTCTTGAAATAAAGAACCTCAAGTAACTCTGCAATGAACAGACCCACAATAAAGGTTGCAGTCTAGATGCGATTATTACCAGAAGTGAGCTTGTCTCTGTACGTTCCATCAAGCCCATCGACTGGTCGGACCACCTTCTGATACTGTTGAGTCTCACAGCCCACCCCATATCCAACCCAGCCTCCTACAACAAACCTATGTACTGGGAAAGGACTATCAAACACATCCCGATAACGGAGCTGGATTCCAAGAAAAGAAACCATTTGGAAATAGATTACCTTACCGCCCACTATAGCCCAGTGATGACAGATATTCTTGACCAAATGGCAGCGCACAAACTAAATTGATCTTAATCAATCCGATCTAGATCCTGGTACAACGATCTTAACAGAGAGAGGAGTCAACTAAGACTGGAAGATCATTTAAACCGAACCCCTCACAAGCACCCCTCTCACTACTAGGATCCTAGCGATTCACCTGCGAAAACACATATTTGAAGACAAAGCCACTTTCTTTCGCAACCAACTCAACGGCTCGAAGAATTGACCTAAGGAGCTGTTCAACATAACCAAACAACAAACTACCTTTACACCCAAACACCAAAAAAAGAGCCATCCATGAACGCAGTCAAGAAATAGCCAACTTCTTCATTGACAAAGTTGCAAACATTGCACAATCTCTTGTCCAAGGCACATGTCTGTCAGCCCAGACCACGTGCCCCATTGACACTGGCCTCCATGGAATCGCCCCCTCAAGCCCGAACTAAGGGTCGGGTGCCCCTATAAAAACCTAAGACAATGATGATCACCCACTACTGAAAAACAGTCTAAGTGGACAGAATTCAAACCAATGACAGAAGAATAAATCTCCAATATAATTACGCACATGAAGCCCACAAACCACTGTGCCAATCTCTTCCCTTCCACCCTAGTACAAAACCTGAACCATATCATCGCCCCGTTTTGGACCAATATCATAAAAGCCTCTCTTTCTTCCGGCCATGTACCCGAATCACTCCAAAGAAGCCAAATCGCACCCATTCTCAAAAAATAAGAGGTGAACCCCAACGACCTCAATAACCACAGACCGGTCACCAACCGTCCTTTTCCTAGTCAAAACGATGGAGAAGCGTGTCCTGCTACAACTCAACCAACATATAGGGGCCGATTACGATCTTGTACGGAAACTCTTCCGGCCGAATCAGTTTTGGAATAGTTTCTGAATGAATCAGGTTCTGCGAGTCCGACCGACTGATTACGATGCCTCCCAACATCGTTCGATCAGATTCCCATCGACTTCAATGGGAGCTTGTGTTCCAAACAAGAACACAGACTTCAATTGACAAAAGGGGTTGTTGGGGGAAAACATTACATCCTGGGTCAGGCACCCCATGGTGCCTGCCACACTGTACATGCATGGGTAGGGGGGACCCATGGGTATCCCCACAGGCCCGATTGGGAGGACTCCGGGTGAAGGGGGGCCTGCTAAGGACCCCCAAAGTCAGAATCGGACAGGTGATGCGTTTCAGAACAACCAATTCGGAAAGGCTGTCCGAATCTGTCATCCTAATCATTCGGCTAGTCCTGCGGTCCGTAGACCGTGCAATTTGGCTCTGACCCACTCTGTTACTCCCATTGCCTTTTGGAACCGAGGCAGACAGTCTAAACGCTTCTCAGCCATCGTAATCGCACGTTGGGAAAAGTGTCCGAGTTGGTTGGTAAGATGGGTTCCGAATCGGATTCGGATGAATCTATTGCCGTTCGGCTAGTTTCAGGACGACATCCAAATCGACCCCATAGAATAGTTCAACCTACATGACACTTCCCAGTCAGGATAGAGAAAATTCAGCTGCAATGAAACTGCTTTGTTCAATATAATAGATGACATTCATAGATCCTTGGATAAAGGTGACTCTTGCCTCCTAATCCTACTACTATATCTATCTGCGGCATTTGATAAAGTAAATCACCCTACTTTACTCAACACATTCGAGCACCGCACTGGCATTAATGGCACAGTCCTGAGATGGTTAACATCCTATCTTCAGCACAGCTCGCAACAAAGAAAAATTGACAGCTGTCTTTCAAAGCCTGCACCAGTTCCGCAAGGCACAATCCTCTCGCCTGCCCTTTTTAATCTCTACATTGAACCACTCTCAACTATTCTGAACTAAGCAAGGGTCAAATATCACTTATGCTCCGAAGACACCCAAATCCACTACAAAATTAAATCTCCCAATGACATTGTGCATCCTAATTCCACACTAATTAAGTTACAAACATGGATTACCACAACTGCCTAAAGGTCAGCCTCTACAAAACAGAACTAACACTCCTCTACCTAAAAAACAAACCCTTACCAATTCAAGAATGGCTCGAGAGCCTAGTCACCTAAAGCTGTTCTCTCTCACTTTCTAACTCCATAAAGTCCTTGGGTATCACCTGGGACAAAAACATGTCAATGTAGGAGCACATCACCAACTCAGCTAAAGGTGTGATCTACACTATTAAACAGCTCAAGAAACTCAAACTGTTCATTGCTTTTGACGATCTTAAAACAGTAGTGCAATCACTAGTCCTTTCGAAACTTGACTATGGTAACACCATCTTCATAGGAACTCCAAAAAGTCAACTTGCCCTCCTAAGAGCAGTTCTCCATTTGTTCGCCAGTCTCCTCACAGGGATTAAATGGTTTGATCACATTCACAACTCGCCCGTCCACATAAGTCTCAATTGGCTTTCTTTGAAGGAAGATGCATTTTCCAGACAGCTTGGATCACCCAATGCCCTTCATACTCAAAACCCCAAATCAAGCCCCAGGGGCCAGGCGAGCACCTTGCCAGTGCCTGTTTTGGTTCCCAGTCTGGTCCTGCCCCTAATAGCTAGAAAACCAAACTTTCGAGGGCATGAAGAAACTGGGCTCTGCGTAGCTCCAACTCTCTTCTTCTTATTCCTCCTAATCTGAAGAAGAAATCCTCCCAGGCACGCTGTCTCAGGAAATGCTACTAGGATCTGCAATTAGCTCCCCAGAAATCTCCATTGCAACCCCTTCTTCTCCTGCTTCAGACGGGTCCTCAAATCTCTACTGCTCAACAAATATTTCAATACGTAAACTAACTGATGTTTGGTTCTCACGAGACGGTCGTCGGGTCCTTTCAGTTTCTTATCTATTACATAAATGCTGTACTATTATATACTTCTATTGACTTTTTTGCTAATACTAATGTATGGCTTCTACACTTTGAACTTTTTCGACTCTTACGAGACCCCTCCTGTAATTCAAGTAAATGTGTACACATAACATGTAAAGCGCTTTAATACGTACCGCTGTAGCAAGTGCTATATAAAAGTCAAAGAAAGTAAATGTGAGCATTGGTGGTGATGAGAGCACTATTTAGTGTGAAGGGAGTGGAATGACTTTGTTCATCCTAAAGATAACCTGGGAATTGTACGTAGGCTGCAGGCCCACTCATATGTAGGTCTGCTGGATTGTATTGAAAAAAGAAGAAGATTGGGATTGTAATAGATCATCAAACTTAAAACAATGTTTCGGACAAAATACTTATAGGGATCATAAAAACAGGAACGCGCAAATCACAGTACATAAAATCAGTGTACTCAAACCTTTAAAAATGTTTATGCATCAATACCAAACTAGAAAAAATATTTAAAACGTGCATAGAGTGGTTATGGTTGACACACAAAAACTAAAAATCACTCAGATTGGTAAATCACGTTTATGGTCAGAAAGAATTTGTATGTTACCACGTCTATACTACACTTGTCGAAACTATATTAAGGTGCCACTCTTTAACCCTGCACATCAGAGTAAGTTTATAATGTATTGAACCATAGAAGAAAGTAGTTTTTAAGGGGGGAAATTATACGTAGCCTTTGTTGACTTGCGTACAGTATTTCATCTTTTCCCCCGGGCTAGACTCTGGAGAGTATTGAAAGAGAGGGGTCTGCCGGCAAATCTTATAGACATTTTAATCAGACTACATTCATCTAACGCAGCACAGGGTAGGTAGGGGGGGGTAGAGGGAAAACTCTTCCTCCTCAAGGTAGAAACCTTTTGACTTGTTTTATTTCAGTAAGACACTCAACATTAATGTCTTCAGCTCAATTTTTTTTCCAGATTTTTCCAAATGCACTATTTTTTGGGGGTCCTTAACTTTTATCAGATAGTGAGTGATTTTGCTCTTCTTGCCCCCTCAGTGACTCACAATTGTTTTGGAGGAGGTGCTATGCATTACAATACAAACAAAATGTAGCACATGTTTCTCAGACCCCAAAAATAATTTCTGTTCTTTGAACACTCTTTTATTACTTTCGATTTTGCCATCATTTATTTTGGATGGAATGCTAGCTGAACCATAAATTTGATATCTTATGAGCCCTGGTTGCAAATTAGGATGAGACTTTAAATTCCCCCCGGATTTTACCTCTTTTTGATGTTCCTGGATCAAAGATTTTCAAACCATCCCTCAATTGTAGCAGAGCCCGTATACTAGTCAAAGACCATAAGTTGCTACATGGGTCTTGTACATCTAGTCTAATGTGCAAGACAGCACACATTGAGTTTTACAGGAAACTTCCCTGTCCAACGTGGAGTGAGACAGGGATGTGTGTTAACCACTGCTCTTTTTACTCTTTTCATTAGTTACATGAGTTTCCGAAAACTGTTGAAAACATGGCTTTTCAGCTAGGTCTTGCCTTCTCGCAGGATCTCTCTCCTTTTACTCTGGGATTGTCCGCATGCGCCATGAGACTCCCTCACGGGATGTGATATGTTTTGCGCAATACAAATTTCCAGACTAGACTAGACTTAACGGAGTGGTTGATTTTTTAGATAGGGACAGCTGTGATGCCCCAAAATTGGCGTAAGAAGAGTTCCTGCATTATTCTCGGAAGATGGCACACTTTTAATCTCTAAATCACCCCAAGGTTTTTAACTACTCTTGAATGATTTTATAAGGTTTTGTGATGTAGGGGTCTGATTTTAAATGAGGCCAAAACTAATGTATTTTTTTTTAACAGAGGAAGAATAAACTGTCAAAAAGATCTGTATGGGCTGGTAGCTCTAAACTGTAGTTAGTTGAAGTTTTTGGCTATTCAGGTATCCTTCTGACTTCATTGATCCACTGGAGTGCCCATATTGAGAAAGTAAAGTTACAACTAATTCACCAGTGTGCCCACATTAGTAAAATACATAGGAAGACGGTTTCTCGCCAAATTGCTCCAGCACTTGAAATCTACAACACCAAGGTCCTGGGGGGAGCACTTTACGGTGAAGAGCTGTGGGGCACAGGTATCCCAGTCCCCTTTACAACTATTAAAAACATCTCCTGAGATCACTGGTGGATCCTCCCTCTAGCTCCCCTCTGATATATGGACCTTGCCCACAGACAGCTGAAACACAAGTTGAACTATAAACTGTTAGATCTCTTGAAATTCCCCAAGGCAACATCGTTCAGGTGATTCATTTCCTTACGGGAACTATTGGGGAGGTTTGAGATGGAGGTATTCTGGTCCAACCCAGAAAGTATGGTGCAAATTCCGAGGGCAAAGCTGAAAGAAATGTACTGGGAAATGACACTTGCAAAGGACCAGGCAGAACCAGTGACAAGTTTGATTGAGTTTCTGAATTTTAAATCTGTCGCATTTTTTGAGTCGAGTATTGATGAAATTGTTCCATCTATAGCACGCAAACTTTTCCTACAGTTCTGTTATAAGACTTTGCCCACCAGACTGTTCTGTTGTAAGTGGTGCCATAGCGTTTTTCTGACGATCTGTGCCCTGCGTGTAAAGTCTGCCCAGAATACATTGTTCATCTACTTTTCTTCTGTCCACATTATTCATCTCTGAGGAAAAAATGGATATTCCCGCTGTGTAGACTTGCAGGTCCGCATCACTATCTCGAGGTGATGAGAATCTTGTGCACTGACACTCTAATAAAAATGGGGTTTGGCCTCTCAACATTCTGGCATGCATTGTGGATCAGGCGAGAGAAATTATCTGCATGAAGCACTTTTTTCTCTTCGAAGTTGTTTCCTGTATTTTGCACAACTATTTTATGTATCTGCAAATGTTTTATACTTCTGTTTTTATACTTGTGCTGCGTACTTCTTAGGATCTGTGTGATCAACACAAACGTTTTTAGAAGTATTGAACCATAACATAATCCCTCTACATCGATTCTAATTCAATTTCTAGACCTTATTTTAAATAGAATTTGTTTTAAGTTATCTATTTTTGTCTTAACTATAAGTGGTACCCAATTATTTTGCTGTATTAAATGTTGCATTATAGGCTAAGTTGTATGTAACCCTAATACTGATCTTAATTGGTAATGTAGTTTAATTGCATATATTTTGTTATCCATAACCTAGTGCTAGTCCTATACCTTAATATAACCTTATTACAACTCTAATCCTAAAAAAAATGTATTTTATTTCTCATTTTAAACACATACATATTACTAAACCTTACCCTAAATAACTGAATTATTTTGTAAATATTTGTACATTTTCCCCTCTACTACATTCATTATTTTAATGTCTTAAAAATTAAAGCAGATAACACAACTAAAAGTAGAAAACGGTAGTAAATTTCAAACATAATTTTCACTTAACTTTTAATTGCATTATAAAAGTTTCCCTTGATTTTTATTTATACATTTCAGTCAGTCAAATATCTGATATCTGGTATATGCTACAGTAAAACTTGTATTAAAAATATATTCAATCAAATGGGAATAAATAGGTCATTACATGTTTAGCATTAGCTATATACAGGCCACATGAAACAATCTAAAAATAAATCATTATGCGCATTCCAGATGGGCAAAGTTAATCATAGAAGCAATGTGTTATAGATCTCAATCAATTTATACAAGATATAAATTCATGTAAATTATGTTTAAACTACATTAAATAGTCGATGAGTGCTGTGTTATTGCTCGGTTAAGTGCAGGTTCATCTTTTGACCAAAGGGAACGCCCTAACATAATTGGGGCAATTTGGATATGATGTATTAAGGGGACCATACCTAATTCTATATGACATAGTATGATTGGAAAGCTGATGGGTGACTGCCAGGAGACTTCTAAGAAAGGAGTTTTATGTCTGCAAAAGTGAAGCATTAAAAAAGCCCCACACTCCTGCCCCAAATATGATAACAGAACAACAGCGCGTATTGTAGATAATAATTAGTGAATTAATTGGTTTAGATCCCAGTTTCCTTACAAACCGATATAATGCCATAAGAGTTTGGTCAAAACACCTTTTCCTAACCTCAATAAGGTGATGCCAAGTGCCACTTTGGACAAATGGGACACCTGAATAGGAAATGGTTGGTATGTGGAGCAGCTTGTCGTTGTTAATAAAACAAGACTTTAAAGGGGAACACGTTTTCCCAAGTGTCACAACATGTGTCTTGGCTTTATTTGTCTTTAGGCCCAAATCACTCATACAATCATTGAATCTATTTAAATGTATTTTCAGGCCAACACCGGTTATAGAGATCAATACACATTCATCTGCATAATGCAGAGCTGGGAGATTTCTAGAAACTACCCTTGGTACATCAACAGCCCCCTGATTAAGATTACTCTCAAGGTCATTGATATGTAAACAGAACAGAAAGGGGGCTAATAAGCACTCTTGCCTTACTCCACACCTCATTTAATTGGTGCAATAAGTTTGCCAACTGCCCCATATCTGACTCTCTCAGTCCCAGTCCGGTAGCAGTGATTTTCATCACTCGCCACCGTCAAGTTGGTGAGCACGAGCGATGAACATCCACCTCCCAGCGGGATTTCTCCACGCGGGCAATCAGATTTCTCAACGCGGATGGTTGCATTGAGAAAGCTACCGCTCGGGTAGAAAATCTACTCGAGCAGCCAGAAAAGAAGCATCGCCTTCTTGGCCTGCGCAAGGTGCCATTTGCGCTGATTTTACAGTGCGGGGCATACACCCGCTGCTGAAAATCAACGCACACGGCATGACCAAACGCACTCTGCCGCTTTCAGAACTCCGCGTAGCAAGACCGGAGTTTTTGGGTCACGTGGAACTCCGCGAACTCCGCCCAGGCCTAGCTTGTTAGCCATCAGAGTACTATTGTGGTGAATTGATATCTTACAACCATAGTGTTGATTTTATATGGAAACTTGGCAGATGTACGGATGTGCTGGCCGCGGTGCACTGCTCCAGGTTTGTGTACGTGTATGATATAGACAAAACCTGTTTTTATCCGGTTATTTTATTCATTTTGTTGCTCATAACACAGGGCCTTTCCCAAAATGCAGAAATTTGCGGTGTAATTTTGCCACTGATGACTGAGGTACACTTACATAAATCTGTAATTAAAAGGCACCCACACTTGCTATATCATTGTGAGGAAAAGGTTTGTTCCTTAGAGAGCAATGCATGAGCTAAGCACCACTGTGAGTAGAAGGAGCCAGTGCAAACAATCAGTGCAGCCATCTTAAAGTTTGCATTGTTTGTTCCATTATAGTCCACCTTTTTGCTTCACTTTTGTTTGCAGCTCAGGGTGATGTATCGAAGTGTGAACAAAAATCTGCTTTCCATTATTGATGTTTTTATATTGGGTAAATAAAGAAAGTCTGTATGGGTGAGTTGTACTGAGTAGACGCAAGAAGTCCACTGTGGAAGGTGAGACAAGGCTCTGCCATTCATTGGTCTTGTTTCTCTCCAGAGTTCGCCTCAGCCCGGCAGCACGACAAATTCTGGACACACATGGAATTGATTGGAGCAGCGTGGTCCCCACTGGCCCTCGAGGGATAATCACCAAAGAGTGAGTACTCCTCATCAATCAGTACTAATCCGAAAACTGCCACTCCGGATTTATGCTTCATTTTGAGTGCTTTTGAAAACAGACATTGATACTTTTTAACCAGGAAACTGCTTAGGAAACTGATCTATGTCAAAATAAAGCACACTATAACAGAGTAATACACAACACTCTACCAAATAGAGAACATGTGTAATAGCAATTTTTGCCTTAGCAAGTTGGATACCCTAAGACTTCCTAACTGTATCACCAGTGCCTGGCTGCTGACTATCAAAGGGGTTTTATTCACCTCCGCAACAGGTCTCCAACTTCTAGGAGTACTACTATGGCAACGCGACTCTTGTTTGCACAGACTTGGGTCGATAGCTGTCCACTTGTGGTTTCCTAAGGAAATCTCTCTTTTACTCAGGGAAGAGCTAAGGTATTCCTGTTTACTATGAAACCTGTAGGTATCTCTCTTTACTTTGACTGTCAAGGCTGCATGCAGCAGGAGTGCTACTGTCCAGCAGTAGGCTGGATTCCTTTATCCACGCGTGTATTGAATATTTATTACAAGAGGTGGGCTACCAGGTGGGAATAAAGTGCCCCAGATACATTTCTAATTTGCATCATGCTGACTATAAGACAAATCCATGATGAAGACTTCTATAATAAGGAAAGAGATGTCAGAATCCTTAATGCAACTCTTATCCCATGCCAGATTGAATCCCATACCGTAATCTAAATCTTTATCCCTTTTACTTGACGCTATAGTTGTTTAAATTGCAAATTTATTTCTATTGCCTTTGCAAAATGCAATTTTAATTTTTCTTTAAATTTCAGGTTCTTCATTAATGTATTTTTAATTCCGATTTCATTATTTTCCCATGCTTTCTAGTAGTACATGGAATATGATGGCCTACTAGAAAGGAAAGATTATGACTTACAAGTTTGCCTAAACTGTGGTCTATAAGTTACAATTTTAGATACCATTCACTAATGCTATCTGCTGCAGATGCCGACTGTGTCCCTTTTCAACTAAGAAAGTCAAAATCAATCCTTGTTTTCAAAGGTTGGGAAGGTGACTTGGTTGAGACTGTGTTCTTGTTAAGAGTTGTATCCAGGTATAAATTTGCAGTATTGTTTATATTTTTAGCTGACTATTTAAGAACTAGGAAAACATCTATAGTGTGCAGTGTCAAGTCCAGAAAATAGAGTATTGAAGACAGCATGCCAAGTATCAATGTGAAAATTAGGAATTCCACAATGAAACAACAGTACAATGAAAAATAAAAAAATGAAAATTCCAAATTTTAAAATGCCCATCGGACTTTAGGTTGATAATAATGCTGCTGCAATAGTAGAGAACTCCATACTGATAGAAATAGGTCACCAACCTTAAAACTTACTCTGTATGTAATGTTACTAGGTTGGACCAAAAGAGGATGGGATGGGCCTCTTTCATCAGACAAAGTATTAACAGGGCATGTTGGAGCGAATGGAATAGACATGACTTAGGCAATTTAACCCATAGGCCAGAGTAGGCAGCAAAATCATTGAGCGTCTGAGTCAGTTTATAGTGATCTGACTGCATGTTCCAGATATGAAGGAGATTGTAAGCATATAAGGAAATTGCGAGTGTTTCATCTCCCAGAGGGATGCCCTAGTCTGAACTGTGTGATCGAATAGAGGCTGCAAGGGCTTCTATAAATAATTAAAAGAGCAGCGGGGTAAGCGGGCATCCTTGGCGGATACCATCGCACATTGGGATTGTATCTGATATATAGGAGTCCGTCTTCACTCTGGACTTTTGGCACTGTATAGATCAGTAGGACCAATCGCAGGAATCGGCAACCACTACCATAGCGAGGGAAAGTGGCAAAAAGAAATTCCCATTCCAGAGAATCAAAGGCTTTCTCCACATCAAGTACCAGACATCCTGTGAGTGTGGCATAAGTGAGAACCCGGAAGAAGCATTGGGCATTTGTCTTAAGTCTCCCTTCTAGTGGAACATCTAACAGAAGTGGCCAACATATTTGCAGACCTGTTAAGTAGGATGCATGAATATGAAATACATCCTCAAGCTCTGCTTCAGTACTTTCAAAATTGGGGTACAACCACAGTCGATCACTCAAGAGGTATTTGTAGAGCATGACTTGTCAACCCGGGTGTCTCCAGATGCTGTCCTGCTGGTTTCTTTCGAAGAGCCAGGTCTTGAGTACCTTCCTGAAGTGGTTCAGGGAGGGTGCAGTGCAGAGTTGGAGGGGAAGGTTGGTCCAGGCTTTAGCGGCAAGGTGAGAGGATGGTCTTCCGGTGCGGCTACAGCAGATGTGTGGTTTCTGGATGGTACATGTAGTATGGGCCTATACTGTGGAAGGCTTTGTTGGTGTGGGTCTTGAAGTGGCATCTCTTCTGGATGGCAAGCCAATTGAGGTCTTACAGGTGTTGAGAGATGTGTGTTCACTAGGGATGTGGGGTTGAAAAGGAGTCTGGCTGCTGCGTTGGAGATGGTGTATAGTGCGTTGCCGAGTTGGCTGGTGATGAGGGCCTGTGATACCGTTTTACTAGTGCTGATGGAGAGACCCCTGAAGTTTTTTCGGAACATGCGGATCCTGTGGAAGCAGGTGACTGTGTTTACCTGGCATTTCATGGAGAGTTCGCTGTCTAGTACGATGCTGTGGTTGGGGACATAGTCTTTCGGTGTGAGGGTAGGACCTAGCTCTATTGGCCACTAGGAGTCGTTCAATAGGGTGGTATATCTGCAGAAGGTGAGAACTTCCATTTTGTCAGTGTCCAGTTTGAGGCAGTTGTCTCATCCTCGTCGCAAAGTTCTACATGCAGTTGTGGAACTTGGTCTTTGTCTGTGTGGGGTTGGCTGAGAGTGAGAGAACAAGTTGGGTATCCTTGGCATAGTAGATGATGCTGATTTCGTTTGACCTGACGATACTTACTAGTGATGATATATAGATGTTGAAGAGGTTGGGGCTGAGAGATGAGCCCTGGGGCACTCAACAGATAGCACGGTTTGGGTGCGAGGTGAAGGGGGAGGCAGACGTTATGGGTGCGACCTGTGAGGAAGGATGCCAGCCATCAGAGTGCGTCATCTGTGATTCTGACCTGGCGAAGGCGCTGGATGAGACTGTGTTGGGAAACTGTGTCGATGGCTGCGTAGAGGTCTTGGAAGATGAGAGAGGTCGTTTCTCCTTTACAGAGTAGGGCTCGGATGGCAGCTATTGCTGCAATGAGGGCTGTCTCTGTGCGGTGGGTGGCTCTAAAGCCTGGTGGGGTGGGGATCCAGGTACTTGTTTCTTTCCAGATGATTAGTGAGTTGGATGTTGATGGTTTTCTCCAGTACTTTGGCGGGGACTCTGGGGTCTGTTGACTGTTTTGTGTGGAGAGGTATGATCTCCGCGTGCTACCATGCGTTAGGGAAGATGGCACCATTGATTATGGTGAGCTGGTGGCTGATCCTGTTGCTTCCCGGTTGAAGATCTCCTGTAGGCAGGGGTCATGGTTGTTCCAGAGTGGATGGATTTCATCTGGGTTGTAGTAGTTGGTGTGCTGAGTTGTTACCATGTAGTTAGCGGTGGTTGCTGGTTGTGTTTGATCGGTTGCTGAGTATGTCAGAGGGTTGGGGTTTGAAGTTTGTGTAGATGCTTGCTATCTTGTTTTGGAAGTGATCAGCGAGGGAGTCGCTGAGTTCTTGTGAGAGGTGGTGATTGTGTTGAAGTGACAGTGGATGTTAGTGAACAGTCCTGCTGTGGTGTGTGGTGAGACGAGGCAGCAGTTATTGGTGCATGCAGGATCCAAGGATACGGCGCTGTGCAGTGGAGTACCTGTGGGATTGGTGGGGGCCAGGGTTCCTAGAGCTGGGTTTGCCTTTGGCGGGCCAGTGGCACGCTCACGCTGGAGCCTCCATTAAGTAGCACGGGTAGGTGGGAGGGGCTGTTGAGTGGGGAGGATAAACCGGCACAGGTGGGACTGGCAAGTACGGGCTGAGGATTGACAAACAGTGACAAAAAACAGTTACAGTAGTTACAAAACACAGAAAAAGCAAACAATTGGCAGATATCAGGCAGACAAATGGGTGAGTATTGCAAAACAATTGGGCACAAATCAAGGGAGGGTATATCAAATACAATTGGGCACAAAACAATGAGACAGTTGGGCGAATGCAGCTAAAGAATTGGGCTTTCGATACCAGGATAACACAAGAGGTGATGCAGGAGGTAAGTGCTTGAACTAGGTTCCCCGTGGTTCAGAGGGCTAGGATGGCACCTCTGACCCACTCGGCCTGCGGCGGAAGTGGTGACCAGGACCAAGGGGTGACAGGCTGGTGCACTCACAAAAGCATGAATTTGAAATGAATCCTCAAGCATTGCTTCAACACTTTAAAAGTTGGGAAACACCAACAGTCGAACTTTTTGCCACCAAAAATAATGAGAAATGTCAAGCTTTGCCGCTTGATATCCACATACATATTAAATGGGCAATGTTTTTTGGGTGAATAAGTCATTAATAATTTATCTTGCTTTTCCTCCTGTACCACTGATTTCATAGTAGAGAGGAAAACGACACAGACATCCATGCGGCTCGTCCTAATTGCTCCCACTATGGCCAGACTACCATAGTACTCTATGCTGCTGGAAGTGTCCAGTCTTCCACGCAAGAAGCAACCCTTCTTTGCAGACCTTTTAACTCGGCACGAGGGGAAACTGCAACACGGTAATCCCAAGACACGGAATTTGCAACTTTGCATCAAAGGTTCAGAATCAGGCTATCTTCAACTTCCTGCAGTGTATGCTCATCCTAAAGGTGGTTTAGATCCACAGTAAAAGCGTGCTCGGCTTCCAGATGGGAAAGATATGTGTGCTACTGTCTCATCAAGAACATTCAGCCTCTTCAGGCTTCTGTACAAGACATGATGTGTTATTTACAGCATTTTCAGGACAGAGTCCTTGCACACACCACCATTCGGCTTCGTTTGGCTGCGCTGTTGCATCTTATATTCAGAATAGCCAACTGTAATCTCTATTCAAGCTCCCAGTTGTCAAGGTCGTCATGGAAGGTCTCTTAAATATGAATATTCCCACAAAGAACACACCTGTCGTTAAATGGGATCTTACAAATCTCATCTAGCCCCCTATTGAGTAATTTTCCTCTCCTCGACTGCTGTTTCTTTTGTGGAAAAGTAGGATTCCTCGCTGCGCTCACGTCTGTGCGTAGAGTCAGTGAGATGCTAGTCCTAACTACGGAGTAGGTAATATTCCTGTTCATAATCTTACTTTCTTCCGAAGGTCATATTCCCATCCGGTGTTAAACTATTCATTGTTTCCACGACCTCAGTCAGTTGCAGAGAGAGTATTACGCCCTTTTTTGTGGCTCTTGTCAAGCCTCACTCAGGAAATCCTATTTCTTTGTCGCCCGATGAATAATTTGGTGCATTCAAGTGTATAGCGTCAAGGCCATACAAACACAAAATCCTGTAACTAAGGCACGTTCTTGTACCACAGTGTTTCCTAGGAAACACACTGCTGGTGGACTTCTATAAAGCTGCTCCATGACCCCACCGAACTCAAAAACTACCGCCCCATCTCGCTCCTTCCATTCCCGGCCAAAGTCATCGAGAAAGCCGTCAATAACCAGCTCGCCGCCTTCCTCGAAAGCAACAAATCCCTCGACTCCTCACAGTCCGGCTTCCGAGCCAAGCACAGCACGGAGACCGCCCTCATCGCAGCAACAGACGACATTCGAACTCTACTGGACAATGGAGACACAGTCGCCCTCATCCTCCTAGACCTCTCCGCAGCCTTCGACACAGTCTGCCATAGCACTCTTCTACAGCGCCTCAAAAACATCGGGATCCAAGGAAAAGCACTGGAATGGATCACCTCATTCCTCACCGGAAGAACCCAGAGGGTCCGCCTCCCACCATTCAAGTCCGAGGCCACTGAAGTCATCTGCGGCGTACCCCAAGGTTCCTCACTCAGCCCCACCCTCTTCAACGTATACATGAGCCCCCTCGCGACCATCGCTCGCCAACACAACCTCAACATCATATCCTACGCAGATGACACCCAACTGATCCTATCACTCACCAAAGACCCCAACACCGCCAAAACCAACCTACATGAAGGTATGAAAGAAGTAGCAGAGTGGATGAAGCACAGCCGTCTGAAACTGAACTCAGACAAAAAACAGAAGTCCTTATCTTAGGCACCTCCCCCTCCGCTTGGGACGACTCTTGGTGGCCAGAGGCCCTTGGAAAAGCACCCATCCCGACGGACCACGCACGGAACCTGGGCATCATCCTGGACTCCTCACTCTCTATGAACAGACAAGTCAACGCAGTCTCATCTTCATGCTTCAACATCCTCCGCATGCTCAAAAAAACATTTCGCTGGATCCCCACAGAAACCAGAAAAACAGTCACCCATGCACTGGTTACAAGTCGCCTGGACTACGGAAACACCCTATACGCCGGTATCACCGCAAAACTGCAGAAAAAACTCCAACGCATCCAGAACACATCAGCCAGACTCATATTAGATATCCCGCGTAAAGACCATATCTCTATCCACCTGAAAAACCTCCACTGGCTCCCCGTCAATAAGAGGATTACTTTCCGCCTCCTAACCCACGCTCACAAAGCACTCTACGAACTTGGACCCGAATGCCTCAACACACGACTTTCCTTCTACACCCCCCTCGCCAGCTACGATCTTCCAACTAAGCCCTTGCTACCATTCCTCGCATCAATAAAACCACCATGGGAGGCGGATCCTTCTCCTACCTCGCAGCTAAAACCTGGAACTCACTCCCCACTCACCTACGTCTCACACTGAACCACCTAGCATTCAGAAAGCAACTTAAAACCTGGATATTCGACAAGTAATTCCCATCCCTTCCTCAAGCGCCTTGAGACCCTCTGGGTATGTAGCGCGCTATATAAATTTCTGACTTGACTTGACTTGACTTGACTATGTACCACACACTCTCACAAAGCACTGCTGCGTGGACCTTCATGCCCGCCAAGATGCTCAAGTCGGGCAAAGTGTCTTCAAAATCTTATTCCGAACATCTTCATCTGTTCGCAAGCGACCACTGTAGGGAGGACAGCACTGCATTTCTGAGGTCCAACTCACAACAACTGCTCTGCACGACCGCTTCAACAAGGCCCGCCTGGGAGGCAGATCCTTCACGGTGGGGGCGGCTGAGTTATGGAACTCCTTGCCTAGTGAATTACGCAAGATAGAGGTAGAGCGTCTTTTTAGGAAACCAGTTAAGGCCTGGCTCTTTACGGCAGAATAATAGGCCCCGGGCTCGCTTTTTGGTTCTCCATCTGTATACTGCCGATCGCTTTAGCTCCGGGACACCTCTGTTTGAGGTATCTGTTGCGCTTTACAAGTGTCTGTATTATTATTATTAATATTCCAGTCTTTGCAAAGCATGTGATCTACAGCTACACGTGTTGCTAGCGGAAACTGTTACTTACCTGTAAGTATCTGTTTACACTACACCATGTAACGCTGTATATTCATCATGCATCTCCCAGGATGCTAGCTTTGTCGAGATATTTATGACATGGTGCGCCTACATTATCCCGCTTTCAATGCACCAGTACACAAGCTGCCCTGCTGCACTTTATTCCCTGTGTGTGTGGGAGGGGGGAATAGAGTGAATCTAATGTGGAGTTTTTATTCTGGTTCATTGTGGGTTTCGAGTCACCTTGAAACGGAAATATTTTACTTACAAGTAAAACAACTTGCAATGTCTGTGCCTAGCACTAGATGCCAGGAGTGTGTAAAGCAAGTGAATCTACACTGCTACTGCTGGAGAATGATAGCTATCAGATATTATATATTTGATTCATTTTACCTTGTGTTGCTTGTGATGCGGAGTGTGATTTCTTGCTCATTCTCTTCCTTTCTTTCTATGCTTGTCTGTCAAGACCAGGGGTCTTTTCAGGACAAGAACAACATCAAGAGAGGTCATGCTGGGTGAGCATGAGTGGAGCATCTTGGCGCACTCAGACAGCTGCCCTAGATATGCTTAAGACCTGGGGGTGGGGGGAGGGGAGGGGGGGGGGGGGGGGGAATCCCATGAGGAGGCTGGCAGATGAAGTGTGGGTCCTGGATGGCTTTCTGTGATTTCCTTTTTAGACAAGCTGTCACGAAGTCAAAAAGACTGTTAAAATGCAGAAACTATATTTTAAGCTCATGTCGAGTCTGTATTGGAAGCACATAGATGGACGTAAAGAATGAATGTCGGGGGTCACATTTTTTAACACCATGAACCCATTTTTCCTTCGTCTGTCAAAGCGGTCTGAAGGGACATCTTCAATTGACACAGAGACCAGTCTTAATCAGTTTGACATCACACTCTACCTCCGCAGGGGACCAACAACACTGCTGTGTGGCAAGTGGAGCAGAAGGCAGCCAAGCATGATAGGCCACATAAACTTGAAGTAGCCAAGCACGCCTTTATTGCAGTTTAGGCTTCGAAAAGGGGAGTGGGATATGTGAGAGTCTTTGCTCAGAAGCAGCTGCTCTCCTGCAATTAAGAGTGAACGTGTTCCTGTTCCGCCTGAGAACCAGGTCTGCCATCCATTGCCATCCATTGCTCCACAGCTGCCAGGCCCCACGGTAGAGGATGCATATCTCTTCATGCACATCCCCAGAACAAGCAGTGGGTGGTTCTCTATGTCTTACGCATCTAGGCGGGTAGAGGGTTCTCTGTGTATTGATAGAACTATTCATGTCTATTTTACTGTAAACCAATTTGTAGTAAATCTCTTCTTACAAACTGTTTACATATAGGTGTTAAGACACTATTTCACTGTTTTTAAAGATGTCGAGGCCACATCCAGCAGAACTTCACTTCCCACTTAACCCACAGTGCAGTTCGACAGTGGAGGATAACAATGTTGCTACTTTAACACACTACAGCACTTTTTTGTCAATTTCTCAAATGAACTGTCAGTGGTGTCTTGTATTGTATGGTAGTATTTATATAGGGCCTATTACTCCTATGTGAGTATCCTCCGGTGTCTACAGGAAGGAGACCGCTGGAGCTGGCATCCACCCTCACCTGGAATACTTCCCTGTAGCTTACCGATGTTCTACAGGAGCCCCCTGATAGGGAGCAAGATGCTCCTTCTCCCTTGCTTGTCGCCAGTTCAAAGATTTAGCCTCACCCCCACCAGGCGCCACCATCCATTTGACAAGCAAGGCGAGACCAACCCCTACCCTGATGTCTGAAAGGAGTGGTTTGTAGAAGACTATCTCCAGCAGCCATGCCTGCCACAGCTGCAGGGAAGGGAAGCGACATCTGGCTGGCCTTGCGCAGGATCCTCTCGATCTGGTGGGGCAATGATTAGGAACAAGCTTTAACAATGCCAATTAGTTTGACTTACGAATGCATTACCTTTTGTGTCATTGATTTGTTTAGGTACTAAATAAGTTTGCATACAAGTACTGTGTCACTCATTACACTTGTGCATCCATTCAGCGTTCCACTGACTCATTCACCCTCTGCCGCACACAACCTCAACTATATATGAAGTATAAATTAAAAGAATGCAAATGGAATAAAGAAAATGTGATGTCTGAACACAGCAGACGTGTTTGCAATAATGAAACTAAACGTAGCTGAGGGTGCTCAGAAGTACTGTTAATAGTCTATTGTTTTAAACTTCCAGCATAGATGCCACTTTTGACAACAATATGTTTGCCATCTTGGAATGGTAAAGCAGTGATACACTAAAGAAAGCAACCTTGCATAATGACCTCCTGATTTAGAGACAGTGGGCCCATGGGACGTAATGCTCTGCAGATGAAATGGGTGGCAAACAGGCGACTCATTAGCACTGCCTAGAGACTTAGAGTAATCTCTTAGGATTCATTGAAATAAAAAAGAGGAAAATAAATGAAAGGAGAACTATAAAAGAAGACACTTGAAAACTAAAGGACTGGTCAACCAGCCCTGACACTGAAGATAACTTGTTTTCAGGTGAATGTAAACTTGTAATAAGAAAATACAGTCTCAGGACAAGAGAGCCAATGACTTATGAGGACTAAACCTTTACCCAATGCAGTGTAAATGACACTCTGACCAATGGCACAACAGAACTGACCTAAAGGCCTGCTGTGTATATATATGTGATATCATGTGATCAAGCGCTCGTGGAAGCGCGAAACGCGTCATGGCGACTGGAAACACCAACGAATAAAAATACACTTGCACTAACTTTTGGGTCCGTGTCCGTACTTGCAGTCGGGATTGAATCTGTGCCTTCATCTGATTTTCCTTTGAAAATATATATATATATATATATATATATATATATATATATATATATATATATATATATATATATATATATATATATATATATATATATGTATATATATATGTGTGTATATATATATATATATGTATGTGTGTATATATGAATGTATATGTAAAGAAGTATATATTTAATGTTTTGTTTATGCAAGATCCTGGCAGACATCTAATACAAGATTCTAGCAAGAATTATTACAGTGCAAATCTTCTATCACTGCAGTTTGACAGAGGCTTTAACCAACACCATAAATGTGCCCTACAAAGGTAATTAGTGATATTTTATGTAACAAATAAAGATCTGTGGACTTTAATGCAGAGATATAACAATTTTTCTGCAGCTGCCTATTGACTTTATCATGTGCTTTTCACAATCAATATGGGAGGCCTACTGCCTTTATTGCTACTTTTTTATTTTAAACAATCAGGCCTGTTATTCCACCGGTCCTTTCCCCAGTGGCCTCCGAGGTCACTCCTGGTAACTCTACTACTTTCTCCAGCTTTTCGAAATTATTTGCAGCTGACCAGGGGAGGCTTAGAGGGAGAGGGAAGGATGGAGGGGTAGCTAGCGAGAAAGCATACAGATGGGGGAGAGGAGAGAAAGAGTGTGGAGGGGTAGAAAGAGAGAGATTGCAGGAGGAGATGAAGAATAAGCAGCTGCTTTGAACATTTTTCCAGGGCTGTATTTGGTCCCCAGTGCGGCCATTATAACATTTTTTAATGGATTGTCCAGTCTATACCAATCAATGTCTTGAATGTATATACAACACACACTATGGAAGGGTGAATAAACTGGCAACCATAAGGCATACAATTATAAAATTACGTATGTGCTAAGCGTATGCTTGTCCATCACACAACTACCAGGCATACAGTCCTAAAATAGCAAATGTATACAAAATTACAGTTGGCAAACCAAAATGCTCTCTCTCATTACATGACGTAACAAGGATTCTCACTGTTCAAATCTTCTATGCCCATAGTTTGTCAGAGGGTTGGAACCACCACCGAAATCTATTTCTACTATGTTAGTCAGCGGGATTCCATGTAACACAAGACCTAGATGTTTGCTTTAATTCAAAGTAATAATAATCCACCCTGAAATACATAATTATTTTAGCATATAATTCTTACCATCAACATTTCTGGTAAAAACTTTTAACACCGGAATCCTCACCTTTTGAATATTACTCGGGCATCAGACTAGATCTGGAATCTTTTCCATTGTACCTCTACGCGCCTGAAGGTAGCGCTGAGTGGCTCTGTACTGATGCTGTTCCGCTCCAGTGGTGGGTCCCATATTAGTGTCAATCTTGTGCATTTACATCACTTTCTTTCTGACTGAGTCAACCAATGCATATCTGTAGCTTCTTCTAATCTCTCAGAGACCCTTAACATGATTTTCTTTTCCTCTTGCATAACCTTTTTTCAATATGCAAGGGCTGTCATCCTCTAAGACAACAGGTTTTAAACCTTGTAGGGGCTGTCCTAAACGGATGTCTGTGAAAAATCCACACCAGGTATGTATGCGGTGTCAGGCTATGACTCTAAGACCTGTGGAAACTGCACATTGATAAACCTGTAGTCCATCCGAGACCGCAAATCAAATCTTTGTCTTCAAGCACAAGAAGATGCAGCTTCAGGACCACTCCCACTCCCGTCCCAAGGCTCAAGCCCAATTGCCCCCCTCTTTGCTGCACTCTCTGGTAAGCATAAAAAATCCATTTGCACTCCTTCATGACATTCCCACTCCCCTGACAGAATTGGTGGGCGGCCCCAACCATCTCGTTCCTGCTCCTGAAGTGGGTTGACATCTGAGCCGAGTTCGCCTTTGGTTTCGGCTTTACTTAATTTCTAAGATACATGCGCCCATGGAAACAGCTGGACTGCCAAGGGATCTTCCTGGTGGTTTTCTACCTGGTGGAGAACTACCTAGCAGGATAATTGACTTCTAGAGCTGTGGACAAACTCAGCCTGATCATGCGTGGCAGTCACATCCGGAGTTGGTCTCTTCTGCAAATGGGAGAACCATGGCTCGATCTGTTCACCGCTACCAAGATCACAGTATGTCAGTATTTTTGTATGTTGGAGTCTCAAAGGCGTCTCTCGCTCGGAAGCTCATTCCACTTCTGGGACTCTATAGACTTGTGTATGCCTTTCTACAGGTACCACACCTGACCTGAGATCTCCAGAATATCAGAACCGACCGGGCCCAGGTCTCATTGACACAGAGACGACCGACGTGGTAGGAGAAGCTGACATTTACGTGGGACACGGGATACTCTATGCTTGTTCATCCAACGGTACAAGCTTTAAGATAAATAAGACCTGTCCCCGTGAATTCAAAACCTACAGAAGCACGTCATTAGGGATTATGTGCAGAAAGGATACCGGCAGATACAGATCATTTAAGCCGAACTTAGATTGAAGAAAGAAGTGCAAAACAGTGGACCATTCTTTTAATAATAAAGAGATTAAGAATAATATAAAAAGGCAGCCAAAGGAACTTTTTTTATCATCAATTTAAGAAAACGAAAATAATAAGTAACAAATAGTCCTGGATCAATGTGTGATGAAATACATGAGATCAATTAGGAAACCGTGCAAGATGTGAACAGGAGAATTATACAGACGGCAACAAACCAGTGCCATTTGTAGGAGAGACTTATTAATATAGTCTTGAAAAAGATGGTAATGCATCGATAAAAACCATCGAAACGCGTCAACGCCTCTCTGCACGATCAGGAGATTAAAAAACCTAGCCTGTAGGCAAAGTATTGTAACATGTCCAGGATGGTATTTATGTCAAAAATCTCAAAAAACGTGCAATAGTTATTGACAATTTTATGTCTATGTATGTCTCTCCTTTCTTGTATTTTTCACCTTGATATGATATGTATTAATTGTTTTTTTTATAATTCAGTTTTATATGTTTTTGTGCAGGAGTAATTGTACTCCATGAATGTGTGTAGGACATTTTAACATTTGTGTATAATAATTTGTTTTTAACATTAGAGTGTATTTGTATGAACTTTTTTTATAATAAAACAAATGAACTACATTTTTGTTGCATAAGTATATACGACAGGAAAGGTCCCCCGAAGGATCTAGTGGGCCTATTGGGTAGTTTGAGACAAACATTTAGGTTTGTCCCATGTAAGAACGGTCTGCCAAGGGATAACTTCTTTTACTGTTAAAGTACCCTATTCCCCTGGTTGTAGGGGGTCTCTCTCTAATTTGAAACAGAGAGTATGTTATCCAGGACTCCTGGGATTAAGTGTCTATCCTCCCATCAGGCTGTCCCCGCAATGATCTGCTGTGGACCCGGTTCTCCATCCCAACCTCCACAATCTTCACCTACATGCATGGAGATTGGGCAGCCCTACGAAGGTAGTTGATGTCATCCTGGCAGCCAGGTGTATATAATGTCCAAAACTGTATATGCCTGTTACAGGGATATGTTTATGGTTTGATGTAGCCATACCATAGTAACCACCTCCACGCTTAATTGTCTGATGCCCTGTTTGTTCTGTCCCTCGCCTGACCAGGCCTTGCTTTGGGCCCGGGTCACTGTTATTTTTTGGTCTTCTTGCATTTGCCTGATCAACCTTCCTTGTTTAAATTGCAGCTTGTGATGAGGTTTTTGAAAGGGATTGCTGCGTCTGGTTCCCTGTTCTCCTTTTGGGATGCCCCAATTGGACGTCAATCTTGTCCTTGCTTATTTGAAGTGTACTCCATTTTGTGTCACTCCACAGCTGTTCCCAGCAGCTTCTCCCCATCAAAACTGTGTTCCTAGTTGCTTTCACCTCAGAACAGCATATGAGTGAGTTGCAGCCTCTATGTGCACATATGCTTTCTTACTTCTAAGCTAGTTCTGTGAACTAGGGCATCCTTTCTACGGAAGGTTGTGACACGTTCCACATTGGTCAAGCCATCACCCTGTCTGGGTTCTATGTTCACCTCACCTCTCTAAGTAGGAGGAGAGACTATCGCTTGGACACTGCATCATTTGTACCAAAGACCACCGGATAGATGATCAGCTCTTTGTGGGGTGTAAGATATGCTACATTTTGGCTAAAACTCAGCCTCTGTAAGGACTGCATGCTCATCTACCAGGGCCAAAGCTTCTGCTACTGCGATAGTACATGAAGTTCCTAGCCTAGACCTATGCCAGTCCAGACATGGGTGTCCCTCCATATGTTCACAAAACATTGACAGCCAAGTGTTCAGAGAGAGGAAATTTCTCCCACAGGACATTCTGGTTTGAGTCCGTTGTCAGTGCACCTCCATTATGGTGGCCGTAAGTTTCTATAAAAAACCTAGATCATTTCCTTCTGTAATGCTCGTTCTTGTAGAGGCTCTTTCTAGCTGCTGATTCCTCAAATACCCTCCCATCCTCCCTGTTCTGTGGGTGGACTCTACCCTTTAATGAGATCCCATGTCTAGCAATGTCCACACTGGTCTATCAATTTGCTTTCAGGGCTCCAGGTTTGGGAGCGCATGCAAACAGTCTTGAAAGCAACTGATGCCAGCGCCACGGAGTAGAACGGCGTCAGTACGTTACCTGACAGTGCCACCTTCCTGCTCGCAGAGGTACTATGGAAAAGTTTCCTGATCTAGTCTAAAGTCAGGCGAATATTCATCAGGTGAATATGCGGCGAGGTAGTCTCTACCCGAAAGACTGCGAGTGAAGATAACTGACTTGTTCATCAGGCCTGTCTTTATCACAACTTTTCATAATAAACAAAAAGACTTATAACCTTTATCATTGGCCTGTCACTATAATCCACTCAAACCTACTATACTGAGCATATGCTTTCCACCAGGTAACCGTGTAGCATAGTTCTAAAAGCACAAATGTATAAAAAAAAAAAACAGTTGGGGAATCAAAATACTCTCTCTCCTAACCAGCCTGACTAGGCCTGCGGTGCATATTTTTTATCCCCATATTATGTTTGGGTGGTTTGCTACCCTCAAAACACTGGCCTACTATGGCATTCAGTGAGATTCCATATAACAGTCTGGACCTGTCTACAGGTCTTAGTGCAGTGTAATTACAATCCATCCTAAAGTCTATTGTCTTTAACATACTGTTTCACAATAAGTAGGTTGGGCTTAAGGGCTATGTCCTTACTTTATATAAGCAGATCAAAACTTTGGAATCTGGCATGACTTTTCCAAAGGAATCGATGAAGCATGTACCGTTTGCTTTTGGCCTTACACTTTACCCTTTTCAAGTACCCATAAACTGTCAGCCATAATGCATGCAGTTATAATATTGCAAATATGTAGAAAAACAGCTTTCAAAACAGTATAAAACCCCTCTCAACAGGGCCTAAAAGGAATCATCACAGTGAAACCCCCCAGGGTTAGTCACAGGGCGTCACAGACTTTGACTAGGACAGTAAGATGTCAGTTTTACATGTAATAAAATGTCTGTGTATAGCTTGTATCAATATGATAACAGTCAACAGTTATAGGCTTACAGGCTTTCTAAAAAAAAATTTCACAATTAATAAGCTAAACCAAATGCCTGTGTCCTAACATTTCATTATAAGCAGACCACACCTATGGCATCGGACATAAGGTTTCGCAGTGCCTCAGTCAGGTCTATAGCTTGTCACCGTAACCAACTCAGGCCCACTATTTTGAGTGTAAGTTTTTCAACAACGCAAGAATCATACACACAGTCATAAAATTACAAAAGTATCCACAATTGCATTTGATTAAGCAAAATACTGTCTCTTCTAAGAGGGCCAAACAAGGATTCTTACAGATCATGCTTTGTATATCGATGGTTTGTCACATGGGGTAATTAACACGAGATCCCTTACTTACTGCTGCAATCTGAGAATCCATGTAACAAAATACTAACCTGTACCTTTAATATAGAGTAAAAACAATGCACACTTAAATGCCTTTTGACCTTAACATATGCTTTTCTCAACAAATACAGCCACCTAAGGGTGGCTTTAGCAAAACATTTCATAGTTAATAGATCAAACCTTTGGCCATGACCATTGGCTTGCCCAAATATCCCATTCAATCCTGCTGTTGTCAAGTACAGGTGTTGCCATACGCCAATAAGTGCAATACTAGTTGTTTTGGTGGAAGCATACAAATTCGCAGGGCCAGACTGGCCATAGCGGGCACTGGGCCATCCCCTGGTGGGACGCACGGGTGGGGGCTAGTTTTGGGCCCCTGGGGGCCGTTTTCGTTACAGGGCTGTTTTTGCAGCATAGCTGCATACTCGGCCCTGTAACAAAATCGGCCAAAAACCGACCCTGGCCAAGAGTACGGCGGCACCTGCAACCCCCAGGGGGGCAGGCTGAGCACCTTGCCAGGGCCGGTTTTGGTTCCCAGTCCGGCCCTGCAAATCCGGCTCAATCCAATCCTGCACACCAGAACCAGTATGTGTGGAGCATAAACCACTCTTTCCTTAGTATTCTGATAGCTCTTTTTTGTTGATCACATAAGGTCAGGCGACAACTGCACTGTCATGCCAACCCTAAAAATCCATGGAGATTTGTGTAGCTCCTGCATCACAAACTCTGTTGAACACTATACTTAAGCCTGAAGTGTAAATCTAATGTCGGAAAGTGAGGGTGCTGGGACCACAATACATTCTTTGTGACTGCCCACCACCCCTGTACTGTTGCCTGAGAAAAAACCGTAAATGATTTCGCTATCCAAGATGTGTTAACAGTATTACAACGTCATTTATGTTCCGCAGAAAGTTCAAGTTCAGACAGTAATACTGCTGTCGGTTCCAAAAGCCTGATAAACAAATAATCACAGCTGAGTGGAGGGGACACACTTTTCTAGTGGAAGGATACAACTTCTACCTGAATATATACTCTTGGCTACCAACATGTGGGTGGAGCCAAAGCTCCTCTCTGTAGCGCACCTGAAACTCTTTTTTAAGTTCATCACATTCAGTCTGGCAACAGCTACCTTGTGAGGCCAGACCTAATGGTAAGGCACTTTAGGGGATGGGGCAGCTGCAGCCAGGTACCCCGTTTAAGAGAAAGGAAAAGGAGGGAGGAAACCACAGATTTCTAGAGAAGGCGTCTGTAGAGCACACTGGAGCAGATTTTCAAACTAAAATGTAAACGTTTGGAACATGTTTTAGATACAAATGTTTAGGTATCTAAACAAAATGTCTGCATAAGTTATTTTAAACGTGTATTCTGTACTAGGTTTAAAAAAAGAAGTACAACATTTGCTGCACACGATAAATGGGGTTGTCCTTTTCGTTTCAAATGTTTATTAGCACAAAAGTTAGTTGGAGACGCAAAAAATGCAGCAGAGAACAATTAAAAAGTAATTCGCATTCTACAGCCCAGCACTCAATAACATGATGCAGAGTAAAATTAAATAATTTCCTCAGTACTATATACAGTACAGTGTACGAAGGATCAAATTGAAAGTAATACATAATGTATAACATTTTTGATGCAGCTTCCCAAGAGGTATAACATTTTTCCATAGAGGATATTTTGTTGTTATATTTTACATACTGTCTTTCATTCCTTATATGCTTTGGTGCTACAAAAAACTTTTTTATCCTCGACAGTGTCTCTGTTTGCTTCCACCTTGTTAGGTCTGGCTTGATAGCGCAGCTATCTGCAAGACACATGATTACCAATCCTGGGTTGAGCTTTAACTCCACCCAAAGGGGTATTACTCTCATCTCATGCTATAGGATATTTAGTGTATCATTCTGCCTTGCAGGAAGTGCTTCCATTAGAATGTGTGAGGGAGTATTTTACATCTGAAAATAATTGTATTCATGCTGTTTCTAACATTCTATTCTTAAACTGTTATATGCAGTCTATACAGAAAGCAATCCTTTTGTGCGCTTTTTCCCCACAGTTGACAAAGCCAAAAACGAAGGCTTAATTTGATAAACAAGATTTGTGCAAGCAATGCCTGGAAAAAGCATTTGTGAATGCCAGCGTTTTTATACGTTGGCACATAGAAGTCTGAACGATTAGCTTTGCCATTTCTTGTTTTCTTTACAGTTATTACATTTTCTATGATGCACTCGTAGAGTAACTTATAATATGTTTATACCTTTTGTTATCAGTAAGGGAAGACCATTCTGAATTAATTGTTTTCTCAATGATTTTTGCAGGAAATGGGAGACGTGAGATCGGGAAGTAGTTATTGGGATTCGAAACATCCAAGTTTGGTTTCTTGAGTAAGGGGGTAAATGGATGCTAGCTTCCAATTCATTGAGCACCTGATAGAAATTGTCAGCAAGATGCATGGAGATAATCGGGGGTGCAAGATGAATTATTTTAGGGGAACAGGGGAACTTAGTGATAAACCATGTGGTGCACATCACACAGTACATTGATGTGTGGGGCACTATATGTGCCCCAAGGGCCACTTTGCAGTGGCCCACGTGCGATGGGGGCCATGTTTCCTGCAATGGTCAGACCGCCATGAAAAGACTTTTGAAAAGGAACATATTAATATTGACTGAGGTGCCTTCGTCTGCACCCCCTTCATTCAAGGAATACTATTCCGACTGGCACCCCTTCAGCGTCTCCTATCCAACAGTCTCCTCTCCGACAGACAAGGGTCTGGCCGCCATCATTGTAATCCAGCAGTCGGACCGAAGGGCTGTCCATTGGTAGGACCGTCACAGGTGGCCTGTTGGTGGCCATCCCACCGACATCATAATGAGGCCAGTTGTAAATATCCCCAAGTGTGACACTGGATCTCGAAAATTCAAAGCAGTGCTTCTGCATGCCAGCAAGTGAGGTAGTAGACTCTACGTCAGTGCTCCAGTAGTGACGAACAGAGAGACATATATGCACTACCCGTATATGCTGCCATCAGTTCCTTTCTTTTCACACCTTCAGTTTCGGATCTGGACCTATGCTCCTCTTCTTCTACCCTTGTGAAGGGATATTTCTTCTGAAAATCTTTCTAGTGTGCAACAGATGCCACCCCCTAAGACTGTATGGTTGAAGCCTTGTAGGGTCCATCACATAGAGATGTCTGTGACAGACCCCATGAGATCAGCCTTTGGTACTTGGGCTCTCTGCATGGCTCCAAGGCCAGTGACCACTGCACCCAGATGAACCTGGAAGCCACCCGGGATCATGAGGCGAAGCTCTACATGGTGAAGCACTAGAAAATGTTTGTGAGGCCCCTCTACTAGTTGTAGTTGAGAGAGTAGGCCTGCTCCCGAAGTTGTTACCATGGTAGATCTTCCTCAACAGTAAAGTAAAAAAGTTTCCCTTGGCAAGATTACTAGCTAATCAGGCCCAAATGTTAATATTGGACATTCACGTTGGACAAGTATGACAAAACATATATGTATAAAAATTATACCAATTTATTGTTATGTTAAAAACATAAAAAATACATAATAAAAACAATTTCACATTCTATAGGTATGTGCTACTAAAATTATCACAGTTCTAAGTCACACAAGAGTTATAAACATAAGATGCCAATCTTCCAAAAAGACAATGCCATGCAGTTAATCAATTATAAAAACACAACGAGGGGGAGAGACAAACAAAAGACAATATAATTTGTCATTAAGACTTAGCACATCGAGTATCCAAAGTTCAAACACCCAATCCTGGGCACAGTTGAATCTTGTGGTATACAGGAATAGCTTGATTACTCGATTGTGCAATTTGTGTGGCGTAGACGCGTTTCGATGGCTTTTATTTCAATTTTATGCCATCTTTTTCAAAACTGTTTTTATGGTCTCTCTTAGTGAACGGCACTGGGTGGTTGCCTTGTGGTTAAAAAATCCTGTGGGTAAACATACTGCAATCAGTATCTTTTACTGCATTCGTAGATTTACATTGCTTAATTTAAACATTTATTAAGCTCTGATTGCTTGTAACGTTAGGTAAACCATGCATGGTTCTCTCTCAGGCATCAGCTCTATTGATTAATGTGTAACGCTGAATTCGCAGAATTGCAATGCTTGTTAGAGACATATTTTAAACTCACATTACATATCCCATCAAATACACAGTCCATGATTCTTGAAACGGCATCAATTCTATTGATTATACATCTTTGTATTTTTAAACCTTTCTTAGGCCTGGAATTAGAGGCATGCTCAATTGTCTCTTGTCTTACATAACATATACACTTTCTTAGCACATTATTAGCCTCATTTTTTATCTATACTACTTTCGGAGGTCCACATGTCCAATATTACCATGTGTGCTTTTGAAATTATATTTGTATACCGCCAGAGAAGGAACCCCTCTACATAAAGAGCCCATTGGGAGATGAGACAATTTCATTTTTATTCAGTATATTTCGTCTAAACTCACCCACTTCATAACCTTAGAGATTCATTGTTTTACTCTCTATATTAGTTGTTAGCTTTATTTCATGTTATTTGCGAAGTTCTTCTGAATGTTCGAACACCACATCATAAGGTTTTAGGCTGATCTGAAAAATAGTTTGTTGTTTTCTCAGAATTTATACCGCAGAAAAAGATTCCTAATAACAGAGAATTTTAGTCTCTCTATGTAAATGCGTTCTATCTATTTAAAACCCTATTGTTACCTGAGTCTGGTATCTTCTTTTCTATTGCTTCCTCTCATACCACTGTTAAAGGGTCATGCCCGGTCGTGTAGGAACAAAATCTATATGGAGAGGAATTTTTTATTTTTATCATTCATTTTTATCATTCATTATAATGGAATAATGAATGATAAAAATAAAAAATTCCTCTCCATATAGATTTCGATCCTACACGACCGCGCATGACCCTTTAACAGTGTGTATGTTATGTAAGACAAGAGACAATTGAGCATGCCTCTAATTCCAGGCCTAAGAAATGTTTAAAAATACAAAGATGCATAATCAATAGAATTGATGCCGTTTCAAGAATCATGGACTGTGTATTTGATGGGATATGTAATGTGAGTTTAAAATATGTCTCTATCAAGCATTGCAATTCTGCGAATTCAGCATTACACATTAATCAATAGAGCTGATGCCTGAGAGAGAACCATGCATGGTGTACCTAACGTGACAAGCAATGAGAGCTTAATAAATGTTTAAATTAAGCAATGTAAATCTACGAATGCAGTAAAAGATACTGATTGCAGTATGTTTACCCACAGGATTTTTTAACCACAAGGCAACCACCCAGTGCCGTTCACTAAGAGAGACCATAAAAACAGTTTTGAAAAAGATGGCATAAAATTGAAATAAAAGCCATCGAAACGCGTCAACGCCACACAAATTGCACAATCGAGTAATCAAGCTATTCCTGTATACCGCAAGAATAAAATGTGTCCAGGATTGGGTGTTTGCACTTTGGATACTCGATGTGCTAAGTCTTAATGACAAATTATATTGTCTTTTGTTTGTCTCTCCCCCTCG
Organism: Lissotriton vulgaris; assembly: GCF_964263255.1. Lineage (NCBI taxonomy): Eukaryota > Metazoa > Chordata > Amphibia > Caudata > Salamandridae > Lissotriton > Lissotriton vulgaris. Next base: position 206,945,956 of record NC_141688.1, on the reverse strand, counting down.
TTGTATTTTTATAATTGATTAACTGCATGGCATTGTCTTTTTTGAAGATTGGTATCTTATGTTTATAACTCTTGTGTGACTTAGAACTGTGATAATTTTAGTAGCACATACCTATAGAATGTGAAATTGTTTTTATTATGTATTTTTTATGTTTTTAACATAACAATAAATTTGGTATAATTTTATACATATGTTTTGTCATACTTGTCCAACGTGAATGTCCAATATTAACATTTGGGCCTGATTAGCTAGTAATCTTGCCAAGGGAAACTTTTTTACTTTACTGTTGATAAGTACCCTATTCCCCTGGTGCAGGGGGTCTCTCTCTGTTAAATTCAACTAGATCTTCCTCAATACAGAAGTATTTTAGTAAGTCAAAGAAGAAAAATAAGAAGGCCTAACTGGACTCTGCCTCTCCCATTGCCACTCTGGTGAAGGAGCAAGGGAGTCACTGTGCCGATCGGTCTCGCTCCTGTTCCACTGGGGAGCCAATTCTGTCTCTCGTTCTAATGCACCATGAGTTCCCGGGCGAAGTGGCAGCAAATGAAAGAAAGCCTTTAGATAGGCTATGCAGAGCTTTTTGGGGGCAATTCTGGTCTCCTTAGGTGCGACTTAGGATCCTAGGACCCCAAATGGCCTCCAGTTGTGTTCCCACCGACTAGTGTGCTGTCTGGGACCCTGGACCCTCTTTGGGATCCTCACAGGCGTCTATTTACACATTACAACTCCTGTTGACCCCTCCAACATCGATGCCGGTATTGTCGCTCTAGTGCTGCAGGAGGACCCATAGCGTTCTGCTCGACCTCTGCTGTTGCCAAATCCAGACTTTGATATTTTATAATCTGTATTCAACCTATTAGGCTCTGACATTCTTCTCCTGCACAGCCACACACACAGATTACACCAGCTCCTTGACTCGAACTCATTTCGGAGCCAGTCTAATGGAAATAACAGTGGTGGCAATGGGGGCGTATTTGCCCCACTTTATGAAGAAGATAATGACTGCATGCAGTTACACATGGGCAGTGAGCACGAAACCTCACCCAACAATGGGCTGCTTTCCCTCCCTGACGAGCAGAAAGCACTTCTTTTGCAATTGTTGTTAGGAGGGCTGATGAGGTACTCGCTCTCCACTTCTGTCCTATGGTGGTTAAAACAAACATGCTCGCCGAGGTCAAACAGCCTGTCCAGGCTCCAGCTTAATGAGATTCTGACTGACACACTGCTGGGAACGTGGGCTAGTCGCCCAGTCAACCTTACACGACTCTAGCAACAACCGTAAAACTGTTTAGAACACCCTCAATGGCACATAGCCACCTGGTAGCCTGCAGGAACAGCCACTACCTGCGGTGATGGCACAACATCACGTCCGACACATGGGTCCTGCAGATTGTCCAACTGGGTTTTGCCCAGCCATTCCTTCTCCTCACACAATAAAAGCCACCTATGGTGGAATACCTGTTGAAGCAACATTTGTCCATCTTATGCCAAGAAGTGCAGGCTCTTTTGGACAAGGGAGCTATAGAGAGGGTTCAGGCATCAGAAGTCTGGACTGGTTATTATTCATGTTACATCTTTGTGCAGAGGGCTGAGGCCTCCATCTAATTCTAAGCGGTACAAAAGGGGGTGGTGATGGACGGAGCATCTGAACCAATCAAACACTCACACCCAGTCAACAGATCTGGGTTTAATCCATCACCGTTCTTTAGCCCACTCTGCCACCACAGTGTGAGTGTTTGATTGGTACAGATGCTCCGTCCATCACCACCCCCTTTTGTACCGCTCCATCTAATTCTAGACAGTCAACCTCTCAGTGTCTGCCTGCACAAAGACAAATTCAAGATGCTCACTTTGGCCCAGGTACTTTCTGCCATGAATCCTTGTGACTGGATAGTGGTGTTGAACCTGCAAGATGCTTATTTTCACATACCCGTCCTGCAGGCCCAAAAATGCAACCTGTAATTCAATGTGAAATAAAAGTATTTTCAGTTTGTCTTGCTTCCATTGACCTCACCAGTGCCCTTTGTGTGTGCACAAAGGTGATGGCGGTGGTTGCTGCCCATTTGAGGAGGTCATGGTACCAGTCTTACCCAACCGTGACGACTGACTGTTGAAGGCAGGCTCAGCACAGTAAGTGGCAATCCACTTCCAAACAACAACAAACCTCTTAACTTTGTTAGGGCTCTCAATGAACCACCCAAAGTCACACCACCTGACTCCTTCGCTGAGGCAACCTTTCATCTGGGCCTACATAGATTCGGTGCACTTTAAAGATTTTCCTACAGTGAATCCAGTACAACCTCTGTCCTGGGTCTTAGTGAGCATGGCACTGAGGCTTCTGGTACTATTAACTTCCTGCAACCTGCTCACTGATCATGCCAGACCTGAAGTCTCAGTGGGCTCAGAACCAAGGGGAAGTGTCTGATTCCATGCAGGTGTCAGAGCACCTGCAGTTGTTGCTTGAGCAGAATTGGACCAGATAAGACCCCTTTCCTGACCCTACCCAGAACTAATGTTTGTGACAAATCCATCACTACTGGGTTGGAGAGATCATCTGGAAGGGCTTAGATCAGAGAACTTCTCCAGAGTCCTGCCTATATTTAAAAATGTCGGAGCTGTTAGTGATTAGAGTTGAAGGCCTTTCTGCTAGCTACCTAAGAGGGGGAGGGTGCAAGTTCTCATGGTTAACCCCACTGCCACAAGGCACTACAGCAAGTAGGCCAGGGTCCTCTGTGAGGGAACTCTGCACCTCTGAAGCTATCTGGATAATCAAGTATTGTACCAGTAGGACACCACCTGGCGGGATCTCTAAACACCTGGCCAGACTTATTCACTCGGACACAGCCTAGTAGATCACAAATGGCAATTACATCCAGGGGACGTACAGGATATCTTCCGACAGTGGGGGGGAATCTGGCTAGATCTGTTTTCCACTGCCAAGATCACACATTGTCAGCACTGTGCACACAAGAGTGTGTTGGATCTCGGAGTTGTTGCATTAGCGCCACATTACTTTTCCTGCTGCGCTCATGCCTTTTTCAAATAATGCCATGTTGTTTATATGTGAGCAGGGCATCAATTGAGAACCATTCGTGCACTATTCTGAAATGATGCCCACGTGTTAAGAACCGTTACTGGGACCTTGCATGGGGGCTGTTATGTTTTAACAGAGTAGTGTGCGTTAGAATTCTGGCATCCCCAGGCGGTCAACGCATGCTAGTCATGGGACCGTCCTACATGATGCACTTTCCTATTGTAAATAAACTTTGATACTTCTATCCAGAGTTGGTGTTTCTTCAGAATGGTTTCTGCTTTGCACGCTTGGTCTTGAGGAGGATGGCATCATTCTCTCTCATCCAGAAATCGCTCTCTGATGCATTCATCTTGGAGTACTCTGAACTCCTCAATGCTTCCCCGCTTCTGTCTCTACTGCTGTGACATAAAGAAGATCTGGCATGACTGGGCCGAAGTCCTCAAGATGGCATGGATTGGGCAAGGAGAGTGTGAGACACGGTACTTCTTGGCCTGTGCATCTGCCCCCCCAATCTGGCACCACTACGTGAGGACCTCTGGTCACAGCAGCATAATCTGCACTACATACGCCGAAGTGCTACTTTGACTTTTTGGAACCAGTCTGGCACTTAAGGATATTCACAAGGTGAGGGGGTTCTTGGTGGTTAGATAGTGTATACACCAGAAAGAGCGTTACCAAAGGTAAGTAAATTGTTCGCTAGTCTCTACCATTTATTCACCATATTTTAGGGGAAAAGGATGTGATGTGAGAGGATTTGGCTTTCTTCTACCCTGAGGTCCAAACTGCCAGCAGTCTAGCTCCAAAAAATCAAAAACAATTCAGCGAGTACAGGCAAATAAGAGGCTTCCTACATCTCTGTTGAATTTTCATATGCCGCGTTCCTTGTCAATTTCTAGATTGCAGATCATTGAGCAAAGTATGCTTTGTCGATCCAAAAATAGAAAGCAGGGCAGATTTGGCGCCTGGTGGTCCTAGTTATGTGTGATTACAAGAGCATTCAAACTAAAATAAATGAAAAATCCCTGTTGGCAAGCTCTGCTCGAAGAGTCACAGCAGTATTATATCCTGAAACCTGATAATGAGATCAGGACAGTAGTAGTCTCCAGCGTAGAACTAGTGATGTGTAGGGGGAGGCCCGGGGACCCTCAGGGCACTGCCCTGCCTGGTAATTAATGCCCTCTTGTTGTCATGGAGAAGTGCCACGGGTTTCATCAGGCAGGATCATTATCATTGTGGCATTCCTTCCTTTGCATAAGCTTGTTATTGTTTTGTCTCCTGCACAAAAGAAACCGGCTTGCTAATGGCGCATGTAATGCGCCTCATCCCGTGTTCGTATTGTGTTGGAATTAATGAGCTGTTGTATGTACACCCCCTGCCATTACTCGTCTCTCACAAATCGACTTCCCAATGGACAACCCGTTAAGTGCTCATCAGCGAAATAAAATGCCATTTATCTAGGAAGCAGGGAGATGGAGTGCGACAAAGGCTATCCTAGTTCATCAGGCGGTTGACATGTACAGCCCATGAGCGAACATATAATATTTGTCTTCTGACATAGTATGCCAATGATCTCTCTGCACACTTGCATGCCCAGGAAGAGCCGCCATTGTCAACTAGTCGCTATTTTGTTGGACAACCAAAAGATCAACATTTAAGTGCTTTGCCTGTGCTCATTAATTTTCCTTAAACAATACCCCATGTGGTTAAGACATTCAAGAAGTTGTTCTTGCACCTCTTGCTGATCTCTAATAGAATATAATTCATCCAGAAGTGGCCTCTGTTTTAAGAAATATATTATGTACCATTGGCCATCACCACTCTTGTCCAAGTTCAGTAAGAAGACCTTTGGATGGGAAATGGGATACAAACATTGTATGAGGTGGGCTTACATATTCTCGGCTCAGTAGTGTCCCATTTTAATAGACACCGGAATTGACGCACCCCAGACATGCCCGCCTGTTTTCATTTCGATGTAATGTGCCGTGATTGTGAATCCACCCTGGCTGGCAGTATTCTGTCGCATTAGCATCTTTCCCCGTGGCTAGTTAGACTGTGGACCAGCACGTCTAACAACACTGTACTAGCCCCTAGCTGTGGCACTTCTGTGCTAATGCAGCCCCCCCGTGTGCAGTTAGATCACGCGATGGCATGGTAACACAATGGCATGCGTGTGGTGTGTACGGGGGACCTGCAGGGGCATTTATTGCAGCATTGGACCACGGGCACTTTGGGCTCGTCAATTTTCTTTGGTGCCAAAAATCAGTCCTGATCTTGAGCTATCTAAATTATTCAACTTTACGCTAGGCCTATTAGCTCAAATTAATATGTCTGATCGTAAGGTGTTAGCCAATGTTATTGTTAGACATATTTCAAATTCATTGTAAAACAATGTACAATTTAGTAGTGCAAGGCTCCCACATTTATTTGCATTTAAAAGCATCCTCTCGTTTTTGTATCACCCTGAGATTAACTGGGCTCTGCAGGATGACTTAAAAAACAAATATTTGGGTATAATGAGACCGATTGTCCTTACCTGCTACTAGCGATTCTTGATAGCGTGACTGTTACCTAACAGGTTATCCAGGCGCTCGAGGATAAAGACATGAACGGAGGATGAGTTCTGTAGAGAAAAACACTTTTTTGTTTGGGGTGTGGGATTCCTATCGCCCCTCACTCAGGCCTTTTGTTGGGGGCAAGGACAACCAGTTTTCATGTGTACTTCGTCCTATATACAGGTAGTCCCAAACGCCTGCAGCACTGCAGGTCCGTGAAAGAGCATTGTATATAGCTAAGATATGATTTATGTCTATATGTAGATGTTGTTTCAACTTACCTATATGTAAAGGTTTGTTTATGCAAAGCCTTTATTATTAGGATGAGCGCTCTGACCGTAAAGCTAGTTGAGCTTACACCATTCTAAGTGGTGCAGTTTAAAAATGTGGATAAGCGTTTGCATAGTTTAACAGTTTGATGCTATTCCTAATGCTCCAGAATGATTTCTCATTAGATGCAAATGCTTGCAGAAGCTTGAAAGCAAGATTGATGATTACTTTCAAAATAAAATGTGAAGATAAAAATATTGAACTAGAAAGAAAAATATTCTGCTGAACGATTGTGCAATTTTTAGTCCTGTTTCTTTAAAGCATCATTTAGTAAAATGGGTTTGCTGTGTGCAAATATTTTCAGAAAAAAAAGATTAATAATGGTGAATCAATATGAAAACAATTTAGGCAAGATTACAGGAAATTTAAAAATAAGTAATCATTTTAGAAGCCAGTTAGTCTGGCATTGTTTACCAGCATGTTTTGTTTTGACATTTTTTTTGTAAAATGTTGTTGTTGGGAGAGCTGCCAAGCGCTCTCTATAAGATAGATGTAGGCAACAAAAAAGAATGTAGGCTAAACGAAAAAGTATTTTTTTTGTTCTTAAAAAGGCATACATTGCCATAGTAGTCCTAGGCACGGCAAGAAGCTACTTTGTATGCAGATGTGCTCTTCGTACAAGATTTTCCCAAAGTAGGCCACCTATTGCCTTTTGTTGTAGTGGACAAAAGAAAAAAGTGACCACTAGATAAAGAGAGCTGGCTAAAAGTGTATATATCCAAATTCAAATCAAATACAAAAACTCTTTATTTAGGCAATGAAGTCTGTCAAATAAAATCGGAGAGATAGCTACTGTCACAATATTTTCTTAAGTCTCCATAATTTGACAAGTAATTCATAGATCCTCAGAATTCCTCGCTGGTAAAAATGGTTGCAGTTCAATTGATAAAAAAAAGCTAATGACTTTATAAGAGTGCCTCCGGTTAAAAATGAAAGCAGCGCTGTTTATTTGAGGCAAAACATTTTCTTCATTTTGGGGCTCTGAATTTATTTTTAGTTGCTTCTCCAAACATCCCAAGAATTTTACCAGCTTTGTGTTCACTTGCGGTTGCTCATTGTTCAGTAAGCAGCTGACGGCAGTTGGTAATGTCTGTGCCCCCTCCTTAGCCCATAGGAACCTAAGCAATCTTCTGCGGTCTTCCAATAGTGTAGAGTAAATAAGTTATTGACTCCCAAAATAGATTGCATAGTCGGCATATTTCCGACTCTGGTTTAACCGCCCATGGTGGTGATAAGTCTAAGGGCGCAAAAGAGTCCTTCTGAAGCTGCAGAAATGTCATTTTTATTATTGGAGGCAAATGTTTCCTTGATGTATTTTTGTGAGCCTTTTCTGTTGCAGCTGCTGAGGACCAGGTAGGCATGTTCTCTTCTAGCAAATGCTCGTTGATCAGATTTAAGAGATCATTTTTACATTTCTGTTCAGGGCTGTTGTGAACTGAAGAGGAGATGATTTTAATGTTCCACAGCTCCGTTGAGCGAGTTTGCGCCAGTGCTTTGTCTAGGGCATGCGACCAGGCATTTTGATGATTTCTCGCTAATTTGTGCTGTCAAAACAAGCAGCTTCCCTCTAAAGTGTACATATGTATACTTTCACTGAAAAACAACAAGAGTTACATTGACATTAGTTAGCTTAGGTGAAAATGCCCTTTAAAATGTAATGTTTTTTAAACTAAAAAAGAAACCAGCATTTACAATGCAACGGTCTCGCCTTTGCAATAGTTCGAGCTATTGGCATTGTAAATGACAACATTTTTGTTTATGTGTTGGTTTTGAAAACAGATAAATAAATGGTATTGTCATTTGCAATGACAATAGCTCAAACTCGCGTAAATAACCAAGAGGCAAAATAAAAATAGATATGTTCCCTAGTAATTGATGTATTACATGCGATAATATATTATTATGAGACATAACAAAGAGTCCAGTTCTATTAAACCGCATCAGAAAGCAGTATAACAAATGACACACCATCATAGCACATAACATCACAGCAGCATACAAAATAGTATAGCATAGCATAACAGGGTGCCATAACAGCACAACTGAACACGTTATAAGACGGAAAAAACTAAATCATTACATTCTAAACCAAAGCATAACAGATTGACATTATGACTGCACAACTGAAAACATTTTCTAAGACGGCTAAAAAATATATTCTAATTCTAAAGCAAAGCATAACCAGGATTAACAAGCAATGACTAGGAAGGGGAGGAGTGATGAACACGAGGGAGGATGGGTGAAGTAGCAGCGAGAGACAGCATGGGTGTGTACTATGTTTTCCAGTCTTGCCCCTAAAACTGATGTGTCAATTACAAAGCACCCCTAAAGCTCTCTTGAATTAACGGTACTCCTCAGTTCCAGGATCCCTTCAACCGCCAAGCGTGTTAGCACTATAGCAATCCAAGCACTACTTCCTAGGGTGTATCCCACCCAAACAAGATTCTGGAACATTAGGCTGTGCCGCTTTCAATCCATCCAAATACCCTGTACCCACCACAGAACATTACGATGTGCGTACCCGCCCTCCAAAGACATTTGCAAAGCCAATAGCTCTGGCTAAACACTTATAAGGTCCCAAAGGTGAGGCCTATTGGCTATGCCAATGCTTGTTTAGATCTGTTACCTAGGAGGTGAGTCGTTGACCTGTAGTTCTCCTTTTTCTATTTTTATGATTGGAATCATCCCTTGAGAGTGAATCTTACATCTGATTAGGATGATGTTGTGGGTTTTAAAAAGGGCAATCGGCTTGGTTTTGTTTGTTGGGGGGGGAGGAGCCCTCATTCCAGCAAGTCTCTCTCTCTCTCTCTCTCTCTCTCTCATACCATATGCCAATTCAAAGTTCTCACACTAAAGCGGTGGTAATCCCCAATATCAGCATCTCCACCCTCTTATGCATGAAGCAAGTACTGAAGAAGGGGAATCTCGATGAGGTTGCAGCCGTCAGCGACTTCCCCACAGCTACGTCACTCGCTGACTAGGCTGCAACCGATACCCCCTTCTATAGGCTATCATCATGGATGTGCATTGGAGCGGCATGCACAGCCCCAGCGCCGCCTTTGGGTCCCAAACATGTTGCAGGATCAAAGGATTGGCAGCCAGTCGCACTCCGGCATGACTTGCGTGTGGGAGAGCCAGGGGTTGTGTGGGGAGGAGGTCGTGCGGGAAGAGGTTAATTTAATTAAAAAAATTAAAACTTACTTTTGCTGTCAGCCCTACTGGATTGCCCTGCAGAGATTACTGTCGGAGAGATCCGGCATCTGTGTATCTAAGTGCAAGGTTGCGGCAGGACATAGAAATCTCAGTCAAGCCAATGGAGCGGGAAAGAACACAAATCCAGTGATGACAGTAGCATGTGCCTCCTGACAGTGGACACGTTACACTGCAGTAAAGGTCAATTTCGGTAGGCAAAGACATATGTGCTCCTAATCACACCTAAGTGTGGCTATAAAGGTGTAACACACTGCTGCAAGGGCTACTGCAGAAAAGCTCCATGCAGCCACTGGGTAACTTTTATTGTACACGTGCCGTGCAGTGCACTAATGTACGCTGCACACCAGCAGCAAGCACTGGGCCATGAAGGTCAGACGCTGCCAGCTTTTCAAGAACTGACTGCTTGTAGACGTATCTTATGTGAATATCCTGAAAATATGGCCCAGCTTCTGCGTCCGGGCCTCAGGGGTTAATGCGGGGTCACCACTGCCTGGGACAGACATAAAATAAGATGATTCTTTTTTTTTAGTTTTATATAGCATGAACTAGACCCGAAGGTATCAGAGCGCTTTACATGAGCACCAGTTGCGTATCTTATGTGAATATCCTGAAAATATGGCCCAGCTTCTGCGTCCTGGCCTCAGGGGTTAATGCGGGGTCACCACTGCCTGGGACAGACATAAAATAAGATGATTCTTTTTTTTTAGTTTTATATAGCATGAACTAGACCCGAAGGTATCAGAGCGTTTTACATGAGCACCAGTTGCAATCCAGACGGACCTGTTCATTTTGTTAAGCATGGGGAGATTCAGTGATGTGATCAGAATCACAGGTTGCTGAGCGTCTCTGACGAGACTCCGAACTGGTTCCCCAGCTTTAAAGTCAGCCGATCTATTCCTTAATCCACATCCTCTTGAGGTAATGAAGGAGAAATCCTAGTTTTCATATATCCAGCTCCCAGACACAATCCATCGTGTGAAGCGCTTTGAACACCACCGAATGCAGTCACTGCAAGGATTGTCTGTACAACCAATCAGCCACCCATAGACATCTCAATCAGGTGGGGACTATCGCAAACTTTCATCCCTCCGAGGTCGGTAAAACACTAGGTCCATTCAGCGGGTTTCTGATGAGGGCGCCTTTTTCTTCTGTGAGGAAGTCAGACCTGGCAGGAAGTGTCACTTAGGAACCTGATTTTAACATTACCATAAGGAGTGCGTGTACCTTTATTTGCTGCTAGCACCCTGCTGTGGAGCCGCCCACCCTTAGCACATACATGCAGCCAACACACGTCACAACGACACCAGTGACAAGACCGGCACGCGCCCGTGCACGAAAGTAAACCCAGCAGCCTGCACTCTCACTCAATCTTTGTCAAAATCTAGATTTAAACTAGTAATCTGACGGAGACAGCACACCTAAACATCGTGGCTCTTAGCGAGATGCATAATGAGAATACTTTCCCACAACCCTGCACAGTACAGAGAATGTTGCTTTGCCCTCCCGTGTCAAGTGGTAATGGACGGCTTCACAATGTCCGAATGCTCGCAGAAGAAATTGTCCCGAATCCGCAGGCTTCCGCTCTTAGATATCCTTGTGTCAGTAGAGACTTAGGCAGCTGAGCTTCAATGTTGCATCACACGGACCAGCAGCCCCAAAACACTCCGCAACAACACCGCTGTCATTTCTGGGACGGAGCTAGCTGCAAGTGAAGTAACGATAGAAGCCCAGCTATCCGAAGAACAAGTCGGCCTGGAGCGCCCCTTGCAAGAGACGAGGGAGGGCAGGAGCGTGACGCTGTGAGCGTGCACGTTGGCATTCCCTGCAGCTCGCGCGTTCACAGACCGGTGTCTGCTCGTGTATCACTTGGGAGGCCTTCACGACGACAATAAGGCTCGGCAGCACGCTTCGCGCTGCAACGCAGGCGAGTCCTAAAAAGGAAGCACTGATATTATAGTTAACTGAAGTAACTATAACTTGCAGTTATTGCCGAACACGGTGTTGTCATCAATGATGACATTTCAGATGTTATCAGTGATGTTATTAATGATGTCATAGAACCTTTCTTGAGTGTTTTACTATGTGAGATCCTAAGCAGTGTATGGCAATGATGCAGTCACAGTTCTGTAACTATAACTGGAGTATTTCAGTGTTTTTGTAATTGAAAATGTTATGGTTTAACTGACAGGTTTACCTAATTATAACGTCACCTTAACCTCTAGTTTTTATTCAGTGAACTTCTGAGATTTTTTTAATTGTAAAGTAAGATATTGTTACCACACCTTACTACAATATCACTTTAACCTTAATTTTCAAGTGAATTTCTGTGGGTTTTTTCAAGTAACAATATATAAAGATGTAATTTTAAGTGAGGTAGACCTAATTGCTTTGTCAGAGGGACAGAAGACCAAATTTAAAAAAAGGCTGGCCTATTGGCTTTAAGAAGGGGTCAGAACAATAACGTTCCACAACGTTCCAGAAGGAAACAGTCTAGATGGGTATCTCTACTCTGCCCCCTATTTTGTTTTTTCAGGACTGAGCACAAAGTTTGAAAGTGGCTGCCAAACATCTTTGTTGATTTGAGGCAGCTAATCACATCTTATCATTTGGTTTATTGGACCTACAGTGGTATTGCATTACTATATATACATATATTTTAAGCCTTACGTTCATAAACTATTGCACGGATTTACACCACAAAAAGCACTCTTTGAGTAAAGATCTAGCGTTCTGTCAAATATGGTGTAGTTCCGATCAGCTGTTTTGGCGGTAGTGCTGTTTTTTTTCTATTGAAAAATCACATTTTGGGGGACCCCGTCCCCCGCACCTCTTTTCTCAGCCCCTGCTAGACGGATCATCCCAAAAATCTCTGAGAAGTAGATGGGTTGGCTTAGCCTTTTTTGTTGTTGAAGGTTTCATGAAGATTCGTCAAAGTGCACCGTTAATCCAAATATCCACTATCTATGAAACCTGGTCCTGGCTATAACAAAACAGTGTTGAGATATATATATATATATATCTCCATAGGTTAAAATTATATTATAGCTTGGAGTTGAAATGAGATGAAAGTTAACATTAAAAAATAATTTAAAAATATTCTTCAGTTAGTGTACTGAACTATCGAAAACCTGCGCTGCTGCCATGCAATGTTTTGACCTCACATATTACATGATTCATGACATGTTAAATGACATCATTGATGACATTACTGATGACATCAGTGATAATACCATTGTGATATACATCTTAGCGTTACTGACTGTGTTTGTGTGGGTCTATAGCATTATTATAGTGCGTATAGTGCGTTATTTACAAAGCAGTAAAGTTTGCGGTGCAAGTCTTACTCCATGTTAAGCAAGATTAAGGCTGAATGCACCTAATGTAGGTGTCAGAGGTCTGTTTCACAGTAGGTTGTAGCACATTTTATGTAGTGAAGATGTTTATAAAGTGTGGACCGTTATTTACAAATTGTAAATGAAGATTTTGAGTTATTGTTGACTATTGTTGAATGTAGGGGTGTCCCAAATGGAGACGTGGTTTATTTCGCACTGGTGTTATAAGCATGGTTCTTGTGATGGTGCTTGCAGCCAAAAGCAGTGGGAAAAATAAGGGTATGTGTGGCCTTGATGATCTGAATGCCAGTGTTTGGCTGAACAGGCAAGCACTACCCAACAAACCTGAGACAGTAGCTTTACTTGACAATGCCACACTTTTTAGTGTTATGGACCTATTAGCGACATACACAAAGGGTTGGGTTAAACAACAGTTCAAAACATCTAACCTCATAACCCCCTTAGGAGCTTATCTGTATGTAGGTCTGGGTTGCCCTCAGCAGTACCTTTACTTGGAAGGATTATGAAGCTGGTGCTGGAAGGGAAACAGCCTTTGCATCGAGGTTTTTACCTCGTTGTGCCTTTACCACACAATTTTGCATGCATATTTTTACCACGTGTATGCCTTTACAACGCATGCTTTACCACTCGATGCAAAGGCTGTGAAGTAGTGTGGCTCACTGGTTAGAGGCGGCAGACCCGAGAGCAGAGGATGGCCCGGGACCAGGGTTCGATTCCCGGCGCGGCAGGATTCTGGACCAGGGTCAGCGGACTCGATAATTCTCTCGCCTCGGTGCCCACTCTGATCAGCGATCACACTCGGCAACTCTGGGCATTAGCTTGCCTCATCTTCACTAACGACCCCACCAGACCGCCGGGGATGCCTGGTCTCACCCTGGAGATACCCATTAAGGGACCATCTCTCAGGGAAGCCAGGAAGGGTTTCGCAGCGGCCGAAGCGCCTTGGGACCCTACGGGTAAGTAGTGCGCTATATAAATGCCAATACATTTACATTTACATTTACATTGATTTAATACAATGCGTGGTACTGGCCGGCATTGTAAAAGCTTGTTTGTGGTAAAAGAAATGCGTTGTAAAAAATGCGCTGTCGTACAACTGTGCTGGAAGTGATATCTAATGTATTGGCTTTTTCATTATGATATTCGGGCTTTTGGCCATAACAAACAGAAACATTTTAGGATCCTTCAGCAGGCACTGAGGAGATTGAAACTGATTTGGGTCACATTAAGAAAGAAGGAATGCAATTGTCAGGTAGAAGAAATAACATAATGTGGATACTTGATTTCAGGGAAAGAGATCATGCCATAGATGGAATTGGCAGAAAGTATTACCAAAGCTACCACTCTCTGCAATAAAGAGCAGTTGAAGCCGTTTCCTGGGCTTGTGGGGTATTGTGCGAGGTTCAGAAGGAATCTGATTGGCACTATCCAACCTTTCATGGTGTTGTTAAGGAAGGGCAACAGTTTCCAGTAGTCTAAAGGGCTAGAGGAGGCTTGGTAAGCGAGAAGTGGAATAAATGCTACAATTGAGCATTTTGACTTAAGTAAAAAGACGATCCTCATGGAAGACACCAGTTTGAGAGGGTTGGGGCTGTGTTGTCCCGATAGTAGAGGGTGAGGCAAGAGTGGTGGTGTTTGCCTCATGTTGCCTTAAACCTGCTGTGAATCATTATTCAATAATTGAAGAAAAATACTGGTGTGCTATTCGGTGTTCTTGTATTTTAAAATTATTCGGTGGGGACTACCTTTTGTGGAAGGTGTGCCAACCGACCTCTTGTCCAAGTAAGTTTTTTCCAGTAAGAAGTCCAAAAGATATACACCTAGAATTAAGTATTTGTTTGAAGACCTGATTAAATTCAGTTTCCATGTAGAGTATTTTCTGGGGATACTTAAAACTACAGAGTTTTTGAAGATTGTCTGTCTAGGAGAATATAATTGAGAAGTGTTGTCCTATGTCAGTAATGTGGTTCCAAGAGAGTGCCATTAATTCTGAGGAATTAACCAAATCAGATGCGGAGGATGAAATGTTGTGCTGAGTGGCACAGTGGGTGGTAGAACGTTAGCTAACTCCTGATCAGTTGCAAAGACCTCTCATCCATTGCACTCCTTTGCAAGACTAGGAGCAAACATGAGTTAGATGTCATTTGTCCATTTAAACTGAGAGGTATATTTTTTTGTTGGAGGGATACATGTTCATGTTTGTGTCGACTCAGTGTGTGACTACTACCAACACGCATGCAGTCATAGAGTTCTTGAAAGACAAATTTAGCGAGGGTATTTCCAAAAGTTTTGATTGCCATTGAAAATATGGTTCAATTTATGTTCCTGGCCATGGCCATGCAGTCATTTTTTTAAAAAGTTTGCTGTTGTGTACCAGCAGACAGCTTTATATGCTCTCCAGGTGACCGGGGTAGTGGAGCAAATGAATCAGGTGGTGAAGTCCTGAGGGCAGAGAGAGCCTTAGAGCTGAAAGTGTTCCTTAAAGGTGTATTGCGAGGGACCTTGTGGGCACATTGAAATACATCGAACTCAGTGACCTAAGTTTTGCATTTTGTATGCCTGAAAGGAAGAATGATTGATATAAACTTAGATTCACTGTGTTTGCAGTATGGAACAACGCTGAGAATGATTGATAGGGAAGAAACTGTTCTTAGATGAAAACATCATGAACAAATGTGCAAGTGCTGGTATAATCAGAAGCACTGCGTCAAGTGGTTGAATGTTAAGTGGATCATGTAGTTATGGTGTGGAAGCCAGGAATAATTAAAAATGGGTGGCCAGAGTTTATGGGTCATTTTTAGATAATTCAAGTGAGGAAAAAAGGTGGTTGATTCTGAAGACGTATTAAGCATATCTTGGTTGATCTTGCACTCTCCCAGCTTGAGAGGTCTAAGGGACAACTGGACGGTTTGACAAGAGCCTCCACCTAGGGAGCATTTGCCTACAGCAGCAGGCTGAAGAGTGGACTCTCCTGGTGGGAGGTCTTTGTTTGCCATTAACTTCTTAAAGCATCTAGTGATTAGACTTGTATATTTGTGATTCTTGTTTACCCCCCTATGGTTTATTTTATTGCAGTCGTTTTGTGGGTATTACATTTTGTTCCTAGGTTACTTGGAGGTCCGGAGTTTATTTTTCTAGTTTTTGTTATTGCAAGGGGGTGGGGGTGTTGAGTCTGAGCATGCTGAATGATGGTTATTTCGGTTTCTGTGTGATGTATGTGAGTGTTTGTACTTAATTTATAATAGATGACTTAGGGTTCCTGGGAGGATAGTTTGAGTAGAAGCAGATATAATGATTCTGTCCTGGTGGTGCTCTGCCTTTAAATAAAGGCACTGAACTTATCTTTTTGTGAACTGTGTATGAGAAGATGTCTTCTACACAAATTCCTATAGTTATGTAGATATGTAAATCAAGATTGCACCACAGTTTAGGACTGGCTATAGGGAGCAAGGGCTAGCCGTTCAGAGAAGCCAAAAGCAGCTAGATACTGCCTGATTGACTTGAGAGTAGAAGTATGACTTGCACTCACAACGGAAGACAACATTTTGAGTAGCAGTCACAGGGATACGATTATGACCTAGTACAGAAGGCCACTCTAACCAAAGTTTGCTTGCCAAACAGGACTACAGTTTTATTGCTGTGGAGTGTTAAACAGTTGTCTTTCATTCAGTTGGCCACCGATACAGAGAACTGATCTTCAGTGAATCTTTTGAGACTGATCTCATGATTTTTGTATCATCAGTGTCTGAAATAATCTCGAACTCAAAAGATCAACTTGAAGCTGCAATAGGGTTGATGTAAATATTAAACGAGGTGTAACTGAGTGAGGAGCTCTTGGGTATTTGGCATGCCGCGATTTACCGAAACGGAGGATGAACAGTAGGGAGGATGTGAAAGATATTGAGTATGATAGAGGATGAAAAACACAGCCAATTAAGGGCTTTATTTTAGATGCCAACATTGAAGGGATGCAATATAAGAGTAGTGTGCAAACCTGCATCGAAATCCACAGAGAGTTCTAACTACACCAATGGCCACATATTCAACTTCGCATATTTCAGTACCAAAGTTCCGTGTCATTCTAGCCTTCTGGGTGTAAATTGCTTTTGATTCTCATATTTTAAATTCTATTTATTACCCTTAGTAGCTACAATTGAATACTTAAAATTAAGATAACTAGACTCTTCTTTTCATCTGGGTAAGAAAATGTTGTTAGATGGAAAGGGTCAATACTTATTTTATTCATGGGTGCTGAAAAAAACATGCTGTGTTCTGCACAGATGGGTCTAGCATGTATCTGACAGTATTAGGAATTCAAGGTCTGTCAAATGGGAGACCTAGTCCTATTTATTTAATATTTACACATGTAAACTGAACAAGCGACAAAAAACAGGTAGCCCTTTCAGTTGCCAACTATGAGCTTATAGATGGAACTCTTCCTCTCGTAATACCCCACCACACTCCTCTCCTGTCTTAGAATCCCAAGCTCACAGTGATACTTTTTCTCCCGTTTGAGTATGCTCGATTTATGGTAGGGCTACGCCATAGAAGCGTAACCACACACAAACACTGCATCAGAACAAAGGTTTCCATGTGTCCCGGTACTCATAGGTAAGCCAGGCAGAATATGGAACAGAGAGCTGCTTCAGAAATGTATTACTCTAGACCTAAAAACTCAGTCTTTTAGGACAGCCAGACTTGAGAGATCTGAGATGATGGATTATAGATTTATATTTCTGGAAATCAGCACAGGAGTCCAGGGGATACTCTTCTACATTTGTTTGCCTTCTCTCTAAAAAACATGCACTGGATAAACCCCTGGCCCAGAAATGTAAATACAGGGACCAAGCACACGTGCTCTTTTTGTAACCTTGTCCTAATACAGGCTTCTCCAATGGGTAGCTCGCCATTACCTGTAAGTAGCTCTCCTGTGTACAGCCTAGCCTACTTAATTAGAAGCGTTTGACTGGTTGAATTAATATATTTACACCTACATTAAATTGTGTGTATTAAGTATGAAAATGTGTAATTTTTCAGAAATAAGCTGATGATTGAAGGAAAGTGGCTAATTTTAAAAAATATATTTACATCTGATATTTGGGTGATAAATCAAACAGAGTTGGGGAGACGTATGACCTTATTATTGTAGGTTACTGCTGGCAACCGTGCCAGGTGCACTGAGTGGATCATTATTAATACGAAAGAACAGCAGCGGACCCTACAGTGCCGCACCTAAAATCCAGTTCCAAGTTAGGTCCTATTTCTATATGTGTTTTTTTGTGCTGCCAACCCCAGCTGCTGTTTGGCGTTGCTGTGCTCTCCAGATCAGTTAAATGGTTTGTTCAATGTTCATGGGGCGCACCAAATAGAAGTCCAAAAAGATGGTAAGTAGAAAATTTCTCTATTTATCTTTGTCCATTATTAAAATACAGATCATCAAATAGTATACAACAAATTCATCCAACGCGTTTCACTCCCTACCAAGGAGTTTCTTCAGGGCTGAAAATACAATAAAAGAAAAGAACTAACATCAGTTTCCTGTGTCATAGGTTCTTTACACATTTCCCATATCACAGTCACTTTTTATAAAAATTTGAAGAACACCTATTTCTCCAAAAGAAGAAATACACAGTATCCAAATAGAGGGAAAGACTACTCAGAAGCTACTACGAAACACTCAGTACTAGTTCATATTGTACAATCATATTGCAAAGGAAAGTACTCTGTGGTTATCCTGATAACACCTCTCCAAACGTATACCACCATGATAGGGGGACAGGAGGGTTTACATGGAAGGCCGTATAGAATAATGAGGAAACCACGAATAGGTACCAGAACCACGAATAGCTCATATTGCTTTTCAAAAAACTTTACCGTTGTGGCACACTTTAAGATGAAAAGACCATCAGTCAAGTTCTAAAACATGTTTCATAAATTCAGTAACAATACACAGTTCTTTGTGCATTCTTTGTTAGTCATATTGTCTTGGTACTATATAGGTACATATTTTCATAGGGTTCTCATACACAGTATGCTTTTCCATCCGGTTTGGGATCGTGTATCTTAGTTTCATTATCAATACATAGTTCCCTATCTGTTCTTTGTCTATTCATATCATATTATTACCGTTTTGATACACACTTTCTGAATATATCACACATACTAAGCTTTCACATAATTTTCCTATCCATCCCAGTGTGGTTTTTACCGGGTTAGGGACAGTGGGGGAGAGATGAGGGAGACGGGGGCAGTTTAAAAGTTACAATCTTTTAAAACAGAGAGTTTGTTTGGTTTATTAGTTTGTTAGTTTTTTCGTAGTAGTATTTTGGTGGGGCATAGGGAGGGAAGGAAAGAGGGGTTATATTATCATAACAGGTACTTACCACTGCAATTTTTTCTGGTATCTTGTATTCAAGTAATTCCCCTGTTTCCAACCTGGTTTCTTGGTTGGTCCTGTTCGTTTAATTTTTCCTGTATTAGTCTATTTAAGAAAAGAGAGTATTTTAGGCCCTTGTATTTGTGGGATCCTAAGGATTACTTTTTTCCGTTGTTTCTTTTTATGCATACCTTTTATCTGTGCAGTTTGTGTCTTCCCTTATATGTTTCCACGTTCCCAATCTTTGTAGTTGTTGCCCACAAATCGATTCAGGAAGTCCAATTTCTTTCCATCCCTGTTCGTATTTGTAAGAGATCGTTGCGATACTGAATGGTAAAAAAATCAAAGAATTCCAATTAGCCCGTCTCAGAGTAGTACCTATTGTTGTGCTGTAGTACGTAGGACTCTATGCAGTTATAGTCTCCTATCCAGAACCTAGTCAAATCGGACAGATATCTAAAGTATCAGCATGTTAGTTGTGTATTATGGCTCTTACGCCACCACCATACAATTGCCGAAGGTACAGCCCAGTATATGTAGTGCTCCCATTCCATACATATTGCCCCTGGTGTCTAATCTCTCTGTTCAGCATGTCGCATTCGTTTTTCACAAACTAGTTAGTCATAATGGTTATACCCTCCGTTGTGCAACCACCGGTATATAGCCACATCCTGTATATATTCCGGAATTCTTTAAAAATACATCATGGCTAGGCTTATACATCCATGGCTGCTAACAATTCACCCCGCAATTAAGAATTTCCCAATGTTCAGAATGTAAGCATTGGGCACTCATGTATCAGTTCCCACCACACTTTTCTTTAGGATATTAGGATATTACTCATTCGACAGGACTATCATATTTATTATAGTCACAATGGAGACTAATTCTTACAATTTCTTACAATTTACTTCCCACATGTGCTATTGGTCTTAAGACTCCCGAGGTTTTCCAAGGTGCCATTATTATATGTGGGTGGGGGGATGTATCCCCCTAAGTCACACCCATTAGGTGTTTGCAATAGAATATACGCTCCCGCAGTATTCTGTTGTTTACGTTAGGGATTGCTTATTTAAAACATAACCTCGAATTGTTGTAACCACAGTTTAAGAAACAGTTTAAGAAAACATCTCCCAAAGGTTTCCGTATTACATATGTTTTAGCTCTTCTGTTTCACAAAAACCCCATGAAGGACAGTTAGTATTCACTGGGGGATCCGGACCTTCTTGTAAACGATCCACCAGCCCTGCTTCCCTTCGTATAATCCATTAAAGTGACGGTTTCCATTAAGTGTGTCCCCTCGCCCTTTACCCAGTCTCGCACCTGTATTTTTTAGCGATGTTGTTAGCGTGTCTGCATGGCTGGTTCCAAGCTGAATTCGCCATTGCAAAAGCCGCCTTATATTTGAAATAAGAAGCCACCTATTGGATAACAGTTCCAGCCCCGCATTTCTCTCTATTCCCGATCTTTTCCGGTCATGGGCGCCATATTTGAATGGACAGTGGTTGCGATATTGGTACTATACCGATATATATATAAACGAAGTAGATATAACGTGTAGTACTATATTTGAACCGACATTGGATATTTTTGAGACTCGTATTTACAGATTGTTTATAAACTTGCCAACTTTTTTTTAAGGCGATACGGTTCGAGTTGTATCACTGCATAAATTATGATCTTATGCTTCCCCATATATTAGCAAATGTAATATTCCGCCTAGTTAGAGTGGATCATTTCTGCTAATCTTGCTCATAGTGCCACAAATGTAATCTTTTCTGATGTGGTCACTATTACAACTCTTAAAATTTTAGTAGCTCTGGACAATTTTCATTGTTATAAGTAGCTCTTATTACTGGAAAGATTGAACACGTCATCTCCTCCTTCAGACAGACCACGAGGGTTCTAGTCATGGCATTTTTTGACCCCTTTAACGGCACAGGCCTCACATAAAGGGCTCCAGCCAGGAAGCGGCCACAGTAAACCATCCCGAACTGCGTTAGCAACATTGGCTCCTGGTGAATGCAAAGATATCCTTTTAAAGGCCTTTGCAATGTTAAAAAGGCTACCTGGTTGAGATTTCCAATTTAAGTTCCCTTACCCCCACTAGTCCCTGGCTGGCAGTCTTCAGCCCATGAGCACTCCCTCCTTAAACAATGGACTTTCAAACTACTGCAAGACAAAGGCAGGTTCTTCGAACTTCAGGATTTAGTACTTAATTTGTACCAGCGCTTGCTTCTGCTGGGCACCGGCAGGCACTTTTGGCAACTAGCACTTGGCTTTTCATTGTCAAACTAAAACCAAGAACAAGTTTGTGAAAGGCAAAAAAGAACAAGGAAGGAGGATGAGAAAGAAAAGTATTAGCGAGGTACAGCAGGGATGCAATACCTTCCAGAGTGAGATACAGAGACAGGAGAGGTGTAAGCTGGTGGAAGGGCGAATGATGAAGTGGCATCATGGCTAGTCAGCCTTGGCATTCTGCAATCTTGCCGTTCTGCTGTGCTGGTGGCACCAGCCCCTACAAATACTGGCGGGGCCCTAAGCTGTAGAAGTTCTGAATTAAAACCTGTCTGTCAAATTAAACATGTGAAAACGAATCTCTTCAATTTTTCTCACAGCATATTGAATATTACACAGAACATGGTTGTGACTGAAGAACATGGACAGGGTACCTCACTAATGTGAGCATAGAGTTCCTCATTCATCCGAAACAGACCGTCTTCCCGACTGTCCAGGCCTGAGTGATCATGGTTACAACCTCACTGGAGCATCCATGGGCAGCCTCACGTAATGTCTCTTGGTCTTGGGATAACTATCGGCCTTTTAAAATGAAAATGGAAGGGGCAAGATGGCGGCCGCTTGAGTCGAGTGAGCGCCACTCCCTGTCTTACCTGTGAGTGCTGATGGCGTAGAGCAGCTAAGGGGGAGCCTCTGGAGAAGGGCAGCAAAAGTGGACGGGAAAACAATTGCCAGACCTTAACGGAGTGGACGGAGGAGGACGACTGCGGGGAATGAGATTTTGATACCTTTTCTGATTTCTTAGATACCTATCTCATTCATCTATTTGGATCGATTATTTTCTGTCATTGAGTAAAAGGCAAACCCCGCATAGGTTAAATCAACCCCATAGACTGACGCAACTCTGAAGAACCACTTACGACTGATAAAGTTTAAAAGTTTAATATAAAATCAGAATTAAGTGCATATACAATCCTTTCAGGATAAGATTCAACAAGTATACAGGAACTAGAAGGAACATAAATTCCCTAAAGAACCTAAGTCTACAAAAGAATACAATCAAAACCAGTTCCAAAATCAACAGATTAAAAAGCATAGACACAAAGTGGATCCGTTGCGTCATCTACAAAAAGAGAATAAACAAGTTAAATCTGTCCATACTCTATGCTAGGCGACATCCCTACTTCGCAAGTTCCTTACCTAAAAAAGGTGTCAGCAGTTTGACTTCCAAAGAAGTTCAAACTCTCTTAGCCTCTAATGGTAACTTATGTTGAGAAGCAGTACCCTTTCTGCCTACCCATCCGCTCTCTAAGGGTCCTCGGCCTACTGCTCTCTTGCGCTCTGATCTTCTGCGCTCGCTCCTCTTCGCTATCCTCTCCCCGGGGTGCTGTCCCTAAATACACAATCACCGTATGGGTGGAACTCCCCTTTGACGCCCACCACGTACACATTCACATGATGTCATTTCTGGCTCTTTCCATAGCTTCATCTCTTCGCGTCGTCCGTGAAGTTGACCCTTCTTCTTAGGCACCATCTTCGTCTTCTTGCTGGTGACTTCATTGACATTCCAGTTGACACTTTCAAGAGCAAAATCTATCACCTTAACAGAACTCTATTCTTTACGGTTGTAATCATAACCTCGTTTTGGTCCTGTGAACGGTCATTTCTAAACAAGACTCCAAATTCCAAGCTTCTCTTATCTCACTTTAGGCCATAAACTTCGTCCAGCATTGTCACTTGAAATTTAACAAGACCTTTGACTCTTGGCTCGTGTAGGAGAGTAGGGTCTGCAATCCTATGATCACCCAGATTTTTTTGCTTTTGTTTCACTGGTTTACGACTTTCTCTGGCTGTGGGCCTGCTAATCAGACCCACAGCCTGGCTGTTCTCTTTCTAAATTACGATATGTACCCTAGGTGCATTTACCAATTGGTACTGGGCCACCTTATCAGACCCCGTAACGCAGGGCATAGGTGTACCCAGGGCCGCCAGGGGCTGCAGCATGTATTATGCCACCCCTGGCTGGCCTCTTAAATTTGACACAACTGGCTGCACGACAGCTGGGGCGAAGACGTGTAACCACCCTTCGCTTTAGGTATAGTAGCCCTATATCTAACCATACAATGGACACCCGAGTCCCTATCAGTCACTCCTATGGCAGGCCTTATCAATCCTGAAGGCAGAGTGCGTGGGCTCGTGTGAGCTAGGTTCAGGCCCGAGCCGAGCCCGGCTGCAGCTTGCGGAATCAAGACCCAATAGCTGTTCCATGATAACGCGTACCATATCGGTAACTCCGGTATCGCGTTATCAAAGCATGTCGAGTAAGGTGTCATACGAATCGGGGTGCTGCCCTCTCACCAATTCTGGCGATGAGGTTAGTATCCCACCCTTCTAGAGGGACACGACATGTACGTAACTGTGAACCCCGGTTAAAGTTAACTGAAGCCTCAGCTCCACAAAATGGATGCTGCCACCACAGACACAAGTCTGACCTCCTGCTGCTGGGAGTCCTTCCAGCGAGGAGCACTTGGACAAAGGGTTTCCTGTCGAGGGCGCTGTTCGCACCGTCCCAGACAGGGTTTGTGTATTCTGGGTAGGTAGGGCTTTGGCGAGAAGGTGACTGCGGAGTGGCACCCCGGTGCTCACTACGCATCTGCCGGTTAGAACCAGTTCCAGGGGCGACAGCCCTGGCCTGGGGAAAGCCCGGCAGGGGAGAGGGGCGTAACTACCCCCCTTCCTGGTCCCACCCTTAGGGCAGGACCTAGTCATGTACCCACCCCTTTCTTTAGGATAAAGACCGGAGCGGGGACCCTTCCAAATTAGATCATCTTTGAATCAAGAACTACTTTCTACGAAAGGACACTCAAGACTCTTCTCAAGATTTCTCCCTTGTGGCTAAGGAGTAGTCACCCTGCATCAGCGGGCACCAACTAAGAACTCTGCGGTTTGCTGCAAGTCCTTCCTCAAGGATCCGACGGCCCAGCTCGACGAGAACCGGCTTCCCTGGCACCTCTGACCTCTACCCACGTCATCAGCTCAGCTGTGATCTGTGGGTGCGACGAGACCTCGAGGGACCGGCCATCATCAGAACCTGCACGCTCTTAAAAACCAGCACGACCATCGAGGTAACTCTCTGGTGAGTGCTCTGGGGTCCGAGAAGCCCCGACCCTGAGCCGCTCTAGCACCGAAGTGCAGTCTCCCAGCATCTCCACGATCTGCGTGGGGCCCTTCTGCTCGCTGCTCAGCACGTTGTCTGGTCACTCGCCGCTGGCTTGTGCCCTTCTGTGACGACATCCGAGAATCATCACTGCTGGTCTGGTTGCTCCAGACTGGCCCTTGCTTCCATCTTTGCGAGAAGCACCCCGGACCCTCCTGGTCCACTCAAGACGCCATCTTAGGCCCACCCCGTGGCCCTGAGATCTGCCAAGGCTTGTTGCCCCATCCTGGGCCCAGCGACGCCGACAGCATCATCCTTCATGGGACAGCTCGCACCTCCATCCTGGTCGCCGACAATGCCTCCTGGTCCGTGAGACTGCAGAGCCTAGCGTCGCCCACTCACCTAGTCGAGGTGACGGCCAACCGGTGCCTTCCTGGTACCCTCTGACTACTGGCTAGTAGTACGAACTTGGTCCCCTCTGCTTTCAGGTTTCATCAATCTCCGATCCAGGCTTGGATCTCTACGAACTATTCAGCACTGGTCGCCGGCCAGCAACTCCTTTCTTCCGGCTCCTGGCTCGTCAGCGAAGACCCCGACGCCTGTAAGACTTGTGCAGCCGCAGCCCTCGTGGCTAGGTAACTCGGCATTTCGGTGCCTGCATAGCCTCCTTACTCTAGGGTCCCGAGTCCCTCGCTTCCGACTTGCCTTATCGGGTCCGCCCGAGACCTTAACCTTTCCGTGTCCTCGGACACTTGTGTTAATTGTGCACTTGAAGTATTTGCTAAAGAGATTTGGTTTGTGCTTAGTACCCTGTCCTCATAAAGAGTACAGGGCTGTTGTGATTCTTAATAAATATCCTGTTTATTTTCATAACACTTGTGTGGTGTCCTTTCACTGGGTGTTCAAGGGGTACATGTGTGGTAAACAGCTGGCTTAACACGCCCTCTCGAGTCTTTAGCCTTAGACTGCTCGTATCCACGCTACTAGGATAGCTGGTCTATAGGTTGACTTACAACCAAACACCATAAGGGTCGTTGGAACGATACATAGCGGTCGCTAGAATAGCGAACGTTGCATATCGGGCCAACTTCTCACATTGGTGGCAGCGGTGGGATTTGAGCTTGCTGTTGTTTTACCACACGTATCCTAAGAATATCTTGTTGAAAGATCGCACAAGTACTGTTAGTACATATAACTAAAAGCTTAGAATACTCTGAGTTCTACTGAACCAGCTGTTGTAGCTCCTCAAGGCTTAGCACACCTTGGCTACAACTCTTAGCAAGGGAACAGTAGGTAAACACATAGTGTAGGTAGGTGCATCACTTACACCACACTAGAAACAGTATGTCGGACAAAGGAGGAAACTCTGGGTCTCCCCTTGTGTCAGTTGACCCTCCACAGGTCATCCCTTCAGGATATACTGTGCTGAGCTTCAAGGAGTTGAGACGGTTGTGTCACTCCAGGAAGATTCAGCAGGGGTCTAACCCCACAACATCCTTTCTGATTGGTCTCTTGGAGACTTATGATGCCAGAAGAGCTGAGAAACTTCGTAGCTCTTCTAATCCAGAAGGAGACATGCCTCCCCTCGAGGGAACCCGAGACGATCCTGACCTCATTCACCTCGCAACCGAGAACGAGGATGTGGAGGAGGATGAGGATGAGGATCTCTCTGGGGATGAGGCAGATAAGGGACAGGTAGAAGTCGTCAGACTAAGCAGGTCCAACTTAAGCAAACATGATAGCGGTACTGGGGGACCCCTGGGGCCACTATCAGGTCAGCTTAACATTGGGAACGGACGAGCCAGATCTCTGTCAAGAGGCTCTGGCAGATCCCTTCAAACCAATGGCTCTCACAACTCGTCTCAGAGAGGGATGACGTCCCCCCAGAGGAGAGTGTACGAAGCTAAGGAAAGGGCAGCTAATCTAAGGATTGAAAGGGAAGAACTTGCCCTGGCCAAGGAGAGGCTTGCCTTTGCAAGAGAGCAACAGTTAAGTGGGGTAGTCCCCACTGGTGGCAGCAATGTACCTAGTAATAGGGAAAAGAGTTTCGATACGAAACACCTTGGTAAGATAGTGCCCCCCTTTAAACAAGGGGACGACATCCACAAATGGATTACTGCTTTGGAGAGGGCCTGCACTGTGCAGGGCGTTCCCCAGAGTCAGTGGGCAGCTATCTTGTGGCTCTCCTTTGAAGGAAAAGGAAGAGACAAGCTCCTCACCACAAGGGTAGAGGATGCTAACAATTACCAAATCTTGAAAAATACGCTCGTTGAAGGGTTCGGCCTAACCACTGAACAGTACAGGGTGCTGTTCAGGGATACCCAGAAAACGCAGTCTCAAGATTGGTCTGATTTTGTCGATTGTGCCACTAAGGCTTTTGAGGGCTGGTTGCTGGTTACTGATTACGAAGGATTGTATAATTTGATGATGAGAGAGCAAATTTTAAACAATTGTCAGAACCAGTTGTTGCATCAGCATCTTGTCGACTCAGATCTGACCTCTCCCCAAGAATTGGGAAAGAAGGCAGACAGATGGGTTCGAACAAGAGTTAAACAGAACCAGGGCCAGAATCAAGGTGGTCAGAAGAAAGCAGACCAGAAGGGTAAAGATTCTAAAGGGGAACAAAGTGACCAGAAGTCTTCGACAGGTCCCCAACAACCCAAAGAGGGTGGGGGTCAGGCTCCCCAAAAGAAGAAAGAAGGCCAATCCAAAAGATGGTGCCAGTACTGTAAAAGTAAATCTCACTGGTTTAGTGAGTGCACCAAGAAAGGAGGAGGGCAGACTCCTGCCACTGCAGCCCCTAAGGCACCTGTGCCCCCTAGTACAGTCAGCAGTGGTAGTGCGCCTCCCAAGGGTTTAGTAGGGTTAACCCTGGGTTCTGAGGGGCGTGACAACTTAGTTGGCACACTCACTCAGGCTGTCCTTGTCAGTACAGGGGACGTGGACGTGTCCCCTGACGTAAGCCCCAATTCTTTGGGCAAATACCGACAGACGCCTTTCATAAATGGAAAGATGGCTCAGGCCTATAGGGACACTTGTGCCAGCGTCACCATGGTGACGCCTAACTTTGTGGACCCTGGACAGATCATGCCAGGTACAGAATTCCTGGTGACCAATGCAAGCAATGTCACTACCAATCACAGTATGGCAATTGTAGCTTTCTCCTGGGGAGGGGTAACTGGCCAAAAGAAGGTTGTAGTTAGTCCAGACCTCCCAGTGGATTGTTTGTTGGGCAATGATTTGGAGTCGTCACAATGGTCAGAAGTGGAGCACCGGACTCACATGGAAATGTTAGGTTTGCCAGCACATGTGTTCGCCGTGACTAGGTCACAGGTCAGGAAATGCCCCACTGAACAGGTGCTGGATCCTGGAACAAAGGACCAGACACCTCCCAAGAAAAAGAGCAGTAGGGTTAAGGCTGCGCCTTCCCCCTTGCCCCAGGTCGAGGATCAAGTCTCGGAGGAGGCTGACCTACAGGAATTGCGGGAAACTGAGCCTAGGGAATTCGAACTTGATCAAGTTGAATTCTTGGGTTCAGGGGGACCCTCAAGGGAAGACCTGGGGAAGGACCAGTTAGACTGCCCTTCTCTTGAACCCCTCAGACAGCAGGCTGCTGCTGAGGCTGCTGGGAACGCCACAGGTACCCACAAGGTATACTGGGAAGATGGACTCCTGTACACTGAGTCAAGAGACCCCAAGCCTGGCATGACCAGGAGGCTGGTTGTACCCTTGTCTCAGCGTGGTTTCCTACTTACCTTGGCCCACGAGATTCCCTTAGCAGGTCACTTGGGCCAGACGAAAACGTGGGACAGGCTCGTCTCACACTTTCACTGGCCTCACATGAACGAAAATACCAAGGAGTTTTGCCGCTCCTGTGTCACTTGCCAAGCCAGTGGTAAGTCAGGTGGCACGACAAAGGCCCCCCTTATACCACTGCCTGTGGTGGGGGTACCCTTTGAACGGGTGGGGATCGACATCGTCGGTCCCATGGAACCACCTACAGCATCAGGGCACAAGTTTATACTGGTGGTAGTGGATCATGCCACCAGGTATCCTGAAGCTATTCCCCTTAGGACCACTACAGCCCCTGTTGTGGCAAGAGCCCTAGTTGGAGTGTTCTCCAGAGTGGGCTTCCCTAAGGAGGTCGTCTCCGACAGAGGTGCAAACTTTATGTCGAGCTACTTAACTGCTATGTGGAAGGAATGTGGTGTTAACTACAAGTTCACTACACCCTATCACCCACAATGCAATGGGCTTGTTGAGAGATTCAACAGGACCCTAAAAGGGATGATTCATGGACTACCGGAAAAGCTTCGGCGTAGATGGGACGTCCTGATCCCCTGCCTCTTGTTCGCCTACAGAGAAGTCCCACAGAAGGGGGTTGGCTACAGCCCTTTTGAACTTTTGTACGGGCATCCTGTAAGGGGACCCCTGTGTTTGGTGAAGGAAGGATGGGAGAGACCTCTCAAAAAGCCTGCAACCAACATAGTGGACTATGTGCTTGGCCTCCGCTCGCGGATGGCTGAATACATGGAAAAGGCATCTGAAAACCTTAAGGCCAGCCAAGAACTCCAAAAAGCTTGGCATGACCAAAAGGCTGTCTTGACTGTTTACCAGCCCGGACAGAAGGTGTGGGTGTTGGAGCCAGTGGCCCCAGCAGCACTCAAGGACAAGTGGTCCGGGCCCTACACCATCCTGGAGAAAAAGGGAGAGGTCACCTACCTGGTCGACCTGGGAACTCCCCGGAGCCCCCACAGGGTGCTCCATGTCAACAGGCTAAAAGCATATGTCGACAGGAAGGACATGAGTTTGCTCATGGCCCTAGATGAGGGACAGGAGGAGGAGAGTGACCCTCTCCCCGACCTGCTCACTCAGAATCCTGACGATGGATCGGTAGATGGTGTTGTCTTTTGTGGCAGCCTCTCCGAACATCAACAGAGCGACTGTAAACAGGTTCTTCAGTCGTTCAGACATATGTTTTCTCTAACACCCAGCCAGACCGATTGGTGTACCCATGAGGTTGACACTGGTGACAGCTTGCCCGTGAAGAGTAAAATCTACCGGCAGCCTGATCACGTTAGAGACTGCATCAAGAGTGAAGTGCAGAAAATGTTGGAGCTGGGAGTCATTGAACCCTCGGATAGCCCTTGGGCTAGTCCCGTAGTTCTAGTGCCGAAACCTCACACCCAGGGTGGTAAGAGAGAGATGAGGTTTTGCGTAGACTACAGGGGTCTCAATGCAGTCACTAAGACTGACGCCCACCCAATACCAAGGGCAGACGAGCTTATCGATAGATTGGCTTCGGCCAACTACCTAAGTACGTTTGACCTGACAGCTGGGTATTGGCAAATCAGGTTAGCTGAGGACGCCAAACCTAAAACCGCATTTTCAACCCCTGGTGGGCATTATCAGTTCGTGGTGATGCCCTTCGGTCTGAAAAATGCACCTGCCACCTTCCAACGGTTGGTGAATCAAGTCCTTACTGGGCTGGATGACTTCTGCGCGGCGTATCTTGACGATATCGCTGTCTTTAGCTCCACCTGGGAGGATCACCTGGTCCACCTGCGGAAGACGTTAGAGGCACTGCAAGCAGCAGGTCTCACTATCAAGGCCACCAAGTGCCAGATAGGGCAGACACAGGTTGTATACCTGGGCCACCTTGTAGGTGGAGGCCAGGTTCAGCCACTGGAGAGCAAGATACAGTCAATCAGGGACTGGGCTCCTCCAACCACCCAGACTCAGGTTCGAGCTTTCTTGGGCCTGACTGGATACTACCGGAAGTTTGTCAGGAACTATGGTTCCATCGTGACACCATTAAACGAACTGACAAGCAAGAAAATGCCAAAAAAGGTTCAGTGGACAGCGAGCTGTCAAAAAGCATTCGATGACCTAAAGCAGGCCATGTGCACAGCGCCTATCCTCAAGAGTCCGGACTACTCCAAACCATTCATTGTCCAAACAGATGCTTCTGAGTTGGGTGTGGGAGCTGTTCTTTCTCAACTGAATTTTGATGGTCAAGACCAGCCCATTGCTTTTATAAGTAGAAGGCTGACCCCTAGAGAGAAGAATTGGTCAGCTATTGAGAGGGAGGCCTTTGCTGTGGTTTGGGCCCTGAAGAAGCTGAGGCCATACTTGTTTGGCACTCACTTCAAGATTCAGACCGACCATAAGCCCCTCTTGTGGCTAAATCAGATGAAGGGTGAAAACCCCAAACTGCTTAGGTGGTCCATTTCCCTACAGGGGATGGACTTTACAGTGGAACACAGACCTGGTACTGATCATGGCAATGCCGATGGGCTCTCCAGATATTTCCACTTAGAACAAGAAGACTCACCTGGTCAAGGTTAGCTTAGTGTTCCGACGTTTGGGGGGGGGTCATGTAGGAGAGTAGGGTCTGCAATCCTATGATCACCCAGATTTTTTTGCTTTTGTTTCACTGGTTTACGACTTTCTCTGGCTGTGGGCCTGCTAATCAGACCCACAGCCTGGCTGTTCTCTTTCTAAATTACGATATGTACCCTAGGTGCATTTACCAATTGGTACTGGGCCACCTTATCAGACCCCGTAACGCAGGGCATAGGTGTACCCAGGGCCGCCAGGGGCTGCAGCATGTATTATGCCACCCCTGGCTGGCCTCTTAAATTTGACACAACTGGCTGCACGACAGCTGGGGCGAAGACGTGTAACCACCCTTCGCTTTAGGTATAGTAGCCCTATATCTAACCATACAATGGACACCCGAGTCCCTATCAGTCACTCCTATGGCAGGCCTTATCAATCCTGAAGGCAGAGTGCGTGGGCTCGTGTGAGCTAGGTTCAGGCCCGAGCCGAGCCCGGCTGCAGCTTGCGGAATCAAGACCCAATAGCTGTTCCATGATAACGCGTACCATATCGGTAACTCCGGTATCGCGTTATCAAAGCATGTCGAGTAAGGTGTCATACGAATCGGGGTGCTGCCCTCTCACCAATTCTGGCGATGAGGTTAGTATCCCACCCTTCTAGAGGGACACGACATGTACGTAACTGTGAACCCCGGTTAAAGTTACCTGAAGCCTCAGCTCCACAAAATGGATGCTGCCACCACAGACACAAGTCTGACCTCCTGCTGCTGGGAGTCCTTCCAGCGAGGAGCACTTGGACAAAGGGTTTCCTGTCGAGGGCGCTGTTCGCACCGTCCCAGACAGGGTTTGTGTATTCTGGGTAGGTAGGGCTTTGGCGAGAAGGTGACTGCGAAGTGGCACCCCGGTGCTCACTACGCATCTGCCGGTTAGAACCAGTTCCAGGGGCGACAGCCCTGGCCTGGGGAAAGCCCGGCAGGGGAGAGGGGCGTAACTACCCCCCTTCCTGGTCCCACCCTTAGGGCAGGACCTAGTCATGTACCCACCCCTTTCTTTAGGATAAAGACCGGAGCGGGGACCCTTCCAAATTAGATCATCTTTGAATCAAGAACTACTTTCTACGAAAGGACACTCAAGACTCTTCTCAAGATTTCTCCCTTGTGGCTAAGGAGTAGTCACCCTGCATCAGCGGGCACCAACTAAGAACTCTGCGGTTTGCTGCAAGTCCTTCCTCAAGGATCCGACGGCCCAGCTCGACGAGAACCAGCTTCCCTGGCACCTCTGACCTCTACCCACGTCATCAGCTCAGCTGTGATCTGTGGGTGCGACGAGACCTCGAGGGACCGGCCATCATCAGAACCTGCACGCTCTTAAAAACCAGCACGACCATCGAGGTAACTCTCTGGTGAGTGCTCTGGGGTCCGAGAAGCCCCGACCCTGAGCCGCTCTAGCACCGAAGTGCAGTCTCCCAGCATCTCCACGATGTGCGTGGGGCCCTTCTGCTCGCTGCTCAGCACGTTGTCTGGTCACTCGCCGCTGGCTTGTGCCCTTCTGTGACGACATCCGAGAATCATCACTGCTGGTCTGGTTGCTCCAGACTGGCCCTTGCTTCCATCTTTGCGAGAAGCACCCCGGACCCTCCTGGTCCACTCAAGACGCCATCTTAGGCCCACCCCGTGGCCCTGAGATCTGCCAAGGCTTGTTGCCCCATCCTGGGCCCAGCGACGCCGACAGCATCATCCTTCGTGGGACAGCTCGCACCTCCATCCTGGTCGCCGACAACGCCTCCTGGTCCGTGAGACTGCAGAGCCTAGCGTCGCCCACTCACCTAGTCGAGGTGACGGCCAACCGGTGCCTTCCTGGTACCCTCTGACTACTGGCTAGTAGTACGAACTTGGTCCCCTCTGCTTTCAGGTTTCATCAATCTCCGATCCAGGCTTGGATCTCTACGAACTATTCAGCACTGGTCGCTGGCCAGCAACTCCTTTCTTCCGGCTCCTGGCTCGTCAGCGAAGACCACGACGCCTGTAAGACTTGTGCAGCCGCAGCCCTCGTGGCTAGGTAACTCGGCATTTCGGTGCCTGCATAGCCTCCTTACTCTAGGGTCCCGAGTCCCTCGCTTCCGACTTGCCTTATCGGGTCCGCCCGAGACCTTAACCTTTCCGTGTCCTCGGACACTTGTGTTAATTGTGCACTTGAAGTATTTGCTAAAGAGATTTGGTTTGTGCTTAGTACCCTGTCCTCATAAAGAGTACAGGGCTGTTGTGATTCTTAATAAATATCCTGTTTATTTTCATAACACTTGTGTGGTGTCCTTTCACTGGGTGTTCAAGGGGTACATGTGTGGTAAACAGCTGGCTTAACACGCCCTCTCGAGTCTTTAGCCTTAGACTGCTCGTATCCACGCTACTAGGATAGCTGGTCTATAGGTTGACTTACAACCAAACACCATAAGGGTCGTTGGAACGATACATAGCGGTCGCTAGAATAGCGAACGTTGCATATCGGGCCAACTTCTCACAGCTCGCACATTCAGATCAAGGCTATCCACGATTCCTGTGAGCCCACTAAATTACATGCAGCGGACTACACTCCTGCGAACCCTTGGTCAGTCAGGTTAAAATCACACATGACCAAACTATTCTAACATTCCTACAAACTCTTTCTACACAGTATAACCTTTAACACACATTTATATATAATTGAATTTAGCAAATCCTTTGATTATAAGCGAATGCATTTTACATAGAATACAACGTTTATATTCTCATGCTTACACCGTGCTATACAGTCTGCACATTTCTTCGCTTTACGTTTCACGCTTTTTTCTCCGTTTAATAATTACATACGTACATGAATTCTGTTTTGCACGTTCTTCTATTCTTAAGCATTTCTATACATTTCTATATTAGCCCACTACGTATACGGGCCTTTCTAATTCTAATACATATTAGAATTAATACAGATACATTTCCTATTACATTTGTTACATCGGCTAACTTTATACCACAAGTGCTATTTCACGTTATAGTTTACATTTTATGCGATATGCTTGTGAATATGGTATGGATATACTTTTCATTCAAATTGTGCTCTCTCAGTTCCCCCCTTTGATGACCTCTAGGGGTCATCACTAAAATTGCAATTTGAATGTCACCTTACACAGAACTAGTTACAAGATTCCCTCTTTTTATCGTTTCGAGAGCTCTTAAACTTTTGTACTGTTGATCTTGCAAAGCAGCTAATCTCCTTTCTTGCTCTCTCATGGACCTTTGTAACCGGTTCGACCTATACCATTTGTACAGTTTCACTAACCCTAACAATGTGATTATGCAAATCAATATTATCAAAACAGGTTTCAATATGTACCACACAACACTTTTACCAAGGTTGGCAAACCAACTTCCAACCTTTCCTACTCCATGACCTACTTTTTCCCAAACATTTACTTTTGTTAAATCTTCGATTTCTTGGTGTATCTCTGTAATGTTCTGTATGACTTTCTCAAGTGGTTTTGAATTGTCTGGAATGTAAGTACAACATTCTTGGACTTTCAAAGCCTTGCAAACTCCGCCCTCTTTTGCTAGCAGAACATCTAAAGCAAGACGGTTCTGAAGAACCATTGCCCTAATCGACTGCATCTCTCCTTCTACTAGCATCAATGACCTTGCAGTACTTGCAGATAGTCTATCTACAACTGTAGCTAGTCTCCTGATCTTAACATCGTTAAGTATCAAACCTAAAAGAGGAAACATCGCTCCAAATATGTCTCCTACTACCTCTGCATCTTCTACTTCTCTTTTCGCTCTTGTCGAAGCCTTTCCTTCTATGATCGCTAAATCCTTTGCATGATATATTTTGGGGAAGACAATTGCCAAATAACACGAACCATACCAATTGTCAGGCAGTTTTACATAGGCATTTCTTCCACATACAAAATATACATTAGGAATAGCTTGCATCCCTTTCATAAAATCTTTCGTATAGTACTCTAACCTAAAAGCATGTTCGCAATTTACTTCACCTACAAATACACTCTCATAATATGTCTTGCTTCGAGTTAAACATAACTTTCCTTTCTGCGTTCTATCCAAAGCTATTGGACCATTGCTACCTTTCCTTTTGTGTGCCTTTTCTTCTTCGGTCCAATCAGTTTTCCACTGTCCTGACATTTTTAGAATCTTCTGCCTTCTGTACCGGTCATCTACTTGTCCTATGAACTTTTTCTCTACCTCTGACACTTTGCAAGTCAGATTATTTCTGCGTGCATATGATGTATCTAGTGTATCCCAAGGAAGAAAGAATTTCGCTAATCTATCCTCCTTTTTATAATAGTCCCACTTATTCATTTGTTTATAATTCGGGACTTCAGGCAGTACCGAATCATAATTTGAAAAGTAGTACTCAAACCCCTCTCTACCATAAAATATACTGAGCAGTAAACTACATGTTATCCCATAAGTCAGTGGGAGATGATGATATCTGATGCCTTCATCTACAGAAGCCGGCAATTGCATACAAACATAACAATCTTTGGCCTCCATGGCAT
Organism: Lissotriton vulgaris; assembly: GCF_964263255.1. Classification (NCBI taxonomy): domain Eukaryota; kingdom Metazoa; phylum Chordata; class Amphibia; order Caudata; family Salamandridae; genus Lissotriton; species Lissotriton vulgaris. The sequence continues at coordinate 206,910,816 of NC_141688.1, read as the reverse complement.
CGATATACTCGTACAATAACTTGGCATATGCGTTTGATCTAAAATTTCCCTGTGACTCGTCTACATGTAACCTACGAGCTTCATCTGCCAGTAACGCCTTTTCACGGATCACATTGCTCTCCTCCTTCTTCCCAACAAGAGCAGGTTTCAAAGTCGTTACAGGCTTTACATCTGTTGTCTCTTTTTCACTTGCATGTCCTACTATGTATGATATGGTAACTACTGTAATAATGAGAAAAATTACTACTGCTATTAGTGTACCTATTATGCATTTGGCTTTTCGGTTTGGGTTGCCGTTCTCCATGTCATCAAACAGCGTAGCTCTTTCCTTTTCGAGGAAAAGTTTTTCTTCAGATCTTTGTTTGCTTTATTTGCTTTCTCAGTCTGTGAAACGCTCTTAATCAACAAAAAGTCTCTATTTCACAACAATGTCTTTTTATCTTCAGCAATAGACAACCCTAACCCTTCTCCGTCCTCTAAATGTATCCCTAATTTTATTCTTCTTTCCACTCGGCGCTAGGTTATCTTCTTCTTTATAGCTTAAACGCAAAAGTCTTTATGCATCTAAAATTATTCTCGTACCTGCAGCTCTAATAACATGTTCCAATAATTCCAAACGAATGACTTTTTCTTCTTGTTCTGGTATTTGGTGACCAAAAGTCGGAAACTCTAATCGATTTAGCACTAGGTCTTTGATCCGACTCAGGTAAAGGGGAATGGGAAGTGTGAAAGTCAGTAGCCCCTCAGTCTCAATTCCAGGCGTCAACATCCATATCTCCACTGCCACAAATGGATCGAGATTGATCACCTGCACTTCTCTCACTCTCCCAGATTTCTGCTAGATAAGTCCACTCTGGGGTGGCGTACCTTCTGCAGGGCACACGTACCCTTCTTGATCTTCTCGGACTCTCAGAGCCTGAATCCGTAGCTTCTTCTTCTAGATCCGACTCTTCAGAGATCGGGACAAGGGTGCTCTCTGGATTTGCTCTTAAGCTTGACCTTCTCCTTCTTTCCGGCCAACTAGCTTCTCCATTCCTTGTCCTCCTGCTTCTTGTTCTTGGACTTATCTCTTGATCACTTACAGCTTGTTCGGTGTCTGATTCGAACTCCCAGGTACTTTCCTCTTCTGAGGCGACTTCGGTCTCACTGGTGTCCTGACCGTCGTCAGCCTGCTCCGACACAGGCTCAGCCTCTTCAATCACCTCTACAGCTTGGCTTTCCCCCTCTGTGGCTTCTCCGCTTTCCACTGGATTTTCATCCGAGAGAGGAGCTGTTTCTTCTAGAGGTGTTGGCACTCTTCGGGTGTGTGAGGCGTGTATCCAGTTGGGCAAGCCTCCACACTTTACTGCAGTGTTCGTAACTAGTATGACCTGGAATGGTCCTCGCCAGCGCACGTCTAGACAGTTCTTCCTGACATGCTTCTTCACCAGGACCCAGTCCCCTGGACACAGGTCATGGCACAAGTCTTGTGCTGATGGAACCTCTGCAGCCTGGACCTGGAGGGACACAGAATGAATGGCATCAGATAGTCCCTTGCAGTAGTCCAAGATCAAATCGTCTGTGATGTTCAACAATGCTGCAGTCGGAACCGATGGCAATCTCATAGCTCTCCCCATTAGCACCTCGTGTGGAGAGAGACCTGTTCTTCTATCTGGTGTGCTACGTATGCTCATAAGAACCAATGGAAGTGCATCTGGCCAACTCAGGGATGTCAATGAACAAACTTTGGCGAGTCTGGACTTAATTGTGCTGTTGATTTGCTCTACGATCCCTGAAGCTTCTGGTCGATAGCTACAATGGAGCTTCTGATCGATACTCAAAGCTGAACATAGCATCTTCACTATTTTGCTGTTAAAATGAGTTCCTCTGTCCGATTCCAAAGAGGATGGCACCCCAAACCTCGGTATCAACTCTCTAAGCAACAATTTTGCTACTGTGAGTGTATCGCACCTACGTGTAGGGTAAGCTTCAACCCATCTGGAAAATATACAGACAATCACTAACACATATCTGAGTCGATTGCACTTGGGCATTTCAATAAAATCCAGCTGCATTCTATTGAAAGGCCCCCCAGACCTCCCTATGTGACTCAACGTGACTGGTGTTCTCTTTCCTACGTCTAGTTGCTGACAGATCGCACAACGCTGACATACTGCTTCTGCCGCTACTCTAAACTTCGGATTAAACCACGTTTGTCTGAATACTCTCACCATGGCATCTCTACCTATGTGTGCTGATCCATGCAATTTCCTTGCCATTGGACTAACAAGTTCGTTTGGTAAAACTGCTCTCCCATCTGCAGAAATCAAAAAATTCATTTCACTTTTGGTACACCCAGCTGTTTCCCATCCCTTTTTCTCATCATCTGGTGCATTTTCCTGAACACATTTCAATTCGTCCCACGTATCTACAGTGTCTAACAACATTGTTAACTCAGTTCTTTCTTGTATTCCCCCCACTTCTACATTGGTGTGAGAATATCCCTGTTCTGCACAATAGCGTGCTACTTCATCGGCATAAAGGTTACCTTGCGACACAAAGTCTATATTCTTTGTGTGCGCGGCGCATTTGACAACCGCTATGGCTGTCGGACCTTGCAATGCTTCTAACAATAATCTCACGAATTCTCCATTCCTAATAGGAGAACCCGAGGAGGTCATGTAACCTCTTTGAGACCATAACTGCCCGTAATCGTGAACTACCCCGAAACCATACTGGCTATCGGTGTATATGGTGACTCGAATTTTGTTACCTGCTAAACAGGCACGGGTCAAAGCAATAATTTCAGCTACCTGAGCGGAATGTACTCCTTCCAGGCAAGCGGCTTCCACAACTCTGGTAATAGTACAAACTGCATATGCTGCTCTCAGCTGACCGATATCGTCTCTTACGCATGAACCATCAACAAAGAATATTTCATCAGGGTCAGGCAATGGTTCATCTACGATATCTGGTCTCGGTTTGGTGCATAGTTCAGTTACATCAAGGCAGTCATGATCTGTACAAATTTCATCATCAATCTCATTTGGAAGTGGCATCAAAGTAGCAGGATTCAAGACAGAGCATCTCTTTAGGGTCACATTCTCGGCAGCCAATATGACTTGCTCGTAGCGTGTGAGCCTGCTATTCGTCAGATGCTGAGTCTTAGTCCTGGTCATTAACAATTCCACAGGATGTGGTACGTACACCACTAACTGATGTCCCATTACCACATTTTCACATCTTTCAATGCTGACACCCGTTGCAGCAACGGATTTGAGACATCCGGGCAACGCTGCGGCTACTGGATCTAATGTAGCCGAAAAGTAAGCAACTGGCCTACGCGCATTGCCGTGTATCTGGGCCAAAACTGCTAAAGCGCAACCTTCTCTTTCGCAGCAGTAAAGCAAGAATGGTTTTTCGTAATCAGGCATTCCTAAAGCCAGGGCACGACACAAGTCCTCCCTCAGCTGCAAAAACGCCATCAAACAATCTTTGTCCCATGGTACCGGATCACTTACTCCCTTGTTCGTCAGTTTTAGTAAAGGTTTTGCCTTCAGTGAAAAGTTGGCTATCCACTGCCGACAATAACCGACCATGCCTAGAAACATCCTGACTTCTCTTTATGTTTTAGGCGCGTTCATTTTCATGATCGCCTCTATTCTGTCTGGAGACACCTTCCGTTTTCCCTTTTCAATCCTATGGCCCAAGTATTGCACTTCAGTCAGACAATACTGCAATTTACTTGGAGACACCTTATGTCCGTTCTCGGCCAAGTGATTTAACAAGGTGATGGTGTCTACCTTGCAAGCTTCCTCAGTTTCTGACGCCACTAGGAGGTCGTCTATGTACTGGACCAGAACCGAGTTCTTGGGCAGTACTAGACTTTCAAGATTTTTCTTCAGCAGCTGGTTAAAAATCGATGGGCTTTCTGTATACCCCTGGGGAATACGACACCATGTTAAAACGCGATTTTCCAGCTTAAAAGCGAACAAATACTGGCTCTCCTCATCTAAAGGAATCGAAAAGAAAGCCTGGCACAAGTCTATCACTGTGAAACATTCAGCTTGAAACGGTATCTGAAACAATATCACTGATGGATTCGGTACCACTGGACAACATGAAACAACGATATTATTAATCTTTCGAAGATCCTGCACTATTCTGTATTTTCCACTAGGCTTCTGCAAACCCATAATCGGGGAGTTACATGGACTTCCCACGATCTCCTTCAGTATTCCCTGTTTAATCATGGATTCGATCACAGGCTTTATTCCTGCAATTGTCTCCGGTGTCAACTTATATTGTGGTGTCCTTGGATACTCGGCATTGGGTTTTACCATGATCTTTACCGGTTCTACCCCTTTGATCAAACCTATTTCTTCTCCAGTAAAATCCCACACCTCAGCTGACACTGTCTCCTTCAAGTCCTGTGGAAGCTCCTCCACCGTTATGGTAGGATATAGTTCCACGCATCCCTGCGAGTTTACAACCTTAAAATCGGCATCATCATCGTTAGTCTGCACTTCTACTCCTTCAGGTGTGCAATATATTGTGCAATTTAGTTTACACAACAGATCTCTTCCTAGCAAACACACAGGGCTAGAATCACAGATCACAAACTGATGTTCATCACTGTAATTCCCTATCTTCACTGACACTGGTTCTGTCATAGGATTCGTCATTCTCCTATTTGCGACTCCTACCACCTGGATCGTCTCTCCCGACATTGGCAGACCTGGGACTACCGCCGATCTCAAAGTGGATCGAGTGGCCCCCGTATCCACCAAAAAGGTCGTAGGACATCCAGCCACTTCAGCCTCTACGTATGGTCCTCTCTGATCTACCTCCAGGGCTGCTCCTAGAGTACAGTCTTCTTCTCTATTCACTCGTTGTCCCGTAAGAGGATCAACGTAGTAGCATTCTTCTCCTCCTACGAACAGTGGCATTTGTCTATAGGTTTTCCCTCCATTTGCAATGCGAGGCGGTTGAGGGAACGGGGCTCGAGGAGTCTGAGTCCCCCCTTTGACAAACTTTCCCTTCGGGACTGCTGCTCCCTTAACCACGTTGTTCTGAACCTCATCCTCCTCCTGTTCTAATTCCCCCGTCTCGACATTATAAGGACACTCGCGTCTCCAATGTCCCACCTCGTTACACTGATGGCACCTCGTTGTCTTTTTCAGTGTCGCGATATCTATTCTCGGTCTCGGTCTTTCTTCCTCATCTCTGCTTTGATTATTCTGTTTCTTTCCTAGTGTTCCTGTTCCCTGTTGCCGCTGTCCACCCTTTCCAGCTGATTGCATCTGCACCAACATCAGCTTTTCCTTAAGTTTCTTTGCCTTCGAATCAATTTCATCGCTACAGTACCTCGCATACCTCAGAATCTCATCTAAAGGTTTGTTTTGCCAACAAATCAAATGCTGTTGAATCATTAAGCTTATGTCTGGTCTCAATCCTAAGACAAACTTTGACACAAACTGTCCTATGTCTTTGGGATCCATCACGTCCAACCCACTGTACTGTTTGAATGCTTTCAGTAATCTCTCATAGAACTCGTGAACGGTCTCTTTAGGTTCCTGAGTGGTTCGATCTATCTTAACCCAGTCTATGTCTTGCACCGGCACTTTCTCTTTTAGCCATGCAATTACCCTCTCGTACTTTTCCATAACTCTCTCTGATGGACCATTCGTCCGGGCATCCCTATCGGGTTCACAAGTGGGCCATTCGATACTAAGTTTACATGCCGTCCACAAATCTCCGGGTACTACGATATCAAATAGGGTGTTCAAATCGATCCACAGCACCTTAGAGATCTTCACAAACCTCTCTACCTGCTTATACCACTCAACGGGGTTCTCTCTTAGCTTTGGAAAGGAATTGGTAAATGCCGCTAAATCCCCCCTACTCCAGGGCACATGCACGTAGCTTCCGTTCGCGATTTCTCGCAAAGGGAAAGCTTCCATTCGCATTAGCTCTCCATCCGGGGACTTCGTAAGTGTACTCCTTCTGACAGATCCCCTCTTAGACCATCTTTCCTCCCATTTATCCAAATTCCTCCACAATCTGATACTCTGGATCAGTTCCTTTATGTGTATTTTCAGCGCGATCGTCCTACGCTCATCTAGATCCTGATCCGTGCAAGTTAGCCTATGGTTACCCTGTAAAGCTTTAGTTCGTGATAGGTCTATCATATACCTGTTTGCCAAATTAGACAAATTTTCATGAACTGACCTCGCTTTCCGAGTAACATCTTTAGACATATACAGTATTTCATCCGGTTCATACAGCTCTATCCTTTCCATTGGCAATGTACCGTCTATTATTTCATCCAAGTCTGATTTTAAACTCATTACATCGAGCCGTTTTGCTTTTATTTCAGCTCTCAGTACCTCACTCCTAGGTTGTTCGCTTACATCCCTCTCACCCCCACTACGCGCCCTACGTCTAGGCACAGGTGAGTTATGAGGTGTCCTTCTTGTTTCTCTTTGTTCCCACCTCTCTAGATCCCAAGCTTTTCCATCCTCCCTTGGGGTATGGTGGAACAATGATCTATTCCCCATCACTATATTCTGTCTTTTCGGCTCGGTCTCTCTAGATGCGAGATAGGATCCTCCATTCTGTTCTATGTCACTGCAACTCCCTTGCTGTCTGGTGTCGCTCAATAAACGATAAGGTCCTTCACGGTCCTCCATGTTCCCGCGATCTCGTCCGTGATCACCGGATGTATGGCGAGACCCTTCGCGACTCCCTATACTCTCGTGATTCCAATGTCGCACATTTTCGCCCGGGGCATGGTGAGTGCACCTGAAACTATCTCGGTACTCCTGTGTCTTTCGTTCTCCCTCACTGAGTATGAGGCGAGGCACTCCCCCACACCCTGTGCTCTTGTCATCGCACATTTGTCTATTGCCACTGGTGGTATGGCATGTATCTCCTTTGCTTCCTTGACTCCCTCCCTCCCACTCCGGGCTGCTTTCGCCAGCTCCGCAGTGAGAGAGGATCCTGTTGTCCTGATCTCTCCATTCTGCTTCTGTTTCTAATCTTTTATTCTGAGTCTCTTCAGCAGCATCCCATTCTTTCAAATACTCCCTTAATTCCTTAAAGGTTTTCGGTTTTGGTCCCCTCAGATCCATCTGTCCTCTCTGACCCCCCTGTTCTATCCAGGGACCCGTTGCCGGATCCATTGGGGTACTCCGACTCTTTGGTCCTAGCAACTGCCTTTGGGAATTGATCGTATTATTCCTGCTTTCCATCTCTGCCCTTTCCCTGTCCCATCGTGCCTGTTCCTCCTGCTGGGCTCCCTCTGGGTTGTAGATTGACACTATAGGACCTATGGTAACAGGTACTTGTAGAGCATCCGGCAATTGATACGACCTTGCATGCTGCGTTTCTGGCACCCTCTGGACCACGAATCTTCCTACTACTCTCTGTACGGGACTAGATTGAGGCACTTCCTCACCTTTCTTGGGATCCCACTCTGTTACTGGGAGCGGTTTATATTCCCCCCACCTAGCTCCGTCCCCTTGCTGTAGTTCGGGGCTTTCGGCTTCCCTGTTGTACGGAGGTGGTCTATCTAATAATAGCCTCTCTATCAGATCCTCATCTGGCTCGCTATCCTCCTCTTCCTCTAGAGGTTTCTTTTCTCCCGTAGTCTCTAGCATTGTGAACAGTTTGTCTGCTTCTATCTTTTGCACCCTCCACTTTTTAGCTTCGTCGTCCCATTTAGCATCCTGCACTGCTTTTACCGATCGTCTCACTCTTTCTTGGCGTCTATTCAAGCTTTTCTCGTGTGCCGCTCTAAACCATGCACTAAGGGCTTCGAACTGTGTTGGCCTCGGTAGAGGTCTCGTTGAGAGCATTACCGCTTTCAGTTGGTTCAATACTTCTAACTTAAACGTCCCATATCTCGGAAACGTCAGTTCCTTATTCCCTTCTGTTAGCTTATTCCACTCGGAGATCCATAGTATTGAGTGTAAGCCTACATTCACTGCCATATAATAAGCTGGTGTGCCTTCTGGTGGAGCTTCTTCCCCTGTATACAAGTTTCTTCTATCTCTCCTAAAGATCGCCCTTAAACGCTTAAAACACTTCATTTTCAATAATCTACGATTTTCTCTTATTCTCTTCCTTGTTTACGTCCCGATGACAACCACCAATCCCTATGCGGCTCTCGCTAATCAGCCTATCCCAGCGCGGTTCTACACCAACCGGCCAATCTCAGCGCGGCTCTACGCTGACGTCACTCGTCCCCTCTGCAGCAGTTCCCCTCCTTTCTCAGCTCGTCTCGCGGTCTTGCATGCGTTTCATTCATACACTGAAAAATGACTACTTCCGTCCAAGCGATCACTTTTCTCTGACTGTACGTCCACAGTCTAACTGTAATTGTCACCTCAACTGACGAGACGTCTTCCTCTCACTTCAGACGCTCGCCTTAACTGATAGGTTACTTAAACACAGTAAACGTACGACCAGCGTCCGTTACTCATACACTCACTCTTACGCTCCCCCTATCATCGGTCCTACGGGCGATCAATGGTACCTCATGACCCCCTTTACAATGGTAGACAATTACTCTGGGTGTTCGATACACCCGAACCACTTAAGCCCTTCTCTGGATCTTAAGATTTTATCCGGTTGCGCGCGCTCACAACCTTCCCTCAATCACACTACAGGCATTCAACTCCGCTTGACATTACAACACAGGTACAACACAAAACACCGCAATCTGGCAACGCATGACCCTTATACTCACTCTCGACCGACTCTGCTGCTTTTCTCTCGACGCACCGTCAGCACCTTCTTCGGCAGGGATTCTTCTTCTGGTCGTCGATGACTAGGGACCTTGGGGTAATCTAGACCTGACCTAGGTTGCCTTCCTCAAGAAGAAAACCATCTTTCTCTGCTACCAACTGCGGGGAATGAGATTTTGATACCTTTTCTGATTTCTTAGATACCTATCTCATTCATCTATTTGGATCGATTATTTTCTGTCATTGAGTAAAAGGCAAACCCCACATAGGTTAAATCAACCCCATAGACTGACGCAACTCTGAAGAACCACTTACGACTGATAAAGTTTAAAAGTTTAATATAAAATCAGAATTAAGTGCATATACAATCCTCTCAGGATAAGATTCAACAAGTATACAGGAACTAGAAGGAACATAAATTCCCTAAAGAACCTAAGTCTACAAAAGAATACAATCAAAACCAGTTCCAAAATCAACAGATTAAAAAGCATAGACACAAAGTGGATCCGTTGCGTCATCTACAAAAAGAGAATAAACAAGTTAAATCTGTCCCTACTCTATGCTAGGCGACATCCCTACTTCGCAAGTTCCTTACCTAAAAAAGGTGTCAGCAGTTTGACTTCCAAAGAAGTTCAAACTCTCTTAGCCTCTAATGGTAACTTATGTTGAGAAGCAGTACCCTTTCTGCCTACCCATCCGCTCTCTAAGGGTCCTCGGCCTACTGCTCTCTTGCGCTCTGATCTTCTGCGCTCGCTCCTCTTCGCTATCCTCTCCCCGGGGTGCTGTCCCTAAATACACAATCACCGTATGGGTGGAACGCCCCTTTGACGCCCACCACGTACACATTCACATGATGTAATTTCTGGCTCTTTCCATAGCTTCATCTCTTCGCGTCGTCCGTTAAGTTGACCCTTCTTCTTAGGCACCATCTTCGTCTTCTTGCTGGTGACTTCATTGACATTCCAGTTGACACTTTCAGAGCAAAATCTATCACCTTAACAGAACTCTATTCTTTACGGTTGTAATCATAACCTCGTTTTGGTCCTGTGAACGGTCATTTCTAAACAATACTCCAAATTCCAAGCGTCTCTTATCTCACTTTAGGCCATAAACTTCGTCCAGCATTGTCACTTGAAATTTAACAAGACCTTTGACTCTTGGCTCGCACATTCAGATCAAGGCTATCCACGATTCCTGTGAGCCCACTAAATTACATGCAGCGGACTACACTCCTGCGAACCCTTGGTCAGTCAGGTTAAAATCACACATGACCAAACTATTCTAACATTCCTACAAACTCTTTCTACACAGTATAACCTTTAACACACATTTATATATAATTGAATTTAGCAAATCCTTTGATTATAAGCGAATGCATTTTACATAGAATACAACGTTTATATTCTCATGCTTACACCGTGCTATACAGTCTGCACATTTCTTCGCTTTACGTTTCACGCTTTTTTCTCCGTTTAATAATTACATACGTACATGAATTCTGTTTTGCACGTTCTTCTATTCTTTAGCATTTCTATACATTTCTATATTAGCCCACTACGTATACGGGCCTTTCTAATTCTAATACATATTAGAATTAATACAGATACATTTCCTATTACATTGGTTACATCGGCTAACTTTATACCACAAGTGCTATTTCACGTTATAGTTTACATTTTATGCGATATGCTTGTGAATATGGTATGGATATACTTTTCATTCAAATTGTGCTCTCTCACGGCCAGCAACGTGGTGGCTTATTTCTAAAAAAGAGTGAATGCTGAGGGCGGAGAGTTCCAGAGGCTGTGGTCTGCGCAGCTTACTATCGCTGCCCTTCGCAGCCGCAGACACCTGGGAACCTTGCGGGCGTGCCTCGCAAAGAGAACACAGAGGCAGCATCGAGACAGCCGGCGTTCTGCTTTGCTCGATGCCGGCACGGAGGAACGGGAGCGGGATAGGTCCCGCAGCCGAGCTGAAACCGTCGGCAGAAGCACCGCCTGTTGGGGCAAAAAGGCAACAACTCACGGGAGACAAGCAGGAGCGGATGGGGAAACAGGACAAATCAGAGAAACCCGGGCTTCGAGCTGTGACGGTGAGTGAAAAGAAACAGGGGCCTTAGCAAAGGAAAACCTCTTCCCGCCCCTGCCTCAAAAGAGAATGACTTTACCTGCACAAAAGTCAACGGAAAAATGGGGCAGGTGGCAGCTCTAGCAGGAGCAGGTACAGTCGCACCGGAGGGGGCCGGTCAGGTGAAGCGGTTACTGTCCCCGCAATGTTCGCTGGAAAGACTGAGGGGAAGAACGTTCAGGGCAAAAATTCCACTACTATGCCTGAGCTAAATTCCCCGGTTTGTGGGAGCTCTAAGGATTCTGTCAGGGATCAGGGAGCGACTGGGCTGTTGAAAACAGGGGCCCAGGGTAATGAGAATTCTGGAGGCGAGGAAAAAGGGCAGAGTGGCGGTCCTGAGAGTGGTTCTTTACTGCGGACTGTGGGAGAATCCTGCATGACGGGGTTACAAGGCGACAGGAGAACTGAAGGGGCGGAGGGGATGAGCAACGAGAGTACGGCTACAGTCTTAATCAGTGGGCAACCACAATTGAGTATTACTGCCTCTCACTCTATGCCGGTGGTGGAGATCAATGGTAAAGGAGCCTTCAGCTCAGCGGACCCCACAGATGGGGATAGTTTTTTTTCCCTGGCGGAAGAGTCAGACATTGACCTCACTGCAGATTCGGAGAGCGGTAGCCTCACTTCGAACGGGACGGACGAGAGCCCCCAAAAACTGCTTATACTCTAAAAAAGAATACACCCCAACATAACCGCAGCAAGGCTGAGATCACTCCCCCACATAGCGATGGGTCCGAGACTAGTAATAACCTCCAATGGGATTATATTCAGGCTACGACAAGCCTTACGGGTTCAGGAGGTTCAAGCTTGCGAAGAGCTGATAGGAAGGGCTCAAGGGGGGAATCTCATTCACCTCCATCTAATACCTTGCTATACGATATGCTTAAATCTATCCAAAGTGAGGCTAGACAAGAGCATAAGAGAGCTCAACTGGCTACTATGAAGATTCAGGGGGCCATTAGGAAGAATACGAAGGCTTGCTCCGAAGTCATTGCCAGAACCGTGGCCTTGGAAGAAAGGATAGTCGAGCTTGAGTCGGGGCTACAGAGTACGGCCAGCGAAACAACAGCAAATGACGATAAGCTAGCGGACATTATGTGGAAGCTTGAAGATTCCGAAAATAGGCTACGCCGGAATAACCTTCGCCTCCTAGGGATTGAGGAGAATGTTGAGGGACAGGATATTAGAGGATTTGTTATTAAGTTGTTCCAAGCCGCATTCCCCGAACTTTCTCATTGGTCCTGGGAAAGTGAGATCCAAAGAGTACACCGCTACCCTTTTACGTTGAAAAAAAATCCTGACCTTGGAGCCAAACCAAGAGCCATTTTGATTTTTTTTATGGTAATTTTTTGCTACAACAGGCCATCTTTGAGAAAGCCGCCCTGAGGCCAAGAGATCTGCAGAGGGACATTTACTTTTCGTTCGCCCGGACTTCTGCCACGCAACTGTGGAACGCAGGTGGCGACTGCGCCTTCTGATAACCCCATTCCAAAAGAAGGGTTGCGAGGTGTTTCTAATGAACCCCGCACTGTTAAAGGTCAACTTTAAGGGCAAGATTCGATTTTTTACTTCTGAAATACAAGCGGAGGAGTATCTTAAAGAACTTCCTGATGTTTGATCGTTTGTGGTTTCTCGGTTTGGGTCGGGGTGGTGGGTCTGGCTTGGGATATGAGTTCTGCGTTTGGAGTATCTGCTATGCTGCTAGGAGTATGGTTTATCAGATATATGCTGATGTTCAATAATTAATTTTCTCCTCTGGGCTCCCCTTTCCTTTCTTTTTTTTTTTCTTCTTTTTTTTGCTCCTTCTCTTTAGGATGGATATTTAGACAGGGAGTGACCATGGGCACTCGGGAAGTGGGAGGCATCACATGGGTCTGCTGACCTATTTTGCCTTTTTTGGGGTAGGGGAAGGGTCTGGGGCAGGGTGGGGGAAGGGCGTTCTTGGGTGGGGGTGGAGCTGCGGGTGGGGCTTGCACAGGACTTAAGGTTATTTTTGGAGACAAGTGATATGAAACAGGATTGCTGTAAGGGACTGGATATGTTTTTTGCTTTCTCTTTTTCCTCTTTAGCTTTGGTATTCCTCTATTGGTCTAGCTGTTAAGAAGTATGGCTAATATTTGTATAGCCACTATTAACATTTGTGGGCTCAATGACCCTGTCAAAAGGTGTTGGGTTAGAGAAGATTTGCGCATCCTGCGGGCAGATATTCTCTGCCTCCAGGAAATGCACATTGAGGCTAGCCGCCACAAACCTTTAGATTTTGATGGGTATCAATTGGTGTCTTGGACCAGACTTGAGGCCAAAACTAAAGGAGTGGCAATTTTGGCACGGAAGGGAACGGTGAGCATTACTTAATCTTCGGTTGATAGTCTTGGTCGGTGGGTTATAGTTCATGGGAGATTTCTGGATAAAAATGTTACGTTATGTTCCATCTATGGCCCTATACTTGATGACCCTGAATTATATAAGTAGTTGAGTTTGGAGTTGGTCGGTTGGCCCTCACCGTTAATTATTTGCGGGGATTTTAATATAAATTTGGGCTGTGATTGGTTGAATCAATCTAGGTGTCTTATACAGGGAGAAAACCCAAAGTCTATCAGGCCCTACGATCTCTTATGGAGCTACATGGGCTGATTGATGTCTGGGCTGTATTGAAGCAGAAGGATCCGGGATTTAAATTTTTTTCGGCACCTCATAAGACCAGCTCTAGGCTTGACTATTTTTTTTATCTCAGCTGCCCTTATCTCTGGCTCTAGTATCACTAGGTTCCCGAGAGTCATGTCGGATCATAATCCACTTGTCCTCGAGGTTAATGTGCGAATCTGTCGGAATAAAGCCGATGCTTGGACCTTCAATAGAGGACTGTTTACGGATACTAAATATATTGAAGCTATGGCTCCTTGGATTCTGACATTTTTAGATGAAAACGTAAATAGTACTGGGATACAAAATGTATGGGACACGCTCAAGGCAGGGATTAGGGGGGAGACAACTCGATATGGGTGGGAAAGCCAGAGAGGAGAGAAGGTAAAAATGCAGAGATTGTATAAAGATTTAGAAGATGCTGAGACTTCATTGACTCAAGCAATATTACAAGGTGGAGACATTGATATCGCTCAGACTCAGACTATCATAGCCAAGTCAGTAATAATAGAAGTATCACAGGCTACAGCAGCTGGTAAATTTATGGCATGGCGATCCAGAATGTTTGAAAACAGTGAAAGAGCGGGACAGGTGTTAGCTGCAAGAATTCAAGAGAGAGTCTGTCATCCGGATCAATGCTATTCTAGATCCGGAGGCTGGCCTGGTGACAGAAGAGCGGGCCATCGCTCTAGCTTTTCAAAAATACTATCAAAAATTGTATTATGAGGATATTATCGATGATGAGATTTTGCAGTCAGAGATTCAGGAATATCTAAAAGAAGTTGAGGTTGAGGCTTTGTCCTCTGAGGAACTTGGAATTTTGGATGCTGAGATAAGAATAGATGAGCTGTGGCAAGCGATAGACTCTTTGCCGTTGGGTAAAGCGGTAGGGCCGGATTTCATACCGGGCGAATTCTATAAGACATTTCGATCTCAGCTTACTCCCGTCTTGCTAGAGCTATTTCGAGATGTTCAAAGGGGGGAGGCACCTCTGGAATCATGGCGAAGAGCCAGAATTGTTGCCTTTTTAAAGAAAGGCAAGAACCCAACCGATACGGGGTCATATCGACCTATAACGCTTATAAATAGTGACATTAAAATTTATGCCAAGATTCTCGCTAATCGGCACTCCCGGGTGATTAAGAAGCTAGTATCCCCACAACAACACGGTTTTGTGCCGGGCAGAGAAACTATTGAACACATACGTCGCACTATTGCTCTTTTTGATTTTACTAAGGTTTCAGGAGACCCTATGGCCGTAATTCTGTTGGATGCTGAGAAGGCTTTTGATAGGGTCTCCTGGCCTTTTTTATGGGCCGTATTGCGGCATTACGGTCTAGGTGATAGTTATATTTGTGCTATCCAGAGTATGTATCAACAGCCTACAGCTCAAATATCGGTTATGGGAAATCAGTCTGGCACAATTTCTATTATAAGAGGTACTCGGCAGGGCTGCCCTTGTTAACCCTTATTATTTGCCATTTATATTGATCCTTTAATAAAAAAAATTCTTTCTAACATTTTGATTCAACGAGTCAGAGCCAAATGAGGAGATACCAAAATCTTGGGTATGCGGATGACCTTGCCATATTGACGGATTCCCCATAGATTGCTTTGCCAGAAATTCAGCGCTTGACGTCAAAATTTGGCAAGATCTCTGGATATCATCTAAATGTTCCTAAAACGCAAATAATTTGAAATGAGAAAATCAATCTGATAGACCCACGTGTGATTGACAAGGCTAAATATTTAGGGATTGAGTTAAGCTCCAAACCGGATGAGATTGTCGAGATTAATCTATCCCCCTTATTAAGTAAAATCGATATTGAGGCGCGTCGGATCAACAATTTACACTTAACTTTGATGGGGAGATGTAATGTGGTCAAAATGATTTTTTTGCCTAAGATTCTGTATGTGTTTAGAGCTATTCCTTTTTTAGTGGACATGATTTGGTTTAAGAAGATAGAGCAAATTATTTCGTGGTTCGTTTGGGCCGGTAAAAGGCCCAGACGAGCTATGAAATATATGACGTTACCAAAGGAGAGGGGAGGATGGTCGCTACCGAATTTCCAATGTTATTATTGGGCAATTGCGCTGCGGCATATAGATTTATTATTGGATGGGCAGGAACCTGTAGGTGGTGACATTTCTATTTATCGTTTAATTTTGGGGGAGGAAGCTAAGGGGCTCCTTTTCAGACACATTGATTTTGCTTATTTTAAACGGGTAAGGTTTAAGACCCTGATGGCTGCTTTCAAGGTTTGGACACCCGTTAGAAAATTGTTCAAAATCGGGAGACTACATATATATACTCCTGTTATAGACAATGCTCTCTTAACGGAAATCTTCAGGGATGGCTATTTCAGAGAATGGAATATGCATGGAGTTCTGGTAATTGGGGATATTGTTATGGAAACGGGGATTATGTCTTTTGAATGTATTAGACAGAAATTTAATATAAGCAACCAGTATTTCTTTAAATTTTTACAGATACGAGATTTTTTGAGTCGGAAAAGGGTTAGCTGGGATCATATTTTGCTTGTAGAGACGATTCATGGTGGACAATCAACTATTTCTACGATGTATAAACTAGTAAATGCAACCAGAAGCGACGACTTGCATAAACATTTTGGTCGTTGGCTGAATGATGTACAGGCAGGACAAGACGTATCTGAAGAGTCTTTAACTCTTTCTCAATCGGCAACAATGTCAGCTAACTTGCAGGTTCAATGTTTTAAGACCTGGTTAAATCTATATGTTACCCCACATCGCATACAACAATGGGGTGGGGTGGATGGAGTTAATTGTCCTAGATGTGGTGAATTTGCGGTAGATAGCGTGCATATGTTTGCTTTATGCCCTAGTTTAATCCCATTGTTGGATGCAGTCGAGCAACGGTTGGAAAGGGTGTTTGGGTGTTTGGATATTTGGTAAAACTCTCACCGCAGGTTGTAATGTTGGGAGTTCGGGATACCTATATGAATGTTCCAGAAAGAATGCTATTATTTATTGCGATGGCCACATTTAGACTGTGTGTAGCCACAGTCTGGCTGGATTCTGTCCCCCCGACCCCCCACGAATGGTTTAGTAAATTTATAAATGTTGGGAAGTGGGAATTGTTGATCTTTAAAAGGAGAGGCCCGAGGGCTCGGAGGGAGGGGGAACGGACCTGGGAGCCCCTTACAAATTGGCTGAATCCTGAGAGTTAAATTGTGCATTAATTTTTTCTGACCTGTTGTGTAATTGATTTTTCTCTCTCTCTCTCCCTTTTAAGTTTGACTTGTATAGTTTACTGTTCCCGCAATGTGATATGTATTCCATTTGTCCTGTGTTGAGATACTCCTGCAGTCCCTGGGGGGGAGGGATGGGTGGGGGGTGGTGGATAATTTTGGAAAAATGTGGGGAATGACAAAGATATAACACTTGATGTTCTTTGCTATTTTGTTTTTTTTCTTTTGGAGTTTGTTCTTATGTCATTTTCCCAATAAAAATATTTTATTAAAAAAATTAAAATGGACTCGAGTGTGCATTTTAAATGTAGGACATTGGATACTAAGCTTTCTACAGACTACCATTGGTGGGAATTATCATGAAATAGTCTTGCTGTTCGTATATGGTATTCTGGAAGAAAAATTAGTATGCTTTCCTCCTGGTGCTACAAATAATGGGTTTCAAAAGGATGGCTCATCTCTTGAGCAACACAGCAGCTTGGTACTGACAGACTGAATGGAAACAAATTAGCTGATCATACCTTGTGAGCTAGCAGACCAAGTATGGGTCATCAGTGTATTCAGAAACCTTACCTGGTTTTATCTTTTTATTGTTCTGGATTTCTTTTGCTGACAATAGGACTAGGGATGTTCTGCGAGGTTCCCCTCTTAGAACAGTCACTTTCCTGTTTGCCAATAGTCCCAGTAGATCTTTGATGCAAGAGAGGTGAGAGGTACTACTGCAAACCCACCCATACCTTTTTCTGTCCAACCAGACATCTTTCCGCAGATTGAGATCTCTGCTACGATTTGTCATTGAAGACTAAGATCTGTTCACTGAGCAGTGACTATTTGAGATTGTTTCTGATGAATCCAACAATGTTGGGCCATTTTTTAGTCTTAGACTTGAGTGGCATCAATCGCTTCATAAAAGATCAAAGGATCAATGCAGTTCTTTGGCTGAAGTTTTACATCATGAGTATAAGTGAAAATACTTTATAACCAGTCCGAAATCGCATGTCTGTAAACCCATGTTGTCTATAGCTGATTCCAAATATTAGGCAAGCCCACACGCTGTCAAAACCTTTACATGAAGATGACCAATACCTCAGCCTATCGTGTCTGTCAACATTGCTTAGACTGGGAGTTGGAATAATTAACATTAGCATTTAGATGTTGGAGTCATGTAATGCACGTGATGTTCAAGAGTCAATGTCTCTGCTATTAATCCATATATGGCCGGTTTATTGAACCCCTGCTAACTGATGTGTCTGCTACGTACTGCTTCTTTCGGTCTGGT
The DNA here is from genome assembly GCF_964263255.1 of Lissotriton vulgaris. Classification (NCBI taxonomy): domain Eukaryota; kingdom Metazoa; phylum Chordata; class Amphibia; order Caudata; family Salamandridae; genus Lissotriton; species Lissotriton vulgaris. The sequence continues at coordinate 206,892,808 of NC_141688.1, read as the reverse complement.
CGGTGTGCTGCCAGATCTAGTGGTCAGACTTTTGCCAGTGCAGCGAACAAGATCTGAAACTCCCTAATGGCTCCATTGTGTTTCACCTACAATCGTCTGAATTTGAGGGAACTTCTGAAAACTTTTCTGTCTTCAGACCAGTCTCTTCTCTGAATTGTGGTTTTGGCATCAGGACACACATTTGGGTATTACTGCACTTTATTAAACCTATTGATGATGTGATGGTGCATTCAACCTGGATCACATGTCTGGCCATGCCACAAATGTTGGAATCGATGCTATTTCTGTCACCGAAGGATGTCCATCTGAGGCATAGGACTCCTACTGCACAGTTTCCTCTGCAGTTGATGATGATGAATATGGATGTAGAATCCTGGCTGATGCTTCCCCTTGCCATCCATACTTGAAGGCCCCTCAGATATGCCTGAGATATGCTTGATCTGAAACCTCAGTGTGCTCGATTTCAGAGCTTTTGTTCGTGATGAAAAGCGTGAACCCAGCTGAGTCAAGTCTTTTGATCTCACGCTTGTTCTTCTAAAAGGTCTTGGCTAGCGTAGGCCGCGCAAATGCGCAGTCTCGCCAGCGAGACTTAATGACTCTGAGTAGCGAGGGTAAACCCCGCCCCTCTTCTCCATTGGCTGGCCTCCTAAATGGTAGCCAGCCATTGGAGAATAGGTCTCAGTGTCGTCATTCTCTCGCTCTAAGCCCCGTCTTTTTCAGATTGGGGTGTGTGTTTTTTCATTTTGTTCTACTAGTGACGTTGTCAGTCAAAAACACGCCCCCCAATCGCAAAAGGACGGGGCTTAGATCGAAAGAAGAGCCATTTGTCTGTAAGCCCCGTCCTTTTCAGACTGGCGGGTGTTTTTTTGATTGTTGTTTACATCCTAGAAAACACGCCACCCATTCTAAAAAAGGACGGGGCTTATAGACAAATGGTAAGCGCTTGAGTGCTTGTTATTTTCACGCGCTTGTTTGACACATTATTATTTAAGATTTGTGGTACAGTCGTCCCACTTCATGGCCCTGGCTCTTCGCACGAACAGGCAATAGCCCGACTTTATTTTAAAGCACAGAGTTTTGAAACATTGCATTAAACCCATACCTTATCGACTCCCCTCGGCATGGAGCCTCACTGGAGGGCAGAGACGGCCGGAGCTTCCTCTCGCCTGCTCAGAGTTGCTGCTGGCCAGCAGAGCGCCATGTTTGCCACCTCAGGGCATGGTCACGTCCCCGCTACACCTCAGACGGCCATTTCCTGCGCTCGACCGGGGAGCGATGCGGCGCCTGCACCAGGCGCCCGGCTCAGCTCACGCTGCGGCGCCTGCACCAGGCGCCCGGCTCAGCTCACGCTGCGGTCCGTCTCAGAGTTGCTGCTGGCCAGCAGAGCACCTTGTTCACCGCCTCGGGGCAGGGTCACGCCCCGCTCCCGCTCCACCTCCACCGACGGTCATTTCCTGCGCTTGACCGGGAAGTGATGCGGCACCGGCAGCAGGCGCCCGGCTAAGCTCACGCTGCGGTCCGTACGTAGGAAGGCCAGCTTCCGCTCTCCCTGGCGGAGTCACCGAGGCTGCTGCAGAGGGAGGGAGGAGAGCCTCCGAGAGGAGGAGGGCTGACAACTGCTGTTTCCAAGTTACTTCTGACAGAAGGCAGGAGGAGAAGGCAGGAGGGCTGCGCACGCCTCTTGTCTTCAGCTGATCTCAGGCATCCTCGCCCTCTCCGATATGTGTGTGGCAGTCCCTGGGACCCTGGTGAGGCTGTTGTTTTTCGCCTTTACAGTTAGACGATGCGATCTGCCTGTCTCAGGTTCTGGGTGTTGGCTCAGTTCAGGTCTACGGCACTCTCCTGAAACAATAGCTGCCACTCCAAATTGCATCCTGTGGATGCACCAGGAAAACGGTTAACTGAATATGACGCATCCAGTGAATATTGGAAGGTGTGTAGAATTCGTTCTTAAGGGATTATACATGTTTGGCAATGCAGACTTGGCAGCGTCTGATTACGTGGCTTTAATACTCGTGCGTTTGCGATTTGTAAAGTACAAAGCTGAAGAGATGTAAATAAAGACTGAAAGTTTTAACAGCCCATATCCGCAGTTTCCTGCTGCTGCAAAGATAGATAGACTGGCACCACTTGGCAGCCCAACACCGTACTCTGTTGAGCCCCTGCACTTAGTGAGAACGTGTAAGGCCTGATTCCCCCACCTCCACAAGAACTACCTTGCCGAACAGTATTGTTTTGCCCCACATTGTGGCCTGCCAGCGCAGCCTGCAGGAGTATCCCACCCTGTATACCAGGATCACACACTGCACCATGCCTATGGCTCTCCCTGACACCGCTGGCCTGGTGGTGACATGGGTGGACCCAGTTGGGTGGTAGTTGGGTGTATGGAGTCAGTGGGTGTATGGAGTTCAGTGGTGGTTGGGTGTATGGAGTCAGTGGGTGGAAGGAGTTCAGTGGTGGTTGGGCGGATGGAATCAGTGGGTGTAAGGAGTTCAGTGGATGCATGAGTTAGAGTGGGTGGAAGGAGTTGAGTGGTAGTTACATTGATGGAGTTAGTGGAATGCACGAGTCACTGGGTGGCTGGAAGGAGTTTTATGGTTGGATTAAGCCAGTGGATGGTTGAATTGAGTTTGGGGTTGGATGGGTGGATTTGCATGTTGGATGGACAATTCAGTAGGTGGGTATATGTCTGGATGTGGTAAGTGGATGTGTGAATGGATAGAAAATGGAGCTGGCCAATGGATGGGTGAAAGAGTCAGTTGGCGCATATAGAAAACAGGTGGATCCATGGAGCTGGCCAGTGGGTGGATGCATAGATTGAGTCCGCCACTAGTTGACTGGATGGATGGAGTCTGCTTGGCTCTTGGAATTAGGCTCTGTGTGTGTGTGTGTGTGTGTGTGGCTCTGTGTGTGTGTGGGTGTATGTGTGGCTCTGTAGGTGTGTATGTCTGTGGGGCTCTGTGTAGGTCTGTGTAGGTTGTGTGTGGCATTTGCGAGAGATTAAGCTATTGCCATTGTAAATGACAATACCATATATTTATTGGTTTTAAAAAAAAAACAATAAATGAAAACAATAACATTTGCAATGCCAATAGCTCTAACTTTAACAAAGACGAGACCATTGCATTGTAAATGCTTGTTCTAAGATACCTTTGGTTGATGTGAACGTTTGAGGTTGCTCTTTAAAACGTTGCAACGTGCGTTAATGTTTTTGAATTATTTTGTTTTTTAATTTAAAATATATTTTATGACGCCCCTCTTTGCGTGATTGTTTTTATGCTGCTGATGGCAACGCACCACTCTGACCTGTTCTTAATTCGTGCCTTACAAATGTTATAAATAAATATCATTTGTTTTCCTCGGGGCAGCATCATTAGCAGCTGCTCACTTGTTTCATGTGATGTTCACAGATAGTGGGAAACAGCCATGGGGTAGTTGGAGGCTTGTTCTGGGCCGTCTTCCAGTGTATTTCATCCAGATCGCATCTGCTGACAGCATCTGATACCACAGACCTCTCTCTCTCTCTCTCTAATCCCCTGCCTCTCTCTGTCCAAAGACTGTACTTAGCCTGCCATGTCCTGATGTAGTTTTTGTGAGTCCTGCAGTTATGATGCCTCCAACGTGCTTGTTTATCATTCTGATGCCAACTTTCATGCATTTGGCTGTTCCACTTTCTCTGAAGCACCAACTATTAGATTGCTTCTCTCACCAGAGTGTTCTTCAGATGCCGAAAAGTATTCTGCAGGAGTGTATCTAGTTTTTGTATTTTATTTATTTTTTCCAGGTTTATATTTGCACTCACCTAAGAAAATCTTAACAGTATCACAGCATCGTTTTTAGTTGAACCCGAGCCTAGACTGAAAATGCATGCACAATTTTTGTCTGCAGGTTTATTTTTTGTTACAAAATGATCTCAAAGTAATAAATGTAATTGTCACCACAGGTCCCTGGGGCAAATGCTGGCCGACTAAGGTTACACCGTTCGAGGTCAATAAAATGAGTTTATTGCGGAGTACCTTTAACACTGTGGCAAACTACACAATCATAGGAATATAAATGCATCTAAAGCAAAGAAATTTTTTTAACATTGCGTACCACGCTCAGATACTTCCCTACTGTTTTTCAATACAACCTGGATTTGTGTTTTTTTGCCTGGCCGAAGTTTGTCACAGCTGTAGTAAAGGCATGACTTTTTTTGGTTTTTATATATTGAGGTGCAAAGAACTGCTGATCTGAAAATATCTTCTGTGCTAAGATTTATTTGTTTTTTTTTTTATGATTTAACGCTTTGGTGTTTCCTGGCACCTCCTTCACCCCAGCTGCCTTCAGGATATTGATATCAGTACCTACCTGTGTGAGACTAAACCAGCAAAATCAATGGTTGTGTCGCTCGTATATGAATTTACCGTAAATAAATAAAAATACAAGAGGCGTTTGGCAAAACAGGAATAAGTTGGTTTAATTAAACGCTGCTTCGGGAGAGCCTGCACAGAGTGAGTCTGCTCAAAGTCTCTTATTTACAAAGTTTTGGCCATCAATTTATTCAGTTTATAAGGTACAATAGAATGTTCTCTATATTCGAAAAGAGCATAAATAAATCAATGGCACATTTGATAAGGACACAGGTGGCTCCAGGCCTCGGGGAGAGCTTAACGTGTGTGTGTGTGTGTGTGTGTGTGTGTGTGTGTGTGTGTGTGTGTGTGTGTGTGTGTGTGTGTGTGTGTGTGTGTGTGTGTGTGTGTGTGTGTGTGTGTGTGTGTGTGTGTGTGTGTGTGTGTGTGTGTGTGTGTGTGTGTGTGTGTGTGTGTGTGTGTGCCCGCCCGCCCGCCCGCGCCCAGATGTCCACTGTGAAGTGTGTGCGCACTACGTATGGTGTGCATGTCATATCCTGATTGGTTGAGTGAACCTATTTATATGTGGTATCTAGCTTGTGGTATTTCTGGGTAACGCAAGCCTTTTGCCAAACTGGTTTTATTGGGGCCATTCTCTTGGAAGTAGTGGCAGATGTTATGTTAGTTGAATTTATAAGAAGCGCGCAATTACCCTTGGGTGTCCTGGCGCTGTGCTTTGCCTAAACGTTTGTCAGTGTGGTTCAATGAGAAAACAGCCAGGTCTTCAGACCCCTTCTCAAGGAGAGGAGATCCGCATCATTCCTCAGATGGAACGGCATTTCGTTCCAAGCCTTGAATGTGCAGGTGATAAGACTCCTACCTCCACAGCTGTTTTTTTTGAAGGTGGACATTTGGACATATTTTGCTCCCGTGGACTGCAGGGTCCTAATGGGGGCATACCATTTGAACCTTTCCTCAGATGGTTGGGACCAATACCATTAAGAGCCTTAAAGGCTATATAAAGGGCCTTAAAACAAAACCTTTGTTTTACAGGGAGCTAGTGTAACTGAGTTAATTCTCTTCGGACCTAAACAAATATAGGTGTGCCAGACAATAGTCTAGCAGCTGCGTTTTGGACTTTCTGAAGCCTATTGATGTGCTGATTTTCGGCATTCAGATAGATGCTATTGCAGTAGTCCAGACGTGCCATTACAAGGACTGTAACTACCGTCCTGAAGTTTACTACTGAAAGGAAAGGTTTTATTTTCCTTAAAATTTGCAGCATCAAGAAGCAAGAGGATACACTGAGCTAATGTGGTCACAGAAATTCAATCTATTGTCCACTATTACTCCTATATTTTTCACTTTGGGAGTGGGGGTAGGATGTTTCCCCATATCTGCTGGCCACCAGTCTGAGGTCCATACAATAAGATTGTTTCGAATACAATAACCTTGGTTTTGCTTGAGTTCAATTTTAAGTCATTCGCCGACATCCAGCTTGCTATAGCCTACTTGCAGTCATGAAAACGAGCTCTAGTTTCTTTTACATGGGCGTCTTTAAAGGATAGCACACTTTTTGTATTGTCAGTGTACAAGGTCAACTGAAAACCAAAAGATCTAATCTGGGCTGCCAAGGATATCACGCAAAAATTAAAGAGCGTGAGGCTCAATGACTAACCCTGGGGCACCCCACATGGAAGGCTGAAAGGCTGGGATTTATTGTTGTCCAGGTTAACCGTTTGTGTTCTCTCGGATAGGAAGGAGTTTCCAAGCAACCCCTCGTACCCCAACCCCAGACAACCGGTCCATCAGAACTTTGTGATGAACTGTGTCGAAGGCTGCTGGCAAATCCAACATTATCAGTATAGCCTTCCCACCACAGTCCGGAGCCTCCCTTATCTCTTCAAAAGATTTGATTAAGGCTGTTTCCGTGCTGTGAGCAGCTCTAAAACCATATTGGGTGGGATCAAGTACATTATTGATGTGGAGAAAGCTGTTAAGCTGAATATTCATGGCCTTTTCTATGATTTTTGCGGGCAAAGGAAGCAGCAAAATTGGCCGATAGTTACCAGGGTCTGTAGGATCTAAGGTAGGTGTTTTTAGAAGGGGTAGAGTTGAAGCCTTCTAACAATCTTTCGGGAAGATCCTGGAGATAAAAATGTTATTGATCAAATGGTTAAAAACAGAACATATGACTTCCGGAATAGATTTGAGTATCGGGCCCGGGCAGGGGTCAGTAGGGGATCCAGAACGGGCGGTAGTCAGAAGTTTAGCAGTTTCTTCTAATCCTAAAGGGGTAAAATGATCAAAGACTGGTCCAGAATTGGGATTTACCTGGGTAGTGATCCCTGGATGTGGATCTAACCCTTTCACCTTGGGAGTAAATGTGGAAAATATAGCCTCCACTTTTTGTTGAAAAAGGTGGCCACATTTTCACACAATTCAGGGCTACTAACATTTTTAATGTTGTGTGGAGAGGCTCATTTTTTCACAGTTTTAAAACGTTTTTTAGGGTTGGACTTTGCTTTCAGGATTTAATTTTTTTTTAAAGTATTTTTTGTTTCCAAAAGTAGTTCTTTATAATGTTTAAGGCTGTGTTTATAGTTCACTTTATCGTTGCTACCGTACCCTCTCCTCAAGGCCCGTTCAAGTCTTTTACAGGGCAATTTCTGATGTTTAAGCTTGTCTGAGTACCATGGGGCCGAGGAATTGTCTATCTTAGGGGTCCACTTTTTATTGGAACCAATTGTTTGCAAGCTTTCTCTAGCCAAACTGTGTAAGCATTGGTGGCTTTATCTATATCACGAGGAGGAGGGAGTAGAGTGCTCTTAAGTTCCTCTTCAAGTTGTAACCTATCTAGGTCTTTCCATACCCTTTTTTCCACCATCTTTAGTGGAGCCATTTTTGGTTTCGGGTCTAGTGGTTCATTCAACTCGAATATGATGGCACAATGGTCAGACCAAGTCAGGGGAAGAACCTCTACATAGGATACGTCAGGGTTGTATATCCCATTTAAAATGTGCCCTTTAAGATGCGTGGGACCAACTACCAGCTGTTTAAGTTCCCCAGCTTCCATTATTTTGTTTCAGGAAAGTGGTATCTGGGTCATTAGGGTCCTCAAGATAAAAGTTAAATCCACCTAGTACCGTGAAGGAATCTAAGCACAAACCATCCTCAAGAAGGGTACCCATCGTCTCCAGAAACCCAATTCGAGGAACGGGAAGACGACAGAAGAGTATCCCTTTGAAGATACTGTGATGCTCAGAGTTGAAGTTAATGGAAAGAGCCTCGCAGGAAGTGTTTGATGCGTGACGGAATACTGGTTTTAATAAGCTATGATACATAACCACTAATCCCCACCTTTCCTCAAAGATCTGTCCAAAGAGCAACAGGAAAAACCTTTGTCTTAGCTAGGTCCGGTCCGGAGGCTTGGTCTGTCCATGATTCCGTAATAAATTATATTTTGATGTTCTGTTCTTCTAAAAGGAGTGCACATTCTGTGCTATGTTTAACTAGGGACCTTGAATTAAAAAGCAAACGCTTAATAATGGGTCTGGCGTCTTTACCAGGGCCTAAGTGGAGTTTATTATGAGGGGCGTGGGCTGGTTGGTCAAGGAGGATAGGCAGTTGCGAGCTACATATGCTGCATACCGCAGGTGGACCTTTGACTCCCGCCTCATAGACGAGCCTAGGGCAGCTTAACATGCCCTCTCCCGGCATAAGCTCCAGAAGCTCCTGTTTTGTATAACTTTTGATATCTGGGGTCCCACGGACAGGGGGACTGGCCCTCAGCCCAGTCCAAGAGCGGACGGGCGCAGACGGGCTTGCCTTAGGCGCGCCCTCTGCGCGCGTCACCGTCAGCATGCCTCCTAAATAGGCGGCGTGTAACGACTGGACCGCTACCCTGAGAGTTCCCAATATGGCCACCCCTGAAGGAGTGCCGAATGCAAAAAGCAAAATCACCCCATGTCAACAGTACACCAATAATAATAATTAAAAACAACTGTTTAAAATGTATTTTCAGTGCAAAGTAGAACAGTGATATTAAAACAGTCTTATCAGTCTAAAAACCGGTCAGGCATTAGACCCAGCTCCGACACCGGTTAGGCAGCACTCCGCGTCAGCATGCCTCCTGAATAAGCAGCGTGTAACAACTGGACCGCTACCCTGAGAGTTCCCAATATGGCTGCCCATGAAGTGCAAAAAGCAAAATTGCCCCGTGTCAACAGTACACCAATACAATAATTAAAACAACAGTTTAAAATGTATCTTCAGTGTAAAGTAGAATGGTGATATTAAAAGCGTCTTATCAGTCTAAAAACCGGTCGGGCATTGAACACAGCTCCGACACCAGTTAGGCAGCACAGCGTGTCCGCATGCCTCCTAAATAATCAGCGTGTAACGACTGGACCAATACCCTGAGAGTTCCCAATACGGCCGTCCCTGAAGGAATGCCAAGTGCAAAAATGATGGGAGAGACCCAGCTAAAATCATGATGGGAGAGACGCAGCTTGTTAGAACCCGGCTTACTGGGCACCAGGGCACTCAAGGGTAACTGCGCTCCAATCGCATCAACTGGAGTATTCCCTCACTGGTGTCCTGGGGTCTCAGTACTAGTGGACCCAAAACTGAATAACCAAGTACTCCTCTCCAGCACTTGACTCTCTCAGGGTAGCACGACAGAGCAGTCCAAGGCTAACTCAAGGAGGTGAGGTGAGGTTACACATTCAGAATACAGTGTAAACCGTACCACCAGCTGATAAACTCAATGTCCAGTCAGTGCTTTACTTTTTATAAAAGAAAAGTACTTTAATACACACAAGATAATTATACTACACATAAAACTATGATAAACAGTGAAAACCAAATGTCTCTACAACCCTCTGGGACAGAGTTCTGACCCCAAACAGTATTATAGCGCCTAGACGCCAAGCACTATAAAAACACAGTTAACATGAAAACACACAATAAGCATTGCATATTACAGACCATGTTACACAGGGCTGCTCTCATTCACTAGAGCCTTGATACCAATCTTTGGATTGAAAGGATATAGTTTCAGCATATGATGTGAAGTCAAATGTTCTTGATCAGTCCCGTAACGCCCCACCCAAAGCAACAGAAGTGCCCTCCCGTCATGAGTGAGGACAGCGCTCTAGTGGTGTCAGGGATCTGACAACAGGTGCCTGATGTCTTGGCACAGTTTACTGGAGTCCCACTAGTCCAGTAGCCACTGGCTAGATGTTGGAGGGTAGTGGCTGGACAGAGTGCCTGTTCACCCTGATACCCCCAGAGATCACAAAAAGAAAGGTGGGGGCCTGTTTCACTGGCCTCTATTCCCAGTTACTGCTTGTACAGGCTCCCACAGCGCAGGGGAGGAGCTTAGAGGGCATTTGATCTCACTTTCACAGAGTAGAATCAAGCTTCCTCCTCTCTGGCTCTCTTGATGTGATGCAAGCGTCCTACCACCAGTCTCCGTGATGTGCCGCAAGCTTCCTTCCCACACCAAATCCTTTGATGTGCTGTAAGCTTCCTTTCCACACCTTGGGCAGCTGTCTGTAATTTCCTTGGTCAAAAGCGCACGCTCCCCCAAGCCTCACAGAAACAGCTGATCCTCAATGGTGCTGTGGATTCTCTTTGAACTCGTGGCAGCAGACTCCATCCGTCATAGAGAAAAGTACCTTAGTTCCAGATGCAGTGAACCGTGTCTTATCTCCTGCCTTCACACTGTGGGTCGCGCCTGGCTATCTTCAGACGGACCTGGTGTGGCCGCCTCTTCAGTCATAGATGAGTTTTGAGCAACAGTTAACAACTCAGGCCAGACTATTATCACCTCTGATTGATAAGCTCATCCAATCAGAGGGTCTGATACTTTTGCATCCCGAATACACCTCCAATCACAAACCATTCATGGCGTGTTCAATGCATGGGTAAAGCATGCACAAGTTCCCTTTCTGGTATCAGGCTGTGCAACTCCCTAAAGAGAAATTTTAATTAACTCCAGCCCAGGAGGCCCTGACCAGTGGGAGATGGTCCTCTTCGCAGAGTTAGTGCAGCTAAACCCAGATAAGAGCTGAGTGTCTACCCCAGCCCACCAGGCCTTTCCAAGGAAATAGGGAAGGGCACGGAGGAGCTGGAATGTCCAGCAGAACAGCTTGCATTCCTCACACTGGCTCAAATCACCATTCTTCTCCAGTACACCCACGGGCTCTCAAACACACATTAGGTAAACAAAGGCAACAGGCCCACAGGCATGGCAAACTGCACAGACTTTGTCAGGAGGGTGCCTGGGGACTCACCCCTCTTGACGGTAGATGTATTGCTCCCACCACTGTCAGTCTACCACAGCCTTAATAGAGAGGGCAGTAGCCACTGTCTGAAAAATAGGGGTGCACTAGGCATGTCCCCTTGAACTCGGAGCCAAGCTCTAGGGTCTCAATCCATGTAAACAGGGAGACCCTCAGTGGACATGTATGATTGTCATGCTCACTGAGGTAGGGATCTGGAAACCATACAGTAGCTTTTAAGTGACTTGCCTGGAGATTAGCATAAGGCAGGGGAAGCACTCTCTCCAGAGACATGCAGGAGACTTCCCGTCCCAACACAGCTAAATTCACGATTTGATGTGGTGTGGATACTAGGGGTGGGTGGACAATTCCGTTCCTCCTACGGAATGTGCAGAATTTTGCCTGTTCCTACTGCAAAGTAGGCGGAACAGGCTAATCTCTGCACACTCGGGACGGAGCGGAGTTGGCCTCTCGCCTGCCTCCCGCCAGCACTAATAAAACATTAGAAATAAGAATTAAAAGACCTTACCTTATCGGCGGCGTCCCCGGGCTTCCCTCCTTCTCCATTGCGACTTCTTCTTAAAAGGTGCGCGTGCGCCCACGCATTTCTCGCAAGGAATGCGCTTATCTTGGCAGCCAGGCATCCATCCATCCATTAAACTGGTATACATCTGTCGATAGAATATTTTTGTGGCATGGTGCACAGCAAAGGCTGCGGATCCCCTCTCTTCCCCTCTTTCTGAGGTTCTCTATTACACCCTTTCTTTGGATCAGAATGGCTCTGCTACGGGCACTCTAAAAGGCTATCTTGTAGCTATTTCTTCTTTTCTTTCAGCTCCCTCATCAGCCCTCCTTGTTCAAGTCCCCCATTGTAAACAGATTCTTTAGGGGCATTATTCATCTCTTTCCTCCATCTTCTTTCATAATGCCCCAGTGGGACTTGTATCTCGTTTTAACTTATCTTATGTCATCTTCACAACTGTCCTCTCAGACTTCTCATCTTAACTGCGTTTGTTGTTGTCATATTCTCTGCTCGTAGGGTGAGTGAGCTTCAAACTCTATCCTCTAAGCCCCCTTTCTTCTCTGTACATCCGAACAAAGTGGTGCTTGGGACAAGAAGCTCGTTCCTTCCTCAAGTGGTAACACCATTTCACATAGGACAAACTATTACTTTAGCCACCTTTTTCCCACCTGCGCACCCTTCCAAGGAGGAAAGACGTCACCGTCTGGACCCAAAGCATGCGCTGTCCTTCTACCTTGACCGCCCACAAGATTTTCTATTAGACAATCAACTTGTTGTTGGTTATGTGTTTGTCAAGAAAGGTCGGGCGGTTGAAATGCGTACCTTCTCACAATGGGTTGTCCTTTGCATTAAAATCTGTTACACTTTACCGAAAAGGAACCTCCAGTGGGGCTGCGTGATCACTCCACTAGGGCTACGGCACCAACTACTGCACTGTCACATGGAGTTCCACTTCTTGACATCTGCCAGGCGGCAATGTGGGCGTCTTTGCATATGTTCACCAGGCATTACTGCCTGGACTACCAAGTCCCAAGAGACAGCTTTTTTGCCCGCTCTTCCTCCGGGATTTTCTGGTGTGAACTTGGTTCTCAGACCCTCCTCCGGGGTTCGGAGACCTGGGTTATATATTCTAAGGTAAAGAGTCTAAAACTGTCTCAGATGAACAAGTTACTTGCCTTTGGTAACTATGTATCTTTATGAGATATAGGCTAGTTATAGATTCCTTACCACTTCATCCATCCTCCCCGATCTGCGAACAGATGTCTAGGAATAGGCACTCCCTTACAGGGCCCTAGTTTTGTCCCACCAGTGGTCAGTGTCTTTCATGGCTCTGTGCTTCTGGCGTGGAAAGTCGTCTCAGAACTGATTTCAGCGAGCAGGGCCGGCATCTAAGTAGGCACCACAATGTTATCCCGGCTACCACAATGCCAACGACAGACATGGAGTCGACAGACGCCACCCACCAACATGCAGAGGTACTACTAAGAAAACATTCTCTGGATGCAGTCTGATGCCTGAGGGTAATTCTAAGGTAAGGAATCTATAACTAACCTATGTCTCTTACAGATGCACCGTTACCGTTCTTTAATGTTAAAACCAGTCTTTCAGACTTTATGTAAGTAGTGCACTATAGCCGTTTATGAGAAAGTGACATAATATCACTTTCCTGCTGAAGGAAGCACAGTTATATTTCAAGGTAGTCTAAGTATGAACTTTCTGTAAGTGGCTGGTGTCAATTTCATGTTAGATTTAGTTGCAGAAGTCCCCAAACTCTCCACTTAGGAGGTCTAAACAAATGTTCAGATACAGAGTTCTACGACTATTATTATTCACAAGAGCCATCTCTGCCTGCATGTGTACAATGCAAATTGTACACATTGCAGAACGCTGCCAGTAGGTTTTGTTTTGGAAGTAGCTTATCTACCAAGTTCTAGCAGGACCCGAGAACATTTTTGGTGGCAGAGAATTCAAAGATTGCATGTTGAAACAAGTTAAAATGGGAGATCTTCGCTTGGTGCAATATAATACAGTGATCGTATACAAAGCAATGCCTGAATAAATTGACATGTATATACATTTACATAGAGACCAGAGGATGTGGCCTAATGGCTAACGCAGTCGACCCCAAAGCTGGGAACCGGGCTCGAGTCTCAGTAGGGACGCTCAACATCCTGTGATTCTGGGCAAATCACATTTTTTCTTCAGTGCTTATCGAAATGAATGTGTCCATTTGTAAGCAACTGTTGCTTATGTAAAGCGCTGTGATGCCTCCAAGTCAAGTTTGCGCTATATAAAAACAAAAAAAAAATAGAAAGAGATTGATGGATACGAGGTGAAGTCTGAGAATTCGGGTAGAGGACTGAGGGGGATGGGGCTAATAATCAGTGGTGCATCTTCTCAGTATGTAGCAAGTGTGGTATGGGGGCTTCTAATCTTTGGAACTAAAGGGATATCTCACAATTCCCTTGGAACAGAAATCCACAGGTAGGATCAAAGTTTTTTCCTGGAGGGGTCACACAGTAGATTTTGCATGATCATGCAGAGCGGGATTTTGAATGCTCCCTTGTTTCTGGTTCGCAAAGATAAGCATGAATGTTGGACTGTGACGTGCTGCATTGGGACAAGTATAGGGTGACGTCTCATTCATTGTTTAAACATCACCTTTAAAGTTTGCCTTGTGCTTGGCAGGGTCCATCCTGAGTGTTGTCAATGGAGGGTTGAACAGTGTTGTAGTGGAGAAGCCTTGCAGAAAGGGTTTATGGAGAACTGCAAAAGGTCTAGCATTAAGCTGTTTAATGGTATAATTTACACATCTCCATGTGTTAATTAATAATGTTGCGGTCTACAACAGGAGGAAGTGTGAGCATGGTTTTTGCTATGTAGAGCTCTTGTGACCAGTCAGCTGTAGCCTTGGAGACGGTGGAAGACTCTTGTCTGAGGAAGGGTTCATTCATACCCCTTGCTTTCATGCTTAGAGAATGTAAGTGATGGTTTCGGGAGGGGCGATGATTGCAGAGGAGTGAGGGTGTCAGTAAAGTAAATAATATCCTTCTTTAATTAGTTAAGCATTAAGTATCGAATTGCCATCCAGTGGTTAGTTGCTTGAAGCATTCTGGGATTTTGTTGATAAAGTTAGTCTGAAGGAGAAGATGATTTGCATGTATGTAATGTGAGAAACAAGATGTAATAGACAATATTGAGATGAAGTGGTGTACAGGAAGCATAGAAGGGATCTGAGGACTGATGGTTGGGGAGGAAGCAAAGAGACTGTTTGACACCAAGATCTGAGAAACAGTGGATGGAGTGATCGAAGGAAAGCCATTGTATTGTTCTGGCACCACTGCCTTAGAAGGAAAGGAGTGAAAGCATTGTGTGGTGGTCAGCGTAGTCGCAAAAAGTCCGAGAAGAATATGGGTCAAAGAGAGGTGGGTGTTGTTTTTATGTGCTAAGGGTTAGACATGTCCATTTCTGTGAAGCATAGTTGTGAGGGCCAGACTGCAATGCAATCAATAAGTAGTTTAGGAACCTATTGACCGCCTATAGAGAGGAAGGGTAGTTGAGGTAATTAGAATAATGTTAGTCACAGCTTTCTTTTAAATAGACAGTTGTAAACCAATTTGGGTAGGCGCTGGTGGATGGATAGTAGTAGACGATAGGGGAGAATCAGCACAGGGAAGTGGTTTGAAGATGTGCGGTTTAAATGGAGCACAGGCTGATCACAGGACAGCCATCTTTTGGTAACTTAAGAGAGGTAGGAGGGAGTTTTTTGAGATACAGTTTGCAAAGGGGGGGGGTGTAATTTCATAGATGCAGAGGTGTAGAGGATTGTGCTTACTGTTTCTGATCATGAAGGTGATCCTGCGCAGTGAAACTGATAAGGGTTCTGAAGGGACCTGAGGGCAAAGGGAAGATCTGTGAACATTCGTTGTAACTGGGATGAAGTAGGGCCCTACGCCGGTGTAATTCATTTTCCTGTGTTGATGCCCATTTTCAGACTACTGTATGTGCTTTTTGAGATCTGTTGGTGTTCTACCAAGCCGGTTTTTTTTTCTCTATTGGAGTGTAAGCACATTATTGTTCTTAGTCCCCAATAGTTGACCTGAGGTCGAGTAGGGTCTTTTAAGTATGAAGGTACAAATCAGGTAGTAGGAGTTGTAAGGAGTTTGAAGTGTGCCACTGAAGGACATATTCTAAAGAACAGGAGGAAACTCACTGTGAACTTGATTATTGTAGCACAACTTATGTTATGGCAATATTTTTCACTTCATTGTGGGTGATTTAGCAAAACTAGTGTCTCACCTATGGAAGTACTATTGGATTTGCCAATGTGTTTTAGCCATGTTGTACACCACCATGACTAAGAGTTAGTGTCACAGAGTGGAGTGTTAATTTCAGAGGGGGGTTGAGGGGAGTAGTGCCATATTGTAGAGTGTTGTGGAGTTGAGCGTCTTAAAGTGAAATTGAGTGGGGTGTGTCGTAGAGTGGGGTTTAGGGTCGTAGAGTGGGGTTGGGTTTAGTAGAGTGGGGCTGAGTTCCGTAGAGTCGGGTTGAGTGTTGCAGAGTGTATTGCGTAGTGATAGCGCAGTGCTATTACAGAGAACACATTTCAAATTTAAATGACCAGTACATTTGCACAGACGTACAGTTTTACTAATAGAACTATAAAATGCGCATACGATAATGTGTGTAAATCGACATCACCAGGTGTATTGATTTGATCCTGTTACAATATTTGTTGCCACCATACTTCTGAATCACAAAATAAGTACTCTCCTAATTTTGGTATATTCTGAAATTCTGGTATGTGCTGATGGACACTAACATTTTATGGGGAACTACAATAAAATACCATCCTACAGCCTTTTTACATTCCCTTACTCAGCAAGATTGTCACATAAATCTACTCTCTTAGCAGTGGAGAAACACAAACACCAAGTTTACTGAGAGACTTAGCCTACAGTGGAGTGTCGTAGACTACAGTGGCGTACAGTGGAGGAGGCTGGTGTAGAGTGGTATGGAGTGGAGAGGCCTAGAGTGGAGTGGAGTGGAGTGGTGTAGAGAAGAGGGGCATAGACTGGCGTAGAGTGTAGTGGCATACAGGAGAGAGGAGCAGAGTAGAGTCATAGAGTGGAATATGCTTTGTGTGGTAACGCAGTGCCACTTCAGCAAACACATTTTCTGTTGAAATGATCATTATATTTACACCAACATCAGGATTACTCATTTAATTGTACAGTGCACAACGTGTGGAAATCTGTATCACCTAGTTTACTGTTTTGTTTTGATCCTATTAAAATATTTCCACCACACCTCAGTTACAAAAAAGTGCTTCATTTGTGGTTTTGTAATTCTAATATTTTCCGAAATATGTGTACAGTTCATTTACAGGCATTTACATTCTGCTGTGCACTAGAAAAAATGTATATCCTTCAGCCTTTTTACATTCCCATACCCAGCAAGATTGTCAGAAAAATCCTCTCACTTTGCAGTTGAGAAAGAAATGTAAACACCAAGCTCCCTCGGAGACGGAGCATAACTTTTGAACTTAGTCTTTGAATGCACAGTAGATGTGTCGAGATAAAAACAAAGTTTAAAGGCCTCTTTATTGCTCATTCACTTCTAACCTTCAGAATGGGTATTTTGAGGTTGTTTCAGCACCCCTTCCTCTCTGTCTTTTGCACGGAATCAAGGAAGAGGATTGTTTAAATTATGCTATTTAGTAAGGAGCACTGACCAAAATAAACAAGCTGTTAGGCAGAAATTCCACCTAACTACATGCAGGGTTGATGAATTGGAGTGGCAAATGCAAGTAGACTCAGTTAAGCAGAAAGACAGAAGAGGGTAAACATTTTCAAAGAAATACAGTACTTTACTTCTGTGAGCTAGCATACAGGAGACAATTGGAAATGTGTACTTTCCTTGACTGCTTCACGAAAATGAAGAAATTATTTCCCAGAAAGTGAGCACTCTGGGAATAATACAAGGATCCAGTCAGAGAGGTGGTAAACAGACTATGCCCCACTGGAGGGATGAAGTTATGCTGTCTAAAACAAATAACGCCAGCAAATAAAAAGCAAGCAAATGTGAGTTACAAGCCAAAAAGCCAATGGTAAAGAATGGGCGGAATGCATTCCCAGGGAAGCTTTCGGAATGTCCCCAAGAAGTCATTGGAACCAGACAGCTGTGCTGCCTAGTAGGCTATGACCTAAACAGTAGGAATTTGATATAAATTATCATGTGGACTAGGGAGAGAGGTAAGGGAGGGGCATATTGTGGAGCTTTGGGGTAAATGAGTTTGGGAGGAAGTAGATATCGTTATGGCAATCAGCACTTTTGTTATGCAAATGAATTGGGCTTACATGAGTGTTTAAAAGAGGAGTTTAATCAGTAGTGGCTGTAGGTATGTGTTTAAGTTCAAGGCTAATATCATTGATGATTCAAGTGTTTAGTGTGGTCCGTGAGCAGAAAGGTCAGGTAGGAGAAGAAGCGGTGAATGTTCAGAGGGGCTGCGGCACAGTCAATTCATAACAAGCATTTGCAATCCAATAGGTCTCGCATTTGCGAGTTTGAGCTAATGCCATTGTAAATGACAATGCCTTTTATTTATCGGTTTGTAAAAACCAACAGATAAATAAAAAAGGCATTGTCAATGCCATTAGCTCAAACTTTCGTAAATGCGAGACCTATTGCAATGCAAATGCTTGTTTTAAAAAACTTCCCCAGTTTGTTATGCTTCAGGCTACACAAACATGGAACAAAAGGCGTGTGTGCATTTGTAGATGCTTATGTTTGCATACTGTATCACCTTGAAGCCATACCTATTGGCTTTGCCTTTGCTGTCGGCAACTTTATTCTTTCATTTCTAACATTTTACAGCCGCAAACAGGCGAATTTGAACAAACCTTCAGCAGAAACAGTTTTCCCGCACCGGAAGCGAACCAGTTAAACTGTTTGGTTATTTCTCAGCAGCATTACCTGTCTACAACAACAAACTGCTCTGTATTAACAGACCCCACTAACCCTCTACGCAGTCAGATACACATTTCGCAGCCTTGCTTTTGCCAGTGTTTACTACGAGCAATCGAGGACTGAAGGATTAAGAGCAGATATACTACGGTAGGTTTGTGTGCACATCTAGGTTATCAACAGCCCTGTCATTGAAAGCGCTCGCAGCACACCGAGCACAACACTGCAGGCACACATGCCTTACAGAGGTCCCAGTGGCGACAGCCTACACTCCTACACAAACGTGTGCTGCGAGGAACTGCGGTGTTTAGTGATTTCTGTGCAGAGCATCCTTCTGAATAATTTGTTCAAAACATGCACCCTGAAAAAGACAGTATTTGAATTTGAATTTAAAAAATGTATAAAGCGCAATTATACCATGCGGTTTCTTGGCGCAAGTAGGAAGCTGAGATTTCCAGGGAGGGACATAGGATTTCGGATGGGAAGGCTTGGTGAAAGAGATGAGTTTTGAGGATCTTTCGGAACTCGATGTAGGAAGGGGCAGATCTAACAGAAATGGGGAGTGCATTCCAAAAAGTGGGGGCAAGTACATAAAATTTCAAGCCTCCTGACCTCTTTTTCTTAAAGCGGGGTACCGAAAGGAGAAGCTTGGTGGAGGAGCGTAACTCTCTGCTAGGACGATAGACAGTAAGGGCAGAGGAAATAAACACAGGAGCAGAGCCGGCTAAGGCCTGGAATGTTGTACAGCCCAATTTGATTTGTGGCGAGGCACTAAGAGCTTATGGCATAAGGATGCCTGCATTCTCGCTCGACACCTTTGAATACCACTATAAATGCCAATAGTGGCACGTCAGGACAGGAGCATTGAAAGCATGCTTCCACATAAAGCACCCACATGGGCTGGGACCGGGCAGTTAGAAGAAGATATTAAAAAAACAGTCCTTTAGAAGTCAGAATCTGTATTTTATTAACACTCAGAATGTTACTAATGAAAAAAATGAACAAGCTTCTTAGCTACATAATTATACTTGGGAGCATGACATAAAAAGAACGCATCTGGAAACTCACATGCGAGATAGGCTGGCTATTTTGAAGCATGTTTTCTTTTCCCTTCTACTCATGCTACGTGTGGACAAGGACTGCTTTGTAAAAGGAAATGCACCCGGAGTCACAGGGGTCACGGAGCTATTATGCTGGGGAGCTGGGCTGGGTAGGTGATAGAGCGCGCAGGCCACCTGGCTAGGATATTTTTACTAAATACTCACCTGGGCCCATAATATTTTGTTACACCGTAACATTCACCTTGGGCAACTCACGTTCTACTATCAGTATATCTTGAGATTCTCTATACTACTGATTCCTATATCTATAACCTAGCAGTGTAGATACTAGGAACCTAATCACCTAGGATCAGGAGTTGATTATTAAGCTAGGTATTCAAAAACACTTATAACATTTATTGAATAATGAAATAACCACAGACTCTGGGTAGGTTCAAAACTGTATCTAATCATCATCATATGTCATGAGCAGGCAATTAAACGCTATAAAACGATCTATAGTTAAAATCATTAAAAGCGTATAACTATGCTAGAGATAGATTATGCTAAGCATTTAATAACCTTTGACTAAAACGAAGGTAAAGAGCAGTGAACATGCTATATTCAGATAACAATCTTTCGCAACATTGATTAAAGGAGAGTAAAGAAAGGGAACTTGCTATATCCAATAGTCTTTAGAGCAGTTAAAGAAACTTATTGCAATTCGAAATTCAATTTTAGCTCAAATACTAAAGGGTAGGTAAGATTGGAACACACTATTAAATTCAGCTTATCTCCTAGAGGAAGGGTAAGATAAGGAACATATACTAAAATAGGAACAATTTAGCATTAACTAAAGGTAGGTCAAAAAGTGGAACATGCTAATAGACGAGTAATGCATGAAAATCTCATTTATAAAGGGACAAGGAAAAAAAGAATATATGCAATTGCTCTTAGCAATATTCAAGAATTAGAAATGAAAATATAGATAAGCAATCACCCACACAAACTTTATATTTACCTAGTGTAGAGTGAAGACCAACCCTGGCCACGGGTCAGTTGGAAAAGAAGGGAAGGTAAACTCAAGGACTTAGGTGCCTGTAGGCGAGCAGGTACAGCTCATGGACAGTCAAGACAGGATAACCCCAGAATTTTGATCAGGACCGGGTTCACCAAAGGGTATGACCAACACCCGCAGCTTCGGTTGCAACGCCTGCGCTACTCCCTCTCTGCAAGGAATCTGCCAATAACCCGGTTGGGTTCTTGAACTTCCCAGCAAAGTGCTTCGCCAGCACTTTAAATTCTGCAAACCCCCGAATGGGTTTCTCGAACCTCCCAACAGAGTGCTCCGCAGCTCTCTGTATCAGTCACTTATAGAGTGCGTTGGGTCAGTCACAGGTCAGCTATTCGGACAAGTCGGACAATTTCTCTAGCTAAACCTACGTTAGTTATACTATTTTTCAGGTCAGTGTACCACCCCCCAATGTTGCAAGTGTAAGGATCCCCAATTTTGATTGGACAATGGAGGAGGTTAGGTCATCACACCACCTAAAGTTTAGACTTTCTCAGGCTTAATATTCAATTTCTGTAACCACCCCTTAAATTCAATCTTCTCATGACATATGCTTTTCGACTAACAATGGTGAATACAATATTCATGTACAATTGTAGCAAGTTTAGTACAGTTCAGCTTCGTTCAGCTAGGTCGCACGGCAGGTTCCCAGGAGCATCTTGGCTGTGGCTGTCAGCTGGCTGGGTTCCACTGCTGCAGAGTTCTCTTCCCTCCACAATTGAGACCTGCGCAGTAGGGACTTCCAAAATGGAGTAGTAAGCACCTCCCAGGCCCAAAGGATATGATACATGAAAAGCAAGAGATAACACAGTAATACATGATTACACTGTATACCATGAATTGCTATACTACACCCATTACTTCATAATAACTATAGCATTATTGGTTATGCAGAACAGACAGCTTTGCGAAAGCGGCAATGCAAGCTTAAAGCATGTGAGAACACAGAGCAGCCATATTAGCTTCGTTGCACATGCGCAATTATTTTCCCTCCAAGACATTGAATACGTCACGTCACATGGTTATGACCGACGCATGCGCAGTCTAAATTCCAGCGTAGCAGCGACCATTTTGTAGTGCAAGCGTTTTAAGATTAATAAACACATAAGCTAGCGTCTCTTGGACACCCCGTATGATGAAAAATGTGCAAAATTAGTAAGACGAACATGTTGGTTATTTTATTAACGTTATTTGAGGTTCATGATATAAGCAAGTCGCTTAACATGCGAATCCTTGCTCCATCAATCGGTCTATCATGAAGGCAGGAGCCACAGATGCCTCTTCTTTCATTTCTTAAATATACAAATATACCCTAATGGAACTGCAGCCTTCACGCCAACTTGCTAGGAACAAGCTGAATGCCAGGGTGCCGCGCTAAATGTTGATAGATAAAAGATTTGGAGTGGTAACGGAGAAAGGATGATTTGCGATGCAGAGTCAAAAAATGCAGCTGAAGTTATGCACTTTCAGTGAGACAGATTAGATTAGTGCCGAGATGCTACCAAAAAATGAATGTCACTGTGCGTCATGAAACCAGTGCTCATGTAAAGCACTCCAATACCTCTGCCTCAAGATTGCGCTGTGTAAAGACTGTAAATACAAATGAATTTTACCATGTGTAATGAAACCAGTGCTCATGTAAAGCACTCTAATACCTACGGGTCGAGATTGTACTGAATAAAACTGCTAAAAAAACAGGGGAAAGTGAAAGCGCCATGCGCGCGTTGTAAGCACGCCATGAGCGTGCACATCGGTGTGGGCTGCGGCTCGTGCCCAGTGGCGGCGCCTGCAGACTTCGCCGTACTCGGATGGGTGCTGCGCAGCTCGTGTGGCCCAGGGAGGGGAAGCCAGGGCGCCCAAGGTGGGGACACATGGCAGTTCAATTAGAATTAAAAATTTGCAAACATTCGTGACAAGAATTTTCAATTCTATTAAGGACACGGAGGCGAGGATTATGCTTTCTCTATTTCTTTACTACTAACAGCAGCCAATAGAAACACAGTAAAGAAACGAAAAACTACAACTCCCATGAGCCCTTAGGCCAACCATAGAGAGTACATGCTATATAAGGAACCATAGAGGGCAACACTTCCTCTTTCTTTGTCCAGGAACCATAAAAGTCTAAAGTCATTTGAAGAAAAGTACCGCCAACCATCCAGAAAGGAAAGTCCGAAGGCTGAAGCGCAGGAAATCCAACAGGAAAACAGGCAACCATTCCAAAAGCGCCGAAGGTGCATCAGGAAACACAGCAACTCCAGGATCCAAGGCGTGGAAAACGGTGCCGGCAAGACCAAGAGGACAGATCACTTCTGGTCCGAACCTGAAAGCAAAAACAGAGCCGTAATACACATCCCCAAAAACCTTTGAAGGTCGCATCACATAGGGTGGGGAAAAAATATCAATGCAAAACAACGCATATCAAAGTAAAGCCAAGATGCACATGAACAATGCAGTAGAATACCAATGGGTGGGATAATCCTCGCCTCCGTGTCCTTAATAGAATTGAAAATTCTTGTCACGAATGTTTGCAAATTTTTAATTCTATGGCAGGACAGGAGGCTTCAGATTATGCTTGTTCAAAGCTGTTCCACCACAACAGATGCAATATCTACAATGGGTTTGAAATAAAAGGTTTTAAACACTGTATCAGAAGACCAATCAGCTGTTTTCACAATGTCATGTAAACTTACACCAACACGAAAAGCCTTGGAGGCCATGGCACCCCTCGCGGAATGAGCTCCAAAGATGGAGGTATCAATGCCTGCCTCAGACATAAGCCAGCGTACCCAACGAGCAAGAGTAGCTGACGCCACAGGCTTAAAAGGTTTCAACAAAGCAATCAATAACTGTCCAGACATATCTTGACGAAAAGGAGCAGTACTCACCTCATAATCCTTGATGCAGCGAACCACACACAATTGTGGGTGATGAGGAAATGCAGGATAAGTGACAGTAGACAGATTAGTCTTGGTACGCCTGGAGACCGTAAAAGTAACCCCTTCCGGAGAAAAGGAACGACCAGCGAGGTCCAATGCACGGACATCTGAAACACGCTTACAAGACACTAAGCACAAAAGCATTGTCAATTTTGCAGACAATTGCTTACGGGACAGAGAAGCGTTGGGAGGCCAAGCCTCCAGAAAACGCAGCACAACAGAGACGTCCCAAAGAGCCACATATTTCGGACATGGCGGTTTAGCCATTCGCACACCACGCAACAATGCAGAGTTGAGAGGATGTTCCCCAACAGGCTTACCGTCGACCAAAGCATGGCCTGCAGAGAGAGCGGAACGGAAAGAATTGACGGTCCTGTAAGCAGAACCAGCAGAAGCGACAGAAGCAAGAAAATTAACCACTAGAGAGATATCTGCAGAAGTGGGATCCAGATTCCGTTCAGAACACCAATCACACCACCTACGCCAAGCTGACGCATAACGTTTGCGCGTGTTGGGGGCCCAAGCTTCACTGATGAATCTCTCAGCGTCTCCAGATAAGCCAGGGACTTTCCAGCGTTCCCCGAGAGACGCCACGCTACAAGACGGAGCTGGCCCGACAAGACTAGGGGATGCGGGTGGAGCAGAGGATCCAACAGCAAGTTCCACCTCGCCGGAAGCAGAAATGGTGTCGAGCAACTCATTTCCAGAAGGTCCGGAAACCAAGCTTGAGCTCTCCAAAGAGGAGTGATCAGAACAATCTCCGACAGAAACTGTTTCGCCCTGGCCAAGACTCGCGGGATCATTGCGAACGGGGGAAAGGCATAGCAAAGCTGTGGAGGCCAAGTCTGGAGAAAGGCATCCGTGGCTATGGCCTCCGGATCCGGACGCTAGCTGTAAAACCTGGGTAGCTGAGCATTGAGGCGAGAGGCGAAGAGATCGATCCAGGGACGACCCCACAGGCGAGACAGGGAGCGAAAGACCCGGAGGTGAAGACGCCAGTCGCTGAAGTCCAGGAGATGGCGAGAGTTCCAGTCGGCCACCTGATTTTGGCGACCCGGAAGATACTCTGCAATAAGAGTGATCTTTCTCTGTAGGCAGAAATGCCAGAAGTCCTTCGCAATCTCCGCTAACAACTTCGACCGAGTCCCCCCCAATTTGTTCACATATCGCACCGCCGAGATGTTGTCCTTGCGAAGCAAAATGCAACAGCTGGTGGCTTGTGGAGCCAAACTGCGGATCGCAAATGACCCCGCCAGAAGCTCCAGGCAGTTGATATGAAGGGCTAATTCGTCCTGAGACCAACGGCCGCCCGTCGTCAAGTCCCCGCAACGGGCTCCCCAGCCCCAAAGACTTGCATCCGATTCCAAAACCAGATCCGGAGTCGAGCCGAAAAGGGCTCTCCCGTTCTAAGCCTCCATGTGTTGAAGCCACCACATCATTTCCGACTTCGCATCCTGGGACAGAGGAACCAGGTCGGAATACCGAAGACCCTTCTGCAGATGTCTGATTTTGAGGCGCTGCAAGGCCCGATAATGCAGAGGACCCGGAAATATCGCCTGGATGGAAGAAGCCAACAGCCCGACAATCCGAGCGATCGACCGCAACGATACGTTCGGTGCAGACAACAGTGACTTCAACTCCCTCTTGATAGACCTGACCTTCTGAGCAGGCAAAAGAAGTTGGCAAGAGACCGAATCCACAAGGAAACCCAGAAACTCTATCGATTGAGTTGGAAGTAAATGAGATTTCTGCGGATTCACTAGAAAGCCGAGAGACTGAAGTAGATCGACTGTCCAAGACAAATGGGAGCGCAGTTGTAGAGGACACTGAGCCATCAAAAGAATGTCGTCCAGATACACTATAAGTCTCACCCCCCGCACACGCAGGAACTCCATGACTGGCCGCAGGAGCTTCGTGAAGCACCATGGGGCGGACGAGAGACCGAACGGGAGTACCGTGTATTCGAACCAGGTCCCCAGCCATTGGAACTGCAGAAAACGGCGATGAGGCGGATAGATGGGAATGGACAAGTAGGCGTCCTTCAAATCCAGGCGAACCATCCAGTCGCCTTTGCGTAGAAGATCCCTGAGAAGATGGATGCCCTCCATCTTGAAGTGACGATAAATCACCCCGTTGTTGAATTCCTTGAGGTTGAGTACAAGGCGAGACCCGCCCCCCTTCTTCTCCACCAGAAACACATTGCTGACGAACCCCTGTGGATGGCGGTTCGTTCGCACTATGGCCCCTTTGAGAAGAAGGGAATCGATTTCTGTGGAAATCACCTCGCGATCTCATTGGGAAAAAACAAGGGGAGAAGGGACGGGACCCTGAAGAGGGGGATGGTAAAACTCGATGTGGTACCCCTGAACTGTTTGCAATATCCATGCATCGCTGGAGATCGAGCGCCAATTCTCTAGAAAACACTGAATCCTGCCCCCCAAAACAACACTGTCGAAAGGAATCAGGCTCACCTGCAGAGGAGTAATCCTGTCGTCCTCCCTGGTTACCACCGTAGCCTCCCTTGTTGCCTTGGCCTCGACCTTTCCGGGAGGGATAGAAGGTGGACTTGGATCCGGAATAGGACTGCTGCTGCTGCTGGCGCTGTCCGCCTCCACCCTGATGGGACTGCTGGCCACGTTGTTGACCAGAACCTCGGCCGAACGAACGTCCCCCTGAACGTCCGGCCTTGGCAAAAACCGGGCGGAACGCCCTACGCAAAGAAGATTGCGCCTTGTCCAGGCCACTAAAAGTCGCTACAAACTTAGTCAGTTCTTTCAAAAACGGCTGACCAAACAATAGACCCTGAGCCAGAGCACCGGATTCGGAAGTAGCCAGCTCTGACAAACGTGGATCCATTTTGATTAAGATGGAACGGCGACGTTCCGTTGAAAGGGCACAGTTTGCGTTCCCCAAGAGACAGATAGCCCTTTGGGCCCAGCCAAGTAGGACATCGGGATCAATGCCAGACGCCTCCCCTTGGGCCTGGTAAGCCAGATCCAGGATTTTTGTCAAAGGACCAAGGACATCCAGTAACTTGTCCTGGCACAGTCGCCAAGAGCGGTCGATACCTTTTTTGGGATCCTTATTAAATTTTTTAAGGTAGGTCAAAATCGTAGGATCGACCTCCGGAGTATCCGCTAATTTGTCCGCCAACTCCGGACGAGGGCACTCAGAACGTAACCGAGCACGCACCTCCTGATCAAAAGAGTCGCGGATATGCTCTTGAATATAGTCCGCGACCTCTGGGGCTGGGCACCAAACCTTGGAGTTAGGGTGGACGATATCAGAGGGCTCAAAGGTCAAGATTGGTGGATGCGGAGAAGCGTCCACAAAATGTTCCTTTCGGGATTTCTTCGCCGGAGAGGGACCAGAGGGACCAGAAGATGATGAGGAAGAGGTATCTTCAGTGTCCGGAGTAGGAGCAGACAAAGACCTGGCCAAACGAGCAAAGTCAGACCTATGAGGATTACCAGGAGACTTAGATGAATGCGCAGAGGCAGAGGACGGAATCCAACCCTGTTGCTGAGCATAGTCAGTCAAATGACGCTTAAGAGGCCCAATGGCACGGACCAACGCAGTATTAACAGACTGCTGAACGCCCTGGTCAAGGGCCTCGACCAAATCAAATTCAAAGGACTCCTCCTGCTCCTCCTCATAAAAATATTCCTCAGCATCGACATAGTCTGCCATGATGATGGAATGCACTGAGGAATGAGGTAGAAACACAGAAATAACAAAATCTAGAAATACCAAAGTATAACTAGAGGCCCACAGCAAATGTAAATGCAAGGAAAAAGGTCACAATCAAGTGACTCCGACAGGGGGGGTGACAGCCCCACGCAAGCTATACAGGCAGAGTCACAACTCGACCCAATAAACAGAATAAAGCGTGGAGGGACCAGCTTGCGCAAAGAACAACACCCTAGGCACTGCCTCTAACAATTATGCAGCCCAAAACCTTCCGAGAGGTAGAGGGCGTCAGAGGAGCTCTCCGGCAGGCAAAGTGGGCCGAGGCAAAGTCGAAAAAGCGCCGCCTCACAGCGTTCAGCAGCTCCTGTCAAACGGAGCGTCACAAGTGTCACCAATGCGCATGCGCGGTGACGTGCCGTATTGCCGGAAGAGGAACAGCGCGCGACACGCGCGCGCGAGTCCCCGAGCTCCGGTCCCGCTCCACCAAAGCAGCAACGCGGGCACAATGCGCCCGCAAATACCAGAGAGGCGAACACGCGCTCTCAAAGCACAAAAGCGGCGAAAGCACAAATGAGTAAACCTGCAATAGAAACGCCGGTGGCAGCGCGACGCACAGCGCGGCTGTGAAACAAACGCTAGAGCGAAACCGGCATACAGGTAAACAAGCAATTAAACAGTGCCATGCAATATACAAACAAGTAATTAAAGTCAAAAGCACTTAACTGGCTGCGAAGCAGCAAAGAAAGAGGAAGTGTTGTCCTCTATGGTTCCTTATATAGCATGTACTCTCTATGGTTGGCCTAAGGGCTCATGGGAGTTGTAGTTTTTCGTTTCTTTACTGTGTTTCTATTGGCTGCTGTTAGTAGTAAAGAAATAGAGAAAGCATAATCTGAAGCCTCCTGTCCTGCCATAGAATTGCTAGCTGCTCTTGCACTAGATCATAAGGAGCCGTCACCTGTATCACCGTCATAACCGCTCCGCCGAACCCAGATGTCTTTCTTCTACCCTGCGCACCAGCTAGGCTCGGGAACATGGAGAATACGGAGCTTCAGTTTCCACCCCCGCCACAGGTTTAAAGAAGATTTGGAGGTAAGAACCCCCGCAAGTACTGCTACTGATCAGGGGGGGAGGGAAAGTGAAAGTAATGCTGCATGAGGCTTGCGAGGACTTGCCTCGAAAGTGGGACAGGAGATGTGCACAGCGCGTGGCTGTGCGTGCGTGTGTACAAGCTCCAATCAAGAAAGTAACAGTATTGTACAGGGATTATTGTTGTATTTACTTTCCTGGCGCAACACAGTGCAGTTACATATGGTGCTCGCTAACAGAATTTGACTGTAAGCGTGTGTATGCTTTTATTTACTGCACAGTATTGCTATGCAATAACAAAAACTGTTTATTTGTTCCACGCAATTGCCACACGAGTAAGCGTGTGTATGTTTTCATTCAGGGCACACTATTGCTATGCAATTACGGAATGTGTTTATTTGTCTCATACTATTGCCACTAGAGTTTGTTACAGTGATCTATCTGTTAGTTCTTGCAATAGACAGGCAACACTTTTTCTAATATTAGCTACGAATGAATGGCAAAAGGAGCTTCCAGAACATGGCGCAATGTTAGCTGAGGCTTTGTGGCAACGGGAAGCTTTGTAAGATGCAGGGAAAATTACAGGTGCCTTTAATTTGTCCACGAAACACAGTGGTTAGGCACGGCGGTAGTGGAGGTTGGTTATGGCAAACAGCGTGTAAGAGTTAAATAAAATTGCACGGGCAACTCCACAGTTTGTTAATATTCTGAGCATACAGAGAGGCCGCACTTTAGGCACTATGTAATTATGTTATAGTAGCGACAGGGAACATTGTGGCAGGAGGAGGCTTTTAGAAGATATAGGGAAGTTTAAGATGCCCCTTAGCAGTAGCTTGTACGTTACCACGTTAGAAAATCAGCGGAAATCTTCATCAAGTCACCACCTTACAATATCAGCTGCAATTTTCGTTAAAAAGACATTGCGCGAAAATGAGGTCAGTTGCTAGTGTCCTTTGTTCGCTAGCGCAACACAGTGTGATGAAGGATTTCATACGAGCAACCGCAAAGTTTGTTAAAAGTGGCAGTAGCACTTTGGAAATGCTGACAGATGCAGTGAATTTACCAATGCCCTTAATTTGTCCACGAAACACAGTGGTTAGGCGCAATAATAGCTGAATATTTGTGGCAACAGGATCCTTTTAAGATGCAGGGAAGCTACAAGTGTCCTTAATTTTTCCACGAAATACAGTGGTTAGGCACGGCGGGAGTGGAGGTTGGTTATATGAAACAACGTGTCGCTTGGCCCCATTGGATCCGGTTCCAGCTGGGTCATCCTTTATCCCTGAATTTCAGGACATTGACGACGAGGGATACTGGGGGGGTTCTGAGGACCCCCTGGCACATGAGTCCTATCACGACTGGACACAGGAACTAGGGGAAGCCAGTGGCCTGGTTACCTCCCCAGACACTGGTTTTGTCTCCCCTCCTACCGTGGCTACGGAGGAGGGGGCTGCTTATAGTGTGGTGCTGATGAGGACAGCCAAGGCCTTGGCTCTTGAGCTCCCCGTCGCAACGGTGAGGTCTAACATCCACACGGAGGTCCTTAAACCGCAGGTAAGCTCTCCAGAGCCTCTACTGTCATTTAATGAGGCTCTCACAAACGTCCTGTTGGGCACTTGGTCAGGCCCACTACAGGCCCCCCTGTAGATAGGAACGTCGCTAGGCGCCACCGCCCAGCCCCGGGCGACCCTAGTTTCTTGTCCACCCACCCCACCCCCAAGAGCCTTGTTATCCTGGCCTCTACTTCCTAATCTGCATTCCCAACAGCACCACCAGATTGGGAATATAAGAGGTATTAACAATTCGGAAAGAAGATGTTCTCCTCCCTTAGTTTGGGCTGCGGTTGGTTAACACCCCGTGCCTCTTGGGCCGTTACACCCACTCTCTGTGGGATACGGTTGCGGCCGTGCTGCCTGAGTGGCCGGAGGTAGCCCGGGCGAAACTCGCTCAAGCCCTCGCGGAGGGAAGGGACGCAGCGCGGTACTCTATAATATGTGGACTGGATACCACGGACTCACTAGGAAAAGCGATTTCCACATCTGTGGCGGTTCGCCGCCACTCCTGGCTGAGGTCCGCCAACTTTTCGGCCGATGTCCAAAACACCCTTATGGACCTGCTGTTCGGTGGCAAGGCAGATCATGCGCTGGAACGATTTTAGGACTTCAGGGCTATAGCCAAGTCATTGGGCCTGTCGGCCCCGCGCCAGCAATCTTCTGCCCAGTGCTTCTTTTGTGGCCACGGAAGGGGTGCTACCACACGTCCTGCCAGCTACAAACCGCAGACTAACATTCAGCGCGGTGGCAGACATGATTACCGTCGCAGCAGTATCAATAAGCAACAGCGTAGCTAGTCCACATCTACCCCTGCAGCATCCGCCTCAAAGCCTTCCTAGTCCGAGCTTTCAGGCCCATTTAACACCAGTGAGGGGCAGGGTTCGCTATCACCTCCTCCACTGGCGCACCATCACATCGTAAACAAAAATCAAAAAGGGGGAGTGAAGAGGTGGTGCTAGAAAGCACCACGTGGATGCATCTTCCTCCAGTCAATGATATCAATAACCAACAAGGTTTTTTAAATCTCACTTTTTCATTCACCCCTGACCCTACTTGCACTCACTCAAATACACCTCACATAGCACTTACAATATTTAAGTGCTCCAGCGTAGTCGCTAGTCGTAGCACGCCCGTCCCGCAGCGGGGCGGGAAGACCCAGATGATGAAGCATGACACCAAGGGCCCTTTTGGTGTGTGAGAGGTATTTTATCAAATACTGTGTATGCCTCTTAAACCTTGGCTCATAAATTACCTCTTAGAGGTGGATCTTGTTGGTTATTGACACCATCATATCGGACAGTTGGGTGCTGCAAATCGTCCAAAGGGTCTACTCCCTCCCCTTCGAGGCGACCCCTCCAGCCATACCACCGCAGTATGACCGCGTGTCTGAGATCACTTGAAACTTCTGCAAGAGGTAGTTTCAGCCCTCTTTGCCAAGGGGGCCATCAAGCGTGTTCCTGGGCAGAAGTAGGATGTGGTTGTTACTCCCACTACTTTCATTTCCCAGGACGGGCAAAGGGGGCCTATGCCCTATCTTGGACCTAAGGAACGTCAACGGCTTCCTCTGGAAGATAAAGTTCAAGATTCTGACTTTGGCTCAGGGCTTAGCTGCCCTGGACCCAGGAGACTGGATGGTAGCGTTGGACTTGCAGGACACATATTTTCACATCCCCGTCCTGCTGGCCCACCGGCGCTACCTGCGGTTCACAATAGGCCACAAGCACTTTCAGTTTACCATGCTCCCCTTCGGCCTTACCAGAGCCCCACGGGTGTTCACGAAAGTGATGGTGGTGGTCGCAGCTCATCTGTGCAGGTTAGGGGTTTCAGTCTTCCCCTACCTCGACGACTGGTTGTTAAAGACGGGCTCGCCCCAGACTGTCGTCGGCCACCTCCAGACTACGGCCGAACCCCTGCACCTGCTGGGGTTCTCCATCAATGTGCCGAAGTCACACCTGTGTCCCTCTCAGAAGCTCCTCTTCATCGGAGTGGTTCTAGACTCGGCGCAGTTTCTGGTTTATCCTCCCGAACAGCAGGTTCGGGAAATTCAGGCTCTGATTCCAATCTTTTAGCCGTTATCGCGAGTCTCAGTCAGGTTGACGCTGCGGCTTCTGGGGCTGATGGCCTCCTGCGTCCTTCTGGTGCATCACGCCAGGTGGTGGATGCGGGCTCTGCAGTGGGACCTGAAGTTTCAGTGGGCCCAGCATCAGGGCAACTTGTCCGACTATGTCTTAATCCCGGAGGGCACTGAAAGACAGTTGCAGTGGTGGCTCACGGACCGCGTTTGGGTCAGCGGCAGATCCCTCTCCCTATCCCAACCGGAGCACGTAGTTGTGACATACGCGTCCCTCAAGGGCCGGGGGGCCACATGGGGAGAGGCGGAGATCAGAGGCCTCTGGTCTCCGGCGGAGTCCCGGCTCCACATCAACCTTCTGGAGCTGCGGGCGAACCGGGTTGCACTTGAGGCATTCCTCCCCTCTGTCCAGGAGAGTGTAGTGCAGGTGTTCACGGACAGCACCACTGCCATGTGGTACTGCAACAAACAGGGTGGGGTGGGGTCATGGACCCTATGCCAGGAGGCTCTGCGCCTCTGGCAGTGGCTGGAACATCAGGGCGTGACCCTGTGGTTCAACACCTGGCAGGTTCCCTGAACGCCAGGGCGGACGAACTCAGCCGTCGGTGCATGATGGATCACGAATGGCGTCTGAACTCGGACGTGGCGCAAGGCCTCTTTCAGCAGTGGGGAGAGCCTTGGTTAAATCTATTCGCCACAGAAGAGAACGCACAATGTCATCAGTTCTGCAGGTGGAAATTTCCAAGGCGGCGCTCGCTCAGAGACGTTTTTCGTCGCGAGTGGAGTTGCGGTCTGTTGTACGCCTTTCCGCCTATACCACTTCTGCCCAGAATGCTGAAGAAGATCAGGTGCGACCGGGCCCAAGTCATCCTTGTGGCTCCGGACTGGGCACGAATATACTGGTATCTCGAGCTACTCAGCATGTCAGTCGATCCCCCGATTCATCTGCCTCTTTAGGAGGACCTTCTGTCGCAGCAGCAGGGGACGGTCCTCCACCCCAACTGGTCCAGCCTCCACCTCCTTGCGTGGAGAATGAGTGGCGACAGTTGAGGACATTTTACTTGCCTCCTGAAGTCTGTGATGTAATTCTGGCAGCCTGCCGTCCGTCCCTCCACAAAATCGGTATACGCCTGCAGGTGGAACAAATTTGTGGAATGGTGCACAGCAAAGACTGTGGATCCACTTTCTGCCCCCCTTTCTGAGGTTCTCCTCTTTCTTCTTTCTCTTGCCCAGCAGGGTTCTGCTCTGGGCACTTTAAAGGGCTACCGCTCTGCCATTTCCGCCTTCTTTAGGCTCCCTGATCAGCCCTCTTTGCTCAAGTCCCCAGTTGTAAATAGGTTTTCGAAGGGCATCACTCATATGTTTCCTCCTGTTCCTTTAGTGATGCCTCGGTGGGACTTGAACCTTGTTCTGACTTATCTGATGTGCGCTCCCTTCGAGCCACTTCATAACTGTCCTCTTCGTCTCCTTACTCTTAAGACTGCATTCCTGGTTGCCATCACCTCTGCCAGGAGAGTGAGTGAGCTCCAGGCTCTTTCTTCTCAACCTCCTTTCCTTTATGTCCATCCGGATAAAGTTGTGTTGCCGACGCGACCCTCTTGTCTGCCCAAGGTAGTCACAGCCTTCCACATCGGGCAGTCCATCACCTTGTCCACCTTCTTTCCGCCTCCGCATCCCTCGAAAGAGGATGAGAGGCTCCACCGTCTGGACCCAAAACATGCGCTCTCATATTATCTGGATCTCACACTCCAGTTCCGGGTGGATGACCAACTCTTTGTTGGTTACATGGGCGCTTAGAAGGGACGGGCGGTGCACAAACGGACCATTTCTTGATGGGTCGTCTTGTGCATCAAGGCTTGTTACGCCCTGGCTAGAAAGTAGCCTCCTGTGGCGCTACATGCCCATTCCACTCTGGCCACGGCGGCTACTACTGCCCTGGGTCGGGGAGTCCCCTTGCAGGACATCTGTCCGGCAGCTACGTGGGCCTCGCTGCACACGTTCGCAAGACACTACTACCTGGACAGCCAAGTCCGGAGAGATGGCTTTTTCGGCCGTTCCGTTATCCAGGACTTTCTGGTGTGATCATTGGTTTGCAGACCCATCACCGGGGTTGGTATTGCTGGGGCATCTACTCTTAAGGTAAGGAATCTAATACTAACCTGTTTCTTTCAGATGCACAAGTTACTTGCCTACGGTAACGATATATCTGTAAGAAACAGTAGTTAGTATTAGATTCCTCACTGCCCCACCCATCCTCCCCGTTCTGTGAACCGATATCTAGGGTTAAGGTCATCCCCTTTCAGGGCCCTAGTTTTCATGGCACCAGTGTTTTTTTTTTTATCATGGCTCTGCGTTTCTGGTGCGGAAAAGCTGTGTATAAGAACTGACGTCAGCTCGCGAGGGCGGCGTCCGACGTCATCCCGGCACCAACGACGAACACGGAGCGGCAGACGATGCACGCGCATGGGTACTGCTACGCAAAATTTTCCGGATCCAGTCTGACCCCTGGGAATATTCTAAGGTAAGGAATCTAATACTAACTACTGTTTCTTACAGATATATCGTTACCGAAGGTAAGTAACTTGTGCAATTGGCAGAAAATAAAGAAAGGACCCGCTCCCAACATCCCTATGGAGGAGTTGCCCCTGTATTCTTAGCACTATTTTTGATACCTCTGAGGCCAGGATCCGTAGAGGCAGTTCCAAGGGTCACAAGGGGCAAGCCATAGGTCGTAGCTGCGACCCCTGGAGCTGAGGAACAAAGAAGTCAGTGACCAGAAGGAGTGGGGATGAGAGAGTGATGTATGCAGTACTGTGGTGCGCACGCGCGGACAGGAATAGAAATTGATGCAATTGTATCCACATAACAAATGGCACTCCTGTTCCTTCTGAAATTCTCTCACAATTTATGCTCAAAATCGCATCAAATGACTCGGAACTCTTCAATTCTTTTGTGAACTTGGCTCCCATGATTCTTCCATTATTGTACCTGTGTCTCTCACCCTCGAAGTTTGCTTGTAGAGATTGTCTCTTTTGCTGCACGAAAGCATACGTCCAGATTGTTGTGTGAACGGAGTCTGTCGTGTTCCGCCACACAGCTTTGCTTCCCACAGCCCCTCACATTTGTACTTATAGACATATGCTTTATGTAATGAGAACATTATTAAGTTGTAAATTGTGTTGTATTTTCACCGTCCTAATGAATGAACTGTATTTTCATGCTACAAACGAGAATTACGCCACATACTTTTCCAAAACCTGTGTGAAGCCTTTGCTTATTTCCAGTTTAATTTATTTTTGCAATTTTTTATTGCGCAGACATTTCTGTAGGCATCAGAGCGCTTTACAGTAATAGCATGATACTAGGGTACAGCAAGTTACAGTTACAATGATTACGTTCAGATATATTGCATCGGTAGCAGCGACCGGGACAAGTGCAGGAAAAAAGACGTTTATGGTTTAACCATTGATTAAGATGGTGGGGATACACAATGAAGGTAGTTCGTCTACTGGATAGAGTACTTAGGTATTGGTGTGGGTGATTAACCCAGGTATCTGTCAAACAGGAGGAGCTTGAGGTCTTTTTTTATAGGTGAATATGCAGGTTGTTAGGCAAAGAAAGGGAGGTAAGGAGTACCAGATGCTCGAGGCACTACCAGAGAATGGCTGACTCATGTTCCATTCTCGACTGAAGGAGGTTGTTCAAGGAGCAGATTGAGAATTTCTGGAACCCCTAATTCCTCCAGAGATTTTCAGTTTCTCGCTTAGATAGGAGGGTGAAGATGAGTGCAGCACTCTGGGGGTAATGCAGGTGGGTTTGAATTGGACACTAGCCTCAATAGGAAGCAATTAGAGGGTTGGCCGGGCCGTGAAATGTGGTCACATTTCTTGAGACCTAACATAAAGCAAGCTGCTGCATGTAAAGTTGCTCTGAGTGGATCTAGATGAACTTTGGGAATGCCTGAGAGAAGGGCAATTCTGTAATCTAATCTGGAGAAGACTTGAGACTGCACCACTGTTCTGAGGTCTTGTTCCTGGATCAGTTGTCTGTCGCCCCACAGCTGCTTGAGTTGGTATGATGCATGTCGAGCTAATATTTTGCTGTTCCTTTTTCATCTGCAGGGATGCCCTCAAGTTGCTGGCGCAGAAGGGTCAGAGCAAGGCTGCAGAACGGGTGCCTCCACCTCCATTGGTTTCAGCTCCCCCACAAGCACCCCATCCTGCTGAGACCGCCAAAGCCCCTCAGACTGCACCCACCACGGCAGCTCACCCGAGGCCTCTGGTGCCACCACTGTCTGTTCCAGGACAGCCTCCAGCGCCGGTAATTGAAGGGGAGGCATCTTTGGCACACATTCTACAAAAGGGCTGAAAGTAAACATGCTAATTCTAGGCAACAAGATATGTATTTTGTTTGTAAATCAAAAACTAAGGGATTGGATCAGTAAAAGCCCTAAACAGATATTTCAAAGAAATCACATATTCATTTAAATATTGCCTGTAAATCTGGGTTATGAATGAAATTTTCTTCTGTGTCAGTAATGGGTTTAGCACTCAATAGATATCTCTAAAATGCACTCTGTCAAACATGCACTCATGCACCCATTCATCCATGCACTAATTCACTCTTGCATTCATCCTCTAACGCAACCATAATAAAACACACACACATGTTCAAAAGAAATAAATAGAATCATCATAGTTTATAAAAAGAAAATATTCTGATGTCTAAACGCAGCAGGCATTTGCTTTCATTAGCGAAATTAAACTTAGCTGGTGTCCACATAGCAGCGATATTATACATATAGCATTGTTGTTTTCCAGTATGCCCACCACTTTTAAAACCAATGTGTTGGCCATCTTGGAATGGTAAAACAGCGATGCACAACGGCATTCAATAATGGACGCCTGGTTTAGTGAAACGTGAGCCGCGGGGCACTGGAGGCAAAATGAGAGACAAGCAAGGGGCACAAGTTAGAAGTGCCTGTGCAGCATATATCGTCTTAAAAAAATTTAAATAAAAAGAGCATAAGCAAAGAAATGAAAGGGGAGAGATAGGAGAAAATTGAAAACCGTACGGAGATACTGAAGCACCCTCATTTTCAGCTCCATGTGCATACATGATTAGAAAATTCCTTCATTTATATAGCAAAAGAGACAATGACTGATATAGACTGAACCAGACCCCCATTCAGTACACTGTTATCTCCTGGATCTCAAACCTGTTCTGTGGTGAGACCTACTTCTGTAGAGTGAAAATAATTTTGAGCTACTAAAGGCGAAGCAAGTTTTGTAGATACCAGACACCCCCACACCCAGCTTCATTGACTTTAATCCTAATGTCCATAGAGCCAGATACTATGGTTCGGACAAAATACTTTGACTAGGGGCATTATGACAGGGCTGCCATGTGTCTCAGTAGGAGCGTGGTTTGTGGCTATGTATGAACATGTGTGTGTATGAAGAGGATATATTTGGATGGGTAACCAAGAGCCTATGTTGTATGCACTTGTGACAGAGGACATAGCTTTCGCCATATGGGGCACCATTACATGTATGTATTTTTTTTAATGGGAGGAATTTAAAATGCAGAAAAATTTTCTATGCAACATTTTTCTGCACTTTATATTTCTCCTATTTAAAAATAAAAGGGCTGTATTTTTCCGTTATAAATAGGGCAAGCTGTCTGCTGCGTGTAAATGCAACACTTAGAGATGGGAGAAAATTACACTGAGAAGTTACATTTATATGTATTCCAGAAAACTTATCAGTTTAATTTGGGAATCTGCCTTTACAGCGCAGGCTGACCCATGCGTGCCCTTTCCAAGCAAGCTTAACAACGCTTGCCTAAATCACTCATTTGCGTGGTTGAGGTAGTCAGCAGTCTAGATGTGCAGATGGGCGGGGAGAGGAACAGGAAGGTTCAGAAGAGGGAGGTGTGGGACATGGCCTGCAAGCCAGGTTTATGACACAGGGTGGGTTGGGAAGAGGCAGTTTTCAGGGGTCCGGGGTCAGTTTTAGGGCTCTGTGGGCTATAGTTGAGGCAGTTTTTCGGACAGGGGCCTAGTGGTAGGGCTCAGGCTGAGAAGTCAGGGTTACTTTAAGGGCTGGGGTGGAGTGGATTGCAGGACTCGTGTTTAGAGTTTTAGGGCACCGGGCTGGTGTATGCTATTTACCACGCATATCCCTTTAGCAGTCATGCCTTTTCAAAGAAATTCATTGTAAAGGCATGTGTGGTAAAGAAGCGGTCGTGGTACAGACTGCGTTGTTTAGGCATGTGTGGTTTAGACATTCGTGGTTGTATCATACAACCATCTAATATGACCCCTATTTAAATTGTTGCCTTGACATACAGCAGGGGGAATTTAAAGTGAACAAACATGCTTTACAAACCATTAAGAACATTAACCAATTCAGTACTGCTGTATTGAGAATAAGCTTTGCCACAAAGTGCGATACCAGATTTTTTTTCTGTGGAAGCACACAACTTCGACCCAATCAAATCCTATACACAGGGGAATCTACATGTGGGTGGTTCCGAAGCTGCTCTCTCTCTGAGTAGTACTCTGAAAGCTCTTCTTTGTTGACATCATCCTGTACTGTAAAGTAAAATTTAAAAAGAAAACATGATTCCATAAGACACAAGGCATCCAACCAGTGCCTGAATTAGTAGTAATAAGTTTGCGATCCTTGCATTGTTGAGCTTTTCCTTAGCTCTGAGCAACTGGCCATCAATAGACACTCAATGCTTTTATTGAGCGCACATTTCCAGATCTGGTTCGGTCTGTGCTATACTTAATGAAGGTATATTAAAACTAACTGGAAAATCTGCTGTTTATACGTGTATATAGATGGTGGATCTTATATGGCTGAAGAACAGCCCCAGTGGTAATTGTTTCTCCAAGCCACACAATGCTTAAGAGACTTACTATAGCTGCAGCATTCACACACAAGCCCCAAGGTCGTAGATCCTGCACATTCTTCTGCTAAATCAAATCTTGAATGTGATTCTCTTCTTGAAAGACTTAAGTCTCTATGCCTCTGTGTCCCAGCATGGCAAGCACTGCCTTGAATAACGCCAGAATTGGAAGTAGGTGCTATAGATGTCATGGGGCCAAAGTGAAGCAATGAGCCCATTGACATGTTGTTCCACATCCATGCAGACTAGTAGATGTAAGGATATTGATCATGGTTTTTCCAATTCCTAATGTGAAGCCTCTATAGTTACAGATAACTGCACTTTTCTATAGCGTTAGCCAGCTTTGTACGATTAGTGATTTGTCATTAACTGGAAGGAGCTACATTCATTCATCAGTGCAGGAGAGTGTACCTACCCTTGCAGCTCATGACTGATGCTTTCTTCCAGGGGAGCTTTTCAGAAATTCCTGCCAGCAACATTCGCAGAGTCATAGCCAAAAGGTTAACTGAATACAAAAGCACCGTCCCTCACGCATATGCAACCACTGATTGTGACCTGGGAGCCGTGCTAAAGCTACGGAAGGAACTGGCGAAAGGTGAGCTCCATGCAGATGTACTTGTCATTGGTGAAAGGTGAGCTTCATTTAGAATATACTTGTCATTGATGAAAGGTGAGCTCCAATCAGATATACTTGTCATTGGTGAAAGATGAGTTTAAGGTGAGATTAATTCAGAATATACACGTCAATGGTGAAAGGTGAGCTTGCTTAGAATATACTTTGTCGTTGGAGAAAGGTGAACTTCATGCAGGATAACAAGATAGAGGATTTGGAGAGTCCATTGTAAATCCCGTCAATCAACCTTGGCCTAATAGAAATAGTATTGGTATGCGAAAGACATCGTGAGGACTTTCAGAAAGTTCATCTGAGATTGCATTCCACCCGTGGCTTACTATTGGGATTCGGGTTTGTAACTCATGTTTTGTGGCATTTGATTTGCTGGCTTTATTTGCTTTAGGGTGTGCAGCTTGAGTTGGTATCTCCCTATACTAAAGTAGTGTTTACAGTATTCTACCACCATTTTGTTTCCTTTAACCAGGCTTTTAAATCTTGATCTTATCTCATCACATTTGCTGTACATTCAAAGACCAAGGTCAAATGTTAAGCTGTGTTTTCATGAGAGCCTATTGTTGTTTATTTTGTTTTCGGCTGACTACAAAGTGAGAGCATTTATAGGTAAGAGGAATGCAGCACACTTTCTCCATGGAACCTTCTTGGGCCTTTTTTTTTTTAATTTTAGACATAGCCATCTCAAAATGTTACTCTGTCTTCATCTGCAGAACCCATTTGAACTTTTTTTGCTAAACTCCTCTGCTCTTGACGGAACCAGGCGGGCATGAGTCATGGGCGGCGTCTGCTCATGGCGGCGTGCTTCTGTCACGGCCCCGCCCGCTCATTAATTACCCCACACATGCGGGGAATTAATGCTGCGTGGGCATAGCGGCAGCCCCATGACGGAACCACGCCGTCATGAGCAAACGCCGCCCATGGCTCATGACGGCGTGGTTCCGTCATAAGCAGGCAAGGGGTTAACCGATGGCGATCTTGGGCAATTTACACTGTTATGGCCCATTCACTTTCAAGCGCATGATAAGATATTTTCACAGGAAAGAGCCAGCTATGTTGCAATACAATTTCACAATGCTTGGTTTTCACTTTTATGTGTTCACCATATGCTTTATTTTTAACATCTGTGGCAACTTGTTTTGGAGAGTTGGATTTGTTTAAGGGCACATTTTATTAAAAGTTTTGTGTTTGTTTAGCCCCACAATTATGTATGCGATTTCCAACTGTGCTTTGTTCGAAACACCTATATTACGCATATAAGCTATTTCCTCGTTTGTCCTTGCAGGCGCTATGGTCATGATTTCAATGATGCAGCGGGCGTAGTCGCACAGGTGCCAAAAGCTCTTGAAAACCCACCGAACACAAATTATTGCTAGCCCGTCTGCACCCGTCCGCGCCAGTCCAACGCCTCCCGCCAGAGATGCTGGCCAAAATCTACTGGATAAGAGATTTTACTCTAGAGAGGAGTTGCTTAGTTTACGCCCCTCTAAGCCCCAAGGTTGTTTGGCCCCTCTTGATCCCTTGAGTGGCCCGATAACTTGTGTATGCGAACAATTTAGTCTCCCTACTACCATAGGAGCTTTTCTTAAATCTCCTTCGCAACAACGACTAAAGGTGCTACAGTTGAATGTGAGGTCGTTACCTAAACACCATGCGGAAATATTTGATCTTATAGTTGATGAGTCTCCGGATATCTTCTTCCTAACGGAAACATGGATGAGGGACGACCTCACGACAATTCCGAACTTAGCACTACCCCCTGAATATTCGATTACTCTGGTAAATAGTTACCAGAGGAGGCGGCATTGCTGTGATCAAGAGATCTGCCTACTCCTGCCTCTTTGAGAAGGTTAATATGAAAGGTGGGGAATGCGCATATTTTAACATAACTATTAATACTCACTTTACCTTTGCAGGGTTATTAATATATAGGCCCCCTGGACCCATGTGCGGGTTTAATATCTCTCTTTTGGAGACTGTAGAAGCGTTTGCTGTGGGGTCAGCTAATTTTAGTATTTTAGGCGATCTTAATCTTCACTTTGAGTTGGAACACGATCTGACGATTCGTACCCTGGTTGCTGACTTAGCCGCCTTACAGCTCCTTCAAAGAGTAAAAGGCCCCACCCATAATGGAGACCATGTGTTGAATCCGATTTTTACGAATATCGAGTTGTCCAGTACCACCATCCCTACACCGATAGCCTGGTCAGACCATTTTTTAGTGGAGTTGACTTTTTATATCCCTACCTCTAGCATTTGTAAAATTCAAAGAGCCATGCGCAAAAGCTCTTGGCCTAAGCTCCGATTAGAGGATTTTCATGCACTTTTGGGATCTGATCCATTGGGTCCTTTTACAGACATAGAGACAGGTTATGACTACTATTGCACATGGCTAACTCGGGCACTAGATAGACTCATACCAGCCAAATGGGTTAAAGGACGCAAGTAGGACGCCAACCCTTGGTACGATGATACCCTGGTGGGCTTGAAGAAGATCGGTAAAAGATACTAACGTGAGTGGAGGAAAGATTATTCCTCTGAGAAAAAGACCTATTACTTAAAAAAGCTTAATTTCTAATTTCTAATTTAAAACATTTATAAAGCGCAGCGTGCACCGTACGGTTTCTTGGCGCTGGTAGGGGGTTCGGCAACTGAGGGCAAAGACAAGGAGCCTGTGAAAGAGAGACGGGGAGAGTTACACGGGGAAGGCCTGATTGAAAAGGAACGTTTTTAGATCCTTGCGGAAAGAAAGATAGTGGGTGGCAGAACGGAGATGGTCAGGGAGGGAGTTCCAGAACGTGGGAGCCAGGGTAGAGAAGTTGGTCCCACCCCACTTTTTGCGTTTGAAACGTGGGATCTGAAGGAGAGACTTGGAAGAAGAACGAAGCTCTCTGGTGGGAACGTATTCTTTTATTAATGAAGAAATGAAGGCGGGGGCAGTGCCTTGGCGGGCCTGGAAGACCATGCAGCCGGTCTTAAAGAGGGAACGTTCCTTTACGGGAAGCCAGTGAAGCTCCCTGAGAAGGGGTGTGGAGTGGTGATAGCGTGGGAGACCATAGACCAACCGGGCCGCCTGGTTCTGGATCATCTGGAGTCTCCGCAGGCTGTATGCTGGGATGCCATGGTAGAGGGCGTTGGCATAGTCCAGCCGCGATATCACCAGGGCGGCCATGATCAGCTTAAGTGCCTGTGGGGAGAAAAAACGGGAAACAGTGCGGATGGTTCGAAGAGTGAGGAAACAGGAGGAGACCACAGAACTGATTTGTGAATGGAGGGTGAGTTGGTTGTTCATTTTGACACCTAGTGTTTTGACCGTGGTTGAGGGGGAGGGTGCGGGACCAAGAGAGGAGGGCCAGAAAAGGGAGTTCCAGGGGCTGGAAGAACCACCGGTGAGAACCAACTCGGTTTTGTCCGGGTTCAGCTTAAGATGGTTGTGGTTCATCCAGTCCCTGATGAATGTCATGGTTGACTGGAAATTAGAGACGGAGAGGGAGGAGGAGGATAGATCAAAGATGAGCTGGAGGTCATCCGCATAATTGTACACGGTGACCTCCAGCTGCTGGAGTGCGAAAATAAGAGGAAAGATATAAAGGTTGAAAAGTAAGGGAGAGAGAGAGGATCCCTGGGGAACACCACAAGTGACAGGAAGTGGGGTGGTAGTAAAGTCTCCTAACCGGACCGCCTGGGTGCGGTCCCTCAGAAAGGAGGAGAGCCAGACCAGAGCTGATCCCCCGATTCCAGCAGCCTTGACACGGGAAAGTAGGATGGTATGGTCCACCGTGTCAAAGGCGGCGGAGAGATCGAGGAGGACCAGTGCCTGGTGTTTGTTATCATCCATACCCTTTCTGAGGTTGTCTAGGACTGAGACCACAACTTATTCAGTCGAATGCCTAGGACGGAAGCCGGCCTGGCGGGATGCCAGTCCCCCATTGACTTCTACATGGGCGCTGAGTACCGCGGTGACATGGCGTTCCAGCACCTTGCCCAAAAAGGGCAGCAGGGAAATGGGGCGGTAGTTGGCTGAGATGGACGGGTCCGCGCCAGGTTTCTTTAAGATGGGCACTATGGTGGCTGCTTTGAGCGCAGGGGTCACTACACCCTGTGCTAGGGAGCTATTGAGGAAAGTGATGGGGGGGTTCAGGACAGCAGGAGTAGATTTGTTGCAGGATTCTTGCCGGACAGACGTCAGCCGGGGAACCCGACTTCACTTTGGGAAGTATCTCCAGAAATGTTTCCTGAGTGAGGGGGGGAATGGAGGTAAGATGGCATTGAACGGTGGGAGGGGAGGGATCAACAAAGGCAGGCGAGGGAGGGGGGATGTTGGCCTTGATGGTTACGATCTTATTCAAGAAATAGGTGTTAAGTTGATCGCATAGAAGCTGGG
This sequence comes from Lissotriton vulgaris, assembly GCF_964263255.1. Taxonomy (NCBI): domain Eukaryota; kingdom Metazoa; phylum Chordata; class Amphibia; order Caudata; family Salamandridae; genus Lissotriton; species Lissotriton vulgaris. The sequence continues at coordinate 206,849,329 of NC_141688.1, read as the reverse complement.
AAGGAGGGATTTGGGGTGAAGTTCTATCTGAGAAGGCCAGGTCATTCACTATACCGAAGATTTCCCTGGGTTTATTTTCGGCTGACATTATTTTTGTTGAAAAGTAGGTGGTTTTTGCGGCAAGAATTGCAGTTTTGTATTTGGCCAGTGATGTGAGAAAAACGGTTTTTAGTAAGGGACAGTAATATTTCCTCCATTGCCTCTCCGCCCGTCGGACGCTCAGTTTAAGCTCTTTTAGGTGGTCGTTAAACCACCTGTTGGAATCCTTAGGTCGACGGATGGAAATGCGACGTAGGGGAGCCACTGAGTCACAGCCTCCAGCCAGCCAGGTATTAATGGCGTTGGCTTGAGAGACGGATGAAGTACCAGAAAGGGTCGGAGTGGAGTTCCGAAGCAGGGAGGTCAAGGAGGGAAGATCGAGTCTGTTCCAATTCCGCGCCCAGGTATTTTTGGCATGCGGAGCTTTGGATACCGGATTAAGAGAGATGGAGAAGGAGATAAGAGCATGGTCGGACCAGGGACAGGGAGAGACAGTCGCCGAGGACACTGGGAGGTTGAGGGACCAGACCTGGTCAAGTATGTGCCCGTGAGAATGAGTGGGGACAGTTATGTGCGGTACAAAGTTGAGAGAAAGAAGGGATTCTGTGAATTCTTTCGAGGCAGTACACTCAAGTGGGTCTGAGGGCCAGTAATTGAAATCCCCTAGCACCAAGACCGAAGCGTAGTTGACCACCAGGTTGGCCAGCAGGTCTTGAAATGCCGGTAGGAATAAAGACGAAGACTGGGGTGGGCGTGTGAAGTAGTGTGGCTCACTGGTTAGAGGCGGCAGACCCGAGAGCAGAGGACGGCCCGGGACCAGGGTTCGAATCCCGGCGCGGCAGGTTTCTGGACCAGGGTCAGCGGACTCGATAATTCTCTCGCCTCGGTGCCCACTCTGATCAGCGATCACACTCGGAAACTCTGGGCATTAGCTTGCCTCATCTTCACTAACGGCCCCACCAGACCGCCGGGGATGCCTGGTCTCACCCTGGAGATACCCATTAAGGGACCATCTCTCAGGGAAGCCAGGAAGGGTTTTGCAGTGGTCGAAGCGCCTTGGGACCCTCCGGGTAAGTAGTGCGCTATATAAATGCCTATACATACATACATTAGGAGGCAAGTAATCGGGGGGGAGAAGAAAAGGGAACGGACTACCAGGAAATCTGTGGGCGGGATGGGGGGGAAAGGGAAGTGTTTGAAAGTTCAATTCAGACCGAGCGATTAACGCCACACCACCACCAACCCTGCCCGCCGGGCGGTCGGCACGTAGGGCAACGTAGGAGGGGGGAAGGGTAGCCAAGAGAACGGGGAGGGAAGAATCACAAAACCAGGTTTCGGTCAAGAGCAGTAAGTCGGGCTTCTCTGAGTCGAGTAGGACAAACAGCTCATGGTGGTGCTTGACCGCTGACCTGGTGTTGAGTAGGAGAACAGATAGTGACGGAGTGGTAGGGGGGATGGGTCAAGTGGGGAGGAACAGAGTAGCGGAGGAGCCAGCAACGAAGATGTATCCTAAAGCCATTTGTAGAACTCGGGCGGAGTACTATGCCTCCGAAATAAAAATCTGCTGTAATCCTGCTAAAGTGATCTTTAATATTCTTAAAGAACTCAGCACAAAACAATCTGCTAATAATTTCCCTACTTCGGCAGCCCAGTGCGAAGAGCTGGCCTCCTTTTTCGTGGAGAAGATCTGGGGCATTTATCTAGCCTTCACCCCTGTGAAAGCGCCTCGTTTGATCTCTGTCACGAGACTTAGTCCTGTCTCTAAACTGTCGGTTATTTCCGAAATCTCTGAGGAGGAGTTTGACAAGTTAACTAGGCATTTTACATCTGGCTCTCCGGCAGATCCCCTTAAGCCTGCCCAATTTAGAGACTCTTCCTTGTACTGTCTGGCCCCCGCTACATAGTCTTATTAATGCTTCTTTTTCAACTGCTACCGTTCCAGCTAAGTGGAAGCAGGCATGGGTCTCCCCCATATTCAAAAAACCCACCTTAGACCCTTTAACGCCCGAACATTTCAGTCCCATTTCCCTGCTACCCTGGGCTGCGAAGATTGCTGAGTCTCATGTAAACTCAATCCTTACTAACGTTTTAAATGCTAATGACACTCTGTATGAAACTCAGCATAGGTTTCGCGCCGGTCACAGCACAGAGACGGCGCTTCTGGCTATGATGGAGCACCTTCGTTCCACTCTTGATCATGGTCAAACGGCGGCACTGATCCTATTGGAGCTTAGGGTAGCCTTTGAAACTGTTTCCCACCAGATCCTGCTCCACCGGCTTGAAGAGGCAGGGATAACGGATATGGCTCTTGCCTGGTTTAGGTCTTTCCTGACCGATAGATCATTTCGTGTTTCCACCCCTCCCTTCCTTTCCAGGGCGCATTCCATTGAGCAGGGTGTTCCTCAGGGCTCGGCTTTGAGCCCCACCCTGTTCAATCTTTACGTTCAGCCACTGGCTGCGGTCGCCAAAGTGTGGGACCTTAACATCGTGTCGTACGCTGACGATATGCAGCTAGTGGTCGCCCTTACGGAAGGCGCCACCATGGATCATGCTAGGTTCAAAGCTGGTCTGGCCCTGTAGCATACTGGATGACAGTTAACTGTCTACAACTAAATTCCGCTAAGACAGAGGTGTTATTGGTCGGAAGAAATACCGATTTATGGGGGGACCATTGGTGGCCATCTACTTTAAGGCAAGTTCCTACACCGAAGACAGAAGTGAAAAATATGGGAGTCTGGTTAGACTCAGAACTAAGCTTCTGTACCCAAACGAAAAAGGTTGCCGCCACATGTTTCGGTATATTACGCAGCTTTAAACCGGTCTTGAAATTCTACGATCCCGCTACCAGGCAGTTGATTGTCCAGTCTACGGTGCTGTCCAGATTGGACTATGCATGTTCATTGCTTTGAGGTGCTAATAAAGCGGAAATTGCCCGACTGCAGCGCATTCAAAATGCGGCTGCTAGGGCCTTAGTAGGCCTGCCACGTTTTAGCCCTACCTCTGCTACTATCCGGAAACTTCACTGGCTCCCAGTAGTTCAGCGGATACAGTTTAAGACCTTATGCATCTCATTTAAAATCCTAAGACTGTCTACCCCCATAATGCTGGGGCCACTGCTGAACATGTCTCTACGCTCGGCTGGTCAGAACCTTGTTGAGGTACCCCGGTTCAATGGAAGCAGAGCGGGAGGTCGCTCCTTCCGCTTCTAAGCAGCAAAATTATGGAACACTCTACCAGTCCATATTCAGGAAATGGAGGAGTTGGTCCAATTTAGGAAAGCCATCAAAACACATTTATTTCCTTTGAAATAACCTTCTTCTGTTTGTCTATCTCTCTGAATTCAGTTTTGTTTCTCCTACAGGATTAGCGCAGTGGACGCCCCTTTGCTGGGGCAGCTGAGCGCTTTACAAGACAATATAACATAACATATTTTACTATTAAACAAGCAGTCACAAGCGCAATTACCTAGCAGCTATACTAGGGTCATGATTTAAATCGTGCAGCAGGTGCACTAGGAAACTCACTGAACACCAATTATTACTATGTGTTACTACTAAACAAGTAGTCAGGAATTCTGTTTTTCGTTCTTTTGTAACCATTCGCCCAAAGTAACACATAGCCTAAAGCATCACTGTAATAAAAGCTTTAACCTATTGAACTTTTCTATCTACAATTTGTTATATTCAGCGCATTTATATGGTACATTTTCACAGTTTTTGTTCGGTCCTAAATTTTTCTGAATCTGGACACACTAACACCTTGGCAAGGGCATTCTCTATTCTATAAATTAGCACTTCAGCCGTCGTAAACACTATATACATACTTAGTGCTAACTTACCATATGGCATTCGATACCAAGCACTGACAAAGCCAATAGGTCTCGCCTATGCAACATCTATTGGCTTTGTCAATGTATTTATAACCATGTTATACAGCAGCACTAGCTTCAGTGCAGGGTAACTGAAAATAGAAAAAGCGCTATAAATAATGGTTGTATCATCCATTTTTTTTCACATTACTTTCAGAAATTTGCAAGATAGCTAAAAAACATTACCAAAGCCAATAAATCTCACATAGGCAAGTCCTGTTGGCTTTGCCTTTGCTTGTTTCCCTTTGCCCTACTATTATCCTTCCTCTTACCATTTTCTAGACCCCCGAACCCATGTATTCTATTGTTAGTATTCTTTTTTCTTAGTATTGGGTATTTCTAAGGTCTGTATTAGAAACTGCTACTTTCAAGGTATTGAATTTCGACGTGCAAATTTTTTATCTATTGTTAACCAGCTCAGCGGAACTCTGACTAATGGAAGTCGATCCGCCAGGATTCGCACCATGGGGTGAAATAATGCTGCTTATGAATTAGCCCCCAAACTCATCCGGCGCCAGTTGAAATGGAGCATTTGGGTACATTTCGCTGCACTTCTAGCAAACCACTGTGCCTGAGGCGTGCTCTATATGTATCCTATCGCCTTTTAAGTGTTTGATTGTGGATGCTTTATACTAGGGTGCCTGGAGTTGGGATGCCTTTGGGAGGTGGGGGGTCTTCATGGGTTCCTGAAAGTGGAGGAGGGTGCTAAAAAGTTAAAGCTTGGTAGATACCGACCCACTCCTTATTGAGGTACTGAGATGAAATGGTGGTGTTTTTGTAATTAACGCGTCAAGCAAAAGTGAACTTGGTGCCTAATCGAAGTGCTCCTGTCCCAAAGGGTCTACTGGCTCCATTATTGTGGAAGCATGCTGAAGCAGTCTAGCTGCCTGGCCAGTCAGTACACGTCCTGACAGTGCCAATTTCATGCATTAGAGTGGACGTCGGCTGTCAGCTGGTATCTCACTCTACTGTGTGTTTGGCATCTGATGGCATGGGCTTCTATCAATCTGAATTCATACCATCAGTTTGGCATTGTTCACTGTATATTTTCCCACATTCTATTTTTGAATCCGTGGACACCCCTCTTCTTCTGCCTCAGTTTCACATATTCAGGCCCCTTTCCGTAAAAGAGAGTTTAGACAGCTCTACAGTTAAGGCAACAGTACTTACTTTTCATTTTCGTTTTTCAAAATAGTGTTTTTATTGGTTTGAACAAAAGAGATTGAGCGATTCGCGACAATCTGCTATCATCATAGCCATTACACAAGGGCTTTTGCAGGCCGTGTTTCCCTCCTAGCAGAAATGTACATTTATAGCATTGTTCAGTCGCACTGTATATAGCCCTGCATAGCAGTTATTCTTCATCTGTGATTTTAGTGCACCTTGCAGAATTCAGAGTTGTGTCTTAGGATGATACTGGCGTTGTAGTCTGTGTGTGGATAGGCTGCTAGGGTTTTAATGCAAATCTAGTGATAGTGTCTCAGGTTTAGTAGAGTGTTTCATGTTTAGCGTATGTCAGTTGAATATCGGTGTATGTACATTGATTTACATAGTAGACATCAGTGGGTGGAATGGTGTCCCAGTCAATGGTTCTTGTGTTCCCCATTCCCATAATTCACTTCATGGAGATTGTTGTGTCCTCATATGTGCATGTGTAGGAGTGGGAGACTCTTGCACCATGGCTGTCTGCCTCTAGTTTGGTATAAATATATAGTATGGCCTCTGTTGTATTTTATCATTTCATACTTCTTTCTGTCCATGGTTGTTTCCACCCATCCCTATTCTGTGCATGAGTCACTCCAGAAGGTTGTGAACATTCGATGGTGCGCTCCCTGATTCCATCGGTCGTTCTGGGCCATGGATATACAGCGGAACAGTTAATAAAACTTACCTTGTGAGAAGAAACTCCATTTCGTGTTTTAAGCAAGTTATTTCACTGGCAACGAGTTGAAGTTGCGTAGAGGGCAACTCTCCGACATCCCACCTATATTGAGCCCAGCTGCGGCAATAGCTCCCTGTGAATTCAAGAGTGCGCGACCAGAGCAGAGTCCCTTGAGCATTGGTAGCTTCAGGATCAGGGTGGGCAGGATTTCTTCCGGAATTGAAGGAAAGAGGAAGAACATGCACGAAACCCGGGTCAGAAGAGCAGCATCATTCATGGGAGGAGCTTCAGTGTTAGGTGAGGTAAATCGGATTCGCAAAGTAGGCACAAGATTCGACAGGGAACTAAAGTGAAGTCAATGTTACAGCTGCGTACATTCGTAAGATAGCAGCGTCGAAAAACAAGACTTCCTTCCACATCTACTTGAAGAACAGATTAATTCTGTCCTCATCACTGTTTTCAATGACATTTACAGTTCTACCAGAGGTATCTTTGCATACACGTGCAAAGTGTCCCTTTCGATTACAATTTCTCATGTTGCTGTTCTTGCCCAACAATTTACACTATTAGCAAGATGCCCAGAGCCTCCACATCGAAAACACTTCATCCTGTTTTCTTGATACAATCTTCCCTTGTGGATCTCTTTCGCCGATTCATCTTTATTTTTTAGGTCTCGCCTATCCCATTCCGCAAGGAATGGATAGGGGAGAATTTTAGGAGGTAAAATGAGTTTGCAAACCAACGGCGGATTTCAAACAGTGCATGTGTTCGTGAACGCGCTTCTCCTCGAGCCGCCTACCTCCTAGAGCTTCACTTCAAAGGTTCCGCCCACAGCATGCGCTGCTTCACTTCAAAGGGCTTCACTTCAAAGGCTCTGCCCACAGCATGCGCTCGGCCTCCGGCATTTCTCCTTCCACGGCTAGCCGGCCGTACTTTCACTTTCACGGTTGCCAGGCCGTGTCTCGCATTTCTCCTCCCCACAGCAATGCCAAGAGCATGTTCTTAATTTAGTACTGCTCTGTGTAGACATTTTTCGAGCCGATGTCCAGATTATTTCTCTGTCGTCACGCCGCGGGGGTGATCAAAGCCAGTACTTAAGTTGAATTAAATCTATTTACATCCAGATGCAGTGAACTATCTTCCTCTTCCCGATCCCTACTCTTCGATCTACGTCTGAAAAGGATGAACAATAGCTCCTGTGACAGAATTAATCGTCCACATTCCAGATCTATTTGTTCATTTGATAAATATTCTTCGTACTGAAAGTTTTGCCTTAATTTCCAATAAAATTATTCGGTGACAATTGTTCTACGTTATTCTTCACACTGAACGGGTCCACTGCGACATATAGGAGCAGATGGCAACATGGTACAGTGGGAAAGGGACTTCTGTGACGCTTCAATCTGCACAGACCTCCTTGTAGCTGCTTTTATTCTGTGCGTTAAATAACACGCTGTCGGTTATAGGGTCTTATTGTTCGTTCAGCATGGCATTACTTCATTTCAAAGTGTCAGCGTGACATTTTCATTTGTGTAAATATATACTGCACACAGTGATATTTATTTGTATCTCTCGCATAAGACCATCTGTAAGTGTAGGTCTGTTTATACTCCCCCCCGTGACATTAAATCATATAAACCCTGCTACTTTTACTGGGAGTTGTGTTTTTTTAACTATGTTGTATAACTTAACTGCCTCGGGGGCTGACCATATATATTTAGGGTATTTATGGATTCACATGCAGTGTCTTTTTTTAGGACGCATTGTACTATCAGTACGGGTCGGTTACAAACTTGTTCTGAATTGACTCTATCACTGCTGCTTTCTGTCCCAAAGGGAGACAGGAGGTGGCAGGTGCGGACAGGAGGTGTGCACGTGTACAGACAGGAGATGTGCACTCCATACGCGTGCACATCTCCTGTCCCCAGAGGCTGGTTTCAGTCCCCCCCCCCCCCAACACACACTCCACGGAGCCAGATCGCCCTGGAGTTTCTACCCGCATACACTGGACCATTCTCTTCAGCCCACTTTTACTGATTGTTTGGGGAAAGATTTCGGCTCTCCTGTATTTGCGTGTAGTGCGCATGTTACATACATGCATTGCCGAGTGTGATTAGTTCACGCTGTGCAGTGGTTGGAAATGTTACATTTGACATTGAACTCTCTGAGCTGTGAGGTCCTTGTGATATTACATCGACTACCAATCAGGGACGATTAAAGGCAAATTATCGCCTGTTCGTATACTAAAAGAACTCACTCACTCAAAATGATCAATGTTCTCACCGTTCACAGGTCACGAGTATACATGTAACACTCAGTACACAGCCCTGAGTTTCAGCCCCAGGGAGTAGAGTGTTTCTGGCATACCAAGTGTTGGGCACTTTATGGTGACTTGGTACCCTGTGTGCTGGCATTGGACTGATCAGCAGAGCAGGTATTCTAACTCAACAGTGTCACACTGAAGTCTTGCATCTGGGGGAAGCGTGTAAAGACGCCTAATGAGACCAGATAAGGACGCATCAGTCTGTGCACCCCTGTACGTGCACACCAGAGGTCAGCCTAGACTCCAGAGCAGCCTTTGTAATCACACTCTAGGGGAGAGTTTAAAGATGACTCGTATGTGTGCGTATGTGGGGGGGAGGGGGGGCACACTATCACCCTGTGACCCCAGCTATACTGGCTAGTTCTCCCCTTTTAAAGGAGCCGCTCTTAACTTCAATTAAAACCTTATCTTCAATTAAAATATTGCCGTATTGTGTCATTTCCTGGTTATATTCCCAAAGTATCTCTTACTCCCGGGCTTACCCGATCGCCTTTTATTTGTCACAGGTGAATCTCTCTCCCATCCTCACTCTCAACCCACATTTCCTTTCTGCCCCTCTGCAGTGCTTTGACACAACTTTAGGGCACTTAAGCACTGCACAATTACTCACCTTTACAAATTAGCAGGTGCCCACCTCCCATATGCTGTACACTCGCCCTATGTCTGGTGCCTACTGCCCTCTCATGTCCTTCTCTGCCTAATGTCTTCTTTCCGTACTTGGCGCTTTAAAGCAGAGTCGAAAAGGGGTAAAGCCCTATAGAAACAAGCATTTGCAGTGCAATAGGGCTCGCATTTGCGAGAATTTGGGCAGTTGGCTCACTCATTTTTTCTTGTCTTCCTACTCGGTGCCCGCAAGCACTCTAGCGCTTGCAGCGCTCCATTTGCTAAACCCCCTCCTTCCTCCCCCCCGCCTTCTTGTTCTGTCATACTAAGGGTTCGCACTTCCATTATGTACAGCGGCTATCTTTCTTCGTACCGACTTTTGACAGTATTTATGGCCATTACTATTACGTCATTATTCTCAGTGCAAGGTACCAAGACTTGTTTAGAAAGGGGACTCCATTCTCCTTGGCCTGAGAGGAGTCCCCTACTGCCCCATCACTGCAACTGCTAGCATTTGCAAAGCCAGGCCTCAGAATGTTTGCAAACCACTGACAGCACCCCCTTAATTTGTGAAAATAGAACAAGAAAGAGAATCTTTTAATCTCGTATCAGAGGACAGAGAACTTGACAATGTCAATGCTTCAATCGCTTAACGAACTGCAAATGTGAGGCACGTTTGTGCTTTAAGGCGTGATAAAGAACACCACCGAAAAAACCCACAAGTTAACAACACTTTTTATTTATCTACTGAAAGCCATGTAAACATGTCACTTCCACGTTCCACACCTCTGTTCGAAATATTTGTCACTTTCAGCCTATTCCGACCTAAGTACAAATTGATAATTGTCAAAATACTTGTGATGTGTAAAAACTAAAATTTTCTTTTCACAATATTTTGTGCTGATTAGGTACAGTACATGTGAGCACAACCACGCGCATTGTGCACACCTGCCATTTGCCTGCTGCCACACGCATTAAGCTCACCAGGCTGCCCACCCCCTCACCCACGCTCGCCAATGTCCCTCCCACCCTTCCTTTGCTCTCCGCCGCAAGGTCTCGCAGGCTCCTCTCCGCCCCCTTCCTTTAATGGCCCTCCCCCTCCCCCAGCGCAGGGCACGCATCGCTTGTTAAAAGTGCGGAAACTAAAGGAGCGATACCCAGGAAAACATTATGTATACTGTTATAAACATGTTTTGGATATCTTGCAAAATTATTTACATTTTTAAAACAATACCACGCCGCTCTTCGCATGCGCACTGTATGGTAGCTTTACAACAAGTAAGTATATTCTAACAGGTTATGGTCGCAAAAAATAGATGATATGCCTTTCGCTGAAATTAGATTGTGTACAATCGATAGCCAAAGGAAGCACATACTACACTATTCACTGAGAGCAAGCAGCTGTTAATCAACGCAACACAGTGAATTAGTGAAACATAGCAGTTTACCCCAGGCTATATTTAATTTCTATGTGCCATGGAACGCAGTCATAATGTTGCTGTGTGGCATGGACTGCGCTCCCAAGCAAGCGCGCTCGCACCACTCCCGGGTGCACCCATCGCCTCTCTCTCCCTCTCTGACAACGCACTTTCAGCAGAGCGCTGGTATTCTGTTGACAAAGCCAATAACTGCAAGGCTGGACTGCAGACTTGAAGCTATTGGCTTTTTCATCAGAATACCGGGCACCCACGTTATAATTATGAAAGCAGGCTTCGTGCTGATACAATGTGATTTTTCTTTCCTACAACTCACTAGGTTTGTCGCCTCCTTGCACTCCTCCCTCCTCCCTCTGCTCCTGCTACTTCACATACCTTCAGCTGCACACAGCCCGCCTGCCAGCAGCAAAGAGCGTTATGGGGAACACATGATGGGGGTGCTGGGTATAAAAAGACCAGATCGTATTGCTTCTTGTTTACTTAAAAAAAGAATTATTAGTACCATGGCACACAGTCGATTCAATGAATTACGTTTCACTTTAGCTGCTGAAAAGATTTTAATGGTAAATCAAGCTGATGTAATTTCACAAACCTCGCCTGGTTAAGTGTTTAGAGTGATATATATATATATACATATATATATATATATCTATCCGCAGCTACCGAACACCAGCCAGTTGCACTCGTGAGCGGGTGCACACCAAACAGGGGTGTGCCCGTTAGGAAATCACAGCTCCAAACATCCACGGACTGTTAATCCAAAAGGAAAGCAGCACACGCAGGGGGTAGTTCCTCAACAGGTTTTATTCAGGGAACTAAACAGCAACGACGCGTTTCGCCATAGGGCTTTGTCAAATTGTGCAAAGAGCAAAGACGCTCGTCTCCTTAAAAAGATGTCATTCAGCATAATCGAGAGCAGAGAAGGACTACAGTACTATTGTCGTAAATGGCCTTAATCTTTGGACGGTATACATCACAATGCAAGTAGACGTACAAACATATGTAACTTGAGTTCAATAATCAAAATGTTACATAGCCCGACAAAAGACATGAATGCATAAATGCCCCAATTATAATTCATAAGCAAAACAGCCCAAGATGGGCAATGTCAGTCCAACTCTGTTCCTCGCATAAATACAGCCCGCGATGGGCACTCGATCAGGCATATCATATCAGATAGTGAGTGTGCAAAAATAGTACATGACACTAGAAAGATATAGTACCGTCATAAAATAATGACACACCAAGTACCATATCCACCCCATATTGAGTGCACACGTGGTACAGTGACAGCAATTAAAGCGCTAATGCTATTGGTACTGTGTCAAAAACAGTCACACTCAGTGTATAAGAATACATCTCGCCCTGGATGGGCATAAATAACACCTGTGAAATCCTGTGTATACACACAACCGAATCACATCAATTCATCATCAATTGTTTAGCCAAGTTGAATGTTCAAGTTAATTGATCATATGATTACCAAAGTTGATCAAAACTGGGAAAGGTACAGTTCAAATGATGCAGTAAGATAAAACAAAATATAACACAGAATATGTAATGTGCAGAATAATCATATATATATATATATATATATATATATATATATATATATATATATATATATATATATATATATATATGTTTGTTAAATTACTGCTTCTTACTGTATTTAAATGGATTAAGATGCAGTGTTAATCTTTAACGTAACATTTTATGTACGCCTAAACTAACAAATACGTAAGCCATCTGCAGCTTGTATGTTTTGCATTCATTTGCTAAAATGTACATGAATAGAGTGATACACAGTGTTTACCTTATTTTGTTTTAGACTAATCGTTCAAGGTGTTATAGATTGCACCCTTCCTCACTCTATCTATCTATCGCCCTCACTCTATCGCCCTCTATCTATCTATCTATCTATTGCCCTCACTATATCGATCTATCTATCTATCTACCTATCCATCTATTGCCCTCACTCTATCTATCGCCCTCACTCTATCAATCTATCGCCTTCCCGCTATCTATCTATCGCCTTCCCGCTATCTATCTATCGCCTTCCCGCTATCTATCTGTCGCCCTCCCTCTATCTATCGCCCTCCCTCTATCTATCGCATTCACTCTATCTATCTATCGCATCACCACAGCATCACTCAGTACCACCACAGCATCACTCAGGGGCACCACAACATCCTACCTCGCCGCCCCCCGCCCTCCCTTCCCGCCACCGCCGCTTGTCCCCGCCCCTTTTTTCTCTTCTGTAACCCTCCCCGCTCCCGCCTCCCAGCTACTCCGCCCACCCGCGCACTTCGCCTTAAATGGCGACCGTGCGAACGCGCAGCGGTCACGCGCAGCGGGCGCGCCGATTGTGCGCCGAAGGCGCGCCAAAGGTAAGCCCGTCTGCGCCCGTCCGCGACCGGATCGCGACCAGTGCCAGGACCCCTGGCCCCCGAAGACCCCGGCCGACCCGCCTGACGTACTCCGCCGCCACCCTCATCGCACTCAACACCGGCCGACGCCCAGAGTGCCACCAAGCCACTCCACGACGCACCCACGGTCCCTTCAGCTGCCACGCCTGCAAGTTCTCCTGCATCCGGACCTGCCTCGCACCAACACCCGCCAAGTCAAACACCAGCAGCACCCACCTCAAGTGCATCCTGCTCAACACCCGCTCCGTCCACAGACACGCCATCGAACTCTGGAACCTCCTAGACGCCACAGCCCCTGACGTTGCCTTCCTCACGGAGACCTGGATGAACACCTCTTCAGCTCCCAACATCGCCATCGCTATCCCAGAGGGCTACAAGATCGTCGGGAGGGACCGAAACACCAACCAGATGGGAGGAGGCATCGCCATCGTCCACAGGAGCACCATCCGTCTCACGACCAGCACCGACAACACCCTGACCAGCGCCGAACACCTGCATTTCCAGATCCACACCAACCCGAACACCACCCTCAGAGGCACCCTGATCTACCGACCCCCGGGACCACGCACGCAATTCAGCGAGGACATCGCCGACTTCGTCAGCCCGCATGCCCTCCCCTCCGCTGACTACATCCTCCTGGGAGACCTCAACTTCCATCTGGAGAACAACAACGACCGCAACACCAGCACCCTGCTCGACAACCTCGCCAACCTGGGACTCAAGCAACTGGTGTCCACCCCCACCCACCTCGCCGGACACACACTCGACGCAGTCTTCTCTTCCAGCACAGACCTCAACTTCAGCCACGCCACTGAGCTTCAATGGACGGACCACAGCTGCGTCCACTTCACCTTCAAGAGAACGACGACCCACCACCACCAGAAACAGACCGCCCGCAGAAGCTGGAACAAGATCACAGCAGACCAGCTCGCCACCTCCCTGAGCCAGCACCCTCCTGCCAGCTCAGCGAACCCCAGCCAGGCCGCCGACAACCTCACGAAGTGGATCAGCAACTGCGCGGACGAACTCGCCCCACTGAGGACCCCGCCTAGCAGACCCGGCAGCAAGAAGGCCCCTTGGTTCACCGACGAACTCAAGAGCTCCAAGAAGAACTGCCGAGCCCTCGAGAAAGTCTGGAGAAGGGAACCGACACCGGACAACAGGACCTCCTTCAAACTTGCCACCCGGAAACACCACCAGCTAATCCGCGCCGCCAAGAAAACAGCTTTCAAGGACCTGTCGGACAACAACGCACACAACTGCAAGGAACTCTTCAACATCGTGAAAGAGCTTTCCAACCCCAGCGCAGGAAACAACGACATCATCCCATCGCAAGACCTCTGCAACTCCCTCGCTTCATACTTCCACAACAAGATCGCAGACATACACAACAGCTTCAACAACCAACCAACGCACACCATGACCGAACAACCACCCCCCCCCCACCACCACCCTCCACGCCTGGACCCCGATCAGCACCGAAGACACCATCCGCACGATGAACTCCATCCACTCCGGATCACCGACCGACCCCTGCCCTCACCACGTCTTCAACAAGGCCGACGCTGTCATCGCACCCCACCTGCGAGACATCATCAACACATCCTTCGACACCGCCACCTTCCCCGAGAGCTGGAAGCACGCCGAACTCAGCGCTCTACTCAAGAAACCCACAGCGGACCCCACCGAACTCAAGAATTACCGCCCCATCTCGCTCCTCCCGTTTCCAGCCAAAGTCATCGAGAAGACCGTCAACAAACAGATGGCCGCCTTCCTCGAGACGAACGGATCCCTCGACCCCTCACAGTCCGGCTTCCGAGCCAACCACAGCACCGAGACCGCCCTCATCGCCGCCACCGATGACATCCGAGCCCTGATGGACAATGGAGAAACAGCGGCCCTCATCCTCCTAGACCTCTCCGCGGCATTCGACACGGTCTGCCACCGCACCCTAGTACGGCGCCTCAGCAACATCGGCATCCAGGACAAGGCGCTGGAATGGATCACCTCCTTCCTCGACGGAAGAACACAGAGAGTCCGCCTACCACCTTACAAGTCAGAGGCCTCCGAAGTCATCTGCGGCGTCCCCCAAGGATCATCTCTGAGCCCCACCCTCTTCAACGTCTACATGAGCCCCCTCGCGGCCATCGTACGCAAACACAACCTCAGCATAATCTCCTACGCCGACGACACCCAGCTGATCCTCTCCCGGACCAACGACCCCGCCGCCGCCAGAGCCAACCTACACGAAGGGATGAAAGAGGTAGCCGAGTGGATGACGACCAGCCGCCTGAAACTGAACTCGGACAAGACGGAGGTCCTCATCCTGGGCTCCTCACCCTCCGCCTGGGACGACTCCTGGTGGCCTCCCGCCCTGGGCACCGCACCCAAACCGACAGACCATGCACGAAACCTGGGCGTCATCCTGGACTCCTCCCTCTCCATGACCAGGCAAGTCAACAACGTCTCCTCGGCGTGCTTCAACATCCTACGCATGCTACGGAAGATCTTCTGGTGGATCCCCACCGAGACCAGAAAGACAGTCACCCAGGCCCTCATCACCAGCCGGCTGGACTACGGCAACGCCCTCTACGCCGGCACCACCGCCAAGCTCCAGAAGAGACTCCAGCGGATCCAGAACGCCTCAGCCAGACTCATCCTCGACATCCCACGAACTAGCCACATCTCCGGACATCTGAGAGACCTTCACTGGCTCCCCGTCAACAAAAGAATCACCTTCCGCCTCCTCACCCACGCACACAAAGCCCTACACGACCAAGGCCCGAGCTACCTCAACAGCCGAGTCAACTTCTACGCTCCCAAACGCCACCTCCGATCAGCCAACCACGCCCTCGCCGCCGTCCCCCGCATCCGAAGAGCGACGACAGGAGGAAGGTCCTTCTCCTACCTGGCCGCCAAGACCTGGAACTCCTTCCCGACCGACCTGCGCCTGACACAAGACCACCTCTCCTTCAGGAAGAAGCTGAAGACCTGGCTGTTCGAGCAGTAGCGGCACCCCCCCCCTCCCCCCCCCCCCCCCCCACAGCGCCTTGAGACCCTACGGGTATGTAGCGCGCTTTATAAGTGTCACTGATTGATTGATTGATTGACTATGCGCTACCACAGCATCACTGAACGCCACAGCATCACTCGTCGCCACCACAACATCCCTCAGCGCCACCCCAGCATCAATCTGTGCACATTCAATTCAAAAACAACTGGTTGAAATATGTTCTCTCAATGTTTCAAGCTTCATTACAAATGTCACAAAAAGATGTTAATATTTCACTTCTGTTCTTGGATTTTCGTCACAATAAAATACAATGAACATAATCTCCACAAACGTTATTTACAAAAGTTTAAGCTATTGCCATTATAAATTACAATAACTTTTATTTAAGTATTAATTATTAAAAAAAATAAAAGCCATTGTTATTTGTAATATCAATACATCTAAGTCACGTAAATACAACACATATTGCATTACAAATGCAATAGGTGTCACATTTGCAAAAGTTAAAACTATTGGCATTGTAAATGACAATGCTATTAATTTTGGTATTTTCAAAACCAACACATACATAAAAAGTGTCATTTACAATACCAGTAGCTCAAACTTTCCTAATGCGAGACCAATTGCATTGCAAATGCTTGTTTCCTTAACAGCTCACACATTTTTATTTTCTCTACATATTTTGTTTACCTCCTTTTCACTGGTAATACACATTTCTTTTACAGATTCAGCTGTATGCTCTACACTCTTTACTATATCAATAGCATTCTTCAAATCCGGATTCCCCACTAATAACTTCACCTGAATTTTTTGTTAGTGTAATGTGCGGGCCCCCGGATGATCATCCGGCCTCCCGGGGACTGAAAGCGCCAGGGTGGAAAACGCGCAGGATCTACACATGGACTACACCAGTCTAGTAGTCGGAAGTGACCTGCCACGAGCGGCCGTCACCCATTTATTAACTCCCCGCAGGCCACGCCTGGGCTGTGGATGTCCCGGGTGCACGGGTGCAAGAACGACTAGACCACCAACCATTACATCCCTATCCAACACAGTTCTTTTCATTAAACAGTGTTTAAACAGAATAACAACAGTCTACAAAAGTCTCTTAGTCCAACACATAAACACACGGTGCTTGCGTGAGCCTCAGCCGGTTGGTCTCAGGCCTCGTCAGCATACATAGTCTCTCATCCGCTGACTTGGCTGGGGGTTTGGTTTCAGACTGTACCTTTGGGGGCCAGTACACCCTCCCGAGCTCGTCCGGCCTGGGCTCTCGGGGTCTGCTCCGTTTGGCGGGAATAGCTTACTTCTGGGACCTCGCAGGTTTGGCCACTCGCTGTTTCTCCTGTTCCTACTTCAGGCACCACAGTGGTCATGGGGCTTGTGTGGTTGTTTGAGGTCTCCCTGCGCTGTTCTGGCGGGACCTCTTTGAACCTCGAGATGAAAAGGGATACTTCTTCCGCTCCTCTTCAGGCGGTTACCATGGTGCCATGGTTTGCGGTAAGTCCACATGCCTGGTTCGTAGTGTGTTTGGAACTTTCCTCCCTGGCGTCTGCTCCGCAGAATGACTGTCGCTCCCTGGTTGAGTCTCCTTGGGGTGGCGTGGTGTCGGGCGCTTGCTTCCTGGTTTTGTCGCTCTCTCCGCCCTTGCACTTCTTCGACATCCAGTGGAGGTGAAAGGTAGGGAGTAGGTCACGGCGGGGGCCATGGAGTATAAGTGCCCATGGGCTCAGCTTAGTCATACAGTGAGGGGTACTTCGTTATTCTCTCAAGAACTCATGGAGTCTTTGCTCCAGATCCACTTGGATCCGTTGACATCCGCAATGATGTCATCCATTGTTGGCGTTAAATGGCGCTCCCTCTTGATTGCTTAATTGGGCAGCCGCATGTCGATACATACGCGGATGGCTCCTGGCTGCTTGGGCTTTTCCGCGATGACCATCGGGGATACCCACGGTGTCGGTCCAGATACTTTTTCGATGACCCTTGTTCTTCCAGGGCTTCCAGCTCTTTTTCTACGAATGGTCACAGGTGAAAGGGAATCCTTCTGTGCCTTAGGGCGACAGAGGCGACTGATTTATCAATGTGTAGCTTGATGGGTTCACATTTGATGCACCGAGGCCTTTAAATAGCTCGGGGAATCGCCTGAGGATTTCTTTCACCTGGTATGTGCTGATCCGACTGGCAAAGGCACTTAGTTTTAGGTCTTCTGCAGTGTAGCTGCTCAGGAGGGTGTCCGCCTCCCTTTCAAGGACGTTAATTGTCACCATTACCTCCAGGTCGTCTGCTTTGATGGGTACCGAGATTTTCCCTGTCAGCGGCAGGGGCGTGTCTGCTCCATACGTGTGTATTTGGGTTTTGGATGGCCCCACGGGAGGACGAGGGCGTAGGCTTTGGTATTGTTGTAGGCCCATGACGTTTACTGTTGCTCCTGTGTCAATGACTGCTTTCACTTCGGTCCCCGCGACCTGGACTATGCATGTAGGTTGTGGACGGTGGCGTTGTTTGAGTTACTTTGCGAAAGAGACTATGTATACCTCCTCATCATCCTCCTCTGAAGAGTCTACTACGGTTGGCAGGCGTTTCGCGGGTCTCCTCTGGGCGTGGTCGGTTGGTGCAGCGTTAGCTACTGATAGTTGTCGAACGGCTCGCGTTGGGGGTTTCTGCCCTCTGAAGTACCGGGTCTTGTTGCGTCTCCTACAGACGGATGCAAAGTGATTAGGTATTCCACAGTTGGTACAGGTCTTCCCTTGGGCAGGGCAAACCTTGGCAGCATTCGGCTCGTGGCCGCAGTACCCACATCTTGATCTGGATGCGCCCCCTCTTGATCCTTTGAATGTGTCTCCTCTAGGTCTGGTCTTCACCGCATCAGTTCGCTCCGTTTTGATGGAGTCCCGTTTCCCTTGGGACTTGGTTAGGGCTTGGTCCATCACATTTCCTCGAACCGCGGACAGGTCGTGTGATCTGGCTAGTATTAATATGTCCTCCAGCGTAATCCTCGGTTTTCGCAGTATGAGTCCTCGCAAGGTCTTGTCGCGGCACCCTTGAATTAGTTGTCTCCTATTTTCTTTTGGATGGTCTTCATCAGTGCACATGCTGGCTAGTTCCCGGAGCCGTGCGTAGAACATGTCCATCGATTCACCCTCTCTCTGGCTGGCTTGTCCGAGCTTGAAGACCTCGAAATTGGGGTTTAGTTGCAGGTCGAATTAACTATTCAGCGCTGTCACTGCCGCATCATAGTCATCTGCTGCTCCTGTGTTGGGCAGATGCTTGAAAAGCTTGAAGATCTCATCTCCGGCATAGTGTAGTAGCAACGATCTCTTTACTGCTTTGTCCGTTTCTCTTGTTGCGACGAAGTAGTTGTTGAGGCATTCGATCTGTTCTACACCCAGGAGCTCGCTGAAAGTGGGCAGAACTCCTGATGCTGCATTCTGGAATGGGATGCGGGCTGGTGCAGCAGCGTTGTTGTCGTTCGCCATGGCGCCTAGAGGCGAGTGTTCTTGAACGTTCTGGGCGGGTCAGAACAAAAATGACGTCTGGTGTCCCACGTGGTGCTGCGTCGCGCTGTTCTCCTACTCTTTGGACACTTTAGCGCTTGGTTACACTGCTTACTCCTTACTTAGTGTGTGGTTGGCTTCGTAGGCCCTTCTGTGTGTTCTCTATCCTTCCTTGTTTTTTTTTTCTTCTTCATGTAGCTGCCAATGCTTGATTATTGTGTAGGTTGCTTCGCTTTTCCTTTTCTCTTGTCCTTGTAGATGCCAATGCTTGATGAGTCAGAGGCCAGTAGGTGTTTTAGCCGCTCCACACGGCAAAGCGCATAGGATCAGAGAGGCCTCGGGCAGTTCAAGCGCCCGGCCTTGCTCAGAGCGCTGTAGGATGGTGGAGGTGCGGCTCGTGCAGGCAGCCCAGTCTGGGCCCGTTGACGCTGGGAGTCAGCGCGTCTTTGCGCCGCGAGGTGTGTAAATTCCAACGCGGCAGCCACGAAGGTGAGGGCGGCGCGCGCACACTGTAAGCCCAAGTGGTAGCTTCGGCCTCCAGCGGCACACCACAACGCTGCCGCGCAGGGGAGACGGTCGCACCACGGGGCAACGCATGGTACGGCGAGGGTTGGGCCCCCTCCGCTCGTCACCAGTGTAATGTGCGTGCCCCTAGAT
Organism: Lissotriton vulgaris; assembly: GCF_964263255.1. Taxonomy (NCBI): domain Eukaryota; kingdom Metazoa; phylum Chordata; class Amphibia; order Caudata; family Salamandridae; genus Lissotriton; species Lissotriton vulgaris. The sequence goes on along the minus strand of NC_141688.1, from coordinate 206,829,582 downwards.
GATCGTCCGGCCTCACGGTGACTGAGGGGGTTAGCACAGGCGTGGAAAGCGCACAGGATCTACACATGGACTACACCAGTCTAGTAGTCGGAAGTGACGTGCCACGAGCGGCCGTCAACCATTTATTAACTCCCCGCAGGCCACTCCTGGCCTGCGGATGTCATGGGTGCATAGGTGCAAGAACGACTAGACCACCAACCATTACAGTTAGTACAACGTACTAATTGATCCCTAATAAGGGAATCTGTTAACTCATTAAACTCACAAGTGTTTGCCAGTCCTCTTAATACTGCTATGTAAATGCCTACCTTTTAATTCTTTCCCTGACTTCTTCCAAAGAATATATGTCTTTCTGAAACCTCCTCGTCAGCCCCGAGTAAGCACCCTTCGAGCTTGCATATGGTTGTCCTTCCATGAGTGTCCTGATCGGTTCTGAAGCAGCCTTCCAGTATGTCTATATGGATGTGGAAGGGATGTCATTTGGACCACAGGACAGGCATGTGGCTATTGTACATTGCGTGTACGTGGTGGGATTAGGTAGGCTTCATGTAGACTGTTTCATTTGAATATTGTGTTTTCCAATGGCTTTGTCGGGAAGTGTTGGTCCAACTCTGGATCAGTCAGTACACTATACAGTTCTGTGCTCTATCTGTAAGTTGATTCAGTTTTGTCACCCGTGTTGGCTTTATAAAGGTCACGCCGGCCTGCTGAGTGTGAGCAGTGTGTACCTCATCACTATTGTGATCTCACATTGCCGCTTCCAACCATAATAGCAGTTGGCATACAAGTCTGATTTTAGTACCGAGTTAGCAATTGGCGTACAAGTCTGATTTTAGTACCAAGTTAGCAATTGGCGTACAAGTCTGATGTTAGAACCATGTTAGCAATTGGCGTACTAGTCTGATTTTAGAACCGTTACCAACTGGCGTACAACTATAATTTTAGGCCATAGACCCTTAGACCCATTTTATTACATTTGGCGTACTAGTCTGATTTTAGAACCTTGTTAGCAATTGCAATATGTCCGGCTACCGAGCCACGTTAGCAGAGACGTTTTAAGGCATTGGCAAAGTGGGCTCTGGCCCAGGGCTCCTGCCTTTCAGGGGGCCCTAATAGAGCCCTCTCTGTTATGCAGAGAGTTTGCTGAGATGACCTTATATATTTTTTTAATAGATTGTTTTAAATACCATTTTCATGTAACATCCATAAAAACAGGACCTCACATATGAGAAATGGGAGGATGTCACAGAGGTTATTTGCTGTAATATTACTGAGCGGCAACTCGATTCAAATATTGAAAACACGTCACTATCCCAGGATACTAGATGTAAATACATTTAGAATGTGGTCGAGTGTGAGTGAGTACTGTCTGTGAGCTGAGCAAAGATATGAAATTGGATCATAAATACAAGGTTGTTCCACTCAGGGCCCCAAAATACATTTTGCTCAGGGCCCCTAAAATCCTAAAGATGTCCCTGCATGCTAGTATTAGTAATTGACCTGTAGTCACAGAGTGTGTGTGTCTCAAATCTTCGCATGTGCATAAGTGCAGCTTTCTAACATGTCTCAGTTTCACAGCACTGCCCTCCGGCCACGGTGCTGAGTGAGTAACTTTCAGTTTTGTTTGTGTAATGTGGGTACCAGGAGTTCGGGCTTCAGAGATTGAATGCCCTTTTCTATCAATCTGTCCGAAACCATTCGATTTAGAATAAAAATGAAGGCGTGGGCTGAGGCTTTCCAGTAATCCCGCCTCTTGGCTCTGCCTGGCTGCTCTAATGGAGGATTACGCTCGGAAATGCCGCTTTATCTTTGGCGCGCGGCAGAAGATTTGGGGCTGTAGCTTGTTTTAAGCTGATGTTCTTTCCCAGCGCACAATGTTTACAAGCAAGGGAGTTGTAATCCGGGGCATCCAATGGCGGCTGAGCACATCTGTATGGAGCCCTCTTTACTCGGGTCGCTATCACCTGCTCTCCCCTCTTGTCTTCTTTCCCAGAACGTTAAAACCCTGGTTATTCAGGTAGTATCTATAGCGCCAGGAAGCCTTTAGGTACCAGTGTGCTTTTGAAATGTATCCACCGTCATGGATATCCTTGTGTACCTCAAGTCCTGTTTATATGTACTGTAAATTGAAAACCATGTCCTGTAGTTGATCAGTCCGTTTTCAGGAAGTATCTGTAGCGCCAGGAAGCCTTTAGGTACCAGTGCGCTATTGAAATTGATCCATCATCATGGATATCCTTGTGTTCTACAAGAAACCTCAAGAGAGATCCGTAGATCACTCTGAAGTCTGGCAGCTTCCGTGCAGGCTGCCGCTCTAACCACTTCCCTTCCTTTCTTCCCTCAAACCCCTTACATCAACGATTTAGCAGGAATCTACCACTCTTCCTGTCGACTGTACACTTTTTCACTTCCTACATTTTTCATTGAACATTTCCCATTCTTAACCCCTCTCCTTCCCAACTATTCACCTACCTATGCTTCCCTTTGTGATGTCCTGATTTTTTTACCAGTCTTCTTGCTTCCCATTTGTCTCCATTTTTTTAAAGGTCTTGCCTACCTGACTGTTAGCTGTCTATGTGCAGCAGCCTATTCATCTTCGCAAAAACCTACAGTGATATCCCTTGGCATTCTTGTCACTCATTTGCATGCTTCTAATTCGGTGGCTTGCCATCATCTTCCTGTGTTTGTTTCTCTCCTGGAGGATAGGTTCTTTACCATCAAATTGATTGGCTGAATGGCTGCGGTGTCGTTCTGAAACCACTTTCGTAGCACTAAAATATATATTTTTTTGATGTACCGATCCATGTAGCGTCCGCTATCTTGAATCATTGAAGAAAAACGTTGCCTGCGTCATGGCCTAGGCGCCTGCCTGCATGGTGATGCATGCATGCATACGTTAACATTCATGAGCATACCTAGAGAAAGAGGTAGCAGAACTGCCTCATCATCCTTTTTGGGGGGGGGGGGGGCGATGATACACTGCTGCAGCACACAAAACATTTTGCTCTTAGCTGCTGCTGCTATACCCATTAGGTGAGACCTGTTAGTCTTGAGAGTGCTAGTTTTTCTTCTCAGGTGCTTCAGTCTTTTTATCTCTCTCTCTCTCTCTCTCTCTCTCTTCCTCTTCCTCTTCCTCTTCCATACACACTCCAGCCTCTTTCCACCCTATGCCTGGCTTCATTCATCTAACTTAGTTGAGCTCTTCTCCGCTTCGTATCCCTAGTTCTTGCCTCGATCTTACCTTCTCTTCTGGTACTTTTGTGTTTTTATTTCCAATCTCAGTCATTCTCCTTGACATCCTCAATTCAGGCCCCCTTCAGGAGCTGTATTAGACCGAATTTTCTGGTCTTCCATCTTCCAACACATATTTTCAATTAATTTTATTATTTATTCTCCTTACCTTGGCACAGTCTGTATAGATATCTCAATTACAATACTCCCTGATGTTCAATTTAGCCATCTTCTGACTCTTTTCACTCACTCAAATAATCCACCGGACAACGCTCATCTGCCACCTTTGTAGGGGTGGGTGTGGAAGGGTCTCGTGTTTCTTTCCAGTGTGTTTCAATGATGGTCTGTTCAGATTTCTTTATATACCTCATAGTTCATTTAAGGATTGGGCCAATGTTGCATATGCAACAAATTCTAGTATGATCTGCCTGCTGCCCTTTTTTACCTAATTTCCCTAAATTTCACTATTCAGCCCTGGGCTATTGGAAGTCTTGTCTCTATGGCTGCTATCTGTCTCTGGAATAAGCAGTGGATGTATGCTTGCTCATTTAAAATCCCAAATTCTCTACTTTGGAACGTCATTTGCTGTGATTCAGTATTATCGCAGACAGGACTCAATGTGAAATATATAGACCAGGATAATGAAGAGTACCAAGGAGGGTAACATTCAAATATAGTGTCAAATACTTCAGTGAAGCAACAAACGAATGGACAAGTTTTATATTGTACCATCTGACAAATCTGGCAGCCTTGGAGAATGACCCTGCTCCAACCTCACCGCGAAATAAATACGTACATAATAATTAAGATTCTAGTCTCTAGCGATTCAACCAGACTGCTTCCTGTCCACCCCCACCCCGCATTCTTCTACTTATAATTGAAGCTTCCTTCTCTGCGCACAGGCCCAAGGGCCCAAGGGCCCAAGGAATTAATGAAATCAGTGAAGAAGACCTAAGCCTCTAGTCTTAGAGGAGGACCTCTGCCCAGATTCCAGCATTGAGGCAGTCTTGCAGACTTTGATCCTTAGCACCAGGAGTGCAATCAGCACCTTGCTACATAAATCTCTGACCAATAAGCACATGGCCATTGTGCGTTGCAAATTATTTTCTATGGTCTGTAGCAGATTAGATAGGCATCCAGTAAATCAATGCAAAAAACAAAATACTGTGATTTCTTTTTGAGACCTATTATTGAATCTACAAGCACCTATATTAAGGACACGAAGTGCTAACTGGCTATGCTACAGACAATCAGGTTACCAGACATTCTTTCTTTCCTGGTAACTCTCGATATCGAGAGTTTGTATACCTGCATACCGCAGGATGCAACAATTGCGGTAGTGGCAGACATGCTACAACAGACAACTTGGTAATAAAACACTACTAGATCGTTTGTCGTGGAATGTGCGACCCTGGCCCTAAAACGTTACTTTTTCGAATACGAAGGGAAGTTATTTTTGCAAGCAACGGGGACTTCCACGGGAAGCACGTTCGCGCCCAGTGTGGCAGGATTATATGTGTACCGTTTTGAGTGTGAACACATACTGTCCCAATCAAACCCTTTTTCGTCAAATATGTTACTGTGGCAACGGTACATAGATGACGTCTTGTTGATTTGGAGAGTTGATGAAAGCTTCCTAATATCCTTTCTTGACTGGTTAAACAGTCTGAGTCTACATCTTAAGTTTACCCATGACTATGCTAAGGATAAGATTGTGTTCCTAGATGTGACCATCTTCCGAGTAGGCAATGAATTACGAACAACAACTTACTACAAACCCACTTCAAAGAACAACCTATTGCACTACTCGAGTTTCCATCCACAAACACTGAGGGAAAATCTTCCTTTCGGTCAGTACCTGCGAATACGACTCAATTGCTGTGACTTGAGCGATTTTAAACAGCAAGCTCAGGACCTGACAGGCAAATTACAACGCCGGGGTTATCCTAATCGTCTCCTGGATAAAAGTTGTAAACAAGCTTGACACCAATATAGGGATGCCCTGTTGGAGGACCATCCGAAAGAAGCTTCTTCTGAAGTTCCTCTCACATGTGTGACGACATTTAATCCATTGTCAAATGCAGTCACTCGTTGCATAAATTAACATTGGAGAGTTCTCAGAAGTACGAATTACGACTGGGAAAAGCCACTGTTTTCCTTCAAACGAGCAAGAAGCTTGAAGGATGCCTTTGTCCATACCCGCCACAAAAAGCAAAACATCACCAGTCCTGATGGGGTTCCGAATGCATGGGGCTTACCTCCAATAACAGGACACTTCCCATGTGGAGGATGCACTGTGTGTCCTTTGACGACCACCACTAAGATTCTGAATCTGGAAGCAGGAAAGGTATGGCAACAAAGAAGTCATACGAATTGTAATTCTTGTCACGTCATCTATCTAATCACCTGCCCCTGCGGGTTGAAATACATCGGAATGACGACAAGACAAGTGAAATTGCGGATCGGTGAACACCGGAGTAATATGCGGTGTCATAAAAGTAACACGAAATTGACATCACACTTTTTGCAGCAGAATCACACACCAGACGATTTAAGATGGACCGTTATCGAACAACTGGCCCAGGGCTCTGAGGCCTTATTTTTGGAAAAAAAGCAAAGGTGGATATATCGCCTTTCGTGCCACCAAATGGGCCTTAATGATGACATTCCTTGGAGAACAGTAATGTAGAGATGAAAATAAAGAATTTCTAATACAATTTAGCATTATCCCCTGCCCTTTTTCTGTGTTTGGTTTTTTAGATCTTTGACTCAACGTGATTATCAGACTCTAAACAGGGTTCCTAAAAATTAGAGGGGCTTCCTTAAATATTTTCGTAATACTAGCAAGTACGTGGGAATAACCAGCTACATATATTAAATGATAACTGTCAACTCGCTGCTTTTATTGATAGGTCACTGTGAAATAGTGGTAACCATTAATGTTTCCCCTTGTTAACCGCCATAGAATTTCACATAATTTTTTAATAATCGAATATACTAATATCACTTACCTATCATATTAAGGGTATTTAACAATGCGGCATACAGCATAATTACCACCGAGATATTGGTAGTATGTTCCATTGTTTTATGAATTGTGACTTTGCTGCTCATGACTCTATAGGACGTCTGGCAATAAATTACCCCCGTAGGTTAACTAAAAACTGGGTTAGAGTCTAATGTAGTTATGTTTAAATAACGTTTTTTTTTTAAAGAAAAATAGAAAAAAAGACTATAGGTGTATGGCTCCGATTTACAACGGCGTGTCTCAGCGTATTTCCATGAGGGTTTATTCAAGGGCCCCAATAAGTTTATAAATCGCATGGACAAAATTGCATTGACATGAACTACGTTGTTAATTCTAGCTGAACTGTAGGTTCTCAAGCAGTTTGTTTGACAAATCATAATATTTCCGATCGTGCGCCTTCTAAGAATCAGGGCACGCACAATACACGCCGAGCACGTGACTCACCCCTGACCTCCTTCCTTTTGTATTGACGCGCCGCCATGGGAGTTTCACTATCCGGGCGACGGCAGTGAATTGAGTAGGTTCGTGGCGGCGAGTTGCTGCGTGCAAAGTAAGTACTGCATGAATATCTGACAGTTTTTGTAGAAACCAGAGTTATGGCGTGTAGGGATTGAAACTTAGAATTACGCTATTATTTGTATTGCACAGATGTCGTAGCGTGAAGAGTGCCCCCACCGCTAAGCCCATGACGACAGCACCAAAGGATCGTGCTGTAAGTGAACAAGCCAAGGTTTTCCATTTTTTAATTGAGTCCCGTTTCATTTTCCCTTACAAGCAGGGCAATGTTTGGGACTCACTTTTAAATTTACTTGTGAGTTTGGTCACATATGTACTAAAGGGTTAGGAACAGACTATCTTTGAAAATCTATCTGAGCCGCGTGTACTGGAATTAAGTCATTATCGGCTGATAACATTGACCAGATAAGATTATAAAAATCATTATGAATGCGAATTAAGAGATGTTATATTCGCGAAATGGGGAGTGACAATTAGAGTTGCACCCTCTGTTTACCCTAAGGGTGGTTTTTAAGTACCATATCACTAAGGAGTGAATCTAGATGCTGGAACAGAGTGGGATACATGCATGAGAATACAACAGTTCCATTTTGTATGACTGGTGGAGAGATATCAAAATACACGAATGTGTTTAATTATTGTTGTGTTTTATTATTTCACAGATTTTGGCCCCTGGAAATACTAGGTGTGCTGACACGGAAAATTCCAGTAGCTTTTAACAATATTTTTTCACACTTTATATCCACCTGGCATGGACACGCCTTAGCGAGCGTGGACCACCGGGGATATTCACTGTTTTGGTCCTGAAGAAAGCTGCATTAATAATTTTGGACAGCTGAAACATGTCGACCTAATTCTTAAAGGATACAAGTGGTTAATAATATTACCTCTAAGAGTATCCAATACACAGTTTTTAACGATATTAGCTGACCACTGAATAAAGTTGGTTCTGGTACAGCTGATATTTTTTAACCTCACTATCACTTTCACGCAACATAAATTAAAAATAACCTTTTTTTACAACAACCTGCTCCGCTGTAAATCAGGTGTTGAAGCACACTAGAGGGACATTCGGTTCCTCCAGTGGGAACCCCATGATGAAGCATGTCACCACTAGGGTGAGAGAGGGTTCTTCTTAAAAAGAAGTTATTTTTCTCTTCTATTCTTGTATGTGTTTCACTCATTTTCTGCCTTTGTTTTGGGTATCGCCTCGTCACTGACGGTGTGAGTTTGTTCTTCTGGTGACTTTGTTTTTTTATTTCTGACCACAGCACCGACCAGTCACTCTTTAGTTATTTTTTGCAAAAATTACTAGGGATATAGGAGTGACCTTTTGAATATCCTTACTCTCTCGTTGTTAGTGTGTGTGTATATATATATATATATATATATATATATATATATATATATATATATATATATATATATATATAAAATATATACAGTAAATCAACCCAACATCCGTTTCCATATGTCCAGTGAATCATATATACATGAGACAGTAACTCTGCACAATTCCAGCTTCTGATTCACACATGTGTGAATAAAACGCAAATACATTTTAAAGCTCAGTTGTGGTTTGATTTCCGGAGCCTGAGTGTCTGACCCACATCTTTCATTGAGTGAGGAATAGCTTCTTATACCTGAAAGCTTCAGAAGTACATTGTTGTGCTTGTGAACCAAGTGTGATCCCTTTGCTGACTTCTGCGACCACAAGTCACCGCATCAAATATCTGGATGTATCTTTTGGTGCCGATTTCCTGCCAGTAAAGATTAGTAAAAGGAACCAACGTATAACTGTGGCTGCTCCCAAAGTCCTACAACTGGTCTGAAGAAGCAATTGGAAGAAATTGGCCAAAGCACGATCACAACATGGTTCTACTATTGCAGTGTGGTCGGTGGTAGATAATAACCCCCTTATCCTTGCCTTCTCACCTTTCTCGATCTTCTGCTGCGACACGATCAACCATTCAACACTTCTGAAGATGCTTGATTATACGTAAACTTGCTTTTCTCCTTTGACTCCACACTTGTATAGGTGGCAGGATGCGGAGTGAGTTACAGCTCAATCTTATCTCTGTTCTCTTTGAAGAAAAGGACAAACCTCCTAGATTTACTTCAGGGTGTTAATAGGCATGGAGTTAGGTGGTGACGTTGTTGATTGTTTGAATAGTTAGAATAGCTTTTTATGAGATGTATCGCACTGTTGATCTCTGATTGAATGCATAAAGCTTTGGCTTCAAATATTAGTTTATTGTACTTTTTGTCTAACTCTGTTTTTTCAAGTTGCCCCTAGATGGGTTAAACCCCAGCTCCGTTCTGCCACTCTGAAGGCATTTTCTTCGTGGCTGTTGCTGGATTTAGAGTCGCAGGTGACAGTGAAATTATGGGATCTTGAGTCTGTGGTGTGTTCTACATATTTATGGAGTATTCACATTCAGCACATAATTCACCATCTGCTGTATTATTACTCGCAGAAGATTTGAACTACAAAACAAATTCTTCCACGCGCAAATGGATCAAAAGTTATCAAGTAAAACGGACTACACTCTGTGCCACACAGGGGCAAACCTTGTAAAAATATCTGCTACCACAGAATGTGCTGCAAATAGCCATATTATTTATCTTTTTGTTGTTGCCTAATTTAGTCAACTGTGCTGCATAATTGGGTCCTCCTTTGCACCATAATTCCTACTGCTCTGCGTAGGAGGAGCCTTTAGCATACCATGGTAACAGTATGATATCTCAAATATCATTTCAGTAGGATTTGTAGAGTGCAGCTTGTCATCCCGGGGGTATCCGGGGTCTGACGATGACCTGTTTAGTTGAACAGCCGGGTCTTGAATGCTCTCCTGAGGTCGGAGAGGGTGGTGTAGGTACGGAGGTGGAGGAGCAGGTCATTCCAGGACTTGTCAGTGAGGTAGGAGAAGGGTCTGCCTCCTCCCCGGATCTTATGGATGCGTGGGATGTGTCCTAGGGCAAGGCGGGCTGAGTGAAGTTGGCTGGTGGAAAGTCATGTGGTGGTTGATATAGGCTCGCCCAGTGTTGTCGAGGACCTGACTGAATTGTGCTTGTTGAATAAACTAGTTGGGTATTTTACATTGTCTGATTGGGTAAACAAGCGGTTATAAACAGAATCTACAACATATATACTAGTCTGATGCTGTTGTCTCGTTAGGTAGTTTGGTTTGCAAAAAGAAGTGTGATATGGCTAGGTTTTCGTGTTTCATCACATAAGTTTGGACACTGTACTAGAGAGGGCGGTTCACGCACCCCCAACCCACCCCTGTAGACACAAGTGCATAGCCCTTTTTAGGTCTCGCCCTGGAATTCGCATCCGAAGGATGCGTCCAGGGCGGAGACTTATAGCTATCCGATGCCGGGGAATGAGGGACAAGAAACTGTCACAAGCAGATTTGGGTGCGTGAACGTTCTGTCCTGCGCCGCGCCGTGCACTTCCCTCCCATACTCCCAGCAAGTCAGCCTAACGCGCATGCATGCACACGCACACGCACACGCACTTACAAAGACACGCAGGCACCCAGACAGGCAACCCCACAGTCACACACGCATACACACAGACTCCAAAACACATACATACACACACACACACACACGCACGCACGCTCACACACATACACAGCCCGCCGCCGCGCGCGCGCACACACATACCCCCGCCCTCGCAGCCCAGCAACAAGGCGATGCCCCACTCACCGGCTTCCTTGGTGCAGCGGCTCTCACCGGCAGCAGGACTCTTCCTCCCTTCTTCGGCACCGGGGCGCAGGGTATGCTCCTGCCTGCTCTGGTGCTCCAAACAATCGCGGCTCTTCCGTGGGAGGCGGGGTAGGCTCCCGCCCTCCTACTTCCTGTTTCCGGTTGTCCCGCCCGGCCTGCCTGACTTCCTGGTCGCAGGCCGGCGGCGGACTGCAGCACGAGCTTGGGATTTCTACACTTCACCAATCATGCCGAAAACGGGCTTTGAGTTACAAGGTGACATTATATATAAATCGACACAATGCTAGACTTTGTCAAAGAAAGACATTTAAAATGCCTGGTCATACCTGAATGTGGCAGATAATATGTGTAAACTATAATTGGTGGGTGGCTCAGTTGCTTCGGGCATGTTTTGTGCCTCCAAAAATATTATTAAGTGTTCCCAGGTCCTCGCACATGGGCGGGCCAAATCACAGCTCACAACTATTCGGGAGGATTCCCTGAAAGAAAACCATTGACGAGCCCCCACACTTTCAATTGAGATGAGGAATAAGTGGCACTGGCTGAGGTGGGGAGGAGCACTTTGCGCGAGGAAGTCGGGAGACTTTCAGCACAGGGACTGTCTTTCTCTACGTTAAGCATGTGGCGACACTCAGTTTGTCAATAAGGATTTCTGGTTCTGGGCACCGTGCAAAATATCGTTGCTGTGAGGACTGTGGGCTTCTATTGCTTTTACGGGAAGGCGTTCACCGACATGACAGTTTTTAACCATGGTGCCGATCTTGGGATTTCTACACTTCACCAATCATGCCGAAAACGGGCGTTGAGTTACAAGGTGACATTATATATAAATCGACACAATGCTAGACTTTGTCAAAGAAAGACATTTGAAATGCCTGGTCATACCTGAATATGGCAGATAATATGTGTAAACTATAATTGGTGGGTGGCTCAGTTGCTTCGGGTATGTTTTGTGCCTCCAAAAATATTATTAAGTGTTCCCAGGTCCTCGCACATGGGCGGGCCAAATCAAAGCTCACAACTATTCGGGAGGATTCCCTGAAAGAAAACCATTGACGAGCCCCCACACTTTCAATTGAGATGAGGAATAAGTGGCACTGGCTGAGGTGGGGAGGAGCACTTTGCTCGAGGAAGTCGGGAGACTTTCAGCACAGGGACTGTCTTTCTCTACGTTAAGCATGTGGCGACACTCAGTTTGTAAATAAGGATTTCTGGTTCTGGGCACCGTGCAAAATATCGTTGCTGTGAGGACTGTGGGCTTCTATTGCTTTTACGGGAAGGCGTTCACCGACGTGACAGTTTTTAACCATGGTGCCGATCTTGGGATTTCTACACTTCACCAATCATGCCGAAAACGGGCTTTGAGTTACAAGGTGACATTATATATAAATCGACACAATGCTAGACTTTGTCAAAGAAAGACATTTGAAATGCCTGGTCATACCTGAATGTGGCAGATAATATGTGTAAACTATAATTGGTGGGTGGCTCAGTTGCTTCGGGTATGTTTTGTGCCTCCACTCATTTTATATTTGTAAAGTGAAAGACTTCAGTTTTAATTTCAGTTTTGGCACTGATGGTACACGCAATACCAGCGCATTTTTGCTACATTGTAAGGAGGATAATAGTTGTGTAGAAGCATCTGCAGTGTGAGATCCAGTGAAATGATTAATAGTGCTTTTGGGCAGCTGCAGCAGCGTTAAAATTCATCACAATTCATTGTTGATGCTCAAATAAGTAGGGCTGCAATTTTGCTATCTTTAATTGGTATGAAATGTTTGTGACACTACGCCCACACACTGTGCTCACACGCTACTTTAGGCCACACACACTGCGCCCACACACTACTTTAGGCCACGCACACTGCACACACACACTACTTTAGGCCACACACACTACTTTAGGCCACGCACACTGCGCCCGCACACTACTTTAGGCCACACACTCTGCACCCTCACACACTCTGCACCCTCAATGCAACATACACTCCAAATAACACTCAGTGCCACATAATTACACTGCACTCAATGCAACATACACTCCAAATACCACTCAGTGCCACATAGTTACACGCCACATAATTACACTGCACTCAATACAACATACACTCCAAATACCACTCAGTGCCATATAATTACACACAACATAATTACACTCTATTCAATGCAGCATACACCCCAAATACTACTCGGTGCCACAAAATTACACACCACATAATTACACTCTACTGAATGCTACACACACTCCACACAATACCACTCAGTGCCACATAATTATATGCTACATAATTACGATGCAACATACACTCCAAATACCACTCTGTGCCACATAATTACACACCACATAATTACACTCTACTGAATGCTACACACACTCCACACAATACCACTCAGTGCCACATAATTATATGCTACATAATTACACTGCGCTCAACGCAACATACACTCCAAATACCCCTCCGTGCCACATAATTACACGCCACATAATTACACTGCACTCAATGCAACATACACTCAAATACCACTCAGTGCCACATAATTACACGGCACATAATTATTCTATCCATCTAGCACCCTCATTCTATCTATCGCCCTCACTCTATCTATCGCCCTCACTCTATCTATCGCCCTCACTCTATCTATCTATCTATCGCCCTCACTCTATCTATCGCCCTCACTCTATCTATCGCCCTCACTCTATCTATCGCCCTCACTCTATCTATGGCCCTCACTCTATCTATCGCCCTCACTCTATCTATGGCCCTCACTCTATCTATGGCCCTCACTCTATCTATGGCCCTCACTCTATATATGGCCCTCACTCTATCTATCGCCCTCACTCTATCTATCGCCCTCACTCTATCTAGCGCACCACCACAGCAGCACTCAGGGGCACCACAGCAGCACTCAGGGGCACCACAGCATCAATCTGTGCAACGATTCAACAACAACTAGTTCAAATATGTTCTATCAATGTTTCAAGCCTTATTACAAATGTCACAAAAATATGTTAATATTTCATTTCTGTTCACGGATTTTCGTCACAATAAAGTACACTGAACATAATCACAAAAGTTATTTACTAAAGTTTAAGCTATTCCCATTATAAATTACAATAACTTTTAAGTATTAATTATTTAAAAAAATTAAGCCATTGTTATTTGTAATATCAATACATCTAAGTCACGTAAATACAACACATACTGCATTACAAATGCAATAGGTGTCACATTTGCGAAAGTTATAACTATTGGCATTGTAAATGACAAAGCTATTAATTTCGCTATTTTCAAAACCAACACATAAATAAAAAAATTGCCATTTACAATACCAATAACTCAAACTTTTCTAATGCGAGACCTATTGCATTGCAAATGCTTGTTTTAGAGGAGATAGCTTTATTTGTTATATTTGTCGCTTCATGGGTTTATACTGGAACAGTTTTCTGCTGAGAAATAGAATAGGGCGTGTATCTCCATGATCATCAGGTTGGGAAAGAATGGCACTGAGGCCCCTTCCAGAGGCATCGGTCTGGAACCCACAGGGTTTTTTGGAATTGGGACAGGCAAGAACAGGGGCGGTGCATAAGGTCTCCTTTAACTGTTTGTAACTTTGCTCCTGAAGAGCAGACCAGTGTATGTGCTTCCCTGTAAAAATTTTGGTGAGGAGGTCTGTAAGGGGACTAGCTATATCAAAGAAGTGTGGGATGAAACGTCTATAGTACCCAACTAGGCCTTGGAAGGATCGGACTTCTTTTTGGGTGACAGGATGGGGGATGTTCGAAATGGCTTCTAACTTGTACACTTGTGGCCTGATCTACCCTGCTTGGATATTGTAACCGAGATACTAGATGTGGTCGGTTCTAAATGTGGTATTCTTGAGATTGATTGTAAGTCTGGCTTGCTGAAAGGTGTTTAGGATCTGGCCTAGGTGGGTAGGTGTGAGTCCCAATGTAATTCCATAGTCTAGGGGCCAGGGTCGCAAACCTGCATCCCCCTTGGCGCTTCAGCTTGGAAGTCGGCACTGTAAGGAGGTGGAGTTGGGCTGAGCTGAGGTTGCGTGTGGGAATGTAGCAGGAGATGCGATTATCGATAAATTTGGGGCTGCAGCCTTTTAGGGATTTGTACACCAGGCAGACAACTTTAAAGGCACAGCGCTGCGGAATGGGGACCCAGTTCAGTTTCCTAAGGAGAGGGGGAAGCATGTTGCCACCTGGGATTTTTAAATATTAACCATGCCACTTGGTTTTGTACCAGTTAAAGCCGCCTAGTGAGGCCGAGTGGAATCAAGACGAGATAGGACCAGGGCTATCACGACCTACACCAGTGCAGCTTGAGATAGTAAACTGCTTATCTTCCTTATTTTTCGCAGCTGCAGATTATGGTACCTACGTGCGTTAATGTGGGCGCCAATGTCTGTGTAGATTGCCCGTCAGTATCAGTTCTGTTTTGCTGGGGTTCAGCTTTAGATGGTTATGGTCCATCCATTGGTGAATTAATGTCATGCAGGATTGGAAGTCAGAAATTGACTGGGGAGAGTTGTCAATCTTGAACATAAGTTGGAGGTCATCTTCGTAGTTAAAAAGGGTCACTCTTCTTTCTTTCAGGGATCTTTTTAGTGGGAGGAGGTAAAGGTTAAAGAGGTGGGGGAGAAGAAAGAGCCCTGTGGGACCCCATACATAGTTTTTAGTTTGGGGGCGATGAAATGTCCATTGCGGAATGCCTGGGTATGTTTTTTTAGGAAGTACTTTATCCAACTGAATGCTGGACCCTGGAAGCCTGCCTCGCTGACACGATCGCCCAGAATGTCATGGTCGACCGTATCGAATGCAGCGTAGAGATCAAGCAGCATCAGGGCCTGTGGCATGCCTGTGCCCGCTTTTTCACGCAGGGAGTAGAGTACTGCTACGATCACTGTTAACGTGGAATGCGCTGGCCGAAAGCAGGCTTGGCTAGGGTCGAGGGAACCTATCTGTTCCAAAAACTTGGACAGGCATTTGGCCACGTGGGCTTCTAATATCTTGGCCATGTAAGGGAGTAAAGAGATGGGGTGGTAATTTGCTGGTGTCTGGGGGTCTGCGCCTGGTTTCTTTAGGAGAGGACCACTATGGCCTCCTTTGAGGCATTGGGGACACAGCCCTGGGACATGGAATGGTTTAGGAGGGGAAGAGCAAGGGTTATCCATGGCCTGTGTTGTACGGAAACGTCATTACTTGGAGATACGGGCACCGGTCTGGCACAGGCTTTGAGTTGGTTGACATGGTATATTTATCCTGTCTGTGTTTTATGGGGATCGGCAATTCAGTACGTTACTGGAGTGACTTGGTCTAGGACCCGGTAGAGACCTTACCAGGTGGCCAGTAGTTTTTTATCGAAAGTGGGTAGGAGTATTACTACCTGGTCTCCTACCGAAAACTGTCTCACCTTGGTGTTTGGGTCATACAAGCGTTTCTGTTGTGCTTGGACTTTTTCCATGTTAGTGTGTATTTATTCCCAGAGAGTGGCTAGTGTCTCTTTTAGGGTTGCGCTATACTGTAACAGGGGACACCCCTCGTCCTACTCCACTGTTCCGTAGCCATATCAAGGAGTGTACGGGTTTTCTGTCCGGACAAGAGCTAAAACGGTGAGTATACCGTGGACTTTTGTTCATGATACCTGATGGCGAATCATACAAGTGGGAGTTAACGGTCCCAGTCCCTCCCGGCCATTTCAGTGCATTTTCTTAATATGTTTTTGATGGTTTCGTAGTATCGTTTGACTAAACCATCCGTCTGCGAATGGTAAACTGATTTATTTAATCCTCAGGATTTCGCACACTTGCTTCATCAATCAGGACATAAAAGGGGTACCTTGGCCCGTCAAGAGCTCATGGGGAAAACCCGCTGTGAGAAAATAATGACAATAGCCTGGGCTACCGGTATAATGGTTGTAGAGGTCAAGGGAAGGACCTCAGGGTAACTGGTGGCGTAGTCCACTAGAACGAGTATATACTGGTATCCTCGGGCAGAGGGAAACAAGGGTCCATCCCTGCTCTCTGAAAGGGGACAACTATGATCGGGAGGGGTTGTAGCGGAGCACGTGGAAGGACCAGGGCGTTCACTAGTTTGCATCGGCAACAGGTGGCACAATATCTGGCCACCTTCTGGTGTACCCCTGGCCAGTAGAACCTGTTCAAAAGGTACTTAAGGGCATGTTTCTTGCCATAGTCACCCTCCCCCTATTTGACTATGGGCTAGGCATAAAGCCTGTTCCCGAAAAACTTTAGGGATTAACAGTTGTTCTTTGGTATGGTTAGGTTACAGAGTGATTCTATACAAGAGTCTCCTTTTTATACAAAAGAAGGGGCCTACCTTTTCTGGCTGGTCTACTTGTGCTTGTTCCCAGGCATCCTGCAGCGTTGCGTCATCTCTTTGGGCTGTTCAGAAACTCCTGCCTAGCATCTGTGGTACATTTTAGGAAGCAAGGAAATGAGCTGGAGTGACATGACCGACCAGGTTATATAACGTTCATTCCTCTTTTTTCTTCCTACGGATTTTTGCTCTTTTGTAGGAGGGTTTGTCTATTTTGTCCTTACTGAATGGTGCACTCTCTAACTACTGCATTGGTAGTGTGTGTGTGGGGGGAGGGGGGGCGCAGGGGAGAGCTTAGTGCCTGCATGTACTCATGAAATTTAGGGAGGTCGGTTCCTAGCAGAATGGACTCTGGGAGAGAGGGCGCTATCCCAACTTTTCTCAATTGAGGCTTTCCTTCTATTTCAATCAACACCTCTGCTAACGGGTCAAGCTTCTTTTCCCCATGAACACAGGTGACCTGGATGCACTCCTCCTCTATAACCTGGGACTCATGGATCAGTTCTCTGACAATGACAGTGTGGTGACACCTGGTGTCTAGCAGCGCGACAATGGGTTTCCCGTTAACGTGAATTTTCTTTTTGTACCTTTCTGGGGTTTCTCCCGCGAATAACACCCGACCACGGGTGTACCCTACTTTGGTTCCTGGGGAGGGATGCATGTCGGGCAATTACGGGCTATGTGCCCTCCTCTGCACACTAGAAACACTGCAGACTTTGTACTGGACTAGCAACAGGGTTTGGTCTGGGTGGAACTCTTGGGGGAAGGGTCTTTTTCTGTTCTACAGGGATTATGGATGTTCTGTTTGAGGTTCTAGGTGGACCTATAGGGAGCTGATGTGAAGGCGCCTTGAACTCAGGGGATCGGTGATACACATGCCAGGTCAACTGCCATGGTGACCATCAGGTTGTGATGCTGCTTAATCCCCTTCAAGATATTGTTCTAGATACATATTTTCAGTGGGTTCATCGATGGAGGAGGAGGAATGGTGTAGCCACTGATTCCCTAGATCCCTAATTCAATAATACAATACCCTCTGTCCACTTTTCTCTTCTGAAGCAACTACAGTAATATTCTTAGTCACACCCCAGGCTCTCCAGGATTGCTACTTTTATGTCGGCGTAGCTGTTACACCTGCCGTATTAGCTGCCTGGTACGCAGCTTGTATTGTGACTGGGGGTGTCATCAGGCTAGACACACGGAAATCCCACTTCTGACACCACTTGCACTAGCGAGGGCCATTCACGCACCACCAACCCACCCCTGTAGACACAATTGCACAGCCCTTTTGGTTGAGGAGATAGCTTTATTTCTTATATTTCTCGCTCCAAGGCTTTATACTGGATTCTAAGTGTACATTCCGGGTGTAGGGTCAGTTCCCACTCTAATTCTAAGCTCGCTGTTTGAATCTCTTGCTCCGTGTTGGCCCTTTGTCCACCTCGGGGTTGTGGAGTGGTGTGGCTCACTGGTTAGAGGCGGCAGACCCGAAAGCAGAGAACGGCCCGGGACCAGGGTTCAATTCCCGATGCGGCAGGGTCGTGGACCAGGGTCAGCGGACTCGATAATTCTTGCCTCGGTGCCTACTCTAACCAGGGATCACACTCGGCAACTCTGGGCATTAGCTTGCCTCATCTCTACAACGGCCCCCACGTTCGCCGGGGATGCCTGGTTTCACCTTGGAGATACCCAGTAAGGACCATCTCACAGGGATATCCAGGACGGGTTCCCCAGCGGTCTACAGCGCCACGACGCCTCAGGGCAGCAGTGCGCTTTACAAGAACACATACATTACATTACATTACATGGTCCCCAGGAGGTATTCAGAAACCTTAGTCCACGACCCTGCAGGGCCGTGGTGATGGGAGACGCAGCCTCCTTGTCCCTCCTGGGAGGGCTGTTCTCTTCCACGGTGCTCTCTGAGCGTTCTCCAGAACTGGGGTTTACTCCCTCCACTCGCATTTTGTCCCTGTCCTCTAGGGGTTTGTCTCCTGCGTCGATGTCGGTTCTGCTGTTCCTGTTTTCCTCGGCTCCTGTCTTCTCCTCACGCTCGTCTTCTTCCTCAGCTGTTGTCGGCAAAAATCCCCGACTCGTCCATCTTCCTTCCTGTTCTTCCACGTTGCTCCTGATACGTGTTTTGACGTCTAGAGTGCAGCCCTTACTGTCGTGTTGAACCAACATTGCCGCCATGTTTGATTCCTTGCATGGCTCGTGAGAGCCCAGGCTGGGCTTCTCACAGACACGCTTAAAACATCTTACGGGAAGTTGGTGCCTAGGGATGTGTGTCGACACCATGCCATGAAGTACAAAGAACATTTCCCTCTGGTCATTTGGAGGACTTGGAGTTTCGCAGGGCCAAGGCTCACATATAGTAAGATGCATGAATCTATTGCTACGTGAATCTGTCGTGGAGCTTGTACCAAGTTTCCATCTCACAAGCTCTCCTAACGCACATGTGTGGTTACGGCAGATAACAGTGGTCTAGTGTCCAAATAGGCGGGGAGAAGTACAGGAAGCGTCGGAACATGAAGCTCCGGATGGGGACAAGTAAATTGTGCTCGGTTTTGGAGGGGATAGTTTTTTAGGGGTGGGTTTTAGCGTTCAGGGCGGGGGGTAGAGGTAGGTTTTTAAAGGGGCACAGAGTTTTAGGCCTCAAGGAAGGAGATGGGGTAGGGGAAAGTTTAAGTGCAGAGGTAGGTTTTAAGGCTCAGGGCAGGGAGGCTGGGGTAGGGATAGTTATTGTGAGGGGGAAGGGTTTTTGACCTCAGGGCGGGGGAAGGATTTGGGGTAGGTTTTAGGGCGGCGGTACATTTTAGGGTTCAGGGCGGGGGGCTGAGGTCGGAGTAGTTATAGGGTAGGGGGCAAGGGTTTAGGCTTCGGGGAAGGGGTAGTTTTAAGAAAGGGTGGGTGGGGTTTAGGGCTCAGGACAGAGGCCAAGGTTGGAGGGATAGGAGAAATAGGGCTTGGGGAGGGGAGGTCTGGATAGTGGTAATCTACCACACTTATCCTTTAGCAAACATGCATCTACAACAAAATTAGTGGTAAAGGAATGCGAGGTTAAGATGCATTCGTTGTTGTAAATGCATTGTAGATGCACATGTAGTTCAGCCATGCGTGCTTTTGTTATACAACCCCTGTGGGCAACAGCCTTTACAACGCGGGCCGCACCAGGTGTTCCATTTCCCTCCAAGTGAAACAATGCTTCCCAGAAATACGCATATGGCTTGATCACGCATATGCATGGTTGAGAAGTGTGGCTCAATGGTGGAGAAGTGTGGCTCAATGGTTAGAGCGGCAGACCTTGATGCAGAGCGCTGGCCAGGGACCAGGGTTCGATTCCCGCCTGGGCGGAATTGGGCTTAAATTCTTCTGACCGGATATTCTCGCCTCAGTGCCGAATCTAAGCATGGGCCCCACGCTGCAACTCTGGGCAATAGCTTGCTTAGTCTCCACAACGGCCCCCGATACACAAGGGATGCCTGGTTTCACCATGGGATGCCCAGGAGTGGACACCTCACAAGGAAAAGCCAGGAGGGGTTCCCTTGTGGTAGGAGTACAAGCGCCGGGATGCTTACGGGTTACTGTTCGCGCTATACAAATACAACACATTTACATTTACCTTTACATGGTTAAGGCAGATACAGGTTTAGTGTCCGGGTGGGCGGGGAGAAAAACAGGAAGTGTTGGTACAGGAAGCTCCTGACGCAAACAATTAAGTGGGGCTGGGTATGGGGTGGGGGTGGGGTGGGTAGGGGTTGCTGTCGGTTTTTAGTCTCAGGGCTGGGGGGTTGGTGTAGTTTTTGTGAAAGGACAGGGTTCTAGGGCTCAGGGCATGGGAGAAGTTATGGTGTAGTTTGAAGGCTGAAGCCGGGTTGGGGGAGGGGGGGTTTAGGGATGGAGGTTGGTTTTAGGGCTCAGGGTGGAGCAGTTGAGGTAGTTTTTGTAAAGAGGGGAGTGTTTTTGGCCTGAAGGTGGAGGAATTGGAACAGTAGTTTTAAGGGTGAGGGTAAGTTTAGGGCTCAGTGCGGGGGAGAGCGGAGGGGTAGTTTTAAGGTAGAGGGTACAATTTAGGGCTCAGCAGGGGAGCTGGGTGGGGGTAGTTTTTGGTAGGAGGAAGAGTATTAGGCCTCAGCGGGGGAAGGGGAGGTGGGTCATTTTAAGGGCTGTGGGGCCAAAGTAGGGGAATAGGATTTTAGGGCTTAGGACAGGGTGGGCGGGTCGGGGTAGTGGTAATTTTTCACATATCTGTTTAGCTAACATACCTTTACAGTTAAATACGTTGTTAAGGCATGCATGGTTAAGAAGCATTTGTTTTTGTTACCATGTTGTAGAACCACGTGTGGCACAGCCATGCATGCTACTGTTATACAACCTCTCCTGTCTCTGGCACTGTACAGTGTGCTGTAGGTTTTATACACCGCCTCCTCAATGCAAGTAGTAACAAGTCTCTTAGAATGTTAATGGTAGTGGTATGTATCAGTGTTTCTTAGGTTACGGTACCTGAACACAAGCAAACCTATTTGCTTAATTTTAGTTAATCGTACGCTGTTCACATTGCATGTAGACCAATGCACTAGAGATATGGAGGTACATGTCCCTTTGATGCATAGCCATTCATTTGTACACCCAGAGCCGGGCATAGAATTCTTCGACTCTGTTCATGACATACAGTGTGCAAAACCAGCTGTGCCTGCTGTGTGTACAGACAGACGTAGTTCATATTGGATAAGTGTTGAAGTGACAACCTAGTAACAAGGAAAGCCTTACTTAATGCTATTTATTGGGTGTCGTTGGGAATTGAATCATGGCTCCGCTGCCGTTGATTTATCAATATTTAGTAGCGGAATGCACCCTTGTCCCCCGAAGACATCTCAAGGTTGAGCCTTGTCCTATACTTAGTCTTGCAACATTCTCCAATGTCCTCCCAGTGTGGCGAGGAAGGCAAAGAGTGGAAACCACAGAAGGAAAATGGGTTCTTAGTACGGTTTGTTTTCCATTTCTGCTGTTGAGAAAGGAGATAGCAGGGGAAGTGCCAGGAGTACAAAGAACGAGTAAGGAGTAGCAGTTGCAAACCTTGAAGTCCCTCATTTAAATGTTTTTTTTTTTTTACGGAGTTTTATATAGCGTGAACTTGACCTGAAGGTATCGGGTATCACAGCGCTTTACATTGCACCAGTTGCGTTACATGAGGACACATTCATTTTTTTTGTAAGGCACGGGGAGATTAAGGGCCATATGTATGAACACATTTTTCCATAGACACAGAATAGATAAAACCCTTTGATACATATGGCCCCAAGTGTTTTGCCCAGAATCACAGGATGTTCAGTCATTGCCGAGACTCGAAACCAGTTCCCCAGATTCAAGGTCGACCGCCCGAGCCATTAGGCCAACTCTTCTTCCAATTCACAGCCCTTGAGGCTTCCTCGATGATTCAAGATGCTGTTGTGGTTAAGAATTTGTTAAAATAATAGAACTAGTACTAGTGAGATAATTGGAATCCCCCTCCCTAAGTTCCTCTATTTTCCTCACCGTATATCTCGAGATGATGCTTTTTCTTCCTCGGTTAGTGACTTCAGCCTCCCCTGAGCTGTTGCCCAAGCAGCTGCATGTTCTCCTAACCACACATCAAGAAGAAGGACCGTGGTGCAGCACGTGGAGTGGAAAGTGATGACTGTTTGTGTCTGTTGCCATGGCAGCAGAGCATTACATCTTCTACAGAAATCCCCCATGTGCAGTGTGGTTGTTTACAAATGTAGCGCGCAGGGAATTACCCATAGGCGATGTCACAAATGCAAAGAATAGGAAATGATAAAGGCCTCAACTTAATATGAATAAAGCATTCCATGCTCCCCGGGGTTATTTCAGCCACAAAGACCCATGCTTTACAGGATTTCTAAAGCTAGTGAAGGTTGGGCTTCAGAGATTGGTACAAAATCTATAGTGATATTAGTATTGGGCCCTGCACCATATACTAAACAGTTCCTTCCTATTGGATTATCTCTGCACCTGTGGTTGTAGTGATATGTGTGCTTAGACCTCATAACCAGTAGCCTCCCAGTCTTTTGGCTCTGGGTCTGGACTGCACTTTGTACTGCAAGGTACGGACAGGACTTGAACGCATTGTGGTGGGAAGCTAGTTCCTTCTTACACACCAAGGCTACAGTTTCTCCCCTGAGATGCCATGGGATAGTTCAGCTCTTCATCCATACACAAGTCCAAAGCTACCTTCGTATTGTTTGAAAGAAGGTGCTAGCAAAGTGCCTTGTAAATGCTGCAAAAGCTAAAAAGTCCTGAAGAGGGTGGGAGGCATTGCATTGAAACAAAGCTGTGATTAGTGGAGGTGACGGTCAGATCAGAGTGTGACAAGAATAAATGGACTTCAAGAGCAGTCGAGATGCATCCGGCCACAGAATCACTTGAATGAACCACCATGGGAAGGTGGTTTACAAAATCGTGGTTAAAACCATGTGAACCGAATGGGACAAAATAGACATTAGCTATCTTCAAAGCACGGGATCTGGTACGCGCTATATAAAACTTTATGAATAAATAAACATGGCTACAATTCAGATATTTAAAATAATCGAGAATTATCTGTCTTGGAAAAACTAAAATTACTAATGAGCTTGCATGCAACCTTTTGACGTCTAGATGGCAACTTGCCATTGATATACAAATCTTTTACCTGAACACCAGTAGTTAGGCTAGACTCAGTCAGCAGACTATCATTCACTATGCCACTGAAGGGAGGTTCTCTGTGTTTATACACGCCTTGTGGAATTCCAGTTTGAGGTTTGAAAAAACCTATAATCTGAAGAAACATAGATCTGTCCTTTTAGAACAAGGTTTTCTTTTACTAGACATTGTGTTCTAATATTGTATTTCCCGCGTTCATACTTGGTATCCATGATCTCCAAGCAAACCATGGCTACCTCTTGTCTCTGGCTCTCTGGTAGGTCTTGATTTGGGGGAGGGTGAAGTGAGAGTGACCAAGAGTGCTGGAATAGAAACAAATGTACTCCAGAAAAAGACTTTTACTGTTGAGAAGTTGCCAACAAAGATCAATCTAACCGCATATCTGTTCCAGCGAACTTAATTGGACACAAAGGGACTATATTTTAAAGTATCTAATAAGGTTAATACACCTGCTGCAGACATTTTGTGTGCCCATCAATTTTGAGAGGGTTTTTATAATAGCAGTAAGATAACTCTGGTGGTTAGTGCAGTTCTGAGAGAGGCACATCATCAAACATGCAGATCACAGCTTTGTATTTTATGTTGATAGTTTAGTGGGCTCCTGCTCTTGACACCGAGATCATTTTGTTACTTCCAGTTCATAGGTTGCAATCCTTCTAGTATAGCACGGTGATCTATTTACCTGTATCAAGTAGCTGCATGGCGAACTGCAAGTCATGGATTTAGTTCCTTATTGGTTTAGATCCTTCTTGTTATTTTCTCAATCTGTTGTTGATCTAAGATTGCAGGGAGGTGCTCCTCTTGCAATTATTAGTCTTTTAGTACAGACAACCCCAATCACTGTGGTAGGTTTTGTATCCTGACTTTGTTGTTCTCTCGACTATGCTCTTAGCACATTATATCCACAAGTATGGATGATATATGATTTATTCACCTTATAACCTCATTCTCTTAAGTAACATTTTCTGTTAATTGATTTGCGCAGTTGTATAGTTTATTGTGTCTGTGCGATGCAGCGCTCCCTGACACACTACACTGGGATGGATAGTGCTATAAAAGGACTAATTAAAAAACAAATTAATAGGTGCCAATTAAATCAATATTACTTATACACATAGATAAGTCTTGCATTCTCACTGTGCATGCACATCTTTTGCATGCGGGGTGGGCGGGGGAGAGGGGTTTTAAAAAAAGTGAAACATGTGTCTCCCAGTCAAAGTTTCTTCAAAGTACTTGTGAAGTGCTAAGAAGCCATGTGCCTTTGTTTCCTTTCATTGTATTTGCATCTATGTGTTAGGCTCCTGACGGCTCCCGATCCGTAGATACTCAAACACAAAAACGGCTGATGGTCCTTTAAGTCAGGCCTTTATTTGTGCCTGGCTGGAAGTGAAAATAAGAATGACCCCTCGTTGCCTGCAGGTTGTTGAACTGAACAGAATGCAGAGAACATACAGGCACTGATAAATTGTGTCCCATGTCGGAAAATGACACCAAACAAAGTTAGCATATTTCCCTGAGTCTGACAGATCTCACCCAGAATCTGCTAAAATGTCATTGATCTAATGGTTCTTTCCAGCTAAACCCTTAAGGGTGTTTGTGGGCTTTTCATCTCATCCTGGCTGCCTGTCAGCTCCAAATGACAGCTTGTTACATTCATATGTAATGAATTCTCACATTTCAGAAGTCTCTAAAGGGTTCACTAATTGAGTTTGTGGTGTGCAATATTTAGATTCTAGATAGCTTTTTCTTAGTGTTTTTTTCATTGGTGATCTTGATTTTTAGTTAATTGTAGATAGATTATCTTTTGCAAGCTAAAGCAAGCAAGTCGAGAGGCATCGTCGCAGTCCCCTTTGAATGCAGAATACTAATGTGCAATCTGTGATATTAGTAAAGATTGACAGGAAAGCCTCTAATATCTTAATCCTTGTAATAGGACTAGAAAGGGCTATCTTCCAATGTAGATGATACCCTCTCTGCTCCTAACTCTTAGTATCACATGTCAGGCGACAGGTTGGAAGTGTTGTAAGGCGATTGAAGGGGGAGGGACGATAGGAGGACCAAAAGTGCAGTAGAACGGGGCCCAGATAAACAAAGTCTGGCCCTTTTAACTCACTTGTGTCAAGAGAAAAAGAAATTGGGAAAATATTTCTTTGTGTGATGCTCGCAACAAAAAAGCTGAGAATCATGTATTTGACTGGAAGATGTGTACTAGCTATAACTTTGAGGGCAACCAGAAACCAGGAGGCAGGTGTAAGGGTGGAAGCTAGATCAGAGAGCGCCACTAGAAAATGCATTTATGTAGCTGCCACATTTTCAGTGCCATAGATGAACCGCGCGCGGTATTCACATATTCCACCATCTATACAAAATCACCAGATTGTTTTTTTTTTTTTAAGTGTTTCCAGCTAAACCAGTTAAAGAGCTAATAAAAGTGCCATGCCACAAGTGGTGCACCGCAGTGACAGGTGCATTGCAAGATTAACTGTTGACTTTTCAGTTGTTGATTGAAGTTATTAAGTTGATACTAATGATTTGAAACATTTTCCCTGACGATATTAATTTCTCGAATTGATGAACTTGGGAAGGACTTTTGAATGAAGTATGTAAGAAATCCTCATCTATGTATAGCTAATTCAAACAGCATGGAAATAATGTTTCCTTCTTTGTTTGCTTCATTATTTGTGCAGATTCCTTTTACACCTCCTAGATTGCTCTCGAAACCTCCGTTTTAAAGAGGCCTCTTAGAGTGTAGAAAAACCCAAAACATTATAGTCTTATTTTTAAAATCTGGCGTGTTGAATCCTGCAGTGCCTCATAAACAAAGGGTTCAGAATACTACAAATAAATAATAAACTCCAAGCTTTCCTTCCAGCTTCAGGTGACCAGCAGTTGTCCAAAATGTGTTGGTAACTGTTTGGCAGTACGGACAGTGCACCCCAAAATGTGTAACGCGCTGCTCTAGTAATTGGTACCAGATAGAAACTACCTGCATAGGCATAGACGCGAGCCTTCTTTGTATATCACGAGCCATGACCCTTGATCTACAGCTGAATCCAAAACTTGAGTTTAGGTTGAAGAAGGTCTCTGATCTTGTCTGCAGGTCTTGGTGGGCCAACATCACACTCTACTTGGTGAAAATTCTCCAAATGTCTTTGTTTTGCTAACATCAAAGCTTTGTTTTACTTGTTTTAGAAGAACTGCTACTCCATGCTCACAGTGTGAGTTTGTTCCTCTTCAAGAAAACCCAAAGGCCCTCATGCCTAATACATTGGGAGTAAGTTTATGCCAGATGGAAGCCAGTGTTAAGGGGAGGATCCAGGCAAAATCGTGTTCATTTAGATGTTTTATCTCTCAGACTAAAAGTAAACGCAAAGCAGCTGAGGGTGCCCAGGAGTGGAGAGAGGGACTGTCATAGAATTCTATTTGAAAACCTTAAAATATCTGGAAGACCCTAGCGTCAGTAGTCTGATATCTCCAGTTGTGAATAATTCCTGCCAGCCACCCTCCCACTTTTAGATGGGAAGAAAGGAGAACGCTTACTGAAATTGGTTTCTTGTGAATTTCAGCGGAAGCCACCTACGGTTTCCCGATGGCGTTGTAAGACCCTGGAGAGGGAGGAAACCCCCAAATTGTGACTGGTCCTGCACTTGACTGCACCAGGAGCCTTGGCCTCTTATTGGGACTTAGGAGTGGAAACAGACAGTCAAGCGCCATAACTGGCCCCTGGGAAAACCATATGGGTGAAAATGTTTCTCGTTGATACTTGTGCCTTATCCAGGGGTGTAAATGTTGCCACAAATTTCCCCAATTCCTTCATGATGGGATCTCCTAAAAGGCCCCCTGTGCCATTGTCCCGTCTCCCTGGAGGCCATATCTCTGAGCTTACGGTCAACTAAAATAAAAAGAGTCCTGCGTCTCTCGGTAGACAAAGAGCAATTAGCGTTGCCTAAGAAAATGTTCTCTCGTTGAGTCCATCCAGACAAATTTTCGGGGCGATAAAGGACCATGACTGTTTAGTCTCCTCGGCTGTGTCCAAAATCTTAGTGGTGGTGCCAGTAATATGAAGCGATTTATCTTGACAAGATCACCATGAGCGATCAATTCCTTTTTTTGTTTAATGGTCCTGCATATATTTCTCAAAGGACGTGGCCATCCTGTTCTGTATTTCTGGAGTCATGGCCACTTTGCCATCCAGTGAAGGGTGGGGGCACTCAACATGGAGGCTGGTGCAGAATGCTTTCCTGTGGCGGCCTGCCACATATGCTGCCGCCTTTTCTAACAGAAACCACTCTCAAGAGCGGGGGTGGAGGATATCATCTGGTTAGAGCATGTCTGATATGTTGTCCTGATGCCCCGGTATTTGTGTGCTTGGAATTAGGCGATAGCGTCTGGAGGGGCCAGGGTCACCATTAGAGTCTGCATGGGAATGATCCGTGTCTAAAGGATCTGAAAGAAACAGGTTAGTGTTAAATTCCTTACCTTAGAATATCCCCAGGCGTCAGACGGGATCCGGAAAGTTTTGCATAGCAGTACCCCTATGCGTCGTCTGCGGCTCCGTGTCCGTCATCGGCGTCGTGGTCACTGGGATGACGTCATCGGAGTACTGAGACGACCCCCTCGCGCGCTGACGTCAGTTATACTTTTTTCCGAGCCAGCAAGCGCAGATCCGGGAAGAGCAGTACTCCTAATCACTTTTTGACTAGCTTTTTCGATCTATTTTGGATCTTCTCGAGTCGATTCTTGACTCTGGTGCCGATAGGGATGCCCGGGTTCAAACCCTGCGCTGACTGTAGCCGACTGATGTCAAGTCGTGCCCCAACTGCCGGGCCTTGACGTCGAAGGCTAGGCGGGAGCGGGTCCCGTAAGTGCCTCGAGACCGGCAGTCGGCCCCGCGCCGCTCGAGGTCCCGGTCCAGGAGGAGGTCGAGGGACCGGTCGCGGAGCCACAGTCATCACAGCTCGGCGAGTCGACACCACTCGCCGGGCTCCAAGTCCTCAGGTAAGTTGAGGCATTAGAAGTCGAAGAAGGGACTTCGCTCTTCTTCTCCCCCCCACCACCCCCCACGCCCCCACCGGACGTTCGCGGGACGCGGACGGGCATTCGGGCGACACCGCCCACGCGGCGCCGGAGGATATCGGCGCCTTCCTCCCGGCCATGAGGTCGCACTTCCCTCCGTCGGGTCCCGCCGAGGGGCCTTCGGGCCCCGCGGACCCGTCTGGGAGCCCAAGTGGGCGGCGGCTTTGGCCCCTGTGCTGTTGGATGCTTCGGCCCCGGCGTCGTCTACGACTTCGGTCCCGACGCCGCAGGGTTCCTCAGGATCCAGTCCTGGATCCGTGACAACGCCGGTCGACCTCACGACCCCTCCGTCAACATAGTCATCAAGGGTGTCGCCCCCGGCCCCGTATTCTGGCGGCGTCCTCCCCGATCCCCACCCCGGTCCGGATTCGGCCCTTCACCAACGACCCGCACCATCATTTCTTCGTAACCTTCAGGAGATGGATGTTCCTTTTGTGATGCCTCAGTGGGACCTTGTACTAACCTATCTGATGTGCGCTCCTTTCGAACCTCTTCACAATTGCCCTCTTCGTCTTCTGACTCTTAAGACTGCATTCCTAGTTGCCATCACCTCTGCCAGGAGAGTGAGCGAGCTCCAGGCTCTTTCTACTAAGCCTCCTTTCCTTCATGTCCATCCGGACAAAGTTGTTTTAAAAACTCGTCCTTCTTTCCTGCCGAAAGTGGTTACGGCCTTTCACATCGGGCAGTCCATCACTTTGCTCACCTTCTATCCGCCTCCAAGGAGGAAGAGAGGCTCCACCGTCTAGACCCAAAACATGCGCTCTCCTTCTACCTAGATTGCACACGGCCAGCTCTTTGTTGGTAACATGGGCGCGAAGAAGGGACGGGCGGTGCACAAATGTACCATCTCACGGTGGGTCGTGTTGTGCATCAAGATCTGTTACTCTTTGGCTAGGAAGGAGCCCCCTGTTGGACTGAGGGCCCATTCCACTTGGGCCACGGTGGCTACTACTGCCCTGGGTCGGGGAGTCCCCTTGCAGGACATCTGTCAGGCAGCTACGTGGGTCTCACTGCACACGTTTACTAGACAATACTGCCTGGACAGCCAAGTCTGGAGATGGCTTTTTCGGCAGTTCCATTCTCCAGGTTTGTGCACGGAGACTGCCCTCCTATTCATAGTGGAGCATCTTCGCGCTGTGCTTGATGCGGGTCAAACGGCGGCGCTTGTTTTATTAGATCTGAGCGCCACCTTTAACACCGTCTCGCACGGGATTCTTCTGCAGCGCCTGGAGGAAGCAGGCGTGGTTGGCTCCGCTCTTCAGTGGTTCCGCTCTTTCCTTGCTGACCGATCTTTCTGCGTGGCCGTTCCGCCCCATCAGTCCAAATCACATCCCCTGGCTCTTGGGGTCCTGCAAGGATCCTCGCTGAGTCCCACGTTGTTCATTCTTTACGTGAGGCCGCTGGCTGAGGTCGTCAAGCAGTGGGGTATGACCATGGTGTCATACGCTGACGAAACCCAGATTGCGGTCACGATCAGCGGGGATTTAGGGATGGAGGCCCCAAGATTCCAGGATGGACTACGGGCGGTTGCCAGTTGAATGACTTCCAACTGTCTCCAACTAAACGCAAAAAAGACGAAAATTATGGTCTTCGGCAAACAAGCGTAACTCTGGGGCGATGCATGGTGGCCCTCAGAGCTAGGTCCCACTCCTACTCCGGTCTCGGAGATAAAAAACTTAGGGGTGTGGTTAGATCCTACCCTTAGCTTTGTCTGCCACACTAAACGCACTGCGGCCTGCTGCTTTGGCATCCTGCGCAGCATGAGACCTGTACTTAAATTATTTGATGCCTCGACTAGACAGCTCGTGGTACAGGCGACGGTGATGTCTCGGCTTGATTATGCCAGCTCCCTCTTGATAGGGATAAATCAGGCTGTACTCACTCGTCTCCAACGTGTGCAAAATGCAGCCGCCAGAGCAGTCGTAGGCTTACCCAGGTTCTGCTCTGTCTCCAACACCTTGCGATCTCTCCATTGACTGCCGATTAGGAAGAGGATCCAGTTCAAAGTGCTTTGCATGTCCCACAAGATCCTTAAAGGTTCCCCTGCTCAGATTCTTCAGAACCGTTTTGTCTCCCTACGTTCCATGTCGCTCACTACGCTCATCGGACCTTGAACTAGCAGTAGTTCCACGGTTTAAGCGTAGTCGGGCTGGGGGACGCTCCTTTCGTGTACGTGCTGCTGTCCTGTGGAATGCCCTACCATTTGAAATACGTACCCTTACTGATCTGTTCTCATTTCGCAGGGCTGTCAAGACATTTCTGTTCCCTTAGTTTTTTCCCTTTCATCAGTCCACTCTTTTCAGTTGTGTTATGTTGCTCCCTTGTCAGGCGCCGGGACGCTCCTTTGCTGGAGCAGCTGTTCGCGTAATAAATGCTCGTAACATAACATAACAGGACTTTCTGGTGTGATGTTGGTCCGCAGACCCACCACCGGGGTTGGTATTGCTGGGGTATCTATTCTAAAGTAAGGAATCTAACACTAACCTGTTTCTTTCAGATGCACAAGTTACTTACCTTCGGTAACGATATATCTGTAAGAAACAGTAGTTAGTGTTAGATTCCTCCCCTGTGGACCGATATCTAGGTTTAAGGTATTTTCCTTCGAGGTCCCTATTTTTATGGCACCAGTGTCAATCTCTGGCATGGCTCTGCGTGCCTGATACGGAAAGCTATGTACAAGAACTGAAGTCAGCGCGCGAGGGTGGCGTCTAGGTACTCCGACATCATCCCGGCGACCACAACACCGACGACTGTTGCAGAGCCGAGGACGACGCCTACCGACGCGCAGGGGTACTGCTATACAAAACTTTCCGGATCCGGTCTGACACCTGGGGATATTCAAAGGTAAGGAATCTAACACTAACTACTGTTTCTTACAGATATATTGTTACTGAAGGTAAGTAACTTGTGCTTTGGTGTTGCAGTGGTATCTTAGTGTGGAAAGACACCCCCAATGCGGCCACTCTCGGGGTAGAGGCCAGTGGGCACATGGAGAGACTGGGAAAGGTATGTCCGCTTCAATATATTGAAGACATCCAAATCCATACCTTACTCATGTCTGTTTGACCGTGCTTTACTCGTATCTTATCAGGTTAGGTTGACTGGCCCCTAGAAGGGAGACAGGGGGGCTCGCTGAGCACCAATCAGCTATCTGTAACAACTTCCTTTCTTGGGGGCTATGGTTGATACAACCCCCTAATGTATCGAGGTATCCACAGCCTCTCAAAAATCAGCATCAAAAGGAATTACAAAGAGGAATTCTTCCTCTGCCTATGCCTCAGAAGTTCCTGGCACTGCAGTGGTAGCCTTGGAGGTTGTTGTGGCACTGGCACAAGCCCAATAAATGTGGGAGCCCTGTGGGCTGAATTATGGGTTCCTAGACCGGGACACTAAACACTCCTTGCTGTTTGCGAGGTATGACACCTGGTCGGTGTCTTCACGGTAAAATAAAGTAGTTTATGCTACCCTGTGAGAGGATGGACCCAGAGGTGGCCCTAAACCTCTAAACACAAAGTAGTAAAGTTCCAGACCCCACTTGCGGGTGTATTGCTCCTGGTGGTCACACTGTTCTCTCTTACCCATATCAAAGCAGAAAGTCCTGTGCATCCGTTTTGTAGCCACCATGATGGTGTCCATGTGGGCTGCCAGCCTGCACATGCGATGCCCACCAGTGGTTGGAAGACCAAGGTGTAGTAACTCCGCACCTGCATTAGGAGCTCCCTAATACAGCCCGCGGCGCCCCTGAAAAGCAAGTGGTGAAATAGACGCAGCAGGTTACAATAATAGTAAATCCATAGCGATAAACAAGAGCGGTGGAGATACTACACTCACGTCTGCTGGAGCAGCGAACAAAGAGTGTGGGGGCTTAGAAGTCAACGATAGACTTTTAGAGGACTTTGAGAAATATGATTGAATAATCTGTTTGGATTCACGTTTTTGCTAGGCTTTTTGGAAACATGGTTTCTTTAATGTTAGATGTTGACTGCTGTTTCATGAAGTGAAGAAAAAAAAGAATAATCCTTGCCTCCAGTCATGACCTTGAATCCTGAAGTAATGGCATTGATACAGTTAAGCCTAGACTGTACCGCTGCAGTGATGGGTGACTCTACTTGGAGAAATGTCAGATTGCTTCTGATAGGGTTTCGTTTTTAATTACCTGTAGCAAGCATAATCCTGTAATAAGTCTACCGAATTCACGGTGAAAGCACGTCTGAGGTCGTTACCCTTTCTCTGCATCATTATGCAGCATGCGCCGCATCAGTTCTCATTTTGCACAATTCGTAGGGATAATGGCCAGACACCACGGTATTCATTTCAAAGTGGCACAAAGATGAACATTCAGCGTGTGAATATATACTGGACATTATACTGCCAGAACAGGATTCCCTTAGACAGCCATGCACAATAATGTTCATCTTGTTAGGGCCAGCCAGATTCAGTGCTTCACCCCTGCATTGTGATAGTAACATAGCAGAAAGCAGTCCAGCATCGATGGCGGTGTGTCACATGATGGGAGCAACACTTTACGAAGACGAGCAGACATTGGTCTTGCAGATTTTTGAATGCTACACAGTTGAAAGTTATGGGTAGATCAACAGACAATGGATAAGGCTTGTTTTTAAAAATTTGCATTTCCAGATATTAAGCATTCCTCTCAAACCTTTTTCTTAAATTTTGTGTGAAGTATACACTTGTCCACTTGCTAGTCTTCCCACTCTCTGTTTATCACTTTTTTCGTATGAATCTTATAATTAAAAAAAATTCTTAGAATGGGGTCTTTGTGAATCCACAGTTTGGATATACAGAGTCTCCCAATCTTCATCATGTTTACCCCTTTTACTGTAATGTCCTGCTAGAGATTTTTTGATCCTACGGAAACGTCACTAGTGGCCACCAAATATATTGTTTTCAGGGGGTCATTCCAAGAAAATTTTACATTTAGATTTTTGTTTTTCTATGTATCATATATTTACTCAGCTCCAAGTCCCACCTTTACCGCTGAACTCCTAGGGCTGGTGCATCGTGTTAGAGGGTGGGTTCTCCCTTAAACATCACAGCTCAATCCAAAAGGATACGTGCACTCTCGGGGTAAACCAATATTTATTCAAAGCAGTTGTCTCAGACATGTTTCGGCGTGCTGCCTTTCTCAATGAGCAAACCTGCTAAAATATGTCATCCGATGATTGTTAGGCTTATGAGTTCTGTTATAGCTTCCCATTGGTGGGCTCACAGCCTATGGGAGGACTACAGTTCGTATGGCCGTGATTGCACAGCTGCGTATTTACTGCCTTGTTAATTGAGCATTGTGCAGTTTATTTGTCCTCTATTACCTCTTACAAGTGGTCAACAGTTATTTTTACAGTTAGCATATATAGTTATTTTTTTTAGTAAGTCAACATGTAGAGATTTCTGTTTTCTGTGCTTGATTAACGTAGCATTTTTGACCGAGGGTTGGTATTCTTTGGCACCTGATAGCCTCTAATCAGTCTCAGCTACCGGCTTGATCGCACTTGATAAGGGAAACACATTTTACTACCTTCACTGTCAGCACATTATTGTGCCTGCTAAATCATCCTCTGCTCCCCTGTTCACACTATCATCCTCTGCTTCCCTGTTCACACTATCATCCTCTGCTCCCCTGTTCACACTTTCATCCTCTGCTCCCCTTTTCGCACTATCATCCTCTGCTCCTCTTTTCGCACTATCATCCTCTACTCCCCTGTTCACACTATCATCCTCTGCTCCCCTTTTCACTATCATCCTCTGCTCCCATTTTCACACCATCATCCCCTACTCCCCTTTTCACACTATCATCCTCTGCTCCCCTTTTCACATTATCATCCTCTGGTCCCCTTTTCACACTATCATCCTCTGGTCCCCTTTTCACACTATCATCCCCTACTCCCCTTTTCACACTATCATCCTCTGCTCCCCTTTTCACACTATCATCCCCTACTCCCCTTTTCACACTATCATCCTCTGGTCCCCTTTTCACACTATCATCATCTGGTCCCCTTTTCACACTATCATCCCCTACTCCCCTTTTCACACTATCATCCTCTGGTCCCCTTTTCACACTATCATCCCCTACTCCCCTTTTCACCCTATCATCCTCTGATCCCCTTTTCACACTATCATCCCCTACTCCCCTTTTCACACTATCATCCTATGCTCCCCTTTTCACACTATCATCCTCTGCTCCCCTTTTCACACTATCATCCTCTGCTCCCCTTTTCACACTATCATCCTCTGCTCCCCTGTTCACACTATCATCAGAACAATTGATGGGAATGCCACAATTTTCAACTGCCATGCAATCCTTTGTGATTGCAAGAATAGTGTAGTTATAAAGTACGCAACTACAGGGTTGCCATGACATCTGTAGCAAAGCTGTTGAGACCTCTAGCTGTGGCCATCAGTAATCCTTCCATGTTTTAATAACCCTTTCCAGAGAGGAAGAATCATGTTCATAGGATATGACCTCAGATGCATTCACTGGTTGCCATCAGTACAACCTTCTCATCTGTACATGGTCTCAGAGACCCTTCATGGCATCTTAAAAGTCGGCCTGCAATGGTAGTCCGCAGTCATGGCATGTAAGCGTCCTGTTCTATATTGACATGCAGAGTCTGAAGGGCCGCCGGACAGCTGTAAATTTGGATGGCCTAGAATGAACCATTGAGGCAGTGCTTCTATGGCTACAGGGTATGTATATGGACCAGAAATCTTCCCTGGTCATTGGCTAATGATAGAATCCATGCAGGCATTAATTAGGTGATTAATGAACTGCGATTTAAAACCAGTGGATATAACATGCTCTCAGGGTCTGCCAGTAGCTTGGCTGATAGAGCTAAAGGGAGAGTCACCCCCATGTCAGTTCTCAGGGTATTATTTGCTCCCTTTCATCAGTCATTGGACCTTGGGTATGGCTGTGGGAAGTGCACTGTATTTCCTGCAATTCTCTGTTGTATGTCAGAATACATTTCTTTTCATGTGTAGTAGATACCAGAGTAAATGTTGTATGCCACTCCTGTGTCGTAGATGCGTGTTAGAGACTTATGCACCTGCATTCATGCGTAAACCTTTTAACAAATTGATAGTTTTGTTGTTGAACAAAGTGTCTATGCCGGACCTCAATCATGGACCAAGAGAACAGATCCTACAAAGAAAGTTCTGATGAAGCTGATGGGGAAGTAGGGATTACTTATACTCGTCTATATTCACAACCTACTAGGAGCTCAAGATCGGCACTAAGTTACCACTGGCCATTCCTAGACTCTCCAGGGTGTACCTTGATCATCGGAGCCGAAAGTTCTCAACTACTTGAGGGGGAAATTTAAGAACAGAATGGGTTATGAAATTGCAACAACTTCCCTCCTTTCTACTGCCCTTTAACTAGTCTTCCGAGGCCCTTTTCCAGATCTCCTTTGGTTTAAATTCAGTTGGAAGAAGATGAACTAGCATGTAGCCCTAATAGAAGTTAATTGAACCCAAACCTGCCATTTCGTCTACTTCTCTTCCCAGTCTCCGTTGTAATTTAGCCAAAGCAGGACCAAATCAAATCATACTAGTTAACATGCTAGACACGCGGAGCCTATTGGGATTTATATAAACCAAAGCCTTGGTTTCTGTGGCATTACTTTTTATTCAGTGGTACAGAAGAAAGAGTATATTCTGTAGTTATCAGTTTAGAGCATGTCATTGTTCCTGGTTTGTGTTGAGTCCATTGATAAGTAGCCGTGGGTTGCACATCAGTCCATACATTTCACTTATTAAAAAGGAGGCTGCAGCTCTTTGTGGACACTGGTCCTCTGCAGGTTTCATGTTGGCCGGGATGTGAGGAGTGGCTGCATTCTCGCTTTCAAAGCTGATAGGCTGTACCCCACTTATGAGAATGACTATCCCCCCATCAGCAAAACTGCCATGTAAGATGAGTAAGCACAATATGTATTAATTCTAAAGACAAATACTATGCGAGTTGTACGAAAGATGTGTCATATAGGTGTAAAGCAAAGTGCTTAGTCTACGCTTATTAGCCAGCTAGCACCAAGTGTCTAACAGGGCTGTAGTAATCAGAAAGGTTGCGTTTCTCAGCCCCTGAGACTCCCAACAAATGCTTTTATTGTCTGGCACTCAGAAACAAGTACATGTGTAACCAGTACGTGTCTGAAGGACCCCTTGTCATTTACCCTGTATATGATTGTGCTTCTCGGCATTGTTTGTTGAGATCACAACCTAGGCTTCCTTTTGATTGCACATAATGTGAATTGCTCTGGAAATAAAATGATTTTCCAATTCAGTGTAAAACACATTGACCTTTGAAGAGTGACCTGAAATGCTTAAAAAACATGACATGTCTAAAAGCAAGACCTGCCTTAATCGTTGCAAGGTTGCTTTGCCATGATCAAGGTGTTGTCACACGGTATAAGATATTGTTCTCAAATGATTTGATTAGAAATATTGATCTGTATGTCTTTTAGCTAGGTTCGAGCAAATGAGTGTCATTCTGATAGTATAGTATTTTTAAGGACTGCGATAGGTTCAGGTTCCAATACTGTTTTAACACTGTTAGAATCTATCTCAGAACATAGTAAATTTTAAATATGGTTGCATATACATATATACATGGCAGGAGTTTATTATATTTAGAATTCGACGTTTCAGACTCTTGAATTTCCCCACTTTAACTGCTAATCCTGAAACACATTGTAAAACCTTGGTCCCAACCTCTGTAGATGTATTGTGATCACACCGTATCTGTAAACACATATAATTTAGAATTGTGCCAGTGAAATTTTATTAGTTAATTGCTCTTGGCATGCTTTATAAAGATCCCGATGCATAAAGTAAGCACAGATCAGCCATGACTAGTTCGTCTCAGCAGAGTGAGCCTATGAGAACTGGAAGGTTAGAAATAGCCTGTGAGGTTTCTGGTGAAGTTACTCTTCTATCCCACTCATACCAAGAATGTTATACCACCCCCTCATCTCCGGCTTCACTGTGTGCCATTCTCTTGTGAGTTTATAATGCTGATGTTCTAGGAATTCTCCTTCTTTTAATCTGATATTGCAAAAGCAGTGTCTTCAGGTCGGAGAAGCATCTGATATGAATCTTTTTAGGTCGAAGCCGCCATCTTGGGGTGTTAGACGGACCGGGAGGGTCGGCCGAGGACAAGGGGAGAGGTCTCCGGGGAGAGCCGTCTCCAGCGATCGTACAGACGAGTAACTTCCCCCCCACAGATGTACACCACACAAAGATAAGGTTTAACGTTCTTTATAAGCAATCTTTAAGTACGGTGGAATGGTACAAGGAGGTCTGGACTCAGGGGTCCCCTCGGTTCTAGTCTCTTGGATGGGAAAAGGGGGTAGCGGGACAGTCTTGTTACCAATCTGGTAGATGCGATGATAAGATGGATAGCTCACAATCCTCGAGCTCGGCGTTCTAGATGGTCGGGCCGCGGCGGAGCCAGCAGGTCCCGAGATGATCGATGGTAGCGACGGTCCGCGGCGGAGCCAGCAGGTCCCGGTGAAGGTGGTAGTTACAACGGTCCGCGGCCACGCCAGCAGGTCCCGACGAGGATGAAGGTTTCAGAAGGTTGCGGCAGCGCCAGCAGGCAAGACAATAGTTCGCAAGGCAGGGCTACGGCAGTGCCAGTAGTCCGTCAAGGATGAGTTCTTCACTGCGTCTCTCGACTCCAGGATACAACTGCCTTCCTGCTCTGGAGCTGCCCCAGTTATAGGTCTGGCGCCCTTTGATGTCCGGACCCTCGCACTTGGAGGTCGGGAGGTCCGGGATGAGGGAGTCCAGACACCCAGCAGGGGGGTGGAGCCAGCGCCTGGGGGAGCTGGGGGCGATCGGCACCTGGCGGGGGAGAGCCATCGACACTTCTTTCTCCCATTGACCTGCCAAGTGGTCCGTTCACCTCCTGGGTGGATGGTGGTGCCGGGATGTCTGGGCCTGGCCAGGCCCAGGGTTAGGGTCGATCTGAGGCCACGTGGCCTCGTGGTGCAGTGTCCAAGATGGCGGCCAGGCCGGGCGAGGGGGCCGGTAGTGATTCGGCCCCATGATGCAGAGATGTCCGGGGGCAGGAGTCCCGTATGAGACGGGGAGCGGGTGGCTTCTGTGGGTAACACCTGGAGGGCCGGGCTCGGGTCCTGTCATGCGGGGAGGGAGCAAGCCCTTCACGTGGCCTGTCCAACATGGGGACATTCAGCAAGCTTCCCTGGGGATGCCTTCCACCCCTAGTTGGCTTTGTGGTTTGTCACTCACATTTTCTGGCTTTCGGTTTGCTGTCTTTATTTGTTTTAGGCTGTCCAGCGTGAGTTTGTGCTGCCGAAGGAACAAAGTCTTTTCACACTACCTCTACTCTTCGCCACTACAGTCTAGGCCACTCTACTCTTTTGCTTACCTTGTGAGCGCACTTGTTGGGTGGCCACACCTCACACCATGTCAGCAGCTTGAACTGTTTCCAGTCCTCGCCTCTAACAAACGAGAGTGCCTGGTCTGCGATTCACCAAAGGTCAAAGGTAGCCGAGGTGGAACTGTACAACCTCTAAACCTCTTGGTGACATCACAGGGCAGAACCAAAGCCTCATCCCTATCTTGAACAGCCACCTATTGGATGCTGAATGCCAGAAAAAGAGCAACGATTGGAAATACAGAAAGTAAACAGGAATTCGACCTTTCTGCGAATTGTTTTTGTTTCCTCTTTCATAAATCCCTTCGACCCTCGATATGAAGGGGAGGGTGTAGAGGTAGCAAGGGGGTAGGAGGGGCGGGGGCAGAGGGAGATGCTAATGTCACCAGATTTGTAGTCTTAATTTGCTTCCTTTGGACTGGCACGTCTAATAATCCTGACTTGCAGCATCAAATCCCAGGGCTGGAATCATGTTCTCTCAACGACATGCAGAGAGGTAGCGGTATCCTGCACTCGTCGTCATATTTATCTCAAGTGGCTGCATGTGGAAGAGTCTGTGTAAATATTTTAAATACAGGTGAGAAGTTATGCTCTCTGGTAAAGACAGTTAACTTCCTGGAGTACTAGTTGAAGCTGGACCGTATGAACTCCTGTTTCAACATTGCCAGGGCCTGATTGGCTCTCTTCACACCATTTTGTATTGTCTGGTTACATTTTCATCTATGACAGTATCCGTTTGCAGAATATTTTGAACCTGAGCTTTAAGCACATTTGACAAATGTGCTTATTGCAACCGCAAGGATACTCTAGTGTAAGTGTCCCATAACCTTAGCATCCCATTCTTGTCACTGCCCTGATCTGCCTTGGTGAGTGTGAAGTCCTAATGTAGAATACATTTGTTACATTAGAAATTGGAGACGGCTTGAAACCTGTGTTTCAGTCTTTTCGTTAGTGGAGAATTGAAGCTTGTGTAGGAAATTGGAGTCTTACACCTATGGTCAAAAGACACAGCCTTGATGTGAGCTGAGACTGAGCTCCCACGAGGTCCAAATAATCTGATACACAAAGGCGGGGGCGTCGTGAACCTGCAGCGGGGTTAGGGTGTATGAATGAAAGAATGTGTGAAAGGGGAGATGGGTAAAAGAATGCGTGAGTAAAAAGGATGGGTGAAAGGGTGCATGTGTGGATGTAATGCTGCGTGGGTGGGTTAATGCGTGAAAGGATGCATGGGTGGGTAAAATGGGTGATAGGTTGCATGAGCGGGTGAATGGGAGAAAGGATGGATGTATAAAAGGATGGGCAAGAGGGTGGATGGGTAAAAGGATGGATTGAATGGTGAAAGACTGAATGATGGATGATAGAAGGAACGGATGGCAGGATGTGAAGGTGAAATGTTTGATATATGGATAGATGTTTGGATTGAAGAGACAAAAGGAGCTAATATAGGGAGTGTCACACTCACTTGTTTTGCTTTCTTGGATCCATCTGAACTTTGGTTCATAATGGGGGGTATTTTAATTTTCTCCCTTGCACAAAAGCAAATTAGCTACTGAGATGGCAGTTTATTTCCCTTAATTAGGCCTTCACTTGAGAAAAAGCATCTGTGTAACAACTTACCAAGCAACAATACCTTGATAAATAATAGACTTAAAAGGTACCAATCAAGCTGGTTAAAGTAAGAAATACATGTATTATCCAGAAACTGACAGGATGCAGAAGTTGGGGGTACGGATCAAGAGTTATAAAGAAAGCAAAAACTGCTCCATAGGAAATCATTGGAAAAATAGTTTATCCTATTATCACTGATAACATTGTCTTTCATTTCTGATTTTCCCCCTCATTATACTGATGAAGGACTTTATCTAGACATGTTATCCAGAATGCAAGTGTTCTGGATACCTTGACAGAAACAGAACTGGCCTCACCATATAAGGAAAGGGTCTCTTATGGAACTACAGCAGCCTACTATAGACTCTATGGCTATCCTTCTGACTGAAATCTGACGACCTTGGCCCGTCTTCTTCGGAGTCTTCACTGCCCGTCAATGAAGTCCCGACAGACACTCGGATTGCTGTGTGGGTGGATCTCAAATCGGTGCTGCTAGTAAGTCGTACTATAGCTAGGTGCCACAGAACTGCTCTGGGTGATCTAGCCTTTTTGACAAACACCCTTCAACAGAAAGTCAGATAGACCAGCAAAGTGAAATTAAATGAAAAGAGCATTTATAGAGCGCGATAGCTACCCTCAGGCGTCCTAGCGCTGCAGACATCACGCTTATTACACAACAGTTCAAGGCTATTCTAGTTTGTTAAAAAGCAGGGTTTTTGGGAGTTTACGGAAGTTGAGTAATTTAGGCTCTGATCTGAGTTGGAGGGGGAGGGAGTTCCAGAGTCTGGCCGAGTTGTGGGAGAACGAGCGGCCTCCACACCTGGCTCTCTTGAACCTCGGTGTTACGGCCAGGAAAGAAGATCCGGATCTGAGCTGTCTGTTTGGGTGATAGGCTGTAATGAAAGATTGGTTAATTATAGCGCCTGTTCTACAGCAGGTTTGGTGAGCAATGCACATTGCTTTAAATTCAACCCTTTCCCTCACTGGGAGCCAGTGGAGGTCCTTCAGTCTGGGTTTGACCGGGAGTCGGCGGCGGATCTGGAGAAGGGTTCTAGCTGCACAGTTTTGGAGGATCTGTAGCTTGTTTATGGTCGTCTGGGGTGCACCTAGGTAAAGGGCGTTCCCGAATCCAGACGAGATAGGATCAGATCCTGGACCATTATCTGTCTTGCATGAAAAGGTAGCAGGGGAAGGATTTTACGTAAGAGTCTTAGCAGGCCAAAGCAGGTGGCTGAGAGTTTGGCTGCGTGGCAGTTGAAATTAAGGGATTTATCCAATCAGATGCCCATGCTTTTGATCGTATCTTTAGGCACGGGGCAGGTCCGAGACAAGGAGGCCAGAATGAGTTGTTGGTGGTATTAATGGAACTGCCAAGGAGCATGAGCTCCGTTTTGTCCCTATTCATTTTGAGACAGGAAGATGTCATCCACTCGGCGACTGCTTCCAGGCAATTTTTCAGACAATTCGGTGTGGCTTTCAGGGGATTGAGAGCCACCAGTAGTGAATCTGAAAGCCTCTCCCAATGCCCCGCTGGTGGACATTCTGACCACATTGATGCGTTTGGAAGGAGAATATTCTCCTATTTGTCTTCACGCTCTCTAAATGCAGTCTGCCTGCTAAGTAGATGCGCCCGCTCTCTCTCGGACATAGCGATCAAGGTCTTGCCTGCCCTATCAGAGAAATTTCAGAAGTACCCTACAAAAACGTGGTCTTATTCGGAAGTCAGACCTTGAAGTATTTTTGTTTTTGACCACTTGAGGTGTGCTGCCACTTGCTTGATGATCCAGACAGATAGAAGTTGTACCATTGTACACCAAGCTTTTGCAGTGGGTCGAGTATTTGGGTAGCCTGCACGAATGAATGAGAATTCCCTAGTAACATTAATTTACTACACACCTCCAAACCCAAGTAAATATAACACAAGATACAGCCAGAACACTTGATGGGTTTAATTTCTGAGGTTACTTCACACCCAAGCAGCTGTTGCTTAAAACATCTCTTGGGTAGACTTAGCTGAGGATACTAAGTGGGACTGCCATCTGGAATTGCTCAAGGTGATTTTGGGCATATGGTATAAACAAATAGACACTTTGACACTTTTATAGTGTAATCAAATGTCATGTTATATTAGGAATTCATGACATTTTATATATTGTTTTGCGATTTGTTTACATTTTATTGGAAAAATATTTTTATTTTAAGGACAAGATTAGTATACTATGACGAAGAGACGTTAATGTGATGTGAAACAGCTGTAGTAAGATAGGAAACACATGCAATATTATATATTTTCCCCTGTATTTGTAAATATGCATCTAGTCGAGTGCACGCACGTGTATTTTATTTGTTGATAGATGAATAGGTAGCCTTAATTCTGCTGATTCTGTACTTAAGTGAATTCTAGCATCTTGATATGGCCTGGGAAGCACTTAAGCACTTAAGAACGTTCTTACTATGAATGTGGGAAATGTTTTATTCCGGTGTGCTCATAGTAAGCCTTTGCCACAGCTCTGATACAAGACAAACGTGAAATACTAAAGGTCTGTGTGCTCTACAGAAAATTGAACAATGAGAGAGAGATAACCAGGTGTAGAATTTACAAGTAGAAATTGTTTATTGAAATATTTCCATATCGGTCTCAATTGGAGCCATGGACCTTTTCGTTTTATAAGGTTTTAATTGATGTGATGGTACTAATGTGGATGAGTTAATTCCATCACAAGACTTTCATCTGTTGACGAGATTTTTTTTTAAAATAATTATTTTTACTGAAACAAGCATCAGTTCATATAGACAATACAGAGGACACAGTAAATGAAAAAAATAATAACATGCGGATGATAAGGATTGTATTACGACATAAGAAGGGAACATCACTGGGTAAGGGTGGTATTCGGTTCAGGGGGTGCATAGATTTCACCCCGATAACTATTCCAAGAGCTTCCGATATGTGCCCATTTTTTGGGGCAACCCCTAGCGACATATACCGTCTTCTCCCTATGTTGACGAGATTTTTATTAGAAGTCAAATGAAGCTTCTTTTTCCATGAATTCCTAGACTTGTTTAAGATGCATTAAAGTGCTCTGATGTTGATTAAACCCACAGTGATCAAAGGTGCATATTTCACTGTGTCCATCTTCATTTGGACAATCCAAAAGATTAGGAGGAAAGGTGTTTGATCAGCGGCACTTTGATATTCGTTGCTAGTGTCTGAGTGAAAGGAACTCTGCTTGGATCCAAGGGCCTGGTGCATTAAAGGGTTTTACTCATTCTGTGTCTAGGGTAAAATGTGTTAGTGCGCATGGCCATAGTCTTTGATTTCAAAGATTCAAATCGTGACAGTGTGTCCGAGTAGGTAATACCTTTGTTTTTCGAATCAGTAAAAAAGTGGGATGTGCATTTTTGTGATTCCTATTTTTTTGTATAACTGGAATATTTTGATGGTCTGTGCTAATGTGCTCACCTTGTAATACACAAGACATCTGCATTTACAACTATAAAGATGATCTTCTTAGAGAGGTACAGTTAACTGGTACATGCAGCTGCTAGTGCTTGAATGTATGAATTACTTATTTGGTATGACTCTACAAACGCAGTCTGCTCAAATTACTCTCGGTTGGATGGAGTAAAATGAATGGCTTCAGTAATTTAGTAGCCTTTACATGTATAAATCAATTTGCCTATTGCATGTTACCCTTGTCATTACTTTTGTCATCCTTTCATATGATCAATT
Source organism: Lissotriton vulgaris (assembly GCF_964263255.1). NCBI lineage: Eukaryota > Metazoa > Chordata > Amphibia > Caudata > Salamandridae > Lissotriton > Lissotriton vulgaris. Next base: position 206,785,194 of record NC_141688.1, on the reverse strand, counting down.
TGTGGGGCACCTAATAGACGACTGTGTTGCTTCCAGCAGTACTTTTGTCTTTGTTAAATTAAGACGTTTTTTTCGGGTACCTGATGGAGGGGTTGTTGCTATCATCTAAGCTTCAGCTTTGACAAAATGGTTGTTTTGCAATTTGTATATTTGGTATTAATGTAACAAAGAAAATTATTTCAAAGTTTAGTCGAGCCATTGTATTATGAACCAATGAGGTTTGGAAAAAAGGTGGATTTTGCCTGACTATTGTTTTCTGTCTCTTTCTAGACGATGTCAAAGTTTCAGTGAATGATTTTATCATCAAAGTGACGGCCGTGACCCTTAAAGTAAGTGAATTTCCAACTGCTAACGAATGAATGGACTGGTTTAAGGTTTCGCTTCTGAAGGCATGTGGGTGCGCTAACTTGTTCATGGTTGTTGTTACACTGGCCCAGTGGCAGCTTCTCCGCTTAGGCTTGTTTGAGCAGTGCAAAAGAAAAAGAAAGCAGTTATTCTCATAATATTTTTCTTTAGACTTCTACCAAGTCTGGCGGGGCAGGACTCTGCTACCGTCATCAGAGGGAGCAGTAGTGGTTTGCCCATTCCTAAGTGCGCAATGACGCTTTGACTGGCTCTCTAGGGCTGGACAAACTGTCAGGTGCACTTGGCATGTTCGCCATTGGGCACAGCCCCGTGGAGAACATGCCAACCCTACTCAGCTAATGCATGAGCATCCAAACATGATACATGAGTTTCCAAACAGTACACACAAGCGTCCAAAAAGGACACTCAGATCAATCCCGATGCTCCTCCTGTAGCATCGGGATTGGCTGGCAGAGTCGGAAGCCTGGGTGTTTCCGGGGCTGCAGAAGATTGATGACGAGGAAAGGCGTACTGCGGCGTTGGAAAAGGTAAATTCTTTTTCTTTAACCCCCACCCCCTCCCTACCATTCCTGTTCATAGGCCGCCGCAACTGCACTGGCCGCAGTCGTGTTCATTCGCTGCAGTGATTTTGATACAGAAAAATGTGTTTGGATCGCATGTGAAGTCCCAGTACTTTTGCTGCTTGGACATCTGTGATTCCAGTAAATCCCCCACCCGGCCGGCCGATGTTCGTTTTTAGGTCTCGCCTAGCGTTGCAGCGCGCATGCGCTCCTCGCTCTGCGAGGGATTTTGTAATCGAGGAGATTTTAGCAAGGGGCTTGAAGCCCCGCCCATTACTTTAATTGGCTGGCGTCCTCATTTATGGAAATCGGTGGCCTGCGATTGGAAATAAGGCTTGTTTGTTACCGCCCTGTCTCCTTTTCTGAATGCCCATTTGGACTCGATGATTTGCTTTATGGCTGTCATGAAGGTATTTGTTATCTGTATGAGTCGTTGACTCCGTGATTATGTTTCTGAAGTTGCTTACACGCACAACACCCATGGCGCGCTTTCACTTTCCTAGCAGACTGTCCCTTTTTCCCATCATGCTTTCACCTAAAGTAAAAGCGCAATGCAAGGTGCTGCTTGTTATTACTCTGTTAAAGTTTACCATATAATTTAGGATGGTTTACCTGGCTTGAATTACCAGGATAGGTAATAAAATTAAAATGTATTTCATACAGGGGCTTTAAACATGACTTGCCTCGAGCTCTGAAAAATCTTTCAGACGACACTGGTATTTCCTCCTCCGTTTCCTTCGGTCTTTCTCTTATCGCTCTCTTCTTCTTTCTCACACCTCCCAACCGCCTATCGTCTTTCCCTCCTCGTGCTGTACGACGTTGCAGGCCAGATAAACATGGCGGCCGGCTGCGCTTACCCTTTCATGTCGCTGTAGCCGGCCCTGGATGACTCTTGCCGAGCCCGGCGTGTGTAGGTGTATCCAGGAAGCAGCAGCAGAAAAGGACTTTCACTTTCCCACAAAGTGCTTGTTTAATGTGGTGGTTTCCTCGAAATGCTCCTATTGTATCACAGTCTAAGAATATTTTCTGTGCCGCTGCCAGTCTGAAATAGATGCTGCAACAGGACAATGCAGTGAAGCCGGCCGCCCCCTGTTTCCCGCCGGGGAGGTTCTTACTAAAACACGGTGTGAGGTGTGCATAACTAGAAAGAGAATCCAGGGAAAGAGGCGTTGACCAAGCTAGCAGGTTTGGATTTTTCAAAGTGCATGCAACTTCAGTACTTGCAAAGACAAAGCACGCATGCTACCTCAACCTATGTGTAGTTGTGCACAGAGTCACGAGAGCTACAAGAACTCATTCAGACAGAGAATAAAAACCTTCTCTTGTGCCGAGTCTGGAAATTGGCAGAATAAATGAACCAGCAGTATTTTGCAATGCTATATGTCTCGCAAGAACACAATTTTGAGCTATTGCCATTGTAAATGGCAATGCCTTTTATTTATGTTTTGGTTTTTAAAAACCTAAATAAAAAGCACTGTCATTTACAATATCAATAGCTCAAATTTGCGTAAATGCAAAACCTATTGCATTGCAAATATTTGTTGATCGTTCTTATGCTGTGGATATCCACCAAGGTTTATGGTTCAGTCTTGTTAATTTAGTTTTTGGGATCAACTAAGACCTCGTTGCTGATCTTTAAATATGCACTTTTAACCGAGAGGATATTATAATAATTGTCTGACGCTTTTGTCAGCTGCTGCTGCACTCAGATCGCACCTTCTACATCTGGCACCTTTTAACCAGCCAGCATGTTTTATTAGTAACAGTGCAGAATGCAGTGAACTCAAATGCATGTTACTGCCCTCGGCGGTGTGAACTGCCTGCCTGCCTTTAGTTGGCCCATAACCACCTTCTCGTCTGTGTTGTTTAGCACATCTCGTGCTGCCCGTGGGCACCTTCACTGCGTGATCATCATACCTATGGTGTCGCAGACCTTGCAGTACACGACAAAATGAATAGAGTTCATCTTATCTGAAGAATCCAAGATACGTCTGGTTTGTAATCCCAATGCCCATATAACACATGACCTCAACTGGCTGACTATACACACACTGGAAAGATGTCCTTTACTGGAGTCTTGAAGAAAAGGTAGGCCAGAGAGAAAAGTCAAAAGGAGGTAAGAATAGGGATATAGCAGCTCTCTAGACTCAAATGTTAATGCATCTTATGTGAGTGTATCTGTGGCCAGGCTTGAAGTTGAATTACAGCATCACAGGAGCTCATAGACCCAGGTAGAATGGAAGGATAAAATACGAAGAATATAGTCCATGGCTGAGAAAAAGAGACGAGAAAGGTGATTTACGAGTGGACAGAGTCAGCACACTGCCCAACACTGCAAGCCTTGGGGTGATTTGGTCAAACACTTAACCATGAGCCTGTATAGTCCAGATTCTTCTATTCTTCTCCTGGCAGCATCAACACAGTGTACACGTTTTGAAGAAAAATGTTGTGGTCCTAGTTCGTGCATGGTTTAAGATTACTCAATAACCCTAGTACATGCTTACCATTGTGAAATCTTTTTCATGGTACTGAAATAATTGATATTCATCTGCCTCGCATTAACCTCTAACAACTTCCATTCATTTTCTGAACCAGCCAAACAATGGAATCAGCACTTTCGCATCTGTCCATCATATTCAGCACCAAATTGTCTATGTACACAGGTAGTGATTGGCATAGTATCGAACTACGCACCTACCCAGAGTCTCTGTACTAACTTTAGGCTTCCTTCAGTGCCAAGGTCATGCTCTGTTTCAGTGCCAAGATCATGCTCTGTTCCATCCAGGTTCTGATCAAAATGGTATTTTGGCAGATAAATAATAAATCCCAGATTTCTATCATGTAAAGGGGAGTATCCTTCCAGAAGGCTTGTTTGTAGAGAATGGTTTCACATACCCCAGGCACATCAGGATCTTAGCATGAACAATTGGAGAATGTTGTTGAAGCCTTGGTGGAGGCTTCGAAGGGGCCCTGAGTGGTGGTAATACATGTGAATACTCCATTGAAGAAGCTGAAAGTTCTACCTTGTGTCTACTATGTCTGAATGTGACTGCATGTGATAGGAGGATCGCCTCGGGCGAAGTGTCTGATGGGACGTGGCGGTGCTCGTATGTATGTCATGCCCTTTGTGGATGTCTCAGTACATCATAGCGTGACCTGTTGTGTGGAAAACGTGTAATATTGACCTTTGCCTACAGACCAATGCAGGTTGCACATATTATGTCCATGCTTTGCAAGGTGGAACGTTGTCCAATACGTCACTGCCGACGTAATACTCGTCCACTAGGTGATGTAATTCTTCTTCCACCTAGAGAACTGCAAAACAACCTTACGTTTCCCATACACAAAATAAACGTTTTGAAAACAGTTAAGCCTTGAAATTTTAATTTTTAATGATCAACTGAATCGTTAAATAAGGAGCTGTAATGTTATCTCTTACTCTAAGACTTTACGTTTTCACATTTTTAAATAACCTAGTTCATTTATATTCTAAATACAATATCTTATTGTTGAAGCATATTGCTTTTCTGCTTAAATTCTCTGGCTTTCAGTTCAATCAGATTTGTCTTCCACATTCTTTCCTTCTTCAGCGTGAGGCTTAGGGAACCCTTTATCATTTGGACCCTTGATTTCTACTTAGAGTGGCTTAAAGACTTTGACCCAATAGATAGGTTTTTTGTGACCTTTAGAGGTACTAAACTTGGTAAACAGGCTTAGAAATCGATAGACCGGTCAATATTTCCTGTTTTTCTTATATTTCCTGTGATGACCATCCTCCCCTGAAGGAGTTAATTGCACATGTACTTAAATCCAAGTTGGTGTTGGCGGCGCTTCTGCAATACACCCTCTGAGCGTAAACTAGTTGCTAGCACTACACATTCAACATTTGCTTACTGTTAAACACGTGGCCAAGCCCTCCACAAGCTCTACTTGTCTAGGCTGAGAAACCACCTCCCAAATTTTAGATTAGGGACAGCCGGTCCCCAGCTGTCCCACTAGATAAGACAGCTGGGGACCGGATGTACCTGTAAAACATTACTGCCTGTAGTATGGCTTACATTGGTTGTTCTTTAACCCCTCCCTCCCATTTTGCATATGACCCACTCGCCATGCCCTCTCTCTTTGGATCTTAGGTGGATTAAGACAAGGACCCGTGCAAGGAAGGTGCCTTGATGGATATGCATTGAGGGATATGCATCGCGGGCTCTTAAGAAATCTAAGGCCATAGACTTGCTGTGAAAGGGTCTGCGGTTGCTTCACTATTGAGAGAGTAAAGGACTTCAAAAGTCACTGTGGGTGTAACTGTTATCTCTTGCTCCATTCTACTTTAAGCAGAGTAGTTATGCCTCCCTCGTGTCCTTGATCATTTTTAGAATTTTTGAAGTTCTAAGTAGCTCTCTTTACCAGGGATATTTCTTAACTTTCACATTTTTAATTCTCTTGTAGTTTCTGCGCTTATTATTGTTTTTTGCTGTGAATAGTCGAGGTTGATCTGTCCTCTGGAGCCTTTTAGTGCAGAGTAAGTTTAGTATGCCTGCCCCAGAGATCCTTATTTCTACTGACATTGTCTCACTCCATGGTAAGAGCATCAATCTCTTTTTTCCACCTTTGTTAATTTATAAAACCTTAATCTGTAGGCTTCCTCAGTTCACTGGTCCTGTTGTCCGGTTCGCTGGGTCCGTCTGCCCTCCATAAACTGGAACTGTTCTTTCCTTACTGCCTAGTGCCAAGCTGCAAAACCAGGGGCCAGAACCCAGGTGCCAAAGTCTATTTTTAGAATCAAAACAAAGCAAGCCCTTTCGAAAAGTCTGACCTGGTGCTTTGAGCTGGACTGAAATCTGCCTTGTTCATGGTTCAGTTGTGTATAGAATTGGTTTTCTGACGGCTCGCTCGCCCATAAGGGCACTGCCTGCTGCGCCAACTCCTTGTGTATTGAAAACTTAAGCCAAGCTAGCAGATGTATCCCATGCACAACGGATGCATAGTTACAACAGTGATAATTTGTATAAAGCACATCAAAGATGATAATGATTCTTAGTGCATAAACTGAAATGGCATTATAATCCTTGGAAACCTTAGAAAGATGACAGACCAAGACAACCCTGCTTGGGTTGATTCCAAACTGCAGGTTACATGCAAGTCTTAGGTGGGTTGGTACCCACTCATTTGTTAGACTGAGCTACATTCTGTATGCGAAGTGCTGTGAAGGCAGAGTCATCGAACACTGAGCATCCACTGAGCAGGTACCATACTGACACCCATTCGAGGATGATTCTTTTTAAAAGCTAATGTGAGGACACGATAGGCCTTGCACCTTATATATTGCGTTTCCTATACAAAAGTGGACTCTTTCTTGCCTGGTCCCCGTAACCTGTGTAATACCCTTCTTATTTACAAGCATCACATATCAGAACTCCATATTTCAGCTTTCTTTAACTATCCTACCTATGATCAAAATTGGCCAAAAGGTAAATTGTAGTAATTGTGCACTTGTTAACTTCCCTTAACAATATGTAATTGTTTAGTAGGCTAGGGGGAAATAGAGCCGAGCATCAGAGCTCTGTCCTTTTGGGGAATATAAAAGTATGGGCAGAGTGTTTGAATTAATCTCAGTCGTTAGTAATTACTCGGGGCATCCCCTCCATCATTATTTTTGCTCATCATACCATCCCGTACTGTACCCAGGCATATACAGATCAGCCGTAGTCCTGTTCCAGTCCAGCCTGAGATTCCAAGCCAGGTCCGCTCTGTACCAGAGCAAAAAAAAACTCTGACTAGTTAAGGCCTATTGCGACTCCTTCAGTAGGGTGCAGCTTGGTTCCACTGGCACTGTGAGCATGGGACCCACATCCGGGCACATCCATCACACTTAAGGTGCCTCACTGATGAGTACAAAAATGATGAGTGGATTGTGAATTAATCTCAGTCATTGGCAATTATTTGTGGCACATCCCAGTCCGTCATTCTTTTTGTCCACCAAGTCACTTCTGGCATGACACAGCCATATACAAATCACCTTTGGTCCAGCTCGAACTGCCAGACCAGGACCACTCTGAACCGGAACACAAAAAACCCAGAATAGTTTTGCCCTATTTGGGGTCTTCCTCTGGGATTCAGAACTCACTACTGACAAACGGCACAAAGAATATGCAGTTGGCCCATTAACTATTACAACATGATTTTCTCAGTGCAACACTAGGATTTGTAAGTAATTTACACAATATTGGAAAATTCCTTTGAGATCTTTTACAGAAATATATTTACAAACTCCCCAAAAATTATATTACCACAATCTCCCTTTCTGTGACACTGCAACATGCCAGAGGGGTGCTTAGAGCGCCAAACCTCTGTGCCCCAGGGTGGCCAGATGCGTGAGGGCGCCCTGACTTAAGTGACAGGCTGGGGTGGGGTCTGTATGTGCCAAGGCCATGCCTACAAGTGTCTGAACCGGCACAGCTGCTAGCCTTCACTTCCGTGTGCCCATGTCCTTATGGTGAACTCACCGGCAAAGCTTGCAGTTGATCTTTCCAATTAGCCCGTCGTGATGGTATTAGTTAGCATTTCGGAGTTTTTCCAATTACGACTAAGAGACACATCGAAGGCTGTGAGGAGTGCGACAAGGCAGTTTGTTTATTAATTGTTGTTTCCTACAGCGTGAACTCAGATGGCACAGAAGGGGCTGCATTGACAGACGGTACCTACACTGTTGTGGAATAAAAAAAGAGATTGACACGGAAGCTGTAATATCAAAGCAAATAGATTTATTACCCTCTCATAAGGGAGACTACGTCAATTCGGTCCACTCAGGCCACTGTAGGAGGTAGTCTAAGGAGTACAGAAACCATGGGCCTTTTATGGCCAGTTTATAGCTAATTAAGCATGAAGACTCAAAAAGAGGTGGTACAAGTATACACAAGTATGGCTATTTCATATGTATGGACAACTGGAAACTACTTAGACAACAGAGGGGGAGGAGTAACAAAAACCCTTACATCAGTTGGAATAGCCTGACAGTAATACATTAAGATAGATACAATCTGGCAGCTACAGGACTTTCTGATCATACATTGCTCTGGCTCCGTGCTGAAGGAGTTAATTATAGTTGATGATTCAAGCAAAATAAAAGGGCAGGCAACAGTGTAGACGGGAGAAGCACATGGCTAACTAAAATGGCTGCCATAACCAAAATGGCTTATGCTTATGCAAACAGCGATTTCTGCTAGTTTCCACACTGTGCTGTAGGAGGGAACGCTGCGGCAGCTGCCAGGAACCCTCTCCCATGAAAGTCCAGTAGCTGTGTTCACCATCTAGCCTCGGTCATGGATCTGCTGTAAATTATGAAAGGAAGCCACCAAGAGCCACCCGAGCCGTGGCGCACAGCGCCCGCGCCCAGCATTGCTTCTTCTGGGGGCTGGGTAATGACAAACCTGGCATAAAGTTTTACTTCAAGCAGAACAGCTTGCCCTCTGCGCACTGTTGCAATTCCAAAAAGTGGAATAAATGAAATTATTCTATTTTGTTTGAATGCTAGACACTTTAAATCCAAAAACACTATACAAGTTGTGCGTGTTTGATTTTACTCTTTACTGACATGTCTCTCAAATCAACTCATGGCATTATTTATATGTACAAATTCTCATTGAAACACAAAAATTATAAATTACAAACAACACATTTGCAAATACGTCAACAATGGGATACTTTTCATATGTTCCCTGCCCAATGCATTTCGGGCCTCGCAGCCCTTCGTCAGGGGCAATGCCTAAAAAAACAAAACAAACAAAAATTGCCTTTACTTTAGTGCAATCGGTTCTTTAAATATGCAAAGTACACCGCAAGTCACTGTATGCATTGAAAAGAGGTGTGTTTATTTAGGCACGGTTATCATTGTACGGGTTATATTGAAACCCTTTATATCATGTAGCACGCCCTTCGTTGTGGGTAGAGTCACGGAGGTTAATGGCACGTTTCCCCATGTTCCTTCTATTTGTTTAGAGCAGATCTTCCGGGTCCAGTGGGAGAACACAAGTCTTGTGGGATCAGTGGTCGTTTGTCACGTTGAAGTTGGGATTACTATTTTTGCGTTTTCGAGTAAGTGAAGAGGAACTTTCCATGTAGTTGCGAGTTACTTTTCAACTAAAGCTGTAACATGTTGCTAAAATGCGCCGTTTTTACATTTTAGAATTGGAGGGAAGCGTCCACAATCAAAACACCTACATTTCTCGGTCTTCTTTCCAACTCATACCTTTAGTCTTCATGTGAGTATGATCAGAAAATACTGTTGACAGGTTTATAGGATCAGTAATTAACCTGCACATGAGCAGATTTAATGAAATGCATACAGTGACTTGCGGTGTACTTTGCATATTTAAAGAACCGATTGCACTAAAGTAAAGGCAATTTTTGTTTGTTTTGTTTTTTTAGGCATTGCCCCTGACGAAGGGCTGCGAGGCCCGAAATGCATTGGGCAGGGAACATATGAAAAGTATCCCATTGTTGACGTATTTGCAAATGTGTTGTTTGTAATTTATAATTTTTGTGTTTCAATGAGAATTTGTACATATAAATAATGCCATGAGTTGATTTGAGAGACATGTCAGTAAAGAGTAAAATCAAACACGCACAACTTGTATAGTGTTTTTGGATTTAAAGTGTCTAGCATTCAAACAAAATAGAATAATTTCATTTATTCCACTTTTTGGAATTGCAACAGTGCGCAGAGGGCAAGCTGTTCTGCTTGATGTCTTTGTTCTTTGTAATTACTTGATGGAGTTTGGACTATCCATCTCCTTCTGCCAGCACGCATAGATAATTTTGTTGAAAAGTCATTGTGGGTAAAGTGAGCGAATTAAGGAGTGCCTTTCCCATCACTAATCTCTATAAAGTTTTACTTAACACGAGACAGCACAGACTGCTACATCTGATCCGGACTACACTCAGCAACAGCAGCAGTTTGAAAGTTAAACAAGCTATCACCACGCCTTTGCGGGAATGGAAAAGAAAATTAGGAAAGTGAAAGCGCACCAGCCTGCAGTGGGAAAAACTAATTACGACAGACCTCAAGCAAACGATCCAGTCTGGGTGGGCGGGGCTTAAAGGCGACAGGCTGTCACCAAAAGGCCTCACTCCAAATCAAAAGCGAGCATTTAGAATAAAGTGTTACGTGTGCCAATGAAAAGCATGAGCGGAGCTTCGACTCCACTTCCGAAAGCAACCCGACAACAATAGATCTCGCAGAGCGACAGCGCATACGCTGCGACCCTAGGCAAGACCTAAAAATCTCTTTGAGGATACTCCAGGGTGTGTCCTTGCACTGTCTCCGATGTTAGTTTTTGATGTGGGTGACTGATCGTGGCTCGTCAAGCAACACTGTAAATGGGGGGTCAGGATGCACACCTCGTAATCCAATTTGTCAAAGTTATTTCATTTCATCTGATGCTTGCGTGCTGATTGGATGTAGTGCCATGCCCTACCGGCACTAGAGTTAACTACTTCACTGTAATGGGGGCTACATCTAGCCCCGAACAAACGCACAGCTGAATGTGCACAATTGCATACATTTTTACCAATTTTAAAAAAAAACATATATGTCCATTTTACTCCATAATTTTCCATATTTCTGATCATTATTCTTCTGTTTTAATTCAAGTCCACACGCTGAAGTTGTCTATGCTGTTTCCGAATTTTTACTGTTCAACTATGTCTATCCAGACTTTAAGAATGAACAGGACTAGAGCATAAATTCATTTCAGGCAGTGTTTATTTTAAAAGTACCCAATGCATTTCGGGCTAAACGCCCTTCTTCGGGGGTCTCTGTAAACAAATAAAAATAATCACAGTCACCAATTCAGTTGTCCACTCGATTATAGCATTACCAACTACCAAAGCCATTTTGATTCAAGCCATTATTCTGTTGCAAAGAACATTAATACATTTAAAAGGCTTTTCGCCACAGTTCTGTGCTTAGCAAGTGTCCCTGAGTATACGGCGCGTTCATTAATTTGTTCCTGTCTGTTTAAATCTTTGTCGCATTGCCATTCTCCAAGCTGTTGAAACCTCCCCATCATTCAATTCCTTACGTTCGATTTTACACGCGATGCAAATCGAACGTAAGGAATTGAATGATGGGGAGGTTTCAACAGCTTGGAGAATGGGAATGCGACAAAGATTTAAACAGACAGGAACAAATTAATGAACGCGCCGTATACTCGGGGACACTTGCTAAGCACAGAGCTGTGGCGAAAAGCCTTTTAAATGTATTAATGTTCTTTGCAACAGAATAATGGCTTGAATCAAAATGGCTTTGGTAGTTGGTAATGCTATAATCGAGTGGACAACTGAATTGGTGACTATGATTATTTTTATTTGTTTACAGAGACCCCCGAAGAAGGGCGTTTAGCCCGAAATGCATTGGGTACTTTTAAAATAAACACTGCCTGAAATGAATTTATGCTCTAGTCCTGTTTATTCTTAAAGTCTGGATAGACATAGTTGAACAGTAAAAATTCGGAAACAGCATAGACAACTTCAGCGTGTGGACTCGAATTAAAACAGAAGAATAATGATCAGAAATATGGAAAATTATGGAGTAAAATGGACATATATGGTTTTTTTTAAAATTGGTAAAAATTTATGCAATTGTGCACATTCAGCTGTGCGTTTGTTCGGGGCTAGATGTAGCCCCCATTACAGTGAAGTCGTCAAGCAACACCACAGCGTTCCTATGCCTCTTACCCTCAGTGTCCACTTAAAAGCTCTGGCCAAGCTATTTAGTTGTAGCATGCAATACCTACATTGATAATAAAATTGAATATAAATCATTATTCTGTATACAGTTTATTGATAGCAGCCCCTGTGCAGTGCTACTCACAGGATTTGTGCTAATGGTAATTTGGTGATACCAAATGTACATACAGCCTTCTCTTCAGATACTCCTGTCCAACCCAGTTCAAAGGCATCCTTTGTGATGAAGGTATGGTAACAGTACTCCTTAACTCTACAAGGCAGAGCATTTTCTTGAACCCTTTGAGACTGCAAAGCGTAGAATAGTATTGGGCCACTGGGCTGCAAATCACGATTCGTGCACTCAGGGTGCAACACGTGACCAATCTTGTCATTCCGTTCTAACTAGATTCCCTTTCCGTATTACACGTCTTTCTGCCCTGTGTGTGAATGTCTATACAACTTACAGGCATGTCTTGTTCTAGGTCACTGTGTCCCAGCTGTCGCGTAGAAGGTTATGCTACGAGTGTGCTGTCCTGTGTGGTGTGGAATGATTGGGACTAACAGGTCAGTAAGGAAATGGCCTGCTCCTTCTAGTGTACCTGTACACTTAGGTGTAGCAGAGTAATGATTCCTACGTTTTGCACCAGAATGCGCGATGATTCTTGAAAGACTCCTCTTTGATACGCAGCACTGGGAGAGTTGGCTATATTAGTGCTATGTGTAAAATGCTTCTCTGTTCCCTCATCTCTCCCCCACTTAATTGCCTTGTATTGTTAATGTTTCCATACTTTGTCCCAAGCTGTGCGTACGCTGTATGACTCTGTTTCAATAAAAAATTATTGTGTTAGAAGAAGGCAGTTGTAAGCTCATGCAGAACAATGGAGAGCAGGTATCATTGTGCTGAGCATGTGTTAGATTGAAATTAGCGAACACCCAGAAAATGTGTACACATGCATAGGAACATGTAGCCTAGCTAGCGGCCAGGTCTTCTAAGATCAGTGAAGAGCACAGTGTTACACTTGCATGCATAATCCTCAACGCCTGCTTGGGCACCAAGCACACCATGGATATATGAGACCTAATGCATCAACACCCTCTGGATCTACTCTTCCTCACAGGAACATAGCTAAACCAAGCCTCTGCACCGGACATTTCTGCAGCCATCCCTGCTGGGTACATAATCACACAAGCCCAGAGGTGGCAAGTTGCCATACTATTCAAATCAAATCAAGCTTTATTCGGTCTTTAAGTTTAAAACCATAAAAGCAACAGAAAAAAATACATACATGTATAAAGACACAATAATTCATTGCAAGATTAAGAAAGAAAAAACCGACTATTTACAGCAAACTAAAATCAATCTTGTGCAGAATAAAAGCGCATGGTACACAGGGACCCCCTTTCACCAGATATTATAGTTCAATACTCTGAGGCCAGGATAAAAGTCAAACAAGTCCCAGATACAAATAGGACCATCTCCAATTTTGGGCTGAGAAGATCTTAGATAGGGGACAATGTTCCTGTGTTTGAATTTAATTAATATCAGATCTCCCGGAATGTCTTTGGGCAACGTACCTAGCCATCCCACCCTCCTGACGCTCAGAATTCCGCCATCTAGATCAGGTGGCAGCGGTCTATTGTTATTGAGCCAGAAGATGGCTTTGTTCAGCAGGTCCTGGCTTGTTTCGAGTTTGCCCTGACTAAGCTCTGGGGCCCCGGAGAGAACAGTCACGTAGGGGGCGGCTTCAGGGGGTAAGTTAATTCGATGCCTTCTTTCTTGAGGAATCCTAGGTGCTATTAAAGAGACACGAGTGGGTTTAGAAGTAACATTACAGCTTTTTGGAATGGGTTTGCTAACAGATGAATCAATTGGTCGTACTTTTCTGTGTTCGGTGGACTTAGGTTTCTCATGATTGGTAGAGAGCGTATCACATAAGGGAGTAGCAGTATTTACATTTGATGGATTAATCCTTTTTACTATTTTTTCAACACTGGACAATCTGTCTCCCAGATCCTTAATTTTTGTGACCAGGGGTGATAGGGCCGCGTTCAACAATCGTTCAATATGGGCCAGTAGGGTCGATTGGAAGGGGGAAACAGAGTCATTTGATGTAGCCCCCGCCTTATACGGCATTGATACAGTTGGATTGGCGGGGGATAATGAGGGGCTACAGCACATTTGATCAACATTTGCTGGAGTCTCCTCGATGTTCCTTTCGGTGGTTAAGCCCCGGGGCAGCGTGTTAGCTTGAGAAAGAATTGTTTCAGGAGATAAAGGTACATCCTGGGGAGTGCAGTTTATGAGGTCAGTATTTCTGCCAAATGTGGGCGGAGTTGATATGTTAGGGGCATAGTTTGTGCCACACAAGTCATTCAGCTACTCCCAGATAGACATATTAATTGGACTACAAAAATCCCAAAAACGACACTAGGCGGTTCAAGGACAATAAAAAGCAAAGGGTTAGTTGTCTCTGTACCTCCTTCTTTGATGGAGCCTAGTGGGGTGGCCCGTCCCGTCCTCCTCAGGTCCTCTGAGGAGGACCTGAGGGCCACATACTATTCAAAAATACCTTCAGCTGCACCACCTACACGGACAGCCCTATCGGGCACCTCTAATTCAAGATATACATCACAGACAAATTTTCCCTGGGAAAAATCCTCTTATACAGACCATCAGGGACCAACACCTGTTCCGCCAACAACATGGCAGACTTTGTCGCACCCCTCATCATCAATGCCAGCACTGTCATTCTCCTCAGGGTGAAGTTTCACCCAAAAGACCTCACTGTCTCAAACTCTACGGCACTTCTAAAAAACCTCAGAAACCTTGGCCTCACACAACACATTACCAAACCTCCCACACCAGCCCAAACACACCAGCAACTTGCTGAGAGCCATTGAGTACCTTAATGGGTAGATGACCGCATGTGCGACACACTGGTTCCTGTCAAGCGCAACCCAATTGCAAGAGCCTGATCTCAGGCCAGCTGGTATACACAGGAATTCAGTCTGACAAAACACCACTGCAAACAACTGGCATGCAAATCGAAAAGAAATCCTGGCACCAACTATAGACCTCTTCAAATCAACCCTAAGACGCTACCACCAGCCGATGCAGCAGAAAAATCTTTGCCATCCTCAAAAATGTTACTACACCCCCTGCAGCCACATCGCCAACTCACAAGACTTTTGCTACAAGCTCGCTACATGCTACTATGACAAAATTATATATAGCAACTCCAACACTTAACTGGACCCTGTCATAATCCCAACTCAACTTCCCGTCACAGCCTCAACTCAACTTGCCATCACAGCTAGGAATGAATCTTGACCTCATGGCCCACTGTCACCACCGTCGAAAACCCTGCTACATTGAAGATCATCCACTTGCCCCCACTATGCCTACTCCAAAGAATTCCTATCAATCAGCGTACCGCTCACACCCATCCTCAGCCTCCATCAACTCTGCCACATTCCTAGACACCTGGAAACCTGCCATGGTCATGCTCAAGAAAACCTACGCTTGCTCAGCCATGCTTTCCCACTACAAACCCATCCCTCAACTGCTATACCCAGCAAAGGTATTAGAGAAAGTAATCAACCAGCATCTCATTGACCACCTCAGAGACCACCAGCTCCTCAAAGCCACACATTCTGGATTCAGGCCTAATCACAGTACAGAAACAGCATTCATTGTCGCCACAGACGATTCTGATAAGACAAAAGTAGTGATATTCAGCACTGTCACGGCATCCTGCTTCCACACCCGGAAGGTGCTGAGGAAGTTGTTCAGATTGCTCCTAAGCAACACTACTAAAACTGTCACTCACACCCTAGTCACCAGCAAGTTGGACTACGGAAATAGGCTCGACACCAGGACCACAAAGCTACTTACTTGAAGTCTACAAACCATCGTAAACTTGACAGCCAGACTCATCCACAATCTCCCACACAGTACACACATCACACTACACCTCATCTCAGGGAGCTCCACTGGCTCCAATACAAAACTCATCACACACACATTCATGGCAGTACACAACTTAGGTCCAGCTTACCTGAACAGTACCATCTCCCTCCCAACAACTAACTAGACACCTCTAGGCCGCAAGACTCTTACTTGTACAAATCCCACACATGCAAGGAACTAGACCAGATGGACAGGCTTTTTCTTAAATCGCACCAAATGCATGGAATGGCCTCCCATTCCAAATCAGTGCCTCCTCCTCTCTTCTTAAATTCAGCAACAAGCTGATACCCTACCTTTTTGATTAACCAACCCTCCGTAGGGAAGGCTAGTCACCTACTTCTGCTCAGCATCAGGATAGCCTCACGGGTGATGGTGCGCTTTACAAATACACATTGAAACAAAAGGGGATGATGGACGGAGCGTTTGAGCAAATCAAACACTCACCCCCAGTCAACTGATCTGGGTTTAATCAATCACCATTCTTTAGCTCACTCAGCCACCCCAGTTCAGACATGGCCATATGCAAATCAGTCTGACCCTGTACCTCATGGGAACAGTCCAGCCCGAACTGCCAAGCCATGTCTTCCCTGGACCGGAAACAAGCATCCTGGGACCGGTTTCGGATTCATAATTCTCATCAGCCAGGCTCTTGATAGAAGCACTCCATCCAGATTTCTCATACAGCATCTGACTGTGTTAGAGGTCTTGTACATCTGCGACAATCCCTGTCACAACATTTGGGGTTTCAACAGTTCTAATTTTTGTTAAAAATGAATGTTCTAGCGTGGGCACTATCGCTGCAGTTTTTCCTACATTGTCTATGCACCCCACTAGTCCTTGCCTTCCTCATTGTTCCTCCAATAGCATGAGATCGTGTACACCTTGTCAACCCATCCACTGCCCTCAAGGTTTGCCCTTTCCTCAGTAATTTCCATTCATGGAATTGACGATTTATTGCATACGTTCTAGACCTTGAGGTTATGTGTCTAGATCTTTGTAGATGAGTTCTGATCAGTGTTAGGAGAACACGTTCAAAAGGTGATTGTCCACCAGCCAGTTTAAGCAGCGAGTGTTAAATACCATACAAGGAGTGGTGTGTTTCTTGCTGTCCTGCTATGTTTAGGCAATAATTGCCATGTCCCCATCAGCGAATGATCTGAGGATATTTCAAAGGTAGAACCACAGCAAAATGTGCCAGGATACTCTCCTGTGTAATATGCGCTTCACAAATACTCTTTACCTAACATTTTTGTTGCCATGATCTAATCTGATTTTATTGTACTATTTTTGCACTTCATTCATTCTAAAGGAGTGCCTCAGTAGCTCTGGAGAAACGGCAGCACTTCTGAAACCCACCACGGTCCCACCGCTGCTGAAACCACACCACGGTTCCACCTCTGCTGAAATGCAACCACGGTCTCACCTCTGATGAAACGCACCACGGTCTCACCTCTGATGAAATTCCACCCTGGTCCCACTTCTGATGAAACCCCACCACTGTCCCACCTCGGCTGAAACACCACCACGGTCCCACCTCTGATGAAACTCCACCCCGGTCCCCCCTCTGCTAAAACACCACCCCGGTCCCTCCTTGCTTAAACACCACCACGGTCCCACCTCTGATGAAACTCCACCCCGGTCCCTCCTCTGCTGAAACACCACCCGGTCCCTCCTCTGATGAAATTCCACCCTGGTCCCACTTCTGATGAAACCCCACCACTGTCCCACCTCGACTGAAACACCACCACGGTCCCACCTCTGATGAAACTCCACCCCGGTCCCTCCACTGCTGAAACACCACCACGGTCCCACCTCTGATGAAACTCCACCCCGGTCCCTCCACTGCTGAAACACCACCACGGTCCCACCTCTGCTGAAACGCAACCACGATCTCACATCTGCTGAAACCCCACCACAGTCCCACCTCTGATGAAACCACACCACGGTCCCACCACTGCTAAAACGCAACCACGGTCTCACATCTGCTGAAACACCACCACGGTACCAGCAGTGGTGGTACCGTGGCAGGTTTCAGAGGTGGGAACCTCTGATGAAACCGAACCACGGTCCCACCTCTGAAACCTGCCACGGTACCACCACTGCTGAAACCCCACCACAGTCCCACCTCTGATGAAACCGCACCACGGTTCCACCTCTGCTGAAACGCAACCAAGGTCCCACCTCTGATAAAACTCCTCCCTGGTCCCACCTCTGATGAAACTCCTCCCTCGTCCCACCTCTGATGAAACCGCACCACGGTTCCACCTCTGCTGAAATGCAACCACGGTCCCACCACTGCTAAAACGCAACCACGGTCTCACATCTGCTGAAACACCACCACGGTACCAGCAGTGGTGGTACCGTGGCAGGTTTCAGAGGTGGGAACCTCTGATGAAACCGAACCACGGTCCCACCTCTGAAACCTGCCACGGTACCACCACTGCTGAAACCCCACCACAGTCCCACCTCTGATGAAACCGCACCACGGTTCCACCTCTGCTGAAACGCAACCAAGGTCCCACCTCTGATGAAACTCCTCCCTGGTCCCACCTCTGATGAAACTCCTCCCTCGTCCCACCTCTGATGAAACCGCACCACGGTTCCACCTCTGCTGAAATGCAACCACGGTCCCACCTCTGATGAAACCGCACCACGGTTCCACCTCTGCTGAAACGCAACCAAGGTCCCACCTCTGATGAAACTCCTCCCTGGTCCCACCTCTGATGAAACCCCACCGCAGTCCCTTTTTGCTGAAACACCACCACGGTCCTATCTCTGTTGAAACACCACCACGGTCCTATCTCTGCTGAAACACCACCACGGTCCCAGCGCTGCTGAAACACCACAACGGTCCCAGCGCTGCCGAAACTCAACCATGGTCTCACCTCTGCTGAAATGCAACCACTGTCTCCCCTCAGCTGAAACGCCACCACTGTCTCCCCTCTGCTGAAACGCCACCACGGTCCCATCTCTGCTGAAACACCACCACGGTCCCACCGCTGCTGAAACCACACCACGGTCCCACCGCTGCTGAAACTCAACCATGCTCTCACCTCTGCTGAAATGCAACCACTGTCTCCCCTCTGCTGAAACGCCACCACTGTCTCCCCTCTGCTGAAACGCCACCACGGTCCCATCTCTGCTGAAACACCACCACGGTCCCACCTCTGCTGAAACCACACCACGGTCCCACCGCTGCTGAAACCACACCACGGTCCCACCGCTGCTGAAACTCAACTATGGTCTCACCTCTGCTGAAATGCAACCACTGTCTCCCCTGTGCTGAAACGCCACCACTGTCTCCCCTCTGCTGAAACGCCACCACGGTCCCATCTCTGCTGAAACACCACCACGGTCCCACCGCTGCTGAAACCAGACCACGGTCTCACCGCTGCTGAAACTCAACCATGCTCTCACCTCTGCTGAAATGCAACCACTGTCTCCCCTGTGCTGAAACGCCATCACGGTCCCATCTCTGCTGAAACACCACCACGGTCCCACCTCTGCTGAAACCACACCACGGTCCCACCGCTGCTGAAACCACACCACGGTCCCACCGCTGCTGAAACTCAACTATGGTCTCACCTCTGCTGAAATGCAACCACTGTCTCCCCTGTGCTGAAACGCCACCACTGTCTCCCCTCTGCTGAAACGCCACCACGGTCTCCCCTCTGCTGAAACGCCACCACGGTCTCCCCTCTGCTGAAACGCCACCACGGTCCCATCTCTGCTGAAACACCACCACGGTCCCACCGCTGCTGAAACCAGACCACGGTCTCACCGCTGCTGAAATGCAACCACTGTCTCCCCTCTGCTGAAACTTCACCCCGGTCCCACCTCTGCTGAAACCCCACCCCGGTCCCACCTCTGTTGAAATACCACTACGGTCTCACCTTGCTGAAACACCGCCAGTCCCAAAAGGTTTGTCTAGAATGAAGGAAGCCATGCCTCTGCCCCTCTGCTTGTGTGTTTCCATGTGACATGTTTAGCAGGCTCTTTATCCTAGGCCTATACTAATGGTCTGAACGTACTCGCGGCTCATTTAACAAGCCTCGCATGCTCATTTAATGAGGTATTAATGAGGTTTGTTTTCAAAGACGAATGAGGGGGCGCTACGGTCACAGGGAGTGAGTCAAATTATAACACTGTCTGGTTAAATAGCTAGGCTTGTCGATATATTTATTTTTTTAAGTAATTTATGAACCACTGTTAAGTGCTCCAAGGCTGGCGAGCTGCCTGTCCGCAAGAGTCTCTTGAAACCAGAACATCTTTTCCGAGAGCCAATTAATGTCCTTCTTTATTTAGGGACGGTGGCTTGATACGGAGTGAACGCGCGTTGAGGAGGTTCAAAGTTCAAATAATGTTTCTATTGGTGGGTGACCTTGGAGGCCGCCGCACTTGTAGTAAGTGCCCCGTGCAGTAGGGGCCAGTGCACTCGGACACCACAAGAACAGCATGGATTAAACTCAGACCCCTGTTAAGATACTATTCTGTTGACCCGTGTTGGGTAGGGTGGCAAATGGACGCATCCCAGGTAGTTCAGAACCAGGCTCTCGACCTGCAAGAATGAATCAGGCGTGTACACTGCTCTACTGCTAGTAGTCATTGAAAAAAACAGCAGTGTTCCGATGGGAACTTTGTCTTAGACATAAGACAGCGTACCCAGAGTAATCCTTCATTAATAGTACTTACCGTCGGACATCATCTGTAAAAAAAACAAATGAATACAGAAAGGAGATGTGGGTTCTGCTACCTGAAATATAGGAAAATGCGAATTCAATTTCGTTCTTTCCTGTATTATCAATACTATTCGAACAAGGTGGGAAGATGACAATAGATATAGTGCAAGGATGGGCACAGAGACCAGTTCTTTTGACCAACAGCAGTGTGAAAATAGAAGCATGCCAGCTAGAGCAGAACTAATATATTTGAATGTGGGCTAAAAGGATAATTGCTTGCCCCTGCTCTAGGTTAGTCTTTAAAAGCAAAGATTCCTGTTTATTTAAGAGTTTTGATAAGCACTAACTTTTGACATCATAGCAAGAGGGGGGCTCTCTGTATGGATTACTTGTGGGTGGATCTTAGAATGCTGTGTTTAGCAGTCTGTCACCTTTGACTCTGGGAGGGGTTTGTACCCCTCGGTGGAACATTCCCTGTGGTGTACACGGCTCTGCTGCCAGGGTGAAGGTAGACCTGTGGCTGTGCTGAGATATCTAGGGAAGGGCTGGTCTCCGAGGAGTGTTCCACTTGTGGAGCTTACCCAAGTGTGGTCTTCGGCTACTGCTCTATTAGCATTACAACTTAACGTGCCACATGCTCCGCAGCCGTGGGGTTCTTAAACCTGTTTCGAATCACTGCCATGTTCGTTTCATTGAATTTGAGGTGTCTGACGATCTGATGGGTGTCAGATCCTAAGTTCCTCTGTGGGGTTTGAAGTGTTGCCAGGCTCTGAAGAAAGACACTTCCTATACCTCATATTATAGATGTTTTATTGGACTATGAGATGCGGTGTATTGTAGGTATAGTGGAGAAGTGTGGCTCACTGGTTAGAGCGGCAGTCCCTGGTGCAGAGGTATGGCCCGGGATCAGGGTTCAATTCCCACCTCGGCTGATCTCGATGGTTCTTGGGCTCATAATTCCTCGGACCTGATTTCTCGCCTCAGTGCCTACTCTGAACATGAGTCCCATGCTGCAACTCTGGGCAATAGCTTGCTTAGGCTCCACAACGTCTCCCAACAGTGCTGTGGATGCCTGGCTGCACCCCGGGGATGCCCAGGAGTGGACATTTCACGGGGAACAGCCAGGAAGGGTTCCCTAGCGGTATGAGTCCAGCGCCTGGATACACTGGTTTGCGGAGTAATAGAGCGCTTTACAAATACGTTTACATTTACATTTACATATGAATGAAAAGGATAACAAAAGAAATGCACTAGCTGGTTTTGCCTATATTAAAAAGACTGTGAAAGCAATACTAATCGATTTGGTGAAACAAAGAAATAATTGAGTCAGATGTCAGTTTGCCGATTGTGACAAGTCATTTAATGCAGATTTGTTTTTTTGCAGGATGGGTTCTTGACAGGTATTTGAGGTGTGGTAATATTTCAGTTAAACTGTCCGTTAAGGTGTAGACATTTTTGTGTTTACTTTCCTACCTCCTGCCTATTCAGTGTAGTGTACTTTTCTAATCTGCTGACGATGTATCTTTGTCTTGGACTAAAGGGTATATGTGCCTGCACGTGCATAATGTGCTGTGATCTATTTACAACGCTAAGTGCCAGCAGCATTCAGCGACACCTCTTTCCGTCCAAGCATGTATGTCCCTACCCTCTCTTATACTCTAGTCCAGTAATGCTTCTGGTAAATAATCGTAAAAAGTCCAAAGAAAATTTAAATAAGAGTTCACAAGCGCGGTGCACCTGGTCTTACCCTGATACATTTAAATCACCAGTGATGCTCTATGTAGTTTTTGTACGGATATCATATCCTCTGTCCTATATTATAAGGATATAAAATCCCTTACCATCACCATATACAAGAATGAGACCAAAGGCCGAGTTATTCATTAGTATTTACAACAAGGGGTGGTGAGGGACAGAGTCTCTGAATTAAGCAGAAAGCTCTCACCCAGTCAAGAGATCAGGGCTAGATCCAACACCGTTTTTTAGCTCACTGCACCATCCCAGTTTCAGAACCTGGCTGTATGCAAATTAGTCTGTTCCTGTCCCAGTGCATGATGGGAACAGGGCAAACCAAACTACAAAAGCCAATTCTTACACTGGGAAGGAAACAAGCTCCCGGGGACCGGTTTCTGGCATTACAGCCGTCTTCGGCCCGGTTTGCTTGAATCCTGATGGTGCAATGAGCAAGAAGAAGGCTGAAATGCCAGAAACCGGTCCCCGGTAGCTTGTCTCCTTTCTGGTGAAGAATTGGCTTGGTAGTTTAGTCTGCCCTGTTCCCATGATGCACTGGGCCAGGGACAGACTGATTTGCATATAGCCAGGTTCTGAGCTGGGTTGGGGCAGTGAGATAAATAACGGTGATGGATCAAGCCCTGATCTTTGGACTGGGTAAGAGTGGTCTGCTTAATTCAGACACTCTGTTCATCACCACCCCCTTTTCTAAATCGAGTTATTCATTAGGTGATGGAACTCAGAATAATTCTCACCTAGACCTTTTGTTTTCTCTAAAAAGGATCTTAATCTGGTTCTTCCCTTTCTAATGAAGCCTTCATTTGACCCAAAGTCCTTTGTGTACGCTATGTTAAGGGTTTCTTTTCGTCATTAGATTTGCTGAGATAGATAGGGAAGCACAGCCTCCCTCTGGCATCTCAGTGAGCTGGTCTGTATCCTCCTGACACGGGTTCACCCTTCTTTTCTGTTGAATATTGTTCAGTATTCCATCTTGAGGAAACATTTCTCTGTTCACCCCTATGTCCAGCTACAGGGTGGGGGAGGCAACTTTTTCATTTATTGCATCTTTAGAGTGCTGTTTATGTTTACTTAGAGGAAACTTCCCTGGGTGGATTTATGAAGATCTGAATGGAGGTTACTCTGTGCAGAAAATCCAATGTGTGCTAGAACGGAGAATCTATTCTATTCTAAGGCTTTGGTAAAGCGCAAACAGCTGCCCCAGTGAAGAGGCGTCCCGGCGCTAAGAAGAGTCACAGAATCCCACCAAGCAGGGGGGAGGTAGAAGGTGAACTAAACAGAGGGGAACAGGAGGGTCTTAAATAGCCTTTCGGAAAGTGGGGAGGCTTTCTAGGGAACGGATATTAGGAGGCAGAGCATTCCAAAGCTTAGGTCCTAAGACCCTAAAGGAGCGGCCTCCAATGCGGCAAAGCTTTGTGCGGGGAACGCTCAAAAGGTACTGGTTGGAGGAACGCAGATCACGTCCTGGAACGTTAGGAGTGAGGAGATTTTGTAGGAGAGTAGGGCTTCCCAGTTTAAAGATTTTGAAGGTCATGATAAGGGCTTTGAATTGGATTCTGGAGTCAACGGGTAGCCAATGAAGTTTGCGGATGGTAGCTCTGGCTGAGCATCTGCGGGGAAGGCTGACCAAAGCTCTTGCCGCCGCATTTTGCACGTGTTGTAGTCTTGCAATTTCTCCTTTGTTAGCACCTAGGAGGAGGACATTAGCGTAGTCCAAGCGAGAAAGGATTGTCGCTTGGACGATAAGCTGGCGGACCTTTGAGTCGAAAAAGCCAAGTATAGGGCTGAGACTCCTCAATAGACCAATACAGGTGGCGGCCACTTTCTTGGTGTGAGTCTGATAGCTGAGTGAAGCGTCCATCCAGACTCCTAGATTTTTTACTAGAAACTTAGGGGGGGGGAATGGGGCCTAGGGATGACGGCCACCAGTGCTCATTCCAATGGCTGGCGTTTTTGCCAAGGAGCAGCACTTCCGTTTTTCCCGCGTTAAGCTGTAAATAGTTATCCGTCATCCATTGGGCCACTGCCGCAAGGCCGTTCCTGAATCTGGAGGCCGAGATGGATGGGCTTTCCGTGAGGGTGATGGCCAGCAGGGTGTCATCGGCATACAACACCAGCGTCAGACCCCACTCTTTGGCCACTGCTGCAAGTGGCTGCACGTAAAGGTTGAAGAGGTAAGGGCTCAGCGCGGAGCCCTGAGGGACTCCCTGTGCAATGGGGCGGGGTTTGGATAGAAATGGAGGAGCTGACACCCGGAAGGATCTGTCCTCTAGGAAGGAGCGGAACCATGTCAAAGCAAGGCCAGAAACTCCGATCATCTCCAGACTCTTAAGAAGGATGTCGTGGGATACCGTGTCAAAGGCTGCGCTGAGGTCGAGAAGAATCAGCGCAGCACTTTGACCGGAATCTAAGATCGTCCGTAGATATTCGGAGCTAGCTAGTAGGGCAGACTCCGTACTGTGGCCGGTCTGAACCCATTTTGGGATGGGTCCAGGATATTATTCAGATCCATATGTTTGGACAGGACACTGTTTACGTTGGCCTCTGCAATTTTGGACAGCCAAGGGAGCAGCGATATGTGTCGGAAGTTTTCCGGCTTAGATGGATCCAGGGTGGGTTTTTTGATAATGGGTGAAACCCACGCTTGTTTCCAGGAACACTAGCAGAGGAGAAGGAGAGGTTGAGTATGGCAGCCATGGGAGGCAAGAAGAAATCAAGCGAGTCCATGAAGTGAGCAGGGCTCATAGGATCCGCAGGGGAGCCTCATTTCACCTTTCTGCACAGTTTAATAAGGTCGTCAGGAGAAATATCAGGGATTTGAGTTAGAGGGGTATCGTTAGAGGTGGAATTGATGGGATTGATAGGGTTGAGGGGGTGCTGAGAGAAAGTTTTGTAAATATTTTGAACTTTCTCTATGAAGTACGTTGCGAGTTCCTCACATTGCTGCGCGGACGAAATATTGGGGGAAGGTGACCTAGTGCTCTGAAGTTCTTGAACCAGTTTGAAGATTATTTTCGCAGGGTTGGGACTCTAATTGATTTTGTCTGCGTAGAAAGCTGCGCGAGCCGTGCGGATAGCTTTATGGTACAATTTTTGTTTCGATATATAGTTAGTTTTGTCCTCACTGTCGAAATCTCTTCTCCAGAGACGCTCTGCTTTTTTACATTCCTTGCACATGGATTTAAGGGTGTCATTGTACCAAGGGTTGGAAGGTGAGGTACGCCCTTTGGTCCATTTAGCTGGAATGAGAGCGTCTAGTCCTCCCGTAATCCAGTCATTAAAGGCGCTATAGGTCGCATTGATGTCTTGGTTAGCCCCCCGAAGGAATTCACCAAGGGTCTTTGTTTTCTCTAAAATACATTGCAAATGGGCTCAGAGAGAACCTCCAGAAAGGATCCAGGTCATTGTACATGGTGGGCATCTCTCTAAGGACTTGGACGGAGGGACACATGCTGGGATTTGTTGAGCAGCAACTTGGCCGTCACCAAACATCGCAGTCCTGATTCCAGCGAGCGTAAGAGGTTTACTTTGCCAGAGTGGTAGGACAACATGTGCTGCTACAATAGTGAATGGAATCGTGTTATAGACCCTTTTCCTGTGACCGGTATTGCTATGGGAGGCTTTCAACATTAGGAATCTGTATGAAGAAGCACCCAGTATGAAAATGAGGCACCATCTTCTGTAGCGTTTTTTCTAATGTATATATATCTATCTATATATATATATATATATATATATCTATCTATATATCCGGATTACTGCGTTTTCACCCAGCGCACAAAAACCTCGCACAGGCAGGGATACCACAGACACAGACCAAGTTTAGTGCTGATGGTTAATTCGTGCAAATTCAGCCGCATGACGTTTCGGCTTCGAAGAGCCTTGCTCACATGACAACATTCACAATGAAAAAACGCTCATTAAAGTGCCAGTAATTGGTTGTTACAGCGTCACGTCGGGTGTGCACTGGCAGCATGCAAAATGCTATTGCCTGCAGTAGCTTTGCGGTATATTCTGGTCTCCAATCGTCCATTTCTTATGCATAACTCCGCATCCAAAAATGTAACTGAATTCTGGCTAAGTGTTGCAGTGAACTTTAAATTCAGATCGTTTTGATTGATGTTATTGACAAAACTCAAAGCTTCTTCTTCACTGCCCCTCCACACTACAAGCAAATCATCAATAAAACGATACCATCCCTTAATATTGTTCTGGATTACTTGTTGGTGTGTGGTTCTGACGACCAGCTCCTCCCAAGCTCCCATGTGCAAACATGCGAAGCTTGGGGAGAAGCTGGCCCCCATTGCCACTCCTTGTAACTGGCGGTACAATAAATTGTTGAACATAAAAATATTGTTAGTTAGACAAAATTCCAACATGTACAACGGCATCATATTGTGTTAATTGAAAAGGGTGGCCCGTCTCTCTAAATAGTGTCTGACAGCTGACAGCCCATCACTGTACGTGATACTGGTATAGAGGGTTGTAACGTCCAACGCAATCAGCCAATCTCCTTCCACCCACTCTATATGTCTGATTTTTTGTAAAAAATCCCCAGTGTCCTGTACATAGGATTCTAGTTTTTGCACGTAACCCTGCAACAAATAGTCTATGTACACAGATGTATGCTCCAGAAGACTGCCCCTCGCAGAGATAATAGGCCTGCCTGGGGGATGGGTCAGGTTTTTGTGCACTTTGGGGATAAAGTACATGATAGGTGTAACTGGATTGTCATTTTTGAGGTATTTGTATTCTGTTTCGCTGATTAATTTGGAGGATTTCCATCTTGCCAATTGTTGATGGTACTCCTTTTTAATTGAACCTAAAGTTTGGACGTTAATGCGTTCATAGCATTCACGGTCATTCAACTGAGAGTAAGCCTCCTTGTCATAATCTGCCTTTGTCATCAGAACAATGATTCCGCCCTTGTCACTCCCTCAAATTATTGTCTTTTTCTTTAGTTAGGCGGGTTGTGAGGGATGTATAACGCTGAGATAGAGCATCATGCTTTCTTTTGGTGGTAGACACATTCCTTTGTAGCTCTTTTAGTTGCATAAGAACGTTCTCGTGGAAGATGTCAATAGCATCTCTTGGTAACACCGGGGTGAATACTGAGGGGGGTCTGAATAGCGTTTTTGATGACATCCTAGTCCCTATTTCGTCGATTTTTCCAATCTCGCTTGTGGTTGGTATAGATGCATCATAACCAGCCCCCTCCGTGACCCAAAGCAATTTAGGAACTGCCGCCACTACAAAATATTTTAAACAGGCAACATCATTATTGTGACTTCTCTTAGAGTGACGTGCCACTGGGTAAGTAAGGTCACTGTGCAGAATAGCACTCAGATGCTGCAAAATCCTGATATGCAGCTATAGCTTTGTGCTACCGATGTATTTTAAGCCACAGGTGCACGTCAAGACATATACAGCAAATTCCGTTTTGCAGTTGTAGCTACCAGAAATAGCCACATCTTGCGTACTGAGCGGGGTTTGATAATTAGTGGTGTTAGCCCCAAATGTGCAGGCTCTACAACTGGTGCATTTACGGAATCCCTGTGCAGGTTGAAGCCACATAGTGTTTTGTCTAATCTCTGGGCTACTCTCATCTAGCACTACACCCATGTTTTTCGCTCTCCTGAATATAATAGTGGGAGTACTAGGTAGCCTGGGGTTGAGTACTGCATCTGTTAATAGTATGGGCCAATTCTTCTTTACAATGACCCTGATCTTTCTTTCTTCACTACTGTATGTTGTTATCAGTCTAGGACTTTCGTGTGCTGCAATCACCTTCCCTGTGGCCAAATCTAGTGCTGTACCCGATTCACCTGATTACTTGGATTTGAAAAGGCTTTCTCTAGATCTTAATTTTGCCTTTTCACCAGCCTGTTGTAGTATTTTGTCAGTGTACCCGCGTGCTTTCAATCTTATGATCATGTCAGTAAGGCATTGATCAAAATCCATGGTAGAACTACAGATGCGTTTTAATCTTTACATCTCACCATAGGGAATGCTAGCTATTAAGTGCTTGGGATGCAAACTAGTGGCATGAAGCGTGGCATTCCCGGCAGTGGGTTATCTGTACAAAGTTGTTTCAATCTTTTCATTTTTGATCTACACTTTCACATCTAAAAACTCTACACTTGTTGTATTAATGTGAGATGTGAAGTGAAGATTGATAGAGTATCTTAATACGGGTTCCTCGTCATCCTTCCTCCTCCAGCCTACTTTTAATTCATCTCTTTGTTTACTAAGATCTTGGTTCCGTTGTTTGTGTCCTGGACTCCGTAAGCAGTAAGACCTAGTCTGAGCTGCTGTCATCACTGCTGGTGGAGCCCTTGAGATCCCACTAGTCATTTCCAGGGGTGGTCTTTGGTGAATGTGTCGCCAATAGATCAGTTTTATCACCTCACGCTGCACTGATCAATTGCTGGAGAAAATTGTCTGATGCATCCAGCTGCCCTGGGAGCTTTCAAGACATGGAATCCGAAGAAAGGCGTCCTGTGTGCTAACTGCAAGAGTTTTAGGTCCAGGGACAAAATGGGAAATCGGGTTACATGTTGCCATTATTTTCTCATCTGTTTCATGTTTTACTGCTGAGAAGATAGACTGCTTAGTGGGTATATTCCTCACCCACCCATTTTTTCTCTTTTTATTACTAACCTCTCCCTTATGATGTCGAGGTTTTTCTTGTGATACTCTGGCAGAGTGTTTGTTGTCTTTAATAATGCTTTTCTTTGCGGCT
This sequence comes from Lissotriton vulgaris, assembly GCF_964263255.1. Classification (NCBI taxonomy): domain Eukaryota; kingdom Metazoa; phylum Chordata; class Amphibia; order Caudata; family Salamandridae; genus Lissotriton; species Lissotriton vulgaris. The sequence goes on along the minus strand of NC_141688.1, from coordinate 206,756,403 downwards.
CTCACTGTATGCAAGTTTGTACTTTACACTATCCTGGAATAATCGAGGACGTTATTTCGGGAGTACTGTTCCCTGTTTGGGCACACATTGAAGCACAGCCAGCTTCTTGGCTCGATGAAAGCTTGGAAACTGATCCATGTGGTCTGGTAACACCTATGCTCGTCTCATCTCCTGCTGAATTTAGGAGCACTCAGTTGACAGGCAGGAAGGTAGGGCACTTGGCTAGCAATTGGTGTCTTCGCCAGGTGTCATTGACCAGCGTACACTGTTTTGTAAATATTACAGATGCATTCAAATGGACTCCAGGATGGGATAGGGCCCAACATCAAAGGGTCATTGATGGTAGAGGTATGGCCTGGCGGTGGCATAGGAAGAGAGGTGATGATCGACTGGACAAGGAGTCGCTTCTGTGTCCTCTCCATCCCCCCAAGTTCTCTTTCTTTCTCCTGGTAGTAAATCTAGTGTAAAAACTGAAAGCATAACCATTGCCTCTCGAGCATGTTGGATGTACAATGGTCAGCTGTGTGGGTAAACAACTGCATTTGCTGCAAGTGAGTGATGATAACTTTGCACGACATTGTAGTCCCGCGCGTTCAGTATTCTCAGTCAATAGGTTTAATGACGGCAAAGACAAACTATATAATTTTACTCTCCATTATCTTGTCTATCCTCTGATGTAGTATCCAGTGAACATTCCCTTCTTGTGCAACACTCTGATGCCCCATGTGGCCTGGTTTGAACTATTTAAAATTATGTAAATAAATAAATTGGACTGAACACCACAATTATTCGCCCTGCCATTTCTTACACATTCCGACAGTGTGATGGGGTGTTGTAAGGATAATACAGTCAAATTGGACGGTTGGGTTTTAGCAGTGGGCCTCCTTTTGTAATTGTGAGTGCCTTGAAAGGTGTCGTGCTTTGTTTCCCGAGAAGCTTGCAAGATTTGCAGACATCTTTGACATCCATTCTTCAGTGTATCAATGGTACTGATTGCCTCCACCACGCACCCTCCTCACCAGCTGTGCCTTTCTGTCCTCTTTGCAGCAAATGCCTGAGGTGAATGCGACTTGGGATGGAGAGGGCCCCCGGCAGCTGCACTCCGTTGACATCTCTGTTGCTGTGGCAACGGAGCGAGGCATCATCACACCTATCATCCGAGATGCCGCCGCCAAAGGGGTGCAGGACATCGCTGCTTCCGCAAAGGTAGGTCTAAGAAGGAGGCGCGGTTGCACTGTAGGTGTCTGTCTCTTGAAGCAAAGGGTTCTTACTGGTCCTGGGCGTTGGGGTCATTCAGTGGCAGCCCTGAAGGCCAGACTGGCAAGCTACGAAGCAGTCTGTGTAAGTTGATGTGTATAGATGCCAGTGGCAGCTGCCAGCTATGTAGAGTGGTGGGGTGGGCAAATGGGTGGTGGCTGAATATATGGGCAAAACAACATCAACTAAATTCATTCCGACATGCATTACATTATGTTTTTAAAGTTAAAATCTTAAAAACGGTAACGTAATGCGTGTCGGCGATCAGGGCCGGTGCTAGAACTTCTGGGGCCCTGGGCGAAAGTGAAGTTGTGAGCCCCCCCAATTTGCATGTAAAATCCAGTTGCGGCCAGCATGACTCGCGGGTGGAATGTCTTGCGGGCGTTCGCGCAGGGGGATGGGTGCGGTGGGGCGCAGGGGGGCGGGTGGGGTGGGGGGTTGTTTAAAAATAAAATAAACTTACCTTCCCAGGTCTCGCGTCATCTCTGCTCCTGACCTGCTCTCCTTCTTTCCTGCTTCTAGCAGGAACAGGAAGCAGGCAGCCTTCCTCCCCTAAGCCAATCACAACGCTGCAATGTCAGCCAACCAGCCAGGCGCCTATGGGGGAGGCAATTTTCTCCATGTAGGGTGCATTGGTGCCTACATGGAGAAAGGCCAGAGTGTGCATGACTGGTTTGGTCAGCCCTGGAGGGCAGACCAAACAGTCAGGGCCCTTAGCAGTGGGCAAGGCACTCCTCCCCTGCCCTAAAGCAGACCCGCCCGCCCCCAACCAAACACTTCTGCGATCTCACAGTGCGACAAGCAGAAGCATCAAATGGTAGTTTTTGCATTTTGTGTTTCTGCTTCTCGCACTGCGAGAAAGCAGTGGGGCAACGCACCTCCGCCCTAGTGGAGGAGCTTTGAAAGTGACATCGTGGGACTATTGATCTTATTTGACATCCCTGAAGAGACCGCACATGGATATCAGTAACAACATGGACAAAAAGATAAATATACTAATGAAATAAGTCCATATATTTTAAATCTGTATTAAATGATTACAATTGTCACATTGGATGGAAAAGCTGGGTGCAGGTCTCACAGAGATGTATATTATTTACACCTCGTTAACTGATTGTTTCGAGAGGAGTGCATGATACAATTTCCAGTTCTGCCTCATAAAGGGACGGGATCATTCAAAATATGAAATGACACAAGAGAAAACCTCTCGCACCATGGATATAATTGCAAATTTCAAAAGGCCCCCTTATCTTTCCGTGCCATTATTGTGCTACCTTAGGATGACATTAATACTTCGTAATTTGTTTTAACATAAATCCTCTCGTCAGTATCCCACACGCACATGCTAAGAGACGTAGGACAATCTTTTTTGTGTGTAGGCTGTTTACTCACCAGAATTATGTTAAGTTTAAAACACAACACATATAGTAAAAAAACATAAGGCCCAAGGGAGAGAATGGCATTTGGACATCGTAGAACAGGATCGTGGCTGCAAGGTGTAGGAGAGCAGGCCAGCTGTTGTGCAAACAAGGCAAATTGTGACTCCCCATTACCCTCTGGTTACTGACTGAGCAGTAAAATACAGCCATAATTTGGGTGCATTGGACACATAACCCAACAAGAACACGGTCCCATTGCACTTTCTACGCTATTGATAGCTAGGCCCTTCAGATGTTGGCTCTTGCCCTAAGCATGGAATTCATGAATCTGTGCTGCCTCTCAGCATTGGACAATGACAGTGAGGCCTAGGGGAGGGTGGGCCTTGCGTGAGCTGCACAGCAGTTCTGGATCATGGCTGTGCGGTGCATGGGAGAAAGAACCAGTGCCATTGTAATGTTGCCATGGACCATGATGCAAGAAAGAGCCCTGGTGCCACTGCACCTGCTGCACTATTGTTAACTACACCCCCTGAGAGAGGACCCTTTGACCTCATAGCCATGTCCCAGTGCTGCTTATCTCATAGGAGGGTGCCTCCTCTTGTGAGTGTCCAACCATGGCTGTGATGCCCATGGGAGGGAGGGCCTCTCGCAGGCCTAACAGCTCTGTAAAATGGCTGGGAGGCCCATGAAAGAGAGAGCTATAGCACACCAGTAGTGCCATGGTGCAATGTGAAAGCATCTCTCACCCTCGTCCACTGGCTGCCAGTAAAGTAAAGCATAATACAGGAACATTGAGCTCTTAATATGCTTGAGCCTGGTGTCACGCCACCTGCTGCACTACCGATTGCTATTCCTCTGTTAGAGACACATGCACAGGGCCACGGTCCAGCACTGTGAGAAAAATGTAATTGGACCCAGGGGTGGGGCGCACACAATGCACGCCCATCTTCTGTGTCTCTCAGCCATGGTGTAGCATTGAGAGAATTAGGATAGATCCATAGGTCTATCAGCACTGAACCAATGCTATGAGGCCCAGGGAGAGGCGCCCTCTCAGTGCTACACCATGACCTCAAGATATGCCCCCCCCCCCCACCACCATGAGTCCGAGCTGTAAGGCCCAGGGAGAGTGGTTCCATTCCCTTGGCCTTTCAGCTATTGTCAAGTGCTGCATTGGAATGGGTTTTTTTCTACTGCCCCTGACATCTAATCTATGGTTTGTTGCTGCAAGGCCCAGAAGAGGGTCTCTTTCCCGGGGCCACACAGTCTTAGTTCCAAGCTATCGCTGTGAGGGCCAAGTAAGGTGATCAATTTTCCATTATCACTTCACAGGTCAGTTTTTTCTTTTGTTGACACATTGCAGGTATGGGGGCATATTGCGTGTGTAAAGGCATAAGACAATGTGCATTGGAAAATAGGGGCACTTTGAGTCGCATAGTGTTTTTTTTTAAATTCTAAATCCCTCCCCTTAAAGCAGGCCCTGTAAAAAGACAATGCAGCTGGAGATTGATTTTTTCAAACTTGATTCTTTTCATACTTTACTTGTGATTATATCCCTTTACCACTTCTTGGAGTGAGCCTTGACTGCTCGCTGTTGCAAATTTTGAGTTTAGAAAGTAAACTCTGGTATTCAATTAGAATAAAATAGTCTCTAGGTTTGAAACACCAGTGGCAAATAGCTACCTTGAAGTCCAGTAAGTACCCTCTGCCACAGGAACTGGTCCGGTGGTTACACTGGACCAGGATATTAAACATGGATATTTGGCAACTAATCTCAGCTTTGTGATAGAAATAAACACTGTGTTCTAAAGCTGGGCAGGGCCCACATCAAAGTAACAATTCCCTGGGAGGGGCAGACCCTTCGTCTTGCCTACAGAATCACTGACACCCCAGCTGTGGCCTGGTTGACTAGTTGGAAATGTGGAACCAGGAGGTTAAGTTTTTAATCCCGGTCCCAAATTGCATGCTCTTGGGCAATCACTTTTCTGAATGTATTGCTCTGCTGCTCCCTTTATGGGAAGATTGGGAGTATTTTGAGTCTGTGTAAAAACTACTAGTCCGTGTGATTTAATAAATGGACTGAATATTACCTTGAAGCAGTGAGGTTCCCCGTCACATGGTATGGGAAACAACCTTTACAACGCACCGTTTACATCACGCTACCACTACAACGCAGTCATTACATCGCAACATCCCTTACATAGCGTGCTATTACAACGTAACCATTACATCGCATGACACTACAATGCATACCATTACAACGCATACCATTACAGCGCAAAGTACCCTTACACTATCCAACACTTACCCTACTGTTGCACCCCTTGGAGTTAGAATAGTAATTTTTACCCCTATACTATCCAATACTTTCCATAAATGCAATGTAGTGGTATATGTTGTAATGGTATGCGTTGTAAATGTAGTATTCGATGTAATGGAATGCGTTGTAAAGGATGTTGCGATGTGAAAAATGTGTTGTAAAGACATGCGTTGTAAAAGTATGCTTTGTAACTTCATACAACCCATGGTATAGTCACCTAAATGCAGTACAGTGGAAAATATATAGGGTTTGCTCCAAGTAGGAGTGCACTGCAGTCCTGGCTCTACTGATTTAACCAACTGTTCGATTCTGGGCAAATAATTTTGTCTCTGTGCCCCGTCCACTGATGGGACAGCAGGGCAGCACTTTGAAACCGCTTTCATGTGAGAAATAGACATTAAAAGATCACTCTCCGGAGAGGGAGAGGTGGGGAGAAGATGTGGCGTTACTTCAGGGCTGCTGAATTTTGACTGTGTCTCATCCTGTGATTCTCGCAATCACTTAATCACACTGTGCCTAAAAAGAGGAATATGTCCATGTTTAACGTAACTGGTGTTCACGTAAAGCACTCCAATACCTTTCGGTCAAGTATGCGCTATATAAAAAGATCAGAAGAAAACGGGTTTCATTTACTCTTTGAAAGCGATTTGCATTTAAATTATGGAAGGTGCTCCTGATCCTTCATGGTGCATGCCCCCCTCGTGTGCTACAACGCCTTCTTTTCTGCCACTGACAAGCATCTCTTTCGCAGCTCATCAGCGTCTGAAAGAGTGAGAGTTGCTTGTCTTTATAAATGTTAAAACTGTCAGGCCCCAAAATGCGTGCTAATTGGCACTGGTGTGGGAAGTGGACAGCATCCTTAATCACAGGTCGTCAAACCTGGCAAAGGCAGGTGGGCATCGCGCGACACGTGGGGCTGAAAGGCCCAGGGGGAAAGGGGCCCCCCTCCCTGGGTGTTAACAGCCATTGCCAAGGGCTGCGAGGCACAGGGGAGGGGGCCCTCTTCCGCTATTCCTACACAAGCCTGTGAAGCCCAGGGGAGAGGCAGCCCTTCCAAGGAACACGCAGTGCTCACCAAATTCGCGAGGCCTAGGGTGTGGTGAGGAAACACTTTTGCGAGGCCCCCTGTTGATGGGCTGAGCGCTGGGCCCTGGGCAGCCGCCCATGCTGCCCTTGCCTAGTGCCGGCCCTGTCGGCGATTTAGGGCATACATGCACACATGGCCGGACTGGCCGTAGGGGTGTTTTACCAGTTTTGCAGCAGTGCTATAGTATCGGCCCCTGTAACAAAAGCAGGCAGCAGAGCTCTACACTGGCACTCCCCACCACTGGGGCTATGCCTGATGCACTGCCTGGGCGTGTTAGTGTTCCTAGTCTTGTCCTGTGTACACACAAAGAAGACCTAAAAAAGCAAACAAAAGTCACATACTTTTTACTTTTCTGCAGGTCCTTGCTCCGATCACGGTGTTCTTCTCTCCTCCAGCGTGGGCCCAGCACTCCCCTAACCAATCCGAACGCTGCTATCATGCTATTAATCAGGATGAGAGAAGCGCCAGAGTTGGATGGAGCAGGCCCCCACAGTGCTCCAAAGGGCACTGGACGTCTGTACTTGCTCTCAACCCGGCTTTCCAAGACAGCGAGGTTGAGAGGTTTAAAGTGCAAATGTCTGGGTGGCAGTTGCAAGAAGGCTTGCCAAAGAGACATGCCCACTTTAAATTTAAAGTGCCCGGCCCATCGCTTCTCTTTGCGGCTCAGGTACGCGAGTTAGTGAAAAATAAAATTGCACTAATGTTAATTACCACTGTGGTTTTCATCTGGGGCATTTTAATTAGTGGGCTACACTCCTCCCCCTTAACAGAGGTGCTGCACCTGATAGATGCCTAAAGGACCTAGTGATGGTCACACAAGATCTTCCTTAACCAGTTAACTGTTTGGAGCAGATCGTCCACTTTCTTCCCTTGATGCTGTTAGGTTTTTCCCTGCAGTGTAGGTAACGCAAGAACATCCCTGGGAGGCAACAGAGGAGCATCCCTGGGAGGCAACAGAGGAGCATCCCTGGGAGGCAACAGAGGAGCATCCCTGGGAGGCAACAGAGGAGCATCCCTGGGAGGCAACAGAGGAGCATCCCTCGGAGCCAACAGAGGAGCATCCCTGTGAGCCAACAGGGGATCATCCCTCGGAGCCAACAGAGGAGCATCCCTGTGAGCCAACAGGGGAGCATCCCTGGGAGGCAACAGGGGAGCATCCCTGGGAGGCAACAGGGGAGCATCCCTGGGAGGCAACAGAGGAGCATCCCTCGGAGCCAACAGAGGAGCATCCCTCGGAGCCAACAGAGGAGCATCCCTCGGAGCCAACAGGGGATCATCCCTCTGAGCCAACAGGGGATCATCCCTCTGAGCCAACAGGGGATCATCCCTGGGAGGCAACAGGGGAGCATCCCTGGGAGGCAACAGGGGAGCATCCCTGGGAGGCAACAGAGGAGCATCCCTCGGAGCCAACAGAGGAGCATCCCTCGGAGCCAACAGAGGAGCATCCCTCGGAGCCAACAGAGGAGCATCCCTGGGAGGCAACAGGGGAGCATCCCTGGGAGGCAACAGGGGAGCATCCCTGGGAGGCAACAGGGGAGCATCCCTGGGAGGCAACAGAGGAGCATCCCTGGGAGGCAACAGAGGAGCATCCCCGGGAGGCAACAGAGGAGCATCCCCGGGAGGCAACAGAGGAGCATCCCCGGGAGGCAACAGAGGAGCATCCCCGGGAGGCAACAGAGGAGCATCCCCGGGAACCAACAGAGCAGCATCCCTCGGAGCCAACAGAGCAGCATCCCTCGGAGCCAACAGAGCAGCATCCCTCGGAGCCAACAGAGCAGCATCCCTCGGAGCCAACCGAGCAGCCAACCGAGGAGCATCTTTGGGAGGCAACAGAGGAGCATCCCTCGGAACCAACAGAGCAGCATCCCTGGGAGGCAACAGAGCAGCATCCCTGGGAGGCAACAGAGGATCATCCCTGGAGGCAGCAGAGGAGCATCCCCGGGAGGCAGCAGAGGAGCATCCCCGGGAGGCAGCAGAGGAGCATCCCCGGGAGGCAGCAGAGGAGCATCCCCGGGAGGCAGCAGAGGAGCATCCCCGGGAGGCAGCAGAGGAGCATCCCCGGGAGGCAGCAGAGGAGCATCCCTGGGAGGCAGCAGAGGAGCATCCCCGGGAGGCAGCAGAGGAGCATCCCCGGGAGGCAGCAGAGGAGCATCCCCGGGAGGCAGCAGAGGAGCATCCCCGGGAGGCAACAGAGGAGCATCCCCGGGAGGCAACAGAGGAGCATCCCCGGGAGGCTGCAGAGGAGCATCCCTGGGAGGCTGCAGAGGAGCATCCCCGGGAGGCTGCAGAGGAGCATCCCCGGGAGGCTGCAGAGGAGCATCCCCGGGAGGCAGCAGAGGAGCATCCCCGGGAGGCAGCAGAGGAGCATCCCCGGGAGGCAGCAGAGGAGCATCCCCGGGAGGCAGCAGAGGAGCATCCCCGGGAGGCAGCAGGAGCATCCCCGGGAGGCTGCAGAGGAGCATCCCCGGGAGGCTGCAGAGGAGCATCCCCGGGAGGCTGCAGAGGAGCATCCCCGGGAGGCAGCAGAGGAGCATCCCCGGGAGGCAACAGAGGAGCATCCCTGGGAGGCAGCAGAGGAGCATCCCCGGGAGGCAGCAGAGGAGCATCCCCGGGAGGCAACAGAGGAGCATCCCCGGGAGGCAGCAGAGGAGCATCCCCGGGAGGCAGCAGAGGAGCATCCCCGGGAGGCAGCAGAGGAGCATCCCTGGGAGGCAGCAGAGGAGCATCCCCGGGAGGCAGCAGAGGAGCGTCCCCGGGAGGCTGCAGAGGAGCGTCCCCGGGAGGCTGCAGAGGAGCGTCCCCGGGAGGCTGCAGAGGAGCATCCCCGGGAGGCAGCAGAGGAGCATCCCCGGGAGGCAGCAGAGGAGCATCCCCGGGAGGCTGCAGAGGAGCATCCCCGGGAGGCTGCAGAGGAGCATCCCCGGGAGGCTGCAGAGGAGCATCCCCGGGAGGCTGCAGAGGAGCATCCCCGGGAGGCTGCAGAGGAGCATCCCCGGGAGGCTGCAGAGGAGCATCCCCGGGAGGCTGCAGAGGAGCATCCCCGGGAGGCTGCAGAGGAGCATCCCCGGGAGGCTGCAGAGGAGCATCCCCGGGAGGCTGCAGAGGAGCATCCCCGGGAGGCTGCAGAGGAGCATCCCCGGGAGGCAGCAGAGGAGCATCCCCGGGAGGCAGCAGAGGAGCATCCCCGGGAGGCTGCAGAGGAGCATCCCCGGGAGGCTGCAGAGGAGCATCCCCGGGAGGCAGCAGAGGAGCATCCCCGGGAGGCAGCAGAGGAGCATCCCCGGGAGGCTGCAGAGGAGCATCCCCGGGAGGCAGCAGAGGAGCATCCCTGGGAGTCAACAGAGTAGCATCCCTCGGAGTCAACAGAGTAGCATCCCTCGGAGTCAACAGAGTCCTGAACATCCGTAGAGGATGGGGCACAAATGCACATTACCCTACCAGTCGCAGTAGTGTATTCTGTCCCTTGAATCGCACAATTGCTGGTCAATAACAAGAAGCTGCTTGGAGGTCTCCCGGGTCCAAGGTGAAGCATCGGCCCCTCTAGTCTTTCCTTCTCTGCTTCGCTCTTCACAGCATCCATTCCCCTTCCAGGCTCCCTCCTCTATTCCAACCTCCTGTCCATCATCTGTGGAATTCTTTGATTTGCTTTGTCCATACTCTCCCCCTGCAGTCCTGCACCCTTTGCTCACTGTTAACCTCCCCAGCCCCGCTTCTCTCCTTTCTGTCTTTAACTTCATCAACTTCCAAACTCTAAAATAACTTCCTTGGTGTATTGTGCTGTGCTTTATGTCTATTCCGACCTCGCTCCAGCCTGTCTCTGGCTGGCTCCCTTTGTACCTCTCGGCCCCTTTGCCTTCACACGTCTTCGTGTTCCGCTGCTCCCCGCACGGCTGAGCCTCTCATCTTCTAAACCCCGCTCTGTCTCGAGCTTCGTGTCTCTTCTGCCCTTTCATCTTCTGTCTCAAACTGAATCCGGTCTCTTTTCTGTATTTCATAACATCCTGTTCCTTTTCTCATCTGCGCAGCCTGTGATTCTGCAGGACGTCTGCTCAGCTTGACACTACTTTTGCTCTGACAGCAGGGCCCTAGTGCTTACACAACCCGTCTGCTCATCCCTGCTGAGAAACAAGCTTCCAAGCACTGTTAACTCTCTGTAACCACCCCATTCACTCCAGGCCTTCTTTACTGCCACTGTGACAAAAAAGACGCTTTTATGTTATTTAAGATGTTACTTTATCTGCTGCCACACAACGGGCCTTTGGTATTTATTCAGTACTTTTAGTTCCTTCGTTATGGTTATTGCTCCTTAGTGCTTCGAGACAATACAAATGGAAGACGGCGCTATACGAATCTCTGTTAACAGGTGGTCTTTAAACATGACGAACAAAGTGTGCCAAGCATAGAAGCCAGCTTTCCTTTTTAGGGCTTTCCTTTTTGGGGCTACGGTCTGGCCCGAAGATGTTCTGTTTTATTTTTAAAACATGGTGGCTAGTAGGCTGTTTTAGGATATTTTCGCCTATATTTGATAAACAGCCATAGATTCTGAAGAGGCATTCATAAATATTTTTTTTTTGTGTTCAAAAGTTTTTATTCGGAGCATATAAGGTATACAGCTGAGCCAAAATTATTAACAGAATAAAGGATACATACATATAGGGTAAATGAACCAATAATGAACAATAATAAAAGCTGTTATATGGGAAATACAAAAGAGTCGTGTCAGTAATTGACAGTAACTTAAGTAAATTAAATAAAACAGAGTTATACATTACATTGAGCATTAAGCATACAGGTATGCACAGGGAGAGTTGCATCTATTGTTACATGACGGTAGGTATACATAGTCCTAGAGTGATGAAGTGATAAGGTTACCACTACAGCGTGTTAAGTAGGAAGGTGGAGGTACGGGAAGGTCTCGGAACTGACATGTATCAAGGAGGTTTGTGTAGATCAAAGTATTCATCTAGCGAGGCCCAAAGTTTCCTGAGTGGCGGGCGCCACGGGGTTGAGGCGAGGGCTATGTTGTCAGCTCCTCTTAAGTTGGTGACCCAGTTAAGCCAATGGGGGAAAGAAGCTTTGTTTGTGCTTTTCCAATTATTGAGTATGATTTTAACCGCAGCCGTCGGCAATAGGTCAAGTAGGGCTTTGTCATTATCATTGAGTGTGGCGGCTTTGGCGAAACCGAAGACAAGAGTTGAGAATTCCCTTGGGAGGGTGATATGTAGGGCTTTTGATATGAGATCAAAGATTCTGTCCCAATAGGAAGTGACGCATGGGCACCTAAAGATTAAGTGTTCAAGGTCCCCTCCTTCACCATTGCAGTTCCAGCACGTGTTGTTGTCCCTGATTTTGTGGAGAAAGAGCCTTCTAGGGGTCCAGAAGGCCTTATGAAGTAGCCAGAACTTGGTTTGTGAGAGTGTAGGGCTTATCTTGTGGCGAGTGGTGGACTCCCAGGTTCTGGCCCACTCTACCTCTGAGGTGGGTGTGGTTGAGAACGAGTCCCAATAGAGCTGGAGTGGTTTGGTTAGGGGGGACGTTTGTGGGCGAATAAGCTTATATATTCTGGAGACTTGGTGGCCGAGCTTGTTAAGTGAAGTGAGGAATCCAGGGAGGGAGAGGGTGACGTCCTTCAGGTCCGCTTTCGCCTGGGCTACTTTGATTTGTAAAAAGTTGTAGAATTCTATATGGTGTAGGAGGAATCTGTCCTGCTGGTCACTGAAGGTGAGAGGTAGGGAATTTTCGGCGAGTTGGTGGGGGAAGATTATACCTCTTTCTATCCAGGAATAGTAGTCCAGTGGTTTCCCTTTGTATGTTAAGGTGGTATTGTGCCAGAGCGACTCCCAGTTTGACTGCCGGAATTGATGTGGTAAGTGTTTGCTAACTTGGAGAAGAGCCATTTTGGTGTTTTTGAAGATAGGGCCCGAGCCTAAGTTGGGACGGAGTTTAACGGTGAGCAAGGCGCAGGGGTCGAGACCTCGTAGTATGGACCTTTCTACAGAGAGCCACACTGGGGTATACTCAGTCTGTGGGGTTAGCCAGTACGCTCCTTGTTTTGCCAGAAAAGCAATTTGATATAATTTGAAGTCCGCCAGGTTAACTCCCCCTAAACTTTTATCTAAACGTAGTTTCTTTAAGCTAATACTGGCTTTCTTGCCCTGCCATAAATAGGAGGAAATCAGTTTGTCTAATTTACTGTGGAATTCTTTGGAAAGCATAAGTGGAAGCATTGTGATAAGGTAGTTGACTAAGGGGGATATCATCATTTTTATGGTTTCTATATACGACCCCACCAGGTGATGAACCGGGGGTACCAGCCGTCAAGCAGTCGTTTGATTTTGGCCAGGGTCGTGGTCTCATTATGTTTAAGGGTACTCAGAAGGTCATCGGTAAATTCTATCCCCAAGTATTTAATCACGCTTGTTTGCCAAGTCAGACCAGACTCGCCTAACACTTCCCTAGGGGTGTGGACATTTAGAGATTTTACCTCGGATTTATCTCTATTTAATTTGTAACCGGATAGGGGGAGTATTCATCAATCGAGGACATAAGCCCCTCGATGGAGTTAGCAGGGTCTTCCGTTGTAATTAAGATGTCATCTGGATACGCTGCTAACTTAACCTGTGTGTCCCCGAAGGAAACACCCGCAATGTCTTTATTATTTTTGATGTCTGTGAGGAGGGGTTCAAGGGCTATGAGGAAAAGAGCTGGAGAGAGAGGGCACCCTTGTCTGGTTCCCTGGTGGAGTCGGAATGGGTCGGAAAGGGTGCCGTTCATACCTATCCTGGCAGATGGGGCAGAGTATAGGGCCATCACCATTCTGGCAAAGGAGTCGCTGAGGTTGAATGAATGCATTCAATGCCGGAGGAAGGACCATGAGACCTTGTCAAAGGCCTTCTCTGCGTCCAAGGTTATGGCTACAGTTGGGGCGGAAGAGGCCTTTCCTTTCTCCAGAAGGTGGCACAGCAGTCTAGTGTTGTCGTTTGACATCCGGTGTTTTAGGAAGCCAACCTGCGAAGGGCTAATTAGTTTGTGGAGGACGGAGTTTAGTCTGGTCGCTAATATTTTTGCATATATTTTATAATCAAGGTTTATCAGAGAGATGGGACGGTAATTTTTAGTGAGGAGGGGGTCTTTCCCTTTTTTGGGTATTACTATGATCGTCGCTTCACTCATTGATGGGGAAACACTGCCGCTAGACGCTGTGGAGTTAAAAAGGTTAAGGAGCGGAGGGTTACGTTGATTTGTTATAGAATGAAGCCGTCCGGACCGGGGGGCCTTATTATTCTTTAGTGTGGTAATTGCTGCCCTGATCTCTGCGCTAGTAACTGGAGAACCTAGGTGAGTCATATCTGTTTCTGAGAGTTTGGGGAGTTGAAGCGATTCAAGGTAGGCAGTGCAGGCTGATTCATCTAGTGGTTTGTCATTTTTGTACAAGTCTTCGTAAAATGATTTGAACGTGTCGAGGATACTAGACTGGTTTGTATGAGTGTTGTTTCTAGAGTCTTTAATGGACGTTATGGTGGACAATTTCTGTTTGTTTGAGATAGGAGGCTAGCAATTTCCCTGCTTTGTTGCCCTCGCATAGTTTTAGGGCCTTGAAACGGTTGATCCATACCCCCGCTCGTTTGCTGGTGATAGTGTTGTATTCGTACTTCTTTTTGGTTAGTGTTTCCAGTGTCTTAGTGTCCAGAGGGTTGGACTTATTTTGGGATTCTAGAGCTCTGATCTGTTGTTCTAGGGATACTAGTTCTTTATTTAGCGACTTGTTCGTCTTGGCACTGATGTTGAGGATGACCCCTCTGATTGTGGCTTTCAGAGCATCCCACAAGGTGTTAGGTGTAGTGTCGTGGGTGTCATTTAAGGTTAGGTATTCATCAATGGCATTAGCTTTTATTAATTTGTTTGCGGGATCTGATAGGGTTTCATCATTGAAGCGCCATCTCTTGGGTGGAAGAATCAATTTGGAGCCAGCCAGCTTGGTGCGAATACAGGCGTGGTCAGAGACCAGTTTAGGGGCAATTTCAGTTTCCTTTATCAGGTATGTGAAGGGGCTTGAGATCAGAATGAAGTCAATGCGTGAATATGATTTGTGCGGGGCGGAGTAAAAAGTATAGTCCCTACTGTCAGGATTTTGGATGCGCCAGGAGTCTTTCAGACAGTATCTATCACAGAGGCGAAGGAGGGCGTCGTGCGAGCGGGATGGGTGGAAGGAACATTTGGATTGTCTGTCTAGAATCGGGTCAAGGGGGAGATTGAAGTCGCCTCCCACTATCATCAGGTCGTCTGGAGGGATGGGTTCTAATGAGCGAGAAACAGAGTCACAGAAATCCGGGTCGTCAGCATTTGGGCCATATATGTTTATTGCATGAATGGGGTCATATTCCCTTAGTAAGTGTGTAACGGAGAGTCTACCAACTTCGTCATGAGAGTGTGAGACTAGTGTTAGATTAGCTTTTTTCGCTAGTAGGGTGATTACCCCTCCTTTTTTATGAGACGCAGGTGAGTGCAATATGTGAATGCCCAATGGATGTTCAGGAACCGTAGGTCATCTTCAGATAATTTGGTTTCCTGGAGTAAAATAATGTCCCCCTTCGATTTGGTGAGATACTCAAAGACTTTCCTCCTCTTTACCGGATGGTTGAGGCCCTTAACATTAAGAGAGATTATCGTGAGGTCATCGGCTAATGATTTTGTATTAGATATTGGAGTGAGGTAACATCGCTGAGAGGTTGCGTGGTAGATGAAGGATACCTATGTATAGTGCTGTGTGCTGGACACAGTGTGGGTCAGTGTGTGTAGATACAACTCTAAGGACAGGACATAAGATACAGCATTGAAATAGGGTTTCGGAATGCAGTGAGAGACGTGTGTCATACCTGTAAGAAATGAACATAAGCAAGAGACAGTACAATACAGAAAGAAAAACTGAAATTCTTTTAACTCTTTTAGCTCCATTTTCTCCCCCCCCCAACAGACCTACCCTCCAACCCCTCTACCCCCTCCCTCCCCTCCCCCCAAATACGTACATAGGGAGTACGACAGCAGTACCGTGCTAGGTGGAAGCAGGAGTACTAAGCTGGTATCTTGTAAATTCCCTAAACATCGAAACTAGCATATTATCAATCAACCTGAAACTTGTCCTACCCATTAGGGCGAATATGCGGCTACAAAAAGTACCTTAAAACTAGCAGTGAGCATTTGTGGTGGCATGAGAGCATAACAGTTCACGCTAAGGCGATACTGAGTTAACGGATAGCATTAGTGACTAACAGAATTGAATAACATTGGTAAATAGCAAAAGTGTGGCATTGTGTCGAAGCGAAATAGACCTGCAATGGTAGATTTGCATACTGTATAGGAAGCAAATGACATAACTATAAGAACAGTAACTCACAATACAGGAACATGTGAGAAGAAAGGACTGCAGAGTTGAAGCAGATGTTATCCAAATACAGAGCATGGGACTAGCACCATAACAAGCCTATTGCGACCAGGCACTGCTTGTTGGCATGGAGTAACAGCAAACATATTGGTGTCTTGTGAGGTGGATGAGTTCATGTTTTTCTTTTGTTCGAGAGGCCGGACAATAGATCCATTTCTTGTTCACGGCGATCTTCTAATAGGTCTGCAAGGGCTCTTGGGTCCGTGAAGAATCTTGGGTGTCCATTCACTACAATTCTGAATTTCGCCGGGCCGGCAAAGGAGAATGCAATTTTTTTGGATCTAAGTTTGTCTCCGAGTTCCAGGAAACCTTTACGGGTCGCCACCGTGTCTTTTGAGAAGTCCTGCGTAAAGATGATTCTATGGCCTTCAAATGTGATGGAATGATTTTTCCTTGCGAATTGGAGGATCATCTCTACATGTAGGAATCTGAGTGGTTTGCATATCAACGGTCTGGGGCCTTTGGAGTTCCTGGTAGCGAAGGTAGGGATCCTGTGTGCCCTATCAAGTTTAAGGCCGTGTGGGAATTCTATGTTGGTGATCATAGGAATCCATCTTTTTCGTAGTTCTCCGGAACGCCAAAAATTCTGATGTTACCTCTTCTGTTCCTGTCCTCCAACTCCACGTTGTGGCGTTTGAGTTCGTCCGTGACGTTTTCTAGGCGTTGGATTTTGGAAGCTGATTGTCGAGCCAGGTCCTCCACGTCGCTTATACGTTGTTCGGCTGCCCCCAAACCTGTGTGTATTGTATTCATATCGGCTCTGATCGCTGTTAGTTCTAGCTGCATAGAGTCGGTATTAGATTTGGTGGATTTAGAGAGATCGTGGAGGTCAGCCAGTTTTCTGAGGATCATATCCATCATGGCAGTCATGTCTGATTTGCTCTTATTGGGGGAGTAAGAGATAAGTGGGTCCGGCTTCACCTTTTTGGTGTTGTTTCTGTCCTCTCTGTTAGCCATCGCAGTTTATAGTAGTTTAACTGCTGTAGGAAGTAGGGTGTGCTCTTGTAGAGTCGGTGAGAAGACCCCGTGTAGTGCTGATACTGGTCACCTATGCCAGTAGGGCAGGGTTGCTGATAGTCTGCTGAGCTTGGCTTCGAGAATGGTTCATATAGCCTGCCAAAGTTACATTTACATTGAGAGGCGGACTCCGTGAAGCATTAGGCTGTGGTTTGTGTAACTTCGACCATGTGGGGACACTCAGTGGTGAGGTAAAAACCTGAAGGGCCACGTGCTAGGCAACACTGGGCAAGAACAGTTGTTCCCAAGCATGCCAGGGCAAGGTGGAGCCGTTCTGGGGTGGTATAGACCTTCTAGAGCTGAAGGCTTAGCATTGAAAGTGCAACAGGAGCACACCTTGTGGGCAGACAGTGTGTTTTATGCTGGGATCGGCGCCGCCATTTTATGGTCAGGCAAGAAGTGCCAGTTTTCAGCTGCCGAGTCGTCTGCAGGGCATCTTTTCCCCCGTGGTGACTTTAAGGGGCGCTGACTATAAATCGCTTCACTTACTCAGCGTGTGGTGGGCGGTTAAAGGCTGTAGAAGGGCCTCTTCAATGATCGGCATCAGGCATTGGAAACGCGACCGGGCGCCACCATTTTAGATGGAGCCGGGTCTGAGCGCGCTCGCCACAGAAGTCCGAGAAACACCAGTATTAGCAGCATGAGGTGGCTGTCAGCCCGTCGGAGGACTCCTCCCGGGTACAGGCGCTGGGTCCCTGCGTTTGGCTCATGTTGCAGCAGGGAATTCGGGCTTATTAGCAGCGTCGCTCTCCCGTTCCACGGAGCTCCTGGTTCAGGCGGCCATTCCCCCTGCCGTCCAAGCCACGCCCCAGGAATTCATAAATATTTTAATACTTTCATGGCTCATCTTTTACAGGAACATATATATATATTTTAAATGTCAGTGACACAAGGCAAATACAAATTCACTGTGTCATCTTTGCACTATGAAAATAAAAATGCACATTTATTATGTCTCAGTAAGTTTGCGTATGTGTGCAGTGATCTACAGGTCAGAAGTTCAAATCCCAGCAAGTTGAAGTCCGCCTTTGGAATGCGACAAATTAAGGACCATCGTCTTGAATACTAGGCAGACATTTTATGTACAGTGTTTACAAACTGCAAAGTGTTGAGTGCACGCTGTATGGAAATAAGTAATGTTATGTACAACCTGTCTTCTCCTACAATGGAATCAGTGAAAATATGTGTGACTTTTACATTGCCCTTATGTGAGTTAATATGTTTTACTGGGGCATACTCAGTTTATTTTAGGTGCTCCAAACTATGATAGATAAGTGAACTGGTAAAAAAAAAAAAAGGCAGAAGATTGTGTGCCCAAGATCACAATATTTATGCAAATGGTCAAGTCATGGTTTCAGCCATAGTTTTCACATTCCGTAGTTTCTAATTTCAACATATAAAATATAATGTCCTCCAAGTGACCCTCCCAAGTGCCAGCTGTGCGACTCTTCTGTGCTTATCGCTGAACTTGTGGATATTTTTTTAACCGCATCGCTGCGGCGGTTATTTTTCCCCTACGCGGCTTTTTTCTAAAAGCCGCGTAAGATGACAAGCTCAGCTCGTCATCCGCACCCCCCACCCCCCCCCCCCCCCCCCCCGAGCTCGTCATCAGCATCGATAAAAGGCTACAGATAGCCAACCTTGTTATAATGTGCTTCCTTTTCGTATTGTAGTTGTATAAAACATAGAATTCCAACATAGGGACGTTTCAAAATGTGTTACGGATATTCCGGAGGCCACTATTAAGCATAATGGTGTAACAGAGAAGTGTAAATGTCCGCCGGGATCTTCAGATGTAGATTCTTATTGTGCTTTGCTCGATTTGCTAAATAGTTTTCCATGAATATTCTATTGCTCTATGAGAATTAATCAATGTGTCTATACATACTCAGTTTAAAGGAAATGTGAAAGAATTTCAGAAGATTATCTGCTGTGAATCGTACTTTGATTCATCAAATGAATGCTGACAGTTTGGGGGGCGTGGCTTGGGCGCCGATGGCGATGGTCGCCTGAGAGCTCGGCTCCGGGACTGAGCCCGGGATTATCCTGTTAATCGGAGGCCGCGGGGCACCCTAGCCCCCGCAAATCGTAGCTCGGCCCAACTGGACCCCACTGAGACGACCGGCGCGGCCTGGACGGGTGGTGATCTGCCCGAAACACGAAGTTCGAGGTCCCGGGGAGAGCGACCCAATATGGCGCCCGGACCCCTTTGTCCCCTTGGACGGGGCCATTAGCCTGGATGAACGCCGCTGAGCATAACGTGCCCTCCTCTCATGTGTGTTCCAGGAGAGTGAGGAGTTGGACTCTGCCCTGCTGAGACCCTGGTATTGATGAAGGCGCCTGGGCGATCGGAAGCTCCTACCACGGTAAACCCGGACGCCTGGAGGTCCCGGCGGTGGTGACGACCCCCGACGCGGCGCCTGGTTGCATCCCCCGATCGGCCCGATCCCATGGGAAGCATAACCCCCTGGTGCCACAAAGTCTCTGGAGGAGTGGGTGGCCCTTGTTCCGGATCCTCGTCAACCAGACGGCCCTACCCGGCCTGGCGCCGAGTGTCTCCGCCTCCTCCTCAGCGCTCTCAGACGACACGGTGGTGGCGTGAGCCGAACCTGTGGAGATCCACCTGGCCCTGGAGAAGAGGATCACCGGCCTTCATCCCCAGGGCCTCCATTCGGGAGAGTTATAGTCGGAGCCCGCACTCGGGGACACCTTTATCTGAGCCCACATTGTGCGCTTCCCACGATATGGGGAAGCCGAGAGGGGCCAAGGGGCCCACCCCGGCCGCCTCTGACTCGGAGACCCCAGACAAGGAAGGCAGCGGCAACCCGGGGGACGCTGGTGGCACACCGCTGCAGCAACAATTTGATCGCGTCCTGGAAGCGATTGCGACCACACGCTCGGCCCTTCAGCAGGACATTGCCCAGGTGGTGGCGAGTCTGGGCCTTCTCAGGGCGGATCATGGCAAGCTATCGGACAGGGTCAAAGAAGTAGAAGGCTCGGTGAAAACCTTGGAGCCGGCACAGCGCACCTTGGCCGCGGCAATGAAAGATGCTCTAACCCGGATTTCTGCCCTGGAACAGCGAGCGGAGGATGCGGAAGGCCGTAACAGGCGCAACAACATCCGAGTGGTAGGCCTGCCGGAGAAGATCGAGGATGACGACATGGTGGCCTACTTGGAGGCCTGGCTCCGAGACACGGTAGCCCCGGAAGGCCTATCCTCTTTCTACACACTTGAACGGGCTCATAGAGTCCCAGCACGGCCACCGCAACTGGGCCGGGCGCCGCGCCCGGTGGTGGCGCGCCTCCTGCATTTTCGCGACAGAGACCTCATCCTCAATGCCGCTAGACATAATGGCCCTTTCAAGGTGGAGAACAGCCAGGTGAACATTTTCCCGGACTACACCTATGAAACCCAACGTAGGCGGTACTCATTCTTGGCGATCAAGCGCGAGCTCCGGAGCGAGGGCATTCAATACTCGCTCCTATTTCCTGCAAGGCTCCGCGTCATTGTGGATGACAAGACTCAATTTTTTGATACCCCGGAGGATGCCTGTAACTGGCTTGAACTGTATAGAGCTGGGAAAGATGGCTTCGCCCCCACATCTCAGACAACGGCGGAGCCGGGACAGCGACGGCGGTCCACGAGGGTGCGGAGTCGCCGGGGCCGTTCAAGCGGCCCTACTACTGCAGAGACATCGACGGAGCGGAAAGGTGTATTGGAGGTGTTGTCTGCCCTTTCTGGGTCAAGAGAGGATGCCATCGCAGAAGAAGAGAACCCTGGTGACGAGGGAGCATCGACGGACTCAGAGAACTCGGTGACGGATAGTACCGGCACACCTGTGATCACACCAAAATCGGTTGAGGACCTTCTTGATGGACAGGGTTGACGGGGTGAGCTGTATCCTTTTGGGTGGGGGCCCGTACCGGGGGTGGAGGGAGCCGATGGTTCAACATGACCACAGGTGAAGCGGGGGGTAGGGGGCCCTGCCTTTGCCCCGAGGGTTTCCATTACTGTTTAGGGCTTGCTTTAGTCCTGGCAGCCTGAGCATCGAGGGCCCACTGCCACCGCCCAGCCCGCACCTGGCCCCTAAGGCCTTCCTACGGTGGCGACTGTAGGATTAGTTGGGGATGAGGGGAATTTTGGAGGGCATGGTTTGGATGGGAACTAGATGGAGTTATTTGGGTCCTGTTCTGGGGAGGGTGGGCAGGGGTTTGGGTAACGTAAATTTTGTTGAGTTTTGGTTGAGGGAAATGACCGCCATCAGTGTTGGGGGGATTGTTGTTTGCCTATTGCTGGGACCCGGATGGGGTGACTTTGCATGCACAGTATGGGACAATGGCTGACGTTGCTAATGTGAAGTGTATTACTTGGAACGTGCGGGGGCTTCATACCATGTCTAGGCGGCACAAAGTCCACGCTTATTTAGTGCGTAGGGGAATACAAATGGCGCTACTGCAGGAAACCCATCTGAACAAGGCGGAAGGGGCGGCGCTACAGCGTAGATGGAGGGGACAGGTCTTCTACACGTCGTACTCGGCGTATGCCAGGGGGGCGCTAATCTGGATCCGGGCTGGGGTTCCCTTCCAGGTCACAAACTCAGTGGTAGACCCCGAGGGGCGTTACGTGGCCATCTCTGGCACTCTGGGGGGGAGGGACCTGAACGTTTGCTGTGTTTACGCACCTAACATGGACCAGATTGCCTTCCTTTCTAGGTTGTCGGGCTCGTTAGCCCACTTTTTCACGGGGCCCCTCCTGCTCGGTGGGGACTTCAATTCAGTGGTGGATGTGGAGACTGATCGCTCGCACCCGCCCCTCCCTGATTCTCCGGTCCGCCGCGTGGCCAAGGGCCGTGGCGACTGGCAGACACGGTGGGGGTTGACGGATATTTGGAGAGCGCAACACCCCGACACTAGAGATTACTCCTATTTTTCGGGCCTCCACGAGTTGCACGTTCGGCTGGACGGGTTTCTTGGCTCGACTGAACTGGTTTCAGCGGCCGTCCGTTCCGAATACTTGACTAGGACCATCTCGGACCATAACCCCCTCCTGCTGGCCCTTCGCTGGTTTCCGGGGGCGCCGGCGGTGCCCACCTGGAAGTTACGCCCTGAGATGCTCGAGGATATTGTCTTCAGAGCGGACTTAGGTGATAAGATCGAGGAGTATTTCGCGTCCAACGGGGGCTCTGCGAGCTCGAGAGCGCTGGAATGGGACGCTTTTAAGGTGGTGATGAGGGGTTATTGCATCACCAAGAAGGTAGGTATGAGGCGGGTTATCCTCGATGACTTGGAGGTGGCCGATCGGAAGCTCCGGGAGTTGGAACTCCGCCGCCCCGGGCACCCTGACCTCCAGGGACGCACGGCGGAGGCGAAGGAAGCGGTGGCAGCTGAGGTCGAGCGGCTGCGCTGCTTCGACTACAAGGCCTATACGGTTCGGTCCCTTGCAGAAGGGGATAAAACGAGCGCATTGCTGGCTTGGCTGGCTAACCCTACGCGCCAGACCTCACTGACGACGTCCATGCGTATGATGGACGGGACCCTAGTGCATACTCAACCGGAGATTCTAGGTTGCTACCGGCTCTACTACGATCAGTTGTACCGCAGTTGTGCTGTCAAAGACCCTGACCTTCTTGAGGACTATTTGGGATCCCTGGAGCTCCCGATGGTGGAGCCTGACGTGGCGAAAGCCCTGGGTTCCGATATCGAACTGGGGGAGATCCGCAGCGCCATCAAAAGGATGGCGCGGAACAAGACCCCGGGACTAGATGGTCTTCCGGTGGAATTTTATGCGACCTATGCCGACCTCCTGGCTCCGAGACTGGTGATTGTTTATAGAGAGGCGAGGAGGCTTGGCCGACTGCCTGGCTCGATGCGGGAGGCCCTGGTGGTTCCCCTCCTCAAGCCGGGGCGAGACTCGACCGATCCGGCATCCTACCGGCCCTTATCGATGCTGACGGTCGATTATAAGATTCTGAGCAGCATCCTGGCCTCGAGACTGATTGGCCACATGGCCTCCCTAGTGCATGAAGACCAGGCCGGGTTCATCCCCAAGCGCAATACGACAATGAACATCCGCAGGTTGTTCCGCTTGCTGGGTGAACCGCTGACGGATGCTCCATGCCCAGTGGTCCTGTCGGTGGACCTAGAGAAGGCGTTTGATAGCCTGGAATGGGACTACCTACACACGGTGTTGCGACGGTTTGGCCTCGGGGAAGGCTTCATCAAATGGACTGCGGTCTTATACGCCTCTGTGTCGGCCAGGGTTCGGGCGGGCCCATTAATTTCCTCACAGTACCCGGTAGAAAGGGGCACGAGACAGGGCTGTTCGTTATCCCCACTTCTCTTTGCGCTGGCGGTGGAGCCCCTCGCAGTGCTACTCCGGTCGGGGGCGCATTACAGTGGCTTCTGGACCCCTTCGGGCACGCACCAGGTTTCGTTATATGCTGACGACTTGTTACTCTTTCTGGAGGACCCAGTCGAGGCCCTACAGGGAGCTAAGACGGCGCTCTCGGCGTTCGGGGCGGTCTCGGGCCTACGGGTAAATTGGACCAAGACGTGCCTCTTCCCGGTCCGTAGAGGCACCCCTAGTCCAGTCCTTAATGGGGGACTTAGATGGGAACCTGACTGTTTCAGATACCTGGGGGTGTACATTTATCATAATCCATTTGACCTCCTGGACGGAAACATCGCCAGGTGCAGTCGAGCTCTACGGGGGAATATGGACTTCTGGGCTACACTGCCGCTTTCGTTGGCGGGGCGGGTCGCCCTCCTCAAAATGGTGGCTCTCCCCCGACTGCTATACTATTTCCGGGCGCTGCCAGTTTGGATCCCACCGGCCACGTTTAGGCTTCTACGGTCGACGGTGACCGGATTCCTTTGGGGCTCGGGCCGCCGTAGAGTGGCCCTTAAGACCCTGATGAGGCCGAAAGCCGAGGGTGGACTTGCGGTGCCGGATTTCGAGAAATATTATCTGGCGGCGCAGCTCCAGACCCTCACCCAGGAGGTTGCCAGGGAATTCCGAGGCCCGGAGGACAGGAGAGGTACAGGGATGGCTAGGCATGTCCTGTCTTTCATAGCTCTACGCCAACGTTTGACCTTACAGGACCTAACGTTGGAGGAAAAGACCATCCGACTGTGCTGGAACCGGGCTCACGCCAGGGGCCAACTCCGGATACCGTATGCGCCGGAAATACCATTGGGGATGCTGACGGCGTTGCCCCATGGCGGGGATTGGTCACGATTGGCGGTATGGGAGGACGCGGGGTTGCAGTTGGTGGGTGATCTTTATGAGGCCGGGGTACTTTTGCCTTTCCAGGAGCTCATTGATCGTTTCGAGATTCCCCCAGGGGACTTCCTGTTGCACTCGGCCCTGGTCCGTGCGATCCAGGCGCATTGGAAAGGCGGACAGGAGGAACCTCCTACGTCTCCGGTGTGCCAATACGTTATGATGTCTGCGGGCACGGTGAAGGCGGTCACCTGCCTCTACGGCAGATTGGTCAATGAAGGGTTGACCCCCCTTACGACCCTCAAGGGCCATTGGGAGGCAGACATAGGCAAGGAAATCCCGGAAGCGACCTGGTCTCAGCTCGTGCGGCGAGCGTGGAAGGGGACGCGTCACGCCCGTTTTCAGTTGGTCCACTATTATGTACTCCATCGAGCATACCTGACCCCGGCAAAAATCCAACAGTATTTCGCTACGGACTCGGCAGCTTGCCCCAGATGCCCGGCGCCAGAGGCAGACCTCCTCCACATGCTGTGGACCTGCCCGGGTCTGTCCTCCTACTGGGCGGAGGTGGAGAAGACCCTGACGGAGGTGACAGGGAGACCCCTATCGCTTGATGCGGCGGTGGGGTTGTTGCATTGGTTTCCACATACCCCCAAAAATAAAATTTCCAGTAAATTTATTGATTTAGGACTTCTCTTGGCCAAACGAGAGGTGACCAGGAACTGGAAGGCACGCGCTGGTCCGACTGGGGGCAGATGGCATAGCGAACTATTGAAGTGGGCGGCGGGGGAAAGTACGCTGAGGTATCAACTGGCTGGGAGACAACGTAGCGAGCGAGCACAGGAGACAGCGCTGGAATGGGAGACACTAGTGCAGGCCCTCAGAGACTATTGCGCCCCCAGCGACTCTGATAGTGAGATGGAAGCGCGCCCTGAGTCCCGATAGGCGATGGTGTTTTCTGTTACTGATACGCTCATCTTGGGTCCTCTCACGAATCCTATTGCGGTTGCTACCATACACTGATGGCGGAGTTGGGTGGGGGAGGGATTTCTTTGCAAGTTAGTGTTTTGTGGGTGGGACTTTCTTTTGGGTTTGGGGGCTTGTTTAGAAAAGCAGATGACGGACGGTGGATTATCCGGACCAGCCTTTCGCTCCTGCTGAACCCCCACTGGATTTTATCGCCCTACTGTTGAACTGTGGGCTGGATGATAATGTGTAAAAACGTGCTGCGGGGGGTGGACGGGAGGCAGTCGATTGATTTCAGTGTATATTGGATACTGGTCATATTTGTAACAGTTTACTGATTCCTGCAATAAAAATATATTTCAAAAAAAAAAAAAAAAAAAAAAAAATGAATGCTGACAGTTTTGCTGTGACCACGCGCTACAACAACCTGTCCTGCTCTGCCATTGGTTGCACACATGTGAGGTCACGGAGCGGTAGGAACCTGAGTGTGTTTTGATGTGCAGTGAAAAGACAGCGGGTGAAACCTGGCTGGTAGGGGTTTCTTGTCTGCCCCCTCATCCTCTTCCTGTCCCTACTGTTCTTGTCCGCTGGGGCCGGGTGGTCACAGGCAGTGCCTGGCTCACTCACAGGGATGTGAACAGAACAAGACATTCATTGTGGCTGCAGTGGTTGGCACTGCTTGAACCACAGGTTTGGCAGCATTACTGTGGATGGGGGACCGCTTGCCTGCCATCCATCCATCCATCCATCCATCCATCCCTCCCTCCCGGTGAGTCAGACAAGTATGTGGACGGAGCCAGTGTGAGCCTCTAACAACCCACTAAACTACAATGAAGGAGGTGTCTTCCTCAACTTCTGGCACTCGCTGTGCCATCTCCTCTCTCTAGTGGCCAGCCCTTCAGAGTGCGAGGCCAACAACTCAAATCCATTCTCTTGCTGTCCCAGCACAGCTGCGAGAAGCCGCTCCACTGGCGGCAGTCCCTAGAAACTGCCCTGCAGGAGAAGTATTATTCCTTGGTACCTTATTTTTAGCATTGTATGTATACCCAGACACCATGATAAAACCTTCAAAAGGGTGTGTGTGGGCTGTGTTTAGTGCTGGCCTTTCTTACACTTTTTCAAAGAAGCTCTCTCCTTGGTGTACTCACGGTAAAACCTACCACTATAGCTTTCACTTGGCATCCACTGTTCCCAAGAGGCCAAATAAACCTGGAAGCTGCGCCAGGAGTCTTTGTGGGTTTATCCTTTAAATGCCTTTATCCCTTACGCCGTGGCACATCTAATGAGTAGTTCATGGAGGGTAGGCACTACAAAGAGAAATGCATTTATTGAGTTATTCCGGGGCTCCATCTGAAACTCCTCAGAAATCTATTTCAGGAGATTTGTATTGGGCCTTTGAGAAAAGTAGTACTATTGCTCTTACTTTCCTAGATCAGTTACAGCATCCACAGTCCACTCCAAAAGAATAATGCTGACGCAAACGTATCCACCTCACTCTGCCCTTGTCATCAAGCCTTTCTGAGACCAGGGTCTCACTTTTGAGCTAGTGTACCTACCTCCCTAGTGCAAAATATTAGCAAACATGTGACACTAAATATAGTGCTTTTCCTGCAGTTCTTCTGCTGATGGCTTCCACAGGGGCCTATTGACCCTGGGACATTGCCGTCAGGTTGGAATAATAGAAGTTGTAAATATTTGGTAAGGGAGTGATCAGAACTCAGTAAAGACATCTTCTTGCACGAGCCTCGTCTAGTGGCAGGGCACTTAAATAGTACTTGAATAATTTGTAGTTCACATGTCCCCTGTAGTATTCCTGGGCGCTCGAGTTCTACAGTTTATACTCCACTTGGTTGGTATAAGGCCAGTGGTGCACGCTCATCCTCTTGTCCTCATTTGGATGGGATCTCGATCTACGTGTTACTTTCCTGGTGGAAGTCATTGAAGACTTTTGCCCATCAGGAGTCTTGTCGCCATTTCCTGAAGCAATACGTGCCTTTCTGCCGGCTAAGAAGTGGGCTTTGCCAAGTGCGTGTTTTTTAAGTGAATGTAAGGCTGGTTACCCCTCTTCCAAAAGAGGTTGATGTATATCAATGCCTACTTACAGCTCTCTCTAGCAACTTTTTCTAAGAGCTCTTAGTTGTCCTGGGTGCCTCAATCAGACTTTTGGTTGAACTCAAGATCAGTCTTTCTGGTACCCACGCTCTCCGAGTGTATGACGTCTGGATCCATGAAGACAGCGCTTTATTCCTTACATCTGTGTACATCAGCAGGTTGATCTGATGATACCTGCTCCACCTTTTTTGTGCAATCTCTTTTTACATGTTTTCTTATTGTAGAACATGAGCTGCAACTATGGCACAGTTGAGATGGCAAACGGCACCGAGTGAGAGATGGAGCTCACTGTGTCAACCAAATGCTTGGATAATGCACACTTAGACCATCAGTACTACTGAGCAAGGCTGCTTACTGGATACCAGAAATCCTCATTGGAAGGGATATTAGAATTTTTATGAGGGCTTAGAGGTTATTTTGTTTGGAGTACATCTCATACTCCGTATGCCTGCAGGAGTGCATCTGGCCAATTTAAAGTAGTAGATGTACACACTTTGCCATTTTGTTTTTCAAGACGATATTTAGTCTTTCAATGACACTTAGTAGTTGTAGGTGGTAACTACAGTGAAATGTTTGATCATTGTCCAGTGCATCTGACTCAATTGTGACGTGCATTCCTCATCTAGGGATTCACTCCCTGACCAACACTTTTGTAATTGTCAGTGCATCACTTTTTCATGTCTAGTGTGCCTCAACCAACTTTAAAAATATGCACACAACTAAGATATACCTTAGATTATTCAATAATGGCATCCCTACAAAATCAACCTGCAGGGTAGTAAGACTACTCATGACTGCATTAGCTCTCTCTAACATTATTTTGCTCATACACAGTGTGCCTCTGACAATGTCTCTCTGCATTAGTCCTAATGTGATGATTGAACCAGCACCAATTAAATGTATTGATCAATCCATCTCTTCCCACATGTGTAGGAACAAGAAATTAATCTAACCATTGTGGTAAAGGTGAATTTGGCAAGACATATCTTTCATAATTTCTTTTCCAGAAACCATCCTGACTTTCTTTACCTCATGCTCTTTCCCATTCCCCCATTTTTCCTTCATCTGACATTATATCTTTTACTTCCCTCAATTCATCCAATGTTGGTGGTGCCACATAAATACGAGCGTGTTGGGTGATTATCAACCCTTTTTAGCAGTGCAGTTCCCAATGCTGCGTAGTAGCGTGTAGCTGGGTAAATATTTCTCTTTGTGACATAAACACTTCCACGTGCTGAACACATCTGAAAGAAACAGGTTAGTATCTGAAAGAGAAACGTTAGTGATAGATTCCTTACCTTAGAATATCCCCATGCGTCAGACTGGATCCGGAATTTTTTGCGTAGCAATACCCCTGCGCGCCGCTAGGCGTCGTCCGCGGCTCTGCGTCCGTCGTTAGCGCCGGAATGACGTTGTCTGAGTACTTAGACGTCGCCCATGCGCGCTGACGTCCGTTCTTCTTTTTTCCGCGCCAGCTAGCGCAGAACCGGAGAAGCTCTACCCCTAGTAATTTTTTGACTGAACTTTTTGATCTTTTGATCATTTCTTCCCTCGAGTCTTCGACTCTATCGGTACCGGTAGGGATGCCCGGGTTCAAACCCTGTTCGAAGTGCGACCGACTGATGTCGGTTACGGACCCCCATCGCTGGTGCCTGAAGTGTTTAGGCCTCAGCCACGACGACCGCACCTGCTCCTACTGCCGGGCCCTGATGTCTAAAGCTAGGCAGGAGCGGTCCGGTAAGCGACTCGAGCTCCGGCAGTCGGCCCGCGCCGTTCCAGGTCCCGGTCCCACGGGAGGTCGAGGGACCGGTCGCAGGGTCGGAGTCATCACAGCTCCGGGAGTGGACATCGGTCGTCAGGATCCAAGTCCTCAGGTAAGAGGCATGAGAGGTCGGAGAGACGTCAACGTTCCTCCGACCCACCCCGTCGCTCGCACGATGCGGCCGGGGGTTCGGGCGACACCGCCCACGCGGCTCCGAGATAGTCGCAAGCGTCGCCGCCTGCCCCACACCTTCGGGTCCCTGGGCACGGCGCAACGCCGCAGGACATCGAGCGGTATCTCATGGCCATGAGGTCGCTCCCTCCTCAGTCAGGTTCTGTGGCACCTCCGGGCCCAATGGTCCCTGCTGGAGGCCCTAGCGGGTCGGGTGCTTCGGCCCCGATGCCGTCGGGTGCTCCGGCACCGACGCCGCCGGCGACTTCGGTCCCGGCGCCGCAGGGCCTCTCCGGATCCGGGTCGTCGCCGGTCGACCTCACCGGCGTCGGCCCCACGGGTGTCGCCCCCGGCGCCCTCTGTGGACGCCGTCCCCAATGTTCCCCTCGGTCCAACTCTGGCGCCAGAACGGCGCCGCTTCCGACGGCCTTTGGAGATTTTTATTTCAATGAGGAGGCCCCGTCTGTTCATCCTGTTTTACAGGAGACGGGTGAAGAGGGAGATTGGGAGGGGTCTGAGGACCCTCTGACACTGGAGTGCCAGTCTCAACAGGACTGTACATATGAGCTTGGGGAGGCCAGTGGTATTGACACTTCGCCAGACACTGGATTTGTCTACCCTCCAACCGTGGCTCCGGAGGAGGGGTCTACTTACAGTGTAGTGTTGACAAAGGCGGCCGAGGCCTTAAACCTTGAGCTCCCCGTCGCGGCCGTGAGGACTAACCTCCCCACAGAGGTCCTCAAACCGCAATCAAGCTCCAGCGAGCCTCCGCTGCCGTTCAATGAGGCTTTGTGTGACGTTCTTGTGGGCACTTGGTCCAAGCCCGCCACAGGTCCGCCTGTGGATAGGAACGCGGCCAGACGCTACCGCCCGGCCCCGGGCGACCCTTGCTTTTTGTACACCCATCCCACCTCGAGAGCCTGGTTATCGAGTCCTCCACTTCCCAGACCGCATTCCCGTCGGCTCCGCCCGATCGTGAATTCAAGAGATATGAACAGTACGGGAAGAAAGTGTTCTCGTCCCTAAGCTTAGGGCTGCGGTCTGTCAATACCGCCTGTCTCTTGGGCTGCTACACCCACACCCTGTGGGACGCGGTCGCGGATGTGCTGCCACAATGTCCGGAGGAGGTCTGGGCTAAACTCGCCCAAACCCTGGTGGAGGGCCGAGATGCAGCGCGATATTCCATCCGGTGTGGGCTGGATACCACGGACTCACTGGGCAGGGCGATGGCAACGACAGTGGCGGTTCGACGCCACGCCTGATTGAGGTCCGCCAACTTTTCGGCCGATGTCCAGGCAACACTACTGGACATGCCGTTCGATGGCCGTCGCCTCTTTGGCGACAAGGCAGACCATGCGCTTGAGCGTTTTTAGGACTACAGGGCTACAGCCAAGTCGCTGGGCCTCTCGGCCACACGCCAGCAATCGGGTGCCTTTCGCTCCTTTCGTGGTCAAGGAAGGGGTGCCCCCACTCGTGCTGCCAGCCACGCACCGCAGAATGTTCAACAGCGCAGTGGCGGCTGTGGAAACCGCCGTCGGGGACAACGGCGAAGCCAGTCCACACCTCCCTCCGCAGCACCTGCCTCAAAACCTTCCGAGTTTTAAGGCCTATGTGACGCCAGTTGGAGGCAGGGTTCGCCTTCACCTCTCCCACTGGCGCACTGTCACGTCGGACAGGTGGGTGCTGCAGATCATCCGAAGGGGCTACTCCCTCCCCTTCGAGGCGACCCCTCCAGCCATACCACCGCAATTCCACCGCGTGTCGGGGGATCACTTGCAACTTCTGCAAGAGTAAGTCGCGCTCTCTTGGCCAAGGGGGCCATTGAGCGCGTTCCTGGGCAAGAAGTAGGGTGTGGTTGTTATTCCCACTACTTTCTGGTTCCCAAGAAGGACAAAGGGGGCCTACGCCCTTTCTTTCACCTGCAGAACGTCAATGTCTTCCTCCGGAAGGAGAAGTTCAAGATGCTGACACTGACTCAGGTCTTAGCTGCCCTGGACCCTGGAGACTGGCTGGTAGCGTTGGACTTGCAGGACGCTTTTTTTCACATCCCCGTCCTGCCGGCTCACCGGCGTTACCTGCGGTTCACGGTAGGCCACGAGCACTTTCAGTTTACCGTGCTCCCCTTCGGCCTTACCAGCGCCCCACGGGTGTTCATGAAGGTAATGGCGGTGGTCGCAGCTCATCTGCGCAGGTTAGGGGTGTCAGTCTTCCCCTACCTCGACGACTGGTTGTTGAAGGCGGGCTCGCCCCAGACAGTCGTCCGCCACCTCCAGACTACGGCCGACCTCCTGCACCTGCTGGGGTTCTCCATCAATGTGCGGAAGTCGCACCTGTGTCCCTCACAGAAGCTCCTCTTCATCGGAGTGGTTCTAGACTCTGCGCAGTTTCGGGTTTATCCTCCCGAACAGCGGGTTCGGGATATTCAGGCTCTGATTCCGATCTTTCAGCCATTATCCCGAGTCTCGGTCAGGTTGACGCTGCGGCTTCTGGGGCTGATGGCCCCCTGCATTCTTCTGGTGCATCACGCCAGGTGGCGGAAGCGGGCTCTGCAGTGGGACCTGAAGTTCCCAAGAAGGGCAAAGGGGGCCTACCCCCTATATTTGACCTGCGGAACGTCAACGTCTTCCTCCGGAAGGAGAAGTTCTAGATGCTGACACTGGCTCAGGTCTTAGCTGCCCTGGACCCGGGAGACTGGATGGTAGCGTTGGACTAGCAGGACGCTTATTTTCACATCCCTGTCCTGCCAGCCCATCGGCGCTACCTGTGGTTCATGGTAGGCCACAAGCACTTTCAGTTTACCGTGCTGCCCTTCGGCCTTACCAGCGCCCCACGGGTGTTCACGAAGGTAATGGCGGTGGTCGCTGCTCATCTGCGCAGGTCAGGGGTTTCTGTCTACCCCTACCTCGACAACTGGTTGTTGACAGCAGGCTCACCCCAAACAGTCGTCAGCCACCTCCAGACTACGGCCGACTTCCTGCACCTGCTGGGGTTCTACATCAATGTGCGGAAGTCGCACCTGTGTCCCTCACAGAAGCTCCTCTACATCGGAGTGGTTCTAGACTCTGTGCAGTTTCGGGTTTATCCTCCCGAACAGCAGGTTTGGGATATTCAGGCTCAGATTCCGATCTTTCAGCCGTTATCCCGAGTCTCAATCAGGTTGACGCTGCGGCTTCTGGGTCTGATGGCCCCCTGCATCCTTCTGGTGCATCACGCCAGGTGGCGGATGCGGGCTCTGCAGTGGGACCTGAAGTTTCAATGGGCCCAGCATCAGGGCAACTTGTCCGACCGACCATGTCTTTTTTTTTTTAAACCTTTATTGTGGGAATAGAAGCATACAAATACGTGCCTACAACCAATCAGGCCGGCCACGACACATTATAAACGCACAAGAGTCAACATGTAAGTTCCCCAGCAGTCATCCAGTGGTATATAGGCAAGCAATTCAAAATGAAGAGGCTGAGTGTAACCGCTAGAAGCAGGATTAAATAAGTTTAAGTTTTTTTAATATAGTAGGAAGTATAGTAGGATCAGTTGCAACTGTTGCGTGTTTATCTAGGTTCCTGATCGATACTGTGACCTTATGCCCCTATTCGGCTATAAATCCATTTATTCCCTATATTGGCATAACCGTTCAAGTGCGATTTTCAGAAAGTCATCTCTGGCCTCACACGAACAGAGCCAAATTCCAGCATAGTTCTCTGCCACTTCCTTTGCAACCAATTAGTGCAATGACAGAGCAGAAGTCACTATCTGATATTCCTAGATTAACACTCCGAGTTCATCAACAAGATAAAAACTCAGCAAACCTGGAAATCCCCGCTTGCTGTGTTTTGATTAGTAATGGAACTCTAATGAGCAACTGATAGCTATCACTTCCTAGTGACATCTTTAATTGACGTCTTATGTCCAGCAAACTTGCGTCAAACCAGGCACCTGTCAGGTATAAATACTACCAACGTTGCCTTAAGCAATTGCTGTTGTATGCTGTCGTGCACCCTGTTGTGCATCCCATTGCTGCTGCATGCAGTACGCTGCTGCTGTCCCTTGGTGGTGAAGCTACTGATACCATTATCGCTGCTAAAGCGCGAACGATGGTGCGGTACGCTTAGGAGCTGAACAGCCGTCCCTCTGCGAAGAGCCCAGCAGATTCCAAGCTGCCCGCGGACGCTGTCCCCGCCTCCTCCTCCCGACGCGCTGAGAAGAGAGCCGCTGCCTTTCTCCTGCAGAGAAATCCAGCTCCAGCGTTTCCGGTCTGCCCTCGCGGGTGACTGGGATATTGAGTGCCCCCTGAAGGAAATACCAGACTTCCATCATTCTATTCAGAGGTATGGTGTTGACTAAAGCCTTAGACGAGAATTCTTGAAGCAAACCTTGGCAAAACCAACTTAACTTAAAGCTACTTACTTACTCCCCTTCCACGTGTTAGGCTTAGGTCAGGCACACTGGGGTAGGCGTAGTTAGAAGCACCAGTTGAGTATTTTAGCCTAATGTATATATGAATGTATATATGTTTTATTACTTTTAAACCATTGTATGGCTAAGAAACCATATCAATGCTTTCTCCAAAAACGCCAGAAAATCCACCCCGTGGTACACTCCTGAACTCCAGGCAATTAAATCCGTCTGCAAAAAATTAGAACGCGAATGGCGTATTAACTTCTGCCCAGTTATTAAAATACAATACAAAAAAGCGCAAAAGGAATATAATAAAAAAATCCGTACTTCCAAAGCCTTGCATTACAAAACGCGCATTGGGGAGGCAGAGAACTCCTCTAAAGAGCTCTTTAAAATTTTTAAAGAAATCTCTGTGCTCACAAATGATAATGTGTCCTGCAATGACTCTGTGGAAACCTGCAATAAAATTGCAAAATACTTCTCTGGGAAAATCACCGACATCTATGCCAACTTTTCTGGCAACCTGACTTCTGGCCATGATTTTATGGAAAGCGTAGATGTTAGTCCTACTGAGCCTTGCCTACAATGCTTCTCGGTTCCCCCTCCTGAAATGCTTGTAAACGTCTGCAAGAGCGTCAAATCGGGCTCCCCTCGCGACCTGGCCCCCCCGAAAGTACTTAGAGCAAGTCTACAAGTACTGGAACGTTATTTTAGGCACGTTATCCAACTATCCTTTTCTTCAGCATGCCTACCAGTAGATTGGAAAAAGGCAATAGTACTGCCAATCAAAAAGAAACCCAATGTGAGTCAGGATATTTTGGAAAACTTACGACCGATCTCTCTCCTGCCATACCTTGCGAAAGTGACCGAAAAAATTGCCAATAAACAACTCATGGCTCACTTAGAATCCAATAAATCCCTGCACAGCTCTCAGTCTGGTTTCCGGACGAACTACTCCACTGAGACAGCCCTCCTGAGAGCGACTGAAACTCTACGGGCAGGAGCTGACGAGGGTCATACGATGGCACTTATTATGCTGGACCTCAGTGCTGCGTTTGACACTGTAGCACACTCCATCTTGCTACAGTGTCTAAACAAGGCTGGGGTCACCAAGGCAGCACTGGGATGGTTAAAAGCTTTCCTCATAGACCGCAGCTTTCAGGTTCAGAGAGGCAATCTCCTCTCAGACAGCATTGCCCTAGAACAGGGGGTGCCTCAGGGCTCTGCCCTGAGCCCCACCCTGTTCAATCTTTATATGGCCCCGCTGGCAGATGTGGTCCAATCGTACGGCATAAAATTAGTATCTTACTCCGACGATATCCAACTGCTCATCTCCTTATCCCAGGCACCCACCTTAGCAGCCGCCAACTTCAAAACCTGCATGCAGGAGCTTGCAGGCTGGATGAACCAACACTGCCTGAAGCTCAATGGCTCTAAAACAGAGATTCTTGTGATAAGGGGAAACACTGCTAGTTGGACTCAGGAATGGTGGCCTCCTTGTTTAGGTCCTCTACCTACCCCTTGCAAGGAAGCAAAGAACTTGGGTGTCTGGGTTGATCCCAAGCTTTCCTTTGACAGCCACGTCCATAAAGTAGTAGGGAAATGCTTTGGGGTGCTGAATACCTTAAACCGGACTCTGGACCTTCTTCCTTTAGAGGCCAGACGCACTATGACCCAAGCTCTAGTCACCTCCCGTATTGATTACGGTAATGTGCTACTTTTAGGGACAACAGAAAAGAACATCAGAAGGCTGCAGGTTCTCCAAAACACGGCAGCGCGGCTAGTCCTCAGGCTACCCAAAAGAGCAGCCTCCAAGCCCACCTTGGCTGCTCTTCATTGGCTTCCCATAAAAAAGAGGATCCTGTTCAAATCGCTCCTAATATGCTACAGGATAACCTCTCAGAAAGCCCCTGAATACCTGAAGGATCTAGCCATCCCCTATGAGCCCAATAGAGCACTTCGCTCTATGGGAACTGGTCTTCTTAAAGTCCCCCGGATAAAAAAGGCCAGAATGGGAGGCCGCTCCTTTCGCGTGATGGCAGCCAACAACTGGAACTCTCTCCCACTGAACATCAGAATAGCAGAGACTGAAACAATATTTAGGAAACTTTTAAAAACCCACCTATATACCCTATAGGTCCTTCACTTCTCCTGCTGCTCTCTCCACAGCGCGGGGACACGCCGGGAGGGCGTCACCAGGCGCTTTATAAACCCCTTTATTATTATTATTATTATTATTATTATTATTATTATTACAGTTCTATTTCGCAATTCTTATCTTACTGTACGTACTTTTTATAATAACATGTCTTGCAATTGTGGCAATACATTTCTCTTGTACGAGAAGAAAGACTGTTCAATAAATGTTAACCCTTTATTGACAAACGCCCGTCTCTCTATTCTCTACATATTGTGAAAGTAATCTGCACTAATCTGACTGAGTGAAATACCTGTCTATTGTTTCACACGACCCTAGAGATTGACTCTTGATCTGAGGAGCAAAGTTGTCATGTTGCACGGTTGTTGGAAAGCTGAATCCCTTCTTGTCTGTGCCAGGGAAGCTGATCTCTGCATGGGAAGTGAAGAAAGTTTCCAGTGACCTCTGAGCTAGTTGGTAACACACCCAATTAAGTTTAACATAGTCAGTGGAGGCCTGGAATATCCGCAGTTCCACGTCGATACTACTGTTTGTTATTCCAATGCGCAGGGCCTAGTGGGAAACTAGGAACTACACTACATGGCGCCCAACGTTTGGTAAGGCGATAAACTAACGCAAGACGTTAAACTAACTCAGTCGTGCATATTTCACACAGACCCCTTTCTCCCGTAAATACTCCAATAGACGTCTGGAGTGGGTGAAAGGTTAAAATCCGCCCGAACTCAGTAGGAAGAGATTCCTATGTAAAGCTCTGGTTTATTCAACGTTGAAGGATACAGTGTTCCAAAATATTGTGCACCTAATCTTTGTCTCCTTGGAGACCAACTCTGCAAAGCCTGCATTTATAAAAAAGGCAGACAGTGAAGAAGAAAGGGAAGCAGTTAGACTGGCATCCCTACTAATAGAGGAGGACTTGAGTCTCCTACAGACTGACCCGGATGCTATTATCATACCGGTCCACTTAAGAAAATCGATAACGTTAAAACTTATAGAAAACGGTAATTTTCGTGATAGAGGCTCACAAATATCAGCAGACAGAGGTATTCTATTCATGGATAAACTTTCCAGCGGCAAACGCTACAACAAAAGAGTTTCACTATTACAAAATAGAGGAACCTCCGGAAGAGTACGCTCCTTTCGAGAAGATTGAAATTCCACTTAAATTTCAAGAGCACCTGCTCTGGTTTAATGGCGCCCTAAAACATAATGATCACATTACCAGGCTCGGTCCACTAGGTAGACCAGGAGCAACGTGGCCGGTTCTAGCCAGCTACACACCACATCTGGACATTGAAAAAATGTCAAAAGAAGATCTCTTAGTTAACATAGGAGAATTAACAAAAGCTTATAGAGAGTTAGTAAAATTATTTATTAAAAATAATTTAAATACTCCTAAAAAGAGCTGGGATGGAAATAAACAATCCACTCCCAAGGAAAAAGTTTTCCAGTCCAGAGGAAGGTCTCCTCGACGGAGGGAAAGAACTCCGACTCGAGAACACCAGTCTCCCCAGAGGGAGCCCTCTGAGAAAAGATATAACCTTAGAAATAGGGATAATCTGAAAAAACCTGATAGATATCAAAGTATTGATACACGTCCCTCTCGATCTTCTCCACAGAATTCGGAAAGAAGAGGACGGCCAGACCCAGGAGAGCACACCAAGTCCAAAGAGAAGGAACCAGCTCAGAGTAAAAAATCTCAATTTCCTAAAAAGAAGGTAGCCAGTATTAGAGTAATCAACCATGCAGAGAATACTGAGGACACAGTTGAAAAACGGGGAGTGGGCATTGACAATGTTGGACAGTGCAGCAGAAATCAGTATAGCGCGCAAGATCTTGATGAGTCATCTGGAGACAGTGGACACGAATGAATTCATTCAGGTTGAAACTGCCGACACCAGACTTAGCGAGCCCCATAAAATATATGAAATAACATTGCGTATAGAGGGTGATAAGACTAGGAAAATAAGGGGTCTATTTTGGGATAAACTCTCAAAAGGCTATGATATTCTGTTAGCTGAAAAAGATTGGCCCCCAGAGTTTGTCAGGGAGTGCCCTCGTGGCGAAGAAGTGATTATGCCTGCCTTCTCGAATCACATTCCGATTCATAAAAAATATACATATGCAAGGAAATGGGCAGTAGCCCAGGCACCTGCATTATATAAAAATCATGTAGGATGGGATGAGGATTCACCTCCTCACAAAATCCAAATAAAAAATGAACCAACTGCCCAACGGCAGTATCCCATAGAGCAAGAAGCTAAAAAACAGGTCAGGGAGATCTCGGATCAACTTGAATACCAGGGGGTGATTGAAACATGCACCTCTCAAATGAACAATCCTTTGTTTCCTGTCTCCAAGCCAGACAATTCATATCGTCTAGTTTTGGACTACAGACATCTTAATACATGTTGCAAAACTTTTGCAGTACAAAACTTGCATAGTGCAGCCCTAATGAATAACATAGTTAGGAAAAAATACAAAACGACATTAGACCTATCTAATGGTTTCTTTTGTCAAAACATTGCACCAGAAAGCAGATATTTGACCGCTTTCTCTGCATTTGGGTAGCAGAAAAAATTCTGTCGACTCCCACAGGGGTTCAAGAACAGCCCAGGACTATTCTCAGCTAGGGTAACAGAGTTACTAAAAATCTATGATGATGAAGCATTATCTTATGTAGATGATATCTATCTCACAGACGACGACTTGGATACTCACTTGAAAAGAGTGAACACCATTATACTTGGGTTCGCAGCAGAGGGTTACAAATTCAACTTTAAAAAGTCCCGAATTGCCCATCTGACAGTACTATTCTTAGGGTACGAATTATCAAGTGAAGGGAAAAGCCTAGCGGACAACTTCTTAGAGAAGTGCGCTGTACTCCAAGCTCCAAAAACGCTGAAGAATTTACAATCCATTCTAGGTTTTCTGAATTTCAGAAGAACTTACATTCTAAATTACGCAGAGAGGGTTAAACCTCTCTACGAACTCTATTAAACCTGATTTTAAACAAATCAATTGGACTCAAAAACACACAGAAATTTTGAGATCACTGCAAACAGACATGTTAGCAAAAACAAAATTAGATACACGTGACAACACACGTGATCTTGTAATCTGAGTCATCCTAGGAAGATGCGGATTCACGTACCTAACCTCTAATGAGGGTGAAAAGATACCAATAGCTTATAAATCTCACTTGTACACACAAGCAGAAAAAGCATTCAGTCACACAGAAAGAACTGTGAAAGCAGTGCAAATCGCATTAACAAATGAACGAAAACTAGCACACGGCAAACGGATTAATATCCTTACAGTGGAATCCGCCTTCGAAGCGCTATTCAGCCCAGTAAACCTGCCTACAGTGTCACTGGATCCGAAATGGATACAGTGTATAGATTCTCTAGGAGCGGAAGATGTGAAATACTATTTCGCCCCGCAATTCGATGAACTGAATGATTTAGAATATGAAGAAGAATATCCTCTGCCAATCGAAATTCTGCCTCTCCCACAATAAGCCTGTATAATCTATACAGATAGTTTTGTACAGCATTTCAACGTAGAGAGCAAATCCTACAATGTAGCATGTGCGATCATTAAAGGTCGTTGGCTGTGCGGT
Organism: Lissotriton vulgaris; assembly: GCF_964263255.1. Taxonomy (NCBI): domain Eukaryota; kingdom Metazoa; phylum Chordata; class Amphibia; order Caudata; family Salamandridae; genus Lissotriton; species Lissotriton vulgaris. The sequence continues at coordinate 206,717,499 of NC_141688.1, read as the reverse complement.
AAATTCAGACCGAAAGTAACAAAAACTGAATCTGTAAGAAACTGTTCGGTTCAGAGAACCGAAATCAGATCTTTAAAGATGGCGCTCGAAAATGCAGAACGTGAATTCCCGACACTTATAGTGTGCGATTCTCATTTTTGCGTCAACTCTTACAACAATAAGCTGCAGAGTTGGATTGAAAACGACTACAAAGATTACACAGGTGCCACAATAAAGCATAAATTGCTCTGGAAACAGGTAGCTCTTTTACACAAAGAACTTTAAAAGACTCACGTGATTCACGCACAGAGTCTTCAACGTGATGGCGTTCACGTTGCAGGGAATTCATTGGCTAATACAGCCACAGCGGAAGCAACGAAACCGGCTTCCGTAGCCACAAAAAAGCGAACAGATAAATACATAGACGGGGAAACCATGCTGGCAGTAAAAACGACCGTAAAAGGCGACTGTGCAGCACTACCCATGAACTATCCACTCAATTATGCATACGTAATCGATGCAAACTCCGTTCCTTTTGCTCGAATCCCTGGAGTGGGGGACAGAGTAATTCCAAACAAGAACAGGAGAATATTTTTAATAGCAGACGCACATATGGGTTTGGGTCCTAGGCACAGAGAGATCAAGGAAACACTGACTGAATTACAATGAGGATTCTGGTGGCCGGGAATGAGTGTAGAACACCAAATATATGCAAACAACTGTGAAAACTGCAATAGGGATCGCAGTAGCGAACCTTGCTACCGGCTACCAATCAGAAAGAGCGTAACGCTGCCTACACCCCATCCTGCGTCCTATTAAACAGTTAAGACTAAAACACACTTAAAAACTATGGTCTCCAGCGCTCGGCTGATGCTAGACCGGTTATAAAAGATTTGCGAGTCTTTATCGGCACATACGCAATTACCACGTTCCATTCTGACCAGGGTCCTGCTTTCAGCTCTCGAGCTTATAAGGAGGCCATGGCTAGCATGGGAATTGGGTTGCGGTATTCTTGTCCGTCGCACCCCAAAGGGAATAGTGTGGTAGAAAGAAAAAACTGTGACATAAAGCAATCTATAACAGCGAAGGTATTAGGTTCAGGCGCTGGGTGGGTCAAACATTTAATAAGTGTCCAGACTAGTCTTAATAACATGCCAAGAAATTCTCTAAAAGGTTTCAGCCCATACAAACTATTGTTCGGAATTAGAATGAACATTCAGGACCTCGATAGTCAGATGTCAGTGGTACAAGAAAAAACAACAGACTTTGATGTAAAGGATCGTTTGGCTGTTTTACAGGAACTGAATGAAATAAGAAAATCCTTAAGCAACATAAAGTTAAAGCAACAGCCAGATACCACTGACGAGGCACCACCAGCAACAGCCCCAGCAAGGCCTGTCTGGATTCCAAAGATTGGGGATCTAGTCAGAGAAAAGATCGCGGTTAAGAAGGAATTTGGGCCTTCTTACAGAAAAGCAGTACCTGTCTTGGCAGTCACCGGAACAAGATCAGTAGTACTACCGCCCCTTGCTGGTAAAAAGGAGAACAGAGTCGTGTCTATCGACCTGGTAAAACCACAAGCATGTGGCCTATAATCAACAGTAGGCCCAGTGGACTCCCAAGAAACAACAGAATACCCAAACTTGCAACAATCCAAGAGGTTCAAACTGAAAGACTAATCACATTCGATCAGCCTGCAGTGCACAATGAAGGACTATGCAATAATGCCATGGAACTTGTGCCTCTTGAAACACAGATTGAAACAGTTCGTCAAGAAACAACACCAGTCTACACTAATGTGGCATCAGAAAGTGCTACCGAAAGACAGATTGAAAGAACAATCCCATCAATTGATAGAACTGCCTCTGGTTATTTCATCAACTTCGACAACTTCTCTGAAGATCCAAACGACCCCGAAGTGATGCCAGAAACAAAAAAGTATTCTAAAGAAAATACAACAGGACTCCTTCAACAAATCAAAGAATTATATCTGGATTCACCGTTAATTGAGCATTGGATTATTTCAGGGGTATTCATACTCCTACTATGCCTAATATTAGTTTTAATTTTAGGAAAGTTTATTACAATTGAATGGACACAGCAAGTCAGAACATCAACCTAGTCCTCAAACCACACAGATCATCCCACGTGAAGAAAAGAGAACTGTCAACAGTAAATGTCACAGCAATTCCAATACCTGGTGGGGTAGTATGGGAGAAAACAGACTATGAGATATATGGTCGGGTCGAAATCCTGAAGTATCCTCATCAACTGAAGGTTTCCTTAAGTGACTTTGTAAAACCTAGTACATTCTCTGATGATTGGGACTTTAACAGTATTAATGACATGATGTCTGATTTAGTAATGTCAGCTAGATTCACAGATCATCATTATTTACAAGGTTCATCTAGTTATGAGCAGTTATTCTGTTACACACACTATGGTGATCATTACTTGCATAAATCTGCACAGCCTAGAAATGTCCCCAGCGGCTACCAATCCTGATGACGGCATTCGTTGAGACTCCTGTACTACGACTAGGTGGTATCAGTGAAGCAAGCGACAAAAGCAGCATAACCCAGGTACGACCTTCTGTGAGCATTGCTGATCCTGCTTATGATGACAGCAATCATTCTAACACCTGCCAAGTTACAGCACTATCGAATTTGGTTGAACTGTCACCTGATTTTGTAGACCAATTCTTTGAGAGCCTGTCTGATACGATGTTCTCACCCGTACAGAAACAATAACTTTGGAGAAGCTTTCCGACACACAGCGTTCCCATGAACTCCGAATTCGGCCTTCAGTTTTGATCAACAAAAACTGCTAAAAGCTTTGGAACTCTATTTCCCCGTTCAAGCAATAATTCTTTTGAATTGGACATTTTTAATATTGACCTTTTTTGGCACGAACAATTCTTTGCTTAACGTAAAAACTATTCTTAGAGAACAGAAGCTTCAAACGTCTATTTCTAAAAACACATCTAGAGACATAACAACATTACATCAGCCTCTAGCACATGTTATTGCAATGCATTTATATGTGATGATTTATCTCGCCCTTCTTCTGTTAGAGATACTTCATGTGTAATTCTTTTTGCATAATCGTTCATTGATTTCATATGCAATAATTTTTGAATGATTTCTATGCTTCAAAAAACGTACAGTACCTAAATTTCACGTATTACAATATACGCCTATTTCGAATGCATTTATGTATTTTGGGGTGGGCAATGTTACACATGCATCTAATTGCTCTAGTTTTAGTAATTTGATGGACATGAATACGTGGAGTGGGTGTTGCGTGTTTATCTAGGTTCCTGATCGATAGTGTGACCTTATGCCCCTATTCGGCTATAAATCCATTTATTCCCTATATTGGCATAACCGTTCAAGTGCGATTTTCAGAAAGTCATCTCTGGCCTCACACGAACAGAGCCACATTCCAGCATAGTTCTCTGCCACTTCCTTTGCAACCAATTAGTGCAATGACGGAGCAGAAGTCACTATCTGATATTCCTAGATAAACACTCCGAGTTCATCAACAAGATAAAAACTCAGCAAACCTGGAAATCCCCGCTTGCTGTGTTTTGATTAGTAATGGAACTCTAATGAGCAACTGATAGCTATCACTTCCTAGTGACATCTTTAATTGACGTCTTATGTCCAGCAAACTTGCATCAAACCAGGCACCTGTCAGGTATAAATACTACCAACGTTGCCTTAAGCAATTGCTGTTGTATGCGGTCGTGCACCCTGTTGTGCATCCCATTGCTGCTGCATGCAGTACGCTGCTGTCCCTTGGTGGTGAAGCTACTAATACCATTATCGCTGCTAAAGCGCGAACGATGGTGCGGTACGCTTAGGAGCTGAACAGCCGTCCCTCTGCGAAGAGCCCAGCAGATTCCAAGCTGCCCGCGGACGCTGTCCCCCGCCTCCTCCTCCCGACGCGCTGAGAAGAGAGCCGCTGCCTTTCTCCTGCAGAGAAATCCAGCTCCAGCGTTTCCGGTCTGCCCTCGCGGGTGACTGGGATATTGAGTGCCCCCTGAAGGAAATACCCTGAAGGAAAAACCGAGTGGATGACGACCAGCCGCCTGAAACTGAACTCGGACAAGACGGAGGTCCTCATCCTGGGCTCCTCACCCTCCGCCTGGGACGACTCCTGGTGGCCTCCCGCCCTGGGCACCGCACCCAAACCGACAGACCATGCACGAAACCTGGGCTTCACCCTGGACTCCTCCCTCTCCATGACCAGGCAAGTCAACAGCGTCTCCTCGGCGTGCTTCAACATCCTACGCATGCTACGGAAGATCTTCTGGTGGATCCCCACAGAGACCAGGAAGACCGTCACCCAGGCCCTCGTCACCAGCCGACTGGACTACGGTAACGCCCTCTACGCCGGGACCACCGTCAAGCTCCAGAAGAGACTCCAGCGGATCCAAAACGCCTCAGCCAGACTCATCCTCGACATCCCACGTTCCAGCCACATCTCCGGACATCTGAGAGACCTTCACTGGCTCCCCGTCAACAGAAGAATCACCTTCCGCCTCCTCACCCACGCACACAAAGCCCTACACGACCAAGGCCCGAGCTACCTCAACAGCCGAGTCAACTTCTACGCTCCCAAACGCCACCTCCGATCAGCCAACCACGCCCTCGCCGCCGTCCCCCGCATCCGAAGAGCGACTACAGGAGGAAGGTCCTTCTCCTACCTGGCCGCCAAGACCTGGAACTCCCTCCCGTCCGACCTGCGCCTGACCCAAGACCACCTCTCCTTCAGGAAGAAGCTGAAGACCTGGCTGTTCGAGCAGTAGCGGCACCCCCCCCCCCACCCCCACCCCCCCCCCCCCCCCAGCGCCTTGAGACCCTACGGGTATGTAGCGCGCTTTATAAGTGTATTTGATTGATTGATTGACTTCCATCATTCTATTCAGAGGTATGGTGTTGACTAAACCCTTAGACGAGAATTCTTGAAGCAAACCTTGGCAAAACCAACTTAACTTAAAGCTACTTACTTACTCCCCTTCCACGTGTTAGGCTTAGGTCAGGCACACTGGGGTAGGCGTAGTTAGAAGCACCAGTTGAGTATTTTAGCCTAATGTATATATGAATGTATATATGGTTTATTACTTTTAAACCATTGTATGGCTAAGAAACCATATCAATGCTTTTACAGTTCTATTTCTCAATTCTTATCTTACTGTACATACTTTTTATAATAACATGTCTTGCAATTGTGGCAATACATTTCTCTTGTACGAGAAGAAAGACTGTTCAATAAATGTTAACCCTTTATTGACAAACGCCCGTCTCTCTATTCTCTACATATTGTGAAAGTAATCTGCACTAATCTGACTGAGTGAAATACCTGTCTATTGTTTCACACGACCCTAGAGATTGACTCTTGATCTGAGGAGCAAAGTTGTCATGTTGCACGGTTGTTGGAAAGCTGAATCCCTTCTTGTCTGTGCCAGGGAAGCTGATCACTTCCCATGCAGAGAAGAAAGTTTCCAGTGACCTCTGAGCTAGTTGGTAACACACCCAATTAAGTTTAGCATAGTCAGTGGAGGCCTGGAATATCCGCAGTTCCACGTCGATACTACTGTTTATGTTATTCCAATGCGCAGGGCCTAGTGGGAAACTAGGAACTACACTACACAACTTTCAACGTCTAAATTCCCATGGCGGACTATAGGTAAACGATCAATATCAAGGGGCCTCGATAAATGGAAATACTAGCAACAATTGACAGAAATCAACTTCTGATCGCCCCATTTCAGATCAGTTCCCACCACGGCCCGCCACACACTCGCTACCACTTGAATACGAGCTAGCACGGAGCAGAAGAGTCAGAGCAGCAACGTAATAACCATCCACTATACTAACCCAAATAAAGAAAAAGGAGGGGAGGGGTAGAGAAGAGAATGACAGAAAGAGGGAAAGACAGAACGCGGCGCCATTGCACTCGCTCCACGGCGAGTAAAGCACGCAGAGCTGGAGGACCCGCTATCGGGCAAGTCATGTAAAACATGTTGTATGTGCAGTCAATATCGTAGAAGCGGGAGAGCAACTCCTTACGACCCGCTAACGCCCCATGGAAGACGCGCGCAGACACCGCGTCCCGATAATGGGATACAAAAGAGCCATAGAACTAAAGAAAAAGGAAAACCAACATCAGAAAGATCCCATCCCTCCCACACCACCTTGCACCCCTGCAGAAGGCTACGGCCTACCCCCCCAGCAGCGTGCCTGTCGCCCTAACTGGAACCCGAAATATAGAAGAATCAAAACAAAAAGGAAGAAAAAGAACACACCAGACCAAAAGAAGAAGAGAAGGGAAAGGGGAAAGGAATACAATGGGAGAGGAGATCTGCAATCGAACATTCAGCTCCTACCCCCCGCCTTAACACAGCTGAAACCCACTGCAAAGCGAGAGAGACACAACCTCAAGCATCAGGAACAGGAAAAGGAGTCGGCCATATTGTCCCAATTGCGGGTAGTCCTCGTCCACGTACATTAACCAGTAGTTAGCCAAAGCAATCCTGTCTCACCCCTGTCCTTTCTTGATCATGGCTTTCGTGCGCAATAAGGTGGTAGGTAGCAAGCAGTTCGGCATGGAGTGCACACAGAATCGAAACAAGGCAGGCCAAGGGTGCAGTCTAGAAGACCCCAGTCTCAAACAGCAAAGCAAGTGGTGGCTGTGATAAACCAGACTGTAAAGTAGCAATATCAGGAGCAGCAAACAGACCGGGTGTGGCCCCGCCGTCCAAGACAGTGAGGTAACCCCTGCAAGGCAGCCACGGGACCTCACTAAAGCAGTACGATTCAAACATCCGCCGGGCTCCCCGGCCCGACCGGCATGGACGGGTCTCAACGTGGGGCTCCCGCTCCTGGTCGCCACAGCCAAAGCTTCCCGGAGATTCGGGGGCGCTGACATAGTCTTGTGGGTGCACGGTAGCAACGCTCATCGCAGCAGCCGAGGGGAGCGAATCAGCACACACCATCATTCGAGCCATACTCATGGGAGACGGGCCAGCAGGCATGGCGGCAGAACTGCTGTCTAACAGAGCAGCGTCGAGGGCCGTGGCCGCACGCAAAGAACATAGGGCAGCCAAGACATCACCAATCGTGGGCTCACGCCCACAAGCCTCAGCCATCGTGTGGTTCGATAAACTAGGTTCGCCGCCCCAAGTCGGTCCGGGACCCGGGGCGCCGGCGGCCATCTTGTCAGTGCAGCAGGGACTCTCCGCTCCTCAACTTCTGGACCGGGCGTTCGAATGAGGCCCACCGGAGTCTCCTCGAACCCCAGCAATGGCAATCTTGGTGCAGAAAGATGGGCCACCAAGTAACAGGGGCGCCGGCGCCACCGTCTCACGGGCGCCGCCCGCCGAGTCCGGGCGGAGGGCTTCAAGATGGCCGAACAAGGCAACAAAGGGGGGACCAGCCTCCTGTACGATCTACCCCCGTCCGAGGCGGGCCGCGCCCCGCCACAGAGCCCTCGGGCCACCAGACCGGGCCCGGTCAGTTGCCACCGGAACAACCGCACAACGGCTCTTCAGCCGACCCCTCTCCACCACCGGGGGCCGGCGTCGACACACCACTCCGGCCGACCGTCACAGGCGAGTCCCCGGCCTGCACGTCGCGGAGGCTCCGGAACAAACAAGGGCACAACTCCAGATCCACAGCATCCAGGAGCCCCCTGGACGGACGGTAAGTGCCAGCAATGTTTCACCTTCCCTTATTTGGTCGATTGTGTCTCCTCGGGGCAGGATGAAGTACAGGATTTGTGCTTCAGGCAAGAAGGTTGACGGAGCCGAGCTACAGTGCGGCCATCACGGTCGCGAGCTTGGCTCCTCCCCCGTCCGACCATGTCTTGATCTCGGAGGATACTGCAAGACAGTTGCAGTGCTGCGTCACGGACCGCGATTGGGTCAGCGGCATATCCCGCTCCCTACCCCAACCGGAGCACGCGTCCCTCCAGGGCTGGGAGGGCCACATGGGAGAGGTGGAGATCAGAGGCCTCTGGTCTCCGGCGGAGTCCTGGCTCCACATCAACCTTCTGGGCGATCCGGCTTGCACTGAAAGCATTCCTCCCCTCTGTCCGGGGGAGTGTAGTGCAGGTGTTCACGGACAACACCACCTCCATGTGGTTCTGCAAGAAACAGGGCGGGGTTGGGTCGTGTACCCTATGCCAGGAGGCTCTGCGCCTCTGGCAGTGGCTGGAACATCAGGGAGTGACCCTGGTGGTTCAACACCTGGCAGGTTCCCTGAACGCCAGGGCGGATGAACTCAGCGTCGGTGCATGATGGGATCACGAATGGCGTCTGAACTCAGACGTGGCGCAAGTCCTCTTTCAGCAATGGGGAGAGCCTTGGTTAGAGCTACTCGCCACAGAAGAGAACACGCAATGTCATCAGTTCTGCGCTTTGGAATTTCCAAGGCGGCACTCGCTCGGAGACGCTTTTCGTTGCGAGTGGAGCTGCGGTCTGTTGTACGCCTTTCCGCCTATACCACTTCTGCCCAGAGTGCTAAAGAAGATCAGGCGCGACCTGGCCCAAGTCGTCCTTGTGGCTCCGGACTGAGCACCAAGATACTGGTATCCCGAGCTACTCAGCATGTCTGTCGATCCCCCAATTTGTCTGTCTCTTCAGGAGGACCTAATGTCGTAGCAGCAGGTGACGGTCTTCCACCCGAACCTGTCCAGTCTCCACTTACATGCGTGGAGATTGAGCAGAGGCAGTTGAGGCCATTTGACTTGCCTCCTGAAGTCTGTAATGTGATTCTGGCAGCCAGGCGTACCTCCAAATAATCGGTATACGCCTGCAGGTGGAACAAATTTGTGGCATGGGTCACAGCAAAGGCTCTGGATCCCCTTTTGCCCTCTTTCAGAGGTTCTCCTCTTTCTTCTTTCTCTTGCCCAGCAGGGCTCTGCTCTGGGCACTGTGAAGGGCTACCTCTCTGCCATTTCCGCCTTCTTAAGGCTCCCTTATCAGCCCTCTTTGTTCAAGTCCCCAGTTGTAAATAGGTATTTGAAGGGTATCACTCGTTTATTTCCTCCTGTTCCTTTCGTGATGCCTCAGTGGGACTTGAACCTTGTTCTGACTTATCTGATGTGCGCCCTTTTCGAGCCACTTCATAACTGTCCTCTTCGTCTCCTTATTCTCAAGACTGCATTCCTGGTTGCCTTCACCTCTGCCAGGAGAGTGAGTGAGCTCCAGGCTATTTTCTCTAAACCTCCTTTCCTTTCTGTCCATCCAGACAAAGTTGTGTTGCGGACGCGACCCTCTTTCCTGCCCAAGGTAGTCGCAACCTTCCACATCGGGCAGTACATCCCCATGCCCACCTTCTTTCCGCCTCTGCTTCCCCCGAAAGAGGAAGAGAGGCTCCACCGTCTGCACCCAAAACGTGCGCTCTCATTCTATCTGGATCACACACGCCAGTTCCTGGTGGATGACCAACTGTTTGTTTGGTACGTGGGCGCTAAGAAAGGTCGGGCGGTGCACAAACGAACCATCTCTCGTTGGGTTGTCTTGTGCATTTAGGCGTGCTATTCTTGGGCTAAAAAGGACCCTCCTGTTGGGCTGAGGGCCCATTACACTCGGGCCATGGCGGCTACTACTGCCCGGGGTGGGGAGTCCCCTTGCAGGACATTTGTCAGTCAGCTACGTGGGCCTCGCTGCTCACGTTCGCAAGACACTACTGCCTGGACAGCCAAGTCCGGAGAGATGGCTTCTTTGGCTGTTCTGTTCTCCAGGACTTTCTGGTGTGATCATTGGTTTGCAGACCCACCACCGGGGTTGGTATTGCTGGGGTATCTATTCTAAGGTAAGGAATCTAATACTAACCTGTGTCTTTCAGATGCACAAGTTACTTACCTTCGGTAACGATATATTTGTAAGAAACAGTAGTTAGTATTAGATTCTTTACCGCCCCACCCATCCTTTGCTCTGCGAAGCGATATCTAGGGTTAAGGTCATCCCCTTTTCAGGGCCCTAGTTTCATGGCACCAGTGTTGGGTTTTATCATGGCTCTGCGTTTCTGGCGCGGAAAAGCTCTGTTTAAGAATTGATGTCAGCGTGCGTGGGCGGCGTCTAAGTACTCCGCCGACGACAGACGTGGAGCCGCAGACTACGCCTACCGACGCGCAAGGGTACTGCTACGCAAAAGTTTCCGGATCCAGTCTGACGCCTAGGGATATTCTAAAATATGTAATTTAATACTAGCTACTGTTTCTTACAGATATATCGTTACTGAAGGTAAGTAACTTGTGCTTGAAGTTTCTTGAAATCGTGCTAATCTTTCCTGCAAAAAGAGCACTTGATGGACAGAATGCAGAACAATGTCATACATTCACCCCAGTAAAGAGAACTGGGCCTAAATCCATCTTTTTTTTGCTCACCATGCCATTCCAGTTTGGACCCAGCCATTTGCAAACCGTCTTGATCCTGCGCCCAATGAGAACAGTCCAGCCCGAACTACCACGCCAGGCCCTCCTGTGCCAGTACTTTATTTTTTTGATCTAATGGAAAAAAGATACTGACTATCCTCTTTAGGAGGAATGGAAAAGAATACTGAATATAAATCAATTACTGTGATCCACTGTACATCTGCTACAGGTTCAAACAATATCACTGATTGATTATAGACTATTAGACAGAATGGTTTCACTGTTTGATGAATTTCCCTTAACTATTATGCTATTCTTCAGTTTCCGTTGGCTATATGCATCCCTGTTATAGGAGTGTTATATGAGTGTTATATGAGTTCCTTAAAGCTTCCCTTAGAACACCCTGTTGCATGATTTACTCAGTCACTGGGGTAACTCCTTCATCTTCACAAGAAAGCCTGTACTGTGGTATGTGTGGATAGGTTACTCCTTGTTTTTATGTAACATGCACTGGCTTAGCACTACTAATGAACCCAATGTTTGTACTGGTAAAATCCAACATCTCCCTATTCACAGTCTGTTTTAAATTCAGCAAGCTCTTCTCTTCTGTGAGAACTGGAAAAACGTTGTCTTTCTGTTCCTTTTATTTCAATTTGCACTCAGCATTTGTGTACAGTAATTTAATTACATCATTCAATTTGCAAATTTAAGCTCTATCGAGCAGGTGTACAGAACTTGTATGAATAATCGTAAACTCATACTTATCTGTAACTGAACCTATCTTCATGGAACAGAGGCTGAAAGTTTTAGAATTACTTGTTCACTTGCAATGCCTACAGCTTGTACTTATTTTCCTGAGAGGGGTAGGGCAGGGCCTTCCCGTAGTCTAACTATGAAACAGATATCGCCAGTGTCAACTAGGATGGCCACAGCATAACTGTTCACTGTACCTTTCACATATGATCCACTCCTCTCATCGTCATAAAGTGCACCAAGTATGCAGTCCTCCTCCCCGTCAGGCACAGTCATTGTATCTGACTAGGCCCTAGGGTCCTTGTGGCACTCACGAGTGCAGCTGCACATTGTGGAAATGAATCGCTGATTCCCTTGCAAACTGTTGTTCCAAATCCACTTGCACCTGTACATTCTGTGGGAATGTACTGCATCAGTATATAGCTGTAACTGTAAGGATAGTGCGGAAAGCATAGCTCTATACAGTTGCCTGATGTTCTGCATGTGTCTATTGGGCTGGGCTTGGTGACACCATCATCACTCCATTCTGTGACATCCTAGTCATCACAGGTATCTGCTTCTCATTCACAGGTTGCAGCACCTGTGTATTAACTCTACAATTTCTCTTCACATCTATGGCACACTCCAGGGCTCATCATCCCATTGGAATCATTAAAATTGTGGCCTGTACCTCAACCTTGACCCCTACCTCCACCTTTTGAATTGTAGGGTCATGTGCTTGACCACCATAAGATGGGGGTAATGGCACATGCCCTCCTTGGTGAAAATAGTCAGTCTGTGCTACCATCAATTTCTCCTATGACAAGTCATGTTTAGACTCAAAATAATCATTACAGTATTTTGCATACACCAACATCTCACAGTTGACTTTGCTTACCTGCACATCACACTTTGTTGACGCCTGGGGCTTCAGTCTGGTTTCAAGCCCAACAAAAAAGCAGACACCAAACCTGATGCACCTTCTTTAGTAAGATCTTCCTTCCACTATATTGTCTTCTGTATACCTGCCTCAATCTCTCATTCCTTACAATTTAAGGTTGTTTTCATTACCTTTGACCAGTACACCTGTTTCATAAGAACCTTCGTTTTCAACTAATTTACAACTACATTATATTGCTTTATACTTTCAGTAGAAGTGCCATCCTTTCAGGTTCCTTCTCTTGCCCCATTTTACCACTGTCTTGAATCTAAGCCACGATTCCCTTTGTGTCGAAACGGCAATGAAATCTGTCCAAAAAACTGTTGACTCACTCACAATCCTGTCAACTTCTGAATAACATTTCTCTGGACCTGCTTTCAGTTATGGAACATCTTTTGTAAAAGTCCATACATTTTGTGTGCTCCAAGGTACATCAATGTAAGTTGGCCCACATGATGCAGGACTAAGAACTTCTCTCAAAGGAAATTCCTTTCAACAGCACCACATGATAAATCCTTTGCTCTATTACTACCAGCACCTTCCAAGACCTTCGGCTCTATTATCCTCCCAATTTACAATTTTCTTCAGATGTTTTTCAAAACAGCGCCTCTGCACAAGGATTGTTTGCTTTCGAAATCAGCTTTCGAAATTTCCATTACATAATATCGAATAATTCTCCTTTTATCTAAATGTTCATTCCTTTCTTTAGCTAGTTTCTTCAATTTCCCAAATCCACGATTGACTTGCTTTCCTTCTTCTAAAATCAAAAATATCACCTCATCAGATGTACATTTTGGAAGCATATTACTTAAATCGCATTAACCCATGAAAGGTTCAATATTTAACGAACATGCTGAACCTCTACCTTTATTAGACCACGCTACATACTCCAGTAACTCCACAACCACAGATAAAACAAAAATGTTCCCTGCCCCCTGTGTTCCATCCCCTTCATAAGGCAAAGGCCTTGAATTCGGGAATATAGCTTTCACTTCATCATCAGATTGTTTCTGCTCTGCACCTTCGGATTTTTCTTTCAGCTGGTTCTTAGTGTCCCAGCCAGCCATACAGTGGAAATGTGTCACCGTTTATTACTCTTCTCTACTCCATGCCTGTCTCATCTGCCTCATTGTAGTATCCATCCAATCCTGAATAGCTTTAACATACCCATTCATGCGTCTGTAATTTGCTTTTTCATTTAATACAGTGTACACTTCATTTAACGCTTCAACAGTGGCGTCACTAGGGGGGTGCGGGGGGGTGCGGACCGCACCGGGTGACACCATCCTCATGGGGTGACACCGTGAGAATATTACACCACATATGAACTCAGGCTGGGCATTTACACGAAGACGCGTATGGGGGAAAGTGCACCTCGTGGTGAGATGACTGAAAGCTGCTAGGCAGCTCCAAAATATGAAAATCATGTCCCTGCTTGTCTCTCCGCTCTCGCACGGTAGTGCGCAAAGGCTACTAACATCACAGGCAGGGGAGCCCCAATGACATAAAGCCATACCTGGCGCCGCCGGGTGACGTCACGTCCTGCTGCGCCTGCGAAAGGCGGGAAGTTTACTTTGGAACTACTATCCGGCTCGGCGGCTCCTGACTCCTGCGGCGCGTGCGGGCGCCTTACAGTCTCTCTATGGACTGCACTAAGTTATGCAATGGGTATGGCAGCTCGCGCTCGCAAAATAGACTGCCACACACACTGTGTGATCCCGACGCAATAGACCAGACCCCACCGGCCTCCTTGTGAAGTTGCAGTGTTTCAGGTACAGTTATGGCAACATTATTTATAATTATGGCAGAGCTCGCATGCAGGCGGCGGCCGCAACTTATCAAATGTCCGCACGCACATAATTGCAGCCAGTAGTAGTGGGCTCGCTAATTGCCGTCCGCCAGTCCTGTAGCCACAGCCCGCCCTAACAGCCCCCAGCACCACCATCCCCGTGTGTGGAGGACAGGGACTCGGTGACCCCCCCCTCCCGTTGTTGTGCCTTGTTTACCCCTCCGCCCTCCCTCCAGTTGTCCGTCCCTTCTCCCTCCACAACACCCCAAACCCCCTGCCCCGCCCGCCCTCCCGTTGTCAGTGATACCTACCATTTGCTATCCAATAGGTATCACATTTACGCGAGCTTGAGCTGTTGGGATTGTAATTGACAATGCCTTTTATTTATGTTTTGGTTTTTAAAACATAAATAAAACGCATTGTCATTTACAATGCCAATAGCTTAAACTCGCATAAATGCACGCCCAGTAGCAGTGCAAATGCTTGTTTACAAAGTAACCACTGCATCTAAACATAAGTGCCATGGCCCAAACTTTAGCTCAGAAGCTGCTGCCGGCAAAGAAGGTGGTCAGGGCGCTGCATACTAAGGATGCATTGTCCCGATTCTACCTCATGCCTCTGCAATACAGCTACAAACACTCACTGCTCATCTAGCTCACTTTTGCACGTTTTTTTACATAGTTTTTCCATTCCTCTTCCTAATTATTTCGACCTTTTCTGTTTTTCTCTCATCCTGGCTCAGCATCTAATGATGAAAATTAGGCAGAGGTGCCCAAAAAAGAATTCCGGTGGGCCCCACCTGCAACCAATAGTTCAAATTAAGCACTGGCTCTTGCCAACAGCAGAAGTGTAAACCTAATAAATGAGCCCAAATAGTTGATTGAATGGTCCTACTGTTCAGGTCCTGATTATTTTTTGGGAATTCATACAGTTTTCTAAAAACTGAAAGAGGATTTTCACTTGATAAAACAGGAACCTACGGCAGATGAAAAATGCTCCAACCAGCATTGAGCAATATAGAGGGTCTCATTCTTTCTCTCGCAGGATCTGGAGGCAAACAGGAGTACCCCCTGAACCTGGCTTTCCTAGATGTGCTAAGCCTGTTTCAGAGTACTGCTGCTGGCTGCCTCAAAACCATGTGTAGGTTTGTGAGTCTACTTCAATTAGTGCCCCAAATCAGCCCAATTAATTACCTTTTCTATAGCTCCAAAGCATAAAACAGTTTAGGGTTCTGGCTAAATCGACCAATTTTTTATATGTCATGTGCCAATAAAGTCACATATAATTATAACTTGTTAGTGATATTTTCAGATGGTACATATAGGTATTGATTAAAATGCGAAATCATTGTTTCATTATTTTACATGAGAAATGATTAATCTCCGAGCCAGGACTGGGCAGTGCAATACAACAAAGGCCCTCCTAGTGATTGTAGCTATGACCAGGGCCGGCCCAAGGCATGTGCAAACTGTGCACCTGCACAGGGCCGCCAAACCCCAGGGGCCGCCACGAGGATCGGATCGGAAGTATCACTGGCGGTCCCCTGGCAGGATTTGGCGGCCTCCAGGCAATGCGTGAGCGTTGTTGTTTTCACTGCAGCCGCGTAGCTAGGGAGGGGCGGTGGGGGGTGGGGGGGTCCGCACCAGGCGGCACAATTTCGGGGGCGTCGCGTGGCACTGTGGCCTTTTGCGGCCTTTATTATTTATGTGGGCCTTGGGACACTGTTTATTGTCCACAAATAAATTAGAAAGGCTGTGCGTGGCCCAGTTTGAAAGTGCGCGCAACTGTTCTTCAAAAATTGCGGTCGCAACGTCCCGGTCCCGACTCCCGCATTTTGCTGCCAGCATTTTAATTTGCTACTGTCCGCCCGTCCGTCCCAGCCTCCAGGCCCGTCAACCAGACCTGTAGAGCGCGAGCGCTACCAATGACGGCCCTGGGGCGACATTAAATCATGTATTATTTTTTCTGGCCCTGCCCCCGCGTCGCGATGAGTAGGACGTAGCAGTTAGCGTCAGGCACTTTACGGCTACGCGCTCTCGCGCTCATTTTGGCCTGGGGGAGTCGGCACTGTTCTGCTCTCTAATCAACCACCCCTGGCTGCCTTGTATAGAGACAGACTTTGGAGTGCATCATTCACGAGTGAGGTAAGAGAGCTTTCAGTGGGTAGCATAGATACCAACAGGGCTTTAAGTGGGCTATAAAAAATGGGGGGGGGGGGGGGTTCTCTCAAAGGCCGGTGGCCGATTTAATTAAGGGCGCGGTTTTAAGACACACTAAAAAGCTTGTATTTTGCTGTTTCTGTCATTGCATTCGGATATGTGATCAGCCCTGTATGTGATACATCATGCTCACTCCGTCTAGGATTTGATGAGATTTAAAAATAATGTAGGAGAACTTGGTGTGGTTTCCCTGCCCACTCAAGGAGGCAACAATAACATGCATGGTGCCAGGCGTGTGCTCCACTGCTCTCGCCTTCTGCTTCTTGTTGGAAGGGCCTCTCAACATATAAGAAGGGAAGGGTGAGGGGGGACAGGACTAGACTCGGCTACACCATTTTAGCAAAATAATGGGGAGGGGAAACAACCTTGTAGGCCCCTTATAGGAGAGGATGTGGAGAGAGGATGTGGCGCAATGGCCAGAGGGAGCTGCCAACGTTGGGACTGGGGAACCAGGTTCGAGTCTCAGCAGCGGCTAACATCCAGTGATTCTGGGCAAATCACTTAATCTCCCCGTGCCTACCAAAAATGGTGTTCTTGTGTAATATAATTGGTGCTCATGTAATACCTTCAGGTCTTGTTCGCGCTATATAAAACGGAAAAAAAACTGATTTTATCACAGAACACTTGACCAGTGGACGACATAACTGTTTTAAAGTTTTGTGAAACGAAGCAGCAGCACGCTAATATTTGACAACGGGCACTGACAAAACAGTTACTGCAACTTTAAAAAGTTGAACACTTAATTAAAAATAAAATTGGGTTAAACCACAGAGCATGCAAGCAGTTTACAAAGGGTAGCAAGGGTATGTTGCATAGGTGTGGTGACTGCTGCCCAAAATGCCACCTTTAGAAAGTCTTTGGGACATCCTTTTTTATGTTTTCATATATGCTGCCAACAGTGCTTTAAAAAGAAAAATAAGTGCAGGTACCCTATATACAACAGTACCTGTTTACTTGTGAAAAGGGTCGGTTCTTTCCCATTAAAGTGTATGGAGTGCAGGTACTCTCCCTCTCCAAATAAAGAAGTGTAGGTACTCAGAACCCGACATTGCAGTCTCATTTAAAGCACTAGCCGTCAAGATGGTCCAGTGAGTTGGGCGTTTCCGTCTGCCCTCTGCAATGATCGCCAGGGCACGAGTTTTAATCCTTGAAACGTCGAGTCAGCGTTCCATCTTCCTAAAGTGAGTAAACTGAGCACTATTAAGTCAAATGACAGAAACATCACTGACCGTTTTGCAGAAACACCCCACTGAGACCCCAAAATCAGAGCATATTTATTGGCACCATTTGTGCTACTTTTGTGATAGGGATTCAGATAAATTCTGGTTTCACCAGGACAAGCAAGACACAAAGTGAAGTCAGTTGTTACTGTTTTCTAAAAAGCATGTGTAAAGAAAAAAACATTTTCAGTTTTTTTGAAATGTGCACGATTTAGGAATACATCTGAAGGAAAATCAGTCTGAACATATTTTATATATATTATATATTAAAGTGTCTTTGCTCGTTCTTTTACATGAAGAATTGCTCATGGACAATGGCTTGTCTGTTAAAATCTCAATGATCGCATAAATTGATTTATAAGCAAAAAAAGTGAGTTGATATGGTCAGCAATGGTTCCACAATCGTTTCCCTGGTACAAAGATCTTTCTGTAATGTGGACTCAGACAAACATTTTGGGGACAATTTCATATTTGAAAAGTGCCAACATTGTCCAAAATGAATTGGACACTGGTATCTGCACCTTAAGTTTATGTAACCTGCCCCAGTCACATATAGGTATTGAAATGGCATAAGCGAGGCATGAAGCAATATGTAAAATCAAGTTATTTGATTGGGGAGTATTATCACTCTTTTTGTGGTTGGTGGGAGTTGTGCTGGATCCCTGGGGGCTATTAGTGCACTGGGCGCAGCTGCCATTAAAAGTGTGTGTACACGCTAAGCATAACATGGCGCATCTTAATTTTAAATTTAATTAAGGGCGTGGTTTTAAAGCACACTAAAAAGCTGTGTTTACCATGGTGTGTCAACTGACTTGTATTTTGCTGTTTCTGTCATTGCATTCAGATATGTGATACATCATGCTCTAGGAGCACAGGGGGGCTTATTTACAAGCCCCTTGCGCGACCAGTGCGTCACTTTTAATATGGGAAAAAGTGGCGCACCGGCGGCGCAAGCGGCTTGTAAATAAAATAAGCCCCAGGGTTTTTACTGGTATCCTTGGTCCATGCGGTAAGTCGTGAGGGGGTGACACCATGAGTTACCCGCACCGGGTGACACCAACCCTAGTGACGCCACTGCGCTTCAAACTTCAGGCCTAGACAGAGGTTTCATATCAAAGGTACAATATCTCTTAAAAACTATTTTTACAAATCAGGTGTGACATTGCGTCAGTCTCTGTGGCACTGTTCCATTGCTTCAACCACAAACATGTGCGCATTCCAAGCATAATCATTTCATGGGCTGGGCTTCCTAGCGGCGAAGATGGTCTTGTCTCCTCAAACTTCTCACATTTATCAGTTTTTTTTACTAATTGTAAAATCTCAGGCTCAAACAAAATTTAATCTAACACTACAAATGCAAATGAATACAAAAATAATGTGTTTCATAATACAATACCCACTTAAAAAAACAATATACATCTGTGTCTTTGATCACCGGGAAATATGAAGGAAATACAAACTCACTACAAGTGCAATAGCGCTTAGAGGCACTGCACAGTCGCTCTAAATTTTAGGCCTTGAACAGCAACAACCTACTCAGGACCACAAATAGTTTTTCATTTTTGTGCAAATAAACTACCACTATTCTGTTCAAATTGGTAATCGAGTACACCTGTACCATTAAAGAAATCATATCATAAACTTTAAACTTAGGACTGGCACACATTTAATGCTGCACAGACACTATACCCTTTCTCCTTGCCTCTATACGAGAGTAATTGACTCATAAGTATGCTCAAACGAAAAAATTCAAGTACAGGTAGTGTCAGCATATGACATTAATACAACACCATAACAATAACAATAATGCAATCAACACCACACAACACTGCAAACCACCCTTAACAGACACTTCTCCCTCCCACATCAAAAAGCCTCTAATTTACCAATCCTAAACTTGATCCCCTCTCCACTGAATTGTGAACCTCAGTCTCAAGACAATGTAAATTGCCCAAATCATGCGAACATCCAAAGTCAAAATTAAGTAAATATTTGCCTTAAAGTTTTTCATGAAAAGCAAAAGTTGCTGCTATGGCAATTCTTCAGAAATGTTGGATGGGCTACAATTCTCCACCAAAACATTTGACGCTTTCTTTTTTATCAGAAAAGCTTGATCAGCAGGATCTGTGGAATTCAAAGGGAATTTAAAACTGAGCCGAATATAGTTTACCAAAAAGTTCTCACTTCATCTTTTTATCATTAGATTACTACATGTAAATATTTAAAATTACATCAGCGTTGTAGCCAGCACAAATAGAGAATAGAAAATAAATTGTAAGATCTCGTGACATACATTTTCAAAATAAATAATACATGGTTTAGTTAGTAGTAATACAATAGCAGGGTCACTTAGAATAAGTTACCAATGTGCTGCATGAAAAAACAAGTTGTATTTCCTTGAAAAATGCCGTAAATTGTTCATCACAAGAAAAGTTATATATTAGGTTTAAAAAATCAACAGTGCAATCTGTGCAAAGCAAGTAAAAATGAGCTTGTAGTCAACAGCTAAAAGTCAAAATAGTGCAAATGCAAAATATGATTAAATACAGAATAATGAAATACCTTAGCAAAAATATCTCCCAATAAAAATATAGCAGAAAGAAGCATTGCAAGAGAGCTACTGACTAAATCTGAAGCACTATTATAATATTTTGATCAACAGACGTTAGATACACAAATATTGTTAGATTTTAAAATACATAACATTCTGTTAGCAACAGATTTAGGAAACAAGATTTTACATCAATTTAAACATTTATTTTCCTTTCCGTCCATACATATATCATCAACTACAGTTGCATTATGAATATGACTACACAAATTCCTTATTCATATAATCGCTCTCATAGTCAAGTCTTGGGATTACTAGTGCTTAAACTGCCAGCTTGTAGTCACTTGCGGGAAGGAAGGGTTTTCATTTTCTCAGGGTGTTCTTCGGAATATTTTCACTGATATGTTTCTGCATGTTTAGACTTCTGTCAAGTGTTATTCCCAGCGACTTCGCTGAGTCAATGATATGGGGTTGTACGTTGAGCGCTGTTAGTTGTTGAAGCCATTCTTCGATGATGGATGTTTGGTTGGGTGGAGCGATTAGGAGGTTTTCCGTCTTAAGGGTATTTAGTTTCAGGTGCTTTTCCAGCAGCCAAATTTGGGTATTTTGTAGATTTAAGTTGAAAGATTGTATGTCCTCTAGAGAAGGGATTTTTAAGTATAGTTTTGTGTCGTCTGCGTACATGTGATATTGGATGTTTGAAGAGCTGAGGATATTGGTGAGTGGTTCCAAGAAAAGGTTGAAGAGTGTGGGTGAGAGGGATGAGCCCTGCGCTACACCTAATGTGACTGGAACGGCCATAGATAGGGATTGATTGTCCTTGAATCTTTGTGTTCTATTTTGGAGGCAGGAGGTGTACCAGTTTAGAACTGATTCTGTTAAGCCCATTCTATCTTTCAAAAGGTCCAGTAGATTCCCATGTTTGACGGTGTTGAATGCCACTCCACTCTGATACTCTTTGCCACTCTATCCTACAACACTCTACTCTTTGCAACTCCACTCCACTACTCAATCTGTGCCCTTCCACTCTGGCAATCTGCACTGCTGTATGCCACTCAACTCTAAAACAATATACTCCACTCAACACCTCCTATGCCTCTACGCTGTGCTCACCAGCACTCCACAACCCTCTACGCCACTCCAGTCAACTCTATTCTGACACTCAGCTCTTCTTCACTCTGACACACTACTCCGTCCCTGACACTCCACGCCACTTAACTCTACTCAACAACACTCAACTCGACTCTGTTATGTTATGTTAAAATTGATTTATAAAGCACACGTTCACCGAGCGGTTTCTTTGCGCTGCACTCTACTACACTTTGACACTCCACTGCACAACACTCTCTTTTACCAACTAACTTTAGGCATGCTGAACAATAGCCACGGTGGTGTACAACATGGCTAAAACATATTGGCAAAACCCATATCTCCTTCATTGACGAGACCTATTGGATTTTCCAAGGCTTGTTGAGTTAGGGCACTATCGCTGCTAGTGAGCCCAAACCTGCGTCAACGATTCTGTGCTGCTCAAACACCTCTTGCTAATATGGGGGATCCAAAAAGACCCCATCGCCCAGCAGAAAAATAATACTTTATTTATAATTTATAACAGTTACTCACTATGGAAGGGCATTTTATCAGCTTTGGAAGGATGAAAGAATGAGTTGTCATTGTCGATTCATACATCCTTTTTATCCCCATTTTTAAGAAGTAAGCAATTACCTATGCGCTATCATACGGCGAAGGACGCCGCTCAGCATGGCTATCGGCTATTCACGAGCCTCATTGTCAAAGGTGCTAGCCAACAAACATGTCCAGGGAGGCATCGACTGGTGGGGGTGCAGATTCCCCAAAGGATTGCCCCATGGCACATATCGGCTAATCTCCTGCCTTCTCAGGCCAGGGCAGACTCGGCATCCTCTGCCAGGGCCTGCTTCTGAAGAGTCCTGGCTCCCAGACCTTGGCCGAGGCAACACTCTTGTGCCTGGACTACCATAAAACCCTTCTGCTCCTAACAATCCTTTTTCACCTCCGCAGCGAGCAAAGCCTCTCGTCCTCTCTGCTGTGTTTTGATTCCTCCTGAAGTTTCGATTAATTGTAAATTCTCAACAAACCTTAGTTTCCAGCAAGGTGTTCATCAGGACAGCAGGTCTTATCACGAGCCTCCTCTTTATTTCTGGCTGCCGTGGCGGGCACTTGCTCTGCGTCATCTCTCAGCACCCCAGGGGTCTCCTGTGGCTCCACGACTCGCGTTGTCTGCTCTTAATTGCCTCCGCATGCCCAGATTGTGTTTTATTTGGTTGAAACACACTTTGCTGCTGCAAATGCTCGGGATAATAGATTGAAAAATAGCGCCAGTTGTAGAGCTTGGAAGACATAAATCAAGGCCTCTCTGGCCATTAATGAGATGCAGTGTTATATTTACGGTACGGGACGGGCAGTGTCTGTAATTTGTACATAATTGTACCCTTCCCTGGAGAAGGGCACAGTTAGAAGGGACAGACAGCAGCTATAGACGTTGATGAATGAGGTGGGAGGGTGCATGCACAAACCAGAGACAACCAAAACCCCCACCCAATTTCTAGCAGCGGAGCAAAACCTCGGCTGCACGTTACTGGGTGTAGCGGCAGGAGCCTTTCTCATTAAATGATCACGTTAATTACCTTTGTGGCCCGGTGCATGCTGGTGCTTGAAGTCTATCTGTGTACAGCATCGTTCGGCTTTTATGTCGACAGATGGAGCCCTGGAAGCACTACTGTAAAGGGATATCTACTAAGTGTTCAAGCGTGTGAATAAAGTTAGGACTTCAAGCACCAGCATGAACTGAGGTACTTTATGGGTGATGAGAGAGGCTCCTGCAGATGTTTGAGCCCCCCAGTAGTACGCGTAGAAGCGCGAGCTCACCCCCTCCAGATGCTCATCATGCAAATGGTGATGCTACCTACTAAAGCCTCAGTGCTCTGTCACTAGGTGAATAGCATACGCCCCTCTCGTTACATTAGCGATGACGCCTATGGCTTATGCTCCTGGGTGACCCAGTAGGTGCCAGGAAACGAATCAGGAGAGGACTTAGCTTTCCGAGTTCAGATCACTGTAACATTCTGCAAAATAGAGGTGCTTCCTGTGGAGATGTGGCAGTGGAAACCCGATCCCATGGTGTGACTAAAGTATCACTCTGTACCTTACTCGGCACTGGCATAGATTAAACGGAGAGAGTGGAGAAACAGGCAGTTGGGCGAAAATTTCTGCGGATTGTAATCTGCAGGCGAGAACAAAACACCTACCCACTACGTCTGGTGCCATAATTGGAACCTACTGCAGAGTAACGCAGTAAGCAGAACTCCTGCAGAGGAATCCGCCCTACAATCTCTTGTTCTACCTACAAAGAGACAGCAGCGTTAGATAAAGGCCTTCTGTGGACTGGTAGCCAGTAAGCAGCTTGCTCCAAAGAGTAGACACAGTAGAATTGTCCAGAAGTCCATCTCGTAGTCTTATACCTGTCAATGTGTGTGTGCAGTACTCACAAAAAAATGTTGAACGCATGGTGCAGGACCTGAAGTTTGACAAGAAGATGTAATTTGCACCACCACAGAAGACTAGTATGGACTAGTTAGCGGGTACAGGGAAAGAAAAGTTAGTCCACTGTGCTAGTAAAAGGTACTTGTGTTTGAGAGGACCGTGCTGTGCCTTGGCCCAGCTCCATGAGTGATGGTGAGGTAGGAACTGGATTGAATCAACCATAAACCACTACTATTGGAATGAAGTCTCTAGAGGAAGAGGAGGGAAGGTTCAGCAGAAATCAATGTAAAAAGTTATCCTCAATAAATAAAACTGTCATTGAGAAAGAGATGAGTCCAGGTGGAAACGGTTTAAAAAATAGTCCATAGGTCATCCAGATCTTATTTACAAAGGGTTAAGAGAATCTTCCACTGTGTATGTGCAGCAGCTGTAGGCATGCTGGGCATTCAGGATCAGCAAGCATTGGACATGCAGGCAGGTAGTGGACCAAGACCAGTCAGTGACCAATCAATCAGTGGCTTGTAAAGCACGGCAACTCACCAGTGAACGTCTCAAGGCACTGGGGGTGTTCCAGGTCTTGGCGTTGTGGTAGCAGAATGTACCAGGCTCTGGTCTTTCGAATCCTGGGAACAGAGGCTAGGGCAAGTAGGGCAGGTACGTAGAATTCGAGGCAGTGGTTCAAGTATGCAAGTTGGTTTGGTACGTGGAAATCGAGGCCGTGGTACAGGTATGCTGGTCCTTCGTTGAGAGCTTTGTGGGCATGTGCAAGGAGCTTGAATGCGATTTTCTTGTTGACTGGGAGTTAGTGGAGTTGTCAGAGGTGTTACGTGATGTGGCCGCGGCGGGGGATGCTGTGGCCAGTCTCGCTGCAGCCTCCTGGACGCTCTGTAGTTTCTTGAGCTGTTTCTCTGTGATACGGGCATAGAGTGTGTTGCCCTAGTAGAGTCTGCTGGTGATGAGTGCATGGATTCTTTGGGGATCCAGCTGTTAGTCTTTCGAAGCAGTTGCAGCATGTGGAAACAGGCAGAGGAGAGGAGTACTGTGTTAGATGCTTATCTATGGGTTCACCCTCTTCAGAAACCCTACTGCAGGCTGGGAGTAACACTGGCCTGAAGAGAAGTCCCCACTGAGTAGAAAGGCCTTCCTCCACACAGATCCATTGAAGACCGCAGAACAGGGATTGTGTTCACTCTCGTCTGCACAAAGTAACGGTCAGGTCAGTCATGAGGGAAGGAACTATTCAGCCAATGAGCCTGTGGAGAACGGTCCGGATAGGCATATTGTAGTCCGTTGTGTGGTGATTTTGGCACGGTCTGCCTGATTTCCAGTATTTTAAGACTAGTTATGAAATTCTCGAGTAGGGCTGAGCAGGTGATGTTGCAGTCGTCCAAATGTGCTATGAAAGTTATTTTTTTCCTCTGCTTATTTTTCGGTTGGGAGTAGTGTGTGCATTTTGAGAAAAGGGAGCTTGGCGACTGGTATCTTTGACTACTGAATTGACTTGGAGCGTGAAAAAGAGTTCAGAACAAGGCTCTGCCGGGATCTAAAGTAGTTTGATAAGAGCACACCCTTGTGGTGTTCATGGCACCTCCATCCCCTTTAAACATTTTAAGCACACCGTACCTCCTCACCTGACCTACATGAGTGATACCCCTGGTACAAATACACCAAAATAACCTCCAGTTCGCCCTGGCTTTTATCTAAGAGCCTGTGGTACCGCAGTGTAAATGTAAATGTATTGGCATTTATATAGCGCACTACTTACCCGTAGGGTCCCAAGGCGCTTCGACCGCTGCAAAACCCTTCCTGGCTTCCCTGAGAGATGGTCCCTTAATGGGTATCTCCAGGGTGAGACCAGGCATCCCCGGCGGTCTGGTGGGGCCGTTAGTGAAGATGAGGCAAGCTAATGCCCAGAGTTGCCGAGTGTGATCGCTGATCAGAGTGGGCACCGAGGCGAGAGAATTATCGAGTCCGCTGAAACTGGTCCAGAAACCTGCCGCGCCGGGAATCGAACCCTGGTCCCGGGCCGTCCTCTGCTCTCGGGTCTGCCGCCTCTAACCAGTGAGCCACACTACTTCGCAGTGCCTAGGCTGCTGCAGGCATGGGTATCTAAGATTGCCCAAGTGCCTGTGTGGGCTGGTGGTGTCAAGCCTGTTATACCCCAGGCTCTTGTACATGAAAAGAGGCACAACCACTTGGATGGGCTTGCAGTTCTCTACGAGACTTCTCCCCTGTTGGATATACGATAAATCCAACAGGGGAGCAGCCTCGTAAAGAACTGCCAGTCGTTCTCAATAGGAGCACTAATTGTTCAGTAGTAACTGTCCCATTGAAGATAGTCCATCCCAGTTGTTGTGCCTTTTTTGTATCTACAAGACTTTGTATCTGTTGAAGAGAGCTTAGTACAGCGGCTCAAATTTTTTTATTCGGAACTAATAAGAGGACTCCCTACAAGTCTATATTAGACTTTATCTCCCCCACCAGGATTGATTTCGGTTGATAATCCTTAGTGGTTCCTATCATGTTGATCAGCGCTTCTACAATCGCAGCCAACCCCAGGTAATTTCAGTCCTGATGAGACGTTTTGGTCCTGCCAAGGGTCGAAACGCCGTCAACATATTTACAGACTAACTAATCATAAATTGTGATACAGTGATTAATTCCCTGTATCCTAAAATGTACTGAATATAAACTGCTTTTTTTATGATTCAACAACTTCACTGTATTTGTTTATTCCTTACCTCACCTTTCCCTTTTTGATTTCGGTTTTGGTTTGGTTTCAAACCTGGGGTTTACTCATTCTTTCCTTTTTGTCCTGAAAGACACTTACAAAAGTGTCTGTTTAAATCATTTCTGTCTAATAAAGTTAGTCATAAAATTTCTGGCTGTGCTATTCTAGTTCTCACAAATCCTTATTGAATAACATTGTTGATTTAAATGCATATGTAGTTATAACGATTGATTCTTCAAAGAAAGATCTGTGAAACATAAAAACCTTACCGAGAATGAGTTCAACATGTAGGGAGACCGACTCTCACATCTACCAATGCTCGTGGTATGAGGTGAATGGAGGGTTTTCGACAACTGTAGCTCTGATCGCGGCTCACTTCCGGGTTGGGACCTGTTCATTCTATCAATGACATGGACGATGGGTCTATGACTATTCAGAGCATGTGCTACCTATTCTAAAAATGTGAAAAAAACGTAATGACATACTTGGTAGATTTTTTAGTTTATCTTCAACATGTGGTCCAGATGAACTGTATACCACTGGGTTTGATTTATTGATAACGTCATTCTATCTTGGATACAATCTTTCAGAAGTTTGCAGTGGTGACTAATATGGACTCCTTTGTAATCTCAAGGTTATGTGAAGAAATATAATGATTGTTACATTACATTGTTGATCTGCCAGAAACTGTAAACTCTTAAGTGTCCTACGGGCTATACAGGATAACTCAAAAAAGCTTTGCCGGATGAGGTCACTTTTTACTTCAGTTGTTCAGTTGAAGCCGTTTGCAACCATGTGGATGTGTCTTTTGCTTTCCAAAAAAGTAGAGAAGGGTATTTTAGAAATGTAGGGCCAGCGATTAGAGCGCTGATTTGTGATGTTTTGGGAACTTTCAAACACAGTACTTGGATGCTGACATTTTGAGGACGTTATGTGAACGTTTGAGTACATAATAGTACAGTATAATGCTACTGACAATGTTTTTTTAACTTTTGAGATGTGTATTCCCTCTTGAGTATCGTAGACTGTGGGGTGATAGGTTGTTGGGTGTCAGTACGCGGTGGTGACCTCATCTGTGGTGATGACATTCCCTCTGCATTGGCACAAGCACTCCTTGCTCCCCTAGCCTGAGCTTTGAAATAAAGATGTCTGCTCATTTGCCGTTTATGGAAGCCTCTGGGGTACTGCTAGGCATGTAAACGTCCAGTGCCATGGAACCCTTAGCTGGAAGGGTGGGTAGTGTCGGTTTCTTGGGTACAGACAGTACATCCCGACTGAGGAATGCATTGAAAATATCTGTTTCAATGTGGGCGAGGAACAAGTATAACTCCTTGAGCCATATGACGAAACAAAGGTCTACTGGAAAATTTCAGGATATCGTCTTGTTCATTTGCCTGGGTCTGAAGAGTAGAAATAACTCAGGAGAGCAGTCTGTAGTGTTCACTCATGCACTGGTTCATTGCTGTATCTCATCAAAAGTGCCTCTCTGCTGGTAGCGATTGATCTGACTTGGCACGAAGCCATCACCCAGCTTGCATTGCTGCATACTACTTTTCCACACAGGCTCCATGTTTCCTAGATTCAAGGTTAGATTGGTTTGCCCTTTTTAAAGACTGCGCAAAATAACATCAAAGGGTGAACTAAAGCTACTAAAACGAGTGACTTCAAAATAAAAGAGTACAAATCCAAAATACCTTAGTGTAAAAAAATGAGAGTTAAGGAAATAATTGCACTACACGTCCAAAATGTTATTTTCGCCAACCCCACAGCCCTTCGTGTATACGAGCACTAATGCACCATTGGCTCGCCATGCATTCTTCAACTTCCAGGTCCTACAACCGCGTTTTGTATTACCACCAGCTGAATACCCCCTCCTGAATGTATTTCTCATAAGTCTGAAGTTTTTGTTTTCTATGCTTATTCTCCTTGTAAGAAGCCCCTGTTCGTGGTTGACAGGACCTCAAGTCTTCCCTCCAGAAGGTCTTCAAGGCTTTCCACTGTGCATCCCACCTGTTGTACTCTCCCTCTGCTGCTTCCCATCGTAACAGCCACATGAGCAATGTGTAGTCCAAGACATACTTGTAGCAAGGAGGAAGTACAGAGGAGATTTTTGGGACCTCACCTACAAACAGCAGGCAGTAACTTAACATTAGAATCTCGAATATATTCATTCTCCCAATAACATTCCAGAATATCCATGGAAAAGTACTGATCAGGTAAGAGGCCTTAAGACCACACATCTTCCTCTTCTAACAAAACAAATAGAGAATGTCCCACCATACAGAGTCCAGATCCTATATAATCTCCCCCTTAAACATTAATAGAACCGTAAAAACTGTGAAATAAGAAAACAAATCTTCAGTAACGACCTAATAAAATGGGAGAAACCGTATGAAAAAACAGATTTATCTGAGAAAGTATAATCTTTCAAATGCAATATGACATCTTTCTATTCCTTGATTACATTTATTCCTTCAATAACACCCTAGAGACCTTTCACCTCACACACATCACTACATTTCTACAGGACTGTTCTGCTTAGATTCCTTATTCATCCATTTTTCGACATTGCTGCATTATTTATATTCTTGGTGAACTCGGTATGCTTGAGCCAGTCTCTTGCTCCCACTGGAGCATGAATCAGGCTACCAACTACCACAGTTGTCTTTCGAACTGCCTGTTTATCTTCAAACACAAAGTTCCTCTTCAAAGCTTTCTCAACTTTATTCTTCTGCCAAACAACTATCACAGAAACACCAACCCACCTTTCTGCCAGTTCATCCAGGCTGATAGCAGTTTGGAATGAGGAATGTGTCCGCAAAATAATTCCTATTATTTTGTTCCTGTGGTTATCAGCCAAAAAAGCATTTCTAAAGTACTTTTTTCAGTAAAATTATTAATTTCGTCCAGTTGTGTACACTTTGGTGGTCATATGAAAGCGCTCTACCATCTCATTTGTTGCAGGTTGATATAAAGATTTTTTTTGTGATAAACGCCGCAACACTTCAATAGCTCCTTCATTTCCTGAGAACACAGTAGTACATCACTGTCAGTTGACAAAGACTTTAAGAAATCCTTCCCATTTAAACAAACCTTCAATAAACCTAATCACAATACTGAAGGCTATATCAGCAACATAAACAATCTCTTGTAATCTGGAGAACATATCTATAGCCGCCCGAAGAAAATCTGTAGTTGCCTCTTCCTTGAATGGGCCAAAAATATCCACTGCTATCTACTCCCAGTGTCCATTGGGAAGAGTTCTGTATATCATAGGAGGAACATACGTTTTGTAGACCCTGTCACCAACCTCTGACTTCTTCTAGATGACACTTTCCACTGTCCAGTCTCTGCCACTAAACATCTTCTCTTAGCCACGGTTTGAATGCAACGCCCATATGACCTTCAGGGATCAACATGATAAACCTAACACTGGGAGAATTTGGGACAGCACGCCTTGTACGCCTTCAACAAAAATCATCCATCTTTTTCTACCAAATTCTCTTTCACTTAAAAAAAAAACCCTAACATATCTTCTGTTATCCAAATTTGCATTTATGACTTATTGTCATTCCAGCCTACTCTGATTGATTAAACACTCGATGTGGTTATTTTTTGTTCCTTCATAAATCAGCATATCATCTAGGAAACACTTCACACCATTGAAAGATTTAATAGGTAATGCATTAGCCTTTGGAAACTCCTGACGCAAAAGCCAAACAGCATTCTATTAAATGTTAAAGTACCCATGGCATAATGAAAGTTTTCAATTCTTGTGTGTCTCTGTTTATGCAAATTTGGTGATACGTAGATGCCAGGTCTATGGTAATGAAATACCTGGCATCCGAAACTGTGGATTACATCTCAACTAAATTTGGAAGAGGAAACTTGTCTACTCTTACCTTCCTATTTGGCCCTCTCAAATCAATAGATAATTGTCTTTACCCATTGAATTTTTGAACAACTTCAACAGGAGTCAGGCATTAAGTAGCGTTCACTGGCTCAATAACTGTACCCTCACACAACCTGATCATCTCATTCCTCACAGCTTCTTGCACATTCACAGTCATTCTCCTCACCTTAGCCACACAGGTACAGATTCCTTTTGAGCTAAATTCTGTGGGCCTAACCTCAGAGACATCTACGTTTAAAGTGGACACTGCAGATTGAAGTTTTTGAAAATCTCCACATTCATTAACCACTAGTCTCACACACCTGTGGTTTGGGAATGGGATTGGAATAGGTGCCTTGTCTTGCTGACGGGGCTATCCTAAAATGTTTGTCCTCTTGACTGCCAAACTAATTTTTTCCTCTGCAAAACAGCCTAAGCCCTAAATTCACTCTTGCCTTCCTTTACCCATACCTGAACCCTTTATTGAGGTGTAGCGCTCTCAACCCTTGAATCTTATTTCACTCTTACCTCCCTTTAATTCTCCCCCCTCAAGCCCCAAATTTACCCTTACCTCCCTTTACCTCTACGTACCCAAACCCTAAAATCACCCTTTAACTGTACCCACCCCGAACCTTAAAATCACCCTTATCGCCCTTTAACTCTACCAACTCCTGAACCCTAAATTCACCCTATGCTCCCTTTAACTTTACTCACCCCAAACACTCAAATCACTCTTTACCTGTACCAACCCTTATACTCGCTCTTATATCCTTTAAGCTCTATCCATCCCCAAATCCAAAAGACACCCTCACCTCCCTTTACCTCTACCCATTCCTAAACCTTAAAATAATTTTTAAGTACATAAAAAGTATTTTTTTAAATGACTTAGCTGTGTGATAAAGTAGTGCATGGAAAAGGTGAAAATGCCTGTGTGAAGATTGTCTGTGGGTAAAGGCTGATTCCCCTCAGGCAGGGCTCATCTCCCCCCTTCCAAACAATTCACTTGCCTTCACTCAGTACCCCTAAATGTTTTGAAGGGGATGTTGGTAACTTTATGCAGGCACCTTCGCCTCTTTGACAGTTTTCCTCTTCCTTACCTCCCCCACACCTTATACTTTGTCTCGCCTGAGACTGCACAAGTGCTTTCGCTTTCTAGACATTTTTTGGCTTCATTGTAACTGATTTCCTTGCTTCTCGTTGGTCAGCGAGTGGCTACATTTCCTCTTCCTGTGTTTGTCCCTTCCCTGGGGCATTGCACAAGTACTGCTTCCCTTGCCCAGTTCCCTTCCACTGCTCGCCACTTTCAGAGGTACTTATTTTCCTTTTACGTGCACCCCATTGTTGCTTGCTCTGCCCCACCCTCTTCCAGCATTGTTGCTTGTCCAATCCACTCCGCTCCTCATTTTGTTGCTTGCCCCATCCACTACACAACCCCCCCCCCCCCCCTTCATTGCTTGTCCACTTCCATCTCACCATTAAAGAAAGAAATCACCCAAAGGTCATGGTAACGGCCTTCAAGATGCTACAAAGATGCAGACCGTGTTATGCTTCCTGCTCTGCATAGCTTTTTTGGCATTCTCTCCACGTGGGCCCAACACAGTAAACTACTACTTAGAAGTAAGATATTGAAACTTTTTTTGTGTAGGCTGATATTAATCCCCATTAATCACTGTCACAGGCAGTCGGCACCAGCCTCGTCAATGCGATTTTTGTATTTACTTTCACAGCTTTTGTACAACATGGCTAAAATAAATTGATAAAGACAATTGCTCTTCTATGGGCGAGACCTGTTGATATTGCCAATGCTTGGTAGTGTTTAGTTGTATCAATATACGGAACATCCTGAATGATTCTCATAATGTCTGTACTTAGGGACTCAAGTGATGTATAGTTTTTTTTGGATGAATTAAACATGGAGACTTCAGTTTACAAAAAGTTTTTTTTTAACATAAACTGTTGTAAGGAAATATTTAAGGGGACCAGACCTATCAAAAGTGGTTTGAAATAAGTCCATAAAAATCAATTTCATTGTTATGCCTTTAATGTTTAAAAAAAAGACAATGATGAATTCAGATGTGGAAAATAAAACGTTGTGTGATGTGCAGTAGAAAAATCAAATGTCTTTTGGTGTTAATCCACACCTCGCTGGGCTCAGTGCCCGCTCCAGGGCCCCCTCTCTCCTCTGGACTCTTGTCAGTGGAGCTCACCTGAGACACATATGCACGCTTGTGTTTGCTGATGTAGCAATCTGGGGCTTCCGCCGAACCTTTTACAAGTAAATAATCTGTTTATAAAACATAGGACTTGTAGTAAATTTAATTATGCTTTTTTTAAGTACTACTTGCCTCGCTGGGAGTTTCGACATGTTTGCTAATCAGCTGAGCAGCTAATAGCTGCTGCAGAGGCGCACATGCCTTGTACATCAGCAGTAATTATGATGGTCGTCTCCCAGGACCTGCCCCACGTGAATGATTGCTTTAATATCTTGAGCAATTTCAGCTCCGTGGCCAATTACGGCGCCTTCGCGCTCCGTGCACGAGCTGCTGGGAGCCGCGCAGCTGATTGAACGGCTGTCGTCTGAGGAGGGCGGGGGCGGGGGCGGGATGCATTGCGATGTGGAAGGTAAATAGCGCATGCAGAATATTGTTATTGCAACCATCTACAGAGGGCAGAAGACCCTGCTGGGAAAGAGAGGAGTCCGTGACCGATGTGTGGGAACGGCAGCCTCGTGGTTCGGCCACGCGAGGATGAGTGATACGTGTCTGCGTCCGTGGGACCTCTGCCAAGGCCCCGCCCACCCTGACTCATATCTTATAATGGTTTTCACATAGAGCATCTGATAAACAATAATTTGCAATACACAACTGCACAGCTTCGCATCAAGTGATTCAGTTGCAGTCACAGCCAACAAGAACAAAGCGCCTGTTGTCTCTACTTTATAAAATTCGTGTACATCTCAGCATGTTGGCCTAACCATCTTTAAAAGGAACCCTTTTGATTGATAAGGTTGGGTGGACAAGTGGTTTGGTACAATGAATGATTCGGCACAGAGTTAGAGATGTGTTACTATTTAGAAGTCGAACCAGGCCGTTGTCTCTAGCGGCAGTTTGCACCTAACCGGTACTCGATCAACGTCAAATAAGTTTAAAAACTCAGTCCAGCCTGCCCAGTGACATTTGATTCCATAATCTCCATATTGCTAATGGATACTTTCAACCACAAAATCCACACCTTCAGAATATCCCCAGGCGCCTGATTGGTTCCGGAAGCTCTCATAGCAGTCCTCCTGTGGGCCACTAGGTGGAGCCGTGTGCCTCCTTGTTGTCTTCATTCCACCCTGAAAGTGACAAAATGGAGCCGCACCTGAGCACCAGCACTGCGCACTCATGCCAGTTCATTTCTTTCTTCTCCTTCAAATGCAAATCTGGCGCTCTACTCCCCCTTTTCATCATATTCATTCTTGAAGAAACAGTTAAATCCTACGTGCAGAGGAACCTTAAACTAGTCGAATGAGACTGTTCCATGACTGTCAGAAACACTCACCAGAGACGGCCCTGGCATGCCTTTGGTGCTTGGACTGGGGCGGGACTCCAAATCCTGTGTAGAATGCGCCCTCATGAAGACAGAGGGGATCTGGAACCGTGAAGTGAAATGTACGTTGCCGAGCATGGAAAATGCCACTAGTTAGATCCCGACTGCTTTCCAGTCCAACCCATTCATGTACACTCTAATTCTGACAAAATACTGCCACTACTACAGAGCCACCCTCAGTTGCACCACCAGCGTTTCAGTTTCATGTCTGATGAGTGTGCGCCGCCACTTGGAGATGACAGCAGAGTTGGCGTCCACCAGCAAGGTGAAGTCCAATTTGTTTACTTTGAACCCACCAGGCTGGAATACTAAGAAAATGGAAGCCTCCAGGAAACAACCGTTTTTTTTCTTTTTCAGACACGCAGAGCTTTAAGGTTAGCCAACGCAAGTTGCCTGCTAGTCATGTATACGCACTCCTTCTGGGACACAGTCTTAAGATCTTGCCAGAGGTCCAGGAGGAGTTGAGGGCCTCCAGGGCTCAAACTATTCAGGATGGTTCAGATGCAGCCACATGCATAATTCGGACTGACCTTGATACTACTGATTATCTGGGGCAAACAGTCAAAACTAGCATGGTGCTCCTTCACCACATGTGGTGGGCCAAAGGCTTTTCTGGTGATGTAAAGGCATCCCATTTGGATATGCATTTTGATCAGTGATTAATTTGAGCAGGTGGTTTCCGGTGCTCGGCACCAACACTTAATTGTCAACAGCTCACGTATGACAGTCTACCACATGGTGGCGCTGCTCTTCTGATTTAGAGATCAGCCAGAAGAACAATATGAAAAAAACATTTCCTATACCCACCACCCTAACCACATCTTTAGTTATAGGGACCTCGAATAATCTGCTCTGTCGCACTTGTAAGCACGAGAGTTGTTTTGGTACGGTCATTGGCAGCCATGACGGGGTCAATGGGTGGTGCAAGTTGCAGTGGCCTCCTTGACGAAAAAGCTGGTTCCGCTCTGGACTCCTTCAAGGAGCGGTGGGCCACCGCTCTCTTCTTGTGCCTTTCAAAACCTGCAACATGAGTTTCTGCTCTCCCGAAGCTGTTCCAGAGGTTTGGCATACTGGCAATGCCAGGCCCCTGCTGCAGTCCTCTCAGCCCTTATGTGGTTGGGGACGGGGATCCAGGGAGACAGTGAGCAGGTCACCAGGACAGAGACCTTCAGAGTTCCTTACGCCCACGCCCTCAGTGTCCACACCAGTTTAATGTATCCCTATTGGCTAACATTCATCCTGTGGGAGGGAGAATCGAACATTTTCTCCGAGGGTGGCAAACTTTCACATCAATCAGATGGATCCTCCACATAATATAGTGAGGTTTGCCCAGTCATTTCCTGCTGAACCCCAGCATATTCCACACCAAATGAAAAAGTGGCTTTCAGAAGAGCAATGATCTTTCTTACTACAAGATGTGCAGACTTTGCTGTCCAAATAGGAGGGTACTAGACTCAAAAATAGGGAGTGGTTGTTACCCTCGCTGTTTACTCGTGTCAAAGAACGGAAACCTTCGTCTTATTTTAGCTCTTCGTCTGCCTTTACAGAATATTTCAAAATGCTCACAAGTTCTGTCTACCCTGGGTGGCCTCGAACCTTCAGGATGTATACTTAAATGTGCCATGCAGTCCCACATATATTACCTAAGGGTCAAAGTTGACAAGGGCATTTTCAGACCGCTATGTTCCCCTTCTGCATTCCCAATACCCCTCATGTGTTTAAGAAAGTGATTGCTGTGGTCTCCGCCCATATTCGAATTTCAGTTTTTCCCTACATCAATGACTGCTGTTGAAGGCAGGCGCACCAGAGTCAGTCATAGAGACGATTAGGTGACTGCATACCTCCTGACATCTTTGGGATTCTCCATCAACAAGCCGAAGTTGCACTGGACTCGTTTTCTGAGGCTTCCTTTCATATGAGCTGTCCTTTATATGGTGCAGTTCAGGGCTATTCCTCCGTCACTACGAGTCCCAGATATTCAGGCTATGATCCAAGTCTTTCAGTCTCGGCCCTGAATCTTGGTGAGCCCAGCTCTGTAGCTTCTTGGCCGGCTACCTTATGCATCCTGCTTGTCTTCTTTAGCAGGTGCCATATATGGACTCCGTAGTGCAAACTGAAGTCTCAGTGTTCCTATCACCAAGGAAACCATCCAGGTTTCGAAAGAGACTACACAACATCTGCATTCGTGACTCTTTAACTGCAATTTGACCAGTGGCAGACTCCTTGCCATTTGCCTCCGAGAGCTCACAGTTGTGACGGATGCATCCATACTGGGATGGCGAGGCCTTCTAGAAGAGGTGAGAGCAGATCACTGTTCTCCAGCTGAAACCCTGCTGCACAAAAATCTGTTGGAGCTGCCGGCCATTCATGGCAGTGCAGAGTGGGATCCTGGGCCCTGTGCCAAGCGACGTAGTTGGCTGCAGGGCGTCTACCTAATGGTGGAGTACCTGGCAGGACCTTTAAATATCTACACGGATGAGCTCAGCCAGCGACGCCCAGTGAATCATGAATGCTGGTTGCATTCTAAGTGGGGCTAGGCCTCTTCTAACAGTGGGTTGTATCTTTTCACCAGTTTAGAAAGTGCTGTGTCAAAACGTTTGCGCCTTGTAGTCCACAAGAATGCTTTCTCTGAAACACTCAGACTAACAACCAATTAAACACAACTAAGAGAAAATCTCTAGAAAAGGTAGCAAAAAAACTCCTGGACACATAGTCCATAAACTACTTATGAAGTTAGCAAATCTAACATAATGACATTTTGGAAAAACAAAAGACTTACAGTTGACCACTCACCCAATTGAGAGCTAGACGGAACAAATAAAGGCATTTCTCTCATTAGAGACCTGTATATAAACAATAGCCCCTTCATTTGCTGACCTCCAGTCTGTCCCCTGCATTCTCAATATAGCCTTCTAGAGCTTCTTAGACATTAAAGCCACAATATGTAAACTTGTCCTACTCAAGGATTCTAACCATTTGACACCATTTAGGAAACAAAATACATCTGACGGTGCAGCTTAAAAAAATTTGATTAATACTTGCAAAGGGAAAACGCCTTTCTCGCTCCTATGCCGATGGGTTGCAGCGTTCACAGCCATTAATAAAGACCTCTCCCAACCTCCTTCCAGAAGAAACCTGGTATAAATATGAAAGGGCCAACTAGTTCCTAATCTGTACCAATGTAGATAGTTCTCCCTACACAAGGTATGCTGTACCTTGCTTGCTAAATTGGGCCCAATCGACGAAGGTGTTATGTTATGTTACAGGTATTTGTAAAGCGCACGTTCACCAGGCGGTGTCTTGGCGCTAAGGGAGGACGGCGGATATGTGACCGTGAACGACTCTAGTTATACGCTTGAGTAAATAGCCATGTCTTAAGTAGCTTTCTAAACTCAGTGTAAGAGCCGGCGGTGCGCAAATTGGAAGTGAGGGTATTCCAAAACTGTGGGGCCAGAATTGTATATCTGAGACCTCTATGTTTCTTTCGTTTGAAACTGTGGTAGACCCGCAGATTTTTATTTGATGAGCCTAGATCATGAGCTGGAATATACCTCTGTACTTTAGAAGCAATGAAGGCAGGGCCACATCCAGGAAGGGCTTTATAGACGGTACAGCCCAATTAGAATAGGCATTGTTGGGGTGTAGGAAGCCAATGAAGG
This sequence comes from Lissotriton vulgaris, assembly GCF_964263255.1. Classification (NCBI taxonomy): domain Eukaryota; kingdom Metazoa; phylum Chordata; class Amphibia; order Caudata; family Salamandridae; genus Lissotriton; species Lissotriton vulgaris. Next base: position 206,680,288 of record NC_141688.1, on the reverse strand, counting down.
CTTTTCAATAGTGGGCTTATGCATTGGTGCTTAGGTTGACCAAAAATAAGCTTAGCTGCCTGATTCTGAACCAATTGCAGCCTATGTAACTGGTAAGCTGAAATACCAGTGTACAGGGAATTTGCATGATCAATGCGAGAGATAACTAAAGCAAGCACTACGTGGGTCAATGCCGCAGTGGACAAAAATCGGCAAATTTTCTGAATTCTTCGGAGATGGAATAAACATGCAGAGACCACTGAACTGAGCTGGGCGTTCATGGTTAAATCATTACTGATAACGATTCCCAGATTTTTTACCGAGCTGACTGGGAGAGGGGCTCCCTAATGGTGGAGGCCAAAAGTTGAATTTCCAAGGGTTGGCCAAACCACCTGTCAAAATCAGCTTAGTTTTGTCTGTGTTTAACTTAAGCTGGTTAGTGTTCATCCAATCACTAATGAAATTCATAGTAGATTGGAAGCTAGACACAGAAGATACAGAGGTGTCAGTGTTAAAAATCAGCTGAAGATCGTCAGCGTAATTGAAGACCACAACCTCTTTTACGCAAAGCCAGAAATAAGGGGAGGACATACAGGTTGAAAAGTAGAGGTGAAAGAGAGGAGCCCTGCAGGACCCCACAAGTCAATTCTGTCTGCTCTGCCCTAAAACTAGCAAGACGCACTGATTGAGTTACTAAGAAATGAGGTGATATTTCAGGGACATACCCTAAATTCCAGCGCAGCCGACACAGGCGATCAAAAGAAGATGATCGACCGTGTCAAGGCAGCCGATAGATTAAGAAGTACCAGGGCCTGGGTAGAGCCCTGATCGGCTCCCCTTCTCAACTCATCCATAACTGCCAAAAATCACGGATTCAGTAGAGTGTTCTGGTCTCAAATCAGCCTGATGAGAATCCAGGTAATGGGATTGCTCTACAAAAGAGCTAAGACAGGTGGCAACATGAGTTTCTAAAACCTTACTCAGATAAGGCAGCAAAGAAATAGGACGATAACTGCTAGGTGCTAAAGAATCCAAACTGGGTTTTTTAAGAATGGGAACAACCTCCGCCATCTTAAATAAATTAGGAATAATCCCTTGAGCAAGGGAATTGTTGAGAAGGAGTAGAGGAGGGTTTGGGCAGTGTAGAAAGATATCCTACCAAATGGGGAGAGGGCAGATATCCATAGGTGAGCCTGATCCCACTTTTTTAAGTAGGGCATGGAAGCCTTCTCTGATAATTAAAGGAATTTGGTCTAAATATGCCAGATTCATACAAGAGTAAGAAGAGGCCAGAGGGGTGGAGGATTTCGGCATTCTAGCTTTGATGGTAACTATTTTCTCAAAAAAAAAAAGTATTGAGAGAGTCACTTAGAGATTGCGATGGAACAGATTTGACAAGGACTCGATCTAGCTTTGAAAGTTCATCCACTATAGAGAAAATGTCTCTGGTTTTATTAGTAGAGGCTAATATTTTAGCAGAGAAATATTCTGCCTTCGTTTGAAGAATAGTTGTTTTGTAGTCTTTTAATAAGGACACAAAAGTGATCTTTAAATCAGGATTATAATCACGTCGCCATATGCATTCAGCTTTCCTTAGGGCAAATTTCTTAACCTTCAGATCTGCCGAAAACCAGCGTTGGGCATCGTGAGGCCGCTTTGTTCTGACTTTCGTCAATGGTATTATTTTATCTCTTACCGAGGTCAACCTTTTATTAATGTTTTCCGCTTCAGTATTAGGGTACTCCTCTTAAGCAACAGGGGCTGAGGCTGTAAGTAACAAACATAATTCATTAATATCGTCTCGGTTCCAATTCCTGGCCATAAAATTACCCGGCAAAGGGACGCTATGTGGACGAACATTAGGAATAACAAAAGTAACCAAGCAATGATCGGACCATGTACATGGGAGGATCTGTAGATGGGAAATTTCCAGATTGGCCGTCCAAAACTGGTCTAAGATATGCCCTTTGTCATGGGTGGCTACCTTAATATGCTGGGACAAATCATTCCTACTAGGAATTCAGTGAATTCAATGGAACAGGGACTTTCTCGTTGATCATCCGGCCAAAAATTAGACTAATGTTAGAAGTTTGTGTTTCTGGAGAACTATGGCTGCAACACCGCCTCCTGCTTTACCCGCGGCTCTATCTGCCTGAAGGATGTAATAATTGCCCAGGATCACAGCAAGGATGTCAGGGGCAGTGTCAGCCGTCAGCCAGGTCTCAGAAAGAAGGAGAATATCAGGTTTATAGGTGTCTGATAGGTAGAAGATCTCAAGTTGGTGTTTCACCAATGAACGAGTGTTCAAGTAGTACACTGATAACCCCTCCAGTACATGGTCTATGCCACTGATCAAAGGTAGCTGGCAAGGTTCAGTAGAGATCAGCTCTTGGTCAGGGACATTAAGTAGGTTTTCAGAATACAGAGCCCCGGAAGCCAAGAGACCTAGTGCATCAAATTTAGTTGTAACACTTGGGCAGATGGGCCAGGGCCCCTGCAGTGATTTCAGGGTAGGTGCAGAATAAGTTATAAAAGGGGCATAATGTATGCCCCCTGGTCCCTGTTGGGTGCGGACGGGCTCAGATGGACTTGCCTTTGGCACGCCTTCCCCGCTGCGCATGTCCTCTGCGTGTGGGAAATCTCATCTGTTAAAATACACGGTCGAAGCTCCGCCCTCTCAGGCCACCAGCCCGGTAGTGGGAATGGAACTAGAACGCTACTGAAGCTTCCTCCACTCAAACGGGACAGAGACCCGCGGTGGACTGGGAGGTAGAGCGGCACAACACAGGACAAAAGGCAGCAGCAGAAATGATTTTAAAAGCACCAAGCTGTAAGTGTAGTTAAAATTTCATTTTACATGAAGCTCTACAAGCGAGGCTAAAAACAAGTGCAGACAGAGCATTTCAGCATGTAGCATAACACGCGGTGTCCACTGGAACTGAAAAGAAATTAATAGAGATACTCGAAACACCTTCTTTAACTGTAAGCTCTTTACACCTCTCTAGGAAAAAGTTTTCCTCCAGGTTTCCATACTCAAAATACGCCCTGTTCTAGATTTGCCAACAATTATCTTGGGTACTCTAGATGCGCCCATATCCCCCAGCTTCACGTAGATGATACTCTTGCTAACAATCAATACAAAGCTCATCTTGGTCGAGTGGAAATCTGCCAATCTGATTGCGATTCACACACGGTGGGCTTAGATTACCTACATTCGAGGTGCTCCCAGATCGTATCACAATTTGGTCGACACCCGTAGGCACATGAGCAATATATGAGACACTCCAGACCAATTTCTGCGACCCCCCCCCCCCCCCCCCCAAAAATCCTACTCCCACACTCCACAGACACACACCAACTCCACATAACCTCTATTCTCATGTTATCTTTTCCTGGTCTACTGCTCCGACAGCTTTCTAGCTTGCTGTGAGGGCCTTCTTTTTTTTCTTTCTTCTCTTTCTTCCTTGATTTACACATTGGCTACAGTGTTTCCAGGATGTAATGCATTTATGCAAGTTAATGTCATTGAATCTTGTTGTAAATGTTGCAAGTCACTATTCCACCTGCGTGGCTCGCACTAAGTAGTGCTTTTAATATTGCTCTAAACTTTTGAGATAAAAAAAACTATGACTTTTCTTCTTCAGGCCCTTGCAAAGAAAGCCAGAGATGGGAAACTGTTACCAGAAGAATACCAAGGGGGCTCTTTCAGGTAAAAGCTATTTTATTTCAATTAAACCCACTTGATTTAGGAAACCTCATGGTTAGGTCAATAAATAACTAATCGCAAAAAGGTAGCTTTATTCTGACTGTGTGTACATATAACCCCCATGTGTACATATAACCCCCATTCTTGCCAGAGAAGGACTGACCGCGTTTAGGGCTGCTTCTGGTTTCTAGGCTCCCTGTAGACCAATGCAACAGTATGAGTCAGCTTATTATACTTCTGAAAAAGTTGTACATTTGCTTGTTGGGACGGAAAAGTCCCTCTTGGGAATGGACGTGCCCCCCCCTGCCCTGAGTGTCCCAACTGGAATGTTGTCTAGATCCAGAATGCTGATTTTTGTTGTCATGGGCGTCCACAGATCATGGGTGTGTGCCATAACATAGGCCTGTCTAAGGAATTGTGGTGTTTTTGGATCATGTGGGGTGCCCAAAGTGCTACCCTAATAATGGTAGAAGGCTACCGCCTACACCTAGAGTTATGCATTACAAGTGATGTGGTGGCAGCATACTGTGCACTGATCAGTAAGAGTGAACAGGTGCTCTTTAACTGTGTCAATGGTGTGAGACCAACAGGCTTATCCATTTAAAGAACCTCTACTGTGGGCTTGACTCACCTCTGGCCTATATCAGGTTGGAGTGGGGTGCTGGGCAGTGGGTTTGTGGTGCACATGTGCTGGGTGTATGTGTGCCTGTGAGAGGTACAGTTCAGGGAAAATGCAGTACTGTGTTGTGCATCTATATTATAAGCATGTGCTGGGCACATATATAATGAATGAATGGTACAATACATGACAGATGTAGTGATGTGCAGTGTGTGTGTACGCTATATGAATGTGCTGAGTGTATGTGCGCTTGTGAATGACACAATACATGGAAGTATCTGGGCTCCATTTTGGGAGACCAACGGCTGCATGGTGAAACATAAGGAGAGGTGATAGAGGAACCTCCCCAGATGTTTTATTGATGCATTGCTGTAAACTGGGTGGGACACACTGGAGGAAAGGGAGGGCCTGACTTTCAGAACACTTCAAAGGGTGCTCTTTGGGTCAGAGGCTAGGCACTGGGAAGGGTCCTGGGCACCACTCAGGAAGGAGATGGGATCTTAAGAGAATCATAAAGATTAGGGCTGAGGCCCTTCGGTAACCTTTAGATACACATCACTAAGGCTGACAACCAGGAATAACCCTTTAGTCACTCCTCTCCTCTGCGTTGTGTGGCTACCAGATTTTGAGTCACTCCTGCTGTGACGGAGCAGGAGTGGGAGGAAAGGCAGGGCAGAGGAGAGGGCAGTTTAAAAGGAATCAGACATCAACATAAACTTCAAAGACACAGATTAAATCACATTTGGTGTCTGGAAATGGACCATGAGAAAAGGAGCTCAACCCCCCAAAACTGTCAATTGTCAAGCAGCCAGTTAGACTGGGAGAGGAGGAGATGCTCCGCAAGTCTTCTCCTTGGGACCAGTACAGGGGACCAAGGGCTTTTAGATCCCCCGGCTGTGCGAAGACAAAACATCCAGAGAATCCAAGATCACCTAGCTTTTAGGCACCAGTCCCTCCCTGCTTGCCAAGACCAGTGTGCCCTATAAGGGAGAGAAGAGCTTTAGACCATGCAAGGTGCAGAGGGTGATCCTGGTGATACCCGTAAGGAGGTATGAGGAGATGGATGCTGCACTGAACGGGTCATTGTCTGTCTGGAGGTACCTAGTCGGCAGCCCCGTATCACAGGTGGATCCGCTGTGCCCATCAGGCCGTAGTCCAATGCACAAACGAGGAGCGGTGACCCGTATGCCAAAGATGGCCACTAGGACCAGGCTGAGAGTGTGATCTGAGGTTGTGACCGTAGACCAGCACCAGGAGCATTTCCCCCCAACCACTATCACCAGTGGGGAGGAACTTGGGTAACAAAGCAGCAGAGTACCATCGCGAACCCTCTGGATGCTGCCGCACTTCAAGGCCATGTTAAGAACTTGAGAAAACCAGACCAAAGCCTTCCCGGGCCATGTGTGTGAAATACTTACCAGAGGTAGCCGCTGCTACTTCAGCAGCCACAAACTCGGCACACTCACAGGCGCCAGTCTCCTGATACTACTGTCTTGCTGGTGCAGGTAAGACTGATTGTCAGGCCAGATGGAAAAAGGGGAGCTTGCAGTCAGCCAGTTTCAGTACTGTAACACTTTTGGTGATAAGAAAGAGTTGTAGTGGGACTCCTAAGACTCTGACTACTGATGGGGTTAATTTAGTCACCTATAGTGAATGGGGAATAACCATTACCGCTAGAAAGTAAGGAGTGTGACTTAGGGACCGCCGATAAAACACTAGAGCCTTGACCTTCGGGGACTGTGTATTGTTTGTGAATGTCATGGTTTACTTTGTGTTTTTAGATGAATACTACTGTTTTTATGAAAGCCAGTATTTGACTGGACAATCATTTATTGCTACTGCTGAGTGTATTTTGAGTCATGGGCCTGTGTTCACCCTCCTGTGTCTACGTCTCTCCTGAGAAGCCCTGGACTGCTCGACCCACACTACCACTGAGATTCAAGTGCAAAAGGAATAGTTGGCCCAGTTGCTTAGGGTCCATAGTTGGTTGGCTCTAGGTCATGAGAAGTAAAAGGAATTAATCCCCACGGTTGAGCCCAGTAGTCCCTGCTTGCCCCATGGCCCTCTGAACGGGGTACTGACACAGCTGTCTTTTTCTTTAAGATTAATATGTGGAGGAAGGGTTCAACCAAGTGGTTCTGGCAACAACTAATACATTCCCTACAATTGATACTAGAAATGCATATGTCTTTGGTTAACAAGCAACTACATTTTGGTCAAAATTCTAAGCTTGTCTGATCTGCTTGGCTGTATGGCAGCATGCCTTGTATTGGGAATCATCGAAGCGGACGGTTGGCATGGTATATACGCTGCTTTGTTTATAAGTAAAGTGTTTAGTGAAGATATTTGCTACATGAGACGTTCATTCTTTAAAACATGTGTACATGATACTACTAAATTTCCCTCCACACTCTTGCCCCACTAAGTCAAGAGAGGCACTAAGGATCGAAGTGCATGTTGACAGTGAGTCTGAAGAAGAAGCATAGTTGGTATTAAATGCAAAAGAAATTAAGAAATTGTTCATGCCATACTGTTTAGTGATGGTAAATAGTAATGCGCAGTTCCCGTAGAATTGTTTCAATCAATCAATCTGGACATTTGTAAAGCGCGCTACTCACCCGTGAGGGTCTCAAGGCGCTGGGGAGGGGGGTGCTGCTACTGCTCGAACAGCCCGGTTTTGAATAGCCTCCTGAAGGTTAGTAGGTCTTTGGTCTGCCGTAGGAGGATGGGGAAGGTGTTCCAGGACTTGGCGGCGAGGTGGGAGAATGATCTGCCACCAGTGGTCGTTCTCCTGATACGGGGGACGGTAGCGAGGGCCAGGTCGGCGGAGTGGAGCTGACAGTTCGGGGTGTAGAAGGTGAGCCATCTGTTGAATTATGCTGGATCTGTGTTGAGGGCTTTATGTGCGTGGGTTGGGAGCTTGAAGATGATCCTCTTGTTGACGGGGAGCCAGTGCAGGTCTCTTAGGTGAGGTGTGATGTGGGATGTCGAGGATCAGGCGGCAAAAGGCGTTCTGTATGCGTTGCAGTCGTTTCAGTAGTTTGGCTGGGGCACACGTGTAGAGGTCGTTTCCATAGTCCAGTCTGCTGCGGACGAGGGCCTGGGTGACCATTCTTCTAGTGTTGGTGGGGATCCAGTTGTAGATCTTTCGGAGCATGCTGAGGTTGTTGAAGCAGGAGGATGAGATGGCGTTAACTTGCTTGGTGATGAAGAGTGTAGAGTTGAGGATGAATCCCAGGTTGTGGGCGTGGTCTGTGGGTGTTGGAGCAGCTCCCAGACCGGTCAACCACCATGAGTCCTCCCAGGCTGAAGGTGAGGAGCCGAGGATGAGGACCTCCGTTTTGTACGAGTTTAGCTTCAGACGGCTGTTCTTCATCCATTAGGCGATGGCTTTCATACTTTCGTGGAGGTAGGTTTTGTCGGTGACAGGGTCCTTGGTGAGTGAGAGGATCAGTTGTGTGTCGTCGGCGTAGGAGATGATGTTGAGGTCGTGCAGTCTGGGGACATGGGCGAGTAGAGCCATGTATATGTTAAACAGCGTTGGCCTGAGGGAGGATCCTTGGGGTACGCCACAGATGATCTTGGTGGCTTCGGATCGGAAGAGAGGGAGGCGGACGCTCTGTGTTCTGCCGGAGAGGAAGAAGGTGATCCAGTCCAGAGCTTTGCCTCGGATTCCTGCGTCCTGGAGGCTGGTGCGTATGGTGCGGTCGCAGACAGTGTAGAAGGCAGATGACAGGACCAGGAGGATGAGGGCCGCGGTCTCGCCGTTGTCCAGCAGGGCCCTTATGTCATCGGTGGCGGCGATGAGAGCCGTCTCGGTGTTGTAGTTGCTGCGGAACCCGTACTGTGATGGGTCTAGGATGTTGTACTCCTCGAGGTAGCGGGTCAGCTGTTTGTTGAGCGTTTTCTCAATGACCTTCTCCGGGAACGGGAGCAGGGAGATGGTCCGGAAGTTCATGAGGTCCCTGGGGTCTGCATTAAGCTTCTTGACAGGGAGTTGATCTTGGCATGCTTCCAGCTCTCCGGGAAGGTCGCGGTCTCGAAGTAGATGTTGAAGGCTTTGCGGAGGTGGGGTGCGATGGTGGTGCTGACTTTGTTGAAGATGTGGTGGGGGCACGGGTCTGATTGGGAGCCGGCGTTGATGGTGCTCATGATTTTGATGGTGTTGTCGTTGATCTTGGTCCAGGTGAGGAGGGGGTCGCCGTGGGCGGTGGCTGAGGGGCCTGAGGTGTCGCTGGCTGTGGAGGAGGCTTGGTTGTCGAAGCTGTCGTGGATGTCTGCGATTTTGCAGTGGAAGAAGGAGGTCAGGGATTCGCACAGGTCTCGTGACGGTGGGATGTTGTTGGTGTTGGGGTTGGAGAGATCCTTCACAAGGTTGAAGAGCTCTCTGCTGTTGTGTGCTTTGTTGTCGAAGCGGTCCTTGAAGGAGGCCTATTTGGCGATTCTGATGAGGTGATGATGCTGGCGTATCATGTTCTTGTGGGCTGTTTGGTTCTCTGGTGTTTGCTCGTGGCGCCGCTTTTTTCCAGCTTTCGGCAGTTTTGCTTGGAGGTCTGGAGGTTCGCGGTAAACCAGCTGCCAGTCTTGTTCGTGCGGCTGTCGGAGGGATTCTTGATTGGGGCGAGGGTGTTGGCGCAGTCTTCGATCCAGTGTCTGAGGCTGCTGGCGGTGGCGTCGGGGTCGGTGGGGTCTGAGGGTGGGCTACGGGCGAGAGTGGTGTGTAGCTGGTCTTCGGTGATTTTGCTCCAGCAGCAGCGGGGGATCTGTTGGGCGCGTGGTGCGTGGTGGGCTTCTTGAAGGAGAAGTGGACGCAGCGATGATCGGTCCATTGAAGTTCTGTGGTTTGGTTGTAGGAGACGTGGGGGCTTGCGGAGAAAATGGGATCAAGCGTGTGTCTGGCAGAGTGGGTGGGAGTCGTGACGAGCTGTTTGAGTCTGAGGTTGGTGAGGTTGTCAAGCAGGGTGGTGGAGTTGGTGTCATTTTTCTCGAGGTGGAAGTTCAGGTCCCGAAGAGGATGTAGTCTGTGGACGTGAGAGTGTGCGTGCTGACAAAGTCGGCAATGGTATCGCAAAACTGTGCCCGGGGTCCGGGAGGCCTGTATAACAGAGTTCCTCTGAGGGTGGTGGTGGGATTAGTGTGGATCTGGAAGTGCAGGTGTTGAGCCACCTCCTACTCCGTTGGTGCGGTCTCTGCTCGTGATCTTGTAGACGTCCGGGATGGCTATGGCGATATCAGGAGCCGGGTAGTCGTTCATCCAGGTCTTGGTCAGGAAAGCGATGTCCGGGGAGGAAGTGTCGAGCAGGTCCCAGAGTTCCATGGCGTGTTTGCGTGTGTGCGGAGCAGGTGTTTAGGAGTATGCATCTGAGGTGGTTGCGTCCTGTCCTGGTGGGTGGATTCGGGTCTGTTGCTGGTGAAGCTGCAGTTCCAGCAGGAGATGGGTCCTTCGGGCGGCCTGGAAGCAGGAGTGTGTTCGACCAGTGTTGAGTGCGTGGAGGGTGCTGGCATCTTAGCAGTGTCAGGTGTTGTGGTGGTGTTCGTGGGGGCCAGGGGTTCTGGTGCTGGGCGCAATCCAGGCACGGATGGGCACAGACGGGCTTGCCTTAGGCGCGACCGCGCAGCGGTCACCATAAGAAGGGGAGGGGGCGGTAGTAGGAAGGGGGCAGCTGCGGGCTGGATCGGTGGGAGGGGCAACAGGGGCAGCAGCGGCGGGAAAAGCGCGGACAACACTGAAGATGCCTGAAGAAAAGGGGTGCACAATGCCAGAAATACAATTTAAAATGTAAAAATTAATGCACACACAATATGGTGCACAGGAAAGGAAGCAAGACAATTACAGGGAGTGCAGGATGGCAGGAGTAGTTACCGCCGGGCAGACTGCTGGCTCGAACCTGTAACTGGGAGGCAGTCAGGAGCAGTCAGACGCGCGGCGTGCAGGCGAGGCTGCTAGGGAGAGTGCTGACCTTGAGCAAGTGGTCATCCCATCCTGTTTTAAAGTCTAAAATCTCTAATAATTCAATGCTGTTCTTTATGTCTCTCTCTCCAGCATCTCGAATCTGGGAATGTTTGGCATCTGTGAGTTTGTTGCCGTGATAAATCCGCCCCAGGCTTGTATATTGGCTGTGGGAACGTCCCGATCTGAACTCCGGCTGGGAGAAGATGAAGAGGGGAACCCAAAACTACAACCACATCAGCTCATGAGAGTCACGCTGTCAAGCGATGGGCGTGTGGTTGATGATGAACTGGCTTCCAAGTTTCTTAAAAATTTTAAAGATAACCTGGAAAATCCTGCGATATGTGCCTTGCATTAAAGAAAATAGCATGGTGTATGTTTGGGAAGCATTCATTGGATACATGTTACATTACAGTTGTACAGTTATAACAAGCCATAACCCTTTAGTGGCACTCTAATGAACAAATAAAGTATTAATTTATTTGAGTAGGTTTTCTCTCACCTTTCTTGTAATTTGGGTTGATTAGACTCTTATTTTTGTGAAGCAATATGATAAGCGTATCTGTTTTTTACAGCAATAACAGTATATTTTACAAAGTATAGAAACATTTTAGTGCCTGGAATAGTCATTAGTTTAAATTGCTTCAAGAATCTATTCGTTCATCAAGATGCATTTGTGCAGTCCTGAAAGTCATCCTGATTATTCTAAGTTTGCTCTATAAGATCCACCTAAAATTATGGGAGAGTTTCCTTACCATTGCATTTCCCAGCGAATTTATGACTTCATCCTACAAATGCGGAAATGAAGACCGACAAAAGAAAACATTATTGAAATGTGCATTAACAGTACAGACCTATCTGTATGAGGTGGCTTCAGACATGGCAAAAGAGGAACATAGATTGGGGCACATTATTTGTAAAATGATAAGGTCCGTCAGTGGACTATAGAGAAGCTTTTCAAGTTTTAGGGTAGGCATAGATCTAAGCAAACTCCAATAGGCAAACTGTTCCTCCTCTGTCATCAAGGGTAGTTGTAGACCAAGTCTTCGGATCCAGTGCACTGTTCCTGGTGTATGCGCGGTATATCTTCATGTACTAATGTACTTTTCTTTTATAAAGTACACCTCTGATTAATATCACTCTGTAACCTGTATTCCAAGTTTCTAACCCATCTCATCTCCTTGAATAATCATTGGACTGCTCTATCTCGCTACAATGAGCTAGTCAAGTGCTGGAAGGAGTACTTGGCTATCCAGTTTGGAGTCAAATAGTACTGTGGCCCCAGGACAACTGTGATGAACTCCGCTAACTGATGCAGTTGTAGCCCAAGACCCCATGACTACCCTGGTACCCCAGGAAACCGGTGATCACAGTTCAATTTACGAGAAGCACAAAAATCAGCAAGGTCCAGAAAACTAGATTACAGCAATGAAGAGGGGTCAAACCCATCTTTTTATCAATTCTGAGCACACAAGTAGGAAAGTTCTAAGGTAGAAAAATAGGGAAAGAGAGAATCAATGAACTCCAACAAAATGTACGTTCGCAAAAGGTAGTAAGAGATAAGGTTCCTAAAGGTACAGAACAGAATTGGACTGTGACATCAGTTTACAAATTGTTCAAACAGATGAGTTTAATGCCATAAATGTGTGGCACAGGGGAAAGGATACCAAGGAGACAAGGACTGAGTTAGAAACATGTGGCTTTTTATTTCTTTTATACGTTCCCTCTGGAGACAGACCATAAAGCAAAACAGTAGACACATGTGAACTCTTGACTGCAGTCTTCACTCTCTTACATCAGAGTATATGGGATACTTGAAAAGTTCTAGTGAATGTCCTTCACCAAAAAGGAATAAGTCCTCCGGTAACGCTCAACAAATTGTGGTTCAATCGGACACAAAAAAAAGAAAAGAAAAAGAACTGGTAAGGGAATTGTCTGCTTCTGATACATAAAACCCGGGAGGAAGCAATGGGCGGGGGAAGTCAACACATGGCCGCCACCAGTGACGCTCAAGCTTTCTAGTGCTAAGACTTGTGTGAAATACAGCGCAGCTTATAGCGGTTTAGCAGGTGTCCCGCCCTTTTATCCCTCCTTCCCTCTGACCCATACGGCGCCCAGTTGGTCCCGTACCTTGGTTAGCCACAATCCTCCAGGGCCGTGGCGGCTTTCAGCGTCTTGCCAAAGCGGGTCTGGCTCCCTTTTTCGTGGGTCTTCATTCGGCGGTACTTCCCTCTGTTCCACTGCTTCTCCTGGTTCCACCCAATCCGGGTGTAACAAAGAAGGTTTGTATTTCGGCTGCCGGTTTCTCCCAGGTAGTTGGACCCTTCCACACCAAAGACGCTAATTCTTTGGCCTCTTCCTCTTTGTAGGAGGGACCATCAGCTGACCTAGGCAAGTAATCGGCCCAGGCGGCTGGTGAAAGTGAGGTCTTAAATAGGCAGCTTGCCGCAGACTTAGGATTCTGAAAAAAAAGGTGGGGACACGGTAACAGGTAAGGCGGCATCTGGTCAGCAGCAGGCGGTTCGTCACACACCCCCCTGTTCACGATTGGGGAACAGGGAGAGCCGGGACAGAAAGTATTAATTACCATTGGCCGACCCTTTTCGTTGACGTACCTCAAAGGAGTAGGGTTACAGAGCTAAAAACCAACGAAGGACCCTCTGGTTGTTACCCTTGTGTCGGCTCATCTAGTGGAGTGGGGCATGATCCGTATATAGGAAGAAGTGGGTACCTTCAAGGTAGTACCGTAACTTGTCCACCGCTCATTTAATAGCAAGGCACTCCTTCTCTATGGTGGGGTAACCCCCTCTCTAGGTAACAGTTTATGGCGCAGAAAGAGGATAGGGTGTTCTACTCCCTCGCATGACAGTTGTGAGAGTACTGCCCAAACCCATTTTCAGAAGCATCAGTTTGGAGCAAAAAGGGTTTAGAGAAGTCGGGGGACTTGAGAATGGGTCTTGAAGTAAGGGCTTTTTTTAGTTTGTGGAAGTCTTGCAGGACTTGGGGGTTGACTGTAGAAGGTCTTTGGATTTCACGCTCTTTCTGAGGAGATTGGTAAAAGGAGAGGCTAGCTCGGAATACTGGGGAGTGAAACGGCGATAGTACCCGAGGAGCCCGAGGAAAGCCCTAACTGCCTTCTTGGTGGTTGGGAAAGGGGCCTGGGATATAGCTTTTACTTTTTTTTCCGGGGGCTCGATATAGCCATTCCCTAAAACATACCCCAGATACATAACTTTATGAAACCCCGGCTCTGATTTTTTTGCGTTGACGTGTAACCCTGCATCTCGGAGAGCCTGGAAGATGAGCTGACAATGCTGCAGGTGGAACTCCTATGTGGGACTATAGATGACCATATCATCAAGATACGCAGAAGAATAGACCTGGTGTGCTGATAGGACCTTATTCACGAGTCTCTGAAATGTGGCAGGTGCCCCGTGTAACCCAAAGTGTAAGACAGTAGACTCAAACAAGCCAGATGGTGTAGAAAAGGCTGTTTTCTCCTGATCCTCGGACTTTAGGGGTACCTGCCAGTACCCCTTTGTGAGATCAGGGTTATGATCTATTGAGCATCACCAAGCCTTTCGATCAGCTCGTCTACACCTGGGAAGGGTATAGGAGTCACATTTGGAAACCGTGTTAATAGCTCGAAAGTCAATGCAAAACCGGACAGAACCATCCGGTTTCTGTTATTAATACAATCGGCGAGGACCACTCGTTCTGAGACAGTCGTATGACTCCTAAGTCAAGCATGGTTCTGACTTCTTTTTCTATGGCCTCGAGTCTAGCGGCAGGGATGCGGTACGGCTCTTGTTTGATGATCTTACCGGGTTGAGTCTGTATAGAATGTTCGGCCATAGTGGTACAGCCGGGAAGGTCAGAAAACAAAGAGGTGTATGGTAAGAGGGTCTCTTGCAGTGTTCTTTTTTGCTCTTTGGTAAGATCTTGGTTGACTATAAATTGGGATAGGGTTCTTTCCTCCTCAGTTTTGGGCTTCACAATCTGGACGTCTTTGGGGAGGGGACCTAACCACTTCTTTAAGAGGTTTATATGGAACAACTGGGTTCTTTTGGGTTTAACCTGAACCTGGTAGGATGTGAGTCCGACCTTCTGTACGATTTGAAAAGGGCTCTTCCAACCTGATTTTATCTTTGGTATACTGGAGGGGTTGAGGACCAATACCCAGTCATCCAATTTTAATTGTCGCCATTTTTTTCCTTTGTTGTACAATGTCTGTTGTATGGTTTGAGCCTTCTCTAGATTTACGTCAGCGAATTCCCTCAATTTTTGTAAGTGGGAACGTAGGTTATGGGTGCATTCTTAGAACGTTTTTGTTTCTTCCTCCTTTTCCTGTTCCTAATACTCCTTGGTTATTCCCAGTAGACTTCGTGGTTCTCTACCATATAGGAGTTGAAAAGGAGAACAGCCTAGACTAGACTGGGTCTGACTTCTTACCACATATAATGCTAATGGGAGGAGTATATCCCAGTCTTTTCCCTCTACACTTAACAATTTTTTCAAGGTTAACTTTAGGGTAGAGTTATAGCGTTCACACAGGCCATCTATCTGGGGATGATAAACAGAGGTTTTGATATGCGTGATGTCAAGTAATTTACAGACTTCCCGCATGATTTTGGAAACAAAGGGAGATCCTTCATCCGTGAAGATCTCATGAGGGAATCCAACTCGGGGGAAAAAACTCAAGAAGCCGGTCTCTGATGTTTTGACTGGTGGTTGGCACATAGAGTGAAGGCCTCTGGATATCACGTGGCGTAATCCACTACTACTAAAGCATAAAGATTACCCTTCTTGGTGCGTGGAAGGGGACCTATAAGGTCCATCCCTATTCTCTCAAAAGGGATTCCATTTACAGCGAGTGGTTGTAACTGTACACGAGGCAGCCTATATGTATTCTATTTTTGACAAATTTCACATTCCTGACAGAATCGTGTAACATGCGCGAATATGCCCGGCCAATAGAAGTGGCGTGGCAGCATTTCTGTGGTTTTCTGGGCCCCTCTATGGCCCGCCAATAGGTGAGAATGTACAAAGAAGAGCACCTGTTCTCAAAAGGCATGAGGAGCCACGAGTAGAGGGTTGTCGCCCTCCTTTGCTATTCTGTAGAGTAGCTCATTCTGTATTTGGAAGGAAGGGAATATGGGTGTCTGAGAAGCAGAGACTCGCCAGGCATGATCCCAAGCGGTTTGGAGAGAGGGGTCGCTACGCTGGGCATAATGGAAACTTTTATCGGACAACCAGGGGGCCTGGGTGAGGAAAGAGGGGTGTGGTGAGGCGGAGACCCTTTTAGGAATAAGGGTGGTTGTTAGGAGTTGTAGAAAGGAGGGATTATCTTGGCAGAGGATTACTTCTACGGGAAGAGAGGGGAGAACTCCAAGATTGACTTTTAAAGTTACCCCGGTTGGGAGAAAGATTGGTGGGGACACTAACGGATAAAGCTTGACATCCCTGTGTACACACCAGATTGGAACCTCTTGGTTTGTTTTAGGGCATGGGAGTTGCACCAGGGATTGGCGGATGATAGATTGTCCACAACCTGAGTCTAACAGGGCTTTTTTTACATGGACTCCATCCACATATACACTTACATAGAAGCTTGGCCCCATTTCCTCCTATGTCCATCGGTTCTTCAGGGGTTTTCTTTCTAGGACAGTTCCTGGTGATGTGGCCCCAGTCTCCACATTTAAAATTCTGGGGCCCTCGTACCGGTATGGGTTCCTGACGGTATTGCCGGGTATTAAGGGATTCTGCATTAGGCTTTATTTGGTTTATTTTCTAGCTTCGCGCCGGAAGGGGAAGGGCGATTTCTCATTGTCCCAAGATAAGGCACAGGGTTGTGCCCTATAGAAAGACTTAGCCATTTCAACGGCTTGTTCGCCTGTTAATTTAGTGTGTTGTTTGAGCCAACGCTGTATGGGATAGGGTAAGGCTTCTATGTATTGTTCCAGCAAAATAAGGGACATTATCTCTTCCTTCGTGTTGGTTTGGGGTTGTAGCCACTTTTCTTCTGCTGCCTTGAGTTTGAAATAAAGAGTTTTTGGGTTGTCGGCTGGGGTACCCCTATCCTTCCAAAACCTGACTAATAATGTCTCGGTGTCCATTCCAAGATGGTCTAAAATGATGCCCTTTATCTCTTGGTAAGGTGTATCGCCATTTGCATTAGCCACCTGGTATGCAGCTTGGGCATCTCCGGTAAGGAGAGAAGCCAAAAAAAAAGGCCACTTTGCCTCTGGCCAACCCAATGCTTGTGCTGCCCTCTCAAAATTCAAGAGGAATGCATTAGGGTATTCCCCTGCTGTGTATTTTTGTAGGGCAACGTGGGGACCAGATCCAGCACGATTTTGTAATTCGGTTGCTAGCTGAAAGCGTCATCTGCAACCTCTCGCAGTCTTTCTCCTTGGTCTGAGATAGTGTCTCTAAACAGATCCCTGTCTGCCTGGGCGGACAACATCTGCTTTTCAATGTCCCATTCCAGCTTCTCCTGGCCACGTATGAGTTGTTGGATGAAGTTTTCCATGGTTATAGGCGGTCAATCCCACTTCTGACACCACGTGTGGCACAGGGGAAAGGACACCAAGGAGACAAGGACTAAGTTAGAAATAGAAGGCTTTTTATTTCTTTTATACTTTGCCTCCGGAGACCGACCATAAATCAAACAGTAGGCACATGTGAATTCTTGACTGCAGTCTTCACTCTCTTACATCAGAGTATATGGAATACTTGAAAAGTTCTTGTGGATGTCCTTCACCAACAAGGAATAAGTCCTCCGGTAACGCTCAAAAAATTGTGGTTCAATCGGACACAAAAAAAAAGAAAAGAAAAAGAACTGGTAAGGGAATTGTCGGCTTCTAATACGTAAAACCCGGGAGGAAGGAGAGAGGTGGAGTCAACACCCGACCGCCACCAGTGACGCTCTAGCTTTCTAGTGCTAAGACTTGTGTGAAATGCAGCACCACTTATAGCGGTTTAGTGGGTGTCCCGCCCTTTTCTCCCGCCTTCCCTCTGACCCATACGGCGCCCAGTTGGTCCCGTACCTTGGTTAGCCACGACTCTCCATGGCAGTGGCGGCTTTCAGCATCTTGCCGGAGCGGGTCCGGCTCCCTCTTTCCTGGGTCTTCGTTCGGCGGTCCTTCCCCTGTTCCACTGCCGCTCTTGGTTCCACTGTCGCTCTTGGTTCCACTGTCGACTCTGCAGGCATCGTAGTCCAAATCTGGATGTAACAAAGAAGGTCTGTATTTCGGCTGCCGTTTTCTCCCAAGTAGTTGAATCCTTCCACGCCGAAGACGCCAATTCCTTGGTCTCTTCCTCTTTGTAGGAGGGACCATCAGCTGACCTAGTCACGTGATCGCCCCAGGTGGCCGGGGAAAGCGATTATTTAAAGGGGCAGCTTGCGCAGACTTAGGAGTCTGAAAAGAAAGGAGGGTAGACGGTAAGAGGTAAGGCGGCATCTGGTCAGCAGCTAGCGGTTCGTCACAAAATGGTATTAATGACCTTAAGTTGTCAGGTAGCAAGTTCCAGGCAGACCGTTATCCCTGAAACTGCTTGGTTCCTGGCTGAGACCACTTTGAACTTAGGTTCTTAAGTAGTAGTCAGTCCTTCTCAGATTTATAGAACCACCTGCAGAGTTAAGGAGTTCAATTAGTTAATGAGAACTGGTTTTCCTGTAAATGAGGTTGCCGTGTACGAATGTGATCTAGGCTGAGTCTGGAAGCAAGTGAAGGTCTTGGATGGTGGGTCCATGTACTACTGTTTAGAGAAGTTGCTTTGGAACTACGTGCTGGATTTTTTAATGCAGAAGTTTTTCACGTTCGCTATTGTTGTCTTGGATGAAGTAGAGTCCTTTGTTAATAGAGAAATCTAATGATATAGCAGATGCGAGTGGTGAGGAGGAGAAGCCTTCCAGGCTGTGTCAATTGAGGAGTGAGATTAGATCATGAGATTTGGAACAGAACATGAGACTGACTCTCAAGTTGAGAGGGCATTGGGGCTAATTTATCCAGAAAGAGTGACTAATTATGTGCCATTTGCATACATTTGCAGATTGTGGCGGGGATTTCTAATCACTTCAGACTAACAAAGGTTGAACAAGACTGGCTAAAGGAACCTGTCTTAGCTTTTTCATAATGATTGTAAAGAACGAAATTGTGCTAATCTAGGGCAACATCCAAGATGATAGAACATCTTGAAGATGCAAAATAAGATCATCTGGTTGACTTGTCAAATTGCCTACTCTGGGTCCAACAAAATTGAAATATTAAGCTGATATTTATTCATAGTCCAGAATGTATTCCCTTTTGCTTAATAGAGTAGATCATTTGCCATGCTGTGACCAAAAGCTGGATTGGTGAGTGATAAAAATGCTGATGCTCTTGATTATGTTTGGTGTGCTAGCCTAGTGATGCACAAAAGATTAGAGATGTGCAGGCAGTTGTGTATGCAGATATGATTTTCTTTGTTAGCGACAAAAAGATACCAAGCATTAAAAGCCATAGAACAATACTCTTTCCAAAATATTTACTAACTACAAGCAGGGTGGTAGGATTAGGTGGCTCCACTAGGAATAATTGGAAAGTGGCCATTTTGTCTTGAGAAAACTGGTGTGTTTGAAGAAAGTGGCCTGGAGATGGTTGCAGAGATATGTGAAGGGATGCTTGAGGGATGTGGTATACAGGTAAGGCTAGTATGCTATAAAATTTGAAGACCGTGTCTGCGTATTTACCATGGATGTGAAATTGTCTCTTTGCAATAGTCATTGCTCTTTTCGACCTCTTTATAATATTCAGTAACCCTTTACATCAGTTCAGTTTCTGCAGTCTTGTTCTTTGTGTCTGTGTACACACTTGAGTTCAACAAATTAATGAGCCATCTACAATCATGACAATTCAAAGCTGGCTATATTTGTGTTGAGCAGTGCTTCAGTGAATTGGTAATTGATTGTTTTCTGTATCTGCATTAGAGGTTCTTTGTAGTATGGCTTGATGTAGTCTTGCCGTCTCTTGTATTTGGGAAAATTTAAATAAGAGAAGGAAATGGTCTGACCAGCCGACTATCCATGAAATATCTGGATGATGCGACAGGCAGACCATTTAGGTTGTCAGCTCTGAGAGGAAGGTGAAACTCATGTTACGCAGTGCAATGTGTTGGAATCTCACTCTGGCAAGAGAGGGATAAGAAGGATGCGAGAGGTTCCTAAAGGGAAAAAGAGAACATCTGCCACAAGAACTGTTTTTATTCGGGACATGATCTCAATGCCCTTAGCAATGGAGGGGTTTGTTCGAAATCTGGAAGCCGTAATTGAAACACAATGCAGTCAGTGGAAGACAGAGTACCCAGCGCATGATAGTAGGCTGTGGAGCTTTTCTTAGAACCCACATTGGCCTAAATTGTAACTATAGAAAACTGGACGTATATCAATGTCACGAACAAATGTGTCTGCATCTCCTAGTTAAATTACTGCTGTGCCTCGCTGAATGTATATTTGTGTTCTATAACCGAAAACTCTAATACTATCTAGGAGTTGACACAACTCTCCTTCTAATTAAAGGACTACGATGAAACGTCCCTAATTTCATGGTTATCATGCTGTGTGAACGATTAAAATCTGAATTATATCTAGAGACTTAAGTGCTGAAATTAGAAGTAATCGGCTCTGGTAATTACTGACTCCCTCCATTCCATCTTTATTTCTGTCAAGATTTTAATTATGGTCATTTAAGTCAATTATTGCACCTCATGTATCATTTAAAATTTCCACACTGGTCAGAGCACATTTAATAGTGTCAAGAATGGACTTAAAACACATGCTGTATTATTCTGCTTTCAGTAAAGTGATTCCATTGAAATACATTAGGTACATACCCCTAGATTCATCATCGGCATGTTTTGCGAGTCTGTAATGGCGATTAATAAGGAATCGCTATTACAGACTCCCAAAATGGGGTTCATGTAGGAATCGCAATATTTATTGCGATTCCTACAGCTTCCTTATTTGCGATTAGCTAACTGCTAATCGCAAATGAGGAATAACTCCCCATTCAATACTATGGGCCTAAAGGCCCATAGGAAAGAATAGGAAGACATATCAATGTGCGAATCGCTATTAGCGATTCGCATTTTGAGTTTGCGATTTCAAGGGTGCAGGGGTGTCCAAAGGATACCCTGTTGCACCCCTGAAATGATATTGGATGCTGGTGTTACGCATACACATGTCCCAAGCACATGTGTGTGTGTAACATACAACTTAGAAAAATGCACTTAAGGGCATTTTTCTAAGTTTCCGCTATTTACCACGAGGTTTGACTTCGCGGTAAATAGCGGCCCAAAATTTCGATTTCTCAATTTTAAAATGTTTCATGAATTGCATTTAAGGAATCTCAAATAGAGATTCCTGAAATGCAATTCCTCGCAAATTTGCGAATTCTATAATAGCGATTTTTGCATTTGGGATGATGAATCCCAAATGCAAAAATTGCGCTCACAAAGGGCCTGATTCTCAGAATCTGGCCCTTTGCGAGCCGATTTTCTGTTGATGAATCTGGCCGTATGTTACATCTGAAATGTACACTCATTCTTCGGGTTGCATTGAGTTCTTTATCTCCTCTGCATTCTCCACAGAAACCGATCACTTTTTTGCTGCCTTTTAGGTTTCACGGTCAGACTGCTTTTAGCTATCTGTAGGTGAGAGCCTGGTGTGGACCATACTGAAAACATAGTGGGCTTGGAAACATTTCCACTGCTTACCATTGGTTGGCTTTCTTGTCATTCTCATGTTCTTACTTCTTATTCAGTGCCTTAGTTTTCTTGTATTTGTTCATCCCCTGCACTATATCCTCTTCGCCATCCTTTTGATTGACTAACTACTATCCTTCCACTACTCCTAGTTAGTATACTACTTTTTTCTTTTTTTTTAAGCAATCCATCAGAGTGCTTGTTTTTACAAAAGATCTCTTTCATTTACCGCTTCCTCCCTACCAGTTCCCCCCTCCCACAAGCGCTCTGTGTTGCTTCGTCTCCTCCCCACCTGGTCTCTCCCATGTGTGCTGCATTTTAGTCAACTCAAGTAGTTCTCAACCAGCTCCATGTTGCTCCCTCTTTCCTCCCAGCCAGTCCATTGCTAACTCTGGCTTTATTTATATTTTTATAAATATCCCCTCCTACCCGTTCATTGTTCCCACTTACTCTAACTTGCTTCCCTTTCATCCGCTCCTTCATTACTATCCACCACTTGCAGTAATTCTAAAAAATATATATTATTTCAAGAGTCTGGCAGCTATTATTTGCTGCCCGGCAGCTCTGCTACAAAACATTTACTTTCAAGTAGGTAAAAAAAAATGTGGTAAAAAAAAAATTTGGGTTTAGATTTTTTTTACTTACTGATCCTAGTAGTGTCCACCCTCTAGTGTTGGTAAATAAAAAAGAATTACACAAATACCAATCAGTAGGCAGGCGAATATGTGCATGTACTCTCAAAACGCAGTCCCAATAGTTTCATGAGATAATGACTTTTGCCAGTGCTGCACAGTATACAGCAAGTAATATTTTTGGCACTAGTGCTCTCTGCAGTGCAGACCCTTGTAGACATCATCAATCTTGAAAAAGAAAATATTTTCTTCTTTGAAATCATCAAAAAGAACTTCTCCGTCGAAGTTTTAATGCCAGACACTGCTGAGTGAACCATTGTTACAATACAACCTACTCCATCTTGGAACCAGTGGCTTAGTTGCTGCCACGGGCCCCGAGTTCTAATCCCGGATTCTGTACTGCCTCACACTGAGATCCTCGGCTTAGCTCTCTTTGTGTCTCTGTGTGACTACATTTCTTATACAAAAATGGGAGCGCTTTAACCTGACTGACTTCTGTTATTAGGCAACATCATCATGAGGTCTGCTTTTCTCAAAGATCATTAAGGGTGGGGACAGGACCCATGTTTTCAGTCGTACCTTTCTTGTGAAATCTCGCCAGATTAAATTGTTTAAACAAACCGATACATTGCTCCCATCACACCTTCCACTAAGGATCAGCTCCCATCAGCAAGGCCCGTACTCAATCTTAATCACCTCCAACTATACTGCCATCTTTCTGGAATCCTGAAAACATGCATCCATCAACGCCGTGCTGTAGAAACCCACAGACGACTCGACCAAATGACCCAACAACCAACCAATATTCCTCCTTCCATGCTCAGCTAAAGTTCTGGAGCAAGCCATTAACCGATGCATCTGGTACCACCTTGCCAAATACCAGCTACACGATCAGGCTTGAGACTTAACAACAGTACTGAGACCAGCCTCATCGTATCAACAGATGACATCCGGATAATCCTACGATGAAAAGGAAACTACATCCATCATCCTACTAGAACTCTCCGCTGCCTTCAACACCATCTCTCATCCCTTTTTGATCAGTGGTCTCCATGATATGGGCATTCAAGGGCGTGCCCTCCATTGGTTCTGCACGTTTCTGACTGGTAGATTCCAAACTGTCAGCATTGCACTATACTCCTGAGACGCAAGAGAACTCATTTGCAGAGTTCCGCAGGGCTGCTCTCTCAGGCCGACCCTCTTCAACATATACATGATCATGCTAGCATAGGTCATCCAGGCTCACATCCAAAGCTATGCAGAAGACATGTAACTGATACTGTCCCTCTAACCTAGCACCAGGTAATAGTTCACCTCATGCATGACTGAAGCTGCCACCTATATGAATTACACTTGATTCAAACTAGACACAAACAAGACCTAAGTCGTTATTTTCAGAAGGACGCTGTGGGAAAGATCTCGGACCTAATCTCTCAACTAGCACACAAGCTAAAAACCTCAGAATAATTATTGATAAAAAGCGGGACATATTCACGCACATTTACATAGTTGCAGTGTATTGTTTCAAAATCTCATAGATTCTGAAGAAGATCTTCAAGTAGCTATTGAACATCACCAGGAAAACAGTCACCCAAACCCTCGTCACCAGCAGGAAGACTACAGGAAAATCCTGTACGAAGGAATAACCAAGCAACTCACAAAAAGACTCCAGATCATCCAGAACGCAGCAGCCATACTAGTCCTCAGTCTCCTATGCCTTGCCCTCATCACACAACACCTAAGGGAACTCTACTATCTCCTGATACACAAGTGTGAACACTTTACATTTCTCACCCACACTTACAAAGCACTACACAACACGGCCCTGCCTACATGAACAGCTACGTTCAATTCAACCACCCCTCCAGGCATCTCTGTTCTGCCAGACTCTCGTTAGCACACACACAACACATACACAAAAGCAGATCATGAGGTTGTGCCTTCTCATATATTGTTCCTAAAGCATGAAATGATTTCCCACAACACATCAAAACCTCCTCCTCCCATCTTGAATTCCATAAGAAGCTGACGGTCTGGCTCCGAAGGCTGCCCTCACACACCTGCTACTCCATGATACCCTCGCTTGTGATAGCACAACATATAACATTCCACTGGTGGCTCACTGACTTACTTAAACAAGAAGTGCTCAGGAGCACTCAGTCTTAACTCGATGATGTGAATCACTCTATGATGAGGGTGCAATCCATTACAATGCTGAAATGTGCCAATACCAGAGAGCCCTCGTCAAAGCCAAATCTGACTTTCTTCATGCTACTATTCTGGTGGTGAAAAAGTCCACTCTTCAACTGTTTAAGACCACTACAGTTCTCTGATGCATCGCAGCACGCTTGCAACTCAAGTGGTTTGAACTAGAGTCCTCTTGTTTTGTCTCCCGAAGTGGCAAATCTCATCCTGTCTGGCCAACCATTTGTACGCGAGTAGCAGGGCAAATGTTTTATTACCTAATGCAAGTTTGAAGGTTTGAACCCCATCCTGTCTCGTCTCTTCAATATTCTGCGATTTCACTTTCCCACCAGGGTTTTGTAGTCAACACTGCGTAGTAATATCCATTTGCTGTTTCCGCCTGCATGTGCATCCCCTGATCAACCCTTTTCTTTAGGTTTCCACTGCTAGCACAATTTCTATGATACCTATAATACTAGTTTCCTCCACAGCTTTTTATTGCTCCTCAGTAGGATTTAATTGTAATGGTTAACCTTAATAATGCCTTTTCTGCAAATCCAATGAAAATATTGTTTCTTTACTTTAAAGACTGAATTCTTAGTGCCAATAACTTTGGTCTTTTGGGGTAGATGAAATAATTCTTTTTGGAGCAGCCACCTTTCACTTTTTTGAACCAGGCAAGCTGGTACTTTGTACTTGCTCTTCTTTCTGACAGTATGTTACGTCTTGCTTCCTCATACCCATTCAGCATGGACCAGTCTTTCGCTCTTCTTTTCTTTCCTCCTTAGCCCACCAAGAATGAGGGGAAGTTATACAGAGTGGATCCCAGTTGCACTGTTTCTTACTACATCACTCACTCAAGACAGAGTGGATGATTTGCTCTTTGATGGAACTACAAACAGGCAAGACAATCATCACACTTCCAATTTAATGTTGTGTCACCATGTGTATTAAGTTCTTCTACATCTTGGTCAAGAAAGTTTTTCCAGCTGTCATTCATGCGCAGTCCACGAGGGCAATGGAGGCTTCTGCTTCTCTCACCAAAAGTGCCCTGGTAGGTGATATGTGCCGGGTGGCCACATTACACACCTTTGCAAATCATTTCTGTGTCATAGCTCAGAGAATCCTCAGTAATTAATACTTTGTTAGGGCTCTGTCGATTGACTTTGTCGATGATCCAGCACTACTCCATCACACCTACAAGGTGGTTTTGCTTTGGTACTCATAGGTTACGGACCAGCAGGAAGATGGATCCTTCAGAAGAAAGTTACTTGCCTTCCATACTGATAATTTTATAGATGTTGTATCTTGCTTTAGGTTTCTCACTGCCATCCCTCCTCATCTGATGTTACTCGCACTAGAATTGAGGTTCTGTGAAATCCGATCTGATGCCGTAAGGTTATGGTTCCGTCACGATTTTGGTGATGTCGTACCATATTTAGTAAGTTCGGCTAATATGGGGTGAATTCGTCACGTTAACTAGCGAGTTCATTACGTATCAAGAGACTTAGTCTCGAAATTGGGTTCCATTTTGTTCGTGCCTCCATTTTGTGTTCACGCAGGCCGATGAATGTGGTTGAACAAATAAAGCGACCTGGCCTTCGTGTACCGGTATACATTAACTAGGTTCTTCTTGACATTAAGGTGAACTGAAAGAACCTGACTCCTTCACCTGAAACTGACCCTGCTAAGCCAATTTCCTTGGTTGATTGTTGTCTGAGATTGCCAATCAATGTTCAGGACATTGTTAACTTTTAGTCTACTTTCACATGCTTTATCTTGTTCTTTATCTGTCATTTGTTTCCTTTCTATGCTCCTTTATTACATGCATTGTGCTTTCAATTATGGGTTTGTCCAGCTTGTGGAGATTGGATTTGGGACATTCCTAATAATTAACTTTGGGTTGGGTTCTTGCAAACTAAGTTTTCTGTCATGTGATACTTTGTTTGATAATGTACCTCATTGGTCAGAATTTTGTGCAGTGGGTGTGTGTTTGTAATGTGAATATTGTGTATAAAAAGAGATGTCTTGCCGTACAAATTTGAGCAGTCTCCTGAGAATATACGCCATGCTGTACTTCTAGGATCACTGTTACTAGCTGCAGCTAATAAATTTGGTCTTTTTTTTTTTTTTTTAATTTTTTGAAAACCTTTATTGTGCACGAAATAAAGAACAAATACGGGCCCACAACCATCCGGCCAGCCACGAACTCTCATATAGCACTAGTGCATGCAATACGGCGACATAGTAATACAGCAGCACATCGGTCATTAAGCAGAAATCAAACTGGAGGGCACCGCAAGACCATGACACAGGAGTAATGAAGGTTACATTTTTTTAAAAATTTTTGTGCAACTATTGAGTTCAGGTCGTATTGTTCCGTACTCATAAAATAATAAAGTAAAGGCAAGGTCCATGCAGGTGGGACATGACATTAGCTACAGTTTCCGACCAATCCACATCTCGACAAGCAAGTCCCGACCAGGCAGGATGGCCACACAATATCCACGCTACAGGTAGCAATCTCAACATCTCAATCGTATCTCCGCCGCCACCCATCCCCCAGTATGCCTGAACACGGGCCAGGAGAAAGGAAAAATTATAAAAGAAGCAAAAATAGGTCCCATAGAAACTAACAATAAATGAAATATAACCCCCCACCCTACACACATGCAGAGGCTATGGCCTACCCCCCCCTAGCAGAGTGTCTGTCGCCCCATAAACCCGAAATACAGCAAGAGAAGAGAAGAAGAAAGAAAAAGGGAAGAGAAAACAAGAAAAACATGGAAAGAAGGAAAGGAAGATGGTAAGAAAACGAAGAATTACAACAATTGAATATAGGGAGGAAGAAAAGGACAAGCTGATCTACCACTCCCAGAAAGAAGGAGGCGGGGAGGAGCCCACACAATAACAGATCTCCCGGACTCCCAGCCATTTGCAACCCCTACGCCGTTTAGCATTCCGGTCCGGATCCCCCCCGGCCGATCAGGTACATGGTCCGCTACCATCAACCACAATGTCTGCCCCTAAACCACCAGCCCGCAAAAAACAGTCGCCCCATAAAGAAGAAACGAAAATGATAAAACACAGTAATTGCGGCTTGAAATGGAGAAGAGGCCAGCGCGCAGAACAGGGATTACAATCTGAAATGGGTGATAATTGCATATAATACGTAATCAATGCATCAACAAGTGTTTCAGTCCGAGATCACAACCAGGCAGACAATCAGAACCAGCGAGGGAAGAATCATCAGCCCTGTCCCGAACGTCGGAATCTCACTAGGCATAGCCACAGCTGTAAGCACACTGTAGACAGGACAAAGGAGCAAGATGGCCGCTCTCGACAATAAAGAAGCAGGGGAAGAAAGGGGGAGTGTCCCCAGGCATCCACCAGTTCAGCGTCCAAAGTAACAGACTCTCCATTTGTCCCAGGATGGCATGCACTCCGATAGTGTAGAGAAGACGATGACAGCAGTTGTAAAGGCAAAGTCTCAGTTGTCGGAGTGGAGGGAGACCCTGTTACTGTAGCATCGTCTATTAGTAAACACACAACACTGTAGCCAGGGAACGGGCAGCCCTTCGGATCCTCACGTTGCAACACTGTATCCACCCCGTGAGCAGTGAGGGGCAGCAGGGAATCAGCCAGCCGTAGTTGCTCCATACCAGAAGTAGCTTTATCGATCGTCCACTCCAGTTCTTGGGCGTTCCTTAACCATGCCGCCCTCAGATCCGCGAGGGCCATCAGGATGTCGCCAGTAGTCAGGTCCCTTCGCAGTGCTGGCCGATCAGCACTGCGCAGTGGTGCCCTCAGAACAGCCTCGAGCTCTAGGACAGGCAGGGCGGCAGATGTCGAAGACAGGGGAGCCACAACGTTCCCAGTACGATTTGCAGGCGCCATTGTCACCCGTCCAGACCACCCGCAATGGAGTGAGGGGGGGGGGGGGCGACCACAGCACCAAGTGGAGCAGCAGACTGGGCCACCAAAGGTAGCGCGGCGCACAGATTGGGGGCTGCGCGGAGCGAGAGCCTCTTCGCTCGCTGTGAGTGCAGGCACTTACGGCGGTGAAGACGGCCAAAGATGGAGTCCGCCCAGGCTGCCCGTCCCTGAACAAAGGAAAGTGTCGCCTGCACAGTTCCCGTCCCTTCAATAAACGCTCTACTGTCAACCGAAGTCGCGTCAAATAATTAAGGGCATTCAGTCCAGTCTTGTACTGGATTACGCTCCCAAAGAGATCGGCTCCGCCACATCCAGTCCCAGCGACTACGTCCAGCGGCGACCGGCGGCGCTCATCGGGACAGATTCCAGGGGCCGCGCCGGAGGTCGGCAAACGCCGCGAGTTCACGAAGAATCCAGCCGGGAGAGACCTCAGGAGAACGCCAGTGGTTCCGGCGCGTCCATGGCTTCGGTGAAACACGGTTCAATCCAGGATAAATAGCAGGATTGTAGTCTGAAAGCAGACGGGCTGCGGAGCCGGGAGCTCACACGTCCGTTCCGTCCGCCATCTTGGCTCCTCCCCGTTAATAAATTTGGTCTTTGACGCCACTCAGAAGTATTCCGTGTCTCTGTTTACCAAGACAAGTGAATCTGAAGACTTTGGGCGTGCCCCTGGTGCCGCTGGGTTTAAAAACCCGGTTCTTCAGTTGGCGCCCACTGTGGGGCTCGACTTCAGCGGTACCGGTCCAAGCCCGAAGATTGTGGGGAGCTTTGTGAGGAAATTCTGGAGTAGGATCTCCACTTCATCGACCCCTGCATGTGTGACTGTAGGTTTTTACTGCGAGGCTTCCCCTTTCCGACGGCTACGAAGGACTTCCTGACTGTCGCCCTGTCTAGGACCCTCTTGTGATGATTTGTAAAGCGAGACGTTAGACGGTCTTCTGGTGGCGTAACAGACATTTTGGTTAAGTACTAGTGGGTCGCTCCCACCACTTTGTATTGTTTCTTGGGTTTCTTTGATTTGGTTTTTGCAAATACCAAAGCCGAGGGGCTCATATATTTACGAGTATATCGCTTTTGATAACCCCTTGAAGTTTGAAGCTAGATTAGTGAGCTATAAGATGCCTGGTCTTAGCAAATTTAGGAAATGGTTTTGTTGTGGTTGTAGCCGGGAATCCCGATAGGAGGACTCATGTCTGATGCCTCCGGTTGGTACTCCGACTTATGAGCTCTATTCAAAGCATGGTGTGGGTTCCATTACGTTTAATGAAGTATGGGTCCGCTATACGAAGAAAGATGGTGTCTTACGATGGCCCCAACATGGTAGTTTCGAATCAGATGTTTTAGACATACTAGAAGTTGCGCTATTTAGGAAGAAAGCCCGGCCGGCGCTGTTTGACTCTTTCCGCCTCTGGCGTAAGGAAGCCAAACAGCGAGAAATTAAGCAAGCTAAGAGAGATAGGAAAGAAAATAATATATCGATAATACAGGCTGCTAGGCAGTTTAAGGAAGACTAAGAAGATCCTGCGATTGAGGTGTCTGATAGACAACATTGCATGGCTATTGACAAATGTTATCCGGCTTTGCCACCACCTCTTCCAAATGTGACTAATGACCCTGAAAAGGATCCCTTGATGTCGCATTTTTTGAGATTACCACCCCCTTATGTGCAGAGTGCTACGGCACCTCCGCAACCCCCAGTTGTGCAACCCCCAGTTGTTCAACCCCCTGTTGTTATCCAGCCACCCGTTCCTCCACAATTAGTACTTCCTCCTCCAGCGCAGCCCCCTCTAGGGCGCCGGCTTTGCCAACAGTTCTGTCTCAAACTTCTTTGCTTTCCTCTCCTTTACTTACGACTTCTTTTGCTACTGACCCTACGTCTCTGTCGCCTCAAAACACTTTCTGGCAGATGCATCATTGTCCTCTTTTGCGAGTCCTTAATAGCGAATTTTAAGGAATCGCTATTAAAGACTCGCAAAACGGGATGCATGTAGGAATCGCAATGTTATTAGCGATTCCAACATATTCCTTATTAACGATTCGGTAATAGCTAATCACTAATAAGGAATGGCTTTCCCATTCATTCCTATTGCCCTAAAGGCCCATAGGAATGAATGGGAAAGCCATTCCTTATTAGCGATTAGCTATTACCGAATCGCTAATGTTCCGCTATTTCAAGGGTGCCAGGGTGTCCAAAGGACACCCTGTTGCACCCCTGAAATGCACCTGTGCACAAATGTTACACACACACATGCCCAAAGGGCATGTGTGTGCGCAACATGTAACTTTGAAAAATGCACTAAAGTGCATTTTTCAAAGTTTTAGCAAATTACCACGAAGTTCAACTTCATGGTAATTTGCTCTCCCTATTAGCGAATTCACTATTTTTTTGGGTTTCATGCATTGCATTTAAGGAATCTCATTTTGGGATTCCTTAAATGCAAGAGCAATTTAAGGAATCGCTATTTAGAGATTCCTTAAATTGCGATTTCTGCATTTGGGATGATGCTTCCCAAATGCAAAAATACCGGGAGCAAAGGGGCAGATTCTGAGAATCTGCCCGTTTGCTCCCGGTATTTTCTTTGATGCATCTGCCAGTCAGTCTCCTGTTCTCATGTCAACTTCTTCTCCTTCTTCTCGACAACGAATGACTGAGACTGTTACTAGCCTTTTGTCTCCTCTCTTTGGGTCACTGAAAATGACCCCTGTTTCTCCACGGAAACAAACGCGTAGTCAGCTCCCTAGTTCTGAGGAGCAGACGGTGTTAGATCTCCTTGCTCGTAGATGGGTTTCGAATCCTTCCAAGTATAATCTACAAACCGTTATGGATGTCTTCCTGCAGTGGGAAGCATCAACACAAAGGTATGTTTTTAATGTTATGTGTACTTTCCTCTGTGAAGAATGAGAAGATAATGAATTGGGTCCAATTCCATTGGAACTACTTGATGCTCAGTCTGAATTTGCTAAAGGGACGATAGTGGGTCCCGATGTTGAGGAAGCGGTAGAGACGCTTCTTGCATTTAGGTGTAGACTTCCTTCTCAGTCGTTGTTTGAACCTGACCCTTCTGTTAGGAGAAAAGTGAAGCAGTATCCTATGAGAGAGGTTCCCCTTGTATGGAGAGAGAAAGTTGTGGCTAATCTTAATCAGGGTATTCAGGCAGTACTAGCTCATTTTCAGTGAGTGTGGGTACATGTTCTTTGGAAGAGTGCTGAGGTCCTGGCTCTTAAGCAGACTTTGCCTGACCCCCGTAAATACCCTTCTGGTTATTACAAGGAGTTGTCTCAGACAGTTTATGCGTGTGTTATGAATTTAGCTGACATAGATATGTTGTTGGGTAATGTAGTCCCTTAACCTTTGTGGGCGAAGATCCGTCACGAGGATCATGCGGCAGAGTTAGGAGACACGTGGGTTAATATTGTTGCTGCAGATGGTCGGCAGGTAGGAGGGGCTAAACCTGAGCCTTTAGTTGCAGATCTACCCGGTAGGATTATTAATTTAATGAAAACCTTGATGCCTCCTATGCGAGTTAATTGGGACAAGTTAGCAGCATGCAAACAATAGAAAGACGAGAGTGTCTGATTTCTTCACTAGGTTTGAAAACATTCATTGATCATAGTGGTCAGGACATGAGTACAGAAGGTGGTCAAAGGTTGTTCGTGGATAAGTTTGTCTTTAATTTGCATCCTGAGCTTTCTAATAAGTTAAAGGACTCTGAGAGTTCATGGGCTGTTTCTTCTACGGCCCAGATATTGGCTACTGCACAATACTATGAGAACAGAGATAAAGATGAGAAGGATAAAGTAGAGAAGAAGACTAAAGAATTAAAAACGAAGGTTCTTCTACAGCAGGCTTATCCGCCTCGCCCTAACCAGCGTCAGTTTCAGCAACCTTCTCAGTTTCAGCAACCTCCACAGTTTCAGAGATTGTTGCAGAAGCCTGAGTCTTTTCCTCCGCGACTCCCATTAGGCCCTAATCAGTGCGCTTATTGTAGAGAGGAAGGTCACTTCAAGAATAGTTGCCCGATTCTGCTACAGCGTGCAAATGGTATGTCTGGTTTGAGAGGTCGTAGTGGTGTCCAGCAAGTACCTAGGGGTAGGGGACGTGGTGCGTTTCCCCAGAATGAACGTTCCTTTCCCCCTCAGAATTCTATGAATTGTATTGATCAACAGAATGTTCCGTCTGTTCAGTCTGCTCAATATTACACTGATGATTATTATGTTGAAAGTGAGAATGCTGATTTTCATGATAACTAGGACAGTCATAGATAAAGAGAGGGAGTAGTGTCAGTTCCAGTAGACCAGAGTGGACCTTATGTTGAAGTAATTACATCAGGTGTGGCAGAACCTTTTCTTTTGGATACTGGTGCAGCAAAGAGTTCTATCATGCACTCTAAACTCCCTGGCGCACCTTTGTCTGGCTTGATGAATGTCTCGGTAGCATTTTCTGGCGCCCCAGTTCGTAAACCGGTTTCTTGTCCTTTGCCTCTTTCTATTGGGCCCTGTGAATTGGAAGCACCCCTTATTGTAATGGCAGGTTGTGGTGACAATCTGTTGGATCTGGATTTGTTGAAAAGATTGTATGCAACATTACATTATTCTCCTTCGGAAGTACATCTTACGTTGGGTAAGAAAGTCATTTCTCCGATGTATTTGTCTAAAGATCGGCTTCCACTGGAATTGCGTTCTCTCCCTGATACTCTCTGGGCTACAGGTCCTGATAATGTTGGCCTTTTGCAGATTCAACCCTATGTTTTTACTCTCAAGTCGAATGCTAAGCTACCTCGCATTCCCCATAGCGTATTTCTAGTGAAGGCGAAAGAGCTCTTTTAGCGATTATCTATGATTTGGTTGAGAAAGGTATGATTGAAGAAACAAGAGGTACAGTGTGTAACAGTCCTGTTCTGCCTGTCCTTAAGGGTACTGACTCTTCCCGGCCACCTGTGTATTGGTTTGTGATCGACCTTCGAGAGGTCAATAAGATTGTTGTGCCACAGTTTCCTGTTGTCCCGGACATTACTGCCTTACTGACTATGATCCCTGCCTCAGCTGCTTGGTTTTCTGTTATCGATCTGAAGAATGCTTTCTTTAGTATTCCAATTGCTGAAGAAAGTAGGGATATTTTTGGATTCTCTTTAGGAGGCCGAAGTTTCCGGTTTAGGCGCGCTCTTCAAGGTTATTGTGAAAGTACCTCCATCTATAGTCAGGCTTTGAAACTTCAGCATGATACTTTTGTTTTGCCTTCTGGTGCGACTCTTGTTCAGTACATGGATGATTTGTTGGTCTCTGCTGATAATGAAGAGATTTGTAAAGAAGTAACTCTTTCTTTGTTACGGCACTTGTCTGATTTTCACCATAAAGTATCACCTACGATGTTGCAGTATTGCCGCCAAGAAGTGACCTACTTAGGTCATCTCTTGTCGAAGGAGGGCAGACGATTGACCCCAGAGCGTATACAAACGATTGCTCAAATGACTGTACCATGCACACAGAGAGAGGTGCGTGCTTTCTAAGGTATCACCTCGTATTGTAGACAGTGGATTCCGAATTTTTCTTTGCTAGCGATACCTTTGTTGGCACTTACTCTTAAGGACACACCAAAACCTCTTCCTTGGTCTGACGAATGTCAGAGAAGTTTTTCTGAATTGCGTGATGACAGGGGTATGCCATATCTGGTTTTGTCTTTTTCTGTCAATGGATCTGTATGGGCTTTTCAGACTATGTTCGTCTACGCCAATGAGGTATATCCCTTACGTTCTGTGAAAGACAATCCGAGTAATAGTGCCTTGATAAAGGGAATAGTGTATATGATCCGTTATATTAATGCATATATTGCTATCCTTCAGGATGAGGCACAAGCTTATGTTGGTTGGAACGTGACCGGATATAGTATTAGTTTGACAGAGAAAGAGAGATGAAAAAGGTCTCCCCCGATTTGGATTGTACCCCATCGAGGCCACTTTTGTTTGCAAGGTAGTGGTCGAAACCCGAGAGCTCAGCTAGGTAAGAGTGTGTGTGCTCAAACCTATGTCTATTCATCTCAGACTTCTCCTCCGTTCATGCCAGCTATAGGCACATATTTTGTTTGTCACGACAGAGCCTACACATGGTTGTCGCCTGATATTTCAGGAACGTGTTATGTGGCGTTTTTGCTTCCCCCTACATACTTCGGACTATCATAGAACAAGATATGGTAGAGGTGTCTTCAATCAGGAAGATACTGCAGCACAAGAAGTAGGAGACTTTTTCAAGGGTTTCCTACCGTTTTGGGGTCCTATAGCCAATAGCAGGAATATACGACAACTTACGAAAGTGGTTGAGGCCACTATAAATGAAACTGCAGGTGCCCTTAGTAATGTTACAGCTGAGCTCCAAGCGGACCGTCTTATGACGTTGCAGAAATGTATGATGTTAGACGTCGTACTTGCAGATCGAGGAGAATATGTAAATTGATCCAATCTAGTTGCTGTGTTTTCATACCAGATAATGCCCCTACAGTGTACCAAGCCATCTCTAGATTGCATAAGGTTTCTGAGTCTATTCATGTACACGAAGGAGACTGGTCATTGACTGGATGGTTTTGGGGACTACTGTCCAAATGGGATGGAAAATTGGTATGGTTTTAGCTACCCTCTTCTTTTGTTGTCTTTGCATCCGGTGTGGTACCGCCATTTGTAGTCTTTGTGTTACTATGTATGTGCGGAGACCTGTCTCGAGAAGTAGAGAGTAACAGGATGATGCTCCAGTAACACCTTGATGATCTAATGAATATTGATATAGACCTAGATTCAGATTAACGTGAGTTTAGGGCTATTGCCTATGTAATGGCAAAAGGAGGGTCTGAGGTACTGTGAAATCCAGTCTGATGCCGTAAGGTTATTGTTCTGTCACGATTTTGGGGATGTTGTACCATATTTAGTAAGTTTGGCTAACATGGAGTGAATTCGTCACGTTAACTAGCGAGTTCATTACGTATTTAGAGACTTCGTCTCGAATATGGGTTCCATTTTGTTCGTGCCTCCATTTTGTGTTGCCATCACGCAAGCTGATGAATGTGGTCGAACGAATAAAGCGACCTGGCCTTTGAGTGCCGGTATACATTAACTAGGTTCTTCTTGACTTTAAGGCAGGGGTCTCCAAACCGGTCCTGGAGGGCCGGATCCATGCCAGATTTTTAAAATAACTACATGTATCTCAATGGGGATATCCCAAAAATCTAGCATGGATCCGGCCCTCCAGGACCCGTTTGGAGACCCCTGCTTTAAGGTGAACTGAAAGAACCTGACTCCTTCACCTGAAACTGACCCTGCTAAGCCAATTTCCTGGGTTGATTGTTGTCTGAGATTGCCAATCAATGTTCAGGACATCGTTAACTTTTAGTCTCCTTACACATGCTTTATCTTGTTATTTATCTGTCATTTGTTTCCTTTCTATGCTCCTTTATTACATGCATTGTGCTTTCAATTATGGGTTTGTCCAGCTTGTTGAGATTGTATTTGGGACATTCCTAATAATTAACTTTGGGTTGGGTTCTTGCAAACTGAGTTTTCTGTCATGTGATACTTTGTTTGATAATGTACTTCACTGGTCAGAATTTTGTGCAGTGTGTTTGGTTTGTAATGTGAATATTGTGTATAAAAAGAGGTCTTGCCTTACAAATTTGAGCAGTCTCCTGAGAATATACGCCATGCTGTACTTCTAGGATCACTGTTACTAGCTGCAGCTAATAAATTTGGTCTTTGACGCCACTCCGAAGTATTCCGTGTCTCTGTATACCTAGACAGGTGAATCCGAAGTCTTTGGGCGTGCCCCTGGCGCCGCTGGGTTTAAAAACCTGGTTCTTCAGAATAAGATCACACGTTATGCAAATGCGCTTCCTCTGTTTTGCCACTTTTGTAAAAGGTCTCTCAGTACCTTTTTACATGCCTACACCACCAGCACACCAATCTGTACCATATATGACTGATATTGTCACATACGGGTTAAATGGCGCTCATAGTGTACCTAGCACTACTGGAGAGCTATTGTTTGGAGGGAAAATTTTTCAGATCCAGTCATGTGTTGGGAGAATAGTAAGCTGAGGAATCTGTAGGAAGATATAGTATCCACCACAAATATTATTACTGAGAGCAGTTCCTTCGTGGGCTATATTAAACACCAGTTGAAATGCACACATTTCACTAACGAAACAATGACCAGTATGATCGCTGTGTCAGAAGGGAGGAGATTTTCTGCACCACGCTTGGGAATGCGTACTCATTAACCTATATTGGCAGCAGATATTCAAGGCACCCGGATAGATGGTGCTGACTCTGCTGCCAGCATCACCCATTACAGCATTAATGGGATGTGCAGAAGAGATGCCACTTACTTCCAGGAAATACATGGCCTTGGGGCTGTTGATGGCCAAACGCAGAGTGGCGTGCAGGGGGTGGGCACCGAAATTTAAGGACTGGATACAGGACCACCTCTTTTGGCAAGAACTAACATTGACCCTTTGCAGACCTACTCCACGTACCCTCTATACCAAAAGATATATGGAATCCTATGCTTGCCTACCTGTTAGCCCAACCCTAGCATGATGAGGGGGCAGGATAGAATCACCGGGAGGGATGCATGAAAGATCTGATATCAATTTACTACGATATGCCTCACCAGGAACTGGAACAAAGGTATACTTGCTATCTCAGATTTAATCTCTAGGATCTATATTTGCTGAGGGAAATATACTCAGGCTCTGCCCCGAATGGGGGTTGAAACAAACATGTTTATTCCTCTGAATTCTCAACTGAATAAATACATTCTGGTTTTGAGTTGTGGAATTGCACAAAAGCACTCCAGTATTGGTAGAAGGAGGGCTTAGATTGTGATCTCTGCTTGACACTTTCCGAGGGATTCTGCGCTTCTGAGTAAGACATTTTTTCAGGCTGCGTACTATACTTTGCCTCAGAAGACGATTTGGTATAGAGAGTTATTTTCAGTTGAAATTGTGAGGTTACAAACCAAGGGCACGTTTTACAAGTGCCTCTTATGCTCTCATAGGTGACTGTAGATGGAACACGCCTGATAATCAGTCCCCTGCTATTCTAATAGAGAGTCGAAGGGCCACTAAATGTACTGAAAATGTAGTTACCGCATTCAGTATTGGGAAACTCCATTAGGAATGTTGTAAATATCACTCATAAAATCCATCACTAGGCAAGTTGATTCTCTACACGAAAATTTACATTTTCAGTTGTTTTTTAGGCAGCAAAGAAATCTAAACCGGAGACTGATGCACTGATATCCCTGCATGATATGCAAAGGTAAACTTACTCACAAAGAGAGAGAGGGTCTGCGTACACAAAGTGAGGGTCTGCGTACACAAAGAGAGGGTCTGCGTACACAAAGAGAGGGTCTGCGTACAAGAAGACCGGGTATGCTTACATGAGGAGAGGGTATGCATACACGAAGAGAGGGTATGCTTACACGAATAGAGGGTCTGCTTACACGAAGAGAGGGTATGCTTACACGAAGAGAAGGTATGCGTACACGAAGAGAGGGTATGGTTACACGAAGCGAGGGTATGGGTACACGAAGCGAGGGTATGCGTACACGAAGCGAGGCTCTCCATAGATTACTAGTGATACAATCGGAGAGTAAAAAAATTAATTTCTGATGCTGATTAGAATGTATAGCTACTCAATGAGCATATTCATTCATTGTGTCAAATGTCTTCTTCTGCTTTTAATATAATCTAGGCTGAATGGGTCAGGTTTTAGCATGCCCCTTGTAGCATTATTAAAGGAAGAAACAAACGTTTTTGAAGATAATTTTCCTATTCCTCAACAACTTTCTGTTTGTAAAAAATTGTAATAGCTTCTCATCTATTCAGAACATTGTACATTTAGTTTCATCCGGATTGTTTTCAGAAAATTAGGTAATGGGCTGTCCAATTCAAACGGACTTTTTTTTTTAAACAAATTTTATTTGTGAAGTGGCACATATACAGCAGGGCCCTGTTACCCAGATGTATCTGCACAATCAGAGCATGTAATACTGACTTTGACATTCTTCATAATGATACCCAAGAAAAATTAGAGGTAATACAATCAAAATCTAATTCCCCCCCGCCCCCAAACCCTTCCCCCGATCGCACTATACACCCACTCCAGACAGAAACATTTGAATATTACAGTAGAGCTACCCACCCGGGTTCCAACTCCCACCACGCTCCCTGGGTCTTCCCCAACAAGACAGAACCCTACAGATGCGGGTCCCGTACTACAGGTACCGGGTCTAGGAGCAATCCCCGATAGTCTGCCCAACTTTTCCATATTTTAAAATGTTTTTAAGCTTCTGTAATGTGGAGGAGCAGTGGATAACTATGGTTTGATTTATCCGGGAAATATTACGATCCTGGAGCTCTCCCATGAAGACTTTGGACCTACAAGGGGGTAAACTCAGCTACAGACCCCAATCCCACCAGACTAGGTAACATGGCGTGCCGGATTTGAAGATACTTGAAGAATTGGGACTTTGGCATATGATATTCCATCTGAAGGTCCTGGAAGGATTTCAATACCAGACCTCTCATGACATCCCCCAAGACCGATAACCCTTTATGATCCCAATCCCGGAATCCCTGCAAGGCAGTTGTTTGTGGCAACCACCCATTATCCCAGAGGGGAGTCTCCCGCGTTAGTGTGTTCCACAACCCCATCCTACGCAATGCCTGCCTCCATACATGGAACACAACCTTTGTTGCCATGGGTAATGATCCTCGCAGTGGTGCAGAGTATAATACCCTGTGCACCAAGTGATCTCCTATAAGCCGCCGTTCTAATGCGTATGCCAGATCCTCCCGATTGCCATACCACCATTCATTCAATACAAGTAGATGAGATGCTTGATATGACAGTATATCCGACGATGGTAGTCCCCCACAGTAGGTAGACAGAAAACACATCCGCAGGGCCACAACCACCTTGCCCATCTCCCACAAGAACTGCTCAAGAGCCGCATTTACTTGCCTGAGCCAACGGCCGGATCGGATATGGGTGGTTCTGCAACTGATACAGAAGGCGGGGAAGCGTGACCATCTTATATATGTCTGATCTGCCATATATACTCATTGGCATACAGGACCAGGTCATTAAATCTTCACGTACTCTCTCCCACACTGGTACCAGATTGAGTACCCAGGTGACTGCGGGCACATGCGTTATAAGTACACCTAAATATTTCAGTCCTCCCGTCGCCTGCTGAATCGACGATCCTAGGCACCCAATTCTTCCTGGCCTCCGAGCATCCACAACGTAGATTTGCAGGGATTCATATACAATCCAGAGGTCTCCCCCAAAGATCTGCATTATGCGCAGGAGCCATGGCCCCGGTCTATCCACCTTTGTGAGGAAGTTATAAAGCAATATTATCCGACAATCCCTGAGCCCATTCAAAGCCCTGCGGTCAGCGGCTCCATCGGGAGGGCAAATAAATATGGGGACTCTACCAAATCCTGGGCACTCATACATTGGCGTATTTGAAAAAGAACACTATTACGTAAGTCCATGAGAAAATTCAGTTTCTAGTGTGACGGGAAGCGTTTATCCGTGGTCCCCACACCGGAAGTTTAGGGACGCAAGCCACGGATAAACACTTCTCGGCACTATAGAAAACGCTTAACTCAGGACACATACCCGTGTATTTCCCCTGCCATCCCTTTAAAGCATGGAATAGACGTGAGCCAGAGGTACTTGTTATGCTACACTGGGCTAAACTGTTGGCCAATATACACACACCCATGTCCTCATCCGTGGCTCTCATTGACTCTATACACCACTGACACCAGTTACAAATTGACCTATATACTGAATTTGTTCTCACTCACCCTGCGGTACAGACCTGCTGGGTCGGTATTATCACCGGCATCTAGATTAAGCGCTTCGCCATCAGAATCACAGCCCTGAAGAAGTCATGGGTGTATACTCCTAGACGAAACACGTGTTGGCTGTTTGTTTTCTGATGATTGCTTTTCGACGTGAATGAAATTTTAAAAAACAAGAAAACGCTTCTGCGAATTTTATTGAAATTGAATTTTCTCATAGACTTACCTTATAGTGATCTTTCTTAAATACACCAATGTATGAGTGCCTATGATTTGGTAGGATTTCCCTACATGCATATAGGGGTTACTGGGGTCTCCCCAACCTGGCTAGCACCATATTCACTTGAACTTTACTCTACACGTACGCAAATGTAGCTGAGCACCACCACTTCCTACTCACTGAAAACCCTCTCTATTGACTGGTACAAATATAGGGAGAGAGGGCAGCCCTGTCTCGTTCCTCTGCCGATAGAAAACAAGGCTGAGACTGCGCCAGATAACCGCACTGACGCTGTGAGGTCTGTATATAGAACAGTCAAATAGGATATAACCTCAGTCCGAAATGTAATAGTGAAAAGAGGTATACCCACCTAAGGGAGTAGAACGCCCTATCCATGTCTGCTAACAACAGCGCCGCCAGTGCACCCAGTCACTGGATGGCTGCCACCGCTATATGTGCCCGCCTAATGGTATGTCTAGTCGCCCTATGAGGCATAAAGCCAGCCTGGTCGGGGTGGACCGGAGCAGCAATATGGGGCAGCAGGCGATTCGCCAAGATTTTGGCCTCCACTTTCAAAAGGTAAATGGGTCTGTATGATATGTGCTGATCCAATGGCCTACCAGGTTTGTGGTAGACTACCACCTGCGCATGCACCCAGTCCGGGGGGAGAGAGCCTGGGCTTCACGCCTCCTCTACCACTGCGCGATAGTGAGGCCCCAGCTGCAAAAAATACTGCTTGAAAAATTCACTGGGAAACCCATTGGGCCCCGGAGCCTTCCCGGAATTGAGTTCCCCTAAAGCAGCTCCCAGCTCCTAGTCTATCAGCGGGAGCTACAGTTCCTCTCTCACCGCATCGGATAGAGCTCTGGGCGGGAGGTAAGTTAAGAAACTATCAATTGTGGAGGCTGGCAAGCATTTGTTAGTGCCATGAAGTCTGCATAATATGTAGCAAAAATCTCCACTAGGGTCCCTGGATTTGTGAGTGGCTCGCCTGCCGAGCCCAGTATGTGCAGAAGATTCTGAGAATGATACACCCCCAGGCAGAGTCGGTGGAGCATCTTGCTAGATTTCTCCCCCCATTGGTACACTCTACTGCATGTCGCCAGCCAAGCCTGCCTGGCCTCGTCCAGCATAATTTTGTTGGGCAAATAGAAATTGCCGCCTGGCCTGGCCGCCTCCAGCCTCTCGACCCCCTCGCTCAAGATTTTCATGATCTGCCTCCGCCTGTAGTAGCGCTTCTCTGCGTGTTCTGCGAGCTGCCGCACACCAAGATATGTCTGTTCCCCTCAAGGTAGGCTTCATCGCCTCCCACACTAAGTCGGCTCCGGTAACTGACCGCACATTCACTCTCAGGTACTAGTTTATGGCGTCGCCCATATGTTCTCTATAGTCATCATTTTACAGGTGCCACACCGACCGGCGCCACCGAATCGGTTGTCTCCTCCGCCCTATCTGTATGTTGAGGGCCACCAAGGAATGGTCCAACAGACCTCTTGGAAGAATCTCTGCCACCTCCACTATGCCCACAGTCACTCGGGGGGACACAAATTTAGTCAATTCTGGAATTAGGGTTGTGAACTGCCGAGAGATAAGTGAACTCCCGACCGTCCAGGTTCAAATGGGGTCATGCATCCACCCAGTCGGGGTCCCGTCGCTAAGGAATGCAGCTTCGTGGTACCACTACCCTCAGTAGCCCCCCTCTCTCTCCAACGATCTGTGGTCGTATCCTTGACTTCATTCATGTCCCCACCAACCTTAATTCCCCATCAGGCTTATCCACCCAAATAGTCATGAGGTGCTCCATCAGTTTCCACTATAACGGAAGAGGGGCGTATACGCTGCCTAGCACTAGGGATTCCTCCCCGACCTTGCCCTGCAGAAATATGTAGCGCCCCTGGGTGTCGCTCCATTGCTTAGTGTGCACATAGGGGACCCTACAGTGAATCAATATAGCTACCCCTCGTGAACCCCTCATAAAGCATGAGTGAACTCCTGTTGATAGCCATATCGATGGAAGCAGAGGGTCTTTGTCCCCAGAAGGTGTGTCTCCTGTAACATGTGGACATCCAACCCAGCCCGCTTGGCCTGTTGTAGTATGGCCCCATATTAAATCTTATCGAGGGCTCCCCTCACATTCCAGCTGATGATAAGAAGTGAGCCCGGGGACTTTTGCTCCCAATGGGGATATCTGCCATGTGGTGCTGTGTCCCTGAATGCGAGGGTGTGGAAGCCAACCCAGTGTGCATGTACAGACCCACTGTCCGTGTGGTGAAGAGCAATCAACAAACAAAACAACCCCCCACCCTATACCTCAAAAACAATGAAGCATGTGTCGCGGCGGGAACGGTCCACGCCCCCCAACGGGAGGAACCCCGAGCCCTGACCACTGGATCCACAACACACAACCCATCTAGTGTTAGCACTCTCTCTAATAACACAGGCCCACTAATGGACCTGGCCCATAATAGAGCCTCTCCGATCAGATTAATGTTAACTGCTCCACCACCGCCCATCGCTGGTATGCTGGTCAGGGCACCAAAGTCTGCCACCCCGAAGCTGAGCCAATCTGGGATGACGCGTCACAGGACATAGATGGTGCCTTGAGCGTAATCTTCTGGCACCCTTTGGTTTCAACGGCTGCCCCCTCCTAGCGACCTCTGACGATGAGGAATCAGACTCTCTTCCAGGTGGTGTATGAGCCCGCACCCACACCATTTCATCAGTCCATTTAAGCATCTCTTCATGCGAGTCAAAGAAATGGGTGGAAGCTAAAACCCACTTACGCACTATAATACCACTCTCCGGCGAGCAGGGTATAATAGTGCGTAGGGGTGTTTAAGCTCCCTCAAACGGCCTTGGCAGCCAGGAATGACTGCCGCTGAACTAGCCTTGTGTAGTCTGGGAAAATCAGGATACGAGTGTTATCATACTGTAGGGGTTCTTTGATCCGTGCCTGCTTTAGGATGGCATCCCGGTCGTGATAGTTTAAGAGGTTTGCGATGACTGGCCTTGGGCGGGCCCCAGGCGGAGGTTTCTGCATAAGCGCTCGATGGGCTCGTTCAACCACAAATCAACGGGACATAAATTCTGGTGGAAGCCAACTCTCCAGCCACTGCTTGAGGATCTGTTCCATTTTTCCCCCCTCGCAGCCATCTGGAAATCCCACGAAGCGGAGGTTATTGCATCTTGCCCTTCCTTCCGCGTCCTCCACCCACAGCGCAAGACACCGCTGGGTGGTCTCAATGGCCGCCACCCGCTACTTCAGCGTGGTGACATCGTTCACCACTCCTGAGATGTGGGTCTTAGTGATACTGGATACGGCGTTCTGGAGATCTTGCCGCAACAGCATGACGTCCGACTCGACCTCCCCAATCTTAGCGTCCAGCAAGTCCCTGGACTGTGTGATGGCGGCCATAAGTGCTGTATTGTCCGGCATAGTTCCCTGCGATCCCCCAGAGGATACCGCATCAGCCCCCGGGCCAGTAAACTTGTCGATAGGGCCCTGTTTTGATGATCCACCGCCACCCCTTTTCCGTGTCATGGCAGACCCGGATTTCCCCAGCTCCGTCCGTGCAGTCGTCAGATGGTCCGAGTATGGGGCTGAAGGAAGGAGGGGCAACAAAGAGGGGAACCCCCTCACTGGACTCCCGCGGCCCAAATTAGCTGCTGAGCGGGAATGGATAATAGCAGACGGAGAGATGAGAGGAAAGGTGGGCGCTCAGTGGCCTCCACTCAGGAACCCCAGGCCGGCAGTGCTACCAATAGATCTCCGCAGGATACCAGAAGCCAGATAGGAGCACTATGATCCAGGACCACAGCCAGGGGTCCCGAGGGATATCCACATGGACCGATAGGCCACCAACGTACGTCCCTCTGGAGGAGGAGGCCAGGTCCGTCCGCTCTGGGCTGCAGGTCGCAACGAGGACCACATCCAGATAGGGGGGGGAACCCCGTAGCAGCAGCAGCAGCAGCAGCACAACCCTTGTTTGATGGGCCGTACCCCAGTGTCTGGCACTGGTCCCTTCCGATGGTGCCCTCGCAGTCCAATCCTGCTGCCGATGCGGCGGCGCCCCAGGGCCCGCATTGAACTGGACACAGCCCAGCACCCTTACTTCACCAAGGGGTGGTGTGGCCAAGGCGCTCCGATCTCAAGCAGGACCCCCCACTCGGCCCGACCGGCCGTCAACTCACGCCCCCGCGTCTCAGCGATCCTCTAGCTGCTGGTGTAGTGAGTCTCCTCCTGACCACTACTGCACCACCACTACACCCCCCTCACGGTCCTACACAACCGCTGAAGCCCCCCGGATGAATATGCATGGGTAGGAGGAGGGAGGCCCAGGAGCATCTAGGCCATGTTCCGACCGCCTGCCAACTCTGGGGACACCGATGTGCTGGGCGCCTCGTCTGCCACC
Source organism: Lissotriton vulgaris (assembly GCF_964263255.1). Lineage (NCBI taxonomy): Eukaryota > Metazoa > Chordata > Amphibia > Caudata > Salamandridae > Lissotriton > Lissotriton vulgaris. The sequence goes on along the minus strand of NC_141688.1, from coordinate 206,636,047 downwards.
GAGCCGAGGGGGCGTGAAGGGGGGAGAAGGATGCACCACCGCCCTACGCCCAATAAACAGACCACGCAGTGTCTAAGCATAAAAGGCCATTTTATTAGACCAGGCTGCGTAATCAACAATAAATAACACCCAACCCCCCAACTTAGCATTTCACCTCTCACACGCTTCACCCGTTCTACTTCATCACGAACCACTCCATACCCCCTACCGTACCTCAATCATATCCCCAATCACCTGTCATCCTGCCCGATCCTTGTGACCTTCCAGTCATGCCTCTCGCTGCCATTCGGGGGAAGCACAGTCGCAGACTAGTCTTCCCCCTCCTCTCCCCCCCAGGGATGGGTGAGCCCGCTCTTGACCCCCCTCTCCCTTCCAAGTACCGCCTAGCGCAGCTCTGGCCTAAACTGGCACTCCACAAAGCCAACCCAAAACCACACCCCAAACTGCAGGGCGGGTGGGTGGCCTTTGCTATCAACCCTCCCGATGGTGCCAGGCAACAGGAAGAGGAAGTTCCCTTCGTCCCCTGTGCCTTATACCCCCCAACCTAACTCCTCCTCTTCCCCTGCCTGCCTGCCCTATCCCCGAGCGAAAGACCCCGGGGGAAGACTAGTCTGCGACTGTGCTTCCCCCGGGGCCCGGCATCGCACAATAAGCAGACCACGCAGTGTCTAAGCGTAAAAGGCCATTTTATTAGACCAGGCTGCGTAATCTTACATAACAATAAACATCAACAATAAATAACATTAAACTCCCCAACTCAGCATTTCACATCACACGCTTCACCCGTTCTACCTCATCACGAACCACTCCATACCTCCTACCGTACCTCAATCATATCACCAATCACCTGTCATCCTGCCCGATCCTTGTGACCTTCCAGTCATGCCTCTCACTGCCATTCGAACTCCCCCCCCCCCAAGGGATGGGTGTGCCCGCTCTTGACCCCCCCCTCCCTTCCAAGTACCACCAACCAGGGAACCCCCTGTAGGGTGGTTCCCTGCCCCACCCCCCCCACGGGTCTGCTGTCCACCCACGCACACCGCACCCATCCGCACTCACTCCCTGCAACACCAGATCGCCTCATTCCACAACTAGCTCACCACATCTCTCATCTCCATCATATAATATGCATTCCCCAGGCGAGACAGATGCACTCCGTCGTCCCTGAAAACTAAAGGTTCCTCCAGTCGAATTCCACCGTGCAAGATCACTTTAATGTCCTTGTCACCGCAAAAAAGTCTCATTGTCCTGTTGAGTTTCCTTCGTGCTTTCTCAATTGCCCCGTGCTTCATTGCCCCCCTCCATACTTTTCTATATATTCGAGGAGTGGGACACAAGCCTGTATCCTACTACAAGAACAGGAACAAAACAATTAAAAAACACAAAAGGGGGGGGGCGTGGCCAAGATGGCGGCGTGATCGGTCGCAGGTCCCGGAGGCTCCCTGCCCGATCCCGCCTGATAGCACCTCATTGCGCAGCCAGATCTCCCTGCGGCTCAAACAACCGCCGAAATCGATGCCAGCACTGCACTGAGACCTCCAGAGCCCCGATTGCCAGCATCTGGGCCGAGCGCGAGACCAGAGGCGCTGAAGACTGCAGGCCACGGCCATGTAATGGCGGCCGCCCCGACCCTGTGAGAGCCGGCGTGCTCACTGTCCCCGGCCCTGGAGCGGTCCTACAACTAATCGGAGCGCCTACCTGGGAGACCCCGACGCGACCACAGACTCAGCGGTCCGGGTTGGTGTGCGCCTCTGCTTCCGCGGCCTGACCGGCAGTGTGGTGCGAGCCGGCCGGGCACTGCGGAAATCGACCCCCCCGGCTTTGGGCCTTCCGGCTCGGCCTAGCGAACAGGCCCCGGCAGGGTTGAGGCGGGCCCGGACAGAGACAGGCGGAGAGGCGGCTTTACCGGGATCACCAGAGCGGACGCGGGAGACCCCCGCCAACCAGGCAGCGTCACCAGGGTCAACGGAGCACACCGAGGCCGCACTCTACTGGTTTGGGCGGTGCTGGAGGACCGGGCCTGCGTGGGGAGACTGATCGGACACAGCCCAGCGGTACCGCGGGGCGCCGCAAGGCCACGACTGTGAGGAGAGACCACCCCTGAGCCACCACACGGAGCAGTTACACCCAGGTGAGGAGAGCGGAGGTGGGCTCCGCCACGGGACTCGGGGGGGCAAAATCGTGCCTCCGGCGTTGGGGACCCCTGGGGCCTAGATTACACCTTAATTACAACGGAGTGGGTGCACCCGCGCCTGGGCCCAAGCTTGACTCTTGCCGCCCAGCGTTGCCCCGGGACACGGCGACCATACCCACTAGTGCACGCCACCACTGCCCGCTCTAAACATTGGTCCACTGCCTGGCTGCTCCTTGAAGCGGACTTCTGAGCGTCCACTCCACCGACCACTACAGGGGGGACACTACCACGCCATCCGCGGGCCGGGTTGCCAGGGACGGAGAGGTGACAGCCCCCCCCCCCGGGATTACCAGACTCACCTTTGCACTCAAGTAGACGTGCCCCAACACCCCAACTAACGGGCTCACGAACCGCTGGGGCCCCGGTTACAACATGGCGGGACAGCGAGGGAAGAGGGGGTCGCAGACGCTCCCAGAACTCTTGGCCAAAACTCAGCCGAAACCCAGCAAAAACCCACCCTCCCCGTCGGCCGCGAAAATTAACGCCTGCGCCTGCAGATGACCAGTCGCCCATCACTAGAATATTCCTGGAGACGCTATTTAACTCCCTTAGGGACGATTTCAGGTCCTTAAAGCAGGAAGTGGCGGGCGAGGTCCGAGAGCTCCGACGAGATGTGGAGGGCCTTGGGGAACGAGTGGTGGCAGTCGAGGAAGCAGATCAGTCCAGAAGCATGGAAATAATGCACCTCCAGCAAGAAATAGTGCGTCTCACTGACCAGCAGATGGACCTCCAAGCCCATGCGGAAGACCTTGAGAACCGCTCCCTTCGGAACAACATACGGGTCCGGGGAGTTCCTCAGAAAACGGAGGGGTCTGATGTCACTGGCTACCTGCAAACCTTATTCAGGTCCGTTTTGGGAGAAACAGCAGACTTTGAGATACGCATTGACACAGAGTTGGGTTGCCTAGACGCTCCTCCGCTCCGCCACCAGACATATTGGCCTTCCTACCCGACTTCCCGCTGAAGGAGCGGATCCTCCGAGAAGCACGGCGAGCCCAACCTCTTCAATTCCAAGGTAACTCTATAGCCTTGTATCAGGACTTGTCGTCCATCACCCTGCAAAAACGCAAAGAATTCCGGAAGGCAACGGACTACCTACGGCAACATGAAACTCCGTATTCCTGGGGCCACCCGTTTAGGCTAATATTCAAATGGAACGGGAAGCTACACCAGCTGCGCTCGCTTAAAGACACTTGCACCCTCCTAGGCCTTGAACATGACGTTGATGAGCCCACTCCGAGCTCGTCTCAGAGGCCTTCTGAGGGGGACTGGCAGACTGTGAGCTGCAGGCGGTCACCCTCGCACCACCTGAAGCTGGATGCCTCTATCATCACGCAGGAGTAAGCGACGGCTGTGGCGGAGGTGGCCAAGAAGACTTCTTCCTTTGGTTGATGGCTGCATTCTCAGGGAGATCAATCACAGCTTGCCTCATCCCCATGACGGGGGTGGGAATCGGGCGGGGGGCCGATGCAACTGCCACTGGATGTGACCTGGATGAAGACCTTTACCACAGCCCTGTGTGGACTAACAGGACTGGGACTATACCTATTCACATTTGGCTGTTGGGGCTTGGGAAGTGGGACGGGGGTGGGGGGGATTGTTAGCAGAAATATTACTCCATGGAGTTTGACCGTGAGCGAATGGGGTGTTTTGGGGGTACAGTTAGGGTGGGAACCAGTGTGCCGGGGGGGAACTGATACTAATAGAACAGCCGCGTCATATATCCGTAACTCAGTACTACACCTCACCCTTCGGGCGTTTCTAAAGTTGTGCACAGTCACGCCGAGAACACACACACACACACACTCACTATGCAACATGCAGCAGTCGGAGCTCCTCTCACTCTGCCCAATCTATTCCCCAACTGTTGAGATAGGAGACACTGCTGTGCTGGACGCTGTTCGACTCCCATTACATGACAATGGCTAGCACCAAACTGAGGTTGTTGACACTAAACGTCAAAGGCCTGAACAACCCCATTAAAAGAAGGGCGATAATCTCCTATTTGGAAAACTCCAGGGCCGACCTCTGTTTGCTTCAGGAGACCCACTTTTTGCCCAATGATTGGCACAGGATGCGCTCACGCGCCTTTCCCCAACAATTCTTTTCTTCCCTTCCCACAAAGATGGCCATCTTAGTATCTAGACACTTTAGCGGGAAGATAGGGGTCAAGGCAGGAGAGGTTAAGGGCCGTCTTCTCGCACACACCTTCCAGCTTGGACCCATGAGCCTTACAATAGGGTCCGTTTACGCTCCCAACACGGGACAGGAAGCCTTTCTGAAAAGCGCACTCTCTGAATCTCTTCAATCATCCAACACACTTTTACTCATCGGGGGGACCTTAATTTAGTCATGGACACCAACAAAGACAGATCAGGACACCGCTATCACTGAGGCGGGGGCGGAGTGGCTGCAAGATAGGGGCCTGGTAGACCTGTGGTGCACCGCGCACCCGAACGCAACGCAATACACCTTCTACTCCCACGTCCACCATACCTACGCCAGGCTGGACCACTTCATAGGATCGTCTGAGTTGGTCTCTAACTTAGCTGAGATTGACATTGTGCCCGCAGCGCTTTCAGATCACGACGCAATAGAACGAACAATCACTGCCTCTACACCCTCCCGCCCGAGGTGCATGGCGTCTCCGTGAAACCATGTTACAGCGACCAGTAGTCCACGAACGCCTACATAAATGCATTGTCGACTACCTGACTATTAATGACACACCGGAGGTGTCATTGTCGGCCTTATGGGGAGCCTTAAAATCAGGGGTTCGCGGGGAATTGATTGCGATTGCTGCCAAAGAGGCTAAGGATCGGAAAGAGAAAAGGTCCGAATTCACGACCCAGGTTGCTGAATTAGAGATGGTACACAGCCGCACGAGCGCTCCACGGATATGGCGACCACTGAAAGCTGCTAGAGCCCAATTGGCTTCCCTTGACACGGATAGGGCAGAATTTGCTGCACTCCGCCTTCGACACACATATTATGTTGGAGGCAACAGAACAGGACGCTTGTTAGCCAGCGCCCTCAAAGCTAAATCCCAACGCACAAAAATCACGGACCTCCCGGATGACTCTGGGAACACCCTCACTGAGGAAACCCAGATCGCAAACGCGTTCCGAACCTACTACGCCTCACTGTAGGGCGCAGACACATCTCTCCGGGGTATTGAAGCATACCTGTCCTCTACGGCAATTACGGAGCTGTCCCAGACTAGTGCGAACGCGCTGGACACCCCCATCCGCTTAGAGGAGGTAACAGCGGCTATCTCCCGACTACGCCCACTGTAGTCCCCTGGACCAGATGGCTTTTCGGCGGGGTTTTACAAATCATTTTGCCAGCTAGTGGCTCCCGTCCTCACCCGGCTCTTTAACTCTTTTGAGGGACCGGGCTCCATTCCCCCTGATATGTTAGCAGCTGAAGTGATTGTCCTGCCCAAACCGGGCAAGAAACCGACACATTGATCAGCATTCCGACCGATCTCCTTGCTGAACTTAGATCTACAGCTCTTCACCGGAGTCCTAGCAGCACGCCTGGGCCCGCTCCTACCGGGAATCCTGGAACCTGACCAATCGGGCTTCGTGCCCTATCGCCAATGTAGCGATAACACCAAGATAATGCTGCATCTAATAGAGAAGGCAAACTTCCAAGAATCCGATGCTGTGCTTGTGGCCATAGACGCGGAGAAAGCGTTTGACCGCGTCGACTGGACATACTTACAGCAGGTGTTGCTACACTTCGGACTTGGCGACCGCTTTCGTTCCTGGATTGCTAGCTGTTAACATCACCCCCAAGCTCGGGTCCGGCTGACCGGTATGCGCTGTGACCCCTTTGACACCCGACGTGGGACGAGACAGGGCTGCCCCCTGTCTCCCCTTCTGTTTGCCCTCTACATTGAACCCTTGGCACATAAAATCCGAGTCCACCCCGACATTGATGGTGTCACCTTTGGCGGAGAACCACATACAATTAGCCTTTATGCAGACGACATCATAGTCGCTCTTGACCGACCTAACCACTCGGTGCCCGCCTTCTTGAAGGAATTGGACACGTTTGGCACTGTCGCAGGCTTCAAGATCAACAGAGGGAAATCCCTAATATTACCGTTGGGGGGAAACGCTTGCCCTAACACGCTGGCCCCCACCTATGGCTGTGACCTTCAAATAACCACAGAACTCCCATACTTGGGGATTACCCTTACCTCTACAACAGAATCGACAGTTGCTCTCAACTATAAGTCCCTCACCACTCAGATCCGAGCGGACTCAGCGCGCTGGTCCAAGCAACCTCTGTCCCTTCTGGGAAGAGTATGTTATGTTATGTTACGAACTTTTGTATTGCGCACAGCTGCCCCAGCTAAGGGGAGTCCTGGCGCATGGCAGGTAATAAGCAACACCTACAGGGAACATAACAGAAGAGGAGACAAGGGCAAATTATTCGAACAGAAAAGTTTTTAAAGCTTTACGGAAGGCTAAAAGTTCAGCAAGCAACCGCATCTCAACAGGAAGAGAATTCCAGAGCTCGGCCGCTCTGACCCGGAAAAAACGGCCACCGACCCGACACAGCCTGTATCGGGGGATCACCGTAAGAGCTTGCCCCAAAGATCTCAGGGACCGGGTAGGCACATACCAGGGCAAAAGGTCCGCTAGAATTTGAGGACTCCCACCCCTCAAAATCTTGAACGCCAAACACAGCACTTTAAACTGGATTCTTGCCCTGATAGGCAACCAATGCAGTGATCTCAATGTGCCGGAGACGGAACATGTTCGGGGTAAGCCAACAATGGCTCTCGCCGCGGCATTCTGAACGCGTTGGAGGCGGGTAACCTCCGCCACATTGGCCCCTGCCAGAAGCGAGCTGGCATAGTCCAGGCGAGATAACACTGTAGCCTGGACTATCAGCTGCCTGGTGCGATGGTCAAAGAACTTCAAGACGGGATGCAGCGACCGTAGTATACCAAAGCAACAGGCCGCGGTTCTCTTCGTATGGCCCACAAAACTGAGGGAGGGATCCATCCATACTCATAGGTTCTTTAATTCTGTGACCGGAATGGGGGCCGGCCCCAGCTCCGCAGGCCACCACCTGTCCCCCCATAGTTCCGACCTCCTACCGACGATCATGATCTCCATTTTCTTTGCGTTGAGCTGGAGACAGTTGTTCTTCATCCAGCTCGCCACCGCCCTAAGTCCACTCTGAAACCTGGGGGCATCCCGGTCCGCATCCCCGCTGATCGTAACCGCTAGCTGAGTGTCGTCGGCATATGAGACCATGGTCATGCCCCATTGCTTGACGACCTCAGCCAGCGGTCTCACGTAAAGATTAAACAACGTGGGACTGCGCGAGGAGCCTTGCGGCACCCCCTGTTTCAAAGGATGGAATTGGGACTGGAACGGTGGGATGGCAACGCTAAAGAAACGATCATCTAGGAAAGACCGGAACCACTGGAGGGCCGGACCACTCAGCCCAATCTCCTCCAGGCAATGCAACAGGATGGGATGCGAGACAGTATCAACCGCGGCGCTCCGATCTAATAAAACGAGCGCCGCTATCTGCCCCGCATCCATCACCGTGCGAAGATGTTCAGCCATGGAGAGAAGGGCGGTCTCCGTGCTGTGACCAGCACGGAACCCGTTCTGGGTAGGATCCAAAATGTTAGCATGGATGAGGTGGGCCGAGAGAACTTTGTTGACATGGGCCTCCAACACTTTGGTCGGCCACGGGAGCAAGGAGATAGGCCGATAGTTTTCAGGTTTCTCTGGATCCAGAGAAGGTTTCTTTAAGATGGGAGAGACCACCGCCCGCTTCCAGCTAGCGGGTACCGTGCCTGACTCCAACGAGATATTAATCAAGGAGTGTACCACGGCCCGGCCCACGAACGACTGATCTCTAAAAAGAGTCTGTCTGAGCGGATCAGCGGGGGACCCCGATTTAACCTGCTGAGCCAAGAGGTCAAACCCCTCAGATGTCAATGGGGGCAGCACGTGCAAAGTGGTGTCTCCATAGATGTTAATCGGAGACTTAACTGGAGTCCCTGTGTAAGGCAACGTCTTATAGATGTTTTTGACCTTTTCCCAAAAAAACAGAGCAAGAGCCTCACAGTGAGTGGTAGAGCCAGTCGTCGGGGCACAGGCTCGCTTTGCTAGAAGATCCTTCATCACTTTGAAGATGGTTTTGGAGGGGTTAGAGCTGTTACCGAATTCAGCAGCGTAGTAAGCTGCCCGCGCTCGGCAAACAGCCCGATGGTAAGTTTTGACGGAGGTGAGATAAATAGCTTTTTTCCCGTTATCGTACGCCTTCCGCCAAGCCCTCTCCGCTCGCCTACAACTACCCTTGAGTGTACGTAAGGCGCCATCGTACCACGGACTTGAGTCCCTGGAGCTGATCTTACGAGCGGTGATAGGAATAAGGGCGTCAAGCGCCTTGGAGATATAGGAGCAGAACCTATCGTAGCCTGTGTCAACAGCTACCAAAGGTTCTAAAGGCTCCGCGGTGAGGACACGATGTAAGTCCTCTAGCCGTAATTTACTCCAATGCCGCCTCGCGACCAACTTAGCAGGTGGAGTAGTAATCATTCCCGGCAAGAGGGTACAGATGGCAACCAAAGAGTGGTCCGTCCAGCCAAGGGGTGTAACGGCGGTGACAGAAGCGTCTTCCAAGTTGGTAAAAAAGGGATCTAAAGTATGGCCACCTGTGTGAGTAGGCTGCCGAACCAATTGCACAAGCTGAAGGGCCTCCAAGTCAGCAAGAAGACCGCTTACAGTAGGGATGTTAAGATTATCAAAGTGTAAGTTAAGGTCTCCCAAGATGGAAAAGTTGGGACAACCTACCGCCAAAGAGCTGACCACGTTGGGGAAGGCAGCTCTAAACGCCACATCGCTACCAGGGGGGCGATAGACCACCATCCCCGAGAGTGAAAAATGTGGGGTGACCAAAATCTTAAACACCGCACTTTCACACCCCGCAATGGTCAGCCCAGACCAGCTACAAGTGAAGCTGGAATGCATGGCAAGAGCAATGCCCCCTCCCCTAGTAGATCAATTAAGGGTAAATTCAGAAAAGTCAGAGGGGAATGCCAGATTGATAATAGCCGCATCGTCATCCTTCAGCCACGTCTCTGTGATGGCCACGATGTCCGGGGCCTCCTCCTGTATCAGGTCAAGCACGGCCTGATGATGCTGCACCAGAGACCTGGCATTAAGACTGAAGATACGAAGGGCATGCTCAGGGCGATTGCTGCGAAGAGCAACCATTGGATTTTCCTGTACGATCGAGGTTGGAGGATCCAGAGTCCACCTGCCGCAAGCGCAATGATAAGGGCCAACTAAAGGATGTATAGGAGGAAGACTGCAACTTACAGTCGAGCGTCCTATGTCCCGCAGAGTTTCGCTGGAGTACACAAACATGGCAGGGAGTGCCGCGACCACCACTCAGAAACAACAGGTGCCCGCTGAGCCCTGCGCGCACTGCGCGTCCTTAGCGCGGACGGCCGCAGACGGGCAGGACTCAGGCACGACTACGGCTAAGCGACGGCGTCCCACTGCGCGTTCCCGCTGCGCGGGAAAGGACGACTTTAAATAGGCGAGTCGAATGGCACCACGAGCGAAGAGACGCTCCAAGATGGCGCCCGTGTAAAAAGCTACACAGCCCAAGGCAAGATGGCGCCCACCGACCCAACCCCGGGACCCGGACCCGCCAAACGGCGGTGCTTTAACACTAGCGGCTGTGAAAATGTCAACCCTGCCTAAAATCCTGTATATCTTCCAGACCCTCCCAGTAGCTCCCCCGAAGGGCACCATCTCGGATCTACAAGCAGCACTACATCACTTTATCTGGGAGGGAAAGCGGGCGCGTCTACATAAACAATTGGTACACAGGGGTATAGATGAGGGGGGCCTGGGGATCCCCAACCTACTACAGTACTACCAAGCCGCACAACTCAGATACTTGGTGGAATGGTATAGACCCGAATCAGAGAAAAGATGGCTCTTTCTGGATAGAGCCATGGCTCAAAGGCCCCTCTGGAGAATCCCCTTTTTACCCAGAAGACACTGACCGTCTTACCTCACCAACTCGCCTATAACCCGCACTGTCACTAAAGTCTGGGACGCGGTAGCAGTCAAAAGAGGTCTGACCACATTTCCCTCTCCATTCACCCCAATTTTAGACAACCCAGAATTTCCGCCGGGCAACAACACCTGCGCCTTCACACAATGGCGGGGCACCGCATGCAAGTGCGCAGGGGACCTCTTTGACACGCAAGGCTTTCTCACCCTTTCAGACATCAAGCAAGGCTATGATATCACAGACCCTCATCTTTTTCAGTACTTTCAATTACGTCATTGGCTAACTGACCCTGCGATTGTTACCCTGGTGGGACGCCCACTGACCTCCTTCGAGAAATGGCTCCTGACCAAAGATACTGATCGACATCTAATATCGGACATATACAAAATGCTTACACCCCCCTTAGCGCTAAGCAAAACAGCGGGTCAGTACAGGTGGGAAGCTGAACTGGGCAGAACACTAACACCTAAGGAATGGAGCCAGGTGTTCTATAGGGCATCGCATACCACACGCAACACAATGGGCAGGGAAGCAGCCGTGAAATTAGCGACATATTGGCACCTTACCCCAGTCCGGCTTCACAGAGGCAACCCATCCCGGAGCGACCTATGTTGGAGAGAGTGCGGGGAACAGGGCACTTTGACGCATATCCTCTGGGAATGTGGAGAGGTTCGAAGTTACTGGGACACGGTTTTGTGTAGATATAGGTGCAACCTTTGACACCGAAATCCCAAGATTTCCCGCATATGCCATCCTGGGACTCCCGAACGCACTCACTTTTCCCCTGAAATCTACTCAGGGTCGCCAGATGGCCATTGCCATGCAGGCAGCTACACAACACATTCTATCACTCTGAGGATCGCCAACCAAACCCACGCATACAGGATGGCTACACAAACTCTGGTTCACCCTGGGAATGGAACGCATCCAAGCTACCCTCACGCAGACTACAGATACATTTCAGAAGATCTGGAAGCCGTTTATATCTCTCCTATCTAAGGAGTTCAATGAAATAACTTGCCCGAAATATCTCAGGGTTGGTACAGACTGACATGATTGATAGTGAGACAGGGTGTCAGGCACTGACTGGCATGATTGACAATGCAACAGGGTGTTGGGCACAGACCTTTTCTGAAATGTAGCTATTTGGGGACCATAAAGTCACAGCATTTGATTGTGAAACAAACAGCAACAGAAGATTTCGGGTTTTTCTGTGTCATTGTCTGCCCCATACATCACTTTAACCATAATTTGTTTAAGTGAATTTCAACATACATGGAGACCAGAGCTAACCCTGCCTTGATATTAACTGTGGTTTTGCAGTGATGTGCTGGTCTCTTGTTTATGATCGACTTAACTCCAGATTCTATAAACACAAGAGCACCTCCCCAGACAACCATACTCGGTGCACATGGCCTTCGTTTGAGCACTGCAGGGATTTACCACATTGCCTATCCTCATCCAGGCCTTGCACCCATTCACTCAACTGTCTGCCAACCCTTGCTGCTGTTAAATAATATTATGGGTTTGTTATTTTGTGTATCATGCACAGTGAGGTACATGCATTTACACACAGGTTTTCATATGCATTCACTGCTAGAACGTGATTGCCTTTGAATCAAATTTCCTATAATGTGTAGAAGTGAGTTTTTCTAATGTATGGTAACTATCTTGTCCGCGATGGAAGTCATCTCTGACACTCATTTTGTGCTCCTCCCCTTCCCCAGCCTCCTCTCCTTCCCCACTCATCGCTTATCTACAATCTTATCAGCAAATGGCCTTGTTGTAATGTATTGAGTTATTTTTCCATTGTTATTGCTTCTGATGATCCTTCCTCAGTACTTCCACATAACACATTATTAGTAATTTATCTTGTACTATTTGACCATCTGTAGATGACAGTAGCAGAGGGGGTGCTGTAGAATTATTCATGTAGTGGGTTAGTGCTTATATGTTATGGTAAAATTATGCTAATATTTCATGTGCTCTGACAAATTGAGGATATTCCCTCACACATTGAGGAATTTGCAGAAATGTTGATTTAATATGCAAGATTAATGTTTAAAAACCCTCGTTTCTGGGTTTGAGCCAGAAGACTTCCTGAAGACTAAGATGCTGCTAGGGATGCTGTCTGTTTTTCTATTCTATTTGCTGTCCATTTGGGACTAAATAGAAGTTCTGATTTTACATATTTTGTATAACTCTGTATTGAGAGCCTTCATGGCATTAACTCTGTACCACATTACTTTTGAATGTTGTCCTATAACCCTTTAACTTTTTATTGATATAAAAATCTGTTATTGAATAGGCCCAATCAATTGTAAAATCAGAGTTATTAATTGAAGTGCACTATTCCTAATGTTGATGTTTTCCCAGATGCCTTAAAGCTAGGAACCATTGCATCATGAAATTGAGGTTTAACACCGTCTCCGATAAATGTGAGAACACTGTTTGAGATAAATTTGGGGTGTCTTGATTTTGGGGTACAGTGTTTTACTCTGCACAGCAAGGGTTGGCTGTTTGGGCAGACCACGCGCTGTGCATGTTTACAGCCGATGTGTAGAACCCTTCCCAATTGACAGCACCTATTGCACTTAGCCTTCAGTCATGTGGAGCATCAGTTGTCTGCAGGGCTTGTACCCAGCGCTCCACGGGTCTCCAAACACCGCACAATGCCTTTGGCCATGTCCAGAAGGGTTTTGGTCTTGGGCCTATGGTCAGCTCACCATGGAAAGCGAACGACTTCTGCAGACAGTTTTTTTTTTTTAATTAAATTTATACTTTATTGCACCCTCAAGTCACATACACAGCCGACATCGCCTACAACCCGGAGGCCGGCGGCATCAAAAAAATCACCCTCCAATCCCTGGGTAAAGGTAAGTTACACAGCCGTAAAGACCAACAGCCCGAGGGCCTGGCGGCGAAACTGCAGGTGTGGAACAAGTGTGCAGAGGCAACAGTTCATAGTATCTACCATCGGATGATCATAACACATAAGCAGGATGCACACCCCGCAACGCCAACAAGATCAGACCCAGGGGCAGCATGGCGTGCCGGATTGGCAGGATCGAAATAGCCACCTGGGAGGAACTGCGTATAAACCCAGAGTCGAGGGCAACACCAACGGGGACCCAGGGGAAGGTGTATATAGGGGAGGAGACCCCCCAGACAATAGCAAACCCACCCACCCCGAAAGAAGAACAAGCCAGTCTACCTAAACCCATGCCCGCCACCCACCACCCACCACCCACTCTGCACCACAACCATGAGCCCCTCAGCGAGCTAAGGGAGATAAGCAAATGCCCACTAGGGTGGGATAACGCACTGGGAAGGGGACTGCGGTCGCCATAAACCAGAACAGCCGTCACAAGCAACCCCCAACTCAAAACATTCCAAAAGTCAGGCGTGAATCACCACACTGTCACAACTTTAGGGCCTTCAACCGACACACTCCTCATCCACAGCTGACGCAGCCCCCTCCTCCTGCATCGCATCCAGCTCCACACTCTCTGGATCCGACTCACCATCCTCTTTCGCACTTTGAAACGCTCGAAACAAACCCCAAAAGTTTTTGGGTCTACTCTTTGGAGGTAGGAGTTCACTATACACTTCCGATTGCGTGCAGCAGTAAAGCAAGTCCGTTTCCCACCGTTTTTTAGTAGGGACTGGCCCCCGCATCCAGCACAGTGCTATCAGCCGCTTTGCCGTCAGTAACGCCATGTCCACGAGTCGCCTCATGGCCACAGGAAGAGGTTTTGAAAAACCAAGTAAGGCGAGCGCTGGGTTAGGCAAGAGCACCTCACCAAGGATAGCGCTGAGGTCCGTAAAGACATCTACCCAGTACTTATGTATGGCAGGACAAGTCCAGGCCATATGGAGAAAGTCTGCTGTGTGAAAGTGGCATCGCTCACACTCCGCTGAATCTCTAAGGCCATACCTATGCAACCTCTCGGGCGTGTAGTAGACACGCTGTAAGAATTTAAAATGCACCAGGCGGTGCCTACCGTTGAGCGAGATTTTCCTAGTATTAGTCGCACAATAACGCCACATGTCGTCCGAGATGGGAGATTGGAGGTCAGCCTGCCAGGCCAAACGGGCCTTGGAGGGGGGATATTGCCGTTGTCTATCACCCAGTGACCTAAGAGCTGTGATCAGTTTGCGAGCTGAGGGGGTCTTGATGACATAGGTGAGTTCCGGCACTTCCGGCGGTTCAGCCAAGTCCGGCCCTAAAACGGCAAGGGCAGCTCTGCGAACTCTGTGATATTGAAAACTATGAAGCAGCGTTGCCCCGGGACAGGATTGAAGGACCTGCTGCAGCGTTTTCAGAGTGCCCTTTGAGAAGAGATCACCCATAGTAACAATGCCTAGGTCACGTAGCGCCTTCAGGACGCCCTTCTCCGTCAGTGGAGCCAACCAGGCCGCCCATTCTACTCGGAGCAAAGGTGAATACAGTAGCGTGCACTCACGGGAGCCAATCAGTGCATGCCAAGCATGATTCGTGGCAGCAATAGAGTCCAGATTGCCGACCCTTCTATCAGGCGGATAACATACTGTCGCCGGAAGCGGGACGGGGTCTGCAAAGAGTCTCTCCAGTTTCACATGAGGGATACCTGGATCCCCATGAATCCACGTATGTAGGTGTGCGCCCTGAGCAAGCCTATGGTATCGCTCCAGGTCCGGAGCCCCAAGGCCTCCTTGTTCGTACGGAAGGGTGAGCGTTTGCCACTGCACCCGCGGCTGTTTGCCCCCCCACGCCAGGCGGACAAGTGTCTGGGTAAGTTGCCGGAAAAAGGCTTTGGAAAGGACCACTGGTATATTCACAAATAGGAAAAGGAACCTGGGGAGCACCACCATCTTCATGAGCGCAATCCTGCCCATGAGTGAAAGCGGGAGCCTGGACCACACTTCGACATCATCCACCAGTTTGGAGTAGGCCACTCCATAATTCTCTCGTATCAGGACCTCCGGGTCCGTGTGAATGCGTATCCCTAAATAGCAGATAGAGTCCGTGGTCCATTGCAAGGGGTACTCCGAGTCGAAGGGGAGCGTCACCGGCGTCAGGGGCAACGCTACTGACTTATTCCAGTTGACGCGGAGGCCCGAAAGAGCCCCGAACCTCACCACCTCGCGCAGCACCGCAGAGAGGTTAGTCTCCGGGTCCCGGACATATAGCAGAGTGTCATCCGCATATGTGGAGATGCCGATCTGGTACGTCGGAAAGTTTATCCCTTCAAACCGATGATACTCTCGTATAGCGCAGGCGAGAGGTTCCGCCACCATGGCATACAGCAACGGAGAGAGGGGGCAACCCTGACGCGTGCCCCTCCCAATTTCGATGGGAGCAGTGACCAGGTTACCTATCTTCAGCCTCGCAGTAGGTTTGTAGTATAGGGCTCCCAACATTTGCAGAAACGGCTCCCCTAGGCCAAACTTACGAAGGACCCTCAGCATGAACGACCACTCAACAGAATCAAAGGCCTTCTCCATATCCAAGAAGATGGCAACAGCTTTGTTTTCGTGTTTGACATGCTGGATCGTGCCTAGGACCGTGCGGATATTATAAGTGAGATTGCGTGAGGGAACAAACCCAGCCTGCTCCGGGGCAACCAGGTCCGGAACCAGCAACGCCAAACGAGTCGCAACAACCTTAGCGTACAGTTTCGCGTCCACATTTATCAGCGACAGCGGCCGGTAGGAGCCACACTGATTAAGGGGTTTGCCAGGTTTCGGGATGGTAATAAGCAACGCCTCTCTCTTGGATTTCGACATGCTGCCCTGCTGGCAAATGTCATCGAACAAGAGCATCAAGTATGGGACCAGTTGCTCCTGGAAGGCCTTGTAGAAGGACACCGTGAGACCATCCGCACCAGGAGCGCTGCCAGATTTCATGCCCTCCAGCGCTTCCGTTATCTCCTCCTTCTGAATGGGGGCCATAAGAAACTCCCTCTGCCAGTCGGCCAGGAAGGGCATTTTGATGTAGCTCAAATAGTCGTCGATTTCGTCCTCGAGGTGTGCGTCCCTCGAGGAGTAGAGGGCAGTGTAGTAGGCATGAAATTCGCCAAGATGTCCTGTTTCTCCGTAACCACCACCCCAGCAGCTGTCACCAACTCCTCGATAACCAATGGGGGCCTACTGTTGCGCATAAGTTTAGCTAGGAGTGCACCAGGCCGCTCCCGTTCCCCATACACACGCGCCGTCGCGTATTTGCCCATATGCTTAATTTCCCTGTCCGCTTCCTCCTGAAATTCATCTAGCAAGGACTTAAGCGTGACCGTATCAGCTGCGTCCCCCGAGTCCACCGCCTGACTATCCAGGCCAGCGAGCTGAGTCTCGAGCAATTGCAGGCGTCGCCTGATAGCTTTGAGCACCCCAGAATGCTTCGCCATAGTCATCCCTCTGATGTAAACCTTAAATGCGTCCCAGAGAACTTGAACGCTGTCCACTGAGCCCACATTGGTTGCGAAATAGGCCTCTATGTCCTCAGCGAGTTCCCCTCTGAAAACCTCATCTAAGAGGGAGTACGGGGGGAACCTCCACGTAAAGGGGGGGATCCTTCTGGGAGGAGCCACCAGCAGCAAGAGCAAGGGCGAGTGATCAGACAGCGTGCGCGGGAGAACCGTGCAACCCTTAACCATATCTAGCAAAGAGCGGGAAACAAACCAATAATCTATGCGTGTATGAATGTTGTGATAGGCCGAGTAGTGAGTGAACCCACCCCGCCCCGAGTGCCTATGCCGCCACACATCAAGTAGATCAAGTTTCACACATTCCGACAAAAGGAGGGACGCGGAAGCTGCAGGGGACCTAGGGGGGCCCGCAGATCTGTCAAGGTCCGGGTTCAGCACCAAGTTAAAATCCCCCCCCACAGCATTCTAGAGCCCACAAACTGCCTGCAGCTGTCAGCAAGCGAAGCATAGAACTCCGGGGAGTCGTAGTTGGGGCCATACACATTCAGCAGCAAAAGATCATGATCCTTTCCAACACATCGTGCAACCACAAACCTCCCTTCCGGGTCTACCGCCACCCGGGTCAGCGATAATCGGGATTTGGGATTAGCCCATATGAGCACCCCCCTAGCATGCGTTGTGAACCCCGCAGCGACACAAGCGGGGCCAAGACCCCTCACCTGCAACATAGGGCTGGAAAGTGGCAAAAAAAATTTCTGCAGTAAAGCAAGGTCAATGTGATGGCGTTGCAAATAGGCTAAGACCTTCCTGAGCTTGCGGAAATCGTTAAGCCCCCTTACGTTCCAGGACAGTAAACGCAGAGAGCCCAGGGAGCACTCCGCACTCAGTGATTCAGCAGTCGACATGGCAGATTAGAAAGGAAAATGTCGCAGAGCAGATAGCGTGACAGACACAGTGTAGTAGTCGGCAAAAACAAACCCCCCACCCGGCAAGCCCTGAACCCCAAACAGCATGACAGCAACACTACACAAGCACAACCAACAACTACCCACCCACAGCCGACCAACCCCAACCCGGTCAGACAGAGCATAGCACTACCCACCCTGAACCCACCCGAAACACCCCACTACAAACCCAGGACCCCCTAGAGGGTCGGAAAGCCGAAAGCGCAGGGACAGAGGTTCGAACGGCCAGACTACAATACTCTCCAAGAAGGGCCAGATACAGTCGTTGCTCCCAGCCCCACCCCCATTGCGTTCGGCACCCCACTTAAGCCCCAGCAGCAGAACAAGCAGAGTTGTGAATAATCAGTCCCAACATACCACCGGGAGCACCCCCCCCGATACCAGAAAAAGAGCAGTAAAAGTTCGAGCCCCATTTCGCGGCATCACCACGAACCAGGCAAGTCAAGGGTCACAAACCAAAATGTTATGAAGGCAAAGGAGAGTCACATCGAGAACTGGAATGCAATACATACAGTCACAGTGAAGTAGCCAAGCCAAGCCACGCAGCATGAGACAGTTCAGCCTTGGCCCTCCAAAGATACAGCTTCCTCGTCCTCCGTACGCCGATCCCTCGGGCTGTTGCGCTGTTCTTTGGCCCATTCCTTAAGCGATTTTTTCAGATCAGCCGGGTCGGTGAAAAAATGTGAATGTCCTTGTTTATTTATCCGGAGTCTCGCCGGGTATAGCATGGCATAGTCGAGCCCCATGTCTCTCATCTGTTTCTTGTAGGGGGCGAATCGCTACCGCTCCTCTTGCACCCTAGCTGTGAAGTCAGGATAGAGGGAGATGTTCATTCCTTCAAACTGCAATTTCTCCTTCTCCCTTGCCAGACGGAGGGCCAGGTCGCGGTCCCTGTAGTTTAAAAGTTTTGCAATGATTGGTCTCGGTGGGAGGCCAGGCTGCGGTTTGGGACCGAGAGTGCGATGGGCCCTCTCAACAATAAACATGGGGGAGAAGACGTCCTCCCCCAGGAGCTTATGCAGCAACTTCTCGACAAACAGTTCCATCTTTCCGGTGTTGGTGGATTCCGCAACCCCCGTGATGCGGATGTTGGAGCGCCGTGAACGCGCTTCCAAATCCTCCGTTTTGTCCTGTATGACCTGGAGAAGACGGCCGAATTGCTTACGGTCCTTATCCCACTCAGTTTGGGCCTCCTCCGCCTCCGTCAGCCTACGCTCCGCCATGTCCAAACGTTCCGCATGTTTTGTCCACCCTTTCGGACATCCGGTCCATACGGAATGATAAGGCGTCGATTTTCGAGCCGATCGCTGACATACTGTCCTGCAGGCCCTTCTCCATCGCGCCGAGCATGTCACGAATGTCCGCACAGAGCGAGCCTTCCGCCGCCTGCGTTGATGTTTCCGGAGGAGCACTCTCCGCGCCCTTCGGCCTCCGTTGCTCGAAAGTGAGCTTCGGCTGATTTCTGTCTCCTTTCCCCATGGCAGAGGTCACAGAAAGTGTGCCAAGCAAGGAGCAAGAGGCGGCTCGACGCAGGAGGAGAGCCGGGGGAGCGAACTCCGCGAAGCAGTCCGGAGCACAGCAAGGAATGGAGGTCAAAGATGGCGGCCGCGAGCCGCGTGGCACAGACTAGTCCAGGGGGAGAAATCCAAACTCCAGTTTCACGCTACGGTGCAGGTCACACCGCTGGGTGTCGAGAAGCGCCAGTACACACCAAAGCACACGGCCCAATACCAGTGTCTTTCCAGTCCTCAGGCCGACCAGAGTAGCGGCGGAGCCCGCCAACCGGCAGCCGTAGGGCGCTACTTCCCGCGGTCCGGTCCGTAGTTCACTCCGGGGAGCCCCAGGTCTCCACCAAGGGGTCGCAGCAAACACACACGGGGCAGAGGGGCCACAGTGAGCCAGCACTGGTGAGGACCGGTCCAGAATCAGCACAGGGTAGAAAGCAGTCCGGAAGATCGGGCCACACAGCAACCTCACGCCGCACGTAGTGTTACGTAGGGCGGACAGCCCCCAAGGATAGTCCGCGGATTGCGGCCTGGTCCGCAACTCCAAACTCCGCCGGTCCGTTGATCGGTGCCACCACCGATTTCGATCAGGAAAGGTGCCCCCAGCAGCACTAGGGGTCGTAGAAGCGAATTCCGCCCTCGCTGAGGACCGTGAGGCGCCAAAAAGGATCAATTTGACGAATATTAAAGGGGCTCAGGCGAGGAGCTCAGCTCTCACACGTCTTGCATGGACGCCAGCAAGCTCCGCCCCCCACTTCTGCAGACAGTTATTGATCATGCACAGCTAAGGTGCAACAAATGGATTTTTGGGGGAAAGATTTTTCAGGATTGATGATCTGGAAATAGAATTATGTATCCTGGATCCAGAGAATGTCCAGAATCTGTGACTCCGGAGTATTTAATCCGAAGACAAAATTGGTGTCTTTCAAATTAATAAAGTACTTTTAATGCTTGTGTACTGCCCTTTCCTTGACACACTACATGCTGCTCTGTCAAATTATGTCTTCCTATCACTCCTCTGCAAGTCCTCTGTGCTACTGTCCCCCCTACAGCCTCTGTGCACCTGCAAGCCTGCCTCCTCAAATGGCTCTCTGTGTGCTCCTCTGCCACCTGAAACCTTTGTGTATTTCCCTTGCCTGCCCTGAAACCCTTTTACTCCCTGATCCCTTCAACTCCTTGCTGTGCGACCCTGTTATGCCCCTTTATGTACCCTTATTTCCCTACAGATCCTTTGTGTGGTCCCCTTCTTTCTGTGTGCCCGCCTTCCATCTATGTGCCCAATTCCACTGTTGCCTCCAAGTCTGGCAGCTCATTTTTGGGCAAGAGGCCGATCTCTCATACTGTTGTGCAAACATCTGTGGATAGTTTTTTTTTAAAAAGGTGTGAGGGGTATAGTAAAAAGCAAGGAATCCTTCAGCCATCCCCTGCCTTGCTCATGGGCACTTGGAATTACCTATATTTTACCCCACCAGGCCCTTGGGCAGGGGTTGTATATAATATCCCCATACCTTCTTCAAGGGTAGGGGAGTAAATGTGCTCTCTTCCTGACATGCCTTGCCCAAGAGCAAGGAGTGGATGGGACTTAGCAAAAAAAAAATAGTGTTTGCCAGCTTGGGACTTGTTCCTTCATTCTTTTCACTGTTGTTGAACAAGGTGCAGGCGTGTGTGCAGCAGTGGGTGCAAGCTGACCTACATGGCCCATAAAATGCGTCTGCCTTGGATAATCAGGCCAGTTTGACGGCAGCTCCTGTGCCCTGTTCGCAAATGGGAAATAATTGTGCCCCACAAAATGCAGGTGCCATGGAGTACAGGTCATCTGCCAAGAGCTGATGCACCGTGGCCTCTTCCTAACTGAAGAACAGGGTGCAGGAGCGGGCGACAGCTCATCCTCTCCACTGCTTGTTTTATCATTTTTAGAACCCCCTACTTTGGTACAGTCGATGGGGTAGGCAGACATTTTTTCTCCATCACCAGTGGTGGGGCAGGGGGCGGGAACATGGTGGGGTAAAAGAAAAAAAAATACTTAAAACAAAAACATACCTACAGCCGTCCCCATCACGCTCTTCTGTCCTCTTTATTACAGGAAGGGGAGGCATATACTCTCAGAATGCCCTGCAGCCTATCCTGAAGCTGCTCTCACGCATGGCCGCAGCTACAGGATTGGCCTGAGCCTCCTCCATTTGCGCTCTAGGAGAGACTGTGAGTCTGTGCCACCTCTCTCCAACCCAGCTGTGATACTGGGTTGGTGAGAGCTTTCACTGCGCATGACAGTTTGGCTGGCCTGAGACGTCCGGCAACGCCATCATGCACAGTGATGGGAGTGCACTACCACTTCCCTCAGTGCCTGTCACTCTTAGGCCCGCTCGCAAGACTCGACAGGAAAGGGAAAAAACGAGTGTTAATTATTGTTGTATTTTTTCTTTCCTGCCTTATTTTTTGGATGGGAGGCGATGCTCCTCGTCCATAGCAGAGGAGCCACCGCGGAAAGGGACACTTCTCGCTCCCGCCGATGAGGGTCCGATTGCGGAAAGGGACACTTCTCGCTCCCTCCGATGAGGGTCCGATTGATGTTGTACTTTTACTTGCCCTTTGCCCTAAGGCTAGGCTAGGGTTTGGGAGGCCTTTTATTCTCCCTTACCCTTGTGAAGGCGAGTGAAGGCATGGTATATACCCCTAGATAGCTAGGTGGAGGGGGAAGGGGTATTTCTCACTCCTCATTCCGGTAGTAAGGCTTGAGGCAAAATTGTACTATATTGTATTCTATTGTATTGCAGCTTTTATCTATCGCTTACAACCCTATGTGAGGCGCGGAGGCGCTTTCCTACATGAATAGCATGCTACATTATGTAGTTTGATTGGTTGCAAGGATGTTGCTTTTATTAAGATCCTATGTGCAGTGGTTAATTTGTAAAATAAAAAGTGCCAGGGCTCTGCTCATGAAGCAGCGTTAACAGGAGAAAAGTGCCGGTGTACACTGCCTCCTCACTAGAGCCCCGACAGTTATTATTCTGGAGAGGACTTGGCCTAATGGCTAGAGCTGCCGATTTTGGAGCTGGGGAACCGAGTTTGAGTCTCGGCGTGGCTCAACATCCTGTGATTCTGTGGAAAATAACGTGCCTACCAAATGAGTGTGTCTGTAACTGATGCTATAAGCGCTGGTGCTGAGGATTAGGTGCCGGTGCTGAGCACCTGAAAGCAACGGCTCAAATTAAGCACTGCCCATGTGGAAAGTGTTTCCCGGTCAAGCGCAATATCCACTGAGGTACGGTTAATGTGTTGTGGGACGTAGCACGTTGGATGATGAGAAAGCTTTATGGTTTTAAGTACGCTGTTCGCTTTGAACAGTTCTGTAGGTCTTTTGTGGTATTTCATATGATAGTCTGTTTAGCTGGTCACTGCACAGGATTGTCCAGTCTGAGATGCTGTGTATACTTCATGTCCTGAGCTAGCATGTTTGGAGAGAGAAAGAAGTGGAGAGATCATATTTTTACACCACCCCTGCACTCTTAGCTAGGCAAGACAAGGAGGGGAAGGGGGATTTTCCACTCCCCCAGTAGTGGAGGGATGGATATTTTATTTTGGCCACCGCTTGCCCTTTGGCAGGGACACACTTGGGAGGCCACTAGCTGCCTCGACATTACAATACCGTCTGCCCGTCGCGCAAGGAAGGAGTTGCTAACCGTCCCTGGCCATTAGCAAGAGTAGGAAGTGAGTAAATACATTCCTGCTGTCCTTTCATCAAAACGAGGGGACATTTTCATTAGTCCTGCATAGCCCTCATAATCCCCCCCCCAAATCCCCCTGCCCGCCCCCCTCCCACTCCCCTCAACTCCCCTCCACTCCAGTCCGGGGGAAGCCCAGGGGAAACAGACAGGACAGGGTTCCATTTTGTATCCTTTTTTTTTAATCTTTCAAGGTGAGTTATGTGGGTGGGCACTACATAATTTTTGTGCATTATTGTAGTTTTTATAATGCGACCTTGGCACGATAATTTTTGGCTCTATTTCAGTTTTTTTAATGTATTTATGTACTTGAAATTTAACTTTGTTTTTAAGTGAAAATATATGTGTGTATATATATATATATATATATATATATATATATATATATATATATATATATATATACACCGAGAAATATATAGATGTGTGCATATATACATACACAGACACACGAAGAATATATGCAGCCGCTCTATATCTACTTTGCTCGTACCTTTCACTATCGTGTATTTACTATGCAGTTTGCGTGAGGACAACCAACCAATGCTCTCAAACCATACTTTGTGCCAATTTTTTTTTTCAAGCAGATCCTTGAAACAACCTATAATTTTCGTTGAGACGGTCTAAAGGAGACTATAAAAATAGACCTACAAAAGGAAAAATGTCAATTCTTGAAAACGGTGGTGTTCCCATGGTAACAGCCATTTGCTGTCGTGGTCCCTCTCAGCCAGTGACGTCTCCGAGGCCTTCCCTCGCTGCTTTGATTGCCTTCTGACAGCGGAAGATGCTTTGTTCCATCAGTAAATTGGAGCACTTTGTGAGCGTGTGTCACAAAGCCTTTTTTCACGTGTAATCCTCAAAAGAAGTCCAGAGATCACACACGAGGAGCCCCTTGGCACGTGCGAGCCCCTGTGAGCCGCACACGGCACGCACAGGCCACGCTGATAAACCAAATGGAAGCTTAATGGCTTTCCAGACAATTGAAAACAATTCGCATTGAAGTCACCTAGAGAGTACAAGGCACTTTCTGCATGGACCAGCCCCCAACTATGGGGGCCACCCCTCTACCCCCTCGTGTGGCCCACCCTCATCAATGCACGCACCCTTGGCAGGCGGTCCTGTGTGATGTGTCTTACGATGGAACGGACCCGTTCCGTAGCATTGAAACAATTCTCTGCCCCGACAAAACACCCCCAAAACAAAGAAGGCAGCACCGCCAAACCACTCTAGCTACCGCTTCCCTTACCCTCAGCAACTAAAAAGGTACTGTTTTTTAGAGCAGAAGGCTGGCCTACCAGCGTGTCCCCTTCAGTTCTGGGCCAGCTGATCTGACCCAGCCGGTCTACTGCTGCATCCCCTACTGAGGGAACTCTAGGCGCTAAGAGCATGCACACACTCATACATCCTGTCCGTCTCTTGACGCTCAGTCCTCGCCCCTGTGGTGCCACGGAGGCTAGAAACACTGGTGAATTATATGTTGTTATTAAAGCTTATGTGCTGCTCAGATGTGCATACCTGTGGCCCGGGTCCGCGGGTGGGTGGATGTGTGTGCGGGGTAAAATAGAAGGGGAGAAGGATCCAGCTCGCAAGGGAAGCGTTCTCTTTCAATGGCCTTCTAAAAGTACTGCTTCCGGTTGCATGTGTTCTGAAGTGTCAGGGCACAGGTACAACCACAAGAATAAAAACAGAACACAGAGTCCAAACACTTGACTTTGATGGAGGGCTTGAGAAGCGGGCTTCATCCGCAGTGTAAACAAACCGGTTAGGGGGGCCCGTGATTAAGGTACAGACCCCCTCCCTTCTCTGGTCAGTACCTCAGATCTTTGGAACCAGGGTCCAGGGAGTGAACAATGAGCCTTTGGCTCAAAGGTGTGACAGAGGCTGGTGGTCTGATGACCAGATGGGACTCTCTGCTCTGTCCCCCCCCCCCCCCCCCCGCAGGCTATGGGCTGGGCAGGGGTCCTGGACTTTACTGGTCTATAACTAGAAGCAATGAGCAGTATTAGCAGCCGAGAGGTAGCGGGGCGATAAATTCCAAGTAGATAAAAACCATAATAATTCTATTTATAGAAATCATTAGAAAGAAGTCTGGTCACTGGTGCATCTGAATAAATATTCAGAGCATTGAATGCAGAACTTACCAGCCCATGAATTAAGTCTTCATGCTCTACAACGGGGGCAACAAAACATTCAATGAAGTTTAAATTACATATAATAAACGATATACTCCTAAAACAGAGCAGAAGTAGTAACGTTCTGACACGGCAAATGTTCGTATCCAATACAGGACTAACAGAAGAGTGACTACCATGGGGCCCCCACAAGAACCTTGCAGTTCCAACTCGTAACTCTCAGGGGCCCAAAGCGAAATCCAAGTTCCAGCTTGTTTTGGAATAGGGTTGGTTTTTAGGTTTCGGATTAGGGTTTGAGTTTGTGCAATACAGCTGTTGAAAGACATAGAGGCATATTTATGAAAAAGTGGCACAGCAGAGCAAGTCGCCTTACTGCCCTGATTATTTTTGTGTAGCAAGGCACACCTTCCTGCACAAAAAAATCGTGAGATGCTTTTTCCAATTTCTGCAGCACACATAGAAAGAGGAAAAAGCGATGAGAAACAAAAATATTTCTTCTCGTTACGCCTCACCTGGGAAAAGCGTATCTTTTTGGTGCATTTCCAGGTTTTTCTGTTCTTGTAAATCTGGTAAGGTGGCAAAATCTATGGAGGTTGTTTGGAAACACCTACACGACACCCATGGAAAAGCTACCCTGGCGTAAAGTACTGCTGCGCAGAAATTCACACTGCATTCCATTACTCAAGATTTTTCATTTGCGTTGCGATTACACCACAGTGCGTAGTGCAAAAGTGAGGCAAAAGGGGTCGTAAATATGCCCCCTAATGCTGACAATATACATAGTAAATGCTTACCTTGTTAAAAAAACAAAAGAATACATTTTCAGGAGGCTACTGCAACTGCACCACCTACTCTCCCTGCCAGCGCTGCCAATGACAGTACCAACAAAGCTACTATTTATTGCATTTCTAAAGCGCA
This sequence comes from Lissotriton vulgaris, assembly GCF_964263255.1. NCBI lineage: Eukaryota > Metazoa > Chordata > Amphibia > Caudata > Salamandridae > Lissotriton > Lissotriton vulgaris. The sequence goes on along the minus strand of NC_141688.1, from coordinate 206,610,134 downwards.
CTATCACCTCACAGGCATCTTGGCGCTCATAACTCAGTCCTATAACCTCCGCAGGACCTTACTGTACTTAACCCTTAAATCTTAGAAAATAGCCGTGTTTTTAAATTCGTTCTAAATGGCAGGAGATCACTGATTTGTCTCAGCTCAAGAGGTAAGATGTTCCAGAGCTTTTCAGCAGCGATCCCAAATGATCTACCCCCTTCTCTGACTCTTTTAAATCGGGGATTTTTATCAGTTTTGCCCCAGATGAACGCAAAGTTCGGACAGGGACGTACCACTCAAAATTGCGTTGAAGGGAGGTAGGAACCCTTCCATGCAAGGCCTTAAAGACTAGGCACAGTGATTTGAACTTGATTCTTTGTTTCACAGGGAGCCAGTGCAGCTCCGCCAGAGCCAAAGAAGTGGAGGACCATCTTGACCAGCCTAATAACAACTTAGCTGCAGTTGATTGCATCCTCTGCCTATGCCATGCTCTCCTACAAGTGTGCCAATTCAGGCTATTCCAGACCCCAAAGCTATAGCAATTACGTGAACGGACGGTATTATTCTTTGGTAATAGATATTGAATTATTAAACACTGTTGTTGTGCTCATCTCAGACAGCAACACAATGTGATGAATTGTCATCAGTGCCGGTGATGAGAATTAAGTGCTGGTGCTGAGCAACTGAAACCACTGCTAAAATTAAGCACTGCTATGTAGTGGGCTTTGGATCCACTCCTTACCCCCGTTCACTTTCTTCAGAGCATTTTTGGAGGTCAGCTCGGCACAACTGTTAGAAAGCCACTCCGTCAGGTAAGTGGAAGTAGTACTATTATTCTCCACTGGCCCTCAGATGTAGGCAGCAACTCCACTGCCAGAACCCTTGACTTTTCCCCCTTAAACATTCCATATTCCCATCAACCAGACCCAGCAGATGTGCTGCAGCTTATAGGATGCCTCTTTTTGGGTTCCAATGTTGCATCTGGCAGGCAATAGAGTAGGGCATTACAACTATCCAGACCCTCTAATAGAAGGAGTTAGACAGCAGTTCTGAAGTTGCTTTCTGGACTAAACCATTCGACTATTTTTACGAGAGAGAGCTGGTACCAGGCCGTCTTTGTGTGTTTTTTTTCTTTACATTTTTTTTTATTGAATTTAGCACTTTAGATACAGTGAATCATGGAAAATGGTTCCAATCTCAAGGTACATGCATAGGCAGACAGAGATTTTATGACATTCAGGTGTACATACGTAAATGTATTCTCTCATAGCTGTCATAATATATCAATACAATCCCAGCATTCTACATAGGTTGAGGTTATCAGTGTGAGACTTATGGGTCCTGGGATAGGGTTGCTAATCAAAATCTTGGTGACAGCGCTATGGCTACCCATGTTTCTCATGGGAGCTTAGCCTGCTGCCCTAGTGGGTGGGTAACAATCCCTCACCGGTTTTATCTGAGCAGCTGGTTAGTATCCAAAACTAAAAACCTGGGTGCTGAACTGGGGTACTGATATGGGATCAGTGGGGAAAAGGGGTGTGTGTGCAGATGAGAAGGGGGCCACTTGGTCCTCTGTGCCGGTGTGTAGGGCTAGTCTGGCAGCTGGTGGTTATCGATGTGGAGGGGGGGGTCCGCAGGCCGTCTTTGTAAGTTTTTGGCAATGTGTTCCTTGAGGGAGAGGTTAGTGTACAGAGTGAATCTAAGTGACTTGTCATTCGGTAACAGTTGGGGTTCAAAGCTGTCAAGATTCAGATAGTTGAGGAAGATTCTTCTGCATCTTGTTTAATCTTGGCAAATAGTTAGTTATACAAAGGGGTCTGGAGGAGATTTAAGGACCAGTGGAGCCGGCTCCCCACTCATTAATCCCATCACAAAAAAAGTTCCCGGGTCTGTAATGGTAAGAGCGTTCAGCGGAGGGCTGAGTGTACTTTTACGCGCAACAGGGGATTCCCTTTTTAGGACGGTACCCCTCACACAACAGAGGTGTCATGCTGTTGTGTTTCTATCTAGGACCCTAATTCGATATTCCCGATTTATGCCCTTGTGAGGTCATCTTTACCTTTTGCTACAGAGTTGCACTGACGGAGGACTGCAGAATCACCAGCGCGTCACAGCAGCGCTTCTTTCAACATCTTGCCGCACCCGCTCCGCGGGTGCCGCTTCGCTGTGTGTGGCGGGGCTGAAACAGCGTGGAGAGGAGTCCGGGTTCTGAGAGGCTGACAGGCGGTACTGGGCGTGTGCAACCAGCGGGGCTGCGAGCGTGCTGGGACTTCAATACCCAGAAGTCCCTGCAAGAGCGTTCCGGTCCGCTCTCCCTGCCGGCCCGCTCCCCGCCCCCCTGAGACCTGAAAAGGGCGTTCTAGCGGCCAAGCGAGTGGGTCATCTTTACCTTTTGCTACAGAGTTGCACTGACGGAGGACTGCAGAATCACCAGCGCGTCACAGCAGCGCTTCTTTCAACATCTTGCCGCACCCGCTCCGCGGGTGCCGCTTCGCTGTGTGTGGCGGGGCTGAAACAGCGTGGAGAGGAGTCCGGGTTCTGAGAGGCTGACCGGCGGTACTGGGCGTGTGCAACCAGCGGGGCTGCGAGCGTGCGGGGACTTCAATACCCAGAAGTCCCTGCAAGACCGTTCCGGTCCGCTCTCCCTCCCGGCCCGCCCCCGCCCCCCTGAGACCTGAAAAGGGCGTTCTAGCGGCCAAGCGAGTGGGTCATCTTTACCTTTTGCTACAGAGTTGCACTGACGGAGGACTGCAGAATCACCAGCGCGTCACAGCAGCGCTTCTTTCAACATCTTGCCGCACCCGCTCCGCGGGTGCCGCTTCGCTGTGTGTGGCGGAGCTGAAACAGCGTGGAGAGGAGTCCGGGTTCTGAGAGGCTGACAGGCGGTACTGGGCGTGTGCAACCAGCGGGGCTGCGAGCGTGCGGGGACTTCAATACCCAGAAGTCCCTGCAAGACCGTTCCGGTCCGCTCTCCCTGCCGGCCCGCCCCCCGCCCCCCTGAGACCTGAAAAGGGCGTTCTAGCGGCCAAGCGAGTGGGTCATCTTTACCTTTTGCTACAGAGTTGCACTGACGGAGGACTGCAGAATCACCAGCGCGTCACAGCAGCGCTTCTTTCAACATCTTGCCGCACCCGCTCCGCGGGTGCCGCTTCGCTGTGTGTGGCGGGGCTGAAACAGCGTGGAGAGGAGTCCGGGTTCTGAGAGGCTGACAGGCGGTACTGGGCGTGTGCAAACAGCGGGGCTGCGAGCGTGCGGGGACTTCAATACCCAGAAGTCCCTGCAAGAGCGTTCCGGTCCGCTCTCCCTGCCGGCCCGCCCCCGCCCCCCTGAGACCTGAAAAGGGCGTTCTAGCGGCCAAGCGAGTGGGTCATCTTTACCTTTTGCTACAGAGTTGCACTGACGGAGGACTGCAGAATCACCAGCGCGTCACAGCAGCGCTTCTTTCATCATCTTGCCGCACCCGCTCCGCGGGTGCCGCTTCGCTGTGTGTGGCGGGGCTGAAACAGCGTGGAGAGGAGTCCAGGTTCTGAGAGGCTGACAGGCGGTACTGGGCGTGTGCAACCAGCGGGGCTGCGAGCGTGCGGGGACTTCAATACCCAGAAGTCCCTGCAAGAGCGTTCCGGTCCGCTCTCCCTGCCGGCCCGCCCCCCGCCCCCCTGAGACCTGAAAAGGGCGTTCTAGCGGCCAAGCGAGTGGGTCATCTTTACCTTTTGCTACAGAGTTGCACTGACGGAGGACTGCAGAATCACCAGCGCGTCACAGCAGCGCTTCTTTCAACATCTTGCCGCACCCGCTCCGCGGGTGCCGCTTCGCTGTGTGTGGCGGGGCTGAAACAGCGTGGAGAGGAGTCCGGGTTCTGAGAGGCTGACAGGCGGTACTGGGCGTGTGCAACCAGCGGGGCTGCGAGCGTGCGGGGACTTCAATACCCAGAAGTCCCTGCAAGACCGTTCCGGTCCGCTCTCCCTGCCGGTCCGCTCTCCCTGCCGGCCCGCCCCCGCCCCCCTGAGACCTGAAAAGGGCGTTCTAGCGGCCAAGCGAGTGGGTCATCTTTACCTTTTGCTACAGAGTTGCACTGACGGAGGACTGCAGAATCACCAGCGCGTCACAGCAGCGCTTCTTTCAACATCTTGCAGCACCCGCTCCGCGGGTGCCGCTTCGCTGTGTGTGGCGGGGCTGAAACAGCGTGGAGAGGAGTCCGGGTTCTGAGAGGCTGACAGGCGGTACTGGGCGTGTGCAACCAGCGGGGCTGCGAGCGTGCGGGGACTTCAATACCCAGAAGTCCCTGCAAGAGCGTTCCGGTCCGCTCTCCCTGCCGGCCCGCCCCCCGCCCCCCTGAGACCTGAAAAGGGCGTTCTAGCGGCCAAGCGAGTGGGTCATCTTTACCTTTTGCTACAGAGTTGCACTGACGGAGGACTGCAGAATCACCAGCGCGTCACAGCAGCGCTTCTTTCAACATCTTGCCGCACCTGCTCCGCGGGTGCCGCTTCGCTGTGTGTGGCGGGGCTGAAACAGCGTGGAGAGGAGTCCGGGTTCTGAGAGGCTGACAGGCGGTACTGGGCGTGTGCAACCAGCGGGGCTGCGAGCGTGCGGGGACTTCAATACCCAGAAGTCCCTGCAAGACCGTTCCGGTCCGCTCTCCCTGCCGGCCCGCCCCCCGCCCCACTGAGACCTGAAAAGGGCGTTCTAGCGGCCAAGCGAGTGGGTCATCTTTACCTTTTGCTACAGAGTTGCACTGACGGAGGACTGCAGAATCACCAGCGCGTCACAGCAGCGCTTCTTTCAACATCTTGCCGCACCCGCTCCGCGGGTGCCGCTTCGCTGTGTGTGGCGGGGCTGAAACAGCGTGGAGAGGAGTCCGGGTTCTGAGAGGCTGACAGGCGGTACTGGGCGTGTGCAACCAGCGGGGCTGCGAGCGTGCGGGGACTTCAATACCCAGAAGTCCCTGCAAGGCCGTTCCGGTCCGCTCTCCCTGCCGGTCCGCTCTCCCTGCCGGCCCGCCCCCCGCCCCCCTGAGACCTGAAAAGGGCGTTCTAGCGGCCAAGCGAGTGGGTCATCTTTACCTTTTGCTACAGAGTTGCACTGACGGAGGACTGCAGAATCACCAGCGCGTCACAGCAGCGCTTCTTTCAACATCTTGCCGCACCTGCTCCGCGGGTGCCGCTTCGCTGTGTGTGGCGGGGCTGAAACAGCGTGGAGAGGAGTCCGGGTTCTGAGAGGCTGACAGGCGGTACTGGGCGTGTGCAACCAGCGGGGCTGCGAGCGTGCGGGGACTTCAATACCCAGAAGTCCCTGCAAGACCGTTCCGGTCCGCTCTCCCTGCCGGCCCGCCCCCCGCCCCACTGAGACCTGAAAAGGGCGTTCTAGCGGCCAAGCGAGTGGGTCATCTTTACCTTTTGCTACAGAGTTGCACTGACGGAGGACTGCAGAATCACCAGCGCGTCACAGCAGCGCTTCTTTCAACATCTTGCCGCACCCGCTCCGCGGGTGCCGCTTCGCTGTGTGTGGCGGGGCTGAAACAGCGTGGAGAGGAGTCCGGGTTCTGAGAGGCTGACAGGCGGTACTGGGCGTGTGCAACCAGCGGGGCTGCGAGCGTGCGGGGACTTCAATACCCAGAAGTCCCTGCAAGGCCGTTCCGGTCCGCTCTCCCTGCCGGTCCGCTCTCCCTGCCGGCCCGCCCCCCGCCCCCCGCCCCCCTGAGACCTGAAAAGGGCGTTCTAGCGGCCAAGCGAGTGGGTCATCTTTACCTTTTGCTACAGAGTTGCACTGACGGAGGACTGCAGAATCACCAGCGCGTCACAGCAGCGCTTCTTTCAACATCTTGCCGCACCTGCTCCGCGGGTGCCGCTTCGCTGTGTGTGGCGGGGCTGAAACAGCGTGGAGAGGAGTCCGGGTTCTGAGAGGCTGACAGGCGGTACTGGGCGTGTGCAACCAGCGGGGCTGCAAGCGTGCGGGGACTTCAATACCCAGAAGTCCCTGCAAGACCGTTCCGGTCCGCTCTCCCTGCCGGCCCGCCCCCCGCCCTCCACGCCCCTATTTAAGTTCCTTTAACTCCCGCAGCGCGGGACGCAGCGTGGGCGAAGACGGGGCAAAGACTGGGCCGTTTCAGGCCGTTACAGACCGATTAAGACCGGACCGGGCCATCCCCCTTGGTTGTGGTATATCCAACACGTAGCAAAACCTGTCTATATTTTAATTTCTTAAGGGCAACATTAGAATCCTTTAACATGTCTGTTCGAGCCACACGAAGCAAAACCACAAAAAACGGCAAAAAGGTTACTGGGACACTTGATGACTTTATCACACGGACTGGCCTGTCTATTGATAACGAGATCACTAAGCTCCAGCACAGAGTCTCATTAGAGCTGGAGTCTGCTAGGAAATTGTCAATAGAACTAGCACTGAAAAATAAATCATCTTTGGGTCACATTGCAACCTCCAAAACGCCAGAGCGCGCTACTGGCCCTGTCCCCATAATCGCCTTGGCTGAAATACACTCTATCAATGAGGGGGCAGCTTCCGCTGACATCCTAGAAGTATGCAGCAAAGATGTAACTGATAGCATAGTTCCAGAAAACACCTTACCCCCTGAACCCTCTATTGAGTCCAACTAGGGGGTCATAGTACTGGGGGGAACTGGCCCAAATGTTACTTGTGACAATGTTAAACCACCACCCAAACGCAAACGCAAAAACCTTTCAGTCTATGCTAGAAAGAAGGCCAAGGTAGCATCAAACCAAACTTTCTCGGGGGGTCTTGAACAGTCAACCACTAGCACTACAGGGACTGATCCTACTCCCCCTATTAACCAATGTAGCACGGACAATACAGGGCTGTCCAATCCGGTACAAAGCACGGATACTCTAATAGAAGAGGGTGAGAATATCTCTACATCTAGGTACTCTACACAAGGGGACAGGGAAGAATTTTTGAAAATAGTGTGGGAAACGCTTAAAGTATTGTTGAGGCCATTAGAAGTCAGGTTAGCTGGTATTGAAAATCAACTACTTGAAGTAGAGAAGAGGGTTATTACGTTAGCAAGTATAAGCCTTAATGGCAATGGTAATGACGGGCCCATACATGTTCAAACTTTACCAGTGGCTGTTACCCCAAATACTAATCCATTTAGCGTTCTAAAACAAAAAGAAGGGGTAGCCAAAAATAAAAATTCTAACTTGAAAACCACCACCCAAGCAGCACCTACTTCTATAGTTTTGAATGTGCCACTGGCAAACACAACTGCATATCAGCCCTCTGGGACTGCTCAAAGTAATAAACCACAGCCAGCAAATGCCTCCACAACTAATCCTCTGGCCACTAAATCTTCTGCCCCCCAGAAGCCAGTGGAGATAACCAGACCCCACCAGGGCTCTAAGAAACCCGCGCACGATAGGTCCCAAGCGCATAGAACTGACTCATATAACCACCAGACAGCTTATCCCAAAAATAACTTCAGGGGAGGATATATCGATTTGCCACCAGATGCCAGTCCATTTGTTATAGTCCTCACTGGTGTCCCCGAATTACAAAATCACAATGAAGAGAACTTTGCTTCACTAAAAAACAAGGTGATTTATTGGTTAAATTCAAATAAACCGATTCCAAATCACATGAGAAGCAAAATTCTGATGGTACGCAGGGTACCATGGGTTGGACAAATGACTAAGTCAGTTCCGGGCGACTGTATAGTTGTCTCATTTGAGGAACCACATAGTGCGGAACAAATCTGTGCATGGAAATCGTATGGAGACACATTCCCTATTACAGCTAGACCCCTTTCTTTTTTTTACCCTCCTCCTAGAATCCCAAAGCATGGCCCTGGTTGGAACACTCCTAATCTGTTTCATGGTTATGCACCAAATACAGCCAGACAAGCTGAGCTTAATGCGTGGTCTGGGGCCCCAACGTTCAATAGGTTTAGCTGTTTGGACGCGGTGGAATGACTGGAAACTATGCCTAACTGTATTCCTATGCTCTATGATTTGTATTGTACATTGGGAGTGGGGCAGGATCTCTATAGATCAGGGATAACTAATCCACATAACCAAATCAGTTCTGAAGGAAATTCAGTCATGCCGATGGAACGTCATGGTGAAATTCCTACTTGTACAATAAGGGCAGGGGTATCCAATATTGAGAACAAAATAAATAATACACACTTAATTACTACTGCTACACCATCCCTAGTAGTGCCTACAGTTAACTGTGACCCTTCTGATAAACCATTAATTCCTGAACTGAAATTTTTATCCTGGAATATTGCTGGAGTTGGAAAAAACTTGAAGGACCCTGATTGGGCGGATTATATTGACTCTGGTGAAATCTGCCTCTTGCAGGAAACATGGGCCATGGAAACCCCACATAGGATGGGTTTTAAAACTTTTGATAAAGTGGCAACTCAATCAGAGAGGGGAAGACCAGCGGGGGGTCTAATCATCTGGATTAAAATTACCCTAACTATAAAAGCTGAAAGCATAGATACAGGAACTCCGGATATCCTAGCCTTAAAGATCACTACTGCAATGGGGCATCAATACTATATCATTAACATTTATAATAGACCTATAGGTCACTCTAGAGTTTCACCCACGCTGGAAATTTTGGATTCATTCCTTAAAACAGTAGTCGGTGATGTCCCAGTAATATTGGGGGGTGACTTGAATTGTAATTATGAACCGATTCTTGGCATTACTGAGGCTCTCGAGGATGAAGATCACGCCTATAGCATCCCCCAGCTCGAGACTGCCATACACGTCAAGTGCACTACGTTAGCAGTCCAACTTCTAAGGCTAACAGTTGAACACGGTTTACGAGCTTGCAATGGCCGCCTTCCTTCTGACCTATCCAAACAACCAACCTTTGTAAAGTCTGAAAGTAGGCTTGATTTTATTCTTGTATCACTAAGCATTTGGCACTTTATGATGGACTTCAGAGTATCTAACAGGGTTGAGAGTGATCATTTTCCCCTGGAACTCCATATTGAAGCACGCATGTTTAGTGACTCTATGCCCACTGAAGTTGCAGATGCACCATGCGAATCTGTTCACATTAATAATAATAGACGTGCTCTAAAATGGCCGCATCTACTATCAGATGGCACAACCCTTGCAGCTGTTTATTCTCTCTTTGATTCAACCTTTAGCCCCATAGTTGGCTTTCCCCTCCTATCTGAGAACTATGCACATTTTGTTGAATTGCACAAAACCTTCTTTGACAAACTCAAGATTCACATGTCTAAAATGCCAAAGAAGAACCAGCAAAATATAAGGATGGGTTGCCATGGGAAGCTTTGGTTTAATCGCTCGTGTAAGATGGCCAAAAGGAGTCTTCTAACTGCAATTAAAGAGGGCTCTAAATTGGATGTCAAACTTGCAAGGGAAGAATACAAGCACGTCTTAAAGGATTCCAAAAAAGCATGGGAAGAGCTTCTCTGGGCAGATATGCTGGCTGCTGCCAAAACAAACGACAATGTTGGCTTTTGGAGGTTGGTTGCTAATGGGGGGCATGCAGGAAGAGCAGTTAATGACACTTTCTTGGATGAACTAACATGGGTAAACCACTTCACATCCCTGTACAAACAATATGACAGTGCTGCTGTTGAGGACACTTGGTTACCCCCACCCCCTGAATGCCTTGATTTCACCTTGGAAGAAACAACGAAGGCAATTAACGATCTAAAAAGCAGTAAAGCCCCCGGTCCGGACAAAATACCTGGCGACCTTTACAAACATGCAATCGAAGTCTGGGCTCCTTATATCAATTATTTATTTAATGTTTTGTCTATTGATTGTTCTTTTCCTGAAAGCTGGCGTGCAGCAGAAGTTGTACTAATTTTTAAAAAGGGTAGTAAATCTGATCCCTCTAATTATTGACCTATTAGCTTAATGGACACCCTGCAGAAACTCTATGCCAAACACTTATTATTTAGAATGAACGATTGGCTGGAAGAGTCAAAAATATTTACTAAATTTCAGGCAGGCTTTAGGTCTAAGACCAGTACACTAGACCAGGTCTTCAGATTCTGTTGTATTTACTGGAAGTACGTACATATTAGGAAGGGTCATTTGTATGTAGCGTTTGTTGACCTTAGAGCTGCATTTGATCTTGTTCCTAGAAAACTGCTCTGGAGTTCCTTAAACAAAGCCAGGATGCCAGGGTGCCTGTTAAGCCAGATAATTGAGTTACATGCTAGAAACCATGCCAACATTAGATGGGGACCAAATGGCGAACTGTCTCGCGATATTCCAATCGAGCGCGGAGTTCGTCAGGGTTGTGTCCTGGCCCCCACTCTATTTTCCATATTTGTTAATGATGTTCCTGAACATTTAAATGCCTGTAATAACGATTCACCTCAGCTGAATGGAGAGAGAGTACCTGCGTTGCTCTTCGCGGATGATACCATCCTCATCTCCCAGACTAAGAGGGGCCTCCAGATACTCTTAAACTCATTCAGTGGTTATTGTGAAAAAAAAGGCCTGGAAATAAACACTAACAAAACTAAATGTATGGCATTAAACCCTAGCAGACCAGATAGAGGGATTTTAAATCTTAATGGACAAACTCTTGGGGTCGTTGATAACTTTTCTTACTTGGGGGTGGTAATTGACTCAAAGTTAACATGGAAGGCCCAACTTGAGAAGAGTAGGGTGGTATATGCTCAAAATGTAAAACCCATTATGAGTAAATTGAATGCCAGTATAAGCAAGAGTGCAACACCTGCTCTTGAACTCTTCAAATTTAAAATCCAATCTGCCACTCTATACAGGGCTGAAATATGGGGTCCCTGGGCCAGAGAGTGTTTCCAAGGATTGGATAATAAATTTATGAGATCTATTGTAAGGGTTCCTACTAGCACCCCCCTAATCCCCCTCCAATTTGACCTAAATTTTAAACGAACTGATCATTTTACAATTCTAAGACCCTTGATGTTCTGGATTAGAGTTTGGTCCACCCCAGAATTGTTGGACTATAGGAACTGTCTTCAAGAGGTACTAAACCTCGACACTTTTAATTCCATCCCATGGTATGGGCACATACAAAAATGGTTTAGACTGCTGGGGTTGCATTCTTTTTGGGAACACCCGGAGAACCTGCCACCATCTGCAAAAACCATGGTGAAGAGAGTTTTTTGGTCCTATATGTATAACAAGGTTGTACATGAGAGTAGAACTGGCACTTTAACTAAAGAATTTCTATTGCTTAAAGTTGAACCTTGTTTTGAAACATTTCTGGACGAAATTGAGCCTCCTGTGGCTAAGACCCTTTACCTGAAATTCAGATACGGGACTCTTATGTTAACTTCTAACCTTGAACGATGGTCAAAGAAAAATGCTGAATGTACAACTGACAATAACAGAATATGTCCTATGTGCTCTGCTTCCTGTTTGGAGAATGAAATTCACATGCTCTTTGTATGCAATGCTTACACAAAAGCACGGAAAAATGGTTAAAACCTATGTGTGCTCTCCTAGGAACTAGAAGTTGTCGTATTGCATATAGGATTGTCAAAACGAATTCTGATCAGTTCATCGTGTTCAGTATTAGCAGGTTTTTAACTTCAGTTTTCTTTATTCGAAAAAAATTGGGTCAAATGCTTTGAAAAATGATGATAGATTCTCCAAAGAGGTATACTCTGTAGTGCACTTCTGCTGCTAAACTGAATCGTGCTAAAACAACTACTTTTGATTGGTGACCCTTTTTAAGGAAAATGCTTATGCATGTTCTTTATGAATTGTTAATTGGAATTCAAATTCTTTTAATTTGTGTATGTATATTCATGTGTCTTTTATGGCTATTTTTGCCGAAATAAAGATTTTAAATAAATAAAATAAATAAATAATATCCTGATAAAGGCAAAATAATCAGATCCATATTCAGTAATAGCCCATGCAGTCCAAAGCATAGCACGGCTACTCCCATCGACTCCTAGAAAGAACAACGCGTTCTTTAAACAAACCAAGCCTCCAGCAGCCCGGGAAATCCCCCCTGCTTTTGTTTTGATTTGAACAAGAAGTCCTGAAGTCCAGAAAGAACTGTTAGTTCTTAGTGACGTCTTATGTCCAACCTTACGTCAAACCCGGCACCTTTCAGGTATAAATATACCAACAGTTGCCTTAAGCAAACACACAGTGGTTTGGAGCAGAGCTTGCCCGAGAGCCCAGCTGATGCGAGAGCCCACAGAAGCCGCCCCTCCCGATTGACGCACTGGGAGAGACGCTGTCTTTTTCTCCAGCCGAGAAAATCCAGCTCCGATGTTTCCAGCCAGGTTGCTGGGATATTGAGCCCTGACGAAAGAGATACCAGACCTCCCACATTCTATTACAAAGGTACTGAGCTGACTAAACCCTTAAGAGAATTCTTGATGCAGATTATTGGCAAAATAATCTTAACCAATTTACCTTAAACTGCTACTTACTTATCCCTTCCCACGTATTAGGCTTAGGTCAGGTGCACCGGGGTAGGCTTAGTTAGAAGCACCAGTTGAGTACGTTAGTCAATGTATTTATATATGTATATATTTTATCCATTTTAAAGTATCATATGGCTAAGAAACCATATCAATGCTTTTACAGTATTATTTCATAATACTACTTTTACTGTACGCACTTTACTTAACTTTAAGTATTGCAATTGTGGCAATTCATTTCTCTTGCATGAGAAAGAAGACTGCTCAATAAATAACACCTTTTTATTGAAAATGCCCGTCTCTCTATTTCTCTGCACTCTGGTGAAACTAAGTATGCACTGCTGACTGAGTGAAATAGCTGTCTATTGTTTTCACACGACTCTAGAGATATACTCTTATTCTGAGGGAGCAAAGTTGTCATGTTTATGCGATTGTCGGAAACTGAATCCCTTCTTGTCTGAGCCAGGGGAGCTTGTCCCTCCCTATTCATTCAAGAAAGTTTCCAGTGACCTCTGAGCTAGCTGGCGCAAACCTAAATTAAGTTTAACATAGTCAGTAGAGACCTAGATGACCTCAGTCCTACGTCTACACTGCTGTTTGTTATTCCAATGCGCAGAGCCTATTGGGAAAATAGGAACTACACTACAATGCTTCATCATAGGGGTGCCTCCTCAACGTGAGAGACCTAGTCTTTACACAGGCTACTACCCCTCGATACGAGGTAGGAGCTCAGGGATGGTTTTTTATGAGGTCAGTGGGTGTACTAAAACCCTATGTGAGCCTGTTTTGAGATCGGGCAATGCTATAATGTGAGTGATTTAAAACTAACTACGGGGTTAGCTATGCTGCAACTTTTATTCAGGTACCCGGTGTCTGGATTAAAAACTGAATTTTGCTGATAACACAGCTGCCGACATTAGAGGCTTCTGTGTTGTATCAAGACCAACATGTTTCAGCCAACAGACCTATAAAAGTGTCACGCCTTCTTCAGGGTCAATGATGTAGCTAACTGCAATAGAAAAGTGTGAGCTACGTGAAAAAATAATCAAAAAACATGTGCAACAAATAATGGTATGATACTGAACCTGTAAATTTTTGCCTGTTCATTATGTTCAACACACAACCAATTTTGGTTTGTGCAGTTCACCACCTCTGTCTCTGCTTATTAGCCAAAAGGCACGTAAGCCAAAATCCAAACGGTGGGATCCAGATCCCCATGACACACATCAAGGGGCAGGGTCACTACAGGCTCACAAAGGGTTTTAGTACACCCGCTGACCTCATAAAAAACATGCCTGCGCTTCTCCCTTGTAGCGAGGGGGTTGTAGCCCGCGTAGAGACTAGGTCTCTCACGTGAGGAGGCACCCCTATGATGAAGTATGACCCCTCTGGTGTGTGAGGGGAACCGTCCTAAAAAGCGAATCCCCTGTTGCGCGTAAAAGTACTCAGCCCTCCGAACCCGTAATCTTGGCAAATAACAGGAATTCTGTCTTAACTGGAATGAGCTTCAGGTAGGCACTAGACATACAGTTTTGAATGGTGTGCAAGCAATGTTTGTGGCACTGGTTGTAAACATCAGAGGAGAGTTTCAAGTAGATTTGAATATCAGCAATACCTCACTTCCAGCTCGTACTGTCAGATATGCCATTGTCCACAGGTATGGCTACTACAGACCCATCACGGTGCTTATTTTACAATGTTAACTGTCACACTATGGTGAAAGGGGTTTGGATCAGCATGAATATTGCACAAATGGGATTTGGGCTTTCCCTAATAAATATAGAACATGGTGCCCTTTACTTCGTAGTAGCTTTGGCTCAAAAATACATTCATAATGGCCTTGGCCAAAAAGTAACATTGCACCAGCATGTCCCAGGTTGAACTTGTATACCAGACCTGCAGTAGACCGCTTCTTGATTTATTCGACATGTACAGTGGGGTACTTTTCTAGTTGTTCACGTCTGGCTGGTAGGCTGTAAGAGTTCTAAGTGCCAAGAAGTGAGAACTGATCTTGGCTGAACCTTTACTGCCCAAGAACCTAAATATATTTCCAATGCAGTGGTGGTGCCTGAATCACTGCCTGGCAAAAATGAGATTATCCAAGGCAATTGCAAATGCTTTTATCTGATCAGAACGATTTTATGTCTACAACTCCTCCCATCTCAATTCACGTCCAGGGAACTGTGGCATTAGCATGCAACAATCACCCACTAGAGAGAGAAAAACTCTGGCAATAAGGCAGCAGAAGAACCTTACAAGAGAAGCCAACTAGAAAGTGGCACCTAACCAAGCCTGGAGCTTTGAATGCTCTTAAACTTTCTTCATAGTCCCTTCTGCACATCTCATATGACCTTGGAGAGCACTTGCTCGACACATCTTTGAGTAGAAGTTAGCAACACTAAAGATATCTCAGCCTGACCTTTATTCACAAAGCAAGACACCAAGTCATATCCAACTGAATCCACGTGAGAGCTAGCATGACTGTTGTCCCAGTGCTGCAAAAAAGACACCACGAGCTTCACCTTTTCCCATCCAAGACATTGATTTCCATAGGCATGTCAGTGGGAACAAGGACAGTTGTTCACATTGATTTTAAATAAAAGTGTTTAACGCAACATTCAGTTAGTTTTCTCTTTGCAGTGTTTTACAAACATGTTCTGGTAGTTAGCAGATACATTCCTACTCTTCTATAAATGTGGGTGTTATTTTTTTATTGACCCCTCAGAATCTGACTAAGAATAATAGTCTGATTTAGAGGATGTTTGCAAGAGAGAATCTCCCAAAAAATGTCAAATTTCCTACCTGCTTCCCCACAGGCATTTGTGCTTTGTTAAGTGCACTATACCTTTGTCTACGGCTCTGCCGAAGAGCAGTGTTGACTCTGCCAGACACGCCAGCACAAGAGGTGTCTAACCTTGGTTGACTGTCCACCACCATGTCTGGCAAAGTTAGCGGCACAGAAGACTGCCACGGAAATACTTCTTTCAGGAAAGGGTGGTGTTTGCCCCAGAATGTCACAGAGACTCGTAGGTGTGCACTTAGAGTATGTCTCTGCTATGGGGGTACAGTACCCAGACTTCACATATGCATGCAGAATTTCCTCTGCATCCATGAATACAGATGGCTGTTCCACAGAAGTGAATCCTGCCACGGTGAACACAGCCACTTTGGATCTTGCTCTCGGGTAGCTTGGCAAACAACCCTACATATGATGGATAAACCACCACTGCTTTGGCGAGCGTGGTTAGTGCCCCAATATGGAAGCAGAAAAACCACTGACCAAACTATAAACCGGGCATTCATTCTTGAGCGTGATCCCCACACTACCTAACACGGTTACTTTAAGGAGTCTGTCCTCTAAAGGTATATGTCACTTAGTTTCATTCTAATTGGCAACGATAACCTACCAGTTAGTCCCTAGTATATGGTAGGGAATGTAGGTTTAGGGACCTCAGTGGAATTAATATGCTTAAGTGTGTACTGTTGTTGTGTCTGGTGTCAATGTAAAGCCAGGCTTGCCCTGCAGGCTGACTTTAAAATAAAACTGATCTAAATACGAATATGGTATTAAAATTATTTCCAAAAACCAAAACGACCTTTTTATTAATTATAAGTCACCCCTAAGTTCAGCTTTAGGAGCCCATGTTGGGTGTATTGTTATAAAAAGCAGGGATGATATAAAATATGTTTTATATGCCCTGTTTAGCAAAAACAGCCAACATAATGTTCCCAATGGAAGTGCTGCAAGTCCCATTGACTAGCATGGGAAGATTTATAAAACTTAATAAAGTCTAACTTTTGATTGGGCTAGCTAGAGTAATCATTCAAAATGTCAATATAATTGTTACAATAAATCCAACAATGCCAAGGTCGGATTTATTATAACTATTACTATCCTGAAGTTGCCTAAAGCAACCCTGTAGTAGCCTCTTTTGATTGCTCAGCCTTTTATGGCCTAAGAGAAGCTGCTACCTGCGTAGGTGTGGAGAGGCCTGGGCTGCAACAGTAAAGCTATTTAGCGGGAGGGCATTTGCTTCGTAGAGTAGCCAAGGAGAGGAAGGGGGCAGGTGAGACTAACTGGACCGGCCGGGTCTGGTGGCGCAGTGGACTAATGCATCCACTGTAGGGGCCTGTGTTCGAGCTCATGGTCACAGGTACTAATCCCGGCGGGTCCACTCAGCCTTTCATCCATCTGATGTCGATAAAATGAGTACCATTGATTTGGGTAAAAATATACATGTGTTATTCAGCGCCTTGAGACCCTTGGGTGATATGTGCGCTATACAAATACATATGTTATGTTTTACTTCAAAGGCAGGAGAACAAATATTACAGGACCCAGGCCAGCCCCCTCTTCCTTGATCTGTAACCATATGGGAACCCCCTAATTACATTAGGAGAGGGGCTGGTAGGGTAGTGTAGTCAGTTGCTAACCCAAAATAGAGGATAAATATAGAAGAGCTGCAGAAGCTCTTCAGATAACTTCCTGGAACATCAAAAGAACAAGGACTGCCTTGCTGGGCCCTTGGACTGCAGCACAGAAGGCCTGCACTCTGGAAAACTGCAGCTGCTGCCCTCCCTAGGCTTCACCAAGAGAGGACTTTTCCTAATCAAAGGAAAAAGAGTGGATTCATTGATCAGCAACAGGTACAAAAATGCTGGAAGAAGTCACCTGCAATAGTCAAAGAGAGAACTGCCCCAGCTGACCGGTTGTAATTGGATTTTCCTGGACTGCACAGGTGCTTTGTGGGAAATTGAATCCTAGCCCCCAAGAGGCAATCCAGAGTCTCTGAGCCCTTAGCCAGAATTAGCAGACCCCTAATTTTATTCAAGGAACTCTTCACAAGGAATATCTCTGCAAATAGAAATTTTCTGAAAATGATTAATTTACTGAGACTTGACTCAACCTATAGTGCTTGTGGTATTACTAGCTGAGAGTGAATATTCTGACCTAATAATAACCCATTTTTCTACACTCACTATGCGATGGCATACCCTTTGTGGGACACACACAGGGCTTTGAAAGGGTTGTAAAGTCTAAAATGTGTACGATATCATAGTTGTGCTATGAAATATTTTCTAGCCTCAAAATTGAAGAAATGTCTATTAACATAACTTTAGTGACTTCTACTGTGTATCTAAGAAGTGGTAAGATGCCCTACCCCCAAAACTGTGTTGTGGCCACAATCTAACATGCTGCCTTCACTGCTCACATTTCAGTCTGTTTCCCAGTACAGCAAGTCCAAATGAATGAAATATGAGCTTGGTCTGTTAACATCTTGTAATTTCATGGATGACTGGTCAAAACTAAGTGAGTCTAAAACGGTCCCTCTTTGTTGCTACAAGAAAAAAAAACATATTATACACATCTTGTGTACATGTCCAATCTTTTAACTTTTGTAAGAAATGTCAGTGATTCCTTAAATAAACTAGCACTTTAGACTTGTCAACAAGGTTTAATCTGCTGCCTTAAAGAAGATGCTCCATAATTGTCATCTTGGTTAACTAAGTATATGGATCATATTGAGAACATTTTATTTGATACACACTAACTATGATTTACTATATTTTATTTTTGTAATCTGCTTGGGCTGTTCTTGAGGCAGACCAGGAAGCTTGTAATTGTACAAAAGTCCCACAGTAATAATGTTTAGGGATCATATTGATGCACACAGTGATGTACTCTCTTAACTCTGTTCCGACACCTGCGGTGTTGAACCGGATTTTAGGTCTCTGTGTGAAATGGATTTTATATTTGGGTATTTATATAAAGTACTTTTATTGACTATATCTTTATTGAGGTTTTTAAGTTGTGATGGTTTGCGTAACCAAACAAAGTATTCCCTCATTTATTCATTCTTTCTGGTTGGAGATCATTAGAGGTGCATGCTAGAAGCTGTTTGTATTATACATGTACAACTTGCTCCCCTCACACTTCTTTTCTGCTTGATAAATTAAAGCACATAAATCAGGACTACTTCTGAATATGTGGGTTTATTTAGTTTCACCCTTTACTTTTCAATTTCAAATACAAAAATTCTTTTTATAGCATGTTTGAAAAAGACAGATGTAACACTAAATGACAAATATGCAAAACAAGAATTACCAACACATTAATTTCAACACATCAAAATCAACAAAAATGAAACATATATGCACATTATTTTCATATGGCGGCAATTATTCAAATCATCAAGTTTGGAATGCCGATATCAAAAGATACTCCTTTCTACTTTCTGTAAGGTCATTGAAGGACAAAAAAGTCTGAAAAAGAGGGCCAAATGGATACAAATAAATGAATCCAAGTCGCAATTAATCCTGGTTCTTTCGTGGCCTTCTTAATTCCGACGCGTTTCAAACCCGTTAAGTGAATAAACGGGATCTCGTCAGGGTCTTGTCACTTCTGTATCTTTATATTCTGTGCAAAAGGAGAGAACAACACCTTAGTTCTGTTGTTCTCACCCATTTAAAATCACTACACCTCTGCCTTTGAAAAAATCTGTACCTGTAGCTTTGTATGTAGCCGGGTTCAAACAGGTTCAACAGCCTTCTTACTTTGCTTTTGTCTCTGGGAACCCTGTAGGGATAGTTGTGACTATTAGAAAGTTGGGGATTGGTTGGTGATCTCCCTAGTTAGTGAACGGTGCTTAAAATTCATACCTTTTTTTTCCGAGCACCGCTGCTCCTTAAGAAATGTCCTCTCTCCACCTGATTTTCGGTCTTCAGTTTTATGTTTGTTCTCTCAGGCTTGTGCTCCCTATTTATAAAAAGTCGGGGTTATTTGTCAAATGAGTGGTCCCTCTTGTTTTTAGAGTGTATGGGTGCTCAAAAAGCATCTACCTTAGAGGGGCGTCCCTCGGCAAGCGTGGGTTTGCTCTCCTGGCGGGGCGATACCGTGTGTCTTCAGTCTATTGGAAAGAAGAGGAATTTAATTAATCTAGCTTGCGCTCGCGTTTGTGTGTGGCATGTGGAAGTACCACGGCTGGTACAGACTCCTACCTTTGATCCAAGGAGGGGGATTGAGGCATCTGGCAATCTTCAGCGCTTCTGTCGCTCTGAGCTTCCGCGTTGAAGCGGGCGTTGAATGGAAACACCCATCTGGGGATCGGCGTCATGCATTGTTGTCATTGACACGGTCCGGGCATTGTGGGATATGTAGTTCGAAGTGTTCAGACTTTGCACATGGAAATGGCTCGCGCGAAGCACTATTTCAGTATTGTGAGAAAAGGGGGGAGAGTTACAGCCTGGAGACTTCTGACAATGTATTTAACCCGCTTTGGGTGCTATTAAATTTAAGGATCAGATATGCCTCTTTTGTTAAGAGGACATTTTCAGTATCTGGGGGACATTTGGACTGATTGATGCTATACAGTACTGTCCATTTGAATTCCGTTTCTCGATGATTAGCCTCTGTGAAATGCTGCACCATGGGCGCATTCGCTACCTTATTTTTAAGTCTAGATCTGTGCTGTGTGATGCGGGTATTCACTTGTTGTCTCCAGGCTGTAACTCTCCCCCCTTTTCTCACAATACTGAAATAGTGCTTCGCGCGAGCCATTTCCATGTGCAAAGTCTGAACAAGAATCTAAACTACAAGGGCAAGCATTCTTAACGGATGTGGCCTTTAAACACTTCGAACTACATATCCCACAATGCCCGAACCGCGTCAATGACAACAATGCATGACGCCGATCCCTAGATGGGTGTTTCCATTCAACGCCGGCTTCAACGCGGAATCTCAGAGCGACAGAAGCGCTGAAGATTGCCAGATGCCTCAATCCCCCTCCTCTGATCAAAGGTAGGAGTCAGTACCGGCCGTGGTACTTCCACATGCCACACACAAACGCGAGCGCAAGCTAGATTAATTAAATTCCTCTTCTTTCCAATAGACTGAAGACACACGGTATCGCCCCACCAGGAGAGCAAACCCACGCTTGCCGAGGGACGCCCCTCTAAGGTGGATGCTTTTTGAGCACCCATACACTCTAAAAACAAGAGGGACCACTCATTTGACAAATAACCCCGACTTTTTATAAATAGGGAGCACAAGCCTGAGAGAACAAACAAAAAACTGAAGACAGAAAATCAGGTGGAGAGAGGACATTTCTTAAGGAGCAGCGGTGCTCGGAAAAAAAAGGTATGAATTTTAAGCACCGTTCACTAACTAGGGAGATCACCAACCAATCCCCAACTTTCTAATAGTCACAACTATCCCTACAGGGTTCCCAGAGACAAAAGCAAAGTAAGAAGGCTGTTGAACCTGTTTGAACCCGGCTACATACAAAGCTACAGGTACAGATTTTTTCAAAGGCAGAGGTGTAGTGATTTTAAATGGGTGAGAACAACAGAACTAAGGTGTTGTTCTCTCTTTTTGCACAGAATATAAAGATACAGAAGTGACAAGGCCCTGACGAGATCCCGTTTATTCACTTAACGGGTTCGAAACGCGTCGGCATTAAGAAGGCCACGAAAGAACCAGGATTAATTGCGACTTGGATTCATTTATTTGTATCCATTTGGCCCTCTTTTTCAGACTTTTTTGTCCTTCAATGACCTTACAGAAAGTAGAAAGGAGTATCTTTTGATATCGGCATTCCAAACTTGATGATTTGAATAATTGCCACCATATGAAAATAATGTGCATATATGTTTCATTTTTGTTGATTTTGATGTGTTGAAATAATGTGTTGGTAATTCTTGTTTTGCATATTTGTCATTTAGTGTTACATGTTGCGTGTCTTTTTCAAACATGCTATAAAAAGAATTTTTGTATTTGAAATTGAAAAGTAAAGGGTGAAACTAAATAAACCCACATATTCAGAAGTAGTCCTGATTTATGTGCTTTAAATTATCAAGCAGAAAAGAAGTGTGAGGGGAGCAAGTTGTACATGTATGATTTTGAAAAAGGGTCCAGTGTGGTATTTGTGCATGTATTGTGCTGTGTGTCTCGTGTGTGTGGCGCGTGAGTGTGTGTGGCGCGTGTATGGCATGCGAGGGTAGAGCGTGTATGGCGTGCGGGTGTGGAGTGCGTGGTAGGCTGTTTGTGGAATGCAGAGGGAGTCAGGAATGCAGAGGGAGTCAGTTACTAGGAGGGAAGGCGGAGGAGGTCCGGTGTTCATGTTGCTGTATTACTTACAACTTTGAAATAAAGAAGAAGACTTAAACAAGCAACTCAGACTACGCGTCCTTGCTTACAATATCCAGCCCCCCCCACGTCCCGGGACCTAACTCCTTAAGCTTTGGCGGAGAAGCTGTTTGTAAGCACTTATGGCTGTGTTCGTAGGTTAGGGCAATTGCAGCAACTTGAGAATTCCTTGAGATCACGACATTATACATCCTATTGTTTGTTTATAAGTCACTGCCTGCATGTTGAGGACGGTGATGGGAAGGTGAAGACTAACTGCAATGGAATTAAATCAAATTCATTTTAAAAGGTTTTTGAAGAACATCATCCTTGATTCGTGAATGGTAGAATTAATTGTAGAACGATAACTAGTCACATCCTTTGAGGAAGATGCGTGTAAATATGTATAGATATCTTATGTATACACATATATATTCACAGAAAAAATAAAGCTAAATAGACGTTATGGGTAGATAACATTTTCAGGTAAAACTTACTATTATATGCAATCAAACGCACTGAAATTCATCAGTTATAGCTATATCAAGTAAATGTAACTCGCGCCTTAAGGTAACTATATCTCTCGCTCCGCCAAGACTATATTGGCACAATTTCTCCAATCAATATTCAATAAGAAAATTGAATTGCGATACTGAGAAAATGGCTGCACACAATCGCACCAAATATGGCAGAAAGCTAGATCTTGGTTTAGAAAGCATTTGTTGGGATTTGGTGTAAATTCGTTGTATAGTTTTTGAGAAATTAAGGTGAAAACGCCTTTTATATGTGAATTTTAGGGTTCGCGGGAGTCTCCTGAGTGTCCGGCCATCATGTAACTTCAAATAAAAGAGCTATCTGATAGGCCGAGGTGGCTTTTTTTTCCAGTCGGCTGCCTTGCTCTTGTGAGAGTAAAAGGTCCTGCGAACTGCAGCCTTGAGCTCCCACTCTGATTGGCTTGCTGCAACAAGAAGAGAAATGTTGTGGCCACAATTTGAGGACATGGGAACTCAGTCCATGTGTACTGAAAATGAAAAACAATAAGGTATAAGGTGCACTGACCCTCTGGACCTTGTGAGTGACCCCCAGAGAAAATTTTAAAATATATATTTTCTTTTAGGTTTCCGCGATCCTGTGGGTCCAACAGGAGTGCAGTGGCCAGCTTCCTCCTGCAAAATTCTTGCAGTATCTGAAACTCTAGAGGGTTGCTGTTTGTGGGGAGGTTGGCTGCTTGCAGGTGGTCAGTCTCTTGTGGGTGTTGGGCACTGGAGTCAACCCTAAGCCGTGCACAGCTCCCTTCCCCCAAGCCTTAAAAGGCCCCCAGCACCTTATCCCTCGTGGCCACTTATGCACTGCCTAGAAGCCCACCCCTGAGACACGGTACTTTCCCTGCTCACAGGAGCAGGAGCAGGGAAGGTTAGTGTGCTCCTACCCAGTGGGAGCTTTGAAAATGCTCCTGTCAGGTGGCAGCAGACTTTTGTTTCCCTTTGTGTGCTCCCTGTGGGAAGGTAAAATCAGATTCCTCCTGCCCAGCGGCAGAAACAACTGCTCCCATCATGCGGGAGCAATGCCGGCTCCTGCAGCACTCTGGGTGGGTGCATGTGGGAGCCCTAGGTGTCCCTCCGCAGCTCCAATGTACTGTTTGCTAGGTGCCTACGGAGACCACCCACAGAGGACCACATAAGGCCATAGGAAATGGGGCCAATATTAGGCTTAAGGAGTGACCCGTGCATGCTCCTCCACATCATTAAAATAGAAGGTCTTGGAGGATCTTGCCTCTGGGGCCTATAGTGGCTCAGGAAAGGAGGGGTTACACGCCCCCCTGTCCTTAATTAAAAAAAGAAGGGCCCAGGCAATTGTGTCCCCATAGCGTGCAGTGGCTAGGGAATGTGCCACGTGCCCCTCTCCTCTTATTTCAAAAATGGTGTGGATTATGGGCTCACAAGCGCCTCAAGAGGATGTGGGAGGGGAAGCCACATATCCTCTTCTCCTTAAAAAATAAAGGCCCTGGGCTCTAGGGACTTAAGGGCCATTAGAGATTCGGGAGGGAGCAGCGCGCACCCTTAAAAAAAAAGGCCCCGGAGGATGGGGACGCTGTAACGCAAAGGCTCGAGGAAAGGTGCCACCTACCCCCTTTTTTTTTTTACAAATCTGCCCTGGGGGATGGGGTCTGGCTGAGTGCAGCCAGACTCTGCGGCCAATCCCATGCCAGGTGCAAGCTGTCGGGCACAGGGCCTGGCCACAGGACGTGCGCAGCAGGGACTTAGCGTTATGAATGGTAATAATATATTACTTCACAAAAAAACTCCAGAATTTCACTGAAAAAACACAAAGGCTAACGTGTGTGTGTATGTATATATGTATAAATATATATGTATATGTATATATATATTCTCTCCAATCCTGACAATCCGTGTCTAGAAATCAGGCGCTGACTCCGTGGGGTCTCGTTTCAGAAACAAGTTTCATTTTCTTTAGTGCTTGGATCGACGCGTTTCGACGGTCACAGCCGCCTTGCTCACAACACAGAGCAACATTTCGTCATTGCTTTTAACATGTCAACATTTCATTGGATCTTGGAATGGTTTCCCCGTAGTCATGACTACCAGTTTGAAACTCACTGGAATTTTACAGCGTTTCATTTTGAATACAATCGTTTTTGTTTGTATCAACACTCTTAAAGTTTGCTGCACATTTTATGCATCCACATTAAATAAAAGACAATTACTATCATTGTCGATTATTAAGAAATAAATCATTTTTACATTTGTAAATTTTTAAGCGTTTGTATATACATTAAATCATTTACAATGTGTTAAATTTCAGACAGTTGAAATCCGCATTCTTAATATTACCTCTATAAGGGTTATATTGTTGCCATAAAGGGTCTAGTGCCCATTTATTACTTAAGAACCCTCGAATTACAAGGTTCTTTTTAATTTCATCTGGTTCTTTTGAATTAAGCCCAAGTGGGCAGGGGGTAACACATTGCAAAATGCCCAACAAATAATTTCTACGCTACATAATTCATTGATTTAGCTCTCAACTTGCTAGCAAAAAGAAGCCATTTTACTTAAGGAAACCAAACAAAAGGGGTTTGTGAACATATATGCTGTTATTATAGATAGATGACATGTATCTATTAAATTACAATCATTCTAGGACTCTGTTTTCGGAGGGACGGTATGGGAACTTACAGAAATATAAGATCATAAGTTTTGTAAATTATAAATGTACACTGAGTGCTTCGTCTGCATTCAAACCTTGTGGCGCCTTGCTGTCTAGGAGAATAATATATCTCGACTCTAATCTTCGGAGGGCTAATTGTCTATTTCCCCCTCTAATGCTTTTCTTCACATGGTCTATGACGAAGTATTTGATGTTTTCTGCATTGCCCTCGTGTTTCATATTGATGTGCCTTGCCACTGGATACGGATATATATATATATTTTTTATTATTATTTAATTTTATATAGCGCAACAGCTTCCCGAAGGTTTCGCGGCGCTAAGAACACTAAAGATATATATAGGATTAGATAAAAGAGGGGTACAATCTATTGGTTAAAAAGCCATGTTTTTAAGTCCTTACGAAACTTCTGGTACTGAGGTACGATGCGCAATGAAAGAGGCATTGAATTCCAGAATACTGGGGCCAAATAGGAAAAAGAACGTCCTTCCATTCTTGTTCTTTAAATCCTCGGGGTTTGATAAGTGTGTTGATTAGCCGAACGAAGTGATCTTGACGGATGGTATTGATGCACGAGCGCCTGAAGATAGTGTGGTGCCACTCCTGCATTGATCCTGTGCATGTAGCAGAGAGTTTTGAACTTAATGAGGTTATCAATCTTCGACCAGTGCAAGTCATATATATATATTTATATATATATATATATTCACTGAAAAAACCATAGGTTATAGACCATATATAGTTAGGAATTTGCATTTACAAAACCTTATTTTACTCACACAAAACCATTGAAATTCTATATATAGTTAGTTGCACTAACTATATATCGCGCACCCGCAATCCACTGCTGATGATGTCACATATTACATCATTCATGACATGGTTAGTGACATCACTGATGACATCACTGATGACATCTCAAATGACATCACTGATGACAACATCCAGTGACTGTATGTTTCTGTAAAGTTAAAATATGTCTTACATATTGAAGAATGAGTGGATGTATAAGTGTCTGGAAGAAGGATTTAGTAGGTGCATGACTGACTGTATGAGAGAATGATTAAATGTGTCTTAATGAGTGCATGGGTTAATGACTAAACTGTCTTAATTTGTGCATCATTATATCTGTTGTTCTACAAACTGTTGCATGTGTTGATCAGTAGCTATATGAGTAACGGTATGGGTTATTGATTGGTTGTCCAAGTATTTGTATGGGACACTGAGTGTGTGTGTATGGGTGGCTGGGAGGTGTGTGACTCTGTACATAGATGTGTAAGTAGTTGATTCACTATATGTATGGGTTCAAAACTGCATGTGGAAACAGCTGTATGGGCGGTTGACTGTGCATGAGTGTATTGGTGAGTGAATGGATATCTCAGTGCTACATGTCAAAGTAAGTACATATGTAAAACACAATACATGTGAGAGTTGACATATATAAATAACTGTGCATAAGAGCCAGTGAATGTGTGAGTGGCTGTATGGATCATTGTGAACATGTATCAGGGATTGTATAAGAGAGTAAATATGTGTTAGTATATGTTTGAATAAGTAAGGTGTGTATAACTGTATAGTTGAGAAAATGGAGGTGTGATTGATTTTTTGCATAACTGACTAGGTGTGTGAGTAACTCCATGAATGAGTGACAGTCTGTGACTGTCTGTTTACACTGATTGTATCTAAGGTTATATTAGAGTCTGAAGAGGTTCATGGTATTATCACATGAATGATATCATCAGTGATGTGATCAGTAATGTCAAATGAGATGTTATCAGTGATTTTATCAGTGATGTCATTTGAGATGTCATCAGTGATGTCATTTGAGATGTCATCAGTGATGTCATTTGAGATGTCATCAGTGATGTCATCAGTGATGTCACTAACCATGTCATGAATGATGTAATATGTGACATCAGCAGTGGATTGCGGGTGCGCGATATATAGTTAGTGCAACTAACTATATATGGAATTTCAATGGTTTTGTGTGAGTAAAATAAGGTTTTGTAAATGCAAATTCCTAACTATATATGGTCTATAACCTATGGTTTTTTCAGTGAATTTTCAAGGTTTTGTAAATGCTAATTCCTAACTATATATGGTCTATAACCTATGGTTTTTTCAGTGAATTTCATTGGTTTTATAAATGCTAATTCCTAACTATATATGGTCTATAACCTATGGTTTTTTCAGTGAATTTGATTGGTTTTTTAAAAGCTAACATCTGAAGCTGTAAAATGTATTCTTCTTTAAATCCAAAAATATATTTTAGATGTTTATTAATAATTTTTTTGCTTCGCTTTCGATTCGCGAACTGGGAAGCTTTCCGTTAGCTCATCTTGATGCCGCGACCTAGTCCGCGAACCGTTAAACGTTTCGTTTGTGCAACTGTGACGTTTTGCGGAAGCGCGACGTATCACTTTGTCACGTAATGCGTCTTATGACGCGCCGCGTTAGCGCTCCCAGAAGTGCTCCGGACCGCGAACCGGAAACGATCCGGGACGCGGCGCGCACCGCGTAACGTGAGCGGAACAGGTCATGTGACTTGTTAATAAAACTTTTCATTGGTTCATTTCACTTTTGGTTTCCTAATGATGTAATACTAGGTCATGTGATCTAAAATTAACACTTTTCATTGGTTTATAACTTTTGCTTTTCCCAAATGATGAAAACCCCTCCTTCTTTCCTCACTCTGACTTTCATCTTGGTGAGAGAAAGACCATTTACATATAATTGAGCAATGGCTTCTGTACTTGCTTCAGCTGGTGCACCCCCACCACCACCTTCACCTCCTCATGAGAAGAGAGGACCATCATCTCGGTTCATTGCCAACACAGAGGAGGAGGAAGAGGATGAACTTGAAGAAGAGGAGAGAGAAGAACAAGAGTTCTTACAGGAGTTGCCCCGTGTTTCCCGTCGGAAAACTAGTTTTATCTGGCAGTTTTTTTCAATCCCTCGAGGGGAGAAGAAAGTCAATGCAAAATATGCCACCTGCCTTATCTGCAAAAAAAGGCTATCAAGAGGCACTGAAAAAAAGTATAGCATGGGAAACTATACCATGCATCGCCATATGACCAGGTGGCATCCACTCAACTACAGCCGTGCAGAGTTGCGTGACCTGCAGGATAATCCCCCAACAACTCCTGTGGCCAGGTCAACCTTGCATATCTCTCTGACTGGAGGAGAGGCACAGGAAACCGTGCCAAACATTCAAAAGAACTTCAAACACATGAAGCTAACCTGCTTGTATTGTGGGGCATTGCTTTCATGTGGGAACATGAGCGTAAACTTAATGAACATTGCTTACGAGAATCACAATTGCCCTAACCCACCCAAACAGTAATTTTTTTTTGCTCCTGTTGAGCCTTTTTCAATGCCTGTTTTTTGTTGTTTCCCCTCCATCAAAAACAAAAAAATATATAAAACTGTGCAAAAATACATAAAAATCTAAAAATGTTTAGAAAAAAAAAAATAATAATAAAACAACAAAAACATAAAAAAAGTTCTTTTCAGAACTACCTCCCCTTTCAAATAAAATTGCTAGAATGTTTGCACTCTGGCAAGCTCTATTTCTTTTGGTTCGCTTTCCAGTTAGCTGCCCGGTTCGCGAACTAGAAGCGAACCAAAAATTATTTTTTTTTAAAAAAGAAGAGTTAGTATAAGGGAAGTAAACAGAGAGTAATGTTAAAAGAAAGACAGCTATAGGGAGTAAACCAGAGATACTGTTTAATAGATCTATTTAACGAAGAAAAGATGGAAGAGGGTATAATTGCGAAAAACAAAATGGATAAGGAAGTGAAAGAAAAAAAAGAGAGTAGAACAATAACAAAGAAGAGTTTCTTGGAGAATGTGAGTGAATGTTCAAAATAAGATTAAAACATGTGGAATAACAGAGAAAAAATAGAAAACAGAAAAGAAGAAATAACTGAAAAAGATTAATTGAAACAGCAAAGAAATGTAAATAACATAGAGCCATATCATCAACATAGGCAATAAAAGTTTTGCTTTTTTTATCAGCAGAAATATGTCGCCAAAGTATTCTAATTAGCTTGATACATATGACTCCTTGTGAGGCCTGTCTTGCAACATGGTGCATCTTTTTCATCAGTTTCATGTGGCACGATTTAACAGCATGACACATTTGCCTAAATGCATCAATTTGTAATTTCGACGCCTCATAACATATCTTTTGCACCGCTACTGTGTCACAAAACTGACGCACAGTGGCGCAAAACATACATACATATATCATAAATCTGTCCCTAACATTTTAAATAATTAATTCAGGATGACAATAAGGTGTGGTGTCTCCTGAGGTTTGTTTAAGGTGAGGCCTACTCAGGGTTGCATATCAATTTTACGCATGTTGAAGAATACAGAGGAGATAATACATGTGAAGGCCTACCAATGAAGTAAGTCATGTCCTCTTATTACATCATTCATGACATT
The DNA here is from genome assembly GCF_964263255.1 of Lissotriton vulgaris. Lineage (NCBI taxonomy): Eukaryota > Metazoa > Chordata > Amphibia > Caudata > Salamandridae > Lissotriton > Lissotriton vulgaris. Next base: position 206,580,992 of record NC_141688.1, on the reverse strand, counting down.
GTCAGTGACATCATCAGCAGTGCATTGCGGGTAAAAAGAGTAGAAAACATTTACCTTATAATTCTTGTTAACTTTTAAAAATATTTTTTCATACTTTCAATCTGTAAAAGAGAGAACAAACATTTCCAAAAATATTAAAACATGTATTTAAAAATTAGAAAAAAGAAGGGAAAAGGTTCAAGAAGAAACAGTTTTTCAACAACTTTGACATTTACAGAAGCCTCTGCTTCTCTACGTCCCCTACACAATCCTAAAGATATTTATTTTAAACAAACAGTATCTTCATGCTGATGAAGTGAGGCCTATTTTGGAATATGGTGCTTCTTTTGCATTGCTGATGTCTCACAATAGTGATGCAATAGCAGCGCAAAAGAGATGTAAAGCCATCATAAAATTGTGTCTAACATTGTAAATGATTGTTTCAGGATGCAAATAAGATGTATCCTTTCAAGAGGTTTCTTTGAGGTGAGGCATATTCAGTTTTTTTTAAGAAAACAGTACCCAGAAGTACTGCACTGTAAGCATTAACTTTGACACTTACAGAAGACTCAGTTTCTCCATATCTACCTCACATTTCTAAATGTATATCATAAGTACAAAAAGCAGAACATTAATTATACATGTTAAATGGTTTATTTTTGCTGTTCTCAGAATGTATCAAATTTCACTTAAATCAGTGACTTGAAGGTATTCATCATGTAACAGCGGGGAAAAAAAACACAATCAAAATGATTGTGTTTAAAAAACCCATTCAACCTAAGAAATCTGAATTCAAAACTCCTTAAAATTAACTTACTTTCAATGACGTCGAAGGATGTCCTATGAACAGCGTCCACTCTGTTGTGCTATAAATATTTTCAGCCCGCCACTTTCTGAAAGAAAACCTCCATCGTTTTGAAAAATGTTACATACAAGAAAAGACTTCTCACATTCTACCACATGTTTCCACTTGGCCAAATCATGTTGCAGCGATTCACAACTCTTGTAATTCTTCCAATCAAATCCCGTCATTTTCTATTTTCGCAACTTTCAAAAAGAAAACATTTAAGATTATTTTCACAATCCTGGACTACTAATATCTTACCCTTCTTTCTCACTCATGTTCTCCTTTTCCTATGACACTGATACTGCTTACTATGAAGCAGACTTACTTGCATCAGGTTTATATAGTAGGATTTTTAAATCGACATTATAATTAAAAGTTTTGGACCAATAATCTAGACAGCATTGCAGACTTACATTCCCTCTACTTGATGAACCTTTTGCAATTCCTCAGAGGAAATCCCGAGATTCTTTCATTAAAATTTTGGTTTTAAAAACACCAGGTAAGAATTTTTAAGGTCAAACGGCAATTTTTTTTTGAAAGTTACAACAGAATCGTTGCAGAATGACCAGCCGTTTTTAGACTTTAAATAAGCTGTGTAATGTCCTGATGTTGTTGAAGGACCATTGTGATAGATAATTGCTACAGTTACAAAAGTCCTTCCTGATATTGACAGCTGAGAAGCAACAACATTTTTTATTAAAGTTGACAATTTTGATCCATCAGGCCTACATCGTTGGATCATTAAAATGGCATACTGGCCATATCTACGTATAAATAATGTTGACAGCATTTCAGATTTACATTGGCTACACTCCATGTTGTGATCCGCTGCATTTACTAGCTTATTAAAGGAGACTGATTTACTGTCTGGTAAAGTTAAATATATAAATCTTTCTGAGTCTACACTAGTAGTACTTGATACCCTACAGTTCTCGCAGTCATGCTGCCATTGATAAGAAAGCCCAAACAGGTGATCTACATCTACACCCTCATCTTGCAATACATCAAACATATACATTAAAAACTCCTGACAATCCTGCTGATTATTTTCAGAGAAGTCTGTTTGACCTGAACATTCATCTAACAGATAACGAACTTCAGACACACTTTCTACTTTTGTTCGATCAGTGCTACATTTCTCTAACACAGAATTCAACAAACAGCATAAACTTTGTTCCGAATTGAACACAATCTGTTCTTTTAAAGTCTCTAGTGAAAAGAGAACATTAACCACTACATTTGCATAGCAGTTGACACCAGAACTGTTTTCAAATTGAAAACCGACAACATCTTCAACAGAATCCACTTTCTTTCTGCTTACAATTTTCGGTTCATCGACTTTTTGGCTTTTTGCTACAACCTCCCTACTATTACTGATATTTCTTCGTTTACGGCCTACCACACGTTTCTCAATCAAAGGATATTGAGGCAAATGTGGCGCATACTCTCTTCTTAACCTATTGTATTCCTTAACACAATCTAAATCCGCACAAATGTTTGTGACATCACAGTCAATCAAGTACAATCCCGATAAAGTTCTAACTCGTGACAATGCCACATATGCCATACCCTCCTTGAACACAGAACTGCCAATATTCACCAATGCACTATCTACACTTAAACCTTGCGATTTATGGATTGTCACCGCATATGCCAAGCAAACAGGAAACTGTTTACGGCGAACATATAAGTCTTTAACAAGCAAAAACCTAGCAGAACAACGACCAATTAGCTGTACTTCCTCAATGCCATCAAATTTAATTTTTAAAAATTCAATTCCATCTCTATTTCTGTATTTCTCAAAATCAACAACATTACCCATTGATCCATTTACCAGACCTCTTTCAACATGTAAATTCCTTCTCAAAATAATTCGGCAATTTAAACACACATTTAAAGTCTTTTCAAAACCCGCTGTTTTAGATGTAGTCTTCTCTAATGAATCCAATTTTGATTTCAAATTCTATGACAAAATAATTGTTGATCCCATATGCTCTATTTTGTCAATAGCTTCAAGTTTCACAATCTCTTGCTTTTCTAAATTCAACATTTTGTTGTTGAAGATGGAACATTCTGCAAGAGTTGTCATCAAACATATTCCAGATTTCTTCTCAGTAATTTTCTGAAAAATATTCTCAGGCACAACGTCTTCTTCTGGATATAAATTTGACAGTAATCGTGCATTTAAAGCTTCTTTCCCATGCTCGGTCACTTTTCCAATTCTAATATCTTGTAGAATATTCTTGTAATCTTCATCCTTCGCCTGACGCATATTTTCATGGAGTTCAGCATAATTGAAGTTTAACCATATATTGACGTTGCCAATGCTCCCTAGGCACTTCCTGGTATCTTCATGCGTGAGTATTTTGAACACAGGTTGACCGTTTACTGGTGTCAGCTGCAGAAGATCTCCGAAAACAATGATGTGTTTGCCACCAAATAACACATCATACTCAGTTTTAAGAACTTCTTGCATTCTCAAATGCACAAAGGCAAGCATGACATTGGAAACCATGCTTACTTCGTCAATGATAAGAAGTTTCATTTTCCTCAAGACTCTTGAAACTTCAAAACAAGCATCCCCAGATAACTTGTGGTATTGTAATTTGTTGTCATGCTCCACTGGCAGCATCAGTAGACGATGCAAAGTAATACCTTTAATGTTATGTGCTGCCAGTCCAGTTGGAGCAGTGACAACACAAGACAGCGATGACTCAGTCCTTTCCTGCAAATAACAAGAAATTGCTTTAATGAGGAAACTTTTTCCAGTTCCCGCTTCTCCACTCACGTACAGTCGGACAGGCTTCAACGATGTACATGAGCACTCTTTCTTCTCATGACTTAATCCATGCTCAATTTGCTTGGTAACTTCATCATATATTTTCCTCTGCTCAACGTTGAGTTGTTTTTCCAAGTCTTCTAAGTTAACTGAATCCTCCTGAGCATGTGCCATGGCTCTTTCCACTTCATTCATAGCAGTGGCAGCTTCATTTTCGATAATAGGTCCTCCAAGTGGATCTTGACTCAATGAAACAGAACTCTGACTGTCCTGAGAACTGTCTCTGGCAATCTCGGCTGCAATCGTTGCTTCCTGCTCAATTTCCAAAGTTAGCATTTCTTGATATTTGGGAAAAGCAGGACATTCTATGGTCTCCTTAGCAGCAGTGAAAGAGTCTTCGTAACAGAGGAAATCTCCAAGCAGTTCCTCTTCTGCACGCCAAGGCTTGAAAAGTTGCAAAAGTGCTAAATAGAAAAACTCCTTTTTTTCTGGATATTCGCCACTCAATTTTCGATGGTTTACTAATTGGCATTTTCTTTGCTTGACCAGACATCCCTCACTTCCAATTACAGCATACACTCCATTCTCAATATCTTCTTTGATGTTCCTCTTGAATATATAATTTTGTAGAACCTCATATAGACAAACATTCTCAAGGTGACTGCTTCGATTTGGATAATATGTATCCAACATGTTGGTCTTCAAAATGTCGGTACTGTTTGGTTCCTTTTCTGCCAAATACTCAATTTCCCGGACAGGTTTTAGAACTCGATTTCGCGTTGCAGCAAGACCAAGACTCGCCCAAACGATACTCCTGGATTTGGCATAGAGACTTGCTGAAGACAACCGGTCAGAACATTCATAAGCTCCAATTTCTCGATGCGACAACATCTTCAGACTGAAACTGTACAACTTCTTGCTGAGGCTCTTTTCATGGGAAATGTCCTCCCACATATCCTTCAGTTCTGTCTTTTCTTTTTTGGTGATGTAAGATGTCACATACCGAGCCACAGCCATACAGTTGTCAGCCACAAACTGTATATCCATGTTAGCATTCCACATGGACAAAATCACTGGGTTGTAGTCGTTGATGTACTTGGACTCTTCGTTCCTTTTCAAACTGTATGTATTTTTGGGTGATTTCCTCGTGACATTATGTCGCAGCGAAGACATCAAACTGTTCACTCTTCCTTTAGAAATCACCGGTCGTGGAAAGTTGAAACGACATTTGGTGTAGAACTTGTCCTTGTTTCTGAATTTACGACGACAGTACTTTCCACAACGATGGCTTTGGAAACGTAGAACTTGTTCTCTTAGGCTTTTCTTCTCCATTGCGTTTGGAACAGCACACCTAGAATACTGTTCTATGAAGTTCATCACTAACTCATCCGGATCTGTTCCAAATTTAGGTGCATCCTTGATCCACAGCAACATATGTATATGAGGAGCACCTCTTGCTTGGTACTCCTTTCTCCAGAAGAAATCAAACACCTCTCCAAGAGGTGGATTCTTCTTATTTGTGATGAAAGACATCATAGCTTCAAATCTATGATTGAAGTACCTGCATACATTCACTGGATCCAAAGAACACAGTTCTCCTGGTGTCTTGAATTCAATGTTTTCAATATTTCCATTTGCCTCTCGTAGAAATTCAAGTAAGTCTTCCCAGCCATACTCTGCACAGCTCAGAGTAAGGAACCATGTTGGAGTTCCTAAGTTCCTCAGCATACATTTTAAATCACCATGACGACGATACCAGTACTCATTAGTACCACGCTGACACGCCATGAGATTAATTAGGTGAGAATCCAAAATACTGTCTTGGACATTGACTTTATGCATAAAGTCACTTGCCGAGATGTTTCGCATCTGTATACCACTTTTTAAGATGTGGTTCACTGCATATGACAGTCCAGACAGATCGCTTTCAAACAAGAGATGAAACAAATAGGGAATGCATTGACGAAACCTAGGATCTTCTGCATACAATCGTAAAGTCCGGTATTCAGACGCAGGAATTTGATGAGACCGCTCATCATATCTTCCTCCTTGACCTGTTGGAAATAGCTGTGGGAAACACCGAGCTTCCAAACTTTCCTCCCAAACACTAATGGGACTCCCTTTGGCTTGTTTCATTTGAAACAACTCAATTGCATTCCCCATGACTTCCTTGGAATGCAAAGGATGAACACTATAATGTTCATATATTTCTTCACTTTTAGAGGCCTCTACTTTCTCAATTTGGCCAGCACACAAATCGCTATCCTCTTCATCACTTACTTCCTCTTCTGCAACATATACATTTATATAGTACTTATTATTTTTATCCAAATACAATGTTGCCTTTTTGACTTTCCTAACATCCACTAAATCTTGCCATATTTTCTTATTCTTTGTCGGAACACCATTAACCAAGATAACCAAAGGTTCCTCTTCAACTTTTTCTACTCCAATTGTGTTAATGTTTTTGTTCAAATCTAGAGGCAAATAAACAACTCTTCCCTTTAATCCTCTCTGTAAATCTGATGGAGGTAACTTCCCTGTCTTTGGCTCCATTCTTAAAATAGCCTGAAAGGGATGAATACTTTGAATCAAAATAGATTCATAAGTATTTAAATCCTTCAATTCAGAAGGAATCTCAACTAATTCAAGATTATTATGAACCGCCCTAGCAGGCATCTGGTTTTTGTTTAATTTGTTACAACAATAAGTACACACACGTTGATCCGATCCCAAATTAAAAGAATTTTCTACCATCAAGTATGTGGCAAAATCCTTCCATTCACTATTATTTTCCCTTTCACTTTTTGCATATAAATCCACTAACTTAGTCTGATTCTTATAATAAGTGCGTCGACAACACACTCAAGTGAAATTAGGCCTCTCACTTGATTTCATCTGAAACGTGGCAATTTCCTTCTGAAAATTATCTGTACTGGAAACCTGTACATTATCTTCAACATTATCCTCTACTTCTGGGTCAATTTGAACATTCTCATCTTTATTTCCAAAGTAACAAAACTCAATTTCTTCACAAATATTCTTGACATCTATTTCAGAACCATGCAAAAGAGCAGCACATAATTGTTTAAGCATAATTGCTGGACTCTTAGCATGATACAACATTCTCACTATTTTCCTGACTTTATGATGATGCACTGCTAGCATCCTGAAATGATGAAAAACACTCTGGCATACTCTCCTGGAAAGACAAGCCAGTGAATGACCACGCAAACCTGTCACTTGTCTCACTCTGCAAGGATCTAATTCTTGCAAAAACTTCATTTTCTGCTTCAAACTTTTCTTATTAAATGTCCGTACAAAATCACAAAGCAAATTGATGGAATCCTGTCGCACACTGCAAATAGAACTACACTTCCAGGTGTACACAGGACGCTTAGGACGTCGTCCTAAAACCTCATTACCTAACACCTCGTCTGTCTCTGTTGTCACAAGTTTTTCTTTTTCAACTGGACAACCATCCTTCACTTCATAAGCTCGACCACTGGTGTCACCTGCAAACACCAAATCATTATCCTGAAAATAACTCTCCTCATTAAAAAATGCCTCACAACTTGAACTATGCATCCATTCTCCGGAAAAAACTTCACAAAAGTTACTACGATTTACTACTCTCTTCCATCTACTATTTGATTTGAAATCAGAAATTACCTTGCTTAGTGTCCTAATTCTATTGATTACCAAAATAAACAACTTTCGCTTAATTTCAAAAGCATGATCAATAATTTTCTCTACATTTTTCTTCTTCTTATAAAATGCCACTTTCTGTTGGCCTTTTTTAATATTCTTTAATAAATTAACTATTATTCTGTTGCGGAACATTCGTTTTCGAATGTCCCCAAACTGTTGTTTCCTTCTACTATCATGCACAGAGTTATCTCTTCCTCTACCAGTAACATTTTTGATGGGTCTTTCCTTTCCATTTAAATTGCTTTTCTTTTTCTGGACTAAAACATTTTTGGAAGAAATACTTTTTTTACTACAAATATTTCTTATGAATGATTTCGTGCTCTTACCCGGAGCTTTCTTGGTGATTTCACGAGTATTTTGGATAGAGGACTGCTGCAATAATACATGATCTTGCTGTCTTTGACGTTTTCTCGCCTTTGTAATACGATTTTTAGTTGGCATTTTTTCAATTTATAAATGATGTGCAGTTGAATCTGTGGAAAAATATAATAAAAAAACTGTTATTAACCACTATTACCAAACAGTAAATGAATAACAGTCATCATAAACTTAACACCCTACTTATTATATAACATAGCAAATCTTTGGCACCACCACTGCGTCACAAAAATGACACACAGTGGTATAAAACAGGCATACAACAATCATAAATCTCTCCCTAACATTTTAAATGATTTATTCAGGTTGACGATAAAGTGTAGCCTATCTAAAGGTTTGTTTGGGCCCAGATCTTTGGACTGGGGTAAATGGGTGTCATTGATCCACATACGGTCCATCACCTGTTTTGTTTGTTTGAGGTGAGGCCAACACACGGTTGCAGATGACATCATAGACACTCAAATGCCTTATAAATATGACCCAAAACAACCTATGAAGCTCTAGCAGTACATATCTACAAATGTAATTGATTTCAAAAAATCGTTTTTAAACACAGCATATAAATCAATTGTATAGCTGCATTCAAGAGGAAATGAGTGAAAATGTCCTTGAGACACATGAAAGCGTTTTATTGAATGCCCTTGCACCATTTTTGGGACATTATTAACATGGCTATGTAACTCCCATAATCAAAATCTAAATTTGCCAAGCACAGGTGGGAGCGTATTTACAACAAACTTGCCCCATGAGGAACGCTTTCCATTGAAAAAGGGAAAAATAACATCATAGACACTCAAATGCCTTATAAATATGACCCAAAACAACCTATGAAGCTCTAGCAGTACATATCCGAAATGTAATTGATTTGAAAAAATAGTTTTTAAACACAGCATATAAATCAATTGTATACCTGCATTCAAGAAGAAATGACTGAAAATGTCCTTGAGACACATGAAAGCGTTTTATTGAATGCCCTTGCACCATTTTTGGGACATTATTAACATGGCTATGTAACTCCCATAATCAAAATCTAAATTTGCCAAGCACAGGTGGGAGCGTATTTACAACAAACTTGCCCCATGAGGAACGCTTTCCATTGAAAAAGGGAAAAATAACATCATAGACACTCAAATGCCTTATAAATATGACCCAAAACAACCTATGAAGCTCTAGCAGTACATATCCAGAAATGTAATTGATTTGAAAAAATAGTTTTTAAACACAGCATATAAATCAATTGTATACCTGCATTCAAGAAGAAATGACTGAAAATGTCCTTGAGACACATGAAAGCGTTTTATTGAATGCCCTTGCACCATTTTTGGGACATTATTAACATGGCTATGTAACTCCCATAATCAAAATCTAAATTTGCAAAGCACAGGTGGGAGCATATTTACAACAAACTTGCCCCATGAAGAACGCTTTCCATTTAAAAAGGGAAAAATAACATACTAGACACTCAAATGCCTTATAAATATGACCCAAACAACCTATGAAGCTCTAGCAGAACATATCCAAAAATGTAATTCTTTTCAAAAATCGTTTTTAAACACAACATATCTGTTTCAGCTTACATGAGAGACCATGGAATGGGCTCCATGTACAACAATAACTTGTGTTACTGCATGCCAGAATGCTAAACCGAATATGCAATTACAATTTCTCAAAGAAACAAAATCTATTTGTATTTCACTTGAGACAAAGCCACATTTTAAAAACACAGCTTTCTTCATCATTTTCTCCTTAAATCATACTATTCTCTTTCTAAATTAAATAAATCTTTTCTCACCTTAGCAAATACTTTTTGAGTTTCAAAACAGTCTCAGAAGTACACCAAATTGTCTTGAGCAGATCAAACAGGATGCACTCCAGAGGCTGCAGCTATTGAAAGCACAGAAATACAGATATTCATTACACATATCTCTCATATTAGCCAATCATAACTCTTCCCTCACTTTTTTCAAATTAAAACCCTTCCCCCCTCTGCCCTCTCTGCCTTTTTTCCATAGCAACCACCTCCTGGAAGACCTCTCATGTTTGCAAATTCACACAACAATGTTTCAATTGAACTCTGAACTCTCACTGCACCTGCGTATCCAGTGCAATATTTCATTAAATGTGTTTTCCTTGACCATTCAAATTGCATCTTTCAAAGAACACATCCATGCACCCTAACCTTCTGTTTTCAGAAATGGAAATCCACCAATCACTGCTAATGAATCATTAGCACTGAAACTCCGCAGTTTTTTTTCTTTACAAACTCCTACTGTTTCAACTGCCCTTTCATTACCACACTTCATCTGACTGCAGCACAACCTTCTCTCACCATGTTTAAAGTCTGGATTGTTGGACATAGTTACATCCACTGGGCTCAAAGGTATGCTGAGAACAGAAATTTACCTAACCTCAATTTACAAGATGTGGAAATTAAGTGGCTGGGCCAAAGAGGATTAAAATGTCACCAATTGATACCATTGGTGAAAACCTTTATGCATTTGCCAAAACCTGACCTGTTAATTGTGCACTGTGGAGGTAATGATTTGGGCACTTTGACTGGAGTAGGTCTGGAAATGCTTTTAAAGGACACCTTTGAGCAATTAATGGCACTTTTACCTCAAACTGCCTTGGTATATTCCAATATATGCCAAAGACAGAAATGGGGGTGGTCCAACCAATTTTGTCCACAAATTGAGAAAGCGAGGAAGCATGTAAACAAATCTGTTTCAGCTTACATGAGAGACCATGGAATGGGCTCCTTGTACAACAATAACTTGCGTTACTACATGCAAGATATCTACAGAGGAGATGGAGTTCACTTCTCAGATGAGGGCAACAGAATTTTCATTCTGAATTTAAGACTGTGCATAGGTACCTACTTATAAGTACCTAAATGTACCATAAACCCAAAAGCTCTTCTCAGAGCTACCCTTCATCTGATCACTCACAATTATTATTTTTTTCTAACTTTTTTCACTAATTTTCCACAAATTACGCTCCCGAGGCGCTACCCGGTTCGCGAACCGAAAGCTAACCTCGCAGAATTTTTAAAAAAAATGTTTTTTTTCCGCACATATAGGCCTCCTCAGCCACCGTCAGAAAACCTAGGGGGTCAAGATAAGTCTACCATGACCCCTTCTACCCATTCTAAACATTATTTGTCCTCCATCTTGTATCTTAATGCGACCGAAACACAAAATGGTGGACCCCCGTGACGCTTAAAGTTCGCGAACCGAGCCGCTTCCTGGGAAGCGGTCCAAAAAAAAGGTGGGAAAGTAATTTACAGAAAAACGACTAGAGACACTCTCACCAAATATAGATTAGCTCATACTACATAACAATCCCTTTCATTTTCACAAATTTGATTGAAATTCCATTTAGCCATTAAGCCTGTAGACCTCTCTAAGTACCGTGAGGTAAATTACTTCACAAAACACATCTGAAGTGTTGGAATTGACAACCAATGAAAATGTTACTTTCATTTTCTACTTTTATTATCTAACATTTGATTGGTTATATACCTGTATATATATAAAGGAGGAGAAGAAAACACAGCCATTTTGACTGCTACTTCTTGTTGTACTTGTACATCACATTTGAATAACTATCAAACAATTCAACTTCTTTGTGAAGGTAGGTTGTTATTTTTAAAACTGAAGTATATTGTGCACTATAACTTAATATGGTAGACTTTTTCTGATAGATATATACTATCCCTCTATAGTAGTTATAGATTTAGATAGACTTCTCTGTTATAGTTATGAATGGAGTTAGGCTTGTCTTGGTTAAATCACATACACTTTTTTATAGTCCTATTTCCACTCTGATACTATACACTGCCAAAAGATAAATTCACTGATAAAAACTGCCTATCTAAAATTATTCCCAACAGTGCCCTATCTCTACTAATATATATTTTTTTAATCAAAATTTCAGGCAAAATGGAAGGCGAGCAACAAGTTAAATTTACAATTGTACTGGAGGAGAGCAGCCAAGAAAAAATTGATGATTTTATGGATCAAAGTAGAGACCAGGAACTACTACAATGTGTTGAAGCAGTGGATAACCTGCTTCAAAATGAGGACAATTTACACCCTATATTCAATTTTGAAATTTCTGACACTGAAATGTTAGAAAATTTAATGAATTATGAAACACAATCAAAATAAAAAAAATACTTTAAAAATAAAGAAAACAAAAAAAAACAACAAAAACAACAAACAATTAACATACAGTATTAGAAAAGTCTATTATTCTTTTATCCTTATAGTCCGCTGCCCAGAACACTTCCCGGTTCGCGAATTTTTTTTTTTTTTTTGACCTTTCTGGGCCCTTTTAAAACCTCCACATAAAACCTAGGGGGTCAACGAGGATCTACTATGCCCCCTTATGGTAATTTCCCCCTTTGTTTTGGCCTCTTCTTCTCTCTCGATCCTACCGAGAGTTAAGATGGCGGCCGCTCCGGACTGTTTAGAATGTTGACAGACACCGGAGAGCCAATCAGCTTCGCATCGCAAAGTTCCGTTTCGCGAAAAGTAAGCGGACCGGAGCGCAGCCCGGAGCGCTGTTACAGATATATATCTTGTTTTAAACGTTAATTTCTCAAAATCCACTGAAGCACATATATTGAGACCTAGCAAAGGCACATCGGGCTAACAGTCCCTACAATTTTGCAAAGTTTCGTGCAAATCCATTCAGCCGTTCGAGCTAAAAGTGAGCCCAAAGGCCCTATGGAAATTAACATGGGAAAAACGTGTTTTGGGACCCCCCTTTTTTCTCGGCCCCCCCTTGACGAAACCCCCCCAAATTTTCAGGGGCTGCTCAGAAACAAAATGTGCCATTTTCCTGAAAATTTCAGCCGATTCCGTCCACAAACGCCAAAGTTATTAGACATAGAATTTTCAAAAGTCCCATAGAGAAAAAATCCTAACTATATATACCTACTGGCGACCGCCAGTAGGTAATATATATATATATATATATATATATATATATATATATACACACACACACCAATGTAGCTCCTCCTCGAATTTCTAGGCGTCTCAGGTCACAGCCTCGCACACCAGCAAACAAGGGAGACGGACCACAAACGAATCAGCATAAGTAGTTTATTTTATCCACAGAGATCAGCTACGCGTTTCTGGCAAGTTATGCCCTTGATCACGCTGCAACATGTAGATAGACGAAATGATTTTTTATACAGTGTTGAAGAGACGCCCCCTCACAGTGACGTCATATATCATGTGATAAGTAAACAGTGAGAAAATACTACCACTGTATGTTAATGCAGTATGATCAGCACAAAATCGTATTTCTGGATAAATCCAAATATTAGGTATAAATCCTACAAAGATATTAATGATATAAATAAATATATATATATATATATATATATATATATATATATATATATTTATTTATATCATAAAACTCAAAAGAAATTAACTGTATAAATACAGAATCAATAATACGAAATACCTTAGATGTAAACAATGTGCCAATTGATACAGCCTCATTATAGTAATCCTGTTGCAATTCATAGGCTTAACAATATGTGCAAATCTAGCTCAAAACAGTAGTAGACAATAAAGTGCTAAGTGAGAGTAAAATATGTGTGCAGAGTGCGAGAAATAAAGTGCAATACCATTCATCATAAAAGAGATAAAAACATCACGATATAAAAAACTTCTCAGATCCCTGAGATCAATAGACTGCATATCATCCATGAGTATAATTCATCTCTTGACAATAAATAGTATAAAAATATCAAAAAGTTGTTAGAAGCCCAATAAATACACCTAAATCGTAATAGAAAAATATATATACATATTCAATATGGTGGCAAACTGGTGTTTGGGTTCAAAATAAATAAATAATAACACCTAAGAAATCGGGTCTCGCATCTTCCTTTGGCTGCAAGTAGCTGAGCTTTAACAAGCTGAGGACGACACATACCGCATATTCAATATGATATATACATATATACCTAAGAATAAAATTTGATAAATAATCACAAATTCATCCCATCAATAAATATACAGTCAATAGAAAGATATCAAGGAATAAATACGAACCATTAATTTGAATTTGAATTTAAAAACATTTATTAAGCGCGCTTTTACCAAGCGGTTTCATGGCGCTTTTCAGATTGCAAACAACGACAGTGGCGAAGGGAGATTAGGTAGCAAAAGCTCGGGAGAAAAGCAAGGTTTTAAGACTTTTCCGGAACTCTATGTAGGAAGGTGAAGTGCGAAGTCCCACAGGGAGGGAGTTCCAGAAAGCTGGGGCGAGGACCGCAAATTTTGTTCCGCCAGCCTTCTTCTTTTTGAATCGTGGAGTGGTCAGGAGTGCCATGTGGGTGGAGCGGAGTTCTCTACCCTGCATGTAGGGCTTGATGGCAGAGCATATAAACTCCGGAGCGGTGCCCATTTTGGCCTGAAAGGTGAGGCAGCCAAGTTTGAATAGGGCTCGCTCTTTCACAGGCAACCAGTGTAGTGCCTGCAGTAGAGGGGTGGCACGATAAAATTTGGGCAGGCCATGAATCAGGCGAGCAGCCTGATTCTGCACTAGTTGCAGACGGTGAATAGCATAGGCCGGCGCGCCATAATGTTGCCATAATCAAGGCGTGAGAGCACCATTGCCATCACGATGATTTTTAGAGCCGGGAGGGAAAAGAAGCGGGAAATCTTCCTGATTGTCCTGAGGGAAAAGAAACAAGAGGACACAACAGAACTAACCTGAGAGTGAACAGAAAGTTGGGGGTTAGAAGGATACAGAGAGTTTTGACTTTAGGAACTGGGAGTGGGGGAACACCAAGTGTAGGGGGCCAATGGGACGGAGACCAGGGGCTGCAACCACCTCCGGTCAAGACCAGCTCCGTCTTGTCCGGATTGAGTTTGAGGTGGTTGCAGTTCATCCAGTCCTGAATGAACAACATGACAGTTTGGACATTCAGGGCGGATGAGTGAGAATGGGAAAGGTTAAAGATTAGCTGGAGGTCATCGGCGTAATTAAACACTGTGGCCTCGAGCTGCTGCAACATAACAAAGGAGGGGGTAGATGTATAAATTAAACAAAAGAGGGGAAAGTGAAGAGCCCTGGGGAACACCACACACTACCTTGCGGGAGGCGGCAGTGAAACCGGCAAGGTGGACCGCCTGAGCCCTCTCGCTCAGGAAGGACTCGAGCCACGCGAAGGCCAGGCCCTCTATGCCCGCCGCCCTGACACGGGTGAGGAGGATGGAGTGGTCCACCGTGTCATAAGCGGCGGACAGATCTAAGAGGATGAGGGCTTGCGGGAGGTTGGTGTCAATGCCTTCACGTAGCCCGTCCATCACTGAGATCACCACCTTCTCCGTACAGTGGAGGGGCCGAAAGCCCGCCTGGCAAGGGGAGAGGCAGTGATTAGCCTCCACGTGGGTGCTCAGGGTGCTGGTCACATGGGTTTCTAAAACCTTACCCAGATAAGGCGGGAGAGAGATGGGGCGATAGAAGGGGATGATGGGTCGGCGCCAGCCTTTTTTAGGATAGGGATGACGACCGCGGATTTATGGGGGGTAGGGACAACCCCATTGCTGAGTGAATCGTTGAGGAGTGTGAGGGACGGGGTAGGACAAGCTAGGAAAATTTCTCTAAGGATATGAGCAGGGGCAAAGTCCAGGGGGGAACCCGACTTCACCCTTTGAAGCAGGGGGAAGAGTGTGGCTTTGGTCAGGAGGGGAATGGTAGTTAATTTAGGAATGGTGGGAGGGGGGGAGGGGTTGATGAATGTGGAGGATGGAGGAGGAATGTTGATTTTAATCTTTGCGACCTTTTCAACAAAGAAATCGTTGAGCGAATCGCAGAGGGATTGGGAGAGGGGAATCGTAGCGGTAGCCCTATCAGATGAGGCCAGCTCATGTACAGTGGCAAAAACTTCTTTTGGTTGAGACTCCGCTGCCAGTATCCTATTAGAGTAGAATGCAGTTTTGGCGTCAAGAGTGCCTTGTTTGTATATCTTAAGAACAGATAAATAAGTGGCTTTTAGAACAGGGCAATATAGCCGAGATACCCGCCACCCCCTCTCAACACAATCCCCAAAAGGAGTGAAACCGGAAACAGTTCTTGAAGTTTTTGGAAGTGGGATGGAGTGACCATCCCGGCCGTATTTATTAAAACAAAATTAAAACATTAAACGTTTCATGTTATGTACAATTTCATTACCATATTGCGATGTTTGGCTAACCTTAACAGATTCTCTAATACAGAGGTTCTCCTAGCCGAACTAGCAACCTACAAAACATTTCTTGACATATTGAAATTGTACAACCTAACGTTTAAGGGCCAACGGCAAGGTCATAACCGGTGTCAAGATCCCTAACCGGACTTACCCCTCCCACTTGGGATGGGCGACAGCACGGAGGCGTACCTCAAGTGCAACTACTACCAATTTCCCTTGACTTGACGGGGGCACCTAAAACTCGACGCCAGTTAAAGGTCGTTCGAATACTCGTGTGAGGTATCTAGAAGGTATCGTGTCCCTTATCCCAACCCCACGCAACTTACCGCATCTGCCGTCGCAGATGTCACTGGCCCCGGGAAATTCCCCAGGAGGGGGCTGTAACCCCTCCTACAAAGGAAGGGGCCTTGACCGCCTTTCCTTTACTTCCGGCGACCCATCCTTAGAAGGGACCGCCTCCCCATTGAGGGGCCAATGGCCACCTCTCCCGAGCGCTCCCATCCGTGTTGGGTGACGCCCACTCATAGGGATCTACTAATTAGTGCTCACCGATCATGACCTTACCGCCTACCAAAATAAATACGACAGTGCAAATTAACCTAAGAATACATTGGCCACTATGACTGAAAGAGCATACATCAAAATTCGACACTAACTGGATATCTTTAATGGCAAACATACTCAAAACGAACATTCTTTATTCACTCAAAATCAACATGGCACTACAACCTGGAAACGAAAACAAAACAAAATTAATCAACTTTATTATACACAACTGGCTGTCTTCAGGGGCTGGTGGGTGGGTCAAAATTGGCTCTTCGTTCTGTCCCGAGCTCACGTGCAGCGAGGAGGTGCAGCTTCAGAGCACAAGAACAAGAGGATGTCTTCTGGTCTTGCGCCCCTTTTTATCCGTCTTCAGGGCGGGCGTATACCCGCCCCTGCCTGCCCCTGAGGGCGTGGCTGGCTGCGTCGGTGTCTAGGCCAGCCCACTCTAGGGCGGGAACGAGCGCGCCCCAGCTACGCCACTTCGGGCATACCAGCTGAGACGCGCCTCCCGCCCAAAATGGCTTCCCGGGGGGATCGAGGCACTCGGCCATAAGTTCGGGGGGACCGATTCGGTCGCCCCTTTCCATATAGCCGAGATACCCGCCACCCCCTCTCAACACAATCCCCAAAAGGAGTGAAACCGGAAACAGTTCTTGAAGTTTTTGGAAGTGGGATGGAGTGACCATCCCGGCCGTATTTATTAAAACAAAATTAAAACATTAAACGTTTCATGTTATGTACAATTTCATTACCATATTGCGATGTTTGGCTAACCTTAACAGATTCTCTAATACAGAGGTTCTCCTAGCCGAACTAGCAACCTACAAAACATTTCTTGACATATTGAAATTGTACAACCTAACGTTTAAGGGCCAACGGCAAGGTCATAACCGGTGTCAAGATCCCTAACCGGACTTACCCCTCCCACTTGGGATGGGCGACAGCACGGAGGCGTACCTCAAGTGCAACTACTACCAATTTCCCTTGACTTGACGGGGGCACCTAAAACTCGACGCCAGTTAAAGGTCGTTCGAATACTCGTGTGAGGTATCTAGAAGGTATCGTGTCCCTTATCCCAACCCCACACAACTTACCGCATCTGCCGTCGCAGATGTCACTGGCCCCGGGAAATTCCCCAGGAGGGGGCTGTAACCCCTCCTACAAAGGAAGGGGCCTTGACCGCCTTTCCTTTACTTCCGGCGACCCATCCTTAGAAGGGACCGCCTCCCCATTGAGGGGCCAATGGCCACCTCTCCCGAGCGCTCCCATCCGTGTTGGGTGACGCCCACTCATAGGGATCTACTAATTAGTGCTCACCGATCATGACCTTACCGCCACAGGCCCGGATAGTTGACCGGCTATCCGGGCCCCCCCACCAAAACTCCTAGCTAAAGGTCATGTTCCAACGTTTTTAACCATGCTAAGAAGTCTCCTATGAGTAACTCATTTCCCACCCGAGACAAATGCACACCATCCCCCATATACATACTGTCATCATTAATACAACCGTGCGAGATAGAATGCAATGTCCTGGAACGGAACAACCTACTCATTTTGTTATTAAGTTTCCTAACAGAATGGTTCAAAGCAGGGATCGAAATAGCCCCCCGCCACACTTTCCGTGGGATCATATGAGACCACGCAATTATGCACCCCGGAACTTTCCTCGCCAACCAACTTACGGTGGAAAGCATTGCTTCCAGGAGAAGTCGTCTACCGGTGGTGACCAAATCATTGCCCCCTAAATGTACTATGACTATAGACGGCGGTGACCTCATCCGCCCTAACAAACCCTCAAAGTAAGCTTGAAACTGGTCAATACAGAGACCGCCCCTTCCGTAGAAGGACATCCTGTACCCGTATTCCCCAGCTACGTGAATCATGTCACCTGCTTTGAATACGTCTGCGGCACGCCTCACGTATGAGTGGCCCACGACCCACACCTCCTTTCTCACAGCCGGTGATGTCTGACCGCTGGCCCGGTGTTGGGTCGACTGCATAGTCCGCCCCGCCTCGAAGGCTTGCGTAACTGAAAACCAAACAAAAGACAAGAAGCGTGAGTACATTGTTACAGCTTCACAACATGTGCAACCGCACATACCTCTTATAACAATTGGAGGACCAACGCCCCACTCGTTTTACTTGTTCCACATTAAGACCCCTGGCTGCAGCTTCAGTGGCAGCCCCTATCCGAAAGGAATGGGTCCCAAACTCACCCGGGTCCAAGCCTGCTGCGGTAATTGACATCGCGAGCACCCGCTGAAACTGAAACTTTGTCAGTGGGGTGGCGTCCGCGTGTCTCAACATTGTCCCCCCCCATGATGCCACCCTTTGTGCTAGGTAATCCTCTAAACACCTCACCGGACACATGGAGGACCCTGGAATCCTGCGAATGACTATGCAGTCTCCCACCCCACTTTGATCGGTTTTTGACTTGACAAAGGATACCGTCATAGTCTCACCCCTGATCTGAACGTGGTCCCGGCACAAACCCCCCGCCACATCCCGCTTGCTCCTTGCCACCAGCTCACTTATCCTCATAGCCCCGTGAAATGCAAGCGTAAAAGCGGCTCGGAACAAACAGGCCTCGAACTGAGACGAGCATATGTCGGGGAGTGTGGCCAGCAACTGGGACAACCTATCCAGACCTATCGGGCGCCTCTCGTCTACTCTGCGACCCTCAAGGCGTTGCCACCCACGCAGCGCTTTCTGTACAGCAAAAGACGCTGTCGGGTCCTGGATATTATGAGCCCTGGCAACAAAGGAGATAGCAGCACGATGCCTCTGGGCTGTAGCCACCGACTTCCCAGCCTTACGCAAGGACATCAGAAAATGTACTACCCAATCCTCATGCCCCCAAAGTCCCCCTCTCTCAGTCCCCAAAAAGGCCAAATAAGCCCTAAACGCCCCTTCGTATGCCTTCCTCGTCCTTGGTGCTAGACTCTCTCCCACGAGGTAATGAAGTTCGGGGCACCGAGAGACCAGAGAGCTTCGGGAAAGGGTGCTGGCTCGGGGTCCGCTGATGGAAGGAAACCCGAGAAAGCCTGCATTTGAAAACGAGACAGTGCATCAGCAGCCTGATTCATCACCCCCGGGACATGTTTTGCTCTGAATACCACGTTCAGTTGCATACACAGTAAGACAATTTCTTTAAGCAGCCTCAAAATCATTTTACAACGTGCTGCCTGACTATTAATGCATTCTACAACGGTCATATTGTCAGACCAAAATATGACAGAATGATTTTTGAATCCATCGGGCCAGGATTTGAGGGCCACCAAAATAGGAAACAGCTCAAGGAAAGCAATATTACTCGTCAGCCCCTCATCGTGCCACCATGTTGGCCACTTTTGTGCCGACCATTTTGTGCCGAAGATGGCGCCGAAACCCATGCTTCCCGCTGAATCCGTCCATAGACCAAGCTCTTCAGAGGACAAGGCCGGTTTGTTCCAGACGACTCGACCATTGAAATCCGCCAAAAATGCTAACCAAATACGCATGTCTTGGCGGACCTCGGCCGATAACCTCGTGCGATGGTGACCCTCCTTTAGGCCGACCATCGCCTGTGCAATCGAACGGGAGAAGGGGCGGGCCATCGGGATCACCCTTAAGGCAAAATTCAACTTCCCCACCAATTGCTGCAATTGATGCAGCGTAACTTTAGATGCAGTGATACACATTTGCAGGGCTGTCTTGAATTTCGATACTTTGGAAGCTGGTAAACGAAAACAACCCTCACTAGAGTCCAACTCGATCCCGAGGAACTCGAGGCAAGTCGTGGGACCCACAGTTTTACCTGGTGCCAACGGCACGCCAAATTGATTCATTAAAACACAAAATTCAGTCAAGGCCCGGGCACATTCATCATCCCCAGCGGCCCCAAGGAACAGAAAGTCGTCGAGGTAATGCATCACATTCCGAAAACCTGTTTTCTTCGTGTAAACCCATTGCAGAAAACTACTGAATTTCTCGAAATAAGCACAAGATATCGAGCACCCCATTGGCATACACCTGTCCATGTAAAACAAACCTTGAAACATGAATCCCAACAAACGTTGGTCATCCGGGTATACCGGGAGCAAACGGAACGCTGACTCGATATCTGATTTCGCCATCAGCGTCCCGGGCCCCAGGCGATTCAAAATGGCTACGGCCTCATCGAATGATGCGTACCGCACCGAACACATTTCTGGATTAATTGCATCGTTTACAGAAAGGCCATGAGGGGCTGATAAATTGTGAATCAATCGAAACTCACCCGGGTCCTTCTTCGGGACCACCCCTAAAGGAGAACAAACAAAGTTCCGTACCGGGGGGACAGGAAACGGGCCGGCAACCCGACCTCGGGTAACCTCTTTCCGGATCTTATCCTGTACTACAGTAGTATGCTGCAAGACGGAAAGTTGATTTTTGCACGTCCCGACACCCTGAAAGTTACCCACCGGGATGCGGAAACCCTATGAAAAACCGCTTCGTAGCACCCCAGCAGAAGTACGATCTGGGTATTCGCTGAGCCAGGGAATCATCGCCAGGGTATCAATCGGGGTTGGTAAAGGCGCCCCTCGGACTATATTAGACCTGTTTAGCGCCTCCTCTGCCCCCATTTTCACCCGATTTGGCTCTGCACGAGGACTCAGGATGGGGTGCCCCACAACCACTACATTCGTGTTTGAACTTACAAGATCCCGGGGGCCTAGTACATTTGCTTCTGTTGAAATTGAAACAGAACCCCCTCTTCCCTGTATTGCCGGCGGGTCTCGGGTAATCGTCTGTACCCGTACCCGACCGAAAGGGTGTCCCCCCATTTTGGCGGGAGGACTCACTAACAGCACTCCCCACCAATGGCACTTTCAACATTCCCGACTCTTTCATCTTATTCCATGTTAAAGAATCGTAACAGTCCCAGGTTAAACTTTTGTTATGCTCCATCGCTTTCCTGAAAAGGTTATCATAACAGAACCATTGGTTACCTTGGTGTGATGTCGAGTACCCCATAATTCGTGACTGATATACTGGAAATTCAGGGAGCAAATCAGGCCTACGTTCCCCCAAAATTGCCGTGAAAATTCCCCAAGCATTCCCCCAGTTACCAATATTTTCATTCACTTTAAAGGCGGCCATTTTTGCGCGCCAAACACTCGGATGCATCAGATCCTTTTGACCCTTAACAGTTTCGACCTCATAGTGATCGACGAGCAGGGAGAAAATGTTAACGTATTCCCCCGCCCAAATCTTTTCCTTTATTGGCAAAGGAACATGTTGCCCCAATCTTTCTCTACGAGAGGGTGTTGACTCATCCCTTGCAATCGGCAATGGCCGCTTACCTGCACCGGACGCTGCTTCCGTCCCTCGTGGCTTGTCTATCGCCGCATCCGGCGCGGTAACCTTGGCTGCATCACGTTTCTCGCGCAACTGCTTTATGAGTGCTTGCGCTTCGGTAGCCATGGCGCCCCCATTACTGTCCCCCAACCATGCTGCTAACTGTGCCGCCAATTCGGGAGGCATATCTTCGGCAGACGTCGGGGTGACTATCACGGGAATCGGATTCCCCTCAACCGGTACCGGGGTCGGTACCGGGGCTGGCGCCTCGAGCGGAGAACAGGGAACCGGGACGTCTCCCCCGACCGGCCCCCTTCTCGGCCTCTTTGGCTTCCCTCCGGCCGGTGGACGCCCCGATCCCTCCTCGCCGTCTCGCTCCGCCAACCGCTTCTTAATTTCGGACATGTCCTTCATGAGTGCCCGAACCAACTGGTCAGTCGACATTCCCTTTGCTCCTTTCTTGGGCATCCTTTCGACGAAGTATCTAAAAGACAAAGAGAGAGATTAAAACGCTCAAAATTGGCTCTTCGTTCTGTCCCGAGCTCACGTGCAGCGAGGAGGTGCAGCTTCAGAGCACAAGAACAAGAGGATGTCTTCTGGTCTTGCGCCCCTTTTTATCCGTCTTCAGGGCGGGCGTATACCCGCCCCTGCCTGCCCCTGAGGGCGTGGCTGGCTGCGTCGGTGTCTAGGCCAGCCCACTCTAGGGCGGGAACGAGCGCGCCCCAGCTACGCCACTTCGGGCATACCAGCTGAGACGCGCCTCCCGCCCAAAATGGCTTCCCAGGGGGATCGAGGCACTCGGCCATAAGTTCGGGGGGACCGATTCGGTCGCCCCTTTCCATACGCTCTTCTCCATGCTCGCTCGGCTCTCCGTGCAGCCAGTTTCTTCTCCTTAAGGTCTAAGGTGAACCAGCGGTTAGCATCGTGGGCTTGCTGAACCGTGATTCGCCTCAAGGGGGCGAATTCGTCGCCCGCTTGGGTCAGCCAGTTATTAATGGTAGCCAGCTGTGCAGGAGCTGCAAGGCCGGAAAGATCAGGGCTGGATTTGGCCAGAGACGAGCAGAGGGATGGCATGTCGGCTTTGCCCCATTTCCTAACCCAGGTGTTCTTAGGGAGCGGGGGCTTAGTCTCTGGGGCTAGGGCAAGGGAAAATGAAATTAAAGAGTGGTCAGACCAGGAACAAGGGGAAATGGAGGGGGGTGTGGTGGGGATATTCAGGGTCCAGACCTGGTCCAACGTGTGGCCCTGTATGTGAGTGGGGCTGTGAATGTGAGGTGTAAAGTTAAGGCTAGTCATGAGATCGGTGAACTCCTTAGAGAGGGAGCTTTCAGCAGGGTCATTCGGCCTGAAGTTAAGGTCGCCTAGGACTAGCACTGACGAGTTGTTTATTACCAGTGTGGTCAGGAGATCTTGGAGGCTGGAAACAAAAGAAGGGGTGGAATGAGAGGGGCGGTAAATAAGAACAGAGGTCAGGGGAGCCTGATGGGAGCTCGACCGGGTTACCAGGCAGTCTACTTCAGGAATGGGAGGGAAGGGGAGGATCTGGAAATGAAGGTCAGTGCGAGCTATCAAGGCCACTCCGCCGCCTCTTCTGCCCTCCGGTCCGTCCGCTCGAATGGCAGAGTATGAGGGGGCAGTGCAGCTAGAACGTTAGGCAGGGAGTCGGCCTTGAACCAGGTCTCCGTTAAGAATAGGAGATCCAGTTTGTGTGTATCGATGTAATCGAATAGCTCGTACTGATGATTGACCGCCGACCTGGTGTTCAAGAGCGTGGCCGCAGTATTAAATACCGGAGTGTAGAGGGTAGGAGGGGGGGAGGGAATAGGCGGGAGGGTGGTGGGCGAGGAGATCAGCCGTGATATAATAGCGGGAAGGGTGCGGGAGGGGAGGGAGAGTAGACCCAGATGGGTCAGGAGGTCGGTGACAGAGGGTCCAATTGAGCCGGGATTCCAGTATGAACAGAGATGGGAAGATGAATATGTGAGTAAAGGGACATGATGAGGTGCCCCTTGCCCCGGCCTGCCGCGGACGGGCGCGACTCTGGCGTGACTCCGGCGCGCCTACGTCGCGCCCGCTGCGCTCATACCCTGCGCTGACACATGTGGGCCGTTTATTTATTTATTTATTTATGGGTTTGTAACGCGCCGGAATCACACCCGAAGGTGTATCTCTGCGCAGTGCTGTCTGAGGGTGCAGGGAGAGGTAAGCTCTAGTACTGGAACAGAGTGGTCTTAAGACTCTTCCTGAATAGTGAGTGGCTGGTATACTGCCTAAGGGAATAGGGAAGGCTGTTCCACAGACGGGGACCCATAACAGAGAGGGCACGTCCTCCCTGTCTGGTCTTGCTGAAACGGGGAATCTGCAGTAGGAGCTGGTTACTGGAACGCAGGTTACGTGAGGGGCGATGATAAACAAATTTTTCGGCTAGATAGGATGGCCCTAGATTATGCAGACTTTTGTGCACCACACAGCAGGTCTTAAATTCCACCCGTTTCCGGATGGGCAGCCAGTGGAGCAATTTAAGAAGGGGCTGGGAGGGAGTTCTGGGGGGAGCATTTGCCACCAGGCGTGCAGCGGTATTCTGTACCACTTGGAGTTTGTTTAACACTCCTTCATTGGCCGCTAGGAGAAGACCGTTACAGTAGTCCAGGCGACTCAACACGAGGGCCTGAACCATGGTCTTCCTCGAGCTGTCGGGGAGAAGAGGGAACACCTTCCGAAGGAGGCTGATGACGTGGAAGCAGGACCCCACCGTAATGTTGACATGATGTACAAGTGTGAGGTCGTGGTCAAGGCGGACCCCCAGATTTTTCACCACCTGTTTAGGAGAGGGGGCCTCTCCCAAACTAGTGGGCCACCAGTCAGGAGTCCACAAGATCTTAGCTTCCCCGAACAACATGACTTCAGACTTTCCCACATTACACTGGAGAAAGTTTTTGGCCATCCAGCTGGCGACCGCCGTCATGCCACTCGAGAATGCCTGCCTTACCTCAGGGGTAAAGGTTTTAAAGGTACACAACAACTGAGTGTCATCGGCGTATGAAATGGGTACAAACCCGTACGACCTCATAATGTTAGCCAAAGAGGCAACATAAACATTAAATAGCGTTGGGGTAAGGCAGGAGCCCTGCGGGACTCCTCTAGTGATTTTAGAAGGATTGGAACTGAAAGTGCCCATGTTCACCTGCTGGGTACGTTCTGTAAGGAAGATGGTGAACCACGCCAAGGCAGATTTTTCTAGGCCGATCTCCTCTAGTCTTCTTAGAAGAGTGGTGTGTGATATGGTGTCGAATGCTGCGGACAAGTTCAACAACACCAACACCACAGACAGACCCCTGTCCAAGGACATACGTATAGTATCCGTAACCGAAAGAAGAGCAGTCTCGGTACTATACTTTGGCCTGAACCCTGATTGGGAATGGTACAAGCAGCCGGTCCGCTCAATAAAACTGGAGAGGTGAAGGTTGACGTGTTTCTCCATCAGTTCGCTGACAAACGGCAAGAGGGAAATGGGCCTCAAGTTGGACATATCAGACCAAGGGACGGAGGTGTTTTTCCTTATGGGCTTAACCAGGGCATTTTTCCACTCCAGAGGAACTAAGCCTTCAGATAGCGAGCGGTTAATCAGGGTCTGAATAGTGGGACTAAGAACGTTCCCTATGAGATGCATTACTCGGGCAGGAACAAGGTCCGCCGGGCAACCCGATTTAATAGTGCCAATCAGAGAATTGACCTCGTCCAGACTGATCTCAGGAATGCAGGACAGTTTAGTAGGGCCAGATTCAACAGTCTCTAGCTGAGCGCTTGGAAGGGAATCACTAGTATCGACCAAATTATTAGATTGAGCAATTTTTTGGTAGATAGAGTCGATTTTATTCAAGAAGAACCCAGCAGTGTCATCACACAGTTGTTGGGACACCGTCTCTGGACTTTTACAAGCAGCAGGCTTGGTGAAGGTTTGGAGAACCTGATAAAGTATTTTAGGGTCATTGCCTGCCTCCGATAGTTGAGTAATAATATGGTTTTTATGAGCAGCTCTGATATTTCTGTGATAGGATCTCATGGCAGAGTGGTAGCGAAATTTGTCTACTACAGTATGGGAGCTTCTCCAGGTCTTCTCCAACTTCCTACATACTTTCTTTTCAGCACGCAGTAGGTCAGAGTACCATAATTCCTGCCTGTGGTTAGACCGCTGGTTACAAACTCGTAAAGGGGCAATGAGATTAACTGCCGTATTTAGAGCAGCATTGTATTTGGAAAGGGCCATGCCCGGGGTATCCGAGGTGGAGATGTCCGGGGAGACAAAGATGTTTTTAAAGGCCTCCACGGACACCTTGTGCCACTGCCTGCGCCGTAAAGGGAGAGGAGCGGGTTGAGGGCGATCCTCAATAAGAGTTGGGAGGGCAAAACCTATCACAAAATGGTCAGTCCACTCCACCTGAGTAGGAGGATGACAGGTCAACATATGTGAGTTGGACAAAATTAAGTCGAGAGTGTGACCAGCACGATGTGTGGGGCCCTCATTGCACTGTTTGAAGCCCAAAGTTGCAAGATCTGCCAGCAAGGTTTGTGCTTCTACATTGTCTACCAGTTCACTGTGGATATTAAAGTCTCCAAGGAGTAGGAAGTTAGTCCCCATGCTGATATGTGGAGCCAGCGTCTCCATAAGGATTGTGGAGGCATCTGTGCAGGGGCCCGGGGGACGATACACCAATGCCCCCTTCCAACTGGTCTCCAATTGTGAGCTGATTTTGAAGACCAGGATTTCAATATCACTGGTACTGCATTGGTCCAGGATAGTGACGGTGGAGGTGTCCTTATAAATAATGGCTACCCCCCCGCCGGTCTTGACAGGGCGGTCCAGTCTAATTATCTTGTATCCCAGAGGGATCCCCAAAGTAATACCTGGGACCAAATGGGGTTTGAGCCAGGTCTCAGTACAGAAACAGTAATCAGGGAGGGCAGAGTGAATCAAGTCCCAAACCTCCGAGTAGTGTTTCGGCAGAGATCTTACATTGCAGAGGATACTGTTCCCTGTAAGGGACCTGCTTCGGGGATTCTTAGATAGTATCTTGTCTGGTAAAAGATTACTAGGGTATGACTGGAATTGACAACTTTTGCACGAGAACGGACCTTCAGGGAGAGGCCACGAAGCCTTATCACAGCCTGTGTGGGGAGTAGTCCACATATTACATAGTTCGTGAGGGGAGTACCTTAATCTCACTGCTAGGTTATTGTTAAGCGCAGCTGATGTAGGGGCCATGGCCCCTGGCCCCGTTCGGGCACGGACGGGCTCCTCTCTGGCTCGTCTCCGGCGCGTCTAAGGCGCGCTCCTGCGCGCAACCGCTGCGCGCTTGGGTGACGAGAGGGCTTAAATGCCCTGCCTGCTGCTGAACTAGAGCGCTAACCGCGCGAGAGGCTGGGGTGGGGTGACTGGCTCTTCCTGTCCCGCCCTCCGCTCAACGGCACTGGTTGCCGAGTCGGACCGGGGCGGGGCAGGGAAAGAATCGAGCACAGCCCCTCTAAAAGCAGGAAGCCCAAATGTGTCCCCGGTGCTCAGGAAAATATTAGCAAACACTTTTTAAAAACAATTATCAGATAAAGGGCAAATCCAATTTAAAATTAGGAAGGCACAGCACACAGGTATCAGGCAGAAATGAAGCGCAGAGCACTCTCAGCACTCACGGAGCACGATGTCAGGAGCGGGTCGGGGAGACTCTCATGATGCATTTCCTCAATGTTGTTCAATCCATTGGGCCAACGACTGTCCAATACAAGAATCATTTTGGTTTCAAGCTGTCCTAATAGTAAATCCCAGTCCCCACCTCTTTTAAGAGGGGGTATGGCTCCAACCACAAAAGATTTCAATGGAGGAGTAGCGTGGGGGGAGTGGCGTGGGTGGGGTTAGGCGATCCAGCCCAAGCCAAGATGGCGGCCGCAGCCGCTGTAAGCCCGCAATGTCAATCAGCTCACAGACAGCCACGCACAGCCCCTAGGATCCAAGGTAAAGGTTAATAACCTGTTGATTTTCAGGGCAGGTTAGTGCACAATTAAAAATGAACAATTCCAGCAGAAGCGTGTCACCGCTCGCAATCAGCGTGACAAAATGCGCTAGTTTAAAACGAGAGAGCAACCATCTAGCTCCTGCCAGCGAGCCCACTGCCACCGGGCTGCTCGCAATCCAAGTTTGATTTTATATTGCAATATATATATGTATAAAAATGTATAAAATTATATACAAATACACATGTATATAGCTAAAAATACACCAATAGCGGAATAAATACATGATAAACAAAAAATACAAAAAGTACTGTATGTATTAAATGTAGGAGGACGGAAGTAAATGTAAGAGTATACAGACACAAACTCAACCTCGAAATAGGGAACCTAACTAAGAGGAATTGAGTAATTAATGTAGAGTGCTATTCTCTTATAAGGAAAGAACAACATAATAAGACAAAGCATCATAAGAAATGATGCATTTCCTCAATGTTGTTCAATCCATTGGGCCAACGACTGTCCAATTCAAGAATCATTTTGGTTTCAAGCTGTCCTAATAGTAAATCCCGGTCCCCACCTCTTTTAAGAGGGGGTATGGCTCCAACCACAAAAGATTTCAAGCAGGAGAGATCATTGTTGTGAATTCTCTTGAAATGGCGAGCAACAGGGTAGGCCGGGTCATTGTGCAAAATGGCGCGTAGATGCTGCAGAATCCTGACGTGCACCTGGAGCTTGGTACTCCCCACATATCTTAACCCACAGGTGCACGTCAGGACATAAACAGCATGGTCGGTCTTGCAATTAAAATTGCCAATGATCGGTCTTGGCTCCACAGCAAAAGGAGTGGAGTAGTGCGAAGTATTTATGCCGAACCTACACGCACGACAGCTAGAACACTTGAAAAAACCCCTAGACGGTTTTAACCAAGGATTTTGGATTTTAATTCAGGGGCAGCTTTATCCAAAGCAGAGCCCATGTTTCTGGCCCGTCTGAAAGTGATAGTGGGGATGGCCGGTAACCTATTGTTCAAAACAAGGTCACTAAGAACAATAGGCCAGTTCTTTTTTAATATTGCTTTCAATTTTCTGTCCTCACTACTAAAGGCAGTAATCATGCGTGGGCAATCTTCTCGAGATCCAGGGCTAATCTCTTGATCTAATTCAGACCGAGTTTCGGGAAAGAGACTCTGTCTGGATCTGAGTTTGGAGTTCTCAACTGCCTGGTTCAAGATGATGTCAGAATAACCCCTGACCTTCAAACGTGCCAACAGATCCTTAAGGCAGTTTTCATAGTCAGAGGGAGAACTACATATTCTTTTGAGCCTGAGAATCTCCCCATACGGTATCCCTGCAATGGTATGTTTAGGGTGCATGCTAGCCGCATGGAGGGTAGCATTCCCGGCTGTAAGTTTCCTATGCAAAATAGTATTTAACTTGGAGTTAGCAAAATAGACTTCTACATACAAGAACTGCATAATTTATTTATCAATGTGTGCTGTGAAGTTCAGGTTCATGGAGTTGTTATTAACACTCTCAATAAATAGTAGTGCCTCATCTTTGGTGCCTTTCCATGCAATAAATATATCATCTATATACCTTAGATAACATTTTACATGATTATTCATCCAGGTCGAATGTAGTACGGTGAGGACCTGCTCCTCCCACCAGCCGACTTGCAAGCACGTGTAACTGGGGGAGAAACAGGCCCCATCGCTACTCCTCCTAATTGTCTATCGATGTCTTTGCCAAAGGTAAAATAGTTATTATACAAACACCACTCAATGAGTCCCAAAATAACTTTGCTATGTTCATAATAGGCTATAGGTCTCCTGGCTAGATAGTATTGGATAGCATTCAAGCCTTGAGCATGATCAATACTGGTATATAACGTTTCAACATCCAGCGAAATTAACCACATATTTTCCTCCCATTCAATGTCAGCAATTTTAACCAAAAAATCGCTGGTGTCGCGTACATAACTAGAAAGATTATTAACAATGTCTTGAAGGAAAAAGTCTATGTACTGACCAACCTTCTCACCCATGCTTTTAATGGCAGAAACTATTGGCCTACCGGGCACCGGTACTACACCTTTATACATTTTGGGAATTAAATATAGTGCTGGCATGATGGGAAATTCCATATGCATAAACTTATATTCCTCAGAAGAAATGATTCCTTCTCTTTTCCACTGAGCTAGCATCTGTTGTAGTTTACCTTTGGCATTGGAATGCCTTGGGTAGACATCTTGTAGCAAAGGGGGTCATTCAGCTGACGTTTGGCCTCTAAGATGTAATCCTGCTTAGGCCAGATGACTAAATTGCCCCCTTTATCTGATTTTTTTCACCACTATTTCATGATTTTCACCAAGTTTCTTTATCAACTTTACATATTCTCTTTTTATATGTGTAATTTTCTTTTTGGACTTAGTGTTGGTCCGTATGTACAGTTTTTTAATGTCATTAGTGACGCAGTCATGGAACACATCTATGGCATCTTTAGACATCCAGGGTTCATCTTTTGATTTGCTTTTATACGGGCTTAGCCCTGCTCCCTTTTGTAAGATGGAGATCTTGCTCAAACGTGCTTGTCTAGAAACATCAGGGTCAACTTCAGAGTCATAGGTACAAGTGTTTTAAATCATTAATATCCAGGAACGTGTGCACGTCAGAGGCTGCAAGTGCATTGATGTAATCATTAGCAACCTCATCCGAGATATCACTTGCACAGGAGGTCTCTTTGGTAGATTTTAGCGCAAAATGTTTTCTCAATTTAAGTTTTCTTATGTAACAAAACAAGTCAACCCTAGTCATGGCATAATTAAAGCTTTGGACCGGACAGTAATTTAGTCCCAAAGATAATAATTGTTCTCCCACCTTACTGAGGGTGACATTGGAGAGGTTTATTATGGTGTTATCAACTAACGGCGTTTCACCCAAGTTTTTTTCTTTTTGTTTTGAGATTGGGCACTGTTGCTGTTGTTGCCGCTTGCTGCGCCTTTCTTTTCTCCGCTTGCTCCTCCTTTGTTTGTTTGCGCTAATTGCTGCCTTGGCCGCAAAGTCTGTAATCTATCCTCTACAACAAAATCCATCTCTTGTTGCAAGTTGGGTTTTGCCAGTCCTGCCAAGTTTAAATCCGAACATGAGGAAGATGAAGCGGTTACATTATTACTAGAATCGCTTCTGATTGAATCCGTATCTGAGTCAAGGCTTACTATTTCGATGGTTTCATCCTTTTCAGAGTTTTTCAGTAAATTCCTGGGTTGCGTGCTAGATTGCATGCTGGTGCTAGGCATTGCAGTTACGTTAGTATTTATGTACTTTTTACTGAAAGCCTGCCTCTTAGCTGGATCATACTTTCTTGAAAAAGTGAAGATTTTGCCATCGCGATAATCATTCGCATCACAAGTGAATTTGGTTGCCTTGCGGATTTTAATTCGTTCCTCATGTTTTCTTAGACGCTCATTCATTATGTCGGATAGTTTTTTTATTTCATCAGTTTCAGGACGTGCTGACAGTTCCAATTCAATTGTTTTGATTTCTTCTAATAGTCTGCTCCGATCTTTTGCTGCATATTTAATCAGAATGCACACTAAGTTCATCGAGGCCGCCAAGTTACTCCCCCCCCCACTCCTGTAACATTGCGGGATCGGGTTTTTCAAAACTTGGCGCCAAAAGAATGTGCAAGCCGCACGGAACACGACCTACTTCCTCGTATTTACTCAAAGATTTGTGCTCCCACCATTTGGTGCATCCCAACTTCTTAGATCTTTCTAATTCCTTAAATATAGTTTTTAAACTTCTTGTTTGCTCAGTCTGAGCTTTGTCGTGAGTAGGCGTTTTGGTATTGCTACTGGCGCTGGTTAAGCCGTCAAATAAATTGACTGCAGCTTCCTCCCACAATTTGTCGAGTTCGTCAGACATGTTAGTCTCTCTGTGCAGTGTAATGAAATATAGCAGGTGAAAACAGGGTATTACTTTCCGTCTTTTCGTCTGCTGAAAATTGCCGTTCTTAGAACTTCCCCACCTAGAGCAGTGCTTTATCACTCACCAAACACTAATGGACCCGCTCAGTGTGCCGCGTCAGCCGACACGACTCCACGCCGCAGTTCAACCGCCGTAGTGCTCGGCTTCCGTAAATACCAGCAATCCAGGGGGTAGCCGCCGAAATTCCCAACAGGACGTCCGAGTGCAAAGATTTGTAGGCAGCTCCCAACTTCACGGGGATGGGGTCCGTTACGGAGTTAAATCAACCTCCGTTAAACATGTACCAATGTAGCTCCTCCTCGAATTTCTAGGCGTCTCAGGTCACAGCCTCGCACACCAACAAACAAGGGAGACAGACCACAAACGAATCAGCATAAGTAGTTTATTTTATCCATAGAGATCAGCTACGCGTTTCTGGCTAGTTATGCCCTTGATCACGCTGCAACATGTAGATAGACTAAATGCTTTTTTATACAGTGTTAAAGAGACACCCCCTCACAGTGACGGCATGTATCATGTGATAAGTAAACAGTGAGAAAATACTACCACTGAATGTTAATGCAGTATGATCAGCACAAAATCGTATTTCTGGATAAATCCAAATGTTGGGTATAAATCCAACAAAGGTATTATGATATATAATATATATATATATATATATACATCATAAAACTCAAAAGAAATTAACTGTATAAATACAGAATCAATAATACGAAATACCTTAGATGTAAACAATGTGCCAATTGATACAGCCTCATAGTAAGCCTGTTGCAATTCATAGGCTAACAATATGTGCAAATCTAGCTCAAAACAGTAGTAGACAATAAAGTGCTAAGTGAGAGTAAAATATTTGTGCAAAGAGTGCGAGAAATAAAGTGCAATACCATTCATCATAAAAGAGATAAAAACATCACAATATAAAAACCTCTCAGATCCCGGAGATCAGTAGACTGCATATCATCCATGAGTATAATTCATCTCTTAACAATAAATGGTATAAAAATATCAAAAAGTAGTTAGAAGCCCAATAAATACACCTAAATCGTAATAGAAAAATATATATACATATACAATAAGATATATACATATATACCTAAGAATAAAATTTGATAAATAATCACGAATTCATCCCATCAATAAATATACAGTCATAGAAAGATATCAAGGAATAAATATGAACCATTAACCCAAGTCTGATTTCATATTGCAATATGTATGTATAAAAATGTATAAAATTATATACAAATACACATGTATATAGCTAAAAAAATACTGATAGAGGAATAAATACATGATAAACAAAAGATTCAAAAAGTACTGTATGTATTAAATGTAGAAGTAGGAGGACGGAAGTAAATGTAAGAGTATACAGACACAAACTCAACCTCGAAATATATATATATTTACTGAAAAACCCTTAGGTTTTAAGCCTTATATAGTTAGGAATTAGCATTTAAAAAACCTTGCAAATTCACTTAAACCATAGGTTTCAGGCTTTCATCAGTGATGTCATCAGTGATGTCATTTGAGATGTCATCAGTGATGGCACTGACCATGTCATGAATGATGTAATATGTGACATCATCAGCAGTGGATAGTGGGTGCGCGAAATATAGTTAGTACAACTAACTATATAGGAGCAATTTCAATGGTTTTGTATGAGTGAAATGTCCAGCTAACTCCAACACCCCTAAAACTTATAGTTTTTTGAGTGAATTTTAAAGGTTTTTTAAATGCTAATTCCTAACTATATAAGGCCTGAAACCTATGGTTTTTTCAGTGAATTTCAAAGGTTTTTTAAATGCTAATTCCTAACTATATAAGGCCTGAAACCTATGGTTTTTTCATTGAATTTGCAAGGTTTTTTAAATGCTAATTTCTAACTATATAAGGCCTGAAACCTATGTTTTTTTCAGTGAATTTCAAAGGTTTTTTTAATGCTAATTCCTAACTTTATAAGACCTGAATGCCCACCTGGAACCTCCAGTATGCGCCAGGGGGCTACATTGCAGAGGTGTAATGAGGCTATGCCCCTTGTTACACCTCTCTGCAACGCAGCCCCCTGGCGCGTTTGCAGAGGGGGAACTAATTCCCCTTGCATACTGGGAGTCCCTGGGGGCCAACTAGCCCACCAGTAGCCACCAGGAATCTCCAGTATGCGTCAGGGGACTGCATTGCAGAGAGGTGTAATGAAGCCACGCCCCTTTTTACACCTCTCTGAAAAGCAGCCCCTGTGCATGTTTGAAGAGGGGGAACTAATTCCCCTTGCATACTAGGGGTCCATGGATGCCAACTAGCCCACCTGGAACCTCCAGTATGCACCAGGGGGCTGCATTGCACAGAGGTGTAATGAGGCTATGCCCCTGTTTACACCTCTCTGCAACGCAGGCCACTGGCGCGTTTGCAGAGGGGGACTAATTCCCCTTGCATACTGGGGGTTCTCTGGGTCATATCTGCCCAAACGCCGATATTCCGAACGATTGAAAATGACTTTTTTTGAGAAACATTTGGATTTGGATTATCATGTCCTATACTTTGGAATTTTTGCAAGACTGGTTATGAGGATGCTATAAATTACTCAAGTCTTCCCGAATTGTGTCGGTAAAATTGATACCTAGTCACTTTGAATAAGAATGTACTTACGTTTCGTCTAACATTTGGAAGAAATATCTAGTTATATGACAACAGGATACCAACATAACTTGAAGGAAATAAGAACGCCCTGAAGAAGTTCTGTTGTACAGAACGAAACGCGTCGGCTGGCTGTGGTACATAAACTTAAGGAAAATAAAAGCATTTGAATATACACCAAGATTCAGCGCTTCAATAAGGACTCAGAGTGATATGATTTCATTGGACTTATTGTGCAAGTGGTGCTGTGCCAAACTTTGGAATATTCTCCACTACTCTCTACTACTTACTCTCTACTACTCTACTACTCTCTAATACTCACTCTCTACTACTCATTCTCTACTCGTCTACTACTCTCTCTCTACTACTCACTCCCTACTACTCACTACCTACTACTCTCTACTACTCACTCTCTACTACTCTCTCTACTACTCACTCTTTACTACTCACTCTCTACTACTCTCTACTACTCACTCTCTACTACTCTCTATCTACTACTCTCTATCTACTACTCTCTATCTACTACTCTCTACTACTCACTCTTCTACTCACACTCTACTACTCACTCTCTACTAATCTCTCTACTGTTCTCTACTACTCACTCTCTACTACTCTATACTATTCTCTCTCTGCTACTCACTCTCTACTACTCACTCTCTACTACTCACTCTCTACTACTCTCTACTACTCTTTACTACCCTCTACTACTCTTTACTACCCTCTACTACTCACTCTACTGCTCTCTACTACTCACTCTACTACTTACTCTCTACTACTCACTCTCTACTACTCTCTACTACTCAATCTACTATTCACTCTACTACTCTCTACTACTCACTCTCTGCTACTCTCTCTACTGCTCTCTACTACTCTCTACTACTCACTCTCAACTCTCTATTACTCACTCTCTACTCTCTACCTCTCTACCTCTCTCTACTTCTCTCTCTACTAGTCTCTACCTCTCTACCTCTACCTCTCTACCATTCTACCTCTCTACACGCACACATATACACATATATATATATGCATATATATGCATATGCATTTATATATATGTATGTGTATATATATATATACATACATATATAAACATTTATAATCTGCATATCTATATAAATACAAATATAAATGCATGCATACATATATGCCTACATATGCATGTTATTTACATGAAAGTTTTAAAAACACTAATAAAAGCAAAGCTAAAAAGCCACCTCATTACAAACAGAATGGCTTTAACTTAAACGAGGGTGAGATCTATTGCATTTTCAATGCTTGTTTACTTTGGTTCCATCAAGAAGGCATTCAGATGTCACATATTTGCCATAAATTCTGAATGTTAGCACTCTAGTTGCTCATTAGATCACTGTAGTAAAGCTACTGCTCACCAGGGAAGTCTGCTGCTGGTATTCAAAGTGCATGTTTCAGTCTGCATGTCAGAATTTTTTTAATGAAATAGAAGAGGATTTGAGAAGTCCCTCAAAATGTGCCCTAATTTTTCTTTCTTCAGCACTAATCATACTTTCTATGGCAAAATGAACCCCCTCATTTTGTTCCTTTTTAAATTAAATGTTGTCAGACTTACCACTACATTCCAATCAAGATGGCTTCTGGTGTGCCATACTTTTGTCATAAGTAAGACTGTTAGCGCTCTAGCTGTTCTTTAGAACACTCTGGGACATTCTGTCATTGGGCTATACTTGGGCTACATCTGGGTGATATTTGGGCTACATGTGGGCTCTTTTGTCTCTGGTGGCCATCTTGGGAGACTGCATGTCAGAATTTTTTAATGAAATAGAAGAGGATTTGAGAAGTCACTCAAAATGTGCCCTAATTTTTCTTTCTGCAGCACTAATCAATCAATCAATCATCGTATTTATATAGCGCACTACTTACCCAGAGGGTCTCAAGGCGCTGGGGGGGGGGGGGGTGGATCTGCTACTGCTCGAACAACCAGGTCTTGAGTTGCTTCCTGAAGGCGAGGTGGTCCTGGGTCAGGCGGAGGTGGGTGGGGAGGGAGTTCCAAGTCTTGGCGGCGAGGTAGGAGAAGGACCGTCCCCCTGTGGTGGCTCTACGGATGCGGGGGACGGCAGCGAGGGCGTGGCTGGTCGAAGTAAGCTGGCGTTTGGGAGCGTAGAAGTTGAGGCGGCTGTTGAGGTATCCTGGGCCTTGGCTGTGTAGGGCTTTGTGTGCGTGGGTGAGGAGACGGAAGTTGATTCTCTTGTTGACAGGGAGCCAATGCAGATCTCTCAGGTGTCCGGAGATGTGGCTGCGACGGGGGATGTCCAGGATGAGTCGTGCTGAGGCGTTCTGGATCCGCTGGAGTCTCTTCTGGAGTTTGGCGGTGGTTCCGGCGTAGAGGGTGTTGCCGTAGTCCAGACGGCTGGTGACGAGGGCCTGGGTGACCGTCTTCCTGGTCTCGGTGGGGATCCACCGGAAGATCTTACGTAGCATGCGCAGGATGTTGAAGCACAACGAGGAGACGGCGTTGACTTGTCTGGTCATGGAGAGGGAGGAGTCCAGGATGAAGCCCAGGTTGCGTGCGTGGTCTGTTGGTTTTGGTGCGCTGCCTAGGGCGGGGGTCCACCAGGAGTCGTCCCAAGCGGCGGGTGAGGATCCCAGGATGAGGACTTCCGTCTTATCTGAGTTCAGTTTCAGGCGGCTGTTCTTCATCCATTCGGCTACCTCTTTCATCCCTTCGTGAAGGTTGGCTCTGGCGGTGGCGGGGTCGTTGGTAAGGGAGAGGATCAGCTGGGTGTTGTCGGCGTAGGAGATGATGTTGAGGTTGTGCTGGCGTGCGATGTCTGCGAGGGGGCTCACGTAGATGTTGAAGAGGGTTGGACTGAGCGAGGAGCCTTGAGGGACGCCGCAGATGACTTCGGTGGCTTCAGATCTGAACGGGGGGAGGCGGACTCTCTGTGTCCTTCCGGCGAGGAAGGAGATGATCCACTCCAGTGCCTTCTCCTGGACTCCGACGTTGCTGAGGCGTTGTACTAGGGTACGATGGCAGACAGTGTCGAAGGCCGCGGAGAGGTCGAGGAGGATGAGGGCCGCTGTTTCTCCGTTGTCGAGCAGCGCTCGGATGTCATCGGTGACTGCGATCAGGGCGGTCTCGGTGCTGTGGTTGGCCCGGAAGCCAGACTGCGAGGGTTCGAGGGATCCGTTCGTCTCGAGGAAGGCGGCCAGATGCTTATTGACTGTCTTCTCGTTGACTTTTGCAGGAAACGGGAGCAGCGAGATGGGGCGGTAGTTCTTGAGGTCGGTGGGGTCAGCCGATGGTTTCTTGAGTAGAGCGCCGAGTTCGGCGTCCTTCCAGCTCTCCGGGAAGGTAGCGGTGCCGAGGGAGGTGTTGATGACGTCCCGCAGGTGGGGTGCGATGATAGCGTCGACCTTGTTGAAGAAGTGGTGAGGGCAGGGGTCGGTCGGAGATCCGGAGTGGATGGAGTTCATCGTGCGGACGGTGTCTTCGGTGCTGATCGGAGTCCAGGCGCGGAGGGTGGTGGTGGGGGGCGGTGGTTCGGCCGTGGTGTTTGTCAATTGTGTGCTGAAGCTGTTGTGTATGTCCGCGATCTTGTTGTGGAAGTAGGAGGTGAGGGAGTTGCAGAGGTCTTGCGAAGGGGTGATGTCGTTGTTTCCGGCGTTGGGGTTGGAGAGCTCTTTGACGATGTTGAAGAGTCTTTGCTGTTGTGTGCGTTGTTGTCCAGTCGTTCCTTGAATGCAGTTTTCTTGGTGGAGCGGATGAGTTGGTGGTGTTTTCGGGTGGCGAGCTTGAGGGCAGTCATGTTGTCCGGTGTTGGATCTCTGCGCCAGGTTCTCTCGAGGGCTCGGCAGTTCTTCTTGGAGCTCTTGAGTTCGTCGGTGAACCATGGGGCTTTCTTGCTGCCGGATCTGCTGGGCGGGGTCCTCAGGGGGGCGAGCTCGTCTGCGCAGTCGCTGATCCACTTCGTAAGGTTGGTGGCCGCCTGGCTAGGGTTCGTTGTGCTGGTGGGAGGGTTCATGCTCAGGGAGGACGCGAGCTGGTCGGCTGTGATCTTGTTCCAGTTCCTGCGTGCAGCCTGTTGCTGGTGGTGGTGGATCGTGGTCCTTGCGAAGCTGAAGTGGACGCAGCTGTGGTCCGTCCAGTGGGGCCGGTGGCGTGGCTGAAGGCGATGTCCTTGCTGGATGAGAAGACGGGGTCGAGTGTGTGTCCGGCGTAGTGGGTGGGGGTGGTCACCAGTTGCTTGAGTCCCAGGTTGGCGAGGTTGTCCAGCAGGGTGGTGGTGTTGCGGTCGTTGATGTTCTCCAGGTGGAAGTTGAGGTCCCCTAGGAGGATGTAGTCAGCGGAGCAGAGGGCGTGTGGGCTGATGAAGTCGGCGATGTCTTCGCTGAATTGTGTGCGTTGTCCAGGGGGTGTGTAGATGAGGGTGCCTCTGAGGGTGGTCTTGGGGTTGATGTGGACTTGGAAGTGCAGGTGCTCGGCGGTTGCGAGGGTGTCATCGGTGTTGGTCGTGATGCGGATGGTGTTCCTGTGGACGATGGCGATGCCTACTCCGGTGTGGTTGATGCGGTCCCTTCGGATGATCTTGTAGCCGTCTGGGATGGCGATGGCGATGTCAGGCGCAGAGGAGGCGTTCATCCAGGTTTCCGTGAAGAAGGCGACGTCTGGGGCTGTGGTGTCGAGCAGGTTCCAGATCTCGATGGCGTGCCTGTGGACGGAGCGGGTGTTGAGCAGGATGCATCTCAGGTGGCTGCTGCTGTTGCTCGTCGAGGTCTTGGGCACTGCTGGAGTGGTGCAGGTCTGGATGCAGGTGAACTTGCAGGAGTTGCAGCAGAAGGGACCGTGGGTGCGTCTCGGGGTGGCTCGGTAGCAGCCCGGGAGCCCGGGACTCGGGCTGCTACCGAGCTACTAATCATACTTTCTATGGCAAAATATACCCCCCTCATTTTGTTCCTTTTTAAATTCAATGTTTTAAGAGTTACCACTTTATTCCAATCAAGATGGCTTCAGGTGTGCCATACCTTTGTAATAAGTAGGACTGTTAGCGCTCTAGTTGTTCTTTAGAACACTATTGGAGGCTGCAGTAGAACACAAAGGAATCAACTGACAGTCTCTGTCCTTGGTGGATGTACATGTTTTACTGAGAATGTCAGACTTCATTCTCACATGACTGAGAAAGATAATGTGAATTTACAGAAAATATGCTTTCAGTTTAGCTTATAGATCCCCTTCCAGACCACTGTGGGAAAAGCATGAGATAATAGTTTACTTTCAAACATGATTCATGATATCCCAGCAGAAGGCTTTTTCACATGGTTTAATCACCTTAGAACACACCACAATTCCTAAAATGAGTATGGTACCATCAATAAATGATTTATAATGTAACTAAAGTCCTAAAACCCTCTATTAACTACAATGGTTTTTAATGAGGTGCTATCATGTATATTGGTCCCAAGATGGCTACCAATACTTCTTGGATGAAGTGCTGACGGCCAATCAGATCTCACGATGAGATGTGTGGTGAGGCTCCGCCCAGATATATATGTGTTTTTGAAGTTAATTTTCATAAAAACCACTGGAGCAATTTTCACCAAATATAGCAAAGGCTCTTCTGCGTACCAGTCCCTACAATTTTGCCAAGTTTGGTGTAAATTTGTTCAGCGGTTCGGGCTGTAGACTTGTCAGAACGTCCTATGGAAATTTACATGGTGAAAACACGTTTTGGGACCCCCCTTTTTTCTCAGCCCCCACTTCACGAATCCCCCCGAAACTTTCAGGGAAAGAGCGTAGCGGAGCTGGCCAAAATTTTGAAAAATTACACGTAAATTCCTCAACCGGCGCCAAAGTTATTTCCAATAGAATGTTGCGGATTTCCTATGGTAGCTAGGGCCTAACTATATATACCTACTGGCTATCTCCAGGTAGGATATATATATATATATATATATATATATATATATATATATGCCACAAATCTTCCTTCATTCAAAGTGAAGCGAGGGACTCAGCGGGGCTCGTGAAGACCTTTATTTAGAAAAGCAAACGGCATGACCGGTTTCGGCATGGAGCCTTTTTCAAATGCCTCAGTTCGCTAGTTCTTCCCATCTTGTGTTTATAGGACTCCTCCTACCCAGTGAAGGAGGGCCCAGCTGCAGCTCATTACATGCTGATGCCTCCACAGCCTCTGCCACGGACTGCCGATCCCATCATGCACCTTGCTGGCATTCCGTGAGTTACAGTGGGAAAGATCTTTGCAAAATTCTTGGGCAACAAATGCCATCAAGTCCCCAACTTCCCAGTCTCCTTGTGCTTGCGTCCTCAATGCCGGGGGTACAGGGACAGTGCACGTTCACCCCTCGAGAAGTCTCGGACCATCCGATGGCAGCATTACTTGAAGATCACACGCAAGGAGGCAGGCTGTGTAGATCCGATACCTCGGTGACAGTTTGTATCAGTTTCCTGATGTTTTTCCTGCAAACAACACAGCCACTTGTAGGAAGGGTCCCCCTATGCGCGCTACAGGATGCACGCCAATTATGCCACAAATCTTCCTTCATTCAAAGTGAAGCGAGGGACTCAGCGGGGCTCGTGAAGACCTTTATTTAGAAAAGCAAACGGCATGACCGGTTTCGGCATGGAGCCTTTTTCAAATGCCTCAGTTCGCTAGTTCTTCCCATCTTGTGTTTATAGGACTCCTCCTACCCAGTGTAGGAGGGCCCAGCTGCAGCTCATTACGTGCTGATGCCTCCACAGCCTCTGTCAGGGACTGCCGATCCCATCATGCACCTTGCTGGCATTCGGTGAGCTGCAGTGGGAAAGATCTTTGCAAAATTCTTGGGCAACAAATGTCCTCAAGTCCCCAACTTCCCAGTCTCCTTGTGCTTGCGTCCTCAATGCCGGGGGTACAGGGACAGTGCACGTTCACCCCCCGAGAAGTCTCGGACCATCAGATGGCAGCATTACTTGAAGATCACACGCAAGGAGGCAGGCTGTGTAGATCCGATACCTCGGTTTGTGTCAGTTTCCTGACGTTTTTCCTACAAACAACACAGCCACTTGTAGGAGGGCCCAGCTGCAGCTCATTACGTGCTGATGCCTCCACAGCCTCTGTCAGGGACTGCCGATCCCATCATGCACCTTGCTGGCATTCCGTGAGCTGCAGTGGGAAAGATCTTTGCAAAACTACTAATATAATAAAGAGAGAGCCCAAACCTTTGAGGCGGATAATTTCAGGAACCACAGCACCAATCACAACACCCAATACAGCGTTGGAAAGGGCAGTTGCAGCAGAAGGACATAGGCTATGCAGATGCCCACCATATACATTTAAAAGGTAAAATAGGGGGCGTGGCCAAGATGGCGGGGTAGGAGGACGTGTTCTCCGGAGCTCCCGTGTCCACCCAGGCCCCATGCCCTAATATAAGCTAATTCTCCCTCCCGGAATTGCTGTGGGGAGCGGGGAAAGCGGAGGAAGCGGCCGGATTGCTGTCAGCCGGTGACCGAGGCCCACAGTGCACGGAAACGTCGGAATTGGGGAGCCGGGTGTCTGGGCGAAGGCGTCCGGGGCCGGAGCAGTTGCGTAGGAGGCGGAGGAACGAGGGTCCGGAAGGACCGGCGTGGAGCTGCACGGGACTGAACTGGCGGCCCGTGGCGACGAGTGACGGTGTCCGGTGCAGGACCGCGACGCACCGGAGAGGCACCCGCCCCCCCCCCCCCCCCCCCCGGAGGCCAGACTGGCGGCAAACGGAATCTGCGGCTTTGGCCTGGGCTGAGGAGTGACGCGAGGCCCGGCCCCAGGAAGGCGGCCGGCCGGAGGGGCTTGCTGGACACAGGTCAGTGCACTCGGCAGGGGTGCAGGCCTTGCGCCCGAGGCAGCGGAATTGGTTGGTGGGACTCCGGGGAGCACTTCAGCCCCGGTGCGCAAGAATCGGCAGGGGACGGGACATCGCGGGCGCCCAGAGGAGACACCGGGGCCCCTTGGGAGAGCGGCTCACTGACGGGAGACGCCAGGCGCGGCGAAGTGCCACACCCGCACCTTAGGAGCGCCGGAGAGACCCCCCCGAGTATTACCGGCCGAAGTAGTGCCTGACCCTCGGAAGCTGTGGAGGCCCATCGCGACCGCCCGGGTGACATTCAGGAAGACGGCCGCAAAGGGTGGAGATCGCGGCTGGGGGCTGAGCAAAGGGGAAGCCCCTCTGGGCCACCACAGAGAGACATTGGCAATCAGGGGGCGGAGTGGCAAGGCCTGGAGCACGACTGCTTGCCCGGAGGGTTTGCAGGGAAGGACCTGAAAACTGGCAGTGGCTGATGAGGAGGAGCGGCTTGGGGCCCGCTGGATAGTCTGTACAGGGAGAAACGGATCCTGCTCGGCCATAGACGTCGGCCGGGTGATTGCTGCAGCATCGCTGACCCAGCCCGCCTGCACCGGACACTTGAGCCTCTCACTGCAGCAGAGGCCGGGGGCCTGGGCCGCCGGACCAGGTGCCATAGAGACTCCGACGCCAGGCCGGCATCGGTCTTCACGCGAGGCCGGGGCTTGGGCCTGGCCCTAGGCCCCGACCACTTTGCGGCCTCTAAGCAGGTCGGCGAGCACTGTGGACCTTGCCTGCCGGTCCCGGACGGACCTGCCTGGTCTTGCGACACCCCACCGGAGCGTGGACCGGCTGGAGCGGGGGTGCGGAAGGAGAGGTGCCGGACTTGGGGCCTCCTGCTGCGCGAGGCCGTGGCCTCGGCCTGCTCCCCAGGCCTCAGAGACGCTGCACAGCTGTGGCCC
The DNA here is from genome assembly GCF_964263255.1 of Lissotriton vulgaris. Classification (NCBI taxonomy): domain Eukaryota; kingdom Metazoa; phylum Chordata; class Amphibia; order Caudata; family Salamandridae; genus Lissotriton; species Lissotriton vulgaris. The sequence goes on along the minus strand of NC_141688.1, from coordinate 206,537,840 downwards.
CTCGGCCCCCTGGTAGACATAGCGGAGCACGGAGCGGCACTCCTGGGCAGAAGCAGTACCCTGTGGTGAGTTAGGCAGCTGGGGAACAACGGAGAGGACTGTGGCGGCCATCACCCCTCGAGGCCTCGGGGGGCCCGGGAACTGGGCTCCTGTGTTTCTTCCCGCCTTTGCACTTGACCACCGGGGTAGAACTGGGACTGACCCCTTCCTCAGGGGGACCCCTGGTGGCATTCTGGGCCTGACCGTGGAAGACGGGAAGGTCCGCCCGGACATTACTGCAACCCCCACGTGGCCCCTGAGGGCCTGCTGTGGCCTAGCTTGGAGGGCGATCCCTAAGTGCCGTGAGTGACGCCGAGCCCGAGGCCGCGAGGCTTGTGCAGCGAGCGAGGAGAGCAGGGCCGGGCAGATTGGTGCTGGAGGCCCGGGGGGGTGGTCTATCGTCGAGGACACCGACCACTGGTGGGAGCCCGGCAGCTCGCTTCCGAAGTTGCACCTGGGATTGGGCTGTTGGACTTTCAGGAGAGCTCCTCGGCGGCCAACATGTCGAACAACAAGGGGAACCGGAAGGGGGACCGTACACTGCCAGAGATGCTGAGCCGGAGCAGTGCGAGACAGGACCGAGGTCACCCATCCCCACCCCACTCGAGCGGTGCCCAGGGAGCGAGTGGAGGAGAACCCCCGGTTACGAGGTCCTTCCTAGAGTCCCTCTTCAGCTCATTGAGGGACGATTTTCAGACGCTCAAGCAAGAGGTCGCAGGTGAGGTCCGTGAGATACGGAGGGAGGTGGACGGTCTCGGTGACAGAGTGTCCACGGTGGAAGAAGCGGGCCACGCTAGGGACGAAGAAATTACACAGTTGCAACAGGAGGTCATCCGACTCCGGGAACAGCACCTTGACCTGCAGTCACACACAGAGGACCTTGAGAATCGCTCCAGGAGAAACAACATCCGCGTCCGGGGTGTGCCGTCCCGGGAAGAGGGGGAAGATGTGGCGACTTACCTCGGAAGCTGTTCAGAGAGGTGCTGGGGGAACCGGCTGACTTCACCATTCGGATTGACAGGGCACACAGGGTAGGCCCGCAACGCCGAAATTCAGCGCCTCCTCCTGACATCTTGGCCTTCCTGCCAGACTATCCTCTGAAGGAGCGGATACTGAGGGAGGCCCGGAGGAGACCCTCCCTGGAATTCAGAGGCCACCGGATAGCTCTATATCAAGACCTGGCCGCATCTACTCTGCAAAAACGCAAAGCTTTTAAAATTGCGACTGACTTTCTTAGGGAGCATGGCACTCAATATTCCTGGGGACATCCCTTCCGGCTCATTTTCAGGTGGAACGGAACTTTGCACCAGCTGCGTTCTCTTCAGGACACATGTGGAGTGCTGGGGATCACAGCCACTGAGGACGGAGCTCACACTCCGCACCGGAGCCGTGTTACCAGAGACGGTTGGCAGACTGCCCCCGGCCGGCGATCATCTACTTCCTTGTCGCGGCCGGACTCTCCTACGGCCCAGGCGGAGTCGGACGCAACAGTGCAGGAAAGAGCTGGAGCTGATGCTGCGACTGTCGTGGCGCTGACAGCATAAGTGAACTCCGGGGGGAGATCGACATCGCTGTGGTGGAGCTGCAGGTTTGAGGGTCTGGGGGGGTGGGGGGAATGGGGGGTGCGAGGTGGCTGGACGTCCACTTTTCCTGACTTTCCGCAGGCTTGTCCGACAAGGACCGGACTGGGACAATGGGTCTACAAGTTTTTTTGGGGGTAGAGAGGGGGGTGTTTGAAGCTGTTGATCTGGTCTCAGTTGCGGGTGGGGGCCGGGAACGAGAGGGGGGGTGGGGCGGACGGGGAACAGTTGGGGGGGGCGAGGGGAGTTGGGGGATGGAGTGGGAAATGGGGTTTGGGGGTTTGGGATGGGGAGGGAGGGTTGTCCAGTGCACGCAGGGGTTCCTGGTCATTTTGACATTGTTTGTGCTTTTTGATTTGCTTCTGTTTGGCTATGGCTTCGACGGGGCGATCTGCCTCTCTGCTTGGCATGGATGTTGGGGAGAGGAGGGAGGGGTTGCCGGATGTTTCTTGAGGGCGGAGAGCTACGGGTTAGATGGCCTGCCTTATGGTTTGCCTGGAACTGTCTGCTTTTTGTGTCAATGCTCTATGCGTGGTACTCTGCTGCACCACGGGCTGAATGACGCCCTTGTCCTCCTGTTTTTGCGGAGGGTCCTTGTTGCTTTCTACTACAACACCACTCATGCCTCCAACCACTTGTAAGGTAGTGACCCTGAATGTCCGGGGTCTGAATAATCCCGTGAAGAGGCGGGCCGTCCTTTCACTTTTAGAGAACACACAGGCAGATATCTGTCTCCTCCAGGAGACGCACTTACTGTCACAGGACACTCATAGACTCCGCTCACACAAATTCCCCTCACAATTCTTTTCCTCATGCACCACTAAAACAGCTGGGGTGGCGATTCTGGTGGCGCGGCGTTTCCAGGGGGAGGTTCTCCACAAATTTGCTGAACAAAAGGGTAGGTTACTGGCTTATCGATTTCGGATGGGGGGTCTTTTCTTCACAATAGGATCCCTCTATAGTCCTAATGACCGTCAGGACCGCTTTCTTCAGGCGGCGATCGAGGAGGTCACGTCTTCCCAGGATAGGCATGTCATACTCGGGGGAGACTTCAATATTGTCTTCGACTCTGCACTGGATAGGTCGGCGCAACGCTCCCCCCAGGTTGGGGAACTCTCGGCAGACCATAAGGCTCAGCTGGACGAGGTGGGCCTACTTGATATATGGCGACATTTGCACCCGACGGATAGGGACTACTCGTACTATTCCCATGCCCACAAAACGTACGCACGGTTAGATCATCTGTTGGTTACCTCCCCAGTGAAAACGTTAGCATCTGGATCAGAAATGGGTGTGATCTCCCTATCGGACCATGCCCCGGTCGAGGTCCTGTTAACTATGCCCCCGACGTCCGCTCCGCCCACGGACGTGGCGCCTCCGGGATACGCTGCTGCATAGGGCGGAAGTGGTGGCTCGCATTGAGAAGTCGATTCAGGAATTTCAATCCCATAACGATAATGCAGACACTAGTCGAGCCACGCAATGGGCGGCATTGAAGGCAGTCATCAGAGGGGAATTTATGGCGATTTCTTCAGCGGACAATAGGGAGCGGCAGGCCAAGAGAGATGAGCTTACAGATCGTGTTCGGGAACTGGAACAGATCCATCGCAGGACAGGGGCCCCCCGAATTTGGCGGCAGCTCAAGGAAGCCAGGAAGCTCCTGGCGGCCCTGGACCTCGACCGGGCGGAGTATGCAGCTCTGCGGTTGCGTCACGCCTTTTATACTGGAGGGGACCGCTGTGGCAAGTTGTTGGCGAACAGGCTCCGCGTGGTGCGGCAGAGCCAGCTGGTCAAGGAGATCTCTGGCCCGATGGGCATGCCGGAAACTGAAGACGAGCGGATAGGTGCAGTCTTTCGGGGCTTTTACAAAGACCTCTATACTGGGGACCCTCCGGATGAGGAGGCGATGGACACTTATCTGGCCTCGATCACACTTCCCTCTCTGGACCCCGTGCAGGCGGACTATCTGGACAGGGACATTAGGATCGAAGAAGTAGTTTCTGCCATTGCCCGACTCAAGCACGGAAAGGCACCGGGCCCAGACGGCTATATTGCGCTGTATTATAAAACGTTTTGCATGACACTGGCGCCCATCCTGACGCGCCTCTTCAACTCCTTTGCGGAGGCAGGGGCCATTCCGCCTGATCTGCTCAGGGCCTCGATCTCGGTTATCCCTAAGCCAGGTAAGGACCCAAAGCAATGTGGATCCTACCGGCCGATCTCCCTTCTGAATATTGATTTAAAACTGTATACGGGGATCCTTGCTGCTAGACTAGCTCTCCACCTGCCCGGCCTTATCGATCCTGACCAGGCGGGTTTTGTCCCGGGCCGACAGACGGTGGACAATACGAAACGCATTGTTCATTTGCTAGAGAAGGCCTCTCGGATTCCGGGGGAGCGAATGATGTTGGCGGTGGACGCAGAGAAAGCGTTTGACCGAGTCCACTGGCCTTACCTGGAACGGGTGCTCATGAAAGCGGGTATAGGTGAGAAATTCCGCACCATGATCCTTAATTGCTACGTTCGTCCATCGGCAGTGGTCCGCGTTAATGGGCACGCTTCTACCTCCTTCGACATTGAACGGGGCACCAGGCAAGGTTGCCCGCTTCACCTTTGTTTTTCGCGCTCTACATGGAGCCCTTTGCCCAGCGGGTGCGAGATAACCTGCGAGTGACCGGCATCCGGATGGGGGCCTTCACACACGCTGTTAGCCTCTACGCTGATGATGTGATCTTGTCCATTGACAGGCCAGCTGTGGCTCTCCCGGCGTGCATGGAGGAAATATCCTCTTTTGGCGCGGTGTCTGGCTTTCGGATGAACATGGGGAAATCAGTGGCACTGGATATCTCCCTTGACCCGGTCACTAGGGCATGTCTGCAGCAGCGTTTTCCCATGGTATGGTCCTCGGGAGCAGTGCCCTATTTGGGCATCCAGATTGCACCTACCGTAGCGGCAATGGTGTCCACAAACTATCGAGCCCTGGGGGCCAAGATCAAGGAAGAATTGGGCCGATGGAATCGAGGCGCTTTTTCCTGGCTTGGCAGGATAGCTGCTGTCAAAATGACGATTCTGCCTCAGGTGTTGTACCTCTTTCGGGCCTTGCCGCTCCAACCACCCGGGGGATGGATCTCGCAATTACAGGCCGACGTTTCTCGGTTTGTCTGGCAGGGGAAGAAGCCTAGATTGCGTAGGGCCCTTTCGCTGCTGGCCCCTGAAGCAGGTGGACTGGGTATCCCAGACTTTCGCAAATACTTCCAGGCAGCACAGCTGCGATTCCTGGTGGAATGGAGTAGGTGGGAGTCTGATAAGCACTGGCTCTTCCAGGACCAGGCGGTGGCTGGGAGACCGCTGCAGGAAATCCCCTTCCTGCGTCGCCCACATCGGCCCCGAAATCTCTATGCCTCCTTTGTTACGAGGGTGCCACTGCGGGTGTGGGACGCTACGAGCATTCTACGTGACCTCACCACGTTCCCGTCCCCGCTTACTCCACTGGTGGATAATCCAGACTTTGCCCCGTGGATGGAGAGAGGAGCGTTTGCGAGGTGGCAACAGGCGGGGTGCAGAGCCTTGTGTCATCTTTATGGCCCAGAGGGGGTGGTTCCCTTTCCCCAACTTCGCCAGGAGTTTTCACTTCCAGAGACGGAGCGACTTCATTACATGCAGGCCCGCCACTGGGCCCTCCACCCGCAAGTAAGAGAGACGGCCGACCGGCCTTTTCTCCCTTATGAGCACTGGCTCATGACACGGACTTCAGACTCCAAACTGATCACTGACTTGTACAAGCTGCTGCAGCCCCCGGCAACACACTTTTCTCACCCTGGGAGAGAGCGTTGGGAGAAGGAGCTGGGGAGGACATTGAGCCCTAAGGAATGGGAACACATAGCTTATAGAGCGCGGCACTCTGCCTACCACATGGGACTCACTGATTCCTTGACTAAAATCTCTACCTATTGGTATTACACACCGGAACGAGTGCATGAGTTTGACCGTAGTAAAGCGGATGCATGTTGGCGAGGGTGTGGACATAAGGGTACTCTTACGCATATACTGTGGGATTGCCCGCTCCTAGAACTTTACTGGAAGTAAGTGTTGGATGAAATTGATTCTGCTTTTGAAATTGAACTGCCACGTTTCCCTGCCTATACCCTGCTGGGACTTCCGAATGGTCTGATGTATCCCCTTCGTTCCCGTAGAGGAAGACAAATAGCTATAGCTCTAGGCTCCGCGGTCTAGAACATCCTGATTCATTGGCACACTGCTACAGCCCCGTCTATTACTGGCTGGCTCCACAGGTTATGGCATGTGTTGGGTATGGAGAAGCTGTCCCTCACGGTGGCGGGGGATGTGGACCAGTTTAGGGAGCTCTGGCAACCATTTCACTCCCTATTGCTTACTGAATTTAAGGAACTTACCTGTCCCAAATATCTCCGCCTTTTGAGGCTTCCAGCCCAGGTGGAGTCTGCCCCTTGATCTTCCTGTGAGTTTCTCTACATCGTATTGTAGCGCTGAGGTATGTTGAGCTCGGGGACTGTGCACTGGACGGGGGTGGGAGTGGGAGGGGGGGAAAGGAGTTTGGGTGTTTGGGGGGCATGTTGGGTGGGGGGGTTTCATGGGTAATGTCATAACATGTTGAGGCGACTGGTGCCTTCTATCACAGCGCTGGCGGAGTTTACGGATGGCTATTCATTAACGGTACTTTTGGACACTTGCTTTTCCGCCCTGCTGCATTCTCTTGAAATGTTTGTTCGTCCTTACATGTTGTCATGAATAAAATACTTTAAACCTAAAAGGTAAAATAACCGTTCCAGCAAAGTAGTCCCTTCTGGGTGTGTCTGCGTTGTGCTGTGGGCGTGTGCTGGGGTCGTGACAAACGCTGGGGGTGTGTGGTACGTTCCGCCCTTCATGCCATGTCTCATATTGTGTGCTGGGGGCGTGGATTACGAAAAAAAAGTGAGCGTTGTGCCCAATATTTCATTGGTTTTTTCATCCCAGGTTCTGTACATTCCAGCTCCGGGTGTCCACCCTGCTCCCTTTAAATACCCCTGCACTCAATAATCATAATCCACCCTTACTCCTTAAAATACCCCAACACCCTTAAACACTAACCCATCTTAACCCTATAAATATACCCTGTACCCCAAAACCCAAACCTATCCTTAAAAATACCCCTGTACCCCAAAACCCAAACCTAGCCCTGAACCCTATAAATACCCCTGTACCTCAAAACCCAAGCCTACCCCTGAACCCTAAAAATACCCCTGTACCCTAAAACCCAAATCTAGCCCTGAACCCTAAAAATACCCCTGTACCCCAAAACCCAAACCTACCCCTGTACCTCCAAACCTAGCCCTGAACTCTTAAAACACCCCTGTACCCCAAATCCCAAACCTACCCCTGAACCCTAAAAATACCCCTGTACCCCAAAACCCAGACTTAGCCCTGAACCATAAAAATAACCCTGTACCCCAAAACCCAAACCTACCCCTGAACCCTAAAATACCCCTGTAGCCCAAAACCCAAACTTAGCCCTGAACCCTAAAAATACCCCTGTACCCCAAAACCCAAACCTATCCTTAAAAATACCCCTGTACCCCAAAACCCAAACCTAGCCCTGAACCCTATAAATACCCCTGTACCTCAAAACCCAAGCCCACCCCTGAACCCTAAAAATACCCCTGTACCCTAAAACCCAAATCTAGCCCTGAACCCTAAAAATACCCCTGTACCCCAAAACCCAAACCTACCCCTGTACCCCCAAACCTAGCCCTGAACTCTTAAAACACCCCTGTACCCCAAATCCCAAACCTACCCCTGAACCCTAAAAATACCCCTGTACCCCAAAACCCAGACTTAGCCCTGAACCATAAAAATAACCCTGTACCCCAAAACCCAAACCTACCCCTGAACCCTAAAATACCCCTGTAGCCCAAAACCCAAACTTAGCCCTGAACCCTAAAAATACCCCTGTACCCCAAAACCCAAACCTAGCACTGAACCCTTAAAATACCCCTGTACCCCAAACCCTAAACCTACCCCTGAACCCTAAAAATACCCCTATACCCAAACCTAGCCCTGAACCCTAAAAATACCCCTGTACCCCAAACCCCATTCCAATCCCTAAACCCTAAAACTACCCCTGTACCCCATAACTCAAAACTATATCTAAACCCTTAAAATACCTAAGTACCCCAAAACATATCAATCAATCAATCGGTGACACTTGTAAAGCGCGCTACATACCCGTAGGGTCTCAAGGCGCTGGGGGGGGGGACGGGGGTGCCGCTACTGCTCGAACAACCAGCTTCTTCCTGAAGGAGAGGTGGTCTTGGGTCAGGCGCAGGTCGGGAGGGAGGGAGTTCCAGGTCTTGGCGGCCAGGTAGGAGAAGGGCCTTCCTCCTGTAGTCGCTCTTCGGATGCGGGGGACGGCGGCGAGGGCGTGGTTGGCTGATCGGAGGTGGCGTTTGGGTGCGTAGAAGTTGATCCGGCTGTTGAGGTAGCTCGGGCCTTGGTCGTGTAGGGCTTTGTGTGCGTGGGTGAGGAGGCGGAAGGTGATTCTTTTGTTGACGGGGAGCCAGTGAAGGTCTCTTAGATGTCCGGTGATGTGGCTGGTTCGTGGGATGTCGAGGATGAGTCTGGCTGAGGCGTTCTGGATCCGCTGGAGTCTCTTCTGGAGCTTGGCGGTGGTACCGGCGTAGAGGGCGTTGCCGTAGTCCAGTCGGCTGGTGACGAGGGCCTGGGTGACGGTCTTCCTGGTCTCGGTGGAGATCCACCGGAAAATCTTCCGTAGCATGCGTAGGATGTTGAAGCACGCCGAGGAGACGTTGTTGACTTGTCTGGTCATGGAGAGGGAGGAGTCCAGGATGAAGCCCAGGTTGCGTGCATGGTCTGTCGGTTTGGGTGCGGTGCCCAGGGCGGGAGGCCACCAGGAGTCGTCCCAGGCGGAGGGGGAAGAGCCCAGGATGAGGACCTCCGTCTTGTCCGAGTTCAGTTTCAGGCGGCTGGTCGTCATCCACTCGGCTACCTCTCTCATCCCTTCATGCAGGTTGGCTCTGGCGGAGGCGGGGTCGTTGGTCAGGGAGAGGATTAGCTGGGTGTCGTCGGCGTAGGAGATAATGCTGAGGTTGTGTTTGCGTACGATGGCCGCGAGGGGGCTCATGTAGACGTTGAAGAGAGTGGGGCTCAGAGATGATCCTTGAGGGACGCCGCAGATGACTTCGGAGGCCTCTGACTTGTACGGTGGTAGGCGGACTCTCTGTGTTCTTCCGTCGAGGAAGGAGATGATCCATTCCAGCGCCTTGTCCTGGATTCCGATGTTGCTGAGGCGCTGTACTAGGGTGCGGTGGCAGACCGTGTCGAAGGCCGCGGAGAGGTCTAGGAGGATGAGGGCTGCTGTTTCTCCATTGTCCATCAGGGCTCGGATGTCATCGGTGGCGGCGATGAGGGCGGTCTCGGTGCTGTGATTGGCTCGGAAGCCGGACTGTGAGGGGTCGAGGGATCCGTTCGTCTCGAGGAAGGCGGCCATCTGCTTGTTGACGGTCTTCTCGATGACTTTGGCTGGAAACGGGAGGAGCGAGATGGGGCGGTAGTTCTTGAGTTCGGTGGGGTCCGCTGTTGGTTTCTTGAGTAGAGCGCTGAGTTCGGCGTGTTTCCAGCTCTCAGGGAAGGTGGCGGTGTCGAAGGATGTGTTGATGATGTCTCGCAGGTGGGGTGCGATGACAGCGTCGGCCTTGTTGAAGACGTGGTGAGGGCAGGGGTCGGTCGGTGATCCGGAGTGGATGGAGTTCATCGTGCGGATGGTGTCTTCGGTGCTGATCGGGGTCCAGGCGTGGAGGGTGGTGGTGGGGGGTGATTGTTCGGTCATGGTGTGCGTTGGATGGTTGTTGAAGCTGTTGTGTATGTCTGCGGTCTTGTTGTGGAAGTATGAAGCGAGGGAGTTGCAGAGGTCTTGCGATGGGGTGATGTCGTTGTTTCCTGCGCTGGGGTTGGAGAGCTCTTTCACGATGTTGAAGAGTTCCTTGCAGTTGTGTGCGTTGTTGTCCAGCCGTTCCTTGAATGCTGTTTTCTTGGCGGCGCGGATCAGCTGGTGGGGCTTCCGGGTGGCAAGCTTGAAGGAGGTCCTGTTGTCCGGTGTAGGTTCCCTTCTCCAGACTTTCTCGAGGGCTCGGCAGTTCTTCTTGGAGCTCTTGAGTTCGTCGGTGAACCAAGGGGCTTTCTTGCTGCCGGGTCTGCTGGGCGGGGTCCTCAGCGGGGCGAGCTCGTCCGCGCAGATGATGATCCACTTCGTGAGGTTGTCGGCGGCCTGGCTGGGGTCCGCTGAGCTGGCAGGAGGGTGCTGGCTCAGGGAGGTGGCGAGCTGGTCTGCTGTGATCTTGTTCCAGCTTCTGCGGGCGGCCTGTTGCTGGTGGTGGTGGGTCGTCGTTCTCTTGAAGGTGAAGTGGACGCAGCTGTGGTCCGTCCATTGAAGCTCTGTGGCGTGGCTGAAGTCGATGTCCGTGCTGGATGAGAAGACTGGGTCGAGTGTGTGTCCGGCGAGGTGGGTGGGGGTGGACACCAGTTGCTAGAGTCCCAGGTTGGCGAGGTGGTCCAGTAGGGTGGTGGTGTTGCGGTCGTTGTTGTTCTCCAGGTGGAAGTTGAGGTCCCCCAGGAGGATGTAGTCAGAGGAGGGGAGGGCAAGCGGGCTGACGAAGTCGGCGATATCCTCGCTGAATTGTGTGCGTGGTCCAGGGGGTCGGTAGATCAGGGTGCCTCTGAGGGTGGTGTTCGGGTTGGTGTGGATCTGGAAGTGCAGGTGTTCGGCGGTGGTCAGGGTGTTGTCGGTGCTGGTCGTGAGACGGATGGTGTTCTTGTGGATGATGGCGATGCCTCCTCCCATCTGGTTGGCGTTGCGGTCCCTCCGGACGATCTTGTAGCCCTCTGGGATAGCGATGGCGATGTCGGGAGCTGAGGAGGCGTTCATCCAGGTCTCCGTGAGGAAGGCGACGTCAGGGGCTGTGGTGTCTAGGAGGTTCCAGAGTTCGATGGCGTGTCTGTGGACGGAGCGGGTGTTGAGCAGGATGCACTTGAGGTGGGTGCTGCTGGTGTTCGACTTGGCGGGTGCTGGTGCGGGGCAGGTTCGGATGCAGGTGAACTTGCAGGCGTGGCAGCTGAAAGGTCCGTGGGTGTGTCGTGGTGTGGCTTGAAGGCATTCTGGGAGTCGGCCGGAGTTGAGAGCGATGAGGGTGGCGGCGGAGTACGTCAGGCGGGTCGGTCGGGGTCTTCGGGGGCCAGGGGTCCTGGCGCTGGACGCGATCCGGTCGCGGACGGGCGCAGACGGGCTTACCTTTGGCGCGCCTTCGGCGCACAATCGGCGCTCCCGCTGCGCGTGACCGCTGCACGTTCGCACGGTCGCCATATAAAGGCGAAGTGCGCGGGTGGGCGGAGCAGCTGGGAGGCGGGAGCGGGGAGGGAACAGAATGAAAAAAGGGGCGGGCTTGCGGTGGTGGCGGGAAGCGGGGAGCGTGGAGGGAAGACGGAGGGCGGCGAGGGTAGGCGGGCAAACAGGAAGGACACAAGCTGAGAGAAAGAAAAATACAGAAAAAACGGAGGCAAACGCTAACACGGGCAAGGAAACAAGAAAACAATTTTAGCAAGCACAAATGACGGGCAAAACAAAGTCAAAACAATCGACAGCCGAGTCGGCCGGCAGCGAGGCAGGCAGCGAGGCAGGGAAGGCTGAGGGGCACACGCAGCAGCTGGCGGCCGTGCGGCGCAGGGGTGTCCCACAAGTATACCCCTATACCCATACTTACCTTATCCAAACATTTTTTTTAAAAACATGCGTTTTAAGTTGGAGAATTAATTCCTCCTACACTCTGAGGCTCCCTGGGGGCCAACTAGCCCACCAGTAACCTCCAGGAAGCACCACGGAGCTGCGTTGCAGAGTTTTGTAAAAAGGGGAGTGACCTCGGATACCTCTCTGCAACAAAGCCCTCTGGAACATACTGGAGGTACCTGGTGGGCTAGTTGCCCCCCAGGGAGCCTCAGGGTGTAGGAGGAATTAATTCCCCAACTTAAAACGCGCCACAGGGTGTGTTTGCAGACATGTCACCTCAGGGCACGCCCCTTTCCTTCAACACTGTGCAAACGCGCCCTGTGGCATGTTTTAAGTTTGGGAATTAATTTTCTTTCAATACTGATGGTCCCTGAGGGCCAAATAGCCCAGTACTGATCCTGAAAGTAGTTCTAACCATACTAACAGTAACTTGAATTTCCTTCCATAGGCTAACATTGACTGGTTTCACTTGGAAATTCTTCTAAGTGTGGAGTTTTGGAACTTTAAAAAATGCCTCTAAAATCAGCCGAACTACGAATTCCAATTTACTCACCTGTTATCATGAGAGACCTCAGTGCTGCATCTTTCAACTTACTACTGATCCTGAAAAGTAATTCTAACCATACTTACAGTAACTTGAGTTTCCTTCCATAGGCTAACATTGACTGGTTTCACTTGGATATTCTTCTAAGTGTGGAGTTTTGGAACTTAAAAAAATTCCTCTAAAATCAGCCGAACTACGAATTCCGATCTACTCAATTGTTATCAGGAGAGACGTCAGTGCTGCCTCTTTCAGCCCAGTACTGATCCTGAAAAGTAACTTTAACCGTACTTACCAGTAACTTGAATTTCCTACCATAGGATATCATTGCCTGCTATATAAAATATATAAAAATTAAAAAAATATTTTAAAAAGTATTACAATTTCAATATTTTTAACATTTTTTTCAATGAATATTAAAAATATATAATGTAATTTAAAAAATAAAATATCTAAAAATAATAGTTAAAAACAATGTCGTAAATCAGTATAAAAATATATAACAATACATTTAAAAATGATCATTTACAAACCTTTGAAATTCACTGAAAAAAACCATAGGTTTCAGCCACGTTATAGTTAGGAATTAGCATTTAAAAAACAGTAGAAATTCACTGAAAAAACCATAGATTTCAGCCACGTTATAGTTAGTAATTAGCATTTAAAAAGCCTTAGAAATTCACTGAAAAAACCATAGGTTTCACATATGTTATTGTTAGCTGGGCATTTCACTCATACAAAACCATTGAAATTCCCCCGTTATAGTTATTTCAGCTAACTATAACCCGCGCACCCGCAATGCTCTGCTGATGACGTCACATCACTTATATTACATCACTCATGACATGGTAAGTGACATCACTCATGACCTCACTGATGACATCTCAAATGACATCACTGATGACATCATCCTTGTGAAAGAGTGGCAGACCTCCTCTCACCGTAATATAACCTTTGATACACACATTCAAAAATAGAAACTAAATTTTTCAAAACAATGGAGATACCAATACCAGTTACTACAACCTATTCAGTAATTCCAAAATCTACATACACATCCAGTCATTCACCAACAGTTCTATATAGTCACTCAACATGTACTCACGCATCATATGTACTCATACACCTATACATCCTGTTACACACCGACACTCATCTATAGTTACTCACACACATACTCACACATTCAAATAAACTATCAAACATCCATTTACTTGCATATACAGCTATACACACACCACTACACTAACTTCTACAGAAACGTACACATACTTACTCTCATAAAGAATCACTTATAGAAACACATACTTATTTATATAGGAACTCTTCCAATCTCTCACTCATACTCACTTATATACATCAATACTCACATATACTAGTTTAAAACATATGTTGTTACTCATAAAGATACTATTGAGATAGTCATTCACTCACTAATACACCCATACGCACACTCATCCATCCATACAGTCCTGCACACATTCTGTCTTCAAAACACATACAAACAGTGAGTCAGTCATACATGCATCTATGCGCTAAGTAATATCCCCCACCGAACCATACAGACACTCATACTGATACTCAAAAAAACAACTAATAACCCATATACACACTCATGTTGCTTCATGCAGCCACTTATACACAAAGTGAGACACTGATACAGATATTTACATATTTAAGCATTACTTGTTAATACATATTTTCACGGGGGGAGGAGCCAAGCAGGCATCCGAAATGGCCGCATAGTCGCTCGGCTCCGCGAGCCCTTTCGCCCCACATGTCTATCCTGCCGAATATCCTGACCCACGGAGGCATACTTTGATAAAGGAAAGAAAACGAGCACCTACCGTTTGCTTCCGGAGCTCCTGCGTGCCGCCGATCGTGGGAATTATCCCCGACTGCTTTGCGGCCCACGCGAGGGTGAGACTGGGGCGTTGATTAGGCGGAGCCTCCGGCCATAGCTGCAGCACCAACGGCCGTTGATGGCGGCGGGGAGCCTGCCGGTGGGGGCCGATGATATGAAGGACCGCTGCCAGCGGTGAAAACCCGTGCCTCTGACGGGGACCCTTGAGGGGCAGTGTGGTGGCGCGGGATCGGAGGGGGCGCTTGACTCCTGCCCCCTCCCCAAATTTTGTTGCCCGGGCATAGCCAAGGAATGTCCCCGACATAGGCGGGCGACTCCCGGGGCCCGGCGGGACTTTAGTCTTTTGGTGGCTCTCCTTTCCGGACCCTGCCCCACAGTTCGTTTGCCCTGGGGACGCATCCCGCGGTGCCCTCACAGTAAGGCCTGGTCCCTGAATATGGTGAAGAGGGACGGGGCCGACTGGATTAAGATGGCGGCTGGTGCCCTTCTCCACGGCTCACGTCCAGGTCTGGCGGCTGTTGCAAGGATGGGGCCGGGATGCTCGCAACGCATGACGGAGTTCACACCCAGGGACGTGTTGGCTGCCCTAACAGTTTTGCACAAGACCATTGATTGCCATGTCCGAGACCTGGGTGCAAGGATGGACGCCATTGCTGTTTCGCCATCTATGGAGGCCACGGTCCTATTCCAGGGGTCGGCCGATAAACTTGCTGCTGTCTCCATGAGGAGGTTTCGGATCCTCGGGGGCACCTTGGGCCGCTTGAAGACCGGGCTCCCGTGCCCGTGCGTACCGTCTTGATTGCTCGTATGGCTGTATCCTTGGGACACATGTCCGACTGGCGGCTGGGGGTGGAGCGCTGTTTTACTCCTTGGACTGGCCTGGCTGTGTCGCGGCGGTGGCCGGACTGTTTGACTCTGCTCTCCTGGATGATCTTATTATTTGCCAGCTTTGGGAGGTTCATGGGACCGGCGTTGTTGTTGCCTGATCTTTGCTATCTATATTTGGATGGATTTGGATTGCTATGCTCCTTTATGGCTTTGCTTCGTCTGGGCCCATCCATTCTGTTTGGACCCTCAAGACTGTGCTTCACATTGATTAATGAGAGGACTACGGGCGGTATTACTGCCAAACAGGGTCAGGGATGAGGTGGCCTACAATCTATTTGCTTTATTACTGACTGACGGTGCAGTGTGTATCTTCGATCGATATTTCATTGTTCTTGTGCTCGGGATTTGTTATTCTTCCTTATTTTATTGTTTCCTTTTTGGGATTTCCGTAGTGTAGGGGTGAAGGGCGGGGCCGGGCGGCGCGATGAGGGCCCTCCTCCGCTTATTTTCTCTTCTTTTCTTCCTTTTCCCTATCTTTCTATATATCGGGTTCTATTAGGGCGACAGGCACGCGGCTGGGGGGTAGGCCATGGCCTTCTGCGGGTGTGCAGGGTGGGGGGTTGCGGGATGGGTGTTAGATTAGTATTTGTTTCTATGGCCCTTTAGTCTTTCTTCTCTTTTAGTGTTGTCGTCGCCCATGTTCCTAGCGATGTGTTTGGAGTTGAGGGGCGGGGTTTAGACTCGTTACACGATGGGGTTGTGCTTCCACTTCTTCTGATATGTATATTTTATCCCCTGATACCTCCCCTTATTGCTACTGTTCCAAATATCCTGATTTGCACACTATCGCGGGACTGGGTGCGACTGTGCGGCACTTCTTCTTAGTTCTTTATTTGAAAATGAACCTTTTAAATCCTGATTCAAGTTGTTGGGTCCGCTTCCAAACTAGTTACTGTCATTGTATTATCCTGGGCTCCGAACTGATACAACTATGCGTATTGCTTACAAATGTTTTGATTTTGTCTAGCGGCCGGCCGTGATGGTTGTAGGCCCATATCTGTAATCACATGTACTACAAATAAAGGTTCACCAAAAAAAAAAAATACATGTTTTCACTAAGATACACTTAATAAGTCAGGTATACAATCAATTTTACAAAAAAAACATCCATTTAGACACTTATTTACCCATTTATTCTTCCATCGACCTTTAGATATACATATATAAAAAATATTTTTTTTTCATAAAGACACACATTCACTGGTGATGTCACTGACCATGAAATTATCAAAGACCCCCTGTATGGTGTGTGAACTCCTAGGACAGGGTAATATTACAATGCGAACAAATTCCTAGGCAGTTACTAGAAATCAAATTACATTAACCGTAACATAGCTAGATAAATGGGGGATGACCCAAACTCAGTGCGAACACATTTTTAAAACATCAAGGTTCTTTTATTAAGATTTTTTTCTAAAAATAACACATAATAAAAAACACACAAACATGTATTTAACCACATTAATGTATGATGCATTTGATACAATGTAGTCACCATGTGTAACGATAAGTGAGTGGTTATTCACAGAAGGATAAATAAATCATGCTAAGACATCCGAATCCGGATCCGATCCGAAGCAGCCGCTCCCCCCACGCTCCCTCCCTGGCCACTGACTCGACCACGCTGGTGTCTGGTATCGTGTGCATTTCAGCTTGATTAGCGCTCCTCACCAGATTATAGCGCCGAGCATCGCGCTGCAGTCATCCTTAATAGCGCGACTTTGCTGTCTGCAATTGTTGCATGTTGCTGTCTGTAATTGTTGCCTTTAGCTTTTTTACGTTGTGCGCTGGGTTCGCTGAATGCTTAATTTGTCTGCTATTTGAATTACTTTGGTAATATTTCCCTGCTGTTGCTCGGACCCTCAATCCTCCTGCCCCCCCGTTTTGACTCTCTATCCCGCCCTCCATTTCCCTGTTGTTCATTCCCCTGGCCCACCTACCCTCCTCGCTACCGCCTCCCAGCTGCCCCTCCCACCCACAAACAGAGAGATCACCTCCTCCTCTCTGCAGCTGTGACCGTCCGGATCCGATCCGAAGCGGCCGCTCCCTCCCTGGCCACTGACTCGACCACGCTGGTGTCTGGTATCGTGTGCATTTCAGCTTGATTAGCGCTCCTCACCAGATTATAGCGCCGAGCATCGCGCTGCAGTCATCCTTAATAGCGCGACTTTGCTGTCTGCAATTGTTGCCTGTTGCTGTCTGTAATTGTTGCCTTTAGCATTTTTACGTTGTGCGCTGGGTTCGCTGAATTCTTAATTTGTCTGCTATTTGAATTACTTTGGTAATATTTCCCTGCTGTTGCTCGGACCCTCAATCCTCCTGCCCCCCCGTTTTGACTCTCTATCCCGCCCTCCATTTCCCTGTTGTTCATTCCCCTGGCCCACCTACCCTCCTCGCTACCGCCTCCCAGCTGCCCTTCCCACGCTCCGCCCCCCCCTCTTCTCTCCATTTATGACCAATGACCCAACGTGCAGCGTCCACGCGCTGCGGCCGCGCCGAAGGTGCGCCAAAGGTAAGCCCGTCTACGCCCATCCGCGCCTGGACCGCGCCCAGAGCTAGACCCCCTGGTCCCCGCAAATCCCAGCCCACCCGCATTACATACAACTCATCCACCCTCCTAGCACTTAACCCGGGCACACTCCCCAACTGTGCCCAAGCTTCACCGGGGCATACCCATGGACCCTTCACATGCCACTCCTGCAAGTTCGACTGCACCAAGTCCCACACCACACCCTCAAAACACCAAACAGAGATCCAACACTAACCACCTTAAATGCATCCTGCTCAACACCCGATTGGTCCACAGACACGCCATCGATCTTTGGAATCTACTTGACACCATCTCTCCAGACGTCGCCTTCCTCACAGAAACCTGGATGAACGCCTCTTCAGCTCCAGACATCACCATAGCCATCCCGGACGGATACAAGATCATCCGAAAAGACCGCACCAACCAAACAGGAGGAGGCATCGCCATCGTCCATAAGAACTCCATCCGCATCTCAACTAGCTCAGACGCCAACCTCGCTAGCGCCGAACACCTTCACTTCCAGATCCACACCGACCCCAAAACCACACTCAGAGGCACACTCCTCTACAGACCACCAGGACCCCGTGCACAATTCAGTGAAGACATCACTGACTTCATCACCCCACATGCCCTCCCTTCCGAGGACTATATTCTACTGGGAGACCTCAATTTTCACCTGGAAAAGAGTAACGACAGCAACACCACCACCCTTCTGGACAATCTCGCCAACCTCGGACTCAAACAACTTGTAAACACCCCCACCCACAACGCTGGACACACACTTGACCCTATCTTCACCTCCGATTTAGAAAAGGGGGTGGTGATGAACAGAGTGTCTGAATTAAGCAGACCACTCTTACCCAGTCCAAAGATCAGGGCTTGATCCATCACCGTTATTTATCTCACTGCCCCATCCCAGCTCAGAAACTGGCTATATGCAAATCAGACCCTTGCTCATTGCACCATCAGGATTCAAGCAAACCGGGCCGAAGACGGCTGTAATGCCAGAAACCGGTCCCCGGGAGCTTGTTTCCTTCCCAGTGTAAGAATTGGCTTTTGTAGTTTGGTTTGCCCTGTTCCCATCATGCACTGGGACAGGAACAGACTAATTTCATTTCATTTTTCATTTTCCATTTTCCAATCTTTATTTCGACCATATGGTCATAAAAGATGCACATACAATAAAATCACATGAATTCTATCAGATTTGTTAAAACATCAATACATGATTTTAAGATCAACACAGACAATAAAAACAGTTATTAAGAATTGAAGTGATTCTAAAGTCTACCCAGCATTTTTTAAAAGACGAATACGCGTATACCAAACATTCGTAAAGAATTTGGAAAGTGCAAAAACGGTTGGGCCAGAAACATCGGATTTTAAAATCCTGTACATAGGTGTATATTCCCTGCCACCCAAATTCTTAATCAAGGGAAGCAGCCAATGCTTTCTGGCTGCCTTGTAGGCTGGGCAGAAAAAGATCACATGCAAATCATTTTCCTCTTTATCAACGCAAAGAGGACAGTATTTGGTGGAAGGGACTTGTAACCAGGTGCTTGAGAAGGACCGAAAAGGCAATGTACCGTATCTCCACTGGAGAAATAGCTTTCTGGTGAGTATGGGATATATGGGATCGAAAGCCTTCTCAAATCTGTAGAGATCCTTAGTTTGCAGGAATATGGAAGAGAGGGACCCCTCTGTCTGGGTAGCTAAGGCCCTTGCCCTTTTGTGTTCGTGATACAGATTCGCCAGGGATCTCTTAGAGATTCCTGGTGCTGTATTCACTGGTTCGGTCCACAATTCAGGGAGCCCCAGATCGGTGCAAATTGACTGGATGTTTTTGACCCAGGGAATACTGAGCGCCTTGGGGTGCTTTAATAGTTCGGCCAATTCGGCCCTATAGTCGGCGAGATCATCGCCGCTCCATAGCCTGCGCCAGAAGGCAATGGGTCTTAGACTTATCTCGTCGGCAAGTGGCCGTAGCCCTAGATCAAGCCTCAGAGGAAGGAGTGGAGTGCTAGGGGGAAGTGCGGTTATTTGTCTTATAAACCTATTTTCCGTGGAAGACAGGTTCCGACATGGAATGTGGCCCCACAATTCAGCCCCGTACAAGATCGCCCCCCTGGCCTGGGCTTTATATATCTGAATTAAGGCCCCCAGTGGGCGGTAGGTCGAACCAGTTATCATCCGGGATATACCCCCGGTAATTTGCACTAATTTAAGGTTAGCCCTGCTCTGATGGGTTCCCCAGGTCATATTTTCGTTGAGCGTCACGCCGAGATATTCAAACGTGGCTACTCTTTCCAGCCGCACTGCTCCCAGTTGGGGATTCGGGCGCTGTTTGGGGCTCGGATTCAATACCATATATTTGGTTTTTGTGGCGTTGATTTCCAACCCTCTATCCTGGCAGAAGGCCACAAAGGCATCGAGTGTCCTTTGGATGCCCATGGGTGTTTTAGATATTAACAATGTGTCGTCCGCGAACATTATTGCGGGCACACTGTTGCCATTTAATTTGGGGGCATATGTGTAGTCGGTGGCGTTGAGATGGGCGATTACCCCGTTGACAAAGAGGCAAAACAGGGTCGGCGCCAGCACACAGCCCTGTCTTACCCCTCTGCCAACGGGGAATCTATCAGTCAGTTCCCCCGACCTCCCACACCTCACCTGGGCATAATTGTTATGATGCAACCTCTGCAAGGTCAATAAAATATCTGGTGGTACGCCCATCCCTGCCAAGATGATCCAAAGTTTTCCCCTGGGCACGAGGTTGATGGCGGCCCGTAGGTCCACGAAAATCGTGTACAAACTACCGCCCTCGAACCTCACTGTCCTCCAATAGACCAGATTCTAAAAACCTGGTCCACAGTCGATACCCCTTTCCTAAATCCTGCCTGATAGGGACTGAGGGCGCCCACCTCCTCTATCCAGTCCTGAAGCCTATTCAGGAGAACCCTACCGAACAGCTTCTGCGCTACGTCTATCAGACTAATCGGTCTGTAGTTGGCTGGGAGGAGGGGGGATCCCTTTTTGAAAATCGGGACCACCTCAGCCCCCAGCCAAGTACTAGGGATTTCCATCCCACCGAGGATACCGTTAAAAAGAGCAGCGAGGTAAGGCGCCCAGACGGTGGGCTCCTGCTTGAACAGGTCTCCCGGTAGCCCATCCAGTCCAGGCGCCTTCCCCGAAGCCAGGCCTGTAATAGCAGCAGTGACCTCACTCAGTGTTATTGGATCCGCCTGAGGGCCCAGCCTCTCCGGTTCAATTGGCGCAGGGAGTTCTCCGGACTCAGCGCTATATAGGGACTGGAAGTGGGCCTGCCACACTCCAGGAGCTATGTTAGGCTCCACTGCCGAGTGTAGACTCCCTGATCCCCCATTCACAATTCTCCAGAACAGGCGTTGATCTTGAATTGCTAGGGCCTTTGTAAGTTCTTCCCATTGATTTTCCTCCCATTCTATTTTGGCCTGAGCAAGAAGCTTCTTGTAAGCTTGCCTGCGTTGCTTAAGGCGTTCCCCTCCTGTGCCCTCCTTAATTGCTCCAAGGAGTTCTGTTTTGGCCCGTCTACAGGCTACATTATACCATTGTGTTTTACCTTGGCACCTCTCCCTTGGCTTTCGTATGTTACGAGTAAAGTGGGGTGCCGCAACTTTTATAAGTTCCTCATGGGCAACAAACAGTTTGCTCCTTATATCTATTTTATTTGCCACACTGTCAAGATCCCCAACAGTTTCCAGGATGGGAGTAATCTCTGCATAAAGCAGTGGGAGTTTATCCTTGCTTGTGACCATATGCTCCCACCTAATTCTTCTCCTACTGTTATCTAGGAGGAGCGTGGGGCGATTCCCTTCCTCATGGGTCACTGGGGCCTGAGGTGCTGGATGGGCAAGGTCTAACTCGAGGGCATTGTGGTCACTGTCCAACCTGTCTATTACCCTGAAGTCCTGTATTGTTGACCATCTCGCCAATTGGACCAGGACATAGTCCAAATGAGACTCTCTTCCCCGCCGATTGTAAGTATTTTTACCTGGTATATCGGATTTAATTCGCCCATTACACGCTCTGAGTCCAAACCTTAACGTAAGGGCAGTGATTTGCAGTGCCAGTGGGGTCCAAGCTTTCGGAGATGGCACATCAACCCATGGTACTGCCCACCTAACTTCTTCTTCTGATAAGAACCCTTCCTGGAGGCCGGGGAGTGGCTCAAAGTGAGAGTTAAAGTCCCCACCCACCACATAATATGAATCAATCGACAGTTCAGATAAGAAGTTCGAGAGTCCATCAAAGGTCGATGATTCTTTTGCCATTCCCATCGGCCTGGAATAGATGTTGACCAGCAGGAGGTTAGCTTTGTTTGGCCATGTTAATAAGACCGCAAGGATGTCATCAGAGTTGAATGGGTGCTGTGTGGCCACACAGCCCAGGTGCGCAGCAACCCACGTCGTAAGGCCCCCTGATGGGCGGCCTTTGCCTTCCCACCTTGCTGGGATGAAAAATGACGAATAGCCTTGATGTCCGTAGTCCTCTCTGGCCCAAGTTTCCTGGAACATGCATATGTCACCAGTTTCTATGTACTTTGCCCAAGCCGGCTCTTCCAGTTTGTTAGCTAATCCCGCGATGTTCCAGGAAATTATCTTCAAATGTTCGGAGGTGGCAGATGCCATACCATGAGGGTTGGAGGAGGTGAGTCCATGCCCCACTTCAATTGCAGGACCTGTAGTGGGGGCAGCAAAAGATGCATGTGGCACCGGTGATCTTGGCGCACCATTGCCCACAAGGAAAGGAACCGTAGTTATCCCCTCAGCAACAACTACCCCATCAGTGGCTGGGTGAGAAGATTCGGTTCTGCCATAGTCTGAAGCAGCTGGATCATTCAGGGGGCCAGAAATTGAACTGGAGGACACAGTGGGGGGTTCCAGGGGGCCACAGGAGCCCAAGACCCCTGGCACTGTCTTACAGACGGTAAGTCAGTCGACCCCATCCAAACCGTTCAGGCAGTTAAAGCGATTAAAATCGCAAAAAGGTGTTTCCGGCGGTTGGAAGTACGGGCGTTGTAGAAAGCCTTTGTGTTTACGTCTGTGTTCCACCCTTGTCCAGTCATCGTGTATTGGGACCTGGTGCCTGGGAATCGGGGGGAAGAAAAAAGATACTGGGAGGGTCTGTATGGTGGAATCAAGGGATCGGTTCATTCCTCCACAAATGTGTCGTACCGTGCCCGGATCCTTAAAGGTTACCATAATACAGTCCCCCACTATGGTTTTCCTGGTCTTCCCTAGCCATGGAACCCTTCTCACCATGATGATTTCATTATTAAAATGGGATGGCAAGGGTCGGTTCCAGTTAAGCCATTTGATTACCTTTTTCTTAAGGGATTGGTAGTCCTCATTTTCCCCTGATCTTAAGTGGGGGGCACCAGCTAAGACCACCATTAATCTATTAGCTTCAGGCGGGAGGTCTGGCCTTCGTGGTCTGGGAGTTGGGCAAACGGGCGTGGGCGGGGTGGCGTTAACCTGATCTTGATGTATTCCAGAGGACTCTATTTGAGAGCTATGGGAGGCTAGGTCCACTGGGTGGGTAGGTCTGTTGCTTTGGTTATTGTGCCGTGCCTGGAGTTGGATGGCCATAAGGGGTTGCAGGAGGGGGCAGGCGGCGGGTTTCTGGGGGGGGCTTTTTTGGCATTAGTTGCAGCTTCTGCTTTGGAAGGATCCCCAGCAAAGGAATGGGTTCCCACTAGCTTTGTCTGCTTACTTACTAGAGTGTTCAAAGTGGTAAGAGAAGTTTCTAGTAGGGTGAGCCTGATCTCGACTTTTTTTAAGCTGTCGGTAATGGGCTGCAAAAGGGAGCGGAGTAGGAATTCAATGCTCCCTTTGGCAGAGAGTGGGAGGTTTAAGTTTGATGAAGTTACCTCTGGTTCTTTAGTGGTGGCCGTTATACTGGGGTTTGGGGGCATAGGCGGTAGAATGGTAGGCACTATCTCCGTAGGCTTCCCCGATAGAGCGGTGTTTGTGCGTTTCTTGCCAAAGTCAAGATGTGATATTTTGGATTTCCCCCGCCCCCCCACTGTTTTCCGAGCACGTTTACTGGGTGGGGGCCTATGTAACTCCGCCACTACATTTAATTTGGACTTGCTCTTATTAGCCAATTGCGTAGGTGGGGTTTGAGTTACCAGGTTAACAGGAGTATGGGAGAACTCAAGAGGGGCTGGCTCTGTGTTTTTTCCAAGCGCTATCCCTGAAGTAGAAGGAATTTCCCTTAGTAAGACGGGGAAGTCCTCGAGTGTCGATTTAATTAGACTGCTGGGTGGAGTGCCTTCCTCTTGAGTGGTGGGATAAGGAATGATATCGGTCAAGGGCCTAGTTTTCATAGATTCAATGGAGCGCCTGCGCTCCACCCTACGCTTCTCAAGCGAGCTTTCCTTGTCCGCTTCTCCTTTAGTGGGTTTAAAGTAATTATCCAAAGTCCCAGAGCTGGAGGCGCCATCCCTTGAGGGGGTTTCCCGTGGTGGGGGCGAAGGCATTGCCTTAGTTGTGACACAAAGGGGGATCAAGAGAGTGGGCCCAGCCCAGCCTTCTTCGGCCACTGACGGCCAAAGACGGTCCCGCCCTTGTCCCGGGCTTCTCCCGGGACGCTCCCGCGCAGCGGTGTTCGTGCACTTACTTATGGCCTAGGATACAATTGGGTAATGGGTAAGGGCGGGGCGATGAGGGAGAGCGGCCCAGGTGTTGCGGGCGGAGCTGAGCTGTGACTCTTGGGAAACTGAGTCCAGCCCCACCTGCTTGCAGCCCTCACAGCCCTTAGCCCTGGTCTGTCCCAACAACGGCAGCTCCCAAGTTCCAGGCGCCCCTTGGCGAAGCGGGACCCGCGCAGCGGGTTCCGCGAGGCGTGAGGTCAGAGGCAAAGGCAAAGGCAAAGGCGGTCCAAACGCCGTCCAGCAGGTCCACGTACTGCCCAGGTATGTGCGAGTGTTGTCCCACGGAGAGGGAGGAATCCGGCAGCTTTCACTGGTCAGCTGAGGGCGGGGCGATGAGGGAGAGCGGCCTAGGTGTTGCGGGCGGAGCTGAGCTGTGACTCTTGGGAAACTGAGTCCAGCCCCTCCTGCTCGCAGCCCTCACATCCCTTAGCCCTGGTCTGTCCCAACAACGGCAGCTCCCAAGTTCCAGGCGCCCCTTGGCGAAGCGGGACCCGCGCAGCGGGTTCCGCGAGGCGTGAGGTCAGAGGCAAAGGCAAAGGCGGTCCAAACGCCGTCCAGCAGGCCACGTACTGCCCAGGTATGTGCGAGTGTTGTCCCACGGAGAGGGAGGAATCCGGCAGCTTTCACTGGTCAGCTGAGGGCGGGGCAATGAGGGAGAGCGGCCCAGGTGTTGCGGGCGGAGCTGAGCTGTGACTCTTGGGAAACTGAGTCCAGCCCCTCCTGCTCGCAGCCCTCACAGCCCTTAGCCCTGGTCTGTCCCAACAACGGCAGCTCCCAAGTTCCAGGCGCCCCTTGGCGAAGCGGGACCCGCGCAGCGGGTTCCGCGAGGCGTGAGGTCAGAGGCAAAGGCAAAGGCGGTCCAAACGCCGTCCAGCAGGTCCACGTACTGCCCAGGTATGTGCGAGTGTTGTCCCACGGAGAGGGAGGAATCCGGCAGCTTTCACTGGTCAGCTGAGGGCGGGGCGATGAGGGAGAGCGGCCCAGGTGTTGCGGGCGGAGCTGAGCTGTGACTCTTGGGAAACTGAGTCCAGCCCCTCCTGCTCGCAGCCCTCACAGCCCTTAGCCCTGGTCTGCCCCAACAACGGCAGCTCCCAAGTTCCAGGCGCCCCTTGGCGAAGCGGGACCCGCGCAGCGGGTTCCGCGAGGCGTGAGGTCAGAGGCAAAGGCAAAGGCGGTCCAAACGCCGTCCAGCAGGTCCACGTACTGCCCAGGTATATGCGAGTGTTGTCCCACGGAGAGGGAGGAATCCGGCAGCTTTCACTGGTCAGCTGAGGGCGGGGCGATGAGGGAGAGCGGCCCAGGTGTTGCGGGCGGAGCTGAGCTGTGACTCTTGGGAAACTGAGTCCAGCCGCTCCTGCTCGCAGCCCTCACAGCCCTTAGCCCTGGTCTGTCCCAACAACGGCAGCTCCCAAGTTCCAGGCGCCCCTTGGCGAAGCGGGACCCGCGCAGCGGGTTCCGCGAGGCGTGAGGTCAGAGGCAAAGGCAAAGGCGGTCCAAACGCCGTCCAGCAGGTCCACGTACTGCCCAGGTATGTGCGAGTGTTGTCCCACGGAGAGGGAGGAATCCGGCAGACTAATTTGCATACAGCCGGGTTCTGAAACTGGGATGGTGCAGTGAGCTAAAAAACGGTGTTGGATCTAGCCCTGATCTCTTGACTGGGTGAGAGCTTTCTGCTTAATTCAGAGACTCTGTCCCTCACCACCCCTTGTTGTAAATATTCCTATCTTCACCTCCAGCAAACACATCTCATTCAATCACACCACAGCTCTCCATTGGAAAGACCACAGCTGCATTCACTTTGTCTACAAAAAGACCTCAACCCACAACCACCCACAACCTACTTTGCGAAGAAACTGGAACAAAATCACCATCGACCAGATCTCTACATCCCTTTTTCAAACCCCCCCTTCCTATTCATCGAACCCTCACGCAATGGCTAACCAACAGCGCCGACAACCTAGCACCCTTGAAAAAACGCCAAATCAAACTAGGAAGCAAAAACGCCCACTGGTTCAACGATGATCTTAAGAAATCCAAGAAACTTTGTCGCTCCCTTGAGAAGGTCTGGAAAAAAGACCTTAACACTAGCACTCAGTATGCCTTCAAAAACGCCACCCGTATACACCACCAACTGATCCGAACAGCCAAGAATGCAGCATTCAAAGACCGACTAGACAACAACGCCCAAAACAGCAAGGAATTATTCAACATCGTCAAAGAGTTTACTAACCCCACTGCCAACTCCAACGACATCACTCCCTCCCAAACCCTCTGCGACTCCTCAGCTTCGTTCTTCCACGACAAAATCGCCGACATCCACAACAGCTTTGACAACCAACCCGGAGACCGACCCACCCAACCTCCTGCCGAACCCTCACCCTCCTTAAACATCCTTTCTGACTGGAACCCAATCTCCACCGAGGACACCATCCGCCTGATGAACTCCATCCACTCAGGATCCCCACAGACCCCTGTCCTCACCACATCTTCAACAAAGCAGACTCCATCATAGCACCACACCTCCGAGATGCCATCAACTCCTCCCTCAACTCCGGCACCTTCCCGGAATGCTGGAAACACGCCGAACTCAGCGCCCTTCTGAAAAAACCCACAGCAGACCCCACCGAACTCAAAAACTACCGCCCCATCTCGCTACTACCATTCCTGGCCAAAGTCATCGAGAAAGCCGTCAACAACCAGCTCGCCACCTTCCTCGAAACCAACAAATCCCTCGACTCCTCACAGTCCGGCTTCCGAGCCAAACACAGTACTGAGACCGCCCTTATCGCAGCAACAGATGACATTCGACCTCTACTCGACAATGGAGACACAGTCGCCCTCATCCTTCTCGACCTCTCCGCAGCCTTCGACACAGTCTGCCACAGCACCCTTATACAACGCCTCAACAACATCGGAACCCAAGGAAAAGCACTGGACTGGATCACCTTGTTCCTTGCCGGAAGAACTCAGAGAGTCCGACTCCCACCGTTCAAGTCTGAAGCCACCGAGGTCATTTGCGGCGTGCCACAAGGATCCTCTCTTAGCCCCACCCTCTTCAATGTATACATGAGCCCCCTCGCGACCATCGCACACCAACACAACCTCAACATCATCTCCTACGCTGATGACACTCAACTGATCCTCTCACTCACCAAAGACCCTAACACCGCCAAAACCAACCTACATGAAGGAATGAAAGAAGTAGCTGAGTGGATGAAGCACAGCCGTCTTAAACTGAATTCAGACAAAACAGAGGTCCTCATCTTAGGTACTTCCCCTTCCGCCTGGGACGACTCTTGGTGGCCAGCGGCCCTAGGAAAAGCACCCATCCCAACGGACCACGCACGGAACCTGGGCGTCATCCTGGACTCCTCACTCTCGATGACCAAACAAGTCAACGCCGTATCATCATCTTGCTTCATTATTCTTCGCATGCTCAAAAAACATTTCGCTGGATCCCCACCGAAACTAGAAAAACAGTCACCCACGCACTAGTTACGAGTCGCCTGGACTACGGAAACACCCTATACGCCGGTACCACCGTAAAACTTCAGAAAAAACTCCAACGCATCCAGAACGCCTCAGCCAGACTCATACTAGATATCCTGCGCAAAGACCACATTTCTGGTCACCTTAAAGACCTCCACTGGCTCCCTGTCAATAAGAGGATAACATTCCGCCTCCTCACTCACGCACACAAAGCACTTTACGATCTTGGACACGATTGCCTCAACACGCGACTTTCCTTCTACACCCCCTCCCGCCAGCTACGCTCTTCCAACCAAGCCCTTGCTGCGGTTCCACGCATCAACAAAACCACCATGGGAGGAAGATCCTTCTCATACCTGGCAGCTAAAACCTGGAACTCCATCCCCACACACCTCCGCCTCACTCAAAACCACTTAGCCTTCAGAAAGCAACTTAAAACCTGGATATTCGACAAGTAAGTCCACACCCTTCCTCAAGCGCCTTGAGACCCTCTGGGTATGTAGCGCGCTATACAAATTATTTGACTTGACTTGACTTGACTTGACATATACATGTGTGAAGACAGCATATATAAAAAAAAACAATTGAGCATCAGACTGGTATGGTGAGGCTGAGTAATGAAACGTTCTCAGCTCTAAACGCGCGTTTCGGCACAAGGTGTGCCTTCATCAGGAGAGGATTACTCTGCAGGTTCTCTACACATACCTTTGCCTGGGAGTCTGCATTTATTTCGACTCACGTCCCCATCCTAAATTCGCCAGTCCAGTGCTAAATTTCCCACCGACATCCCAGCAAGGTTGGACGTATCGTTTAAAATACATTTGATACCAACAAATCTTGTTCATTTCTGACGTATTTTTTGTGGCTCTCCTGATGAAGGCACACCTTGTGCTGAAACGTGCGTTGAGAACTGAGAACTTTTCATCCCTCAGCCACACCATACCAGTCTGATGCTAAATTGTTTGTTTTTTATATCAGCTGTCTTCATACATATATATGTCTTAGCATGATTTATTTATCTTTCTATGAATAACCACTCACCTATCGTTACACATGGTGACTATATTGTATCAAATGTATCATGAGTGATGTAATATGTGACGTCATCAGCAGTGCATTGCGGGCGCGTGAGTTATAGTTAGCTGAACTAACTAAAGCGGGGGAATTTCAATGGTTTTGTATGAGTGAAATGCCCAGCTAACTATACCATGTATGGAAGCTATGTTTTTTTCAGTGAATTTCTAAGGTTTTTTAAATGCTAATTCCTAACTATAACATGGCTGAAACCTATGGTTTTTTCGGTGAATATATATATATATATTTATTCAACAAGGACAGTGGAAGCCAGAACGAGGCACGTGTTCCTGCATAGTACGTTTGCTGAGAAAGACATTTCCTAATCCTTCTCTTTGACAAAAAGACATCATCTGTCTTTATTTCAAACCTGGTTAAGAAATGTTAGTTCAAGAAAATGGTGATAAAAACATTGTTCTAGATCATTTATTCTGTTCTGTCTCTCGAGTTTATATAAAAAATAAGAGTGGCCCATAAGATAATGCGTGTTTACTGGGTTGCTTTTCTATCACTTTGGGAAATTATTACTAAACAAAAATACACCTATGCACTTTTTGCCGAATTTTTGCTCAAGTAGGTGGGGAATAGTTAGGGCAGCCCTATATGGCATGAAATGGGAATACTGGGTAGACTTGGCAGTTTCCATCTGCTACTAAATTCATTTTTTTCTATTTCATAATATATTGTCACAAGGAGACTGCGTACGAAGCACAGTTGTCTTGAACCAAGGGAAATGAAAACATATTTTTAAATAGACAATTGAAGAGTCAAACAAGTCAGTCCACGCAATCAGGTGAAAGAAAAAGTGTTAAATTAAACGGTATGTATCTGGTTCTAAAATCAGGCACAGCAGGTCTAAACATAGACAGACTACATGACTGCGAAAATAGACAAAAATAAAAACTCAGGCACATTTCTACTAGCCTGGCTCAGCAGATGCACAAGAGATTGATGAAAACTGGAGCTGCCGTGCTGAACTGCTTTATTTTTTAAATGATTGTAATTGTTTTTAAATATTTCGTTTTTTTTCACAATTTTAAAATGCCGCAATGACAAAGAAAATCAAAATAAGTTGCTAAGCACAAATAAAATATTAGTTGTGAGAAGAGGATGAAATACAGCAGTTAGAGCGGAGGAAAGAAGTGCTGGCAGACTTGTGTAATTAGTTGTTTAATTATCGATGTCTTAATGGCAGATGAGGCGACGTTTGGACAGCTTCTGTCCCCATCTATAATGTAATATGTGTACAGATTCATGATGGATTTCCATGTGACCTCAGATGTGTGCCATATGTCTCCACGTTTGAAGGTCGAACTCTACATTACGGATGCATTTGCCACGGAGGCTACCTAGTTGCCTTCCATTGCCGTATGCAAGGTTTTCCAATTTGCCATTATGGGCCTCTTGGCGGCCATCTTTGAGTGATGTATCGGTCCACGGTGACAGGCCCCATACGGTGGAATGTTGTTTCCTTCACTGCCATCTCGATTCACAGGGAAGGACGCGAGGGTCATCGGTTGTGATTTATTTCTTAGGCATGCGTCACAATTTAAATCACGTTGAACATCGGTTGTGTTCCCTAGATTTACCTACTGTGTGTGGGATAAAGTCACCAAGCTAGCGAAATGTGTATACATTCCGGTGGTTTCAGAGAGCCGTGTGTCATTTAGGATTCTAATCTATACAGCTGTTTTTTATGTGGCACATTTTCTTTCTCTTCAGTAATTACCATTATTAAATAATGACAATTTTATATAGGTTGTTGTAGAAACAGAATCATCTTCTTGGCTTTTGGAACATGCACCACTATGGATCAAGGAGAGATATATTACTCGATATCTTCAAACAATGTGTGCAAAAACTCCTCCGAATCAATCACCAGATAAGACAGGGAAACATAATAAATAAATACATTTGGACACACACTTACATGTATATTACATTTCAAAGAATTCTTAGTTACATTTTTGTAATCACAGTAATCATACAATTTTCATCATAATATTAACTCTTAGCTCCAAGAAAGATTTAATGATAGAATAAATGCTAAACATTCTTTGGAAGCTACATACATTATTTCAAGTTGTTGAGTTTTTATTAGCCCTCCTTGAATCATTGTGAACTGGCAGTGGTGACAGCATAAAAATAGTTGTATTCAGGTCTTTTTATCTTGAGTCCTGAGAAGGGGCGCCCTCCTAACTTCATGTCAAGTCTCCACAGTTCTCCATCATTGAATAGCTGCTTCTGCCACTAACCTGAGCAGAGAGGAGGAACGTCCTGCATGTGGTTGTAGCTGATCTGAGACTGGTAGAAGGACTGACCAATCCCCAGTGAAGAGCTGTGCCCAGCTCATTGAGCGAACCGGTGTGGAACAGACCATCAGTCTGCTCCAGAGACATGTGATTGCCCTATACAGATACCTGGGATCCAATATCTCCATCGCAACGACATATGGGCTCAAGAATAGCTCTTTCATCTGTATCTAATGATGATGTGAGTCTGAATTATCCCTGACCTCCCCGTGGCTGTGGGGAGTATGTTTCTGCTGCTCTCTTTGTATTACATGTGTGGTGTTTGGCCTAGCAGTTAGTCAGAAGATGGCACGCAGAACTTAGGTGAATGGAAACACGGTGTGTATTTTACTTCATATAGTGTTCGACTGCTGGGTAGCCATGTCAGAAGCATTTTATAGCAAGCCTAAACTACTGGCAGGAGATCGGCAGGGGAGGCCGCGGATCACCTTTGCGCCGACGCTCCAATGAACAATGTTACAGTGCTCCTTAACTCTAATTAAACAAAAACCATTATACAAAATCACAAATACTTTAGGAGTGCAAAACAGTTCTGCTGCTGCCCTTTAGCCCATATCGTGGGGGTGGAGGAGAGGATAGGGGGGTGGGGGGGGTTTGACGAAATAGTTCTTTAGGTGAGTGTATGGTGCTGGATTGCTTTGTAAACAATATCGGTTTGCGACAGCCCTGTCCTTCAGGGTCTCAGGAAGGTGACGCAATAGTATGGCCTTCATCGGAGGTTCCGCATGAGACGACCAGGGAGGTTCCTACCAGACTGGGGGTAGCAAGGTTCTCTGCCTGAGCAGAGTTGTTGGGCGATGAGAACAGGGGGCAGTCATTCCCGGGCAAGGGAAGCCACTGGGTGAGGGTGTTCTAGACTGCTTGAAAAATAAAATGTTGTAAGTGATTTACGCTTCCTGTCTCCGGCTAGTGAACATGGTGCCCCTAGATTGCATGAAAACCCAGGGATGGCGCTCAAACGGCAGTGTAAATTTGCTTCTGAGATGCCAGTTTTTTACAAGCACTCTGTTGCTAGGGCAGATGCTGCACTGACGAGCCCTTTGAGCAGTACTTCCTTGGTGATTTTTTCATCTTCCTCTTCTGAAGAGGATTGGCATCATCGATGGGCTTTAAAAGACACTCTGGGATTGTGTTGACGACCACTTCTCCCATGCTAGCATGCTCCTGTGCTTTCCACGTGGTGGAATTGGGCATTTTGTTATTCCCTGAGAAATGCATAGATGGCTCGTTTCATTGATTGGAGATTGGCGTGTGCAAATGCGTATTACTTTGTTCAGGGTGCACATAAAATGTTCTATCTTTCTGTTGGCTAGGGGGTGGGGAGGTAATTTGTGGTAATGGATGCCCCAGGACAGGAGTAGTCTTCAAAGTCCTGGCTCTGAAATGGTTGCCCATCGTCAGATTTTAGTTCTTTTATGAGACTGGGGGTTATTATTTTCTCCATCTTAGGGATGACCTCGGTGGCAGCTTGAGACCCTACCAGCCCTATCTCTGGGTATTTGGTACAATCATCTTTTAAGGGATACACCTGAAGTCCAGGCTGGTGCCCTCCCAGGGCTGCTAGGAGCCAGGTACAGTAGGTACAAGGGCTGTTGCTTCTGAGGAGCCAGAAACTTGGCATTATTGACAGGGTGTCACTGTAGTTTCTACCATCTCATCCATCCATGGGAACCAGACTTTTGTTTTGAGTTGGTTCTTTGTCTTCACCATGCCTTGGTGACCTTAGTGGGGAAGCTGTATGGCTTTGTCTGTCAGGCTGATGGAGATAACTAGACAGGGCCCTCGTAGCAAACACCCACTGGTGTCGAACATAAGTTAATGACGTACATTGAATTGAATTTATAGAATCTTCTTAGCCTCTGGGGTTCTGTGGGTCAGGTGTTCCTTGAGGGAGGGACCTCTTTGACTGTGATAACCAGTTTCAGGCATTTGTCCATTTCTGTTGCAGTTCGAATGGCATTTAGTGAGACGGCAAGCATTCTGGACCTTTCTATGATGTTTCTCACATATTCTTTTTATTTCTTCCACGTGGGTGGCAAGGCAGGAAATCCGCTGGAATGTTGGTATCAGGTCGATACTCCACCCGGCAGTCGTACTCCTGCTTTTGGATCATCCGCTTTTCAATGCTGTGAGGAGGTTTAGAACCCGAGCCCTGGAACAGGAACATGATTGGCTTGTAGTCGGTGGTGACCACGAAGGGGTGATCATAGATATACAAATGAAAATGCCTGCAGGCCCAATGTATGGTGATGGCCTCCCCTTCAATCTGTAAATATCTCTGTTTCTAGGTGGTGAGCGACTGGCTGGCTGGCTGGGGTCTAAGATCATTGATGCTGTTTTTGGGTGAGGGCAGCCTCTAGCCCTCTTGAGCTCGCGTTGACGGTGATGGCTGTTGGTTTCATTGGATCAAAGTATTTCAGGGTGGTATCTCCTGACAGGGCAATCTTTGTTCGTTGAAAGGATTCTTCTTGCTCAATACTCTGTGGAATTTTAGTTTGTGAGCTAAACATTATCTGCGCCAGCTTGTCACCTATGTACTACGTGCACGGCAGCCATTTTAGATATCATGGTCTCCCTGTCCACGATCGATCGCCAGCACGCCCCTCTCACCCAGCAAGCATCCTCCGCGCACCCTGGCTCCCCCTTCCTCCCCCTCATGAGCATGACCCTGTCCTTGGGAGTCACGCCAGCGCCTGACCAGCATCTCCTCTCCTCCCATGAATGCCCCTCTGTTGGCACAACCTTCCCTCCGCGCTCAATTATCCATGCAGCATGAATACCACTCCATTGATGGCCCCTCACCCCGTGTCCGACTGTCCGCACAGGTCCGAGGCCATTGCCTAAGCCGGGAGATATCATTTACTGCCCTTTATTGTATGAGGTCGCTCTCCTTCAAAGGACCCTCTATTGAACCAGACCTCCCCACCCCCTGTGATATGGTCAGGCGCACACATCCTAAGACTCGACGAAACACTCAGCTGCGTGACGACCCCCTCCTCTTATCAGCAGGTTGAGGACCTCTATTGTGAAGGTATATGGGGGTGGGATTAACACGAGGATTACGGGGATGTCTTTTCCATGCCCTACAAAGTTGTGATTGTATTAAAGGAAGGTCACATGCCATAAACCAGTGTATAAGAGGCCAGGCCTCTGAGTGGCTGTTAGAGCACCTCGAGACGATACCTTGTTGTCTGATCTGATGTGTTCTGCTCCGTCGGAATAAACTTCTGTTTCCTGCCTTCTGGTCTCCGGCGCCTGCCTCATTGCTTGGTAAACTTGAATGGTACAAGGGCGGTTAGCGCCGGGCAAATCTTGAGAAAAGTCCTAGCCCTACCCTTTTTTACAGTTGGCGTCCCAAAGCGTGGGGCCCATCAGCGACACGTGGATCCAGTGGGAGAGGTCCCGATGACAGAGTGAACGACTGCAACGATCGGGAAGAGCTCGTGTCCGATAGACCCTCGTCTGACAGCCGATCATCCGACCTTCACTAGTTCTGAACAGACCTCTCTCGAGTGATCTACGGTCCTGACTGGGAACCATCAGGAGTGCCGCGAACAACACGAAGGAGAGAGGACGATCGGGCGCTGGATCCAGAGGACAGGAAACCGTCCATGCGGTCCGGGTAAGGTCGTGTAAACACGACGAATTGAGGAAAATTATTTTTGTTTGGATAATACTAGTATTACGCTTTGTTGAAACCCTCTGGAGATTCGCTGTCTGCAAACGGGGAAAAACAAACAGGCTCTCTCTTTGCAAGCAGTGAAGGATAGGTAACGCAGACTTTTGTCCCCATCGTAATCCGTCGTGCCTATCTTCCTTCCCCACTGTTTCCCGAACTGCCGTTCGTGGATTATTGACTGGAGATTCTTTGTCTGCAAACAGGGAAGAACAAGGTCTCTCTTTGCAGGTAGAGAAAGAGTGGGTAGCGATAGCTTTTCGTGCCCACTTATTCTCCCCACTGGATTGTTTGATTGGCCGATTGTTCGGTATTGGTTCGTTTGAGGTATTCACCGCCGCCAAACAACGGAGAATAGAAATATTCTGCCTAGTCTTTGCCCGCTGTGATAAGATAGGTAGTGCAGATTTTTGTCCCCGGTGTAAACCGTCATGCCTATCTTCTCCCCACTGGTTGGTAGCCTGTTTAGCCCGGACCGCTTATTAGAGATGAACCATCCAGCTCCACTGGAGGGCACCCCTAATAAGGACATGTTCACTAAGTATGGACTAGTCGCTATAGCTTACACTAGACTATGGCATAAATACACGAAAAAGAACCCTGAAAGTCAGTGGCCACTGATAGGTTCCTTTAGTGAAAATAAAATAAAAACATTAGAAATAGCGCTCCAGAAAAATAAGACCACGCCCACCATGCTCGACAGTCTCGGCATGTGGCGCAAAGAAACGGAACAACGAAAGAAAAGAGAAGAAGCAAAAGTAGGGAAAGAATTACGAAAGGCAGCCCACCTAGCCGCAAAGCAACTAGAAGAGGAAATAAAAGAAAGAAACGAAGCTACACAAAACCAAGAATCGGGGTTAACAGGCCAATGTCCTGTTAGGACCCCCTCTGCACTCTACCCTGAACTGCCCTCCAAACAACGGGCAAACGATGAGTTACTACTAGGTCCCCCAATCATCTACATGCCCCCTCCATATGCTCCCAGCCAACAAAACCTGCAAGCCCCGAGTGTGAGTGAAAGGGACCCTAGTGCCAGTGCACCGGCCCTCACGGCCTCCGCACCAGCCACCTTAACAACTTCGTCAGACGACCCCGAGGCTAGCAAACAATCATCAGCCCGGTTAAATAGGTTAAGCAAAGATGAGCGGGATGGGATCGACAAAATAGCAAAGACATTGGTAGAACGAAGGGAGAGCGAAGAATACACAATGAGCGTGTATAATTCACATGCCGACAGCCACAGACGGCATTTCATTTTGCGATTCAGCTTCCACACCCTGAACGCGTATGAAGATAGGTATCAGAGTAAGGGTCCCGCTAAACTAACAACACTGTATAGGAAGATTGATGTTGGAGATGGGACTGAACGTGAGGCGACGGAGCTCTTCATGCAAATGCTTGAGGTCCTCCGCCACCTCGCAGAACAGAAACCAGAAACCAAGGTTACGGCCCCTGAAACAACCTCGGCAGAGGTAGCCAATACTATGATGCCTATCCGAGAAGCGGCTCCTTACTGGATCCCGCCACGGGGCC
The DNA here is from genome assembly GCF_964263255.1 of Lissotriton vulgaris. NCBI lineage: Eukaryota > Metazoa > Chordata > Amphibia > Caudata > Salamandridae > Lissotriton > Lissotriton vulgaris. The sequence goes on along the minus strand of NC_141688.1, from coordinate 206,501,809 downwards.
AGGGAACGAGCGATGATATTAATAATGAAAATGCAAAAGGGAGGGTTGTGTACAATTGGGTTTACCAACCATGGGACCGACAAGATATCCTAACCTTCAAGCAAACCCTGCCCGACTTAAGAAAGAACCCGACAGCATTTTACACCGAATTAGGCACAGCCTTGGGTTCGACAATAATGACCTTAGCAGATATTGACTTGTTCTTTGGGCTATGTCTGCCGGCTGACGTGTGGAAGCAAATCCGGAAGGCTGACCACACGGATCTGTTTGGACATACCTGGGACCAACTCGGTAAACTAGATAGACAGCGAGAACCGGGGAGCAAACCAGTGAAAGACATACTGGAACTCCCAGATAAAATAGTCCAGAAATTAAAAACACTGGTCCCGGAAAGAAAAGTAGACTCGTCGATAGTCACGGCCTGTCGACAGAAACCCCAGGAAGATGTGTCAGAATACTTTTCCCGATTCGAGACAGTGTTCTCCGACTACAGTGGCCAGGACATGACCACTGCAACCGGACAGCACCTGTTCGTACAAAATTACGTAAAAGGCCTAACACAAGAGGTCTCCCAAAAGCTGCAGACGAGCGAGAGTAGTTGGGGAGCCTCCAAACCTGCAGCTATCCTTCAGATGGCTCAGTATTACGAGCACCAAAAGAATGAGAATGATAGGGCGTCCGAGAAAAAGAAGAAAGATTTAAAGGAAAGGGTAATGATAGCCCAGATACAGGGTATAGCGCTAGCAAGGGAACATCAAAGGGGGAACTACCAATCAAACACCCCCAGAGATCTCCCTCCTAAAGATCACACCCCAGCATCCCACACTGGACGGAGAGACGTTAGCAATGACCAATGCGCCTTCTGCAAAGGGCTAGGCCATTGGAAATACCAGTGTCCGGTTTTGCTAGAGATGAATAGAAATAGGGATTCAAGGGATGTGGCAGGTGGTCCGAGGAATAGAGTACGGGAACGAGGGAACCCCAGTGACACCAACAATGACAGATCAGGAAGACTGAACACATTTGACCATCCCCGACAGAACCAATATCAGCTATCCGAAGGTGAAAATGCCCCCGATTTTGCATAGGACTGCCAGGGGCAAGGGAGGGATCCAGTCGAGCTCTGTGTTGACCAGCAAGGTCCTTATGTCACCGCTAAGGTCTTGGGTACAGAGTCTCCATTCTTGGTAGACACTGGGGCGACACGTAGTGTGTTATCAAAACGACTGATTCCGAGGGCACCCTTGTCTGGCTCACACATAACGTCGATAGGTTTCGATGGGACGCCCTCCACTAACCCCCTGTCCATACCTATTACCTTTGACCTAGAAAGCAACACTGCTGACGCGACATTTCTACTCTCCTCCAACTCCCCTGACGCCATTATGGGCATTGACTTACTGAAACATTTTCGAGCTACCATTAGGTGTTCCCCAGATGGAATACGAGTCATCCTGTACGACAACCCAGACCTGCCCCGATCCCGTCCCCCACAACACATGTGCTCCATAACTGACACTGACCTGTCCCTGCTCGACACCCTGCCTCAGTACTTGTGGGCCACAAATGACTCTGATGTGGGGCGAATGATGATTGATCCTATTCACATAACTGTACGACAGGACGCCATACTCCCGAAGCTTCCACAATATCGGATATCCCCAGAGGGTGAGAAGGCACTGATAGCGATCATTCAGTCTCTGGTAGATGCAGGAGTGGTTGAAGAAGTGGTTAGCAACGTCTGCAACAGCCCAATCCTACCTATTGTTAAGAAGCAAGGTGAAGGAGATGAGAAAGCGTACCGCTTCATCATCGACTTACGAGAGATTAACAAAGTGGTGGTACCCCAATATCCTGTAGTCACTGATATCACCACCATTTTGACCCTCATCCCGTCCACTGCCACCACCTTCTCTGTTATCGACCTTAAAAACGCGTTTTTCTCTATCCCCATCCATCCAGACAGCCGTTATCTCTTCGGCTTCACTTTAAAATACCGCTCGTACCGATTCTGTAGAGCACCCCAGGGGTACACTGAAAGTCCCAGCATTTACAGCCAGGCCCTCAAAAGACAGCTGGACGCCTTCCAGCTACCAGAAGGAGTGGTGTTGATCCAATATGTCGATGATATCCTTTTGGCGGCCGACACCACCCCGCTTGCAACGACAGCCACCGTCCAACTCCTACACTTCCTTGCAGAAAATGGCCATAAAGTCTCCAAAAAGAAGTTACAGTTCTGCCAGCCACAAGTGACTTACCTAGGCCATCTTCTGTCCAAAGAAGGGAGGAAACTTACCCCTGACCGAATCCAAACCATCTTAGACACCCCCATCCCAAAAACACAAAAGCAGGTCCGCTCTTTGGTTGGCCTAACCTCTTTTTGCAGACAGTGGTTGCCTAATTACAGCCTCATTGTGAAACCATTACTTGCCCTGCTGACCAAAGATGTCCCCTCCCCGCTTCCTTGGACCACTGAGTGTCAAGCCTCCTTTAAGGAATTACGGGATGCACTCTGCTCAGCACCCGTCCTCGGAACGCCGGATTACTCCAAACCCTTCTCCCTCTTCACCCACGAAAGGGAGGGATGTGCATTGTCTGTCCTGACTCAATCGATTGGCCCTAAGCAGCGCCCTTGTGCCTACTTCTCCGCCACTCTTGATCCTGTAGCCAGAGCCTTACCTGCCTGCCTTCGAGCAGTAGCTGCCGCTGCTGTCTCCATCCGTCAGAGCGAGGGAATCGTACTTTTCAACTCCCTCACTGTATTAGTGCCCCATGCAGTTGACACCCTTTTGAACCAGACAAAGACCCAACACCTGACTAGCGCACGACTGACAGGGTACGAGTTGACTCTGCTTGCACCCCACATCACACTTAAGAGATGTACGACTTTGAATCCTGCCACATTGTTACCCCTGCCTGAAAACGACCCCGACGTTCCTCCCATACACGACTGTGTGACCCTCACAGACGAACAGACTAGGAGTAGGGTTGACCTCCGAGACACTGCTTTTCCTGACCCCGAGGGAGAGCTATGGGTAGACGGCTCATGCATCAAACTTCCAGATGGCACCACTTCAGCTGCCTATGCAGTCACGACAGCCCGAACAGTAGTTGAGACAGCCTGCATCACACAACGATCTGCCCAGGCAGCGGAGCTGATAGCCCTCACACGAGCATGCATCATAGCCGCAGGGACCACCGCGAACGTATATACGGACAGCCAGTATGCCTTCGGAGTGGTCCACCATTTTGGGCTCCTGTGGAGGGAGAGGGGATTCCTGACGTCCCACGGTACCCCAATCCTCCACGGAGATTTAGTCTCCGCTCTGATTGAAGCAGTTCTCCTCCCCAAGCGATTAGCGGTGATCAAATGTCAGGCACACAAAAGAGTGACAGACTTAGTTGGACAAGGGAATGCATTAGCCGACATCACTGCACGAACCACGGCTGAGAATAGGACGGTGACACGCATATATGTGACCAGGTCGCAAGCAGAAAAATGGAGTGACACAAGGGAAATGATCAGAGACATACAGTCGGCCAGCGCCCCTCACGAATTGACTAAGTGGGCAAGGGTGGGTTTGAAGGACGAAGAGGGTTGCTGGCGAACAAAAGATGCAAACAAATGGTTGCTGCCTGACTCATATCTGATTCCCATACTGACAATGGCTCACTCCCCTGCACACATAGGATCTGCACCCATGATCGAACTCGTTTCCAAAGTCTGGCATAACGACAAAATCCCCGACTCAGCCAGCCCACTGTGCCATCCAGAGAAGGGTATTTCCTGCGTCGAAAGGAGGGCGTTTCGGCTAAGTAGGCCACGGACTAAGTTAAATCTCAGAACGGTGACCTAAACACAATCAAGGGTTGCCGGGAGAGAAGCTAAACGAAGTCTGTGGTTCTGCCCGCTACCGAGCTCCCTTGAAGGTGATGGAAGCGCCAGACAAGAAGATGATGGAAGCGCCAGATAAGAAGATGATGGAAGCAACAGGAAATACCCCGTATAGAAATCCAAAGACTGACAACTTGCACAAACCAAAGACAATCGCACTCTTCATTGTCTTCCTCTTCTGCCTCCTCCTCATGACCTCCTTCTGGATTCTGGAGGAAAGCACACCGGCTCATGAGACATTGCTACCTACTGCACAGCCAACACCCCTGAAAGAACATCACCTAATCTCTCTGTCGCCCCAGCTCCGAGAAAGGCGCAGGGAATTCTGGAACAATTCCTTCGTGCAACTGCTGCACCAACACAACCTTGCTGCAAATGCTACAAACTGTTGGATCTGCGGGTTGCTCCCGCATGCCACTGGACACTCCATCCCCTTCATCCCTTCACCCTTCTCAGTCCACGGCTCTTGCCTCGCCTGGTTGATCCTCATGCAAGAGAGCCACAAGGACAATGCCACCTCCAGCCGGACAGTGTCACACTTCTACTCTGGATTCTGGCTGAACAAAGTCGAAAAGACTCCTACTGCCCTGTGTCCTGCGCTCACGGGCGCCACCTTCATCAAAGACATTCCAGCCAAAGAACGAGTCGAAGTACAGGTGCTCCACAATCCAGCCAGGACCACCTTCTCTCATCTGCAAAAACAAACTACCGCTACACTGACTGTGGCTCTGTCTGTCATCAATGTCACAGGTCTCGTGTGTTTCGAAGGCCATGGAACGCAGCTGGTGGGTCACAGCGCCTGCCAAATCACCAGAACATTGGACTCAGCTGACCCCCCTTCCTTCGTTGCTTCTCCGAACATGTACTTTGTGTGTGGCACCAAGGCTTACACCTGGCTCCCGAAGGGTTGGAAGGGTATCTGTTACATTGCCTTCGTTCTTCCACCCACATATGTAGCCCCTGCCAACCACCACCGGCAGAGGCGTGCAGACGACCTTGGGCAAGCCGACTCCACTGGAGCACAGTTCCTGGATGCAGCAAAGGGACTTGTTCCTCTGTGGGGCCCGATGGCAAACAGCCGTGCTATCCGACACCTGACCCAGGCAGTAGAAACAACGATCAACATCACGGCTGGCATCCTCGCCAACAACACTGCGGAGCTTCAGGCGGTCCGCCTCGTGACCCTCCAAAATCGTCTTGTCTTAGACGTGGTCCTGGCCGACCGAGGAGGAGCATGCCGCATCATCGGATCCAGCTGCTGCACCTACGTGCCTGACAACTCGCCTTCAGTCTACAAAGCCATTGAACACCTCCACAGACTGTCCTCAGAGGTTCACCAAGAACAGGAAGGATGGTCGCTTGGGAGCTGGTTTTGGGACACTTTGAAACAGTGGGGTTGGAAGTTGTTTTCCTTCGTGCTGATACCTGTTGTAATATTATGTGGGTGTTGCTTAGGTATCCAATGTCTGCCACCTTTGTTCGGCCTTGTTTCCAACTGTATGTGCCCAAAAACTTTGGACTTCCGAAATGAGCACATGAGTCCCCTCTATGAAGTAGAAATACGTGGCCTTATGGGGATAAATCAAAACTGACAAGTTGGCGAGATATGTTAAAAGGGAGGACTGTGGAATTTTAGTTTGTGAGCTAAACATTATCTGCGCCAGCTTGTCACCTATGTACTACGTGCACGGCAGCCATTTTAGATATCATGGTCTCCCTGTCCACGATCGATCGCCAGCACGCCCCTCTCACCCAGCAAGCATCCTCCGCGCACCCTGGCTCCCCCTTCCTCCCCCTCATGAGCATGACCCTGTCCTTGGGAGTCACGCCAGCGCCTGACCAGCATCTCCTCTCCTCCCATGAATGCCCCTCTGTTGGCACAACCTTCCCTCCGCGCTCAATTATCCATGCAGCATGAATACCACTCCATTGATGGCCCCTCACCCCGTGTCCGACTGTCCGCACAGGTCCGAGGCCATTGCCTAAGCCGGGAGATATCATTTACTGCCCTTTATTGTATGAGGTCGCTCTCCTTCAAAGGACCCTCTATTGAACCAGACCTCCCCACCCCCTGTGATATGGTCAGGCGCACACATCCTAAGACTCGACGAAACACTCAGCTGCGTGACGACCCCCTCCTCTTATCAGCAGGTTGAGGACCTCTATTGTGAAGGTATATGGGGGTGGGATTAACACGAGGATTACGGGGATGTCTTTTCCATGCCCTACAAAGTTGTGATTGTATTAAAGGAAGGTCACATGCCATAAACCAGTGTATAAGAGGCCAGGCCTCTGAGTGGCTGTTAGAGCACCTCGAGACGATACCTTGTTGTCTGATCTGATGTGTTCTGCTCCGTCGGAATAAACTTCTGTTTCCTGCCTTCTGGTCTCCGGCGCCTGCCTCATTGCTTGGTAAACTTGAATGGTACAAGGGCGGTTAGCGCCGGGCAAATCTTGAGAAAAGTCCTAGCCCTACCCTTTTTTACAACTCCATTTCCTTGGGGTTTTGGTCTTCATGAGTTCTCAAAGGGGCTGGGTGAGGCCTGTGAGAAGCATTCACAGTAGTTCACCATCCCTAGAAACCCTCTAACTTCAAACACACTGGTCGGGCCAGGGCTTCCTGGACGTCGCACACCTTTCTTCTTCGGTCTTTCAGGCAGTCGTGGTGTTCCCTCATGGACTCGGCAAAGATCAGCATGTCAACGCTGACATTAATGACACCCAGCAACCTGGTGAACATTTCGTGGATGGTATTTAACCTCCGAGCCATCCTATTTTCCGAAGTTGAGCCATCAGTATCAGCAGAGGCCCACGTGGGTGGAAAATCAGGTTATATACCTTGAACGGGCTGTAGTGGCAGCTGGTGGTACCCAGAGCATAGATCCACTTTTGAAAAATAGTTTTCCTCGTTGAGAGCCCCCATGATGTCATCAGCCGCAGGAGTCCGATTGCGATCTCGCTTGATTTCATCTTTTGAGAGCCGCATGTCCATGCAGATGAGGACCTCACCAGGTTGCTTTTCTTTGTTTGTTTCCACTATGGGAGATGATCTGGCCTGCAGAGTTCTCGTGTTGCCTGTATGGGGTCAAATGGAGCTGGGGTAAGGCCACAGATCGGGGCCTGCTCCTCTGAGGAACAGAGCCAGGCCGTGTAAGTATGTGGCAGGTATGGCCACGTGGGCCATCTTAATTCATGCAACACGATCTTTGCCACCATAGAGGAGACAGCGGATGGCTGCTGTACTGCAGGAGACACGGACTCACTGACCAGGGGATGGCAGGGCTGATCTCTGGCTGCTTCGCCAATGCGGTGCTGGGCCAAGAGGCTAGTCAGGATGTGGCATGAAGAACAGCGGCACATGGAGACACTGTGTGTACTATGCTACGTCTGGCATGCGACTTCTGAGCAGTTGCGTTAGATGCCTTTTATTGCAATTGCATCATAAAGCGCAATACTAAACTTTTGGCAGAGGAGTACGCAAATCACCCCTGTGCCGACGAGCCAATGAACAATGTTACAATGTGTATGCCATCTTCAGGCCTGGTGTTGGGGTAGCCCTGATTCCCGATTCCTTATCATGATAGTCTGCATGGCTTATTCAAACCCCTAGTCCAAGGCTGTGTATTGTCCAGCTTACTCCCAGACAAGCTGGTGCCTATTATGGGTTCCCACCTGGTCAGTGGTTTTGCCACCACCAGAAAATCCTGACTGTGACTGGTAGGTTCAGAGATACAGTCCTTTTCACTCCTGTGCCACCCAAGGAATCCTACGGTTGAAATGGCATGCTTGCCAGAACCTATCCTCAACTTTGTGGACTCTTGCATTCTAGTTAATGTGCCCAAACCTTGATACCAGTGATTGTAATCCATTCATCCTCTATGTACACCATCCGGCGACCTGAAAGAGATCATTTTGTTTTGCACAAAATAAGGTGTAAACTCTTTGGGTGGCAAGTTGCATTGGGTTACTGTGAGGAAATGCTCACCGATGTAATCCCGTGGGTCGATAACATACAACGGACTCCACAAACGACAACACCCAATCCGGATCCATGCCGTCTTTTCCTCTCATTACAGAGTGCCGGAAAACGTAGCCCGGAAGTGAATGACGGTAACCCCGGAAACGGTCTACGAAAACCAATGAAAACTGAGCACGGAGGAGGGTTTGAGAGAGAAGAAGAAGCCTGGAAGAGGACGCCGGCCGAGAGGACGCGAGGAGAAACTCCATACCGGAGCCGAGAGGACTACGAAGAGAAGACCGAGGAGAGAGAAACCCAGGACGAGGAAGCAGATGAGCCCTGGACTGAGGAGTGGTGGATTCCACCGGAGGATGCTGAAGAGCGGCCGCGGACTCATGAGAGTTTACGGCAGGAGTCGGTGAGTTAAGGGTTTTCACTTATTACACGTGAGGCTAACGGGTGGTTTCTGTAAGAGTGGCGGGTGGCAGTTAGTGTATACGTTTTTACTATTCTGCACAGAGAATCGCTTTCATCCTTGAACAGTTCGTTATACCTGTTAAAGATGGTGTTTTAGTGATCCTTTTTGCTGCTAAATGAGTAAAGGTGGTTTCATGTGCTTAAGTGAACTGAAGTTAGTCTCATAGGAAAAATCCTGCCTATTGATACATTGTCGTCTGATTGCATTTACGTAGAAACTGTCTTAGAAACCAATCACTCCATTAGAAGGGAAACTATTTTTCTTAAGTGAGGGAACCTCACTATCCTTTTTGCTTTATTTATTCATGAGTCCCTATGCCCCACCCTTTCTAAGTTTAAAACCACAACCCATTTTCCTAAACACAACTGTGGTGCGGTGACGGGTTAGATTCCCTGTTATAGGGTAAACTAGTGTTCTGACGACTCCCTATCTTTCCTCTTTTTATGAGCCTCCGGGGGACACCCTTCGATTCTGAAGACGACGAGCCAGGACCATTGCCACGATCCGAAGAGGACTCTCAAGAGGAAGACTACCGTGACGCCCGAACATCTGTTTTACCTGATCCTACCCTTGTTCAAAATAAACCGATCAACAACACCAGTCCTAGTTCTTGTGGCAATATTCATTTATTGGACTGTAAACATCCATGGTCGAAATTCGTTACCCAAGGGATCTCTTTAGTCTCAAGATAATCCAAAAATGTTTCAATCTACTGCCTCTTTAAAACAACAACCTCTCTGATCTATACAAACAGGACAGCACAAACAAAAAATGTGTGAAAAGCGAGATGGCACCTCACGGGCGCACCACCAATGGGACCCCTGGTTGGTACTCACCAGGATGGCCCTGTTCTCATCATTGGTGCCATCAAGCTAAAACAAAAGCGTGTCTCGAACCCCAAAAATAAAAAGACAGTGGATGGTGCAGTGGACACAACTTATATGTGACACAACTAACAACATGTAACATTTAACATATAAGTCACTGCGAGGGTTGAGAGGACGCCGACCGCTACTCTGACACCGTAATTTTCTCTAACGGGGAGTTAGGACCATGCTCACCTAAGGGGGCTGGAGTCCGAATTTTCATGACTTCATGACTGGTATGAGAGGCAAAACTGCGTGCAGGCACCCAAGATTCAGTGTCTCTTGCAGTGGCATTTAATGTGAATTGCCCTGAAGAAATTGCCTGATAGAAACCAAGGCAATGAAACATGTCGGCTGTAAGTAGAGAGTGAATCGATAGGTAGTATTCACTCTCTCCTTTTTTAGTATATGTGTGTTTACTGTTTGCAACAAAGAAAGGAACGAAAGTAAAGTTTATTGTCCTAGTTGCGCAGTGACTTATATGTTAAATGTTACATGTTGTTAGTTGTGTCACATATAAGTTGTGTCCACTGCACCATCCACTGTCTTTTTATTTTTGGGGTTCGAGACACGCTTTTGTTTTAGCTTGATGGCACCAATGATGAGAACAGGGCCATCCTGGTGAGTACCAACCAGGGGTCCCATTGGTGGTGCGCCCGTGAGGTGCCATCTCGCTTTTCACACATTTTTTGTTTGTGCTGTCCTGTTTGTATAGATCAGAGAGGTTGTTGTTTTAAAGAGGCAGTAGATTGAAACATTTTTGGATTATCTTGAGACTAAAGAGATCCCTTGGGTAACGAATTTCGACCATGGATGTTTACAGTCCAATAAATGAATATTGCCACAAGAACTAGGACTGGTGTTGTTGATTAGCTTACAGAGTGGAGGGCGTCCTAGTTCTGTTTGTCTTTCCCTCTAGACTCCTATTTTTGTAGTGCAAAATAAACCGATACCTGTTCGAAAATTCATTCAGTCTCCTCGCATGTATATTAGACCCGCGCTCCCACAGTTACATTTTAGACTTTATGGCAGGTTCATCGAAAGTACCTGAACACAGATTAAAACTCTTATAAAAATTAAATCACCGCTACAGAAAAATCCAAATTGTTACTTTAGCTTTTGTGATCTATCCTGTTTCTTGAAGTGCTTCACTGTGTTCCTAAAGAAACTGCTTTCGTTTTTTGCTCTTCTACTACCACACAATTCCATTTATTTGCCTAAGAATAATACTGATTTTGTTTCCAAGTTTCATCTGATTTCCAGTACTTAGGAGTTATAATAATGTTATAGGTCTGTTCTCTGGCCCACGCAAGAAGAGCCAGTATGTGTCATAGGCAATCCGCCATAGCTGTCTCCAGTACCAATGGAACCACTCTCAATAGAAAGGTTTCCTATGGGCATGTCAACAAGTACTTCTAATCCTTGGAAGCTCAATAGTAGGTTTTACCAGTTACCTCACACTATGACAGGCTACCAGCAGTGTCATTATGTGTTTGCCTAACATTCTGCTACTCAGTACACCATAGGATCATAGTCATTCGTAAGTCCCTTGGTGCACTATCTGTGTCTAGGTTTGCTTTGAGTAGGTACTATCAGATAGTAATTTGAGATTTTATTATTTTCTCCGATACCGGCTGGGCAGTTTTTCCACTGAATGCTATTGAATCAAAAGAGGTTTTCACTAGGTGTCTGGCCTCCCTAAGGTGTGAGAACCAAACTCTTGTTAAAGGTCACTGGGGTATCTCCACATTGTAGTACTAGAAATGTGTAGCGTTGGGCTTAGAATGTGTGGAGTTGAATACAAGCACTTACAGCCAGCAGTTAGTTGCCTCAGTTGCTCTGTATTTTATCATAACGAAAAATAATAATTAGTACCTTTGTTACAATGGTGATAAGCAGCTTTGCATCTCCCGTCCACACAGACTACACTTGAAAGCAGTTGTCTGCTCAGAGGAGGTAATGGTGGTGAACAGTTTCACTCTTGTTTCGAATGTCAGTACTATTGCTTCAGGGTCAGCTAGAAGACCTTCCATTCTATGCTGTGCAAACAGCTGTGTCCATCAACATTACTGTGGGCAAGGAACTTACTTTTGGTGCAAATCGATAGAAAGCGAGGAGGGTTCCTTTGTGTTGTTACCACCTTTTTTTAACGTCACTCAGTGAGGCCTGCCCTGTGTTAGTGGAATAAATGGAAAAAGGATTTTAATGACTCTGCCATGGTTTGTGGCAGAAGTCTATCTTCAGTAACAAAAACATCTTTATTGACGCACCTCCGAGGGCCAAGGTGTCTCAGAACGTACCTATTGTGTCCAAAAGGAGGCTTTGAGACTAAGGGCCAGATGTATCAAAGGGCTTTGCCCATTCTGTGTCTATGGGGAAATGTGTTGATACCTATGGCCATAAATGAGAATGGTCTTTGTATACTGAAACTGGATAAACATTATCTAACACAGGTACGAACAAAAGGAAGAAGAAAGTGTGGAAGAATATGTGGCAGGCCTTAGAAAGTTGGTCTCAATATGTCAGAGTGATAGAGTGTGCGATAGATAGTCACTCATTGAGTGAAATATTTATGGTGGCCAAGAAGATCGAACATGTGTTGAACTTTATCAAGCAAATAAGAAAGGAGAAAGACAAGAAGGTTTATGTTGATAAAACAATAGAAAAGATGTCACCCGCTTTTGTAGAGGAGAAGAAAGAGTTATGGCTCAAATCTGTTGAACTGTTAATTTTAAAAAGGCATTTTTAGATGTGGTGAAAAGGGCAAGGGTATTAAGTGCAGTGTTCATGTCTGCGCAGTGGCGCACATTTAAATAGGTGCACTGGGAGCAAACATGAACACCGCCTGATTACAGTGAATGCACTGCTCTCAGGGACTATGGGGGCAGCTTATCTAGTGTAATATGGAGCAGCTGCGTTAATCATCGACTCCCTGTTCCACTCACTGTGCAGGCGGCACCTGCCTGCATTTTAGAGAAGGGATAGCGATCGTACTGCTGGTGGGCACAGTGAGTCATTGTACCTGGTTGCAAGGGGATGTCTGGGGGATCCATGAGACCACATGCGTCCCCTCCAGATCAGTCCTCAGGGAGTGTACTGACAGTGTGCCACCTTGTATGTGGCACACGAACTCTGGGCCTCCTGACAGCTACCGTGCCTTTGCATCCACATCCATAAACTGGCACAAGAGCAGAGGCAAAGAAATTCCCTCTACATTGATGAGGCCCTAAAAGCTATTTTTAATGTTGCATGCCTTTTGGTTTTACTTTAAAATTCTGGGTAAAGATTAAAATACTGATACTGTCTAGGAAAAGGGACAATCTAGTAAAAAGTTGTGAGAAGTTGGCCTGATATGTAGTGTTTCCAATTCTGGAACCACTGGGTATCAGTCCAAACAAACCCCAAAGATGTCTGGTTGTAAGTCAACCTTGTTAGACAAGCTATCCTAGTGGTAGCATGGACTAAGCAGCCTAAAGGCTAAACTTAAGAGGTCGTGTTAAGCGAGCTGTTTTACCACATACAATCCTGTAATCAAATGAAAGGACACCACACAAGTATATATTGTAAAAATATATGTATTTATTTCTAAATTACTCCCCAGTACTCTTTATGAGGAAAGGGGCACAAGCGTTAAATCAAAAGCACTGTTAAACATATAAAGTTGGCACAATTATGGCTGAGGGCGGGGGGCCACTCAGACCATATACTAAAAAAATGGTATAAGTAACACTTATCGAATATTGGTTAGGCCTAGGGCCTAGAGATTCGCTGGGAGCAGTCAGGACAAGCAATGAAGAAGTCGGGAGTAGCCCACAGGATACGGGTGCAGCACGGAAAGTGCGGCGCGCACCAATGTAAAGTCAATGGTGCGTAAAAGTTAGTTAAAGTGAATTAAATGATACTTCCGCTGAACCTAGAAACACAAAACTTCAGACACAGACCCTAGAGGTGTGTACCAGTGTAAGGACACCGGCGTTGCAAAGTTACCTCACCCACAGGCCGTGGGTGCACAGGGTCGAAGTGGCGTCGGGTTCTGTCACGCAGGTTCTTGGTGCTTGGAGCTGTTGCAGCTGCAGGCGCTGTGAAGCAGAAGTGTCCGGTGCGATCCAAGGGTGGATCGAAGTAGAAAAGTACCTGAAAGCAGAGGGGACAGAGTCTGGGTCACTCAGCAGTGACCAGGGTGGAACCAGGACGGAACCAGGCAATGTCGGGCGCAATCAGGCGGTTGTCGATAGGCTTCTCTCCGCTGTCACGTGGGCTCTGGGGCATCTGCGACGTCCAGGAGCAGGTCACGATCTGTCCCACGTAGGCTCTCGCCGTCAGCACCGTCGGCTTGAAGATTGTAGCAAACAGCACTTGGCAAAAGCAATCCACGCGGAACCGGGAGATTGCTTATCACTCGAACCAGGAGGGTCAGAGAGGGTGCTCCTTTTCACAGGAGCTGGTGCAGATCTGGAGCAACCAGAAAAGCAAGTCGGTTTTCAAGTTTCGTCGGCACAGGGGCCACAAGCCAGCTGGCAAGTGACCGGGCCAACGCGTCGAGCACACACAGGCAGAAGGGCCCCACGCAGCACTCGTCGAGTGTGGAGGGGTGAGCTTTGGTGCAAGTGGAGCTCGGGGCTGGGGCTTCTCAAACCCCGGTGTACAGCTTCGAGGGTCACTCGTGGGCTGCACGGTCAGCGTCTCGTGGCCTTTTCAAGATGGCGTGCCCCACGCTTCCGGTCGCCTCCACGGGTCTCAGCTCTGCAGGGACTGTGGATCGGGCAGGTAGAAGGCAGGCAAGCTTGATCTCGTCGATCTCTGTCGCTCGAGTTCCGGCGGGAACTGCAACAAAGCAAGGGTCGAGGGCTGGATGGTGCCTGTTTGCACAGGGTGGTCACTCCTTGACCACAAGGGAGATTCTTCAGTCTTCTCACGTCGTGTAGAAAGTCGAAGGGTCCAGATTTCGTTTCTTATGTTTCTTCAGGATGATCTGAGGTCCGTTGGGACTGCTCCCCCTCTTATTCGAATCTAGGGGGTTGGACATCCTGCTAGGTCCCCTCCTATGGGTGGGACCCAGGAAGGGGGTGGTTACACCCCTCTCCTTTGATCCTGGCCGCGCTGGGACAGGGGCTGGGAGGCCCCAGAACCGGTTTGGCCGGATCCTGCCAGGGGCAGCCTTGTGCTCCCCAGGCAGTGTCTGGTTTCTTTGAAACCTCCCTACTCCAATCCACTATCTCCTGTCTGGGGTGGTTTGACACCGCCCTGTGACAGGAAACTCTTTGTCCAGGCCTCCTCTGCCGGGTTTCGGTCAGCAGCAGGAGGCCAGACCCGTGTCTGTGGCAGGGGCATCCATTTTGTGGATCTGAGGCTCATTTTAAATCAACCGCGTTTCAGTAAAGTAACATGTCTTCTCCCTCTAGAAGGGTGGAATGCTATCCCCGTCGCCAGAACTGGCGAGGGGATAGTATTCCAATTCGTATGACACCTTACACGACATGTTTTGATAAAGCCAAACCAAAGTTGCTATATAACCGCGAGGATTATAATGCGCTTAAGAGTATATGGTATGGCATTATCCCGGATCAGCTTAGGGAGTTGTTCCCGACAGCTGCAGACAGGCTCAGCTCATGCCAGAGCACCATCTCACATAAAACCACGCACTCTGCCTCCAGGATTGATGAGGCCTTCCATAGGAGTGGCTTACAGGCTATATATGTGTCCAGATATAGGTTTAGATATAGGTATACTATATCTAAGCAAGGGGTGATTACACCCACTTGCCCCAGCTGAGTGATCAGCCAGTGATATGTAGTGTTTCCAATTCTGGAACCACTGGGTATCAGTCCAAACAAACCCCAAAGATGTCTGGTTGTAAGTCAACCTTGTTAGACAAGCTATCCTAGTGGTAGCATGGACTAAGCAGCCTAAAGGCTAAACTTAAGAGGTCGTGTTAAGCGAGCTGTTTTACCACATACAATCCTGTAATCAAATGAAAGGACACCACACAAGTATATATTGTAAAAATATATGTATTTATTTCTAAATTACTCCCCAGTACTCTTTATGAGGAAAGGGGCACAAGCGTTAAATCAAAAGCACTGTTAAACATATAAAGTTGGCACAATTATGGCTGAGGGCGGGGGGCCACTCAGACCATATACTAAAAAAATGGTATAAGTAACACTTATCGAATATTGGTTAGGCCTAGGGCCTAGAGATTCGCTGGGAGCAGTCAGGACAAGCAATGAAGAAGTCGGGAGTAGCCCACAGGATACGGGTGCAGCACGGAAAGTGCGGCGCGCACCAATGTAAAGTCAATGGTGCGTAAAAGTTAGTTAAAGTGAATTAAATGATACTTCCGCTGAACCTAGAAACACAAAACTTCAGACACAGACCCTAGAGGTGTGTACCAGTGTAAGGACACCGGCGTTGCAAAGTTACCTCACCCACAGGCCGTGGGTGCACAGGGTCGAAGTGGCGTCGGGTTCTGTCACGCAGGTTCTTGGTGCTTGGAGCTGTTGCAGCTGCAGGCGCTGTGAAGCAGAAGTGTCCGGTGCGATCCAAGGGTGGATCGAAGTAGAAAAGTACCTGAAAGCAGAGGGGACAGAGTCTGGGTCACTCAGCAGTGACCAGGGTGGAACCAGGACGGAACCAGGCAATGTCGGGCGCAATCAGGCGGTTGTCGATAGGCTTCTCTCCGCTGTCACGTGGGCTCTGGGGCATCTGCGACGTCCAGGAGCAGGTCACGATCTGTCCCACGTAGGCTCTCGCCGTCAGCACCGTCGGCTTGAAGATTGTAGCAAACAGCACTTGGCAAAAGCAATCCACGCGGAACCGGGAGATTGCTTATCACTCGAACCAGGAGGGTCAGAGAGGGTGCTCCTTTTCACAGGAGCTGGTGCAGATCTGGAGCAACCAGAAAAGCAAGTCGGTTTTCAAGTTTCGTCGGCACAGGGGCCACAAGCCAGCTGGCAAGTGACCGGGCCAACGCGTCGAGCACACACAGGCAGAAGGGCCCCACGCAGCACTCGTCGAGTGTGGAGGGGTGAGCTTTGGTGCAAGTGGAGCTCGGGGCTGGGGCTTCTCAAACCCCGGTGTACAGCTTCGAGGGTCACTCGTGGGCTGCACGGTCAGCGTCTCGTGGCCTTTTCAAGATGGCGTGCCCCACGCTTCCGGTCGCCTCCACGGGTCTCAGCTCTGCAGGGACTGTGGATCGGGCAGGTAGAAGGCAGGCAAGCTTGATCTCGTCGATCTCTGTCGCTCGAGTTCCGGCGGGAACTGCAACAAAGCAAGGGTCGAGGGCTGGATGGTGCCTGTTTGCACAGGGTGGTCACTCCTTGACCACAAGGGAGATTCTTCAGTCTTCTCACGTCGTGTAGAAAGTCGAAGGGTCCAGATTTCGTTTCTTATGTTTCTTCAGGATGATCTGAGGTCCGTTGGGACTGCTCCCCCTCTTATTCGAATCTAGGGGGTTGGACATCCTGCTAGGTCCCCTCCTATGGGTGGGACCCAGGAAGGGGGTGGTTACACCCCTCTCCTTTGATCCTGGCCGCGCTGGGACAGGGGCTGGGAGGCCCCAGAACCGGTTTGGCCGGATCCTGCCAGGGGCAGCCTTGTGCTCCCCAGGCAGTGTCTGGTTTCTTTGAAACCTCCCTACTCCAATCCACTATCTCCTGTCTGGGGTGGTTTGACACCGCCCTGTGACAGGAAACTCTTTGTCCAGGCCTCCTCTGCCGGGTTTCGGTCAGCAGCAGGAGGCCAGACCCGTGTCTGTGGCAGGGGCATCCATTTTGTGGATCTGAGGCTCATTTTAAATCAACCGCGTTTCAGTAAAGTAACATGTCTTCTCCCTCTAGAAGGGTGGAATGCTATCCCCGTCGCCAGAACTGGCGAGGGGATAGTATTCCAATTCGTATGACACCTTACACGACATGTTTTGATAAAGCCAAACCAAAGTTGCTATATAACCGCGAGGATTATAATGCGCTTAAGAGTATATGGTATGGCATTATCCCGGATCAGCTTAGGGAGTTGTTCCCGACAGCTGCAGACAGGCTCAGCTCATGCCAGAGCACCATCTCACATAAAACCACGCACTCTGCCTCCAGGATTGATGAGGCCTTCCATAGGAGTGGCTTACAGGCTATATATGTGTCCAGATATAGGTTTAGATATAGGTATACTATATCTAAGCAAGGGGTGATTACACCCACTTGCCCCAGCTGAGTGATCAGCCAGTTGTGTCAATTTAGATAGCCAGCCAGGGGTGGCAAAAGATATGCTGCAGCCCCTGGTAGGCCTTGGATGCACCTATGCCCTGGGCACCTATAGTGCTCTGTACAGGGGCTGATAAGGTGACCCAAGCCAATCTAGTTATGCACCTAGGGTACATGGAATCCATTTTACAGAGAGAGCAGATAGCCTGGGGCCCTGATTAGCAGGGAACCAGGCCAACTAAGTCGAAAACCAGCTAAACACAGGGCAAAAAAATCTGGGGTAACCATAGTCAGGTAGCCACCTTCCTACAAAAGTATTAAAGATCTGTTTTTAAAACTTATTAAAAATCTAATACAATTGTGTAATCCAATTTTTATAAAATGTTACAGAAAAGTAATTTTCAGAAAGTTAGCTTCTCTCTGCCTGATGTTCCTACAGGTGAATTTGTATTGGCTCTCCAGCTTCTCCGAGACAGTGATTAGCTTTGAATTGGTGTACAGAAAAGGTTTGAAATGCCTCCCAGGAGCAAATAATAGACTGACATAAATGAGAAACGATGACTCCTCTGAACTTCACAGATTATGCTGGGTCAGGTCTGTGTTCATCAATTTTGACACTACAGTATCAAATCCTATTTGGTAGGTAATTGTGGTTCACAGTTAGCACTTGGGACACATTTGAAAGAGATAGAACAAGGTGTACAGCCAATTATCTATCCACTGCCTGGCTGCTGAAAGATCCTGCTTTTGTCCTACTAGTCTTCTGTCTCTGTGTTTATTGTGTTTTCATACCTGTTCCAAACTGCAATTTACTTTTAGATGTGGGAAGACACTTGTATAACTATAGTACACTCCCCTCACCCCACCCTCGCCTAAAGCCCCAGTTTATTGTGGGCGAAGGGTTTCACCAGATCTTAAAAATGTACTGACACATTACATTTTGGGCCTGTTTGCAGAAAGGCAAACAGGAACTCCTGCAAAAGTAGGAAGGTCAGGGCCTGGGATCTAGGGTGACCAACCGTCCGTAAATTTCACGGACAGTCCATAATTTCAGCCGTCTGTCCGTTGTCCGTGAAGGATTCTTTAACGGACGCCATTTGTCCGTAATTTTAACTGGTCGCACACCCGGCACAGCTGGCCCCCTCCTCCCTTCTTGACTGCGATGCTCCTGAGGTCGGGTGTAACAGACTCCGAGGCAGTACAAAGGCTCAGATACCCATCAGGATTGGCAAGGCACAGCGGGATGGCAACCCTCGCACCTCCAGCCCTTGATGAGCTGTTAAGAGGTGCTTGAAGGTGACAGAGGGAGGGGCGGCAGCTTCGGAGCAGGGGCATCGATTCAGATGCAAACAGCACTGAATGCATCTTGTATCTTCAATTGGTGTGAGACATTCCCTTTCTGCCCAGGGATCCAAATATCCTAGAACCGGCCCTGATTACATCGAGGCAGCACTGGTTCACTTCACAGAGCTTAAATACTGTCACTAAATTGTAAACAAACCTCGATTCTTCAAACATGCAGTCTATATTGTAATAAAATAGAGAAATGGCACAATCACACTCACACTGATTAACAAAGTATGGAGGACAATCAGTTCTCTTGGAGCATCTCCTGTAAGTACTGTACATCAGTGTGGGGGTAGGGGGGCAAAACTAACATTTTGGAAACAGAGCCTGTCGTCTCGTTGTCTTGTCCAGGAGGGGGTAAGGAGCCCTCCCCCACCCTGCAAGAGAGCAAGTTGACACTAGAATACTACATACCCACCCCTGTGTCCACCCTGGTGGATCCTGTTCCCCCTCCAGTGATGGCTCTTGTCCCCCAATGTGGTGGCTTCTGTCCCCTCCTGTAGTGGATCCTGTCTCTGCCATGGGTGGCTTCTGTCCCAGTCCTGGAATGTCTCCTGCAGCGAGTGTAAAGTTCTTGATGGGCCTCTTCTCAAAAAGGCTTAGCTCAAAATTAATATGAAAAGGTGGGCGAGTGAGTAAGTGAAGGGATGACTGGATGAATTAGTGAAAGGGTGAATGGATGAATGAAAGATTGAATAGATGGATAATGGGAGGGGATGGATGGATTGATAAGTGAGTGGAAGGATGGAAGAGAGAAAACGGAAATAGCTGGATGTATGGGTGGAAGGGTAGCTGGATGGGTTAACGGGTGGATGGATGAGTGAAAAGATGAATGATGAGTGAGTGGGTGGATGGATGAATGAAATGATGAATGGATTGATGAATTTATAAGTGCAAGGCCGAATGGTTGGACGGATGGATGAATGGGTGGATGTAAGGATGGATGAGTGAGTGAAAGGGAAGGTAGATGGACAAAATGATGAATAGACCAGTGAAGGAGTGAAAGGATAAATGGATGAGAGAAAGAATGAATGAGTGATAGGGTCAATGGATGGATTCATGAGCGGATGAGTAGATGGATGGATGGGTGGGTGGATGGATGGATGGATGGATGGATGGATGGATGGATGGATGGATGGATGGATGGATGGATGGATGGATGGATGGATGGATGGAGGGTGGATGGAAGGAAGGAAGGATTGCTAAGTCAAAGAGTCGATGGAGAGAGAAAGGGAGGATGATTAAAAGGGTGGATGGGTGGAAGGATCAGTGACTGGGTGGATGGATGAGTAAGTGAAAGGATGGCTGGATGGGTGAAAGGGTAAATCGCTGGATGGATGAGTGAATGGATGGATGAGTAGTAGAGTGAATGACTGAGTGTACAGATGGATAGGGTGAAAGGGCAGATGGATGGATAATGGATGGATGAGTGAAAGGATGGATGAAGGGATGGATGAGTGAAATAAAAGATGGAAGGATACATGATGGATAGGTTTGCAAATGGCTGAATATGTCTATATATGGCTGGGCTTACTGATTTACAATCGCGCAACCTCTGATGTGTCTGGAAAACTTATCCAATTGTCCTGAAGTTTTGTCCTGAATTTTGACCTCCTGTCCTGAATTTGTGTCCTGAATTTTGACCCTTTGTCCTGAATTTTTACACTCACCGTCCTGAATTTGCACCAATGCCTGTTGGTCACCCTACTGGGATCATTTACCCCAATGGTGTGGGAGGTGCCAGGAATCACCCTCACCCACTAACTCATGCCAGGTATAAATGTTACATCTCCAGGCACCCACTTCAGAACACTTTCTGGACCTGCAGAAGACCAGCACGGGGCTGGACCTGCCATCTCTGACCTGAGAGGAACCATAATGCGCTGGTCCTGCTTTCTCTTGTACCTACGATAAATAAGTGGACTCTAATGGTCAAATGGCGGACGACCTCCTGTGTGACTACAGGGAAGCAACAAGCTGCAAGAGGAATTGTCCTGAAAGCACCCAACTGAGCAGAGGCAACGAGATCTGGACTGGACTATGCTGTTAAGTTTCTAAGTGAAGACCATGAGGTCATAAGTGGCTTTAGAAGTGTACTCTGTTGTGGATTGGATCTTAAACGACCAAGTCCGAAGATAAAAGCTTTGCCTAGGTTGAATTGGGTAGGTGTATCCGGCCAGTGCAGACAGCTAGAAATTGTGCCTGGCTCCGGTATACCACGACCATAGATTTGTGCTATTGTACCCGATTTTCCCTTAAATCTTTAAAGACTCTTGTTTCTGGTTCCCCTTATTGTGTTTTTATTATTTTGGTGTAATTATGTTTGTTAATTGTACTCTATTTTCTAATTCAGTTTGGGATTTTTACTGTTTTCCAAGTAGACATTATTAATGTTTTCAAACTGCATAAATGCTTTACACATTGCCCTAAGTCAGGCTTTTCCAAATGATGGATTGTGAGCTCCCAGTGGCTAGCAGACACCTTCAGCATAGCTCACATCTTTGAGTTCATTATTGAAGAAACAAACGGTCAAAAACATAACCCTTCGAATTTTCCTTTTAAATTTAAGGGAAAATTGTGTATAGTTTACATTATCATCAGGCTGCAGACAGCAGGGCCAATAATGAGCTGTGCTCAGTCCGATGTATGACCCAGGCTGGGGCTGGTGCACACACACACACCCATACATCTCCACAGACCACGCTCTAAGTGACAAACATGGCAGCCTTGTCATAGTGCCCCTAGTCAAAGTATTATGTTCAAACCTTTGTATCTGGTTCTATGGACATTAGGCTCAGAGTCAATGAAGCTGGCTGGGGGGGTGGTGTCAGGTCACAATGCACAAGTGGCTTGGCCTTCAGTAGCTCACAATGATTTTTTGCTGATCAGCAGAAGCGGTCACAACAGAAAAAAAGACGTACCTACCCTAACTTATGCCTGCTGGTTCTTCCCCATAGCTACCGGGGAGTTGAGCTTACATTAATGTAGTGCCTTTTCGGGTTCTCTCTGACCAGGGTTGTGATTATTCCTTGAGTTAGGTAGTCACCCACCCCAAATAATATTCCAATTAATTTTAATCGTTTTTTTTGCGTGGACTCATTTGAGTGGTAATTAATGTACATACGGGAGGGGGGAGGTGTGTGGTATTTCCACATTGCAGAAAACTAGGGGACTTAGAATGTGTCCGGTTGCAGTCTGATCCTGTCACCCACCCTGTAATTCATGATAAATAAATATAGCATTTAGCATCTCCAGGCTCCTGCCTTGTGACAGTACCCTTGCTATTTATATGTACAAATGGTTCACATATAAAAGCAAGCCAGTATGGTCGCGTTAAAAATCAGGGATAGAATAGTTAATAAATGGCTTTTTTTTTTATAAATAGACAGGATGTTTCCTCTCTTTCGTTTGTCCTCCTGATAAAGATCACCTTTTAAATAAATATTGCTCTTCTAGTGTTCGTCTTCATTCTCTTTACAGCAGCGCTTCAGCCTATTTTTGTGTCCATCACATAGCAGCCCCCACGCCCCCTCTTCTCGGTCGGAATTACAGTGTACGCTGAGTCTGGTTGTCGAAAAATATCTCTGCGGGCAGCACAGATCCACAGCCATTTATCTCCATGAGGGATTAATGGCGGCTGCTGGCAGGTGATCTATAACCAAAGATGGCGCCAAAGGTCATTAATAACGTGTAGAGGTAAACAAAGGACTGCCAGCGCTCTGGATGCTGCTCCTCGTTTATCATCACCACTGCACGCTCGCGCCTCTCTCCCCCCACACACACACCCACATGCACAGCGCTGCGGGAGACTGCTGACTCTTGGTTTTGAGCTTGGGCCACACTTACTTCACACACCAACCAGCTCATGCAATGCTAGCGTGTCACAACTCTCTTATTATTCTATACCAGACTGAACCAAATGTAGGTAGAACTGTTTTCTCGAACAACAAACCCATAGTAAAATACACATTCAAATACTACATGTCCTCTATTCCCTTTGTCATTGGACACAATTGGGAATGCAGGTAGATGGATACAAAACAAAAAAAAATGGTATCAATGCAATTAACATTCCTCTAGACAAGTACTTGCATGCAGCTACTGAGAATTCAAGTTATCGTAATTTTGCATAATATAGGAGGAATCTCATAGGGGCATGGGCACTAATTAAGGACCTGGGTTAAAACACTCAAGCTAAAATTCTATTCTTAGCATAGTGTGCCGCCAACTGGAATTTTGCTGCGTCTGTCCATTCATTCAGATATATACCACAAGTAACGAAATACCTACAACAAGCCAGGACTATTGGCTTTGTCAATGGTTGTAAATTGCATAAGACAAATAAGCAACAACTATCACTCTGTTGTATATAATAGTTCAAATGTTTCCGTTCTTGTGGGCGAGGTGTGGCGTAAGGCTAGAGCAGCCGACTTTCGACCTGAGGAAACAGATTTGAGTCTGAAGTCCTGTGATTCAAAACATGAATATGTCCATGTGTAATGTAACTGGTGCTCATGTAAAGTTCTCCACGTGTGCGCTTTATAAAACTGCAAAACAAGTCTCTGTGAAGTTAATTCAAAGACATTGATGGGTTGTACCATGCGCAGAGTTAAGGTTTTTCTTTCCACCCTGTGCGTAAAAATGGAGAGTCTTAAAGGGACCCGTCTCAGCACCAGCTTTTAAAAACTGAGCACCGGCAGGACCTGGCCTACTTAAACCCTGGTGTTAGACTTGACATCATTGGTGTTGTATTTCTCCACATTTTCTGTATATGGTACCGCATGTACCCGGGGCCTGTAAATTAAATGCTGCTATTGAGTCTTTGTCACGTATTGTGCCACCCACTAAAGTAGCCTTTTAAAATATGTCTCAGGCCAGCCACTGCAGCCTGTACTGGAGATATAAACTACCATTTTGACCTGGCAAACAAACCATTTACCAAGCCTAAACATTTCTTTTTAATGCATGCAAGTCACACCCAAAGGTAAATCCTAATTGCCCATACAGTAGGGTGCTGGGTTAGTAAAAAGTAGGACATGTGTGTTTAAGTTTGGCATCTCCTGGCAGTGAAACATTCCTAAGGTGTTTTTCCACTGTTGAAGGCCTATCTACACTGGCTTAGCTTATTACATTTAATAAGTGCTAACTTTTAATTGGGAGCACATAGAAATATGCTGTTTGCACTCAAATGAATTGTAGTTTAAAGTCTTCTTTAATTGTAGAGTCAGATTTAAGATCACAATTCGGAAAATACTACTTTTAGAAAGTTGCTATAAACTATTTAAAAAAACAATGGATTGGATGCTTCAATTAATGTCTGCCACTGATAATCACTCGGGACACATCCCAGTTCGTCATTATTTTGCACACCATGCCACCTCTGTTTGGACCCAGCTATTTGCAAATCAGTCTTGGTCCTGCTACAATGGCAGTTGGGCCCAAACTGCTAAGTCAGGTCGTCCCTGAGCCAGAACACACGCATCACAGGGCCAGTATCACCATAGTTATGGGCTCATTACCCAGTGACCGTGTGCTGGGACCCTGTCTGGGCATACCTGTCCCAACCAGGGCGGCACACTAGGGTATACAAAAAAGTATACAAAAAAGTGATGGATTCAATGCTTGAATGAATCTCAGCCACTGATAGTTTTTTGGGCCGCATACCAGTCTATATTTATTTTGTACACCTGGCCTCCTCAGTTTGGACCCATCTATATGCAAATAAGTCTTGACCCTGCGCCAATGGGAGCAGTCTAGCTCGAACTGCAAGACCAGATCGTCCCTGAAATGGAACACAAGCAACCCAGGACCGGGTTTACCTTAGTCATGGGCTCATAAGCCAGGTGTAGCTCGGTTCCAGTCACACTGTGAGCACAGGACTCACGTCTACGCATACCTGTCCCATATAGGGCAACACACTAAAGTATACAAAAAAGTGATGGATAGAATGTTTGAATTAATCTCAGCCAATGATAATCACTTGGAACGCATCCCAGGCCATCATATTGTGCACCCTAGGCCATCTCAGTTTAGACCCAACTGTATGCAAATCAGAGTTGATGCTGCTCCAGCGGGCACTGTTCAGCCCAATCTGTCAAGTCAAATCCTCTCTGTACCAGTATACAAACAATGCAGGACTGATTTCACCCTAGTTATGGGCTCACCAGCCAGATATAGCTAGGTTCCAATGATAGTGTGCACAGGACCTACGTCTTTTAAAAAGTTGGCATTTTCGTGTCCGAACCATTTGTGCCTTCTGCCAGTGTCCTGGGTCACATGACTGTGAATGGCTCTGTTGTTGGGGTATGTGTGTTGCTTCCACACAGTAGCACAAAGGCGGTTTTGTTGTAGACAGCATGGGTCATTCTGGCAGGATGACAGGGGAGGTACTTTACCTAGCCCCACTCACACTTCAAAGCACTTTGCCTCCTGCACAAACAAAGGAACATGACACCAGGCCTGCCTTGGCTTTTGTCACCTCCAACCAGTTTAGAGCCATGACAGGGGAATAACTTTCCAGAACCACATGTGGGGGTAGAACAGGGAGTCCCTCCCACATGAAGGCTGCTTCGGGTATAAATGTTGGACCTCCAGGGTGACTCATCAAAACACTTGTGGACCTTACGAGGTAAGAACGAGGGCTACCCTGCTGCCAGAGGACTGCTCTGCTGCTTGAAGTGAGGAAATAGAAATTTTATGCGGCCAATGTGTCCCCTACATGTACCCTATGTATGTCCATGTCACCATGTACTTCCCATGCACTTCCCCTCTCATGCCTGTAATAATAGTGCTCTGCATTTCCGTCCAATGTTAGCATGTCAGTTACCAAGCCCTCCATGAAAGAAACGTTAATTCTGCACTGAGGCCTATGTTGCCAATGTATTTGCATGGTGCACGCTGAAAAGTCGAGATGAACCCGTTTTGTGGCTCAGCCGAGCCAGGACCCTAATTCAGGCTCCATGCCTCCGAGGTATCCCGAGGCCCACCTGTTCCGAGGCGCATGCGCAGCAGTAGCAGTATCGAGTTTCCGAGGCCTTCAAGTTCTGCTTCCCGGTGAGTACCATTATTGGGAACGCATAGAGACGGGTTCATTTATTTGAGCCCGGTAAAGACGTGTCTGGGTACACAGGCACGGTAGAGACGTGTCTCTTTATGAGACCGGTATGGTTGTACTGTATTGCAGTACATAAAGTTAACAGTTTTCAAGTTCATGTTTCTTCCCCATGTACTAGTTAGGATGTATCTGTTTTTAATGTTTTAGTGTTGTAGTGCGAATGATTGTTTTCAGTCTATTTTTGTGTATATTGTGTTTTTGTTGAGTTAGTTCCAACATGCCACTGTTCTCGAAATTACGTCAGATAGGGACCAGGAAAGGGATACTCGACGAAGCAGTTCCTGTCCCGCCTAGAGACACACCTGGTCATTTTATGTATCAGAAACACGGGCTAGATGCCATACTGTTTTTAGACTTATGGGTAGATTACACGAAGGATCTAGAAGAGAAGTATAGATGGCCTGCCTCAGGAACATGGGATGCTGAATGCATTATGAAAGTAGAGGAAGCACTACGGAAAAAGAAAGTGAGACCGTCCCAGAAAGATGCCATTGAGTTATGGCGTAAAGAAGCGCATAGGAGAGCAGAGAAAGAATTCCACAAAGCAGAGAGAAGTAAGCAGGCAGCGGAAAAAGCCAGAGAAAAAGAACTACAGGAAGAGGGGGAATGGGTCAAGGCAGAACAAGCAGATAGAGAAAGAAATGCCCTCATTGCAGGTATTTATCCCATCCACACAGAAGAACTAGCTAAAGAGACTCCCTCAGAAGTACCCAGTAAGTTGCCACCACCACTAGTACCCTTTAGAGTACGTAGATAGAAGCAGACAGAAGCTGAGGCTTTTATTTCCTCCTATCTAGAAGAGCCCGCTCCGGATTATGTAAACGCAGAATTCTCTCCCTTCCCTCCGCCCCCATCACAGGATCTGCTGCTACAAATGCGGCTTTTGCAGGCGGCCGTGAAAGACGACGCAGGACAAGGGGCAGTGGGAGGGGGGCCACCAAACACGCCACGAACACCGCCAGCAACACGAGCACCGCTAGGGTTAGGACTACCACGAACGCCACAAATGACAGCATCACCCTTTAAGCATAATGTAACTATTTCACGTTGTATATACGATCCAGTACCAGGTGAGGGTGCAATGCTCGTGTACTCACTAAGATTAAGACACGCTGTAGACTATTTGATCACATTACCAGGCATGAAGGAAAATTTAGACAAAATATACCATTTCATTAGAACGGGGGAGGGACCCGAGAGTATAGAAGAGGCCATGGAACAAAGAAAGGTGGAGGTTAAATGCATGATTTTACGTTTTTTGATTAACTGTCTGATCAGGGAACAAGACCAACCAGACAAAGGAGTAAGCAAAGGTCTGACTGATTGGAGTGACAACATAGCCACCGGTCGGCATGATAAACAGGGACAGACAGAATGTATGTACAGGAAAATACGAAAAGAGATCTTAAACTTACACAGGAAAGAGTCAGACGGGAAAGATGATTCAGCATCAGAAGATGCTGAGCACGAAACAGAGGAAATGGATAAAATAAATTACGTAGGCAAAGCACAACAGTTTGACAGGCCCAAGTGCCTCGACTATCGCAAACAGGGACCTCTTATAAAAGAAAGATATTCCATCGAAAATCTATTCCAAGCTACTGAGAACGCACTGAAAAGACGAGTAGAGTGCGATAGACCCCACACCCAACACGAACAGGAATTGGCCCGGTCAGCCGTTCAATGGGTGTCTAATTCTAACATATATAACAGTGATGTAGTGGCCCAGACCTTTTTGAGCCTTCCGCCGAACGAACAGCGTTTGGCTGGTGTTTACATGGTTCAACATTTGATAACGTTGTACGAGAGTCAATATTCTGATCCCGGTCCCTTGTATAAATTACTGGACGATATACTTCTAGATAGATGGATAGACCTAGGTACTGAATTAATTAATGTCATTCTAGATCAACGACATAAGTACTTGACTTCTCTAACCACGTGCATGATTCCTGCCCCACACCACGACAGAAAGAGCTTACACATAGACAGACAGAACCCCCTACGAGAGGTACATCCCGTCAAAAATGCAGCGGGTAACCTTCAGCGAGTGTATGTTTACACACCCTTGACGAAATTAGAAATACTGGAAATGAAAAAGATGCTGCCCTGCCATGATAAAGACCCGGGGGGGGGGGGGGGGGGGGGTTCCACCGTGAATTAAAAGACATCCTCCGCATAGGGGATTACACGTACACTGACATTATAAAATTATTGAAAGTACTGCTACCTGCTGGTATTTACGAAAAGCTTAAAGAAAAAGACTGGGAGGTGGGAGAGAAAAAGTTAAGTTGACAAAATTGGAAACAGAGGATAAAGGCCGGCACCCTGTGTTGGTCTTGGGGAAAAAGCTAAAGAACTACCTGAACTTCTGATACAGGTTCTGCCGAGATTATTGATTACTAGAATGGAAGATTGGGATGCTATTTCAGCCTGTAAACAGAAACAAGACGAGGACACCAGTGATTTTTATTCTAGATTCGAGAAATGTTTTTCTATTAATAGTGGCCTTAAGCCCAGTAGCGAATCATATCCACATCTTTTTGTGAGCAAATTAGTAGAAAATTCCTTACCCCCGATCAAGAATAGAGTACTGAAGGTTGAGAGTACCTGGCAAGCAAATAGCCCTTCCCAAATGTTGCAAATGTTACAATATCACCAGAACAGAATTAGGGAGGAACGGGATCATGAAAAGAGACGCATGAAAGATACGAAAATGAAAGTGCTGGTTGCACAATCGGTACCAGCTAATGCGAATAAAAAGGGCACGACACCTGTTAAAGGGAACTGTAATTATTGCAAGCAACCAGGTCACTATGTAAATGAATGTGCTGTCCTGAAACACAATATAGCTACAGGCAAGACAAAAGAACGACCGCATCCTCCTAGACAGAATAGCACCCCACAGAACACGCAACAGACAGTAGCGACTTTTCCACCCCCACCACCAACTGCCACACAACAAGCCACGCAACAAATGTATCAGTACACACAGTCGGACTATCCAGAATTCCAACAGTTCTCATAAAACAGCCTAGAGAGGGAGGTTGGCTTGCCCCTTATTGAGGTTCCTGTAGATCAAGAAGGTCCCTATGTACATAGTCGTGTATTAGGAAAAGACAGAAAATTTCTGATTGACACAGGGGCGAGCAGAACTACCATCAGTCATGACGAGGTTCCAGGGGTACCCCTCTCAGGCTCACAGAATGTTTCCCTGGGATTTTCAGGAAAGCCTATTGTTAATGAAGTGTCAAAGCCAGTTTCCCTAGGAGTCGGTCCATTGTCCCGTACCACAGACTTGTTACTTACTAAGTCATGTCCAGAAAATTTGCTTGGTATAAAGACACTGAAAGAACTAGGAGGAGCAGTTATATGTTGTTCTCCGGAAGGAGTACGATTGTTTTTACGTGATTTTAAAGGACATTATGTGTTGGAAGATTTTGATCACAGACTCCAGAATGTACCACAGCATTCATGGGCACAAGGTCCGACTGACATAGGTTACATGCACATTACACCACACCGTGTCACTCTCAAACCAGGAGTAGTACTGCCACGCATCCGACAATACAAGTTACCGCCTGATGCCGTAGTAGCCTTACTGAAAATTGTTGACGTACTCATTGCACAAGGAGTGGTAGTAGAAACTGACTCGAATGTATGTAATTCACCTGTCATCCCTATTCTTAAACTAACAGACCCTAATGCACCACCAGACTACAGACTAGTGATTGACCTTCGAGAACTGAACAAATGCATAATTCCTCAATACCCAGTGGTCCCAGACATTTCTTCATTACTGACTGCAATTGATTCCGAGGCGACGTTCTTTACTGTAATTGATCTAAAGAACGCATTCTTCAGTGTCCCAATTCATCCAGAGAGCCAATACCCCTTCGGATTCAGTTTAAATGGACGCAGCTTTAAATTTACGAGAGCTCCTCAAGGTTTCACAGAAAGTCCTAGTATTTACAGTCAAGCATTAAAGAGACAACTGGACAGTATTCACATGCCTGCCAACACCGCACTGCTCCAATATGTAGACGATATCCTGATCACAGCAAGTACAGAACCAGACTGCGAACATGCATCACTGACAGTTTTACATTTCTTGGCAGACAGGAGGCACAAAGTATCCCCTTCGAAGTTGCAATTCTGTGCACAGCAAGTGGTGTACCTTGGACACTTGCTGTCCAAGAGGGGTAGACAGCTGACACAAGACCGTATTCAGTTAATTGCTAACCTTTCACAACCCAAGACACAAAAGGAAGTACGGGCCTTCATTGGCCTCACTTCTTACTGCAGACAATGGATTCCCCAGTATGCCTATCTAGCCAAACCACTCATACAGCTGACAACACAGGAGGCAGCGTCTTCAACTGTCCTCCCTTGGACACAAGAACATACCCTGGCATTTGAAGAATTGAAAAAAGCCTTATGTCAAGCACCAGTTTTAGCGACTCCTTGTTACAGCAAGCCTTTTACGCTTTTTGTCACTGAACGAGATGGAACAGCATTATCTGTCCTTACACAAGATCAAGCAGGAAAACACAAGCCTTGTGCTTATTTTTTGAGTACATTGGATCCAGTAGCCCAGGCTCTGCCTGCGTGCCTGAAATCAGTTGCAGCAACAGCCCTAGCTAAAAGACGAGTGATTCCATAGTGTTAGGACACCCCCTGACAGTACAAGTTCCACATGCAGTGGAAGTTCTCTTGAACAGGACACAGACACAACATCTGACTGTAGCAAGACTGACAGGATATGAACTGACGTTATTCCAGCCACACATAGAGATCAGACGATGTAACATTCTTAACCCTGCTACACTCTTGCCCTCAAGCACAGTGGACACTGCACCACATGACTGTGTGGAGGTAATTAATACAGTGGCGAAACCAAGACAAGACCTGACAGACATTGCACTGCCAGACCCTGACCTGACACTTTATGTAGATGGTTCATGCATGAGAACAAGCACAGGAGAGTTAGTGGCCGCATATGCCGTGACCACTGTTACTGAAATCATAGAGACCCAAAGAATAGACACACTGTCAGCACAAGCAGCAGAGCTCATCGCTCTGACACAAGCCTGCATACGAGCCAAGAACTTGAAAGTGAACATATATACAGATTCACAATATGCATTCGGAGTTGTTCATGACTTCGGAGTGTTATGGAAGGAGAGAGGTTTCCTGACCTCTCATGGGGCCAAAATCCAGCATGGTCCCCTTATTCAGGCCCTGTTAGAAGCAATACACTTGCCTACAGCCATAGCCATCCTGAAATGCAAAGCACACACGAAAGTTACAGACGCCATTTCCCAGGGTAACGACCTGGCAGACCGAACCGCTAAACTTACAGCTCAGACACCAACAGACACGACAAAGACCAAAGTACCATCACTGACAAACAGCATGACAGTCAGGGATCCCTCACAAGATGTACTGGACATACAGACACATGCCACTCCAGACGAAATAAAGAAATGGACCGAACAAGGAGGGGTCCAGACCGACCAGGGTTGGGTGACAAAAGGCAAAACTACATGGTTTCTCCCGGACTCTATGGTACAAGTCATCATAAACACAGCACATAGTCCAGCACACTTAGGAGAAAAGGCAATGCTAGACAGTTTACAGAATATCTGGTTTAACAAGCACTTGCGTGCAGCAGCGAAACAGAAAGTACGCACCTGTATGATCTGTTGCCAGTTCAATCCAGGCAAAGGCATTCCGGTGGAACAAGGTGGATTTCATCCCCCTGACCATCCTTTTGAAGTCCTCCAGATGGATTATATCCAGATGGACAGATGTAGAGGATACAAATATGTCCTAGTAGTTGTATGTGCACTATCTAGATGGACAGAAGCGTACCCAGTCACAGATTATACTGCTGTGACCACTGCCAGGCAATTGGTACGAGAGTTTTTTCCACGGTACGGATTGCCCCGTGTCGTGTACTCAGATAATGGACAGCCATTCTCCTCTGAATTAATGAAACAAGTGTCCCTTCTGTTAGGATACCAGTGGAAATTTCATTGTGTACGACACCCAGAGGCAGCCGGACTTGTCGAGCGTCACAACCAGACACTTAAGACGAAATTAGCGAAAGTCTGTGCAGAAAAAGGCGTGGGTTGGATGGTAGCCTTACCGGTTGCCCTCTTTTACATGCGTATGGTAGCTCATTCCAGAACAGGCCTGTCCCCTTACGAAGTGGTTTTTGGTAGACCACGAATATGTGGGGTACTCCTATGCCAAAGAAAATTACTGATGTTGACAGTAATATGCTGACAGATTACCTAGCTTCCTTGATGTCTGCACTACTCTCTTGTCATTCACAGGTTGCCGCCGCTTTCCCCGACAACACCCAAGTCAAAGAACACACAATCGTTCCGGGGGATATGGTAGTGGTCCGGAATTTTGATCGTTCAAGCCCTCTTGAGTCCCGCTGGCGAACACCGAAGTTAGTTCTGCTTACCACGAGGACTGCCGTCAAGGTCGAAGGAAGAAAAGGCTGGATCCACGCCCAGCATATTAAAAAATTCCTCGGAAATTCCGGAACTTTGATCAAAACTAAAGACTGCCCCGACAATAATGACTCAAAGCCCCCTTTGCTAGAAAAGACTCCGCAACAGGAGTATAGGTCTAAGTTACGGTCTAGTAAGTCAGAGAGCGTTTAATTGTTTAAGTCCACTCTGTGGTGAATCGGTTAGACAGGTCCCTGACATGTATAAGATCGTAGACCAGAATAGCAAAAAGAGCAAGATGAGAGAGAAATACTGCAAGATTTTACGCAGTAGATGTATAGTAACTCTGATTACTATGTTTCTTCTAAGTATAACGATTATATGTATCAGCTTGACACTACATGTTTTCTTTCCTCCTATTGCATCACATATACACTCTTCCTTTAATGACACTGTAGAGCACACATTCAGTGATCTGCCACCCCATGAACTGTCATATCGACTAGCACTGCGCAACAATACTTTTATTCGGATGTTGCACCATTCTCATCAGACCAGCAATGTAACGAATTGCTGGGTATGTGGCTGACTCCCACCTTATCAGAAAACGAAGGGAGTTCTGCCCCTTTTTCCTTTCCCGTTCTTGCACAATGGTTCGTGCGGAGCATGGCTTGCTTTAGTGTCATCACAAGACAGAAAGTTCACAGTTTCCCAGGGCGATTGGATTTGGGGAGATTTAAACACAGTAATGAATACGGCATGTTTTCCAGACGAAGACGGTCTTCCCCAGAGGAAAGGGACCGATCTAGAAAATGAAGTGTACGAACAAGGAAATGCTTCCCTTAACTTTATGATTCTGAATGTCCAGTCCGAGAAAAATACAGGTCCACCGTTCATATCAGTCTTACCCGTAAAAGGTGAATTGTGCGTTAGAAAGAAAGGATCAGTGCATTTGGGACACAGTGATTGTAATACTGTGGTCGAGTTCAATGATAAAGGAAAGTCTACTTTCAAAGCTTCCCGCCATTCCTATTTCATTTGCGGTCAGACAGCCTATGTACGTCTGCCCTTAGACTGGGGTGGGACGTGTTATATAGCGTTCCTGCTGCCACCCGTCTTTCTAGCCCCATCCCATTATCATCGAGATTCCCGATTAGTGCATGTTAGAAACAAGAGGGAGACCGATTCCCCAGTGATTGATCAGACTGAGACAGCTTGGGAGCAATATACAGATTTCAATAGAGGATTCTTTTTCTTCATAGGTCCCATCCAAAACAGTAAACTAATACGCAGGTTAACAAGAACTCTAGAAGCAGTAGTAAATGAGACTGCATCTGCTCTGGCGAACTTGACGGAGGAGCAGTCTGCCATGAGACTTGTTGTTCTTCAGAACCGCCTTGTTCTTGACGTCATCTTGGCAGATAGGGGCGGAGCTTGTAGAGTGATCGGCTCCAGTTGTTGCATGTTTATTCCTAATAACGTGCCATCCGTGTATGCAGCAATAACAAGACTCCACAAGATAGCTCACGAGATACACCAAAACCCAGGCACATGGACTTGGTCCGGTTGGCTCTGGAGTGTAATTTCAGCATGGGGATGGAAAGTATTGTCGTTCCTAGGAATAATACTGCTTGTTATATTTAGTTGCTGTCTCTGTCTGCAATGTGGCCCAGCGATTTGTGGCTTGTGTGCCACTGCCTGTATTCCCCATCCACGTATACAAAAGAAAAAAGACGAACAAATGATGCTGTATGATACGATATATGGTATCATGAATATAGATGTGTCCTAAAGGGCACAGTAAGGGACAAGGAGGGAATGAGGAAATAGAAATTTTATGTGGCCAATGTGTCCCCTACATGTACCCTATGTATGTCCATGTCACCATGCACTTCCCATGCACTTCCCCTCTCATGCCTGTAATAATAATGCCTCTGCATTTCCGTCCAATGTTAGCATGTCAATTACCAAGCCCTCCATGAAAGAAACGTTAGTTCTGCACTGAGGCCTATGTTGCCAATGTATTGACACTCTTAAAGCTGCAGTTTAGCTATGTATCCCTGACCTCTCACATACTTCCTGCTCAGCCGAGAGGTGCCCAGCCCGGCCTGCCAAGACAGTATTTTGCTTACAGTTATTTGCTTTTGCTCCAAAGAAACACATTCCTGCTTAATGAAAAAGGAAAAAAAAATAAGCCGCCTGCAGAAGATAGGGCCTAGCCTTTCTGTCTCCATTCAAGTGATTTACTGAACTCGCATCCATAGAAGGCCCATGGCCCTCACGCAATGCACAAAGAAATATATGCACACACTAGCATTTAGCGATGAGCAGCCTTTGCTCGAGCGACCTTTAAGTCAGATAATACATCCTCCAAACTCAAGATATCAGATAATACCAGAAGCGCAGGTCGTCCTGACATTCAAGGTTTCTCTACTAGCACGAAAGTCAGCTCCCCCCAGCTTCCCCCAGTTACACGTCAATTCCACGTCATGACCAAGTTGCGCACACAAGTAGGGTAAAGGTTCCTGCTGACCATGCAGACCCCCTCCATGTATCCACCCACCTATGACACACCTATGACTCCTCAAGGGAACACCCACGTGTACGCCCTTTTCACGCCCATGTGCTCTTATCTCTCTCCTTCGCTTGCTCCGCCTGGAGCGCTCCGCCTTCTCTATGCAAGTTAATGTATGTTTAAAGTATAAATAATGTACTCTGTGAATAAAGTTCAGATGATGATCCTTCCTGATCCTTAGTGGTGATGGAACCCGATTCTCCCTTAACTCGAGTTACTGAATTAAAGCCCTTTTGAATCGGATACCACGGACACTGCCTCTCATTATATGCATGATCCTTGTTAATGTATAGAAATTCCGACAGGGTAATAATTTTATTTACCACAGAAGGGCGACCTTACTGTCTGAGAAGGAAGTATGGACTGGCTTGTCTATATCGCAGGTTGTCCAAAGTGACTCCAAGGGTCAGTTGGCTGACTTCTTGTGTGAGCTACCAATATACAACACATTTTAGAGGCCTCCCAGGCAGCTGCAACTGGAACTGCCTGATCCTGCAATTGATTCTGCCAGACCTGTACTGGCCTCTGCTGGAGTGTGTCCTGATACCCAGGAGGTGCCTCACCAGTTCCTGAACCCTTGGGTGACATCAAAGCATACTTCTAACAAAAAGGTAAAACTACTGAGGGTTGGGCTCTATGTATTGGTATGTTTTTGCCAAAACTCTGCTGCCTGCAATGACTGCCAATGCAAAGCTCCGGTGGAAACTGGTCTTCGTGCCGACAACGGCAGCTCACGGTGCCCGGCAACGCCAAACCTGCACTAGACACTACAGAAATTAAAATCCTGCGATGACCATCCATGATACTCGACCTACTCTTTGCATTACAGCAGTGACTGTCTGAGATGCTTGGCCTGATATTCATGCTACAGCGACGAACAACCGCGAGGCTCTGCTTTCTCCTTCTGCCTCCTCCAATGCGAACGGAAGTCTTTGCGCAGGACTAAGAAGGTAACTTTTCGCTAGGACTATTCTAGTCCTTGTATCTAGCTTATGCTCCATCGTGGTCGGCATGTACTTGTGATGTTCCCCTGGTCTTGCGCAACCAGATGACTGCAAGTGGCGCTTTGTACTTTTAGGCACTATTATCACTAAATACTCAAAATGTTCATATATCTGGTACTACTGATTGGAACTTAGTTGTTCTGGTAGTATTTTCTTTATTAAAATTTACTCTAGTTTTGGAATTTTTTGGGTTGTTTTTCTTGTGTTGCGTTTTCACTTCATCACTGTTTGTGCACTTTACACATTGCCTCTCAGTTGACCCTGACCGCTTTTTGTCAGGCTACCAGAGGGTTAAGCACAGGCCAAGGTGACTTTTTGTGTTTCACCTTGTCAAGGATTGCGGTTGCTACCAGAGTGGCGCTTCCATTTCTCTTAACCAATAACCCAATTTCTTACAATAGGATGAGTTGCATCACTTGCACCTAGCATAGAAACTTACTCTGGACTCCGTGGAATAATATGCTATCCCTCTGCAAAGACCTTCAGTCTTGTCAGAGGTAGTAAGCACTATATGAATATGCAATTCGATACATAAAATGGCCATTCAACACGTGCATGAAGATCACACCAGATCCACCTGGCAGCACCCCCAATTTTTCAAGCCAAACCCGCTTTATTTTAGCAGTCTCTTAACTCTACCTCAAAGCAATTCAATGGGGAATCATACATTACCTTGATATTTTTTTCTTCAAAATGTTCCTGTTTCCAAATATTGGCATGCATATTTCCAACCCCTGTTCTCATTGCACCCGTGCCTGAGTTTACCCCTTCCGTAGGACAGGGAGGCATTCTGCCACTCAGTGGGCAGGGCGGTGAAGAGCAAGATCCAAGAAGCATGAACGTCCATTGTCCAGGTTGTGTCCGGGCTAGGAGTGGGTGGCAGAAGCCAACGCTTGGCACAGGTCAACTACTCACACTTCCTACCACTGCTAGGTGGGACTCAGCTGGAATAGTAACAGACGCCCAGCTTCACTCGTTCAATCTCTGTGAATATAAATGATAACATTGGGATGATTAAACAAGGCCTCATCAGTGCATTATTGAAATAATGATGTTAGAAGTTGTGTTACGCTTTCTCCCGTCTGCAGCCGGGGATGTAGTTACTCCTAGTTTTAAAGTTGGGCAAAGTAAACCCTGTTTGACAGAACAGTGCTTTCCAGCAGGGTAAAATGCTCATTGCATCCAGTCACTCTTTCTACTGATTCCACAGTTGTGCTGCTGATTCTACTGATGTGCTGCTGATTGCACTGCTGTGCAGAAATAATGCCCCTGGGACTGTGTCCATACCTGATGTATTAGACTTTCTAATCCGCTTATTTTCAGAGCTGCATGCAAATCGTAAGATTTTTTATTCAGTGGTCCTGATTTTGAGGGATCAGTTACTGCATCACAAACATGCCCACCTTATTACAAGAACATTTTATTCCGAGACACCTCTATTACGGCAGATGGGATATGCACATGTGTGATGGAGTAATCAACCCATCCTCTATACTCTAAACCAGCCCAAATGTATTTTGAATACTCAGCTACAAAATGTATCTTTTGGACCCAATGATACATTATTTGTGGTTCCCGAAAAAATATTCAGCATCTGAGGTTACCACATACTCGCTATATAGTACAATTAACCCCCCTCTGCAAATCTGATAAAGTGCAAAGCTGTTGGCAAGGTTGGTTGATCTGACTTAATTTAGCTCATCAGTCAATCAATCAATAAGGATTTGCAAGGCACATCAAATCACCGGTGAGGGTCTCAAGGCGCTGGGGTTGCTAGCTGCTTGGTGGTGTTCTGTTCAGTCGAAGAGTCAGCCCTACTCATTGGAGTATTTGTAGCGCTAGAAACTGAAACAAGTTTAGGCGGTATGTCTCACAGTAGTTCTCGAGACGTGCACTAGAACTACACCTCGCGCAAGGAGGCCAGAGGAAAGTTTGAAGTACCCATCATTTATGTGCCATATGAGGATCTTTCCTAATTCATACCAGCTCTGCTTTGGATTTTTACAGATGTGTGTTTGCTTTATCATCCTACAAATGTGTGTGAAGCGGGTTACAAGCTCTTCCGTAGCAGAGCCACCAGTACCTCCACACACCTGCAGGACCTGTGACTGTCATCCTAATCTTTCTTGTTTAACTGGGCAGTCTTTGTACATTCATTTTGGGGACACCAGCATCAGGGTTGGATTGGGATTACGAAAGGCAGTGACACCTTTGCCCGTTGATAAAAGGAAGGCAATGGACGCCCATCTGCCTACAGAAAGGCCACTCAGGCACCCACTGGGCCGCTGGTGGGCATCTGAACAACGCAGAAACAGCCCAAATCGGGCCCTCCCCCATGCGGCCCCAAAAAGCAGCCCA
Organism: Lissotriton vulgaris; assembly: GCF_964263255.1. Taxonomy (NCBI): domain Eukaryota; kingdom Metazoa; phylum Chordata; class Amphibia; order Caudata; family Salamandridae; genus Lissotriton; species Lissotriton vulgaris. The sequence goes on along the minus strand of NC_141688.1, from coordinate 206,463,549 downwards.
CAGCTGGAATTTGGATACCTGACCCTCGGTCATTGCCTGAGTGCCCGCGTTACCAATCCCACCCTGAGCAGCAGACGTAGGACACCTGAGTTCTGGTAAATTGGAATAGTTCCATTGTCTTTTACAATGATTTTGCTTAACTTTGTTGTGTTTTTAGTCTATTCCGCAGTGAGTTATATGGATTTCTATTGATTACCAATGAGAGAGAGGGAGACTTACTGCACGGAGATTATAAAATAGATCAAGTGACAATGGTATAAGATAAGGTTCATAAGTAGCAAAGAAATTCCATTCGGTCATTTAGACCCATGGGCTGCATCGTGCACAAGTATCTGATCCAAAAGTTTTCTCTCTGTAAGAGTCTGTTTTTTGTGTTCATGCCTTCAATATTTGTTACATTTTCAAGGACAGTAAATTGCAGCTGTGCTACATTGTGCCTTTGTTCCATGAAATGTGCTGCAATAGTAGATTTAATGTTCCTGGTCCTTATGTTACATTTATGTTCCGAAATTCTTGTCCTCATTTTCCGTTCTGTATGGCCAACATAACAGAGGCCACAGGGACACTTCAGTAGATAAATTACATTTGAGGAATTGCATGTAGCGTTCACTTTTAATTTGATCGGATTGCTTTTCATGGGATGATGTAGAATGTTACCCTTCATGATATTGTTACAGTTGCTGCAATTGTAACATGGTTGTAAACTTTGGTGTTTAGTGATGTTGGTTGCAGTTTTACGATGTGCAATTAGTTCTTTGAGGTTAGAACCTTTTGTGTGTGAAAAAATTGGTGTCTGTTAAAAGAGTCCTCTGAAAACTGGTTTCCTACTCACTAATTGCCAGTGTTTCAAGATGATGTTACGATATTTGTTGCTCAATATAGAGTATTTAGAAACTACTGTCATACGTTTACTGTCAATCTTGTTTTGGGAGAGAGTAAATCTTCTCTCTTCAGATTGTCACACTTGTTCATGGCAACTGTCAAAACTGATTCCGGATATCCTCGTTCGTTAAATTTCTTGCACATGTTATCCATGTGAATGGAACAGTCTGTGGGATCAGATATGATTCTTTTCAATCTCATGAGTTGAGAAAGGGGTAGATTGTTCTTTAAACTTTGTCGGTGAAAACTAGCATAGTGTAAGGTACTGTTGCGGTCAGTGTCTTTGCGAAATAAAGTTGGATTAAATTTGTTGTTTTCCCATTGGACTTGAACCACCAGATAATTGATAGATTTTTGGTCATATGTCCATGTAAACTGTATGCGATCATTGATGGTATTCAAATATTGCAAAAATTCAAGTAACTTTTCTCGGGGTCCAGACCAAAGTATAAAGATGTCGTCTATGTAACGTAGAAATATTTTACCATGTTGAATCCATAGAGGTTGGTTGAGAATGTTATGTTTTTCAAAGTGGTGCATGAACAGGTTTGTGTACACGGGGGCCGCACAATTGCCCATAGAAGTGCCGCTTAGTTGTAAATAGCAAGTATCCTTCCAGGTGAAGTAGCTTTGGTAAAGTGTGAACACTAGTAATCCCATTAGAAATGGTTGTAGTTCTGGTTTGATAGCAGAATTAAGAATAGCGTATTCTATGGCTTCTATTCCAAGGTTGTGAGGAATGGACGTATATAACGCCTTAACATCGATTGTACATAGCCATAGTTCGTCATCAACAGACACCAGACGCTTGATGGTAAAGAAAGCGAAGCCCGAGCAGCACGTGACAAATTGGCACTCTTTGATTACAAAAGTGTGGTGCGTGTCTTATCTACTTTGATATTTTTAAGAATGTCTGGTCTTCACATAAAGCTTTTTATTTTGTGCGGAGAAGTAATGGCACCACTTTGTTTAGTTTCTTTACAGGCAGTTTTCAGACCTGGAATGGGGCTGTGTATTTAAGGGAACATTATGGCCAAGATTTGACGATTGGGCTTTCATCACATATTGTGAAGACCAGAATTACTTTACGTTGAAGCAGAAAAAGAGGTTCTGGCTTGTGTTTGGGACAATAGCAATTTTTAAACATATTGATACGAGGTCGAAAGCAGCAAGTCAGACTACCTCCGTTCCTCTTGGAACTCATAGAGTACAGCTGCATAGTGCCCCAGTGCTCCTCTCTGAGTACCAACCTCTTCAACGTCTTCATGGCCACACCCGCAGCCATCGTCTGGAATCATGGCCGATGGTCTCCTATGCCAATGATACCCAGCTGATCCTCTCCCTCACCAAAGAATCCACAGCTTCCAGAAACAACTTCTACAGCGGGACGAAAGCCATTGCCTCCTGGATAAAGGCCGATGTCTCAAACCCAACTCGTAGTTCTCAACCTTGGACTCAACCCCTCAGCTTGGGATGACGTCTGGTGGGCCGCTGCATTGGGAACACCCCCTCACTCCCATAGACCACGCACAAAACCTCTGCATCATAAAGGACTCCTCGCTCACAATGAATTGCCAGAAGAACGCTGCATCCTCATCATGCTTCGAAAAGCATTCAGATGGATCCCCATCATTTCCTGAAAGACAATCACTCACACACTCTTCATCAGCAGACTCGACTACAGCAAAGTACTCTATGCCAGCGCCACCCAGAAACTTCTCAGGAAACTACAGAATGTCCAAAATGCTGAGGCTAGACTGGTCCTCAACTTCCCCCGCCGCTGCCACATCACCGGCCACCTGAGAGACCTCCACTGTATCCCAGTGAGTCCCGTTCAAGCTCCTCACACATTCCTACACAGCCCTCCACAAAACAGGATCAGAATATCCGAACCACTGCCTCTCATTTCACATACCCACCAGACACCTCCGCTCCACCCAACTGGCCCTGGCCAACATCCTACAGATCCACAAGACCAGAAACGGAGGAAGATTCTTCTCCTACCTCGCCGACCAGGACCTGGAGCGCCCAGCTTCACCACTTCATGCAATCCCTGTCGCTGACCCAATTCAGGCAAGATCTCCTGACCTGGCTCTTCAACTGAACCCCGTTTCTCAGACTGATCAGAACCCCTACCCTCATCGCTTTTAGACCCTCATGGGTGAGTAGTCACGCTATAATAATCCCTGATTGATTATTTCTACCACTGTTGTGAATATCAATTCTAAACAACCAAAATGCATTTTTACATACCAAAGACTTGATCATTCACAATAGTTGGAAATATATATATAGTCAGTCAGTCAGTCAGTCAGAATATCTTTATTCGACTTGTTCCAAGTCATACAAAGAAACAAAAACAATAAAAACCATTACATGCAGTACTTATTCCTACATTTTCCTAGAGGACAACCATCTAAGTATACGATTTAAAAAGTTATATACATGATAAAAAAGAAAAAAAAAAGATTTTACATTTCATGTCAAAAAATACATAGTAAAACCATTAACTTTAAGGCGAAATTTGGCCAACTGCTTTCGCCCTTGCAGCGGCTACCAGAAAATTTGCCATGCAGAAAGTAATACGAGGATTGGACAAAAGTTGTAAGAAGAGCAATGCCGGTCGCACCTGTGTAAAGCCGGCTTCTTTCAAAATGGGGAGCAAATATTTCTTTCTCTGCTCTCGATACAAACTGCAGAACATGACAAAGTGCATTGTATCCTGCACAGAAAAATGGTTGCATCTACAGGGAGGGGCTAAATCTGGCTTCTGCCAACTCTTAAAAGAACCCAAATAAAAATGTAGCAAATTAAATCTAAACTTGGTTAATAAAAACCTGTGATAAGGGAATGTGACAAAACTCAGATAAGGGGCGAGTGAAGATAAGCAAACCAGAAGGCTATGTTCCCTTACCGCTGGTTTCAACAATTCGTGTTCCTCACGTCGCGCTTCCTGCCTTTCCTTAAATGACTTTTTTATAAAGTCTATATCCTGTACCCTAATTTTCTCTGGGGATGAAAAAAGTTCCGAGCAACCCAGATCTGTAAATGTTTTAACTAAATAGGCCATCCATGGAATACTACTATATTTGTCCAGGGATAAGACGTCACGCAGAATTTTATGGTTCAAAGGGAGATCTTCATTCAACCACATTTTCAACCACAGAATCAGGGGGGCTAGACTCAATGTATCTGACAGATAGGGTAGGCCCACCTCTTTATGAATAGAATAAGTTGGGGTTGACTGTGGTACAGAGAGCAGGGATCTGATAAATCTATTTTCTGCTCTCTGAATTGGGTCAAGATTTACATACCCCCACAAAGGGGAATCATATAATGCTATGGCCACAGGTTTGCTCATATAGATTTTTAAGAGGGCTTCCATGGGCCTGGCCCCTAACTTGTCAGCAAAACCCAAAAGTGCTGAAGATGATCTAATTACGGCCAATCTCTTTGCTCTTATCTGAGGGCCCCAAGATCCTTTCTGGTCAAACAATACACCCAAATATGGAAATGTAGATACCTTGGAGACGGGGACCCCCCTACAAAAAAATGTTTTATGTCTTTTTTTATTACACTCGCGCCCCATTACCATTGTATGTGACTTAGAGACATTTACCTTGAGGTCCAGGTTTTCCATAAAAGAACCAAAGGCGTCCAAGAGATGCTGAAGGCCAACACCAGTGCGGGCGATCAACACGGCGTCGTCCGCATACAGGAGTGCCGGTATTTTGGCACCTCCTGCATACGGGACATCAGCTTCCTGACCCCGCAAATGTCCGCCCAAATCATTGATGTAGATGGTAAAAAGCATGGGGGCTAATATACATCCTTGCCGTACCCCCTTTAAAGATTTAAACAAAGGGGTACGTCTACCATCATTTGTTACTCGGACAGCTGCAAAAAGCTCCTGATGCAAGGTGGCCATGAACGCGACCAATGCCTCGTCGATACCCATCTCCAACAAGATCAACCACAGTTTTGTCCTATTGACCAGGTCGAATGTCGAGGAGAGGTCCATGAATGCAAGAAACACGGATCCTTCCTTGGCCACAGTATATTTAGAGATAAGTAAGTGCAGATTTATGCATTGTTCAATGGTCCCTTTTCTTTCTCTAAAGCCATATTGTAGTTCAGACAACCCACCACAGCTCTCAACGTTCTCCCTCAATCTAAACAAAAGTACTCTACCCAAGATTTTTATGGTTGAGTCCAAAAGGGATATAGGCCTATAACAAGCGGGATCATCCCGCTGGCCTTTATTTTTGAAAATAGGAACGATGGTGGATGTGGCCCAAGAGCTAGGGGCTTGGTTATCATTAACTGCGTTAAACACATTTGACAAAACCTCCGCCCACAATTTGGGTGAGTACATAAAAAAGTCAGCAGGGACACCATCAGGTCCACGTGCCTTATGTCTTGTGGTTGCCAATAGAGCTTTTTCCACTTCATGAGGATTAAAGATGATAGGGTGTGCAGCTACAGTAGGCAGTGGGACATCTTTAGCTCCTTCGTCCTCACCCTCATAGACATTTTTGAAATGAGACAGCCATTTTTCATCGGTAATCATGCAGTCCATGGGATCATTTTTGTCTTCGGAGAATAAAGGCTGTTTAATAATCTCCCAAAATCTCCTGCTGTCCTTCAACACTGCCGCTGAGAGGAGATTTTCCCATGATTCGCGTTTGATGGTATCCTTACGGTTCTTTATGGCTGCCTTATAATTTTTCCTTAATCTAGAGATATCATCTCTAATCCTAGGAGAGTTTTTTTAAGGCTACCAGCAGTGCTCTATGGGCTTTTGAACATGCAGAGTCAAACCAGCGCTTGTTTCCAGGGGTTCCTTTTTTTGGCTTGGCTAAAAGATCCTTTGCCACCTGGCCACATATTACCTCATAAGCCGCTATTATTTCTTTAGCTTGAGCGCCCGTTTTTTTGCAGATATCTACCATATCTTTAATTTTAGGAAAGTTTTTTGCGTAAAAGTTTTCCAGGATCACTTTAGCCCATTTCAGTCGTCTGTCTTGGTCGGTGGTCCTCAGGGGATGTACAAGTTTTAATGTTATTGGGGATACTCCCATCTGGGCTCCCCAGGCCACTTCGAGTAGTACAGGATTATGGTCGCTATAATGTGTTAAAACTGTACGATAGTCCATGGTCCGGCTTAGGATGCCTTGTGAGACGAAGATGTAATCTATCACTGAACCATGTTGGGTACCAGTAAAAGTTGGCGTTCTCAGGCCCCAGTCAGGTTCGTACAGATCATAGTTAGCGAGTAATTCTTCTAACTCCTGCCCCTCTATAGAGTGTTCAAAGTGGGGTCCCTGCGGGCCCACATCGTCATCCTCATTGTCGCTACTTCCCTTACAGGCTAGGTTACATAAATGAATATTAAAATCGCCTAATAAAATAAACTCACAAGCAAACTTGATATTCTGAGATACTGTATTTAAGATACTATCTAGGTTAGCAACGTTACAACCTCTATGTTCACTATTCCCAGAATTGTAAAAATTTACATATATGGTCCTGCTAGTGTTGTTAAGCACCCTTTCGACCATTAAGATGTTAACAGAGTCAGAATTGATCTGCCTATAACTTCCTTTCAAATCTAAGGAAAACAAAATAACCAGGCCACCTTTAGCTCTTCCCATACGACTAGGGACAGCAGGTTTAGTGAAACTAGTGAACCCATCCCACCAGAGATTGGCGTATGTGTCCCAAGTTTCTTGCAGGGCAATAATGTGATGGTTTGAGACAAAGCTCAACCAAGCATTATCCTGACGTTTTGCATTTAAGCCTGCTATATTCCAGCTTATGATCTTACAGGAATCAGTGGGTTTCCTATGCTCTTTTACCCCCACCAAGTCCCCTTCAACTGATCGTGGCGATATTATCCCCTCAATGATTTCCACTTCGGAGAGGCTCTGTGTAATCTCAATGTTAAGGCTCGGCTTTTCACAGGCCTCCATCCGATGTAATATCAGGGGTAAGTCGCAATCTAGCGACTCATGGCTCTCTAATGCTTCCTTATGAGTTGGCTCATGGGCGAATCAAAAACTGATCGTTTCTCATCCGTGGTATGAACCCATTGCCCCGGCCAATGAGATCATAACCCGGGAAACAAGAGCCCCATCCATTTGTGGTGGGCTCGTATGGCATAGCAGGCCTGATGTTTAGCTCATGCGGGTAGTTAAATCTTCCTGTCTCAAAATTAGTCATGGGCTAGAAACGATCATTAGGATATCGAGGTCTGGTACCCCCTTCCCAACTAATGGTGTTAATAGGTCTCTTATCTCTAGGGATGTTGGGGAAGGTGGCAAGCTGGGTCTCACTGTAAAAGAATTTTAGGGTGAGGGGAATTATGGAACCACTACGCCGTTGGGGTGGGAAGATATTTTTCAGAATGTTTGGGAGGACCTCCGCATTGGCGAAGTTTAAGATTACGCAATCCCCCTTAAATTTTTTTGGCTTGTTCCCAATACAGGATACCCTCCTGGCCATGACGATGTCCCCTGCTAATTTATCCAGCCCTTGATGTGCCATATGCATGTTAGTAGTGAGCCAATGTAGTGCTTTATCTTTCAGTCCCTGTTTAGACTCTGTTTTATCTTGTGATAGAACAGGGACGTTTGCTAGTACGAGCACTACTGGTGAGGCTTCCAGGATGAATTGGGCTGAATCATCCTCTTGTTGTAATCCTGCTGTAACAGCTGATGTGGTGGTGGGAAAATCTCCTGCTGCTACTTCCTGTCTGGGTGCGGGTAATGATGGAGATAATAGTGGCTGCCCTAGTAGGGTGGTCTGTGATACGCTCTCGGTTGGTTTGACCTCCGCATTCGTAGCCACCAGTTTTGTGACAAGGGAGGAAAGATTCCCCACCTCTTCCACCAACTTACTATGTGCCCCGCCCACCTTTTTGACCTCGGATGTTAATTTGTCCAATTTCCCGATCAGAGGCTTAATAATTGTCCTGATTTTAATGTCTATCATGTCTTGTATCCGGTTAAATAGATCATCATCAATAATACGTCTTGACTCTACATCAACATCAAACTCCACATTTTTCCCTTCACATCTTGGAGGTGGTGTGGCCAGCTTTTTCCTGCCTTGTTGTTTCCCCCCCCGCTTTGTCTGAAATTTTCTGCAAGATCTCACAGCCCGTGGTACAGGCTGCACCGGTGATAGAACTTCGTCCACTATAGCTATCTGGTGATTGGGATCAGGGACAGTAATAACTGATAGATCTACTAAGAGGTCAGAGCCTTCCTCCTCGTTACCATTATCTTGGGAGATAGGGTCTGATATATTTATTAAGGGGTTTTCTAGCGGTGTAACCGACGTCACTGTGCTTAAGGCACTTGTGGAAGGGCTTTCTGAAGGCAGAATTGGGGTTTGGCTCAAGCCTAGGGATTGTCTTCTCTCATTATTGATCTTACTGACCACTTGTACTAGATAAGAGTCCAAAGTATTAAGTGGCTCAGTGGCAGCGGGTACCAGTTTCTTCCCCATATTTACTGCAGACTATTGGAGGCAGTCAAATGGAAGAGCAGTCTTGCAGGGTGTGACTCAGATAAGATCAATAAATAGTGGCTAGACAATAGGATATGAGTATCGGTCAGCGATAGCAATTTGACTGACAGTTCTCGTCAGCATATACTCATGTACTAGCAAACAACTTGTACGGTACCTTAGTGACTCCGAGCGGTAGAAATCAAGGGGGTGGCCTAACCTGTCCTACTCGTGCCTCTGAGGGCCACAGAGGGCCCGCCCTTTGCCCGGGCTTAGCCCCGGGCGCTCCCACTGCGCGGGGGATGGCAGTCTTTTCACTGCGCCTCCAGGCGCTCCGCTGGCGGCGTCTGGGTGCGCCGCCGCAGGTGGTGCTGGGATACCGAGTCCTCCGCTCGGCGGCCGCTAAGGTGGAAAGAGCGGCGGCGGGAGGACTCGCTGTGCAGGACACAGGGCGCTTGCCAGGTATGCCAGGGAATATAGCTGACTGACTCTGCCCCAAAGGATTTCTTTACGGAGACCCCCGCTGCTGGTGCCGATTACATGCACCTGGGCAGGGCGTTGCGGGCGGGACTACCTGTGCCCTGATGGCTCCTGGGCTTTGTGGTCCATTCCTTAGGTGCTGTGCACAATGTCCCCAAGACGAGCGTTTCCCGCGGAGCGGGAAACGCGAGAAGTGGCAGGAATGCTCTGGGTGTGCGTGGTTCACCTCCCGGTTGTGGTCCCCGTAGCTGCAGATTCAGGATACCTTGTCCGCCACAAAATAGAGGTTTCTCCGCTCTGCGCGCTGCTGGTGCCGATTACATGCACCTGGGCAGGGCGTTGCGGGCGGGACTACCTGTGCCCTGATGGCTCCTGGGCTTTGTGGTCCGTTCCTTAGGTGCTGTGCACAATGTCCCCAAGACGAGCGTTTCCCGCGGAGCGGGAAACGCGAGAAGTGGCAGGAATGCTCTGGGGGTGCGTGGTTCACCTCCCGGTTGTGGTCCCCGTAGCTGCAGATTCAGGATACCTTGTCCGCCACAAAATAGAGGTTTCTCCGCTCTGCGCGCTGCTGGTGCCGATTACATGCACCTGGGCAGGGCGTTGCGGGCGGGACTACCTGTGCCCTGATGGCTCCTGGGCTTTGTGGTCCGTTCCTTAGGTGCTGTGCACAATGTCCCCAAGACGAGCGTTTCCCGCGGAGCGGGAAACACGAGAAGTGGCAGGAATGCTCTGGGGGTGCGTGGTTCACCTCCCGGTTGTGGTCCCCGTATATATATATATATATATATATATATATATATATATATATATATATATATATATATATATATATATATATATATATATATATATATATATATATATATAGTACGATAATCCACTTTGTGGATCACATATGAGGCGCACACAGGGAGGTTATATTCTCTGTATTTATTCCGCAACAAAAACACCCGACAGACGCGTTTCGGCTACACGCCTTTGTCAATGTCCAAAAAAAAAAAATATATATATATAAATATATAGATAGATAGACATATATATCTATTATATTTATAAATACAAAAAACAAGCAGAGGACTCTGGGTAGTTCCCAAGGTTAGGTGGAAAGCAGCTCCTGTATAGACCACTCTCAACACCAGCAACACTGTGAATTTGCTCACCTCAAATGACTTCTTTTCTTTCTATCAAAGTTTTTAACCATAGGATTAAACCAGTGCCATCCACCCCAAGATGGAAAGGGACAAAGTCTTTTGCCATTTTTAAAGCAAAGTCTTGAGGTTCTTTAATTTCGACTCCATTTTACATTTGCCGCCATTTTGTGTTGGCTTTACACAGTCTCTGCCCCTTGGACTGCAACGTGTCAAAAAACCCCTCCGTCCTTGTCTTGAAACGCATCTGAGACACCAGCCCGCCTAACTAATCCTTGTCTGGACTACCTAATCTCTATATCAACTATCTGTTAGCCTTTAGTATTCTTCTCTTGCCGTATCTTATCTTTTGGCCTTCGCCATTCTCTCCTTGTGTTTTCCTATTTTACAGCCTTTCTTTTGAAGCATACAGACATGTCCTGCTATTGCAACACTGAACCATGGGTACCAGTAGTGATTAACTCTGGGGGCTGGATAACATACAAACATGTAAGCAGAGAGCATTCTGGTAGCACAACACCTTGTTTTCAAACTCTTCTGATTGGCTAAAACTTTGTGCATTGGATGTATGTTTGTACAGATGTATTTTGGATATAAAAGTTTGTGAGCCACGGAGTAAAGTGGCAGTCTCCTAAGAACCTACTTGGTGTACTTCTTGGACAACTGTGCTTAGCTGCAGCTAATAAACTTGGTCTGTCTACGTCAATAGAGTATTCCGTGTCTCAGTGCAACAAGGCAGGTGAACTCGAAGATTTCAGGAGTGCCCTGCGCTGCCAGGCCCAAAGGCCCGGTTCTTCAGTCTTTGAGCATACAATTAGCTCAGTGCTATGAATGCCAATATTGAAATATCTGCTAAAGTGCTAGGAATTTCGTGGTTCACTGCCTACTTCGCCTTACTGCCTTGGAGTTAAAAGACCAGGCAGTGGAGGATGAACAGGAACAGTTTCTCTAAATTATTGAGGTGGCCATTGTAAACTTAGAACGGCATGAAAGTTAGAAGGGTGGGGCCTGTGTGCAGTTGGAAATTGGGCACAGTGCGGGAGTTTTGGACTAAATATTGAAAGTTGAGTGAGAGTTTGTTGGTTTTTTTGTCAACTAAGGATGTGTATACTCAAATATTTATTGTGTAGAGTTAAGAGGACTTTTCCACTGGAAGGTGTGAAAAGAAGATTGAGTTTTTGGCCTGAGGGAAACTTAGTTATTACTTGCACAAAAGAGAGGCCACCTGAACAGTATTAATAGCTTAGTATTGTTCATACGATTGGTATAGTATTTCATAAATGAGAGAAGTGTATTGCTCAGCATTAGGGCCAGGAGGACTGCTTTTTTGCCATGTTGATGCCTGGTGTTACTCTGGAGACGGTATGTTTAAGAAATTTGGGTTACTTCTCTGTGCTCAAGAGGGTATTGGTGGGGAATTGCTGATATTGGCTAGAAATGTGCTTTACCATAAGTGCTAATACAAGGTATGATGTCGATTTCCTTTAGAAGCAGTTTCAGAGGTAGGGCTTCGCTTTTATTGTCTTGGTATTTTTTTAGCTGACAATGTATTGCTAACCGTGAGATGTATTTTTTTGTCTTGGTTCTATCCGAAGACAAATGAGTTGGTCAAATGTCTGAATAGGGCTGTCTTAACAAGTTCAGCAGGGAGAGATCGAAGAGAGAAGTTGAATGAAGAATGTGTTTGTGTAAGTTAACTCATCCATGCTACTACAGGTAAATACCTTTTGTGTTTCTATGTAGAAGAAAGGGCACACGTGGTTAGATAATTTTAAGAAAGTGACGCTGAATGGTGGGAAGGTGAGTCAGCAGGTCACAATGGTGCATTACAATACCTGACCAGTTAGACCTGATATGATGAAACAAAGGGCAAGAGGATGGTTAATGCTGTTGTGTATTCATGTGGTCTACAATAAATTCTCGGATGGTTGTAGGAAGTGGTGGGGACAGTGAATACCTTTTTTGCATCCTGTGATACACATTGTTACACACAGGAAGAAGTATGGTAACACGTCTCAATACGAAATGGAAAGATGACGTGTTTCAATAGAGGCACATCCACACTTGAATATATCATTTCTTACTTTCATCAGATGTAATCTTTCCTTTATAAACGGGGGGGGGGGGGTTGTAAGTTTATTGAAACCAAAGTAAGGGGTTTCCATGTTAATGTTGCATTAGAACCTCAGGCTAGCAGTTTGGTTCCATGACCCACTTGGATTGATGCCAGAGTTCCGGTAGGTATATACGCCACCACTCCTAATATAGTATGTCTTCTGTATTAGAAGATTAATGCAAAGCCTCTTATCACATTTGCATGGTAAAACGAGGGCAGATTCTGCTGACGGGGTGTTGCTATTGTTGATGGACAGATCTTGCCACTATACTTGTTGCAATATTCTGTAGTTTCATTCTACTTTCAGCTATGAAATGTAACAGCTCCGTCCATGTTTGCAAATCGGGTAATTTGAATCTTGTAAAGATACGCTGTATACGTGTTTTGCAAGGTAGTGGAGACTGCACAGACGACCTTTATGCAGGCATTGTTTGTTTCAGTGTCAGGGAAATCATCAGTAGACTCGGCTAGATAATGTAGTAATATATGACAGTGAAACCCTGCAGGGCCTCACTTGATCGTAAAGTGTTATTTTTAAGGTAGAAGCAATACAAATTCATATTTATACAATTTCCCATTAAGACTCGACTTTTCATCCGAACAGTATGGTACCTGGCCCTTTATTTAGCTTTAAAAACAATGTTAGCCTGTTTTTATAAACATTTTTGTGGACAGCACTCTTCAAATGCTACTCTATTGTATAGTTCTCTGATGCGTTCAGCCTGATCCTGATACATCTTCGTTGCAGCGGAGTCAGCATAAAGTGCTTCTCCCCTGGACTTGTACAACATTTCCCCCTGTAGTTGACCATGGAGGCTCACGCCCCCACCCGCCTCCCTTACCTTCTCACTTGGTTCCACACTCAGAGCAGCCAATCCTGGATCTGGTGTGTATCTCAAGGTACATGGTTGTGGCTGTCTGCCTGTGCTGTTTCCTTTCCTAGCTTTTCCAGGCTTTTGGAAGCTGGCCCATGGGCAGAAACTAGCATGGAAGTAAAGGAAAGACCATTTCCATTCTTGTGCACTTTGTGTAGTGACACCTTGTTGCTTTGCGCTTTGTTCTCTTTTATTTCCCTTCCTGCCATTACCATCTTGGCGATTGATCTTCTTCAGACTACTTTTGACACCTTATTGAGATAGGACCGCCCATTTCTTCATTCATTTCTACTCTTAACAGCTCTAAGTTAAAGGAAAAATTCAAATAAAACATGTAAATCTTCCTTTGGGATAGGGGAGTGCTGAAGAAAGAGACACAAAAGTGAGAAGTGATGAACGGTCAACTTAACTAAACAAAGTAGTGTTTTGGCTTGAGTCCATCCTGTCCAGAAACTTCTGGATACACCCATTCAGGAGTACAACAATGTCCAAGAGCTATATCACTGCCTCTTCAGCATTTGGGCTCAAGAAGAGTACACTGGCTATTTAAAAGCCCAGGCTGCTGAACTCAGTGTTCACTCCTTTTCAAATTTAGGACATGCCTAAGCAGTGCATGCGCTGTCTCTTCGAGACATGCTGTAGCTACTCTGAGGGCTTAAAGCTGGCTCATCGCTTTTAATTAGTTTCTTCGCATGTCCTTCACAAAGGCATGTTTCGTTTCTCTGTGATCATTGCGGGTCAATTGTCCTTCCTTTTTGTGTTCGACCCCTCCCATGGAACATGTCCCAGTTTCTTGTAGGCTTACCCTTTTATGCATGTAGCTTCGTTCAATCGCATTATTCTGTGTTCTGGTGTTTGTATTTATCACTAGAATGCTAATGGAATGTCTCATACACGCGCTTAGCTGATGACTTCCATGCGTTTCCTTTGCTCATCGAGCTTCATTAGGCATTAGGTCGGGAGTTTAAGTGATTTGGCCAGAACCACAGGATGTTGAGTCGATGCCGAGACTCGAACCTTGCTCCCCAGCTCCAAAGTCACCAACTTTGGCCGTTACCCCACATCCTCTCTCACTTTTCAGGTTGATGTCTCATTCAGCCTAAATAAATAATGGTGACAGTGTTTCACTATTCTTGATAGCTAGGACATTTTACATCATATCTACTACTTTTCAGCAACCTGCTTCAATACATCCCTTTCATTTGTGTTTGGCTAGTTGCACCTGCACTCAGCAATTGACTTTAGGTTCAATGCTCTTGGTATCTTGTGTGCAGGGTCTTTTAACATTTGACTTTATGGGACTTGCTTGATGCTCTTTGCGCTATCTTGTAGACCATGCAATATGGCATGCGCATGCATACCTGGCTACTTATAAGCTGCCACGTTAGAGTCGGGCAGCACATATGTGACGGGAATCACCCTGTACTCTGTCTAGAAACGGTAGTAGCTGAAGTAGGGTCTGACCTTCACTTTGATACCGCTTTAGCCGTATGCGCAGACACAGCCGCAGGTCAAGCCTGAGGTTTCAGCCGTTCCTCGACACTCCATTAATGCTCTCAGTATCCCATTGGTACTCCAGGTCTCATTGATCTAGGAAAGAGGGGGACACAGAATGCAGGCAAAAACCCCATCCTCCGGAGCAGGATAGGCATAGGTACACACCCAATACACTCTCAGCCCCGCTCTACCTGCCGAACCTCCTGCAGTCCAACCACCCCTACACAGTACCCAGGATACTGTGCTGTATGGCTAAACACTTCTAAGATCCACAATGCTAAGCACAGTTGGATAAAGCATCACAGCTTGCTGAAGGTGTCGCACAATGGCAAAACAAACAAATCCATCCCATATAAATCCACTACACACAACACATTTAAACATCTCATAATAACATGCCAAAATTTAACTACACACACTTCCACTTCACATCATTACACTCCATGCCACATAATTACATACCAATAAAAAAAACTTGACATAATTTAACTCCGCTCCATGCTACACATAATACAACTGTGCTACATAATTACACTCCACTCCAAACAATATAATTAAACTCCACACAACACAATTCAACTCTAGATAACTCCAATACACATAATTACACTCAAACCTACATTTCACACCACATATTTACACTCCACATATCTCCACTAAATTCCAAAACATATAATTACACTCCACAAAATAAACTCAACTTTCTAGCATGCCACATAATTCCACACCTTATAATACCAGTCCACACCATGTCACATAATACCACTTCAAACTATCCCACATAATTTCATACAACGTGACACAATTCATTGCCACAAAATTCTGCGCCACACAACATAATTACACTAAGCGCAACATAATTACTCACATATTTACACTTAACTTAATACAATTTTAAGCATAATTTCACTCAACACCACACAGTTCCACCCACACAATTTTACTCCAAACAATACAACTCCATGCAGTACAGTTCCATAATATTTCTAATACACACCACATAATCCCACTCTACAGTACAGTTAATACTATTTAATTACTATCCACAAAATTCCACAAGCCCACCATGCCACATATTTCCACTTCACAACGCCACACCACACAATTCTACAGCAAACAGTTCCAATACAACCCATCTCTATATTGCACGTCCACCAACTCTGTCATCTCTTCCCCACACACCCACTGCCCCTCATCTCTCCCTCACATTTACACTACCCCCTCCCATTCACAATTCCACACACCCGTCTCATCCTTCCCTCACACTCCCCATCTCCTCTCTATACTGCCTACTCACACATGCTACCTTCCTGTCCCTCCTTGCACTGTGCACTGGTCCACCTCTCACCTCCCTCCCTCATGGTGCCCCTCCTACTCAACCCTCCCTCTCTCTTACTCTCTCTCACACCTCTCTTTTGCTCTCTCATGCACTCTTCCCGGCTCTCCTATATTAGTTCAATTCAGGTCTTCGAGCACTGTTTCTTACCCGTGCCTTTTCAAGATGTTCGTACCTCAAACCCACGCTCTCCTCTTCTTCTGTGTACCCAGGCACATCATCTTTATGCATCTGGGCCTGCCCTCGTCTAATTTCTCTCTTTTTCACTCATTCTCCTCCTCTATCTAGAGTTCATTTACCACTTCATGCACAAACTGCCTATCCCTCTGTTTCATTCTTTCTATATATTTTGTGCCGCTCTCACCCATATCTATTCACCATACCAAATAATTCCACTACAGATATACTCTACACGAAATTCCATCCCATACAATTCCCCAACTAACAATTCCATTTAAGCCCACATAATTCCACTTCTAACTACATACATCCACTCCACCCCAGACCAAAACACATGTGTAAAAGATATTATCATGTACAACCCATTAGCTCTCACTCTCGCAAATGCGAGACTGGTTGCATTGCTAATGCTTGTTTGCACTACCTGGGACTAACCTGCAACACAGAGATAGCCAAGTAAGAAGAAAACCCTGATGCTGGCAGAATGGCGGTTCCCCAGAACCTCAAGAACTTGTAGAAATGGGTTGCATGGTGGGTGGGTAGGAACACTTCTTTCCCACTTGTAGTGAAGGCGAATGTTATGAGACGTATATTGCGTGTGATACCCGTCTAGCGTCGAGACTCGTGATTAGAAAGGTCCAATCCCTACGTTATCGTTCACTTATCGTAAGCTGTAAATATGTGGTCGTTGTAGTGTCCTGCGAGACGCGTTCTAGTGTCTCGACAGGCACTGGTCTAGGAGCCACTCCCCCTATGGGAGTGTACACACTGCACCACACACCCATCCACCACCGGCGTCACGAGTGACGTGAGCCGGCTAATAAAGAGGCCCGGGTGCACATGCTCGTGGCCAGAGTTACCATCTATAAGCTGGTGTCCGTGTTACACTCATTTCTATTATGCGGGCCTAGGGCCCGATCATGACAATGGCGACGAGGCGGTAACGCGATGCCACACATGCCAGCTAAAAGAAAATCGTTGGGGGAAAAGGAGGGGCATGCTGCCCGTGCCATGAGCAATCCCCCCAACAGGAAGTACCCTTCAGCGGAGGCCCGCGGGGCGTGTGCTGACAGTCTCGGGCGAGAACACGAAGCAGGAGGTGATAGTGCCCAGCGTGTGTGCCCCCCTGCGTGGGGCGATGAGAGAGCCAAGCGGTGCCCGCACGCATCAACCGCGACGGAGTGCCCCGGAAAGCGGAGACACCTGCGGAGCCCACCCGCGGGGTTGAACGAGGCCCGTAGGCCGAAGGTGAGCCCACAGTCAAGCACCGAAAGCGGAGCCCACCCGCTATTAGCTGCGAACAGAAATAATGCCCCTGGGACTGTGTCCATACCTGATATATTAGACTTTCTAATCCGCTTATTTTCAGAGCTGCATGCAAATCGTAAGATTTTTTATTCAGTGGTCCTGATTTTGAGGGATCAGTTACTGCATCACAAACATGCCCACCTTATTACAAGAACATTTTATTCCGAGACACCTCTATTACGGCAGATGGGATATGCACATGTGTGATGGAGTAATCAACCCATCCTCTAAACTCTAAACCAGCCCAAATGTATTTTGAATACTCAGCTACAAAATGTATCTTTTGGACCCAATGATACATTATTTGTGGTTCCCGAAAAAATATTCAGCATCTGAGGTTACCACATACTCGCTATATAGTACAATTAACCCCCCTCTGCAAATCTGATAAAGTGCGAAGCTGTTGGCAAGGTTGGTTGATCTGACTTAATTTAGCTCATCAGTCAATCAATCAATAAGGATTTGCAAGGCACAGCAAATCACCGGTGAGGGTCTCAAGGCGCTGGGGTTGCGAGCTGCTTGGTGGTGTACTGTTCAGTCGAAGAGTCAGCCCTACTCATTGGAGTATTTGTAGCGCTAGAAACAGAAACAAGTTTAGGCGGTATGTCTCACAGTAGTTCTCGAGACGTGCACTAGAACTACACCTTGCGCAAGGAGGCCAGAGGAAAGTTCGAAGTACCCATCATTTATGTGCCATATGAGGATCTTTCCTAATACATCCCAGCTCTGCTTTGGATTTTTACAGATGTGTGTTTGCTTTATCATCCTACAAATGTGTATGAAGCGGGTTACAAGCTCTTCCGTAGCAGAGCCACCAGTACCTCCACACACCTGCAGGACCTGTGACTGTCATCCTAATCTTTCTTGTTTAACTGGGCAGTCTTTGTACATTCATTTTGGGGACACCAGCATCAGGGTTGGATTGGGATTACGAAAGGCAGTGACACCTTTGCCCGTTGATAAAAGGAAGGCAATGGACGCCCATCTGCCTACAGAAAGGCCACTCAGGCACCCACTGGGCCGCTGGTGGGCATCTGAACAACGCAGAAACAGCCCAAATCGGGCCCTCCCCCATGCGGCCCCAAAAAGCAGCCCACAGCTGGAATTTGGATACCTGACCCTCGGTCATTGCCTGAGTGCCCGCGTTACCAATCCCACCCTGAGCAGCAGACGTAGGACACCTGAGTTCTGGTAAATTGGAATAGTTCCATTGTCTTTTACAATGATTTTGCTTAACTTTGTTGTGTTTTTAGTCTATTCCGCAGTGAGTTATATGGATTTCTATTGATTACCAATGGGAGAGAGAAACTTACTGCATAGCGCTGCAATTTAAGGGTGAGTGGGCACATTGTGTTACAGATGCTTTAGCTTGTGCTTCAGTGTGCTGTGTGGGCCTGCCTCATAAGCCCAGGCTTTCTGTCGTCTCTTCGCCTGTATTGCTGCCCTGACTGTATATTGCTTTCTCAATGGAACCCTGAATTCTTGTTACTCATATGCAAAAATCCTAATTTCATGTACCTCTGTCTCATCAACCCTGACTTCCTGTAGTCCCTCCGAAACCACAAATATCTTATTCTTTCCCCCACAGTAGCTATATATTTCATGTTCACCTCTGCCCTATTCTTACTGCCATGCCTGTCTCCCTAAAACCTGTTTCCTGTTCTACTCTCCTGTAGCCATTCATTTACTGTTTTTTTTTTTTACAACTTCCTGGTTTTCTGATTTTACCACAACCTAGTCTTTCTCTTCTGTTCTCGATATCCCATGACCTCAATTACCTGAAGCCCCTCCTCAACCTGATTTGCTGTTCCAGTGACCTCATCTTCCAGTTCGTCACTTCCTGTTACCTCGCTTTTATTTTCTTACTCCCAGTCCTCCTGGTATGCGCTTTCCATACCACCTCGAGGATTGCATGCCTCTCCACTCACACCCTCCTTCCCTCATTTTTCGTACCTCTATGCCACCCTTTTCTCTGTGACGTCAAAAAGATGCGGTATAAAACGTGTAGTCATTCTGTCAGCATTGTAACTCAGTAATTTCCCAAAGGCAGCCAGAACAAGGCCTGGCCTTATAAATAATTGAGATACATCAGTATTTTGTAGGACATAAGCGGCGATAGTATGTCGTACATCATTGGCTACTACTGGCTGGTTCCAACGTCTCCACTAGTTCATTAAAAGGACTGATAAAAGAAGGGACAACCTTGGAGTCAACATGTTCAGAGGAGAATAACAATGCAGAGAATGGGAAGAGAGATGTAACAAGTGACAAGAGTGTGAGATTGTTACGGATATAACATTTATCAATATTTTGCTAATGCTAACGATTCTCCAATAGTTTAAATAACATATGCCTACTTTAAAGGGACATTTTGCTATATTTTGTCACCATTTTGGGCAGATTGGAAGGAAAATAATGATCGTTTTAATGGATGCAGGGTATTAGGAAAATGCTGTGGAGTTGGTACTGATGTTCAGAGATGAGAATTCGTCTTCTACATCCCTCGGTGCGTTGCTGTTTAGTGGATGTGCAGTGTAGATGTTTGTTGATTTCTGTGCCACCGACACCATCCTGCAGATAGCCACAGTGAATTAAGTTTTTTGTGAGGCTGAAATAAAGATATTTGATACTGTGCCAGGAGATTAATGGGCAATGCCCATAATTGTATTGTAATAATGGTCTGTATGGAGCATTCCTTTACTCACTGAAATAGTAACAGAGACATGATTTTCATAGTAATGGAGGAAGACGATAAGGATATTGTGCTGCAGTCCAGTAGGGTTACAACAAAGAACTTCCAAAGATACGGCTATTTGCAAATATCTTGAGAGCGAAGGTGATTTATTTGGAGAGAATTGTTGCCATATTGGGATAAGGAAAATGGCACGCCTACTGTTAGCATTGTGAGAAACATTGCTGTGAGTTCCTTGAGGCAGTCTTTAAGAACATTGTGTGGCTATGTTGTGAGGGAGTTACTGAGCCTTTGTTGGTCATGGGGTGGCTAGAGCTAGCATTCATAGGCAGAATGGTATTAAGAAGTTACTAGCTGAGTGTTGACCCCCCCCCCCCCAACTCTCCCACTCTCCTAGCCTTATTAAAAGTGTTATTGTGTGTGCGTTGGCTTTATCTCAAATTGCTAAACTCCTCTTTCTAATGTAAGATATTGTTCTATTTTTCATATTTGACTTATCTTCTGCCTTTTACCAAGTTGCATCTCTCTTCGTGAAATCAATTGCTTTTCTAAAATCTGGCGGCTCTTCTAACCCCAGGCTAATATGCTCTTAAAGGACTGATAAAGATGAGTTATGAAGTTAGTACTTGTCAACTGTGACTTTTTAGTTAAAGGAAAAACATGAGAACTCAACTATTCAGAACCTAGAACTCAACTATTCAGAATCTACCTTTACGACAAACCCTTCTTCAGTATCCAATGCTAAACAAGCTCTCTTAGGCCGTTTTTAGTTTCATGCGAAGTAACTTCATTGACCAGCTGGCTAGGCTCACAGTACGCAAATAGTGTTATTAAATACATAAAGTAGCACCGACTAACATAGATCAATTTTCATTCAAGTGGTACGCATCATCATTTTGCAATTTTTGAGATTTTTTTCCTGTAGGTTAGTTGAATAGGGGAGGTTTGTGAAAGCGAAGAGGGCCTCTAAATGGGTCAGAATGTGTTGTCGGAGCAGAAGAAACAATGGTCAGACTGCTCAGGTGAGTTTGCTTTGTAGTAGGAGACAAGATCAAGATAACAGGGCTGTTGTATGATGAATTAGCTTTATTTACAGACCATGCAGTGTCGTAAACGGGTATCCTGGTGCCAGGAGCTGCACCGGCGCTATGGCGGAGCAGCGTCGCCCCACTGGTGTCTCGCAGTACAAGAAGCAGAAATATAAAATGGCAATAGCTTTTAGGTATTACCATTTTATGTTTGCGTTGCGAACAGGCGGGCTGCTGGGCGGGTATGCTCTGCTTTAGTAGCAGGGCAGGGAAGGAGTAGTGTGCCCACTCCTGAGTGCGCATAGACTATTTGGTCAGCTCTCTCGGAGAACAGAAACCGAGAAGACCCGGGACCGTGCCTCAAGGTAAGTGAAATATTTTTTTCTTTTTTAATGAAACCCTCTGCCCGATCCTCCCCGTGCGACCCGCCCTCTCCACCTGTTAGCCATACCAGCCACGACTGCCCGGCGCTGGACTGGAGAGATCATCACAGACCCATCCCAAGAGACGTGTGCTGCACCGCCAGGTTTTTCAGACTTCTATAACATCTGAGGCTCCCTATTTTCTTGATTAATTTATGAGGAGAGTTCCAGGTAGGAAAAAGTTCAACCTCCAGTCTAGAGTGGGATTTGAAGGAAATTCAACAGACCAAAGAGAGGAAGAGCAAAGCTTTCGACAAGGTAGATAAAGACGGGCTCTGTCCCCCAGAAAAGGAGGACCCATGAGTTTCACTGCTTTGTGTACAGTACACAAGCTTTTAAGGAAGATCTTCAAGGAAGGAACCAGAAGTGATCTGAGGTGTACTCTATCAGGCACGGCCCCACGACCACCGTGACAGCAGGAGTTTGAATCAATTGTAGTCTGTTACCTATTGGCAATGTACTTAGGAAGAGCAAGGCCGACAACATTTATGTATTCTATAGGGGAAGTGACCAAGGCTTTCAACACAGGTTTTTTGTTTTCGAAGTGTGAGTAAAATCAGGAACCGTACAAAGCAATATATCGGGTTGTAAAAAGACAGAGTAGTATCAATGATGAGACGCTAGACATGAGGGACCGGTGCTGGAGGGTCCCATGACTGACAGCTAGTATGAGGCTGTCATTCAAATAACAACTTGTCAGATACTATCTCTATCCTATAGCTCTTCAATTTAAGGGGGATGTAAAAACATCCAGAGTGAAATTGCACTTGGGTAGTCATCAACCTAATGAGAGTGGCTATTAGGCTCTATCCTAATGATAAGCTAAGTCCTGCTGAGGTTTCAATGTTTCTCTGATTACCTGCAGGATTTGAAATTCCCTTGACAATTTAAGAAAGTTCTTAGAAATAATTAGCTACAAAGGTAATCTTGTTATTACATAACTTGAAAGTGCATATTTTTAAGAATCAATGGTGCAAATCCTGATAGGAGTTGTCCCCCTGCGCACCACGTGTATGATACCCAGAAGTGGGTATAATAAAGTTAATCCAAAACCAAGAGTTGTTTTCACAATTGGTTGTTTTACTTCATTAATTTCTTCTTGTTGTTGAACTAAATTATTCATTGGTACACAGAAATTGTTCCCATCCATTCATGAATGTGTACATCCAACATATTTCAACGTCCATCCCTACTCATTTCGGGCCTTTCATAAGCCCTTCATCAGGGGAAATGTCTGAAAATCAAAGAAATAAACGGGCTGATTATGGGGAATAACCCTCTACATCATAAATGTCTTACTATGACCGTCATCACAAATAATACATAAGTCGTATCTGTATGGTTAAAAAACTGGGTGAAAAACAAGTGTGACATGACTAAAATAGCAATCTATCATCTTAAACAAACAACAGTGACTCCAAAACTAAATGAAGACAAAGTGGGTTGGCACCCACTGAAGTTTACAGCATGACATCGTGTTTCGTGCTTAATCGTGAGTGACGTGATGTCTCTAATCATAAAACAGAGTCGAGTTTAACCTTTAGCAAGCCCCTTAAGAAAAGTAACCAAACGTACCAATCAAGTGCGCGTGCAATGTGGTATCATGCAATGTTATCAGAAGCGTTAATTAAAGGCGGAAAAAGAGGTTAAGGTCAAGCAGGTAGATTAAGTGGTTATCTAATATACCGAGAGTCTAAAAGGTTGGTGGTACTTACTCGAAGAAGTCCGGGTAGCCCGAGTAGTCTGCTGTTAGAAGCGTGTAAGCGTGCGTGCATGCATGTTAGTACTGATTATTAAAGTTAGAGAAGCGCGTTCAATACGAATGTTCTGAACACAAATGAGGGATTATCATGCTTCCAAAGTGGGGGCCATCTTGAAAAGGAGGAATGGAAAGAGAGTGCAGTGCAGTGTAGTGCTAAAATCGCTGTAGTGAACACAGAAGAAGGTTAAACGAAGACGGGGGCCATCTTGGAGTGGAGGGTGTCGTCAGGAAAGAATACAGTCAAGTGCGCATATCGCAAGTGTCGTGAATCTAACGGAGGAGATTATAAAATAGATCAAGTGACAATGGTATAAGATAAGGTTCATAAGTAGCAAAGAAATTCCATTCGGTCATTTAGACCCATGGGCTGCATCGTGCACAAGTATCTGATCCAAAAGTTTTCTCTCTGTAAGAGTCTGTTTTTTGTGTTCATGCCTTCAATATTTGTTACATTTTCAAGGACAGTAAATTGCAGCTGTGCTACATTGTGCCTTTGTTCCATGAAATGTGCTGCAATAGTAGATTTAATGTTCCTGGTCCTTATGTTACATTTATGTTCCGAAATTCTTGTCCTCATTTTCCGTTCTGTATGGCCAACATAACAGAGGCCACAGGGACACTTCAGTAGATAAATTACATTTGAGGAATTGCATGTAGCGTTCACTTTTAATTTGATCGGATTGCTTTTCATGGGATGATGTAGAATGTTACCCTTCATGATATTGTTACAGTTGCTGCAATTGTAACATGGTTGTAAACTTTGGTGTTTAGTGATGTTGGTTGCAGTTTTAGGATGTGCAATTAGTTCTTTGAGGTTAGAACCTTTTGTGTATGAAAAAATTGGTGTCTGTTAAAAGAGTCCTCTGAAAACTGGTTCCCTACTCAATAATTGCCAGTGTTTCAAGATGATGTTACGATATTTGTTGCTCAATATAGAGTATTTTGAAACTACTGTCATACGTTTACTGTCAATCTTGTTTTGGGAGAGAGTAAATCTTCTCTCTTCAGATTGTCACACTTGTTCATGGCAACTGTCAAAACTGATTCCGGATATCCTCGTTCGTTAAATTTCTTGCACATGTTATCCATGTGAATGGAACAGTCTGTGGGATCAGATATGATTCTTTTCAATCTCATGAGTTGAGAAAGGGGTAGATTGTTCTTTAAACTTTGTCGGTGAAAACTAGCATAGTGTAAGGTACTGTTGCGGTCAGTGTCTTTGCGAAATAAAGTTGAAGTAAATTTGTTGTTTTCCAATTGGACTTGAACCACCAGATAATTGATAGATTTTTGGTCATATGTCCATGTAAACTGTATGCGATCATTGATGGTATTCAAATATTGCAAAAATTCAAGTAACTTTTCTCGGGGTCCAGACCAAAGTATAAAGATGTCGTCTATGTAACGTAGAAATATTTTACCATGTTGAATCCATAGAGGTTGGTTGAGAATGTTATGTTTTTCAAAGTGGTGCATGAACAGGTTTGCGTACACGGGGGCCGCACAATTGCCCATAGAAGTGCCGCTTAGTTGTAAATAGCAAGTATCCTTCCAGGTGAAGTAGCTTTGGTAAAGTGTGAACACTAGTAATCCCATTAGAAATGGTTGTAGTTCTGGTTTGATAGCAGAATTAAGAATAGCGTATTCTATGGCTTCTATTCCAAGGTTGTGAGGAATGGACGTATATAACGCCTTAACATCGATTGTACATAGCCATAGTTCGTCATCAACAGACACCAGACGCTTGATGGTAAAGAAAGCGAAGCCCGAGCAGCACGTGACAAATTGGCACTCTTTGATTACAAAAGTGTGGTGCGTGTCTTATCTACTTTGATATTTTTAAGAATGTCTGGTCTTCACATAAAGCTTTTTATTTTGTGCGGAGAAGTAATGACGCCACTTTGTTTAGTTTGTTTACAGGCAGTTTTCAGACCTGGAATGGGGCTGTGTATTTAAGGGAACATTATGGCCAAGAGTTGGCGATTGGGCTTTCATCACATATTGTGAAGACCAGAATTACTTTACGTTGAAGTAGAAAAAGAGGTTCTGGCTTGTGTTTGGGACAATAGCAATTTTTAAACATATTGATACGAGGTCGAAAGCAGCAAGTCAGACTACCTCCGTTCCTCTTGGAACTCATAGAGTACAGCTGCATAGTGCCCCAGTGCTCCTCTCTGAGTACCAACCTCTTCAACGTCTTCATGGCCACACCCGCAGCCATCGTCTGGAATCATGGCCGATGGTCTCCTATGCCAATGATACCCAGCTGATCCTCTCCCTCACCAAAGAATCCACAGCTTCCAGAAACAACTTCTACAGCGGGACGAAAGCCATTGCCTCCTGGATAAAGACCGATGTCTCAAACCCAACTCGTAGTTCTCAACCTTGGACTCAACCCCTCAGCTTGGGATGACTTCTGGTGGGCCGCTGCATTGGGAACACCCCCTCACTCCCATAGACCACGCACAAAACCTCTGCATCATAAAGGACTCCTCGCTCACAATGAATTGCCAGAAGAACGCTGCATCCTCATCATGCTTCGAAAAGCATTCAGATGGATCCCCATCATTTCCTGAAAGACAATCACTCACACACTCTTCATCAGCAGACTCGACTACAGCAAAGCACTCTATGCCAGCGTCACCCAGAAACTTCTCAGGAAACTACAGAATGTCCAAAATGCTGAGGCTAGACTGGTCCTCAACTTCCCCCGCCGCTGCCACATCACCGGCCACCTGAGAGACCTCCACTGTATCCCAGTGAGTCCCGTTCAAGCTCCTCACACATTCCTACACAGCCCTCCACAACACAGGATCAGCATATCCGAACCACTGCCTCTCATTTCACATACCCACCAGACACCTCCGCTCCACCCAACTGGCCCTGGCCAACATCCTACAGATCCACAAGACCAGAAACGGAGGAAGATTCTTCTCCTACCTCGCCGACCAGGACCTGGAGCGCCCAGCTTCACCACTTCATGCAATCCCTGTCGCTGACCCAATTCAGGCAAGATCTCCTGACCTGGCTCTTCAACTGAACCCCGTTTCTCAGACTGATCAGAACCCCTACCCTCATCGCTTTGAGACCCTCATGGGTGAGTAGTCACGCTATAATAATCCCTGATTGATTGATTATTTCTACCACTGTTGTGAATATCAATTCTAAATAACCAAAATGCATTTTTACATACCAAAGACTTCATCATTCACAATAGTTGGAAACATATATATAGTCAGTCAGTCAGTCAGTCAGAATATCTTTATTCGACTTGTTCCAAGTCATACAAAGAAACAAAAACAATAAAAACCATTACATGCAGTACTTATTCCTACATTTTCCTAGAGGACAACCATCTAAGTATACGATTTAAAAAGTTATATACATGATAAAAAAGAAAAAAAAAAGATTTTACATTTCATGTCAAAAAATACATAGTAAAACCATTAACTTTAAGGCGAAATTTGGCCAACTGCTTTCGCCCTTGCAGCGGCTACCAGAAAATTTGACATGCAGAAAGTAATACGAGGATTGGACAAAAGTTGTAAGAAGAGCAATGCCGGTCGCACCTGTGTAAAGCCGGCTTCTTTCAAAATGGGGAGCAAATATTTCTTTCTCTGCTCTCGATACAAACTGCAGAACATGACAAAGTGCATTGTATCCTGCACAGAAAAATGGTTGCATCTACAGGGAGGGGCTAAATCTGGCTTCTGCCAACTGTTAAAAGAACCCAAATAAAAATGTAGCAAATTAAATCTAAACTTGGTTAATAAAAACCTGTGATAAGGGAATGTGACAAAACTCAGATAAAAGGCGAGTGAAGATGAGCAAACCAGAAGGCTATGTTCACTTACCGCTGGTTTCAACAATTCGTGTTCCTCACGTCGCGCTTCCTGCCTTTCCTTAAATGACTTTTTTATAAAGTCTATATCCTGTACCCTAATTTTCTCTGGGGATGAAAAAAGTTCTGAGCAACCCAGATCTGTAAATGTTTTAACTAAATAGGCCATCCATGGAATACTACTATATTTGTCCAGGGATAAGACGTCACACAGAATTTTATGGTTCAAAGGGAGATCTTCATTCAACCACATTTTCAACCACAGAATCAGGGGGGCTAGACTCAATGTATCTGACAGATAGGGTAGGCCCACCTCTTTATGAATAGAATAAGTTGGGGTTGACTGTGGTACAGAGAGCAGGGATCTGATAAATCTATTTTCTGCTCTCTGAATTGGGTCAAGATTTACATACCCCCACAAAGGGGAACCATATAATGCTATGGCCACAGGTTTGCTCATATAGATTTTTAAGAGGGCTTCCATGGGCCTGGCCCCTAACTTGTCAGCAAAACCCAAAAGTGCTGAAGATGATCTAATTACGGCCAATCTCTTTGCTCTTATCTGAGGGCCCCAAGATCCTTTCTGGTCAAACAATACACCCAAATATGGAAATGTAGATACCTTGGAGACGGGGACCCCCCTACAAAAAAATGTTTTATGTCTTTTTTTATTACACTCGCGCCCCATTACCATTGTATGTGACTTAGAGACATTTACCTTGAGGTCCAGGTTTTCCATAAAAGAACCGAAGGCGTCCAAGAGATGCTGAAGGCCAACACCAGTGCGGGCGATCAACACGGCGTCGTCCGCATACAGGAGTGCCGGTATTTTGGTACCTCCTGCATACGGGACATCAGCTTCCTGACCCCGCAAATGTCCGCCCAAATCATTGATGTAGATGGTAAAAAACATGGGGGCTAATATACATCCTTGCCGTACCCCCTTTAAAGATTTAAACAAAGGGGTACGTCTACCATCATTTGTTACTCGGACAGCTGCAAAAAGCTCCTGATGCAAGGTGGCCATGAACGCGACCAATGCCTCGTCGATACCCATCTCCAACAAGATCAACCACAGTTTTGTCCTATTGACCAGGTCGAATGTCGAGGAGAGGTCCATGAATGCAAGAAACACGGATCCTTCCTTGGCCACAGTATATTTAGAGATAAGTAAGTGCAGATTTATGCATTGTTCAATGGTCCCTTTTCTTTCTCTAAAGCCATATTGTAGTTCAGACAACCCACCACAGCTCTCAACGTTCTCCCTCAATCTAAACAAAAGTACTCTACCCAAGATTTTTATGGTTGAGTCCAAAAGGGATATAGGCCTATAACAAGCGGGATCATCCTGCTGGCCTTTATTTTTGAAAATAGGAACGATGGTGGATGTGGCCCAAGAGCTAGGGGCTTGGTTATCATTAACTGCGTTAAACACATTTGACAAAACCTCCGCCCACAATTTGGGTGAGTACATAAAAAAGTCAGCAGGGACACCATCAGGTCCAGGTGCCTTATGTCTTGTGGTTGCCAATAGAGCTTTTTCCACTTCATGAGGATTAAAGATGATAGGGTGTGCAGCTACAGTAGGCAGTGGGACATCTTTAGCTCCTTCGTCCTCACCCTCATAGACATTTTTGAAATGAGACAGCCATTTTTCATCGGTAATCACGCAGTCCATGGGATCATTTTTGTCTTCGGAGAATAAAGGCTGTTTAATAATCTCCCAAATCTCCTGCTGTCCTTCAACACTGCCGCTGAGAGGAGATTTTCCCATGATTCGTGTTTGATGGTATCCTTACGGTTCTTTATGGCTGCCTTATAATTTTTCCTTAATCTAGAGATATCATCTCTAATCCTAGGAGAGTTTTTTAAGGCTACCAGCAGTGCTCTATGGGCTTTTGAACATGCAGAGTCAAACCAGCGCTTGTTTCCAGGGGTTCCTTTTTTTGGCTTGGCTAAAAGATCCTTTGCCACCTGGCCACATATTACCTCATAAGCCGCTATTATTTCTTTAGCTTGAGCGCCCGTTTTTTGCAGATATCTACCATATCTTTAATTTTAGGAAAGTTTTTTGCGTAAAAGTTTTCCGGGATCACTTTAGCCCATTTCAGTCGTCTGTCTTGGTCGGTGGTCCTCAGGGGATGTACAAGTTTTAATGTTATTGGGGATACTCCCATCTGGGCTCCCCAGGCCACTTCGAGTAGTACAGGATTATGGTCGCTATAATGTGTTAAAACTGTATGATAGTCCATGGTCCGGCTTAGGATGCCTTGTGAGACGAAGATGTAATCTATCACTGAACCATGTTGGGTACCAGTAAAAGTTGGCGTTCTCAGGCCCCAGTCAGGTTCGTACAGATCATAGTTAGCGAGTAATTCTTCTAACTCCTGCCCCTCTATAGAGTGTTCAAAGTGGGGTCCCTGCGGGCCCACATCGTCATCCTCATTGTCGCTACTTCCCTTACAGGCTAGGTTACATAAATGAATATTAAAATCGCCTAATAAAATAAACTCACAAGCAAACTTGATATTCTGAGATACTGTATTTAAGATACTATCTAGGTTAGCAACGTTACAACCTCTATGTTCACTATTCCCAGAATTGTAAAAATTTACATATATGGTCCTGCTAGTGTTGTTAATCACCCTTTCGACCATTAAGATGTTAACAGAGTCAGTATTGATCTGCCTATAACTTCCTTTCAAATCTAAGGAAAACAAAATAACCAGGCCACCTTTAGCTCTTCCCATACGACTAGGGACAGCAGGTTTAGTGAAACTAGTGAACCCATCCCACCAGAGATTGGCGGATGTGTCCCAAGTTTCTTGCAGGGCAATAATGTGATGATTTGAGACAAAGCTCAACCAAGCATTATCCTGACGTTTTGCATTTAAGCCTGCTATATTCCAGCTTATGATCTTACAGGAATCAGTGGGTTTCCTAGGCTCTTTTACCCCCACCAAGTCCCCTTCAACTGATCGTGGCGATATTATCCCCTCAATGATTTCCACTTCGGAGAGGCTCTGTGTAATCTCAATGTTAAGGCTCGGCTTTTCACAGGCCTCCATCCGATGTAATATCAGGGGGAAGTCGCAATCTAGTGACTCATGGCTCTCTAATGCTTCCTTATGAGTTGGCTCATTGGGGTGTTCGCCAATATTATATTGACCACTCTTTAATGATGACTTATTCTGGGCCTCACTTTCTGAATCAGTTCCGACCTTAAGTCAATCACAGTTATTTAGGTCGGATAAAGGGCCATACCTATTCCCCATCCCGCATCCCCAGTCGAAGGGAGTAGCTACCTGACCCTGTCCGATAACTGGTGTGTTCCACATAGGTTGTGGCGTATTTGGGCGAATCAAAAACTGATCGTTTCTCATCCGTGGTATGAACCCATTGCCCCGGCCAATGAGATCATAACCCGGGAAACAAGAGCCCCATCCATTTGTGGTGGGCTCGTATGGCATAGCAGGCCTGATGTTTAGCTCATGCGGGTAGGTAAATCTTCCTGTCTCAAAATTAGTCATGGGCTAGAAACGATCATTAGGATATCGAGGTCTGGTACCCCCTTCCCAACTAATGGTGTTAATAGGTCTCTTATCTCTAGGGATGTTGGGGAAGGTGGCAAGCTGGGTCTCACTGTAAAAGAATTTTAGGGTGAGGGGAATTATGGAACCACTACGCCGTTGGGGTGGGAAGATATTTTTCAGAATGTTTGGGAGGACCTCCGCATTGGCGAAGTTTAAGATTACGCAATCCCCCTTAAATTTTTTTGGCGTGTTCCCAATCCAGGATACCCTCCTGGCCATGACGATGTCCCCTGCTAATTTATCCAGCCCTTGATGTGCCATATGCATGTTAGTAGTGAGCCAATGTAGTGCTTTATCTTTCAGTCCCTGTTTAGACTCTGTTTTATCTTGTGATAGAACAGGGACGTTTGCTAGTACGAGCACTACTGGTGAGGCTTCCAGGATGAATTGGGCTGAATCATCCTCTTGTTGTAATCCTGCTGTAACAGCTGATGTGGTGGTGGGAAAATCTCCTGCTGCTACTTCCTGTCTGGGTGCGGGTAATGATGGAGATAATAGTGGCTGCCCTAGTAGGGTGGTCTGTGATACGCTCTCGGTTGGTTTGACCTCCGCATTCGTAGCCACCAGTTTTGTGACAAGGGAGGAAAGATTCTCCACCTCTTCCACCAACTTACTATGTGCCCCGCCCACCTTTTTGACCTCGGATGTTAATTTGTCCAATTTCCCGATCAGAGGCTTAATAATTGTCCTGATTTTAATGTCTATCATGTCTTGTATCCGGTTAAATAGATCATCATCAATAATACGTCTTGACTCTACATCAACATCAAACTCCACATTTTTCCCTTCACATCTTGGAGGTGCTGTGGCCAGCTTTTTCCTGCCTTGTTGTTCCCCCCCCCCCCCGCTTTGTCTGAAATTTTCTGCAAGATCTCACAGCCCGTGGTACAGGCTGCACCGGTGATAGAACTTCGTCCACTATAGCTATCTGGTGATTGGGATCAGGGACAGTAATAACTGATAGATCTACTAAGAGGTCAGAGCCTTCCTCCTCGTTACCATTATCTTGGGAGATAGGGTCTGATATATTTATTAAGGGGTTTTCTAGCGGTGTAACCGACGTCACTGTGCTTAAGGCACTTGTGGAAGGGCTTTCTGAAGGCAGAATTGGGGTTTGGCTCAAGCCTAGGGATTGTCTTCTCTCATTATTGATCTTACTGACCACTTGTACTAGATAAGAGTCCAAAGTATTAAGTGGCTCAGTGGCAGCGGGTACCAGTTTCTTCCCCATATTTACTGCAGACTATTGGAGGCAGTCAAATGGAAGAGCAGTCTTGCAGGGTGTGACTCAGATAAGATCAATAAATAGTGGCTAGACAATAGGATATGAGTATCGGTCAGCGATAGCAATTTGACTGACAGTTCTCGTCAGCATATACTCATGTACTAGCAAACAACTTGTACGGTACCTTAGTGACTCCGAGCGGTAGAAATCAAGGGGGTGGCCTAACCTGTCCTACTCGTGCCTCTGAGGGCCACAGAGGGCCCGCCCTTCGCCCGGGCTTAGCCCCGGGCGCTCCCGCTACGCGGGGGATGGCAGTCTTTTCACTGCGCCTCCAGGCGCTCCGCTGGCGGCGTCTAGGTGCGCCGCCGCAGGTGGTGCTGGGATACCGAGTCCTCCGCTCGGCGGCCGTTTAGGTGGAAAGAGCGGCGGCGGGAGGACTCGCTGTGCAGGACACAGGGCGCTTGCCAGGTATGCCAGGGAATATAGCTGACTGACTCTGCCCCAAAGGATTTCTTTACGGAGACCCCCGCTGCTGGTGCCGATTACATGCACCTGGGCAGGGCGTTGCGGGCGGGACTACCTGTGCCCTGATGGCTCCTGGGCTTTGTGGTCTGTCCTTAGGTGCTGTGCACAATGTCCCCAAGACGAGCGTTTCCCGCGGAGCGGGAAACGCGAGAAGTGGCAGGAATGCTCTGGGGGTGCGTGGTTCACCTCCCGGTTGTGGTCCCCGTAGCTGCAGATTCAGGATACCTTGTCCGCCACAAAATAGAGGTTTCTCCGCTCTGCGCGCTGCTGGTGCCGATTACATGCACCTGGGCAGGGCGTTGCGGGCGGGACTACCTGTGCCCTGATGGCTCCTGGGCTTTGTGGTCCGTTCCTTAGGTGCTGTGCACAATGTCCCCAAGACGAGCGTTTCCCGCGGAGCGGGAAACGCGAGAAGTGGCAGGAATGCTCTGGGGGTGCGTGGTTCACCTCCCGGTTGTGGTCCCCGTATATATATATATATATATATATACATATATATATATATATATATATATATATATATATATATATATATATATATATATATATATAGTACGATAATCCACTTTGTGGATCACATATGAGGCGCACACAGGGAGGTTATATTCTCTGTATTTATTCCGCAACAAAAACACCCGACAGACGCGTTTCGGCTACACGCCTTTGTCAATGTCCAAAAAAAAAAATATATATATATAAATATATAGATAGATAGACATATATATCTATTATATTTATAAATACAAAAAACAAGCAGAGGACTCTGGGTAGTTCCCAAGGTTAGGTGGAAAGCAGCTCCTGTATAGACCACTCTCAACACCAGCAACACTCTGAATTTGCTCACCTCAAATGACTTCTTTTCTTTCTATCAAAGTTTTTAACCATAGGATTAAACCAGTGCCATCCACCCCAAGATAGAAAGGGACAAAGTCTTTTGCCATTTTTAAAGCAAAGTCTTGAGGTTCTTTAATTTCGACTCCATTTTACATTTGCCGCCATTTTGTGTTGCCTTTACACAGTCTCTGCCCCTTGGACTGCAACGTGTCAAAAACCCCCTACGTCCTTGTCTTGAAACGCATCTGAGACACCAGCCGGCTTAACTAATCCTTGTCTGGACTACCTAATCTCTATATCAACTATCTGTTAGCCTTTAGTATTCTTCTCTTGCCGTATCTTATCTTTTGGCCTTCGCCATTCTCTCCTTGTGTTTTCCTATTTTACAGCCTTTCTTTTGAAGCATACAGACATGTCCTGCTATTGCAACACTGAACCATGGGTACCAGTAGTGATTAACTCTGGGGGCTGGATAACATACAAACATGTAAGCAGAGAGCATTCTGGTAGCACAACACCTTGTTTTCAAACTCTTCTGATTGGCTAAAACTTTGTGCATTGGATGTATGTTTGTACAGATGTATTTTGGATATAAAAGTTTGTGAGCCACGGAGTAAAGTGGCAGTCTCCTAAGAACCTACTTGGTGTACTTCTTGGACAACTGTGCTTAGCTGCAGCTAATAAACTTGGTCTGTCTACGCCAATAGAGTATTCCGTGTCTCAGTGCAACAAGGCAGGTGAACTCGAAGATTTCAGGAGTGCCCTGCGCTGCCAGGCCCAAAGGCCCGGTTCTTCAGTCTTTGAGCATACAATTAGCTCAGTGCTATGAATGCCAATATTGAAATATCTGCTAAAGTGCTAGGAATTTCGTGGTTCACTGCCTACTTCGCCTTACTGCCTTGGAGTTAAAAGACCGGGCAGTGGAGGATGAACAGGAACAGTTTCTCTAAATTATTGAGGTGGCCATTGTAAACTTAGAACGGCATGAAAGTTAGAAGGGTGGGGCCTGTGTGCAGTTGGAAATTGGGCACAGTGCGGGAGTTTTGGACTAAATATTGAAAGTTGAGTGAGAGTTTGTTGGTTTTTTTGTCAACTAAGGATGTGTATAGTCAAATATTTATTGTGTAGAGTTAAGAGGACTTTTCCACTGGAAGGTGTGAAAAGAAGATTGAGTTTTTGGCCTGAGGGAAACTTAGTTATTACTTGCACAAAAGAGAGGCCACCTGAACAGTATTAATAGCTTAGTATTGTTCATACGATTGGTATAGTATTTCATAAATGAGAGAAGTGTATTGCTCAGCATTAGGGCCAGGAGGGCTGCTTTTTTGCCATGTTGATGCCTGGTGTTACTCTGGAGACGGTATGTTTAAGAAATTTGGGTTACTTCTCTGTGCTCAAGAGCGTATTGGTGGGGAATTGCTGATATTGGCTAGAAATGTGCTTTACCATAAGTGCTAATACAAGGTATGATGTCGATTTCCTTTAGAAGCAGTTTCAGAGGTAGGGCTTCGCTGGTATTGTCCTGATAATATTTTAGCTGACAATGTATTGCTAACCGTGAGATGTATTTTTTTGTCTTGGTTCTATCCGAAGACAAATGAGTTGGTCAAATGTCTGAATAGGGCTGTCTTAACAAGTTCAGCAGGGAGAGATCGAAGAGAGAAGTTGAATGAAGAATGTGTTTGTGTAAGTTAACTCATCCATGCTACTACAGGTAAATACCTTTTGTGTTTCTATGTAGAAGAAAGGGCACACGTGGTTAGATCATTTTAAGAAAGTGACGCTGAATGGTGGGAAGGTGAGTCAGCAGGTCACAATGGTGCATTACAATACCTGACCAGTTAGACCTGATATGATGAAACAAAGGGCAAGAGGATGGTTAATGCTGTTGTGTATTCATGTGGTCTACAATAAATTCTCGGATGGTTGTAGGAAGTGGTGGGGACAGTGAATACCTTTTTTGCATCCTGTGATACACATTGTTACACACAGGAAGAAGTATGGTAACACGTCTCAATACGAAATGGAAAGATGACGTGTTTCAATAGAGGCACATCCACACTTGAATATATCATTTCTTACTTTCATCAGATGTAATCTTTCCTTTATAAACGGGGGGGGGGGGGTTGTAAGTTTATTGAAACCAAAGTAAGGGGTTTCCATGTTAATGTTGCATTAGAACCTCAGGCTAGCAGTTTGGTTCCATGACCCACTTGGATTGATGCCAGAGTTCCGGTAGGTATATACGCCACCACTCCTAATATAGTATGTCTTCTGTATTAGAAGATTAATGCAAAGCCTCTTATCACATTTGCATGGTAAAACGAGGGCAGATTCTGCTGACGGGGTGTTGCTATTGTTGATGGACAGATCTTGCCACTATACTTGTTGCAATATTCTGTAGTTTCATTCTACTTTCAGCTATGAAATGTAACAGCTCCGTCCATGTTTGCAAATCGGGTAATTTGAATCTTGTAAAGATATGCTGTATACGTGTTTTGCAAGGTAGTGGAGACTGCACAGACGACCTTTATGCAGGCATTGTTTGTTTCAGTGTCAGGGAAATCATCAGTAGACTCGGCTAGATAATGTAGTAATATATGACAGTGAAACCCTGCAGGGCCTCACTTGATCGTAAAGTGTTATTTTTAAGGTAGAAGCAATACAAATTCATATTTATACAATTTCCCATTAAGACTCGACTTTTCATCCGAACAGTATGGTACCTGGCCCTTTATTTAGCTTTAAAAACAATGTTAGCCTGTTTTTATAAACATTTTTGTGGACAGCACTCTTCAAATGCTACTCTATTGTATAGTTCTCTGATGCGTTCAGCCTGATCCTGATACATCTTCGTTGCAGCGGAGTCAGCATAAAGTGCTTCTCCCCTGGACTTGTACAACATTTCCCCCTGTAGTTGACCATGGAGGCTCACGCCCCCACCCGCCTCCCTTACCTTCTCACTTGGTTCCACACTCAGAGCAGCCAATCCTGGATCTGGTGTGTATCTCAAGGTACATGGTTGTGGCTGTCTGCCTGTGTTGTTTCCTTTCCTAGCTTTTCCAGGCTTTTGGAAGATGGCCCATGGGCAGAAACTAGCATGGAAGTAAAGGAAAGACCATTTCCATTCTTGTGCACTTTGTGTAGTGACACCTTGTTGCTTTGCGCTTTGTTCTCTTTTATTTCCCTTCCTGCCATTACCATCTTGGCGATTGATCTTCATCAGACTACTTTTGACACCTTATTGAGATAGGACCGCCCATTTCTTCATTCATTTCTACTCTTAACAGCTCTAAGTTAAAGGAAAAATTCAAATAAAACATGTAAATCTTCCTTTGGGATAGGGGAGTGCTGAAGAAAGAGACACAAAAGTGAGAAGTGATGAACGGTCAACTTAACTAAACAAAGTAGTGTTTTGGCTTGAGTCCATCCTGTCCAGAAACTTCTGGATACACCCATTCAGGAGTACAACAATGTCCAAGAGCTATATCACTGCCTCTTCAGCATTTGGGCTCAAGAAGAGTACACTGGCTATTTAAAAGCCCAGGCTGCTGAACTCAGTGTTCACTCCTTTTCAAATTTAGGACATGCCTAAGCAGTGCATGCGCTGTCTCTTCGAGACATGCTGTAGCTACTCTGAGGGCTTAAAGCTGGCTCATCGCTTTTAATTAGTTTCTTCGCATGTCCTTCACAAAGGCATGTTTCGTTTCTCTGTGATCATTGCGGGTCAATTGTCCTTCCTTTTTGTGTTCGACCCCTCCCATGGAACATGTCCCAGTTTCTTGTAGGCTTACCCTTTTATGCATGTAGCTTCGTTCAATCGCATTATTCTGTGTTCTGGTGTTTGTATTTATCACTAGAATGCTAATGGAATGTCTCATACACGCGCTTAGCTGATGACTTCCATGCGTTTCCTTTGCTCATCGAGCTTCATTAGGCATTAGGTCGGGAGTTTAAGTGATTTGGCCAGAACCACAGGATGTTGAGTCGATGCCGAGACTCGAACCTTGCTCCCCAGCTCCAAAGTCACCAACTTTGGCCGTTACCCCACATCCTCTCTCACTTTTCAGGTTGATGTCTCATTCAGCCTAAATAAATAATGGTGACAGTGTTTCACTATTCTTGATAGCTAGGACATTTTACATCATATCTACTACTTTTCAGCAACCTGCTTCAATACATCCCTTTCATTTGTGTTTGGCTAGTTGCACCTGCACTCAGCAATTGACTTTAGGTTCAATGCTCTTGGTATCTTGTGTGCAGGGTCTTTTAACATTTGACTTTATGGGACTTGCTTGATGCTCTTTGCGCTATCTTGTAGACCATGCAATATGGCATGCGCATGCATACCTGGCTACTTATAAGCTGCCACGTTAGAGTCGGGCAGCACATATGTGACGGGAATCACCCTGTACTCTGTCTAGAAACGGTAGTAGCTGAAGTAGGGTCTGACCTTCACTTTGATACCGCTTTAGCCGTATGCGCAGACACAGCCGCAGGTCAAGCCTGAGGTTTCAGCCGTTCCTCGACACTCCATTAATGCTCTCAGTATCCCATTGGTACTCCAGGTCTCATTGATCTAGGAAAGAGGGGGACACAGAATGCAGGCAAAAACCCCATCCTCCGGAGCAGGATAGGCATAGGTACACACCCAATACACTCTCAGCCCCGCTCTACCTGCCGAACCTCCTGCAGTCCAACCACCCCTACACAGTACCCAGGATACTGTGCTGTATGGCTAAACACTTCTAAGATCCACAATGCTAAGCACAGTTGGATAAAGCATCACAGCTTGCTGAAGGTGTCGCACAATGGCAAAACAAACAAATCCATCCCATATAAATCCACTACACACAACACATTTAAACATCTCATAATAACATGCCAAAATTTAACTACACACACTTCCACTTCACATCATTACACTCCATGCCACATAATTACATACCAATAAAAAAAACTTGACATAATTTAACTCCGCTCCATGCTACACATAATACAACTGTGCTACATAATTACACTCCACTCCAAACAATATAATTAAACTCCACACAACACAATTCAACTCTAGATAACTCCAATACACATAATTACACTCAAACCTACATTTCACACCACATATTTACACTCCACATATCTCCACTAAATTCCAAAACATATAATTACACTCCACAAAATAAACTCAACTTTCTAGCATGCCACATAATTCCACACCTTATAATACCAGTCCACACCATGTCACATAATACCACTTCAAACTATCCCACATAATT
Source organism: Lissotriton vulgaris (assembly GCF_964263255.1). Lineage (NCBI taxonomy): Eukaryota > Metazoa > Chordata > Amphibia > Caudata > Salamandridae > Lissotriton > Lissotriton vulgaris. The sequence goes on along the minus strand of NC_141688.1, from coordinate 206,425,020 downwards.
TCATACAACGTGACACAATTCATTGCCACAAAATTCTGCGCCACACAACATAATTACACTAAGCGCAACAGAATTACTCACATATTTATACTTAACTTAATACAATTTTAAGCATAATTTCACTCAACACCACACAGTTCCACCCACACAATTTTACTCCAAACAATACAACTCCATGCAGTACAGTTCCATAATATTTCTAATACACACCACATAATCCCACTCTACAGTACAGTTAATACTATTTAATTACTATCCACAAAATTCCACAAGCCCACCATGCCACATATTTCCACTTCACAACGCCACACCACACAATTCTACAGCAAACAGTTCCAATACAACCCATCTCTATATTGCACGTCCACCAACTCTGTCATCTCTTCCCCACACACCCACTGCCCCTCATCTCTCCCTCACATTTACACTACTCCCTCCCATTCACAATTCCACACACCCGTCTCATCCTTCCCTCACACTCCCCGTCTCCTCTCTATACTGCCTACTCACACATGCTACCTTCCTGTCCCTCCTTGCACTGTGCACTGGTCCACCTCTCACCTCCCTCCCTCATGGTGCCCCTCCTACTCAACCCTCCCTCTCTCTTACTCTCTCTCACACCTCTCTTTTGCTCTCTCATGCACTCTTCCCGGCTCTCCTATATTAGTTCAATTCAGGTCTTCGAGCACTGTTTCTTACCCGTGCCTTTTCAAGATGTTCGTACCTCAAACCCACGCTCTCCTCTTCTTCTGTGTACCCAGGCACATCATCTTTATGCATCTGGGCCTGCCCTCGTCTAATTTCTCTCTTTTTCACTCATTCTCCTCCTCTATCTAGAGTTCATTTACCACTTCATGCACAAACTGCCTATCCCTCTGTTTCATTCTTTCTATATATTTTGTGCCGCTCTCACCCATATCTATTCACCATACCAAATAATTCCACTACAGATATACTCTACACGAAATTCCATCCCATACAATTCCCCAACTAACAATTCCATTTAAGCCCACATAATTCCACTTCTAACTACATACATCCACTCCACCCCAGACCAAAACACATGTGTAAAAGATATTATCATGTACAACCCATTAGCTCTCACTCTCGCAAATGCGAGACTGGTTGCATTGCTAATGCTTGTTTGCACTACCTGGGACTAACCTGCAACACAGAGATAGCCAAGTAAGAAGAAAACCCTGATGCTGGCAGAATGGCGGTTCCCCAGAACCTCAAGAACTTGTAGAAATGGGTTGCATGGTGGGTGGGTAGGAACACTTCTTTCCCACTTGTAGTGAAGGCGAATGTTATGAGACGTATATTGCGTGTGATACCCGTCTAGCGTCGAGACTCGTGATTAGAAAGGTCCAATCCCTACGTTATCGTTCACTTATCGTAAGCTGTAAATATGTGGTCGTTGTAGTGTCCTGCGAGACGCGTTCTAGTGTCTCGACAGGCACTGGTCTAGGAGCCACTCCCCCTATGGGAGTGTACACACTGCACCACACACCCATCCACCACCGGCGTCACGAGTGACGTGAGCCGGCTAATAAAGAGGCCCGGGTGCACATGCTCGTGGCCAGAGTTACCATCTATAAGCTGGTGTCCGTGTTACACTCATTTCTATTATGCGGGCCTAGGGCCCGATCATGACAATGGCGACGAGGCGGTAACGCGATGCCACACATGCCAGCTAAAAGAAAATCGTTGGGGGAAAAGGAGGGGCATGCTGCCCGTGCCATGAGCAATCCCCCCAACAGAAAGTACCCTTCAGCGGAGGCCCGCGGGGCGTGTGCTGACAGTCTCGGGCGAGAACACGAAGCAGGAGGTGATAGTGCCCAGCGTGTGTGCCCCCCTGCGTGGGGCGATGAGAGAGCCAAGCGGTGCCCGCACGCATCAACCGCGACGGAGTGCCCCGGAAAGCGGAGACACCTGCGGAGCCCACCCGCGGGGTTGAACGAGGCCCGTAGGCCGAAGGTGAGCCCACAGTCAAGCACCGAAAGCGGAGCCCACCCGCTATTAGCTGCGAACATTGTGTGCCCCCAGCAGTGCGAGTGACACCAGCGATTGGCCGTTGATAACGCAGGACTTGCAGAGCCCACCCGCGGCCTGCCTGCTGCGTCCCCCATCGCGTGTGTGCAGTGCGGCTGCGAGAGAATAAAATAATAATAATAATAATAATAATAAAAACATTTGTTAAGCGCCTGAATACACTAAGACAGTGCGTCTCCGCGCTGAAATGCAGTCCAACACAAAGAGCCCACAGCAGGCCATGGGGAGGGGGGGACTCAGAGAAGAGAAAGCTATTCATCCAGAAATAAATGAGTCTTCAGCTTCTGATGGAACCTGGATTCCGACGGCTCCATTCATATTCGATAGGAAGAGCATTCCATAGTTTGCTGCCAAAATATCTGAAGGATCGGCCTCCCATCCGAGGTTTATATATGCGAGGTATCGTACACTGCATGCTGTCCGTAGATCTCAAAAGACGCCTAGGGCGATGGATTGTTAGCAATTTTTGCAGATAGGCCGGGCCCCTGCCATGTGCAATGCGATGACTGAAGCACAAGGTCTTAAACCTGATGCGTTCCCTCAAAGGGAGCCAGTGCAGGCGCCGAAGGGCCCGTTTACCTGAGGACCTTCTCGGTAGCTTAAGCACAAACCTGGCCACAGCATTTTGGACGCCTTGTAACTGGGTTAATCCACTTTTGCTGAGGCCACAGAGCAGGACGTTCCCATAATCAAGATGGGACGTAACCAATGCGTGGACCAGAGTTTTTCTATCATTCATAGGTAAGAGATCCAAGATCTTCCGCAGGATTTTCAAAATGCCATAGCATCGCCCCGCTATCTTACCTATGTGTTGGAAATATGTAAGCTTGGAATCCAAGAAAACACCCAAGTTCTTCACAGTGTCAGAGGGGATCGGAATAGGACCCAGATCACTAGGCCACCAAGCTAATGACCAGATTGAAGGTGAGGGGCCAATCACAAGCAGTTCCGTCTTATTGCCATTGAGGCGTAGGCAGTTATACTTCATCCAACTAGCTAATGCCGCCAGACACTCCGTAAACCTGCCGGCCGTCTCAACTGGGTTGTGAGATAGAGTAACCACCAGTTGCGTATCATCTGCATATGATACGATATCCACCCCGTACGATTCTACCAGCCTTGCCAGAGGTTCCATGTAGAGATTAAACAATACAGGACTTAAGATGGAACCCTGCGGGACCCCTTGGTTGAGAATTAGGGGATTGGATTTGAATGGGGGACAATGTATTTGGAATTGTCGGTCCGCCAGGAAGGAGGCCATCCATTCATAAGCTGGGCCGGCAACTCCAATTTCCCCAGGCGGGCCAGCAATCTCGGGTGCGACACGGTATCAAATGCCTCACTTAAGTCCAGCAATATCAAGGCGGCCGTCTGATCTTCATCCGCTTTCTGACGAAGCAATTCTGTGGAGAACAGGAGGGCAGATTCAGTCGAATACCTTGCCCTAAATCCCGACTGGGAGGGGTGTAAAATCTGATTGTCTTCCCCATATTTAACCAGCTGATTGGTCACCAGTTTTTCCACCACTTTGGCACAGAAAGGTAGAAGAGAGATGGGCCTAAGATTTTCTAGGTTAGAAATGCTCAAGGCAGGCTTCTTTTTAATTGGCACAACCTGAGCCCGTTTCCATTCCGCTGGCACCAGGTTTTCTTGAAAAGAAAGAGAGGCCAGATTACCTATATAACTTGATAGGAGATGTACATGATTCTTAAGGATCCTTGGAGGTGCCACATCCAGAGGAGACCCTGACTGAATGGTCAAGATTAACTTAGTCAGTTCCTCCTGTGGGGGGACCATAAACTCGCTAAGACCTGGGTTAGTATCTGATCCAGTGACAATATCCCTGGCCAATGTTTTATCAGGTGTTTCCTGCAAAAAAGACAGATAGATCCTCTCCACCTTATGTACAAAATGATCAGCGATGGAACAACATATTTCAGTGGAGATATGGTCTTTGGTCTCAGTCCTAGTGAGAGCCGTGAGCTCCTTGTAGATAGAGAAAAGCTCCTTTGAGGAGTTCTCAGCGGATTCTATCCTCTTTTTGAAGAATAATCCTTTCACCTTGTTGATACTCCTATGATACTCCTTCAAACTACTCATGTAGAGCTCTTTCAAGCCAGCGCCATACTCTTTGCGCCACAGCCGTTCAAGTCTTTTACATCTAGCTTTTTCGGCACATAAATCCTCGTTGTACCAAGGGGAGGACTTCGTCCTACGAGCGGAGCTTTATGGGTCCAAGGGGCCACCTCGTCTAAAGCTTTTGATATCCAATCCTCATACTACTTCCATGCTACCTTAAGAGTTTTGCTGAGAGGCGGTTTCCCTAGCATAAGCAAGGCTTCAAAAGTTTCCTGACTAAAATTATTCCATTTCCTGCGCTTATTTACAATAGTCCGCTTAGGTGAATACCCTTTTGATCTGCCAAATATATTAAATGGGATAAGATAATGGTCTGACCATGGTACCCTGATAGGGGGGAGCACCCTGTTGCCCTCCCAGTTAGAAAATATGGGGTCCAACAAATGACTCGTCTGATGCGTAGGCCTCTCATGCAGGAGAGTCAGCATAAGGGATTTCAAAGAGGATATCACACCTTGTGCCTCTACGCATTTCGCATCCTCAAAATGAAGGTAGAGATCACCTAGTAAAACAAATTTATTGTAGCGCAGGGCCGGCTGAGTCACCAAATCTAATAAGCTGTCGGCAAACACTGAAGAGCCCCCAGGGGGGCGATAGATAAGATATCCCATGATCATGCATTCAGGTGAAATTTTAATGGAAAAAAGACCAGCTTCACAGTTACTCATTTTTAATGGCTCCAAGGAGCACTCGAACTTGGTCTTAAATATCAATGCAATACCTCCCCCTCTTTGGACTCCTCTATCGATTCTCAATACACTGTATTCTAATGGAAGGGCCTCCAAGATCTCAGGTGAAGATGAGTCGTCTAACCAAGTTTCGGTTAGGAACATAAAATCGGCCTGATAATCTATGAGGGCATCATGGATGTCTAAGCTAATAAACTGTACCAGAGAGCGCCCGCAGAGGGCGGGAAGCTGCGGGGTGCCGACTAAACAGCGGAGCCCACCCGCATTGCGAAGAACCTCTGCCCGCCACGGAGCAAGTCTTAGATGCCGGCTACAGCGCCCCCTCTCCCCAAGCACGCAATTAAATAAACGGCGTGTGGTTGCCGCGGTGGGAGAGGGCGAAGAGGAGCGTCTGCAGAAATCCCACAGGGCTGTGTGAACCCGGGCAGCACCAGTGACTCGAGGAGGGGAGACTGACATCCTGGGGGGAAGCTGTTCCGGACCGAGGAAGGTATGCGGCCCACGGCTGCTGTGAGCTGCGTCGGCACCCCACCCCCTCCCTAAAGTGAACTGGATACCCACAAGGTGAGGAGAACAGGCCGATTCCGGTAAGGGATGCAACTCTCCCCCGTCCCATGCAGTGTGATGGCCGACGGAGTAGCCTGTGGCACCAGGACCCCCTGCGCAGCCCATGAAGACTAAGGCCAGCTGCCCGAACATGCCCAGCAAGCATACAATACTGGGTGCATGTTTTGCAAGAGACCAGCGTCTCTCTGTCCCCTCCACGCAAAGGGCTCCACCCCCAATCGGCATAGCTCCCAAGTCGTGCCTCCTGCCCCCAAGTCAAAGAAGAGAAAGGGATATTCACCGAGAGGAGAGGCTCTGCAACTCGGTGTCCAGCAGCTCCTGAGGCCCCGCACCGGCAACAAACAGGAAAGCCTGCAAAAGAGCTCTGGTGGACGGTCTCTGTACTGCAGCAAATAGAAATATACCAGCCAAAATCTCTGCAGCACCTCTGAGACATAACCAGGAGTAGCATCGATGCACACCAAGGTTGTGAAGCCTCTACAGGAGCGCAGCGCCCAAAGAAAAGCCAGCACCAGCACAAGACTGTAGCAGCAAGGGGGTATGGCAAAAGCAAGGTTAAAAGCCAAGGGCAGACTGCAACTCATCGCCCTCCAGCAAGACAGTGACAGTTGTCAAGAGCAAGAGAGCACCAGGAGTGCCCAAAGCGTTCAAGAAGAGAGCGAGGAACAAAGGTCAGCACTGCGACGCCAGAAGCGCAGGCACTCTCCAGAAAGCGCAAGGAACACGCCAGGAGACAGCGCAGGGACGCGCCAGCAATGCAGGAACATGCCACAAAGGAAAAGAACGTGACAGGAGCGCAAGAACTCCACGCCCGCACGACAGGACTGCGCAGCACCGTGCCGGAACGTGCCAGGAGCGCCAGGAATCAAGAGTGCCAGAGTAACGCTGCACAGCGTCACGCCAACACCACGGGACAGCGCACAAAGGTCCCTCAAGAGAGACCGCGACGTCTCACAGCAACCAGGGCGCCATCGCAGCACGCACGGTGGGATGCACCAGGAGTGGTGACGCAACCCTCCTCTGCGCAGACAAAGCGCGCCAACGCCAAAACACTGTGACGGTGAAAAGCGACCACGAAGTAGATAGCACAGCATGATGACTCATGCCGGAGATGACAGCCGACCACCCAGTCTGGTCGCCAAGGAAAAAAAGAAGCAACAGAGATGGTCGCGACAAATGGTCCAGTCAAAGAAGAGAGAAACAGGCGGAGTGCACTCTGCCAGGAGAAGACTGGTCGGGAAGGCCAACGACAGCAAGAGGACCAGACCACGTCGCAAGAAGGAACATGGAAAGGTAGGGCACGACGCCGTAAAGAAAAGGAAGGAGGAAGAGCAGAGCCAAAGGAACCCGACGAGACAGGAGAGTCACGAGGGATTTGACAAAGGAAGGGTATCCTGATTGAAGGCAACAGAAGTGATCAAGTAACAAGGAAGATACGACGACAGGTTTAGTCAACAAGCCAAGGGAAGACAGTGTCCTACCACATGAACAAGACCAAGGGGACGACATGTAGAAGGCCCGCTACATGGAGAAGCCCGGTTAGCATGGTCAAGCAAGAAAAGACCTGACTGCGTCGGGAAAAGAGACAAGAAGACAATTCGACTGAGAATTGCAGAAAAGCGACTGAAGATTCGCCCATATAGTCCGGAGACCATTGAAGTTGATAGGCCCATTGGCCTTGTTAGAGCAGGGTGCAAGCCACTGCACCCGAAGAAGAAGCAGTAGAGTGGAAACCATGTCACCCAGCAGAAGCGGCACAGATGCAGGTGTGTCAAAGACAAAGAGAGGAGAAGCACGAGGATTCATAGCAACACAACCCAAGACCACCCCCGAAAAACACCAGACAGACACCAAGGCGGACTGGCGGCCCTGGCAACAGCACCGAGGGATAACCACACGAAAGCGGCAGCAAGTGAGAACCGAGTCTCATCCCCCTTTCCCAGGTGAGCGTCAATCGGCGTCCCTGGACACAGGCTCAAGGGAGAACCAAGAGTAAGCTGCAGCAAGCGCAAACTGGGTCTCTTCCCAAAGCGTCTCCAGGTGAGCGTCAATCAGCGTCCCCGGATACAGCCTCAAGGGAGAACCAAAGAGTAAGCCGCAGCGAGGGCAGACCGAGTATCATCCCAAAGTTTCCCCAGGTGAGCGTCAACCGGCGTCCCTGGATACAGCCTCACGGGAGAGCTGAACACAAGTCACAGCAAACGCAAACCGTGTATCATCCCAACGTTTCACCAGACGATTGTCCACCCCAGAGTGTCAGCAGTCTAAGTCACACGGCATTCCTGCTCCTGACTGCAGACGCCATGGGTGAGGTTTGGTATCAGCAAGAGAGGATCCACACACTACGTGTCACGCCGTCACTGAAGCCTAACCACAACAAGGCGGAGGCACAAGGCTACCAAGTCCCTCCTGACATCCAACTCTCCCAGCAGGTCACCACCACCTGTCATCCCGAGTCACCCCATGACTGGCAACCGCCATCACGCCAGCCATCACCACATGCGTCAAACACCACTCCCAGAGTATCGGTGGACTGGAGTCACACGCTGTTGCCACACTAGCCAAGAGAAGAGATCAGAGTCTACTTGTGAACCAGGCACACCCCTGAACCACGGCAGCGAGAGCAAGCATCGGCCAAGACACCTCCACCCGAGAGGGTTGTGCGTGCGACCTAGCAACAGCTCCTAGGTGGTCCTGCAGATGCCCCAGACTGCACACAAGTGGCCCCAGCGTAACCTTCCTGCAGTCCAGCAGAAACCCCGGCAATGGGCCTCTCCCGACTGGAGAGTGAAACGAGACTTTGCCCCACCGACAGCTCAGCAGTTACAGCCAAAAGGGTCCACGGATACAAGTGATCAGGCAACACCTCCACGAACCGTCACCATGAACTCTGTCCATGTTCATGACGCAACCCATTGAAAGAACGGTTTGTATTCACTACAGACCATCACCGACGTCAACAAAAGGGAAGTCATGCAATACATGCCATTCCAAGTGAACTGCCGCCATGCAGTAGACGTCTCCGAGCCAGTGGTAGTGTCCTGAACCGGTCAGGTTAAACTACGAGCGCCAACCGAGAAGGTCCTGCTGCAGGCACAGTCATCAACCTAGTCTGACGTCTTCCTGCCATCTATCTCAGAACACTGATGGACCCTGTGGTGTTTTAGTTAACTGTTTTGTCCCCACAGGTTGGACTAGCATTTTGTTTGTTCTTTTACCCCTTCGCTGCGGCGGCTATTCCGCTATGTCCTGCGAGACACGTTCTAGTGTCTCGACAGGCACTGGTCTAAGAGCCACTCCCCCTATGGGAGTGGACACACTGCACCACACACCCATCCACCACCGGCGTCACGATGGACGTGAGCCGGCAAATAAAGAGGCCTGGGTGCACGTGCTCGTAGCCAGAGTTACCATCTATAAGCTGGTGTCCGTGTTACCAGGCCCGGTTCTAGCGGGTGGGCCGGGTGGGCCAGGCCCACCCAAATATGAGCCTGGCCCACCCAAACAGGAGCCTTGGCCCTCAGCAGTGAGGGCTGGAAGGCAGGTGCGCAACGCGCAGGTCGTGTGTGTAAACCCGGCCGAGATAGCTTTCCCGGGCGCACACACACAGACAGATTTGGAGATTATTGCAGCCCTGCACCCGAGTACTTCACAAGTCTCTAAAGACCATTAACATGTTAACGAGGCTTTGTTTATTTTTTTCACCCCTTCATCTCGGTACAGCGAAAGGTGACAAATCCTTTCTTTGACACTGGTAACCTTTGGTAACCTTTGCCTATTGTCCTGCTGCGTTGATAGTTCTTTTTCTATGCAGCTCAGGCTAAAAGAAGTTTGTTTATTCTTAGTCACCTTTCCTAACCCCTGCAGTGGCTTATCACATCAGGCTGTGACACAAAGTTTGACTAATGGAGTAGGTAAGAGAATGTGTTACTACATTTTTTTCTTTTTAAAATCTGCTCAGGCACAGCAGGACACATACTTCGTGTGAGCTTCATTTAAACAGTTTTTATCTTTATCATGGCCGATGCAGGACAGCAATAAGACAATACAAAATGCCCAGATAACGCTGGTGATTAATGATCCTTCTGGAGAGCAATCATTTGTTAGTAGTTTTTAAATGCAGATGAACTGTAATGTATCTGGATAGCTCAGTGGGTCACTGCCTTTGTCGCAGAGATCCTTGTGTTACTTGGAGTTTAGAAGTTACAATCGTATCATAGGACAGTGACCTATGAACTGTCATCTAAGAGCTATCTACAAACATGAATGGTACAGTTAGTACTTCACATTTTTTGTTTTGTGATATAGTTAGAACTTCCCCATTCTTTCATTATTCTAATGTTGCTAAAATGAGTATGTTTGGACAGATATACATTTTTATCAGTAAAGCTGACCCCCCATGGAATGCACTTTAAATCCTAAGGTTGTGTTAACCCAGACCAAACCCTCTTAAAATATACTGCCCACCAGTATGGATGACATGTGATTTCTAAACCTTGTAATCCTCATTGGCTAATGTGACAATCCCTGTAGGCTGATTTACATACTTGTATGATTCATTGTCTCTGTATAATGTGTGTGTGATGTAAAGTACTGAAACACACTATACTGAAATGAGTAGCGCTATACAACAAATGAAATGCATATGAGAGAGGGGCTACGTAAAGGTGAGGGGTGCTGGTGGAGGGTGGCAGTGAGGGAATCCGAGGAGGAGGTAGTGGGAGGGGCTAAGGAGCGATGAGGGGCACTGGTGGAGGGTGGCAGTGAGGGAATCCGAGGAAGAGGTCATGAGGAGAAGGGGGGAGCTAGGGAGAGATGAGGGGCACTGATGGAGTGTGGTAGTGAGGGAGTTAGACGAGGAGGTCTTGAGTGGGAGGGGCTACCAAGAGATAAGGGGTACTGGTCTCCAAGGAGGAGGTCATGAGGGGGAGGGGCTATGTGGATATATTGGGCACATGTGGCGTGAGGCAGTGAGGAAATAGGAGGAGGAGGTCAATAGGGGGGGGTCATGGAGGGATGAGGGGCACTGTTGGAAGGTGGTAGTAAAGGTATTTACGGAGAAAGAGGTTATTGGTGTGACACCAAAAAAGACTTTTGGATCAGCAATAAACCGGCCCTTTCATGGTCTTTCTGTTTTTGTTTATTTAATTAGCAGTCGGGTCATAAGGGCTACTGTGGACCATAGTTTAAAGTGCGTGCTAATTACATTTACTGCTATATTCAGTGTTTTAAGTTTGAAGGTGATTTTTCTAATGTTTTTACCGGGCAAAATGAAAGTGGAGCCCGATGGTGCCAGATATGGGTCTGGGGCCCAAGGTCAGCTGCGAGATAAGGTGCACCGGAGAGGAGTAGTGGATAATCAAGCCTGTAAGGGAGTGCATTGCAGAGTCCGGGGTCAGGTGGAGGTAGTAATGAAGAGGGATTCTCCCTGAAGGCTCGTACAGAGGGAGCCCGAGAAGTGTCACTTGCCTGATACTCCCACCTCAGAAACCTCCTCTTCAGAGCAAAGGAACATTAAATGGAAAAAGCACTTTTTGAGAGTGATAACATTTAGAAAGTGATTTGGAAAAGAGTGTGTTTTACTGGGCCTTGCAAGAGTAAGCAGAGATAAATGAGGGCCCTGAAGCAGGCCTGCCCAGAAATATATGCAACAAATTGAGTCCCAGTGGCCAACCCAAATGCACCCTTGGCCTACCCAAATAAAAATTCCTGGAACCGGGCCTGCGTGTTACACTCTTTTCTATTATGCGGGTCTAGGGCCCGATCATGACAGTCGTGTAACATGAATTTATGGCCATTTGGGGATTTTGGTTCATGTTTTGGGCAAATATTTGTATTTTGAAAACGGTTCAGTGCGCAGACCTGTTATCGCACGCTTCAGAATGTTGTCTGAATTGTGTTAATTGTAAATACAGCCCCTCTCCATAATTAGCAACCAAGTGGAATCGCCGTCCCCCGTGAATCTGCAGAGGAGCCCTCATTAAGGGTTTGAAACATATGGTCGGACACGAGAAAACAGCTGCGAGTTGCAACCGCCGTTTCCACCCAACATATCCCACATGCAGCGTCCGACCTTCCCAAGCTGCTTCAGAGGATTAAACCTAGCGCCAGCACGAGCCGGAGGCGCTATTCCTGTCGACAGAAGGGAGGCGCTAGACCTACGCACAACGAAGACGTCGTTGGCGTTAACAGGTCACTCATTGCTAATCATCTACGGACGTAACGTGCTGTATATCTTGTAATTAAAAAATGGGTCTAAATAAAATTGCAGAGCACAAACAAGACAGGTGCCTCAGACCAGAATACCATAAAAATGCGGCATCTTGGATGTCACAGGCACCACCACAGCTGGACAGCGGTTGCATGAAGAGGGGAGACAGTAAAGTGGTTTGGGAGAGCTTAACATTCGAGGCAATTTCAGAAATATGTCGGACTGATTAATATCTAATCTGATGTTTAATTAAATTAAATGTTTTTTTCTAGAACCGTTTTGAAGCATGACTGTTTTATGACACTTTTATTACCTGCTTCCCATTCACATCGATTCCCTTTGGGGCACGGATTCCAAAATGTCCCTTTGTTTGAACATAGTGTGTGTGTGTGTATAGGGTGAGCAGTGTGTGAGTGTGTGTGAGTGTGCAGGGTGAACATTGTGTGAGTGTGTGTAGGGTGAACATTGTGTGAGTGTGTAGGGTGAGCAGTGTATGAGTGTGCAGGGTGAGCAGTGTGAGAGTGTTTAGGGTGAACATTGTGTGAGTGTGTAGGGTGAGCAGTGTATGAGTGTGCAGGGTGAACAGTGTGAGAGTGTGTAGGGTGAGCAGTGTGAGAGTGTGTAGGGTTAACATTGTGTGAGTGTGTAGGGTGAGCAGTGTGTGAGTGTGTAGGGTGAGTAGTGTATGAGTGTGTAGGGTGAGTAGTGTGAGAGTGTGTAGGGTGAACATTGTGTGAGTGTGTAGGGTGAGCAGTGTGAGAGTGTGTGGGGTGAGCAGTGTATGAGTGTGCAGGGTGAGCAGTGTGAGAGTGTGTAGGGTGAGCAGTGTGTGAGTGTGTAGGGGCAGTGTGTGAGTGTGCAAGGTGAGCAGTCTGTGGGTGTGCAGGGTGAGCCGTGTGAGAGTGTGTAGGGTGAGCAGCGTGTGTGTGTAGGGTGATAAGTGTGTTAGTGTGCAGGGTGAAAAGTGTGTGAGTGTGCAGGGTGAACAGTGTGTGAGTGTGCAGGGTGAACAGTGTGTGAGTGTGCAGGGTGAACATTGTGTGAGTGTGCAGGGTGAACATTGTGTGAGTGTGCAGGGTGAACAGTGTGTGAGTGTGCAGGGTGAACATTGTGTGAGTGTGCAGGGTGAACATTGGGTGAGTGTGCAGGGTGAACAGTGTGTGTGTGCAGGGTGAACATTGTGTGAGTGTGTAGGGTGAACATTGGGTGAGTGTGCAGGGTGAGCAGTGTGTGAGTGTGTAGGGTGAACATTGTGTGAGTGTGTAGGGTGAGCAGTGTATGAGTGTGCAGGGTGAACAGTGTGAGAGTGTGTAGGGTGAGCAGTGTGAGAGTGTGTAGGGTGAGCAGTGTGAGAGTGTGTAGGGTGAATATTGTGTGAGTGTGTAGGGTGAACATTGTGTGAGTGTGTAGGGTGAGCAGTGTATGAGTGTGCAGGGTGAGCAGTGTGAGTGTGTGTAGGGTGAACATTGTGTGAGTGTGTAGGGTGAACAGTGTGTGAGTGTGTAGGGTGAACATTGTGTGAGTGTGCAGGGTGAACATTGGGTGAGTGTGCAGGGTGAACATTGTGTGAGTGTGCAGAGTGAACATTGTGTGAGTGTGCAGGGTGAACATTGTGTGAGTGTGTAGGGTGAACATTGTGTGAGTGTGCAGAGTGAACATTGTGTGAGTGTGCAGGGTGAACATTGTGTGAGTGTGTAGGGTGAACATTGGGTGAGTGTACAGGGTGAACAGTGTGAGAGTGTGTAGGGTGAGCAGTGGAGAGTGTGTAGGGTGAACATTGTGTGAGTGTGTAGGGTGAACAGTGTGAGAGTGTGCAGGGTGAACATTGTGTGAGTGTGTAGGGTGAACATTGGGTGAGTGTACAGGGTGAACAGTGTGAGAGTGTGTAGGGTGAGCAGTGTGAGTGTGTGTAGGGTGAACATTGTGTGAGTGTGTAGGGTGAACATTGGGTGAGTGTACAGGGTGAACAGTGTGAGAGTGTGTAGGGTGAGCAGTGTGAGTGTGTGTAGGGTGAACAGTGTGAGAGTGTGTAGGGTGAGCAGTGGAGAGTGTGTAGGGTGAACATTGTGTGAGTGTGTAGGGTGAACATTGGGTGAGTGTACAGGGTGAACAGTGTGAGAGTGTGTAGGGTGAGCAGTGTGAGTGTGTGTAGGGTGAACATTGTGTGAGTGTGTAGGGTGAACATTGGGTGAGTGTGCAGGGTGAACATTGTGTGAGTGTGCAGGGTGAACATTGTGTGAGTGTGCAGGGTGAACATTGTGTGAGTGTGCAGAGTGAACATTGTGTGAGTGTGCAGGGTGAACATTGTGTGAGTGTGCAGGGTGAACAGTGTGAGAGTGTGTAGGGTGAGCAATGTGAGTGTGTGTAGGGTGAACATTGTGTGAGTGTGTAGGGTGAACATTGGGTGAGTGTGCAGGGTGAACATTGTGTGAGTGTGCAGGGTGAACATTGTGTGAGTGTGCAGAGTGAACATTGTGTGAGTGTGCAGGGTGAACATTGTGTGAGTGTGCAGGGTGAACATTGTGTGAGTGTGCAGGGTGAACATTGTGTGAGTGTGCAGAGTGAACATTGTGTGAGTGTGCAGGGTGAACATTGTGTGAGTGTGCAGGGTGAACATTGTGTGAGTGTGCAGGGTGAACATTGTGTGAGTGTGCAGGGTGAACATTGTGTGAGTGTGCAGAGTGAACATTGTGTGAGTGTGCAGGGTGAACATTGTGTGAGTGTGCAGGGTGAACATTGTGTGAGTGTGCAGGGTGAACATTGTGTGAGTGTGCAGGGTGAACATTGTGTGAGTGTGCAGGGTGAACATTGTGTGAGTGTGCAGGGTGAGTAGTGTGTGAGTGTGTAGGGGCAGTGTGTGAGTGTGCAGGGTGAGCAGTGTGTGAGTGTGTAGGGGCAGTGTGTGAGTGTGCAGGGTGAGCAGTGTGTGATTCTCCTCTACTGAAAATGAACCCTAACATAATTCAGTTGTTCGCCCATTTAATCAGGATAGTCAAAAGTGCGATATCCAGGGCTATTTGTGCCATGCCTTGCTTGTTTTTCAGGGCCACTCTCTGCTAACCCGGCTTTTTATATAGCACAGAAGCGGGCCTTGGAAAATCCATTTATGTGGCGCATACGAGGGACCTTGCCTGCTTTTTATGGTCATAAAGCGGAAAGTAATGTAGGCCGCCGCTAGGTGGTGCCATACACCGCAGCTGCCTCAAATAAATCCCCGCAGAGCGTTTTTCTTCTGAAACTAATGGCCATGAACCAGAGAGAGGCAAGAAGTTACTGACCCCGGCCCCACAAAAGCCTCTGACAGTCTTTTCTATGATGGGGATGGAGAAGGTTGGTTTTAAATACAGTTCGCATAACCAGCTAATGGTCTACAGACTCTTCAATGGGGCATAAACCATCGCATAACGTGTATTTGTAAAGCGCAGGTTCACCCAGAAGGGCCTCTTGGCGCTGAATAGCAGATGTTTGTTACCCAACTCAACGGTACTCATTTCATCGAACTTCGAAGGCGGAAAGGACCCCCTGGGATTTGAACCTGCGACCCTGAGGTCAAACACAGGATCCCAGCAGTGGACACACAAATCCATCAAGCCACCAGACCCAGCGTCTTTATGGCGCCGCTCTCTACCCATGGTACTTTTATGTCATCCCCCTATTGTTGCTTTTCCCAGTTCCTCTGCCTTCCCATAAACGTCTTCAGAACGGGTTGTTATTAAGCAATCGAACCCATTTGTGAAGAGCCCGACCGAGCAGGTATGATTGATACCGTCACAGCTACAAGTCGGAAACACAGTTAAGTAGGTTAGTTCAGCCTCTACTGAAAACAACCTTAGTTCGAGTCTGCCTTATTTACAGTGTCCATTCATATTAAAGTTGAACCATCACCACCTACATGGTTTGGTTACCTGCTGTTTTCCAATTAACAAAATAACCCCTTTTGACAGGCCTAAATCTTACTTTCAGATAGTTTCAAGTAACCCTAAATGCGCCTTGTTGCCCAAAAAGACAAGCTGCATGGTGATCAAAAGTAGGACATGTAAAAGTTTAATATTAAACATTTCCTTACCGTGAAAAATGCCCTCAATGCTACTTTCACAGGAGCAGGTTTGGCTGTTCCATAGGAAGGCAGTGGGATGTAATATTAAATACTAAGCCTATATTTCGATTGGGATTAGCTAGAAAAATAACAACTAGTTTTAATAGTTGTTAAAAAATCCAGTTCAATGATGTAGTTAGATTTGTTCGAAATATTACTGAAAGGTAAATTTTAAAAAGTTACCTTTGCCCTGCCTATAGTCCCTGGTAGGTTTACATATAATATTTGGGACACGCTCAAAAGACAGAAACAAAGTGCCAAAACATTTGTGTGTATCTACTGTAACCTCATCTTTGATATACCAGTTTCTGTCTCTGAGGTTGTTGTGGGTTGCAGTTACTGCATCAAGCTGGAATTTGGCGTTAGATGTAGGGGGACACTGAGATGACCATAGTGCACTCCTCAGACACCCCCAGCTCTCAGTTCTCACATTTAGTATGGCTGAAGATGCCCAAAGTGGGTAGGACTAGCCCTGGGAATCTTTATGCCATTTGTAACGGTGTCTCCAGGGATCATTCCAAACCACTAGCTCCTGCCAGGCATACATGTGGCCCCTACAGACACCAACTTGGGAGCACTCATGGACCTGAGGAATATCAGAAAGTACTGAATCTGCTGTCTATAACCTGAAATGACGTATGAAGTCCTGGGCCTGCTCTATCAAGCACCCAGGAAAAAGGAGGTGACTCATGGACATAAGGCTGACCTCCTATTCATTCTACAGATACACAACAAGCTAAAAGAGGCCTTTTCCTGCAACTGCCCAACTGACCAATGGCATCTGGACTGAGGCTGGACCTTCCTGTTGACCTCTGCTTGCCACCCGGTAAGTCTTTAAGTGCCTCCACTGAGATTCATCGGAGGGGAGGGTGGCTTCAGAAGTGTACTCCTGTTGTGGATTGGGAATTAAAGGACTTAAATCAGGAGGATTATATATATATATTTTCTTTAACTTGTTTTTTTGATTTAGCAGTGGTGTAATGAACATCAGGGCAGCACTTGACATATGGTGATGCCACATACAATATATCATCATCACAATCTAAATATCTTACAAACCAAGTGAAACAGTAGTAAGGATACTCCTCATCTTGAGGCTGAGAACTCAGTACAGTGATTACATCCCTTCCCCAGTTTACAGCAGAAGAAAAAGATGCAAAATCCCATCTACATTGTTACAAATTTAACCACTAACAAAAAAAGAGTCTTACAACATTTACAAAAAATAGAACGACAGCAGTGGCAGCTCACATGAATTGTGGTCTCCCCTCCCCGGCACCCATCCCATCTACATCGAAGAGAGGAGGTGAGGAACAAGGCAGATAACTGGGTGGTGAGTGGAGGGCCCATGTCAACAGATGGTAAAATCTTTGACCAGGACGAACCTGGTTAGTGTGTCCTATCTGCACTCCATCGTGGTCAGTGTCAGATTACACTTAGATTCTGTTATACTGCGTCCATTCACTATCATTGGCACATCTTGAATCTTGGTGCTATTCCAGCAGCGGGCTTTGGGGCGGGTTGGTGGGGCGGGTTGGGGGTGGGAGCCTGGGGAAATGGACAAATGACAGAATAGGTATGATTAAAAAAATAAATAACGCATAGCCCGTCGTCTATGAGCTTCCCCCCTGCTGCGCCTTGCCCTGCCCCACCACTCACCGCGTTTACCTGTGCCGGCTGCTGTTGCCTAAAACGTAAAATATACCATATCTCTGGTCCCCCTTAGTGGACTTTTGTCATTTTGGTGTCTTTTTGTTTAATAAACTTTAATCTATTTTTATACTAAATTTAGTTTTTCTATTGTTTTACATTTCAACTTTGCGGTTCTAGCACTGCATAAGTACTTTACTCATTCCCTCTAAGTTAAGGCTGTCTCATCTGTGCCATAACTGCCAGCAGGTTGTACTCCGATTTAATGTGTGACTTTAGTCATTCACTCTGACATGGATTGTGATTATTACTTGAGGTGGGTACTTACCCCCCTCCACTAAGTGCCCAATTTCTTACAGGCCACATTCACTTAGAACTCTTCTTTTAACCCGAGCTGTAGTCAATACTGAAGGAATTCCGCCATCAACTGGACCTCCTGTTGCTGGGATATAAATGGATTCACCTTGAAGAATTTAAAAACAAGAGGCGTTTGACAAAACAGGAACAAGTTGGCTTAATTAAACACAGCTACCAGGGGAGTTACATCTGAAGAAAGTGTCTTGCTGTACAGAATTTTGGCCAACAATATATACATCTCATGAGGTACAATAAACCAATACTGCATTCTTCAAACAGTATCTTACTCATAAATAACAAGTACAGTCATTGGATAGGGGGAGGGTGTGGCTCTCGACCTCGGGGAGAGATAGTGTGGGCCAGTGTGTATGAGTCCAGATGTCTGGTGTGGGGAGAGTGTTATCACTAGAAGAAGGAAAAGATGGGGGGGTATACATGGGTTAGTTTACCGACCCCGACATCTCACAACCCAATCTATAACGATAAAATTAACAAGAGATGTCTGGTCACAATGATAAATGTGTGCTGTTCTGAGACTAAAAACAAACAGGGATCATGAAACAACAACGTGAAATTACACTAGGCTGAAAAAACTCCCATCAGCCCACCATTGTGGCGGAATATCATCACTTGGGATACGGATGGTGGATCCAAGTCTCGCCCAACACATCTAGTGATGGTGCAGAGATGGATTTCCGAGATAGACCTCTAGCCACAGTGTATTTCAAGTGGTGCTGATGATGTGCAGTGCTGTGAGAAGGGTGAGTGATAAGATAAAAATAACTACTAGAACAGAAAATGTGTTTAATAGGCACTGTTCTAGTGTCAAGATTAAAATAACACCTGATAGTCTGAAAATATGACTAGATAGTGGCGCAGTGCAGTATGGTGGACATGTGTCAGCTGTTTGGAATCAACTGTCCAGCTTTCTTCAGGACCGTGATCTAATAGCAACTGCAAAGTGAGTAATAACGTGAAAAATGATAATAATAATCCCATGCAATATTAAATCAAGATACTACTACCAGGAACTTGGATCCCCCATGGAAACTGGTGGAAAAATGAATAATTCATGCATGTTTGTGGTGCAATTGTCTATCTGTGGAATTGTTCAGGGTTTTCCCTGGGTGTGCGTTTCACTTTGGGCTAAGTGAGACCCCACCTATGACCTGTCTCTTGATAGGAGTGGGTTGGTGTCGCTGGGCCTGTCTGACAACGTATCTCTGACTTGGGGTTGTTGATGAAGGTCACTTTGTATGAATCAGACAGCAATGATACGAGTTTGCTAGAACTTGTACAAATAATGTGGCGGTCATTTATATAATTTTACTGACGTCCTCAGTATTGTGCGTACAGTTGTCATAGTGTACACATCAATATTGTCTTTACTGATATTGACATTGTTATGCATGCCTAGATCATTGCGTACATTGACATTGCTTCTACTAGTATTGACAGTGTTATGGGTGCATCGATTATGTCATACATTGCCATTGTTTCTATGGTATCAACACTGTTATGAGGGTATAGTTTATGGCATGCATTAACGTTGCGTTTATTGGTCTTGCTGTTGTTGGGCTAGCATATATCATGGTATACATTGACATCGTATTCACCCATACTAACAAACTTATACTGCTAACACTCAACCACTGGATGGGACTACAACAGCCCAAGTAAAGAAAGGTCTGTGTATTAAAACATGTACTGTGTGCGATCCACAAAGGCAGATATATATAAAAACGTAAGGAATCAAGACCACCTTATTACAGTCTTGATATCATTGCATGGTCCACCAATAAAAACAGGGTCAACGTTTTATTTACTTCAGCCTTCAATAACATGTTTTTGTCATTAAATAACATAGATTGATATTTGAATGGCTATGTGCTAACATCTTTTTTTGATATTCCAAGGGCAGTGCCTTTCCTGATATTGATTGGAACATACCCAGGTTTTGCCTACTCTCAGCATCCAGAGAGATAATTCTCCTTCTCACTTTTCTATAGCAAGGTATGTGATCATCGTGTACTTCCTAAAACTGTTAGTATCCTGAAGAAGATATGAGGGGGAGTCACACATTAGACAGGCTGTATCTGTCTAAGATCAATCGATCAAATACAACCTTTGGACAAGACTGTTGTTGAATGTGGAATTCTTTACTTACTGTTATTGTCTTTCTTCTCTTGTGCTTATAGAATTTTTGATCTGTGAACTCGGGGGAAGCTTGTGCGAATCGATGTTGGTTAGAGCTACACTTTCCTGGTTTTCCGTCACTTTTTTATTACACAAATAGTGAATAATATTATTCACTACTAGTGTAATAAGAAATGGAGTACAATTAGCTGGGGATGACCGTATAAAAAGGACTTTAAATTTATATTGTATGGGTGGTTGCGGGTGAGATTGTGTGAGTGTATATGTGTGAGCATGTGTCTGAGTCAAAATCAAAATCAAATGGCGTGTGATGTCACTTCTGCTACCCCTGGCATTTTGGCACATTGACGTTCATGATTTACGTATTTGCTAAATAGTTAGTCCTAGAAACTGTCTTGTATATTCTAATCATGAAAAAGTATGTTTTGGTTTATCAAAACATGCTTATCTTAGCTCACCACAGAGTACAGTCTTGACAATTGTAAGGGACCTTCTCTCAACGAATGCCCTTTTGGTCTTGAGCACCATTAGCAACCCTTTTACTTGGTCTAAATTCACAGGTCTACAGAACTAAAATTCAATGATGTAATAAGATTGCTTGTACCATTAAATCCCTATTAGTGAAGCGTGAGCACCTAAAGAGGAATCCAGTTTTTAACTGGGAGCTAAAGGGCTATTGCTAGATAGGTATCACATGAGCTTGGTTATGTTATGTTATATTCATTGGTATAGTGTACTAAACACCCAAGGGGATATGCAGGCGCTTGGCCAGGTGTGCATGTGTGAGGTCCCAAGGTGCTTGTAGAAGAGCCAGGTCTTCAGCTTCTTACAGAATTCAAAAAGAGAGAAGGAGGTTCTGATGTGTTGAGGGAGGTTGTTCCATGTCTTGGCTGCAATGAAGGAGAATGAGCGACCTTTAGCTTTGCTATTGTGGATGTGGGAATGTGTGTAAGTGAGAGTGAGGCAGAGCCGATGTGTCTGGTGGGCTTGGTAAAAGTGTATGTGGCTGTTTGGGTACTTTGGTCCTGTTTTGTGTAGGGCTTTGTATGTGTGCGTGAGAAGTATGAATTTGCTGTACTTGTGAATGGGGAGCCAGTGAAGCTTCCTAAGGTGTGGTGCGATGTGAGTGCGGCGTGATGTGAGTGTGGCGTGGGAGGTTCAGTATGAGCCTTGCAGTGGTGTTCTGGATTGTGTGGAATCTGTGTAGGAGTTGTTTGGGGAACCCAGTGTAGAGAGAGTTGCCGTAATCCAGCCTGCTAATGAAGAGTGCTTACCTGACAGTCCATCTGCGGTTTTAAGGTGACCGCTTGCAGATTTTTCGCAGCATGCATAGGATGTGGAAGCGGGTGGTGCACACTGTGTTGACTGGAACTGTTCTGTTGAGCTTATCATCCAGGATGGCCCCTAGATTTCTTGCCTGGTCTCCGGGTGTGGGTTTTTGGTTCTAGATCCAACAGCCACTAGGTTGTGTCCTGGAGGTCTTGTTTCCAAAAAGCAGTACTACTGTCTTGTCGGAGTGGAGCTGCATGGAGTTGGTTCACATCCAGTCTGTAACCATGGTCATGGAGAATGGTGAAGCTGGTACTGGTGGTGGTTGTTTTGTCCGTCAGGAACAGGATGAGTTGGGTGTCATCTACATAGAAGACAACAGTGATTTCTTGTGACCGATTGATGTTGGCGAGCGGTGTCATGCATATGTAGAAAAGGGTGGGCCTGAGGTACAATCCCTGTGGGACTCCACATATCAATTTCTGCATCGCTGTTGTGGAGGGTGGCAGCTTGGCCCTTTGGGTTCTTCCCGTGAGGAAGGTACAGATCCATTTGAGGGCGGATCCTTGTATTCCTATCTTGTGGAATCTTGTGATTAGGGTGTAATGGGAGACAGAGTCCAAGGCTACAGAAAGGTCGAGCAGGATGAGGGCCACAGTTTCTTCTTGGTCCAGGATGATTTGAGCATCAGTGAACGTGATGAGTGCTATTTTGGTGCTGTGGTTCTTTCTGTAGCTTCATTGCATGTTATCTAGCAGAGGATGAAGTCTGAGGCGGGTTGTGAAAGTAGGGGTGCAGAGGTGTGCTGCAGCACCCCCAAAATAATCATGCTGGAGCTCAGAAGGTGAATGAGTGATAAAGATGCATTTAAATGTTGTGTTTATCTTGTATCATTTGCTGTGAATTCAAAGACAGATGTCAAATTTCAGACTACGTCTTATGACAATTGCTCTTTTAGTTGGAAACTGCTGTTTGTTTAATTTTATTTCTCTGACTGCAAAGGAAGAGGATTTTGTTAAAGTGACCAGGGTGGGAATGTTGCTTCGCTATAGAAAGTCAAAGGAAAGGCTGTGCACTATCAGCATTTTTGTAACAGCTGACAACATATATATCTGTAAATGAAGTATACACATATTTCAAAATACATCAGTAGTAAGAAAAGAACAGTTGAAGTTGTTCTTTTGTATTTCCCAATTGTGATTTTAATAGAATTAAAACAAGCAGGACATGTGACTTTGCAATACACAAATGATACATATTCGCTGAAATGGGATTTCCACACATTATCGTTTGATCATTATATAGTAAAAGTGCATCTCTATGTAACTCTAGCGACCTTTTCAATGGAAAATGTATTGTCTGTAAACGATAGTGCGCTACCACACCAGTGCTCCAAAATGCATCACAGGCTACACACCACACCACACCCTTGCCACTCTCCTGCTGCATTGGCGCCGCACATTTGCTACACACGATATTTATGTGATTCCTACATTTTTCATGTTCTCTCTGACTTCAGTGGTGTAATATTGATTCCAGCACACCACTCTGCAAATTAATCCAGCACCATAGGTTGTATTTTTGAGAAGTGTCCACAGTCAGCAGTTGGCAAGTTAAGAAGGCCTCTGTGACAGTCCAGGGAATGGCAGACAGAGTAACCTGCAAAGAAAAAGCAGCCCATCTTCACTAATTTTAGATCACAATTGGCAAGCAGACAACACTGTTGTCTTTTTAGACCTAGATAGCGAGGCGTCCATGTTCACTACCAATGTGTGGCTCGTAGCATGATCTCCAGATATCAAATGGATAGAAGACCTCATTGACCATGGGTTTTATAGGCCGATAGACCCCAGGACGGACCGAGGAACTCTATTTGCTTCATTGAGGATCCCCCAGTTGATGCGACCTGGGATGAATTTATTGGTAGAGCAACTTGATAGGAGATCTGATGGATCAGACCACGGTGACAATCTGCATACCTTTCAAATCTGGCACCTCTCTGACTCCTCATCAATATGTAGATTCAATGTTCATTGCTATTGAACGATAATGGCAATGACAAGAACCCCGTTGAATTCCACAACTAACCAGGAAAGAATCAGCTTCTGAACCGTCAAGAGTGGCAAATTTATCATAGTATCATGCAGCGCAGTGCAGTAAGCCACCTTTCAGCGCTGCATGGTTTGGAAAGGGCAGAATGGCACGGTATGTAACATTATATGACACATTCCTGTTTTTGTTTGGGTGCTGGTGCACAGTGTGCTGTCTAACGCCAACGCAGGCACTCTTGCACCATGGTGCAAGAGTGCCTGCATTGCAAGCTGAATTGTTTTTGTGCGGGAAGAGGCATCTTATTGCACAAAAAGCAATTCCCCTAAGGCATTTTCCTCTTTCTGTGTGTGCTGCAGAATGCAAAAAACAAGGAGAAATAAAAATATTTCTCCTCGTTACGCCTTCCCAGGGAAGGCGTAGCATTTTGACGCATTGGCAGATCTACCACCACTTTTGGAAATGCACCTAAATTCATGAGTGGATACTTGAGAACACTTGTGCTCCACACATGGAACGCCTCCCTGGTCAGAGTAACGTAAGGCAGTGATTAGAGCTGTGTTGGGTTACTTTAGATCTAGGTTGCCTTGCGTGGCTTGATAAACCTAGCTTTAGAGTTGCGTCACCCTTGCACCCTATTGCGTGGCGAAAGAGCAATGCAACACTCTGATAAACATGAGCCTAAATGTATTGTGGAAGTTGTGGTCAGAGTGCACCTCAGTTGAAGCAGAACGGCTAACTTGCTAGATTATAGTGCTTCTTTGGAAGATAAACCAGACCGGACCTTAGATAACTACGAGGACATGGACTAATAAGGGGAACTCAGTCAAGTGCTACATGCGGCATGTGGATTTTAAAAATATGATCACCATCATGAACACTTTATATAACCATGAGGTAATAGCGTTTCACATTTGTCATGTCCCTTCTCCTTTTTGTTGCATAGCTTACAGTGGTAGTAGGCAATCGCACTTTTGTGTACCTTTTTTTAACAGTGTGTGACTATAGGGGCATGCACCCGACTCTCCGAGAGCAGCTCAGTGAGTACCCAAACCGGGTAGCTGTATTGACTTGTGTTTTACTAGCATCTCTCTTTCTGTCTACATGTGTGTGCTTTCACCCACCAGTGTCCGTAGGGGCTTCTATAGCTACACCACGCAGCCTGACCTGGAGGCCACATTCCTGCACTACTATGCGTGCACTTAGCTGACAATATGAGGGGTGCATGCTGCTTTTGTACATATAAGAATGTGTTCAGTACTCATAGCTATACACCTTGTGTCTTTTCATAGCTCTATCAGGTGATTGAAGCTCATCATGATAAGCTATACTGTGAAGCTACTGTTTTTGTTTTTATTTTAGGTGCTGCAATCATGCTGTACACTATATCAAGGCAAGTGAGTTAACTCCCTGCATGCATTTGACGAGCACTAATTGGTCAATCGCCTACTAAATTTTGAAATACGTTGACTCTGGGGCTGAATGATAAATGTCCTGATGAAAGCCTGGGAACGGGAAGGCCAGCCTGAGGGGCTGAAACATGTTGATGGCTTAAGTGAGGGCTTAAGGATCATAATATCCTAGTGTACTCACATGAATTTCTTTCAACTCATACCCACTTCCACTACTAATAAAAGGATACCTTAGTGAGAGTGAGGTATTTTTATTCTTTAGCCTCCTGGTAGGATCTTGTAAGTGCTTCCGGAACGTTGTTAAGCCAACCCTGGCGTTCAGGGGCTGTTGCAGACACGTCGATGACGCATGGCACTATTAGAGTGAGTGAGGGTCATACAAAAAGAAACAATGCTTTTATTTATAGACATATCTCTGATCTGGTCCGCGAGACCAAGACCAGGAGTTGTTGTTTTGGGATAGAAACAATCCTGTTTTGAGCATTGATTTATTTTGGGAGTGTGTATTCTTTTGACTCTCCTCTCTGGGTTCAGCAGGAAATTTCTTCCTTCTCTTCCGGGTGACGAGTCCAGTTCTCCTGCCTAGTTTCACTCTTTATCTGGTTGCATCAGTAGGCAATTGCCTCCAATTCTTTTTTTTAATGCTATAGAAATGTAGAAGAAGGTCAAAGAAGCTAAGAATACTGGTTTCATGTTATTCATTCAACTAAGTCCAGCTTAGTCGATAGTAGTTTCTCTGTTGCTGTGAATGCCAGAGCCATTCTCTACAATCGCTCTCCTTCATTCAATAGTGTGAACCAATGCAGTGATTGGAATAGGAAGCTCCTATCTGTAAAGCTTTGGGTATTAGCAAAGGAAACATTTAAAACAGATTCTCTCTTTTAATTTGTTGCCATATTACAGGATCTTGATCTCTTCATGAGGCAAACCCTACCTTAGAGCCCAGTTAAAGACAATCGTAGGTATCTCCTATCCAAATATGTTGTAAAATCACTGTTGAAAGCCCAATGCCAGATGGACCACACCCTGGCAGAAAGAGACTTTCTGGTTGAAGCCCATCCTTTCTATGTTTAATGCTGAGCTTGATATCTTCAGTGGTGTCCTTACAATATGGAACCTCTCACTAAACACTCATTCTTTTATTCCATCTTCCTGCAGCTCACCCTTTGCTACTTGCCAATGGTCTATGGTTTTTAGGTCGAGGACCTAAAGGCTGCGCTTGCGCAGTCTCCGGTCGGAGATTTAATGATTTGGAGTATGGGGGCTTGAACCCGCCTCTCTCCTCCTCTCTGCTCCATTGGCTCGCTTCCTAAACGGAGGCCAGCCATTGGAGGAGACAGGCGTCAGTCCAATAAAGCCCCGTCTCTTTCGGATTCGGGGGAGGGTTTTTGGGGTTCTTTCCACCAGTGACGTCATCCGTCACTCAGAACGCCAAAACACGCGCCCGAATCCGACATTTTCGGAGTTGTGGCCACCATTTAGCGAGTAAAAACACTGCCCCCGTGCCCACCCTGCATTTGGCCCGCGTTATTGATTCCCTTGATTCGGCTGTTAGGAGTTCCCTGGCAGGTGCCTACCCCGCCGGGGGCCTTGCCGCTACTTTATTATTAATATCGAGGGAGCCTACCCCATATCTGTGCCCCCTTCGTGTCACCGCCGCTGCCCGGGGCCTCCTCGAGAGGGCTTCACCGCCATTGGCCAGCGCGCCCCCGGGCCTTGCTGTGATTGGTTTAAAGGCCCCGGAGCTTGGAGGCTCGTCTGAAGGGCCGTGCAGGGATTGGCCGCCCAGGCAGCCGGCACCTCAAGCCAGGGGGAGCTTCCCCGAGGTGAGGCTGCGCTGCCCGGGACCCGGAAGAAGAAAGAGGAGTCCGGCCGCGAGGCTCCCGTGTTGGGAAGAGAGCCCCGCAGTCCAGGAGAGAAGCCAGCCCAGCCGCACTGAAAGTGGAGCCCCTGTGAAGGGGGGGTTCCACAACACGGTGCGGGGGCCAGAGGCGCCTGGAGCAGATCGGCAGCATACTGGAGCCGGTAAGTTGCTGTCCCCCGCAGGGTCGCACCCTGGAGCCGCCACCAGTTTCTTCCATATCAGGCTCTCACCCAGTGGAGACTCTGTTCAATTGTCCCGGAGGGGGTCCTCCTCATCTGATCTGTCTTCTGGATTCTCTTCCGGCTAAAATAAGCTGGCTCGTGTTTGGTTGCGGCCACTCCTGTCCCTTGTTCTGGTGGGGGAGTTATGGCCCTGCATTGTGTTCCTGGACAACATTTTTCACCGGACTCCAACCATGCTGTGTTGTCTAGAAGGGGTGGTGGGAGGGGTTCCCAGTGTTTCCCCCAGTCAGCGGCGCTGTCCGGATGTTTTGCAGGCACTCCGAGTACTCTCCTACTCCTTCCTGTGATCGGGTGTGTCTCAGGCGCTCTGGCCTGCAATTATGATTCGCTTCCTGCGATGTTTTCACTTGCCCTTCATCACCGTAATTTTGAGTTTCAACAGCTATCTCTTATTCTGGTGTGGTGCTGTGTGGTTCTTCCACTTTTGGGGACTCTTCAAGACCAGTTGTGAAGTAGTGTGGCTCACTGGTTAGAGGCGGCAGACCCGAGAGCAGAGGACGGCCCGAGACCAGGGTTTGATTCCCGACGCGGCAGGTTTCTGGACCAGGGTCAGCGGACTCGATAATTCTCTCGCCTCGGTGCCCACTCTGATCAGCGATCACACTCGGCAACTCTGGGCACTAGCTTGCCTCATCTTCACTAACGGCCCACCAGACCGCCGGGGATGCCTGGTCTCACCCTGGAGATACCCATTAAGGGACCCTCTCTCAGGGAAGCCAGGAAGGGTTTCGCAGCGGTCGAAGCGCGGAGGTACCCCTTCGGGAGTGATTCCAGCGCTATATAAGCACACAATTAATTAATTCATTTTGTTTGGGGAATCTGCAGGTTTAAGCCTGAATGAATAGCTCCCGCTGGAGCTCTTAGCATCTTATTCGGCAAACGGTCGGGCCACGTCCCCTCTACTTTTGTAATGTTATTTCAAACTTTTGGTGTGTGGTTTTTTTGCTCCCCTTTCTTCCGTTCTGACATTAGGGTTCTGGAAAACAAAACTAAACTGACGTCATGGGCCCAGGTGATTCCTTTCATATGGCAGTTTCATCACTTCCATTTAGTGCCTCTCATAAAAGAAGCGGATGCTGGGCAGAGTCGGCTACAGTTTCAGCCATGCGCCAGGGCTCCCCCACGCTGCGTCCGTGAGCCCTGGAACCACTGCAGGCGAGTCTCGCCCACCAGGTAGCCGCGCAGGGGAAGCGGCCGAGCACCTCGCCGGCCCCCACCCTCAGCGCCGAAATTGGGCGAATAGCGAGTAAAAACACTGCTTCGCCACCTGCCCAGCCAGCAGGCAAACCTGCGGCTTTGCTTCAGGCCACGCCGCCCAGGCCGCTGTCTAGTCCTCTCGGCCGACCCGGGGCGCCGCGAGCAGTGCAGGTAGGGGAGGCAGGAGACATGAACCAACACCTACCTCAGCCGCCGCAGCACCCCGAGGAACAGCAGCTCAGCGAACCGGAGGACATCAATCAATCAATCAAAGACATTTATAGAGCGCACTACCTACCCGTAGGGTCTCAAGGCGCTTAAGGGGGGGGGTGCCGTTACTGCTCGAACAGCCAGGTCTTGAGCTTCTTCCTGAAGGAGAGGTGGTCTTGGGCCAGGCGCAGGTCGGCCGGGAGGGAGTTCCAGGTCTTGGCGGCCAGGTAGGAGAAGGACCTTCCTCCTGTTGTCGCTCTACGGATGCGTGGGACAGCGGCGAGGGCGTGGCTGGCTGATCGGAGGTGGCGTTTGGGAGCGTAGAAGTTGATTCGGTTGTTGAGGTAGCTCGGGCCTTGGTCGTGTAGGGCTTTGTGTGCGTGGGTGAGGAGCCGGAAGGTGATTCTTTTGTTGACGGGGAGCCAGTGCAGGTCTCTCAGGTGTCCGGAGATGTGGCTGTTTCGTGGGATATCGAGGATGAGTCTGGCTGAGGCGTTCTGGATCCGCTGGAGTCTCTTCTGCAGCTTGGCGGTGGTTCCGGCGTAGAGGGCGTTGCCGTAGTCCAGTCGGCTGGTGACGAGGGCCTGGGTGACGGTCTTCCTGGTCTCCGTGGGGATCCACCAGAAGATCTTCCGAAGCATGCGCAGGATGTTGAAGCACGACGAGGAGACGGCGTTGACTTGCCTGGTCATGGAGAGGGAGGAGTCCAGGATGAAGCCCAGGTTGCGTGCGTGGTTCGTCGGTTTGGGTGCGGTGCCCAGGGCGGGGGGCCACCAGGAGTCGTCCCAGGCGGAGTGCGAGGAGCCCAGGATGAGGACCTCCGTCTTGTCTGAGTTCAGGGTCAGGTGGCTGGTCGTCATCCACTCGGCTACCTCTTTCATCCCTTCGTGCAGGTTGGCTCTGGCGGCGGCGGGGTTGTTGGTCAGGGAGAGGATCAGCTGGGTGTCGTCGGCGTAGGAGATTATGTTGAGGTTGTGTTGGCGTGCGATGGCCGCGAGGGGGCTCATGTAGACGTTGAAGAGGGTAGGGCTCAGCGAGGATCCTTGAGGGACGCCGCAGATGACTTCGGTGGCCTCTGACTTGTACGGTGGTAGGCGGACTCTCTGTGTTCTTCCGTCGAGGAAGGAGACGATCCATTCCAGTGCCTTCTCCGGGATTCCGACGTTGCTGAGGCGTTGCACTAGGGTGCGGTGGCAGACAGTGTTGAAAGCCGCGGAGAGGTCTAGGAGGATGAGGGCCGCTGTTTCTCCGTTGTCCATCAGGGCTCGGATGTCATCAGTGGCAGCGATGAGGGCGGTCTTGGTGCTGTGGTTGGCTCGGAAGCCGGACTGTGAGGGGTCGAGGGATCCGTTCGTCTCGAGGAAGGTGGCCAGCTGTTTGTTGACGGTCTTCTCGATGACTTTGGCTGGAAACGGGAGTAGTGAGATGGGAAGGTAGTTCTTGAGTTCGGTGGGGTCTGCTGTAGGTTTCTTGAGTAGAGTGCTGAGTTCGGCGTGCTTCCAGCTCTCGGGGAAGGTGGCGGTGTCGAAGGAGGTGTTGATAATGTCCCGCAGGTGGGGTGCGATGACAGCGTCGGCCTTGCTGAAGACGTGGTGAGGGCAGGGGTCGGTCGGAGATCCGGAGTGGACGGAGTTCATCATGCAGACGGTGTCTTTGGTGCTGATCGGAGCCCAGGCTCGGAGGGTGGTGGTGGGCGGCGTTGCTGTGGTCGTGGCGTGGGTCGGTTGAGTGCTGAAGCTGTTGTGTATGTCTGCGATCTTGTTGTGGAAGTAGGAGGTGAGGGAGTTGCAGAGGTCTTGCGATGGGGTGATGTCGTTGTTTCCGGCGTTGGGGTTGGAGAGCTCTTTCACGATGTTGAAGAGTTCCTTGCAGTTGTGTGCGTTGTTGTCCAGTCGGTTCTTGAAAGCCGTTTTCTTTGCAGCGCGGATCAGTTGGTGGTGCTTCTGGGTGGCGAGCTTGAAGGTGGTCCTGTTGTCCGGTGTGGGTTCCTTTCTCCAGACTTTCTCGAGGGCTCGGCAGTTCTTCTTGGAGCTCTTGAGTTCGTCGGTGAACCATGGGGCTTTCTTGCTGCCGGGTCTGTTGGGTGGGGTCCTCAAAGGGGCAAGTTTGTCTGCGCAGTCGCTGATCCACTTCGTGAGGTTGTCGGCGGCCTGGCTGGGATTCGCTGAGCTGGCAGGAGGGTGCTGGCTCAGGGAGGCGGCGAGCTGGTCGGCGGTGATCTTGTTCCAGCTTCTACGGGCAACCTGTTGTTGGTGGTGGTGGATCGTCGTTCTTTTGAAGGTGAAGTGGACGCAGCTGTGGTCCGTCCAGTGGAGTTCTGTGGCGTGGCTGAAGGCGATGTCTTTGCTGGAACAGAAGACGGCGTCGAGAGTGTGTCCGGCGAGGTGGGTGGGGGTGCTCACCAGTTGCTGGAGTCCGAGGTTGGGGAGGTTGTCGAGCAGGGTGCTGGTGTTGCGGTCGTTGTTTTTCTCCAGGTGGAAGTTGAGGTCCCCCAGGAGGATGTAGTCAGCGGAGGGAAGGGCGTGCGGGCTGATGAATTCGGCGATGTCCTCGCTGAATTGAGTGCGTGGTCCCTGGGGTCGGTAGATCAGGGTGCCTCTGAGGGTGGTCTTCGGGTCGGTGTGGATCTGGAAATGCAGGTGTTCGGCGGTGGTTAGGGTGTTGTCGGTGCTGGTCGTGATACGGATGGTGTTCCTGTGGATGATGGCGATGCCTCCTCTAATCTGGTTGGCGGTGCGGTCCCTCCGGATGATCTTGTAGCCCTCTGGGATGGCGATGGCGATGTCGGGCGCTGAGGAGTCGTTCATCCAGGTTTCTGTGAGGAAGGCAACGTCAGGGGCTGTGGTGTCGAGGAGGTTCCAGAGTTCGATGGCGTGTCTGTGGACGGAGCGGGTGTTGAGCAGGATGCACTTGAGGTGGTTGCTGCTGGAGTTCGGCTTGGCAGGTGCTGGTGCCGGGCAGGTCCGGATGCAGGTGAACTTGCAGGCGTGGCAGCTGAAGGGTCCGTGGGAGCGCCGTGGGGTGGCTCGATAGCATCCTGGGATTCGGCCGGTGTTGAGTACGTTGAGGGAGGCGGCGGTGTACGTCAGGCGGGTGGGTAGGGGTCCTCGAGGGCCAGGGGTCCTGGCACTGGGCGCGGTCCAGGCGCGGACGGGCATAGACGGGCTTACCTTTGGCGTGCCTTCGGCGCACAATCGGCGCGCCCGCTACGCGTGACCGCTGCGCGTGACCACTGCGCGTTCGCACGGTCGCCATATATGGCGAAGTGCGCGGGGGGCGGAGCAGCTGGGAGGCGGGAGCGGGGAGGGTACACAAAGAAAGGGGCGGGGCTAGCGGTGATGGCGGGAAGCGGGGAGCGGGGAGGGATGAGACGGGGACGGCAAAAAACGAAGGAAAAACAGGCACAAATGGGGGAAAGAAAACAATTCAGAAACAAGTCAAAACAACTCAATACAAATCAAATGACCACCACAGGGAAGGAACACAGGCCAGGAAGCTAGCACAGACCACGCCGCTCGGTGGCAGGGGGCGTGGTCACGCGGCGGAGCTGGGGCAGCGAGGCACAAAGCGGGGTGGCACACGCAGCAGCTGGTGGCCGTGCGGCGCGGGGGTGTCCTAGAACTAGGTCATACTCACCTGCGTCGCACGGTCGCCATATATGGCCAAGTGCGCGGGGGGCGGAGCAGCTGGGAGGCGGGAGCGGGGAGGGTACACAAAGAAAGGGGCGGGGCTAGCGGTGATGGCGGGGAGGGATGAGACGGGGACGGCAAAAAACGAAGGAAAAACAGGCACAAATGGGGGAAAGAAAACAATTCAGAAACAAGACATGGACATAGAAGGTGAGTGTCCGACGAGTACACTGTACAGTTATGAAATGCAACGTCTCGCACAGAACTCAATGCCACCTCAATAATACTGTCCTCTATCACCCCATATACACGTTTATATGTTTCATACAGTAGGCCTTCCCCACGAGGTTGTATTTGCCTATTCCAAACGAGGAGGCATACGTTGGTTTTTAGACTTCAAGAGGTATGATTTACTTTCCTATTGATTAAAACACCGCCATAATATACAGTCCCACTCAGTGACAGGTCTGCTTCCTCGTGGTGCAAGTTTTGCGCTGTAAGCAATCTATTACTTGTACAAAATTAATGCATGGTAAAATTCGCAAGTGTTTCGTGATGTGTATTTGTGCCTGATTGTTTACCCAGTCGCATAAGTGAAGGAAGATCACAATATTAAGTCTGTGTATTTGCAAATACCACACTTAACAGTTGTGGTAATGATAAAATGCCCTGGGTGCCTTACTAGTGTGCAGGACAGATCTTATGGTACATACTGAATTAAATGGCTGTCTTCCACAATCCACTTTGCATCTGCTATGTCTACTTGGTAGGCCATTTACATCTTTATCTAATTTGAGCATGATCATATCATCCTTATATTTTTTGGGGGGCATCGCCTACCCTTTCATTGTCAATTTCTTTAAAGTTGCCCATAAAACTGAATTTCTGATCGTATTATATCATAATATTGCAATTGCTGATCGTTTTGGATCTAAGCCCCTAATATGAAACCCACCAAATACTGGTGTGTGAAATTTTATAAAACATCTCACTGTCCATGAAGCAGGAAACTTCATAAATCTTTTTGTCATGTAAAAATAAAATCCACTTGTTTGAATTTGGTACCATATATTTAGGTGCCTAATTATCGCTTTGTTCTCATTATATCAGAGCTCTGATATTAACCTCTACAAATGTGCCACTGAATTCAAGCTAGCCTGGCTGAAGAAGGGTGACACCCTGAAACTCTAATATGATCTTTACCACTCTTAGAAAGGTTGAAACTTTACTTCTGACAAGGGCATAGGTAAAAAAAAAGTGTGGAAAAGGTGTATGTGGGGCTCTGTGTGTGGGTGGCTCTGTATTGTATTGTATTGTATTGTATATTGGATTTATATAGCGCTTATCACCCAGGGGTCTCTAAGCGCTTGCCTTGGGAACCCGTCCTGGCTTTTCCCTGTGAGATAGCTCCTACAGGGCATCCCCAAGGTGAAAGCCAGGCATCCCGCCGCGGGGGGCCGTTGTGGAGATTAAGCGAGCTTAATGACCAGAGTTACAGAGTGTGAACCAATGATTAGGTCAGGCACCAAAGCGAGAATTATCGAGTCTGTGGACATTTGAGCTCAAGACCCTGCCGCGTTGGGAATTGAACCCTGGTCCCAGGTCTGACCTCTGCTTCAGGGTCTGCCTGCTCTAAGTAGTGAGTGTGTGGGTGGCTCTGTGTGTGGGTGGCTCTGTGTGTGGGTGGCTGTGTGTGTGTGTGTGTGTGTGGCTCTGTGCGTGTGTGGGTGGCTCTGTGTTTGTGTGGGTGGCTCTGTGTTTATGTGGGTGGCTCTGTGTGTGTGTGGGTGGCTCTGTGTGTGTGTGTGGGTGGCTCTGTGTGTGTGTGTGTGGGTGGCTCCGTATGTGTGTGTGTGGCTCTGTGTGTGTATGTGTGGGTGGCTCTGTGTGTGTGTGTGGGTGGCTCTGTGTGTGTGTGTGTGGGTGGCTCTGTGCGTGTGTGGGTGGCTCTGTGCGTGTGTGGGTGGCTCTGTGTGTGTGTGAGTGGCTCTGTGTGTGTGTGGCTCTGTGGGTGGCTCTGTGTGGGTGTAAATGCAACTCAGACCAATCACAATGCTACATTGCAGCATTATGATTGGCTGTGGGTAGCGTGGGCGACATGGCTCTTGCTGCTTCCTGTTTCTCGAAAGAACTAAGAGGACGCAGGAGAAGTGGCTGTGGCAGCTGGCCGGGAGGTAAGTGGTCTTTTTTTTTTACCCGGCCTCCCCTCCCGCCCGCCTGCTAGCCCCTTCCTCCCCACCCACCCCACTGCGGGTGGGAGGTAGGAGCTGCAACTGGGTACCATGCACACTGTGCCACTGGAACAAAGCTAAATCTGACTGAAGAGTGCCAATCAGGGTGAAACCAGCCTTGGGTTGCTTGTGGTTTGACTCAGGGAGGAACTGACCTTGCAGTTCAGGCTGTACCATTCATCAGCCAACACCTATGAAACCTCCACTAGATCCCCGTCGAGAAGAGTCATATCTAAGATATTCACCCATGCTTACAAATGCCTCCACAACACCCGACCCCAATACCTCAACAAGAGTATCTCCGTCCATGTACCCAAAAGAAACCTTACGATCCA
This sequence comes from Lissotriton vulgaris, assembly GCF_964263255.1. Lineage (NCBI taxonomy): Eukaryota > Metazoa > Chordata > Amphibia > Caudata > Salamandridae > Lissotriton > Lissotriton vulgaris. Next base: position 206,390,664 of record NC_141688.1, on the reverse strand, counting down.
CCAACTGCCCGAAACCCCGTGCATCTGCAGAGCCAGAACAGGAGGAACGAACTCCCAATCGACATCAGAGGCACCCCTCCCTGAATATCTTCAGCAAGACACTCTAGACCTGGCTCTTCGGCTGAATGTACCTGCTCACCACCCTCTCCTCCCCAGCACCTTGAGACCCTCACAGGTGAGTAGTGCATTTACAATTCCCCCTGACTGATTGATTGTATTCACTGTCAGAGATGGAATTCTCTTCTTTCACAAGGACAACATCTGCAAACAAAGTTGTTTCCTTTATGCTAGAGGCTACAATATGTGGGCTCTTTTAAACCAAAAACATATTTTTGCCTTTAGGCATTTTTTAATATTGGCAAGGGCCCAGCCGTTCCCCAGAATAATATTATGCATAAGCAATAACAATTCAAAACAAACACTGGCAAAGCCAAAAGGCTGGCAGACCTGTTGGCTTTGCTGATGCCTGTTTTGTATGGTCTCATACAAGGTGCTGAATCGGCATTTAATTAAAAAAATTTTTAAAAAAAATAATATGTTCAGCAGTGCCTTTTTTAGGTCTGACTTAAATCACAACTGTCTGCATGACCTATTATTGACAATTCGTTAAAATATACATAGTGTGAGCTTTGGCTGTTGCCAAAGTCGTATTTTTCTTTCACCTCATGCTATTGCATGTTTGGTGTTTTATCCCACTTTGTATGTGGTGGTTGCATTGCAATGTACAAAGCACTATTTTTATTTGAAAACAGTTGCACAGTGTAACTATGATACTAAACAGACTAAAAACATGTGTGCCGTTTGAGTAAAGGAGAGCATAGATGTATCAGAGAATATAATGCAAGGAGAGTGAAGATAGAGAGATATTGGAAGGAGGAGAGCAAAATCAGAGAACAGATTACAATTGAAGAAGAATTTAGGCTTTTGAATTTGCATCCAAGATTGAAAATCTAGCATGAGAAAAAGGATGAACTGTGTACGTGTGTGCAGACAAAATATTGATTGGAAATGTCAACCTACAGAAATAGAATCAACAAATAGGAGGGGGGACCAGGAACTTATTAAGGTCCAGTGTCCGTGCTCCTCAAATTTAAGCAAGATCAATAAGGACACTGTTCTGTGATAATGGGTGCATGTATGTTGCCCAAATTAAAAGGGTGGAGAAAGACTGGAGTAGAGAAGAGAAAAAGTAGCGAGGGAAAGGAAAAGAGGCAGATGTATATCCCCAGATTCAAGGATCCAATCCCGAAGGGGAAGGCCAAGTCTTGACTCTTGTTCGCCCTCACACACCCAGAAGGATGTCATGCTTTTTTTTGCTCCTCGTCAGGCCGGCGCTGCAATGTCTGACGGGCCTCCAAAGTGTCTCTTTCGCGGAGATCTTTTAAAGAGAAGAAGCCATTAGATGCGCGCAGGTGTGGGGGCGGGAAATGATCCAGTGAAGGATGGTGGTGTGCTGCGTGCAAAGAAGGTTAAAACTACCTAGGGACATCAGCTAATGGGTGATTTATTCTTGTGGTGTTCCTGGTAGGCTAAAAAAATCAAAGGGTTAGTGAGTTAGGGCTCAATGTGCCAGTGTAACTAATCACAAGGTCGACATGTTTCACACTGAGTAAGTCCTAATGATCTGTAGCATTTCTTCAGGACCTAAAAAATGAAAGGTGTGAAAGTGCAAGTTAGTGAGGTAAAAGGGAGCGGGGGTTTCATGATGATAACCCCGTCGAAAGAATGTGGTCGCTCGTGGTGGACCCTAGGAAGAAGCCCCTAGAGTAATCAGATGATCTCTATAAGTAGATCTGTCCACGTAGTGCCTGGGAGGGGATAAAAAGGGGGGAAGAAACGAAAGAACACTCAGGTTTCAATTATCAGTAGGACAGGTAATTCTCCAGTTGTGTTGACTGGAAGGTAGACCTAAAAAGACCAGAAAAACAGGATTATGTACTAGTGTAGAATTAGTTAAAAATAAATGTAAAAGGACAACCATAGTACCACAGTAGGCCTCACCAGATGCATAATTCAAAGTAAAGGCAAATGATGTTACGAGTGGTAATGTACCAGAGATAATGGAGCATAGATGATGTAGGCCTCCTTGTACATGCGGAGGGCCTGGGCATAGAGTGCCATAAAAGGAGATGGAGTAATGGCAGTCGTGCCCCAGGCATATCCCGCATGTAAGTCAAGCAACTGAATATCAGGCCGAGCCCCTTTGTGTCATAGGGTACATAGAGCCAAGCGGTGCGACGCTATCCGCGCGCCCCCGGCCCAACGCGCTGACCTCCTTCCACGAGGTGCGATGCTGGTAGAGAGCGCGGAGGTCGCGCCAACAATGACCCCGTCCATCCCCTGACAGTCACCCGGGGGTATCGCCCGCATAATTAAATGCATGTCACAGTACAACAGCAGGTATGTCACACGATGATCGTAGCACAGCTTACCCTCTTAATGGTAGTTGTGTTTCCAGAAGCTATGCTGCGCTGGTTGTGCCCGCATCATTGTAACTAAAGATACAAAACAGCAGTGCAGGCAGAGTTATAAACAGGACGACCCTAATCAGGCTGGGTAGCGGGCGTCACTGAAAGGTGGCGAGTATCAAGGGCCGTATGCCCCCGTCGGGGATGTTACTCATGGTTCTGAAGGGTGCTCGCTCCTTTGCACCTACCCACACCAGCGGCTGCCTGGAAGTGGAGCCGGGGCCTCCTCTTGCCATAAATAGAAGATTTCAATCAGCCTGTAGGTAGTCCCCTACTTGCGGCTGTGCGTTGCGCTTACTGCATGGTGTGCGCATCTTACGGGGAAAGTGCCTAAATGACGTTGCGTGCATGCGTTGAAGAGAAGCTTGTCTAAGGAAAGAAAGATTGAGCCATGGTAATCCAGCGGGCGGTGCAAAGTGACGGTAGATGTGACAGGGCTGGTGTTAGGAGCAGGATGCTGCCACGGTGACCCAGGGAGTGCCTGGAATTGGCCATGAACGTGGATAGGTGCTGCCCAAGATGGGGCGTGCAGGTTGCGTTTAAATACTGGCGTAACTGATGGGTAATGTTTCAGCTGGTATAATCGGCAGCGTAGTGCCATCCCCAATGGGGCGGGGTGGGGCGGGTAGGGGCAAAAAGTGTCGAATAATGCCCGTGACTAGACTACTGCAGGGTGTGTCAGCTTCCGTGGAGTGCTGCAGGGATCGATTAACACACATGTCGAATGATGATCCGTTATTGGTCCAGTGGGAACAGTTCAGGGGTACTAGGCTGCCATAGGACAGGACAGCCTGATAAATGCCAGGTTACCTCATGCCCCTAAGGGGTGTGGGTGGAGGTTGTCTCCCAGTGCAGTCCACGATCATTCCACATTATCTAAAAAGGAAGAAGATTGTTAGGGGTGGGGATAGATTATAGTTACACCCAGGGTATTTCGTCATTAAGTCCATGAAGGTGTGTTTTGAGGCGGAACACCCATCGCTGTTCTTGGCGAAGGAGTGCCCATTGGTTCCAGCACGGTCTAGCTTTGAGGACGGTCCAGGCCATCTCTTCGTATTTGTGATTGGATTCAATATAGTGGTTAGTGAGTTTGTCCTGCCACACCTGATGGTGCTCTTGTGCTCGCTAATTTGTGTCTTCACCGGGCATGATGTCATGCCGATATATCTCAGTTCACATGGGCACATGATAAGATATATGCAGTTCTTGGTCTTACAATTGGTATGGTTCCGTTGTTCCCACACGAAATCACCGAAATGGAGGTTTTTCGTCTTTCTCGTGTTTGGGCAGGCATGACAGTTCCCGCAGGGATAGTGGCCCGTCACTGGAGGCATATTCCAGAGGGTGCTGTCTCGAGTGGTCTTCTGCTTGTCAAGAGTACGTGTGTGAACCAAAGTATCCCGGAAGTTAGTCGTCCTTTTGAAGGCAAAGCGTGTTTGTGCCAGTACTAGAGTGTCGCTATTGAGAGTCTTCTAATTCCTTCTGATGATGTTTTTCACTTTGTTCGACAGGGGTGTAAAGGTGGTCACACACGTGAGGGCTTGGTTGGGTTCTCTTTCTCTGGTCTCCAAGAGAGCTTGTCTGTTGTTATTTTTAGCACGCTTCCGTGCTCTCTCTACCACCCGGGCCGGGTAGTGTCTGTCCAGAAGGTTGTGTTCTAGATTGTCAGCCTCTGCGTGGCTCACTGGTGAGAGGCGGCAGACCCGGAAGCAGAGGACGGCCCGGGACCAGGGTTCAATTCCCGACGCGGCAGGGTCGTGGACCAGGGTCAGCGGACTCGATAATTCTCGCCTCGGTGCCTACTCTAACCAGGGATCACACTCGGCAACTCTGAGCATTAGCTTGCCTCATCTCCACAACGGCCCCCCACATACGCCGGGGATGCCTGGTTTCACCTTGGAGAAACTGAGAGAGCGCAATTTGAATAAAACGTATATCCGAGTCATATTTAGAAGTATATCGTATAAACGTAGGAATAAAATGTATATCGTAACGTGAAGTTGACTCTTATAGCATAAAGTTAACAAACGTAACCAAAGTAATATAGTGTAGGAAGGTGGCTACCTGACTATGGTTACCCCAGATTTTTTGCCTTTTGTTTAGCTGGTTTTCGACTTAGTTGGCCTGGTTCCCTGCTAATCAGGGCCCCAGGCTATCTGCTCTCTCTGTAAAATGGATTCCATGTACCCTAGGTGCATAACTAGATTGGCTTGGGTCACCTTATCAGCCCCTGTACAGAGCACTATAGGTGCCCAGGGCATAGGTGCATCCAAGGCCTACCAGGGGCTGCAGCATATCTTTTGCCACCCCTGGCTGGCTATCTAAAATTGACACAACTGGCTGATCACTCAGCTGGGGCAAGGTGGTGTAATCACCCCTTGCTTAGATATAGTATGCCTATATCTAAACCTATCTGGACACATATAAACCTGTGAGCCACTCCTATGGCAGGCCTTAACAATCCTGAAGGCAGAGTGCGTGGTTTAATGTGAGATGGTGCTCTAGCATGAGCTGAGCCTGTCTGCAGCTGTCGGGACCAATTCCCTTAGCTGTTCCGGGATAATGCCAAACCATATACTATTAAGTGCATTATAATCCTCGCGGTTATATGTCAACTTTGGTTTGGCTTTATCAAAACATGTCATGTAAGGTGTCATACGAATTGGAATACTACCCCCTCGCCAGTCCTGGCGACGGGGGTAGCATTCCACCCCTCTAGAGGGGACGACATGTTACTTTTGCTAAAATGCGGTTGATTTTTAAAAGAGCCTCAGATCCACAAAATGGATGCTTCTGCCACAGACACATGTCTGACCTCCTGCTGCTGACCGAAACTCAGCAGAGGAGGCCTGGACAAAGGATTTCCTGTCACAGGGAGGTGTGACACCACCCCAGACAGGAGATAGTGGATTGTAGCAGGGAGGTTTGAATGAAACCAGACAGTGCCTGGGGAGCACAAGGCTTCCCCTTGCATAATCCGGTCAAACCGGTTCTGGGGCAGCCCAGCCCCAGCTCCAGTGAGACCTGGACAAAGGAAAGGGGGTGTAACCACCCCCCTTCCTGGTCCCACCCATAGGGGAGGGACCTAGCAGGAGATCCACCCCTCAGATTGGAATAAGAGGGGGAGCAGTGCCAATGCAACTCAGATCATCCTGAAGAAACATAAGAAACGAAATCTGGACCCTTCGACTTTCTACACGACGTGAGAAGACTGAAGAATCTCCCTTGTGGTCAAGGAGTGACCACCCTGTGCAAACAGGCACCATCCAGCCCTCGACCCTTGCTTTGTTGCAGTTCCCGCTGGAACTCGAGCGACAGAGATCGACGAGATCAAGCTTGCCTGCCTTCTACCTGCCCGATCCACAGTCCCTGCAGAGCTGAGACCCGTGGAGGCGACCGGAAGCGTGGGGCACGCCATCTTGAAAAGGCCACGAGACGCTGACCGTGCAGCCCACGAGTGACCCTCGAAGCTGTACACCGGGGTTTGAGAAGCCCCAGCCCCGAGCTCCACTTGCACCAAAGCTCACCCCTCCACACTCGACGAGTGCTGCGTGGGGCCCTTCTGCTTGTGTGCGCTCGACGCGTTGGCCCGGTCACTTGCCAGCTGGCTTGTGGCCCCTGTGCCGACGAAACTTGAAATACGACTTGCTTTTCTGGTTGCTCCAGATCTGCACCAGCTCCTGTGAAAAGGAGCACCCACTCTGACCCTCCTGGTTCGAGTGATAAGCAATCTCCCGGTTCTGCGTGGATTGCTTTTGCCAAGTGCTGTTTGCTGCAATCTTGAAGCCGACGGTGCTGACGGCGAGAGCCTACGTGGGACAGATCGTGACCTGCTCCTGGACGTCGCAGATGCCCCAGAGCCCACGTGACAGCGGAGAGAAGCCTATCAACAACCGCCTGATTGCGCCCGACATTGCCTGGTTCCGTCCTGGTTCCACCCTGGTCACTGCTGAGTGACCCAGACTCTGTCCCCTCTGCTTTCAGGTACTTTTCTACTTCGATCCACCCTTGGATCGCACCGGACACTTCTGCTTCACAGCGCCTGCAGCTGCAACAGCTTCAAGCACCAAGAACCTGCGTGACAGAACCCGACGCCACTTCGACCCTGTGCACCCACGGCCTGTGGGTGAGGTAACTTTGCAACGCCGGTGTCCTTACACTGGTACACACCTCTAGGGTCTGTGTCTAAAGTTTTGTGTTCCTAGGTTCAGCGGAAGTATCATTTAATTCACTTTATCCAACTTTTACGCACCATTGACTTTGCATTGGTGCGCGCCGCACTTTCCGTGCTGCACCCGTCTCCTGTGGGCTACTCCCGACTTCATCATTGCTAGTCCTGACTGCTCCCAGCGAATCTCTAGGCCCTAGGCCTAACCATTGTTCGATAAGTGTTCCTTATACCACTTTTTTAATATATGGTCTGAGTGGCCACCCGCCCTCATCCATAACTGTGCAACTTTATATGTTTTACTGTGCTTTTGATTTAACGCTTGTGCCCCTTTCCTCATAAAGAGTACCGGGGAGTAATTTAGAAATAAATACATATATTTTTACAATATATACTTGTGTGGTGTCCTTTCATTTGATTACAGGATTGTATGTGGTAAAACAGCTCGCTTAACACGACCTCTTAAGTTAAGCCTTTAAGGCTGCTTAGTCCATGCTACCACTAGGATAGCTTGTCTACAAGGTTGACTTACAACCTGACATCTTTGGGGTTTGTTTGGACTGATACCCAGTGGTTCCAGAATTGGAAACACTACATATCAGGCCAACTTCTCACATTGGTGTGCAGCGGTGCGGATTTGAGCTTGCTGTTTGTTTTACCATTGCAATCTTTATCAAATTGAAAGATCACATCAAGTACCTCTAGGTACATATAAATCAAAAGCTTAGCATATTAAGTTCTACTGAACTTAGTAGTTGTAGATTAAAGGGATTAGCACACCCTGACTACAACTCACTAGCAAGGTACAGTAGGAAAACACTTAGTGTAGGTAAGTGCATCACTTACACCTCACTAGCAGTCATGTCTGATACAGGTAGAGCCTCAGGCTCTGCTCCTGTAATAGTTGATCCTATAGGGACAACATCCAGATATGACAACCTTAGCCACAAAGACCTGAGTGCCTTGTGCACAGCCAAGGGGGCTAAAAAAGGGCAGAGGCCCTACCATTCCTTCCCTAGTAGCTCTCCTAGAAAAGGATGACCTAGATAAGGTGAGTCAGGCTCCCTTAGAATCAGGTGAAGGGATACACTCCCCTGAGAATGAGAATCTTCCAGAAGAAGAAGAGGAAGAGGAAGGCTCTGATGTAGAAGAGCCTGAAGATCAGGATCAGAGGGGAAACCAGGTACAGGTTGCCAGGCTTAACCAGGCCAACTTGAACCTACATGAGAATGGAGAGGGCCAGCACCACTCCAGGTCTCATAACCAAATTCTCCCAGGTAACAGGAGGGTGAGATCTCAATCAAGGGACTCTCATCTTTCTAGTACCTCAAGAGAATCTCAAAGAGGGATGACTCCCTCCCAGAGAAAAGAGCATAGGGCCAGGATGAGGGCTGTCCAACTCCAAATAGAAAGGGAAGAGGTAGCCTTGGCTCAAGCTAAACTTGCTTTAGCAAGAGAAAGAAAATTGTGTGGCTTAGATGCCACTGGTGGCAGCAAAATTCCTAAAGAGAAACCCAGGTCCTATGATAGTAGAAACCTGACAAAGATTGTGCCCCCCTACAAGGAAGGGGATGACATCCACAAATGGATGACTGCTCTGGAGAGAGCCTGCATGGTACAGCAGGTTCCTGAGGAACAGTGGGCAGCAATCTTATGGTACTCCTTTTCAGAGAAAGGGAGAGATAGGCTCCTCACTGTCAGACATGAGGATGCCAGCAATTACAAAGTCCTGAAGAGTGTTCTAATAGATGGGTTTGGCTTAACCACTGAACAGTACAGGTTAAAGTTCAGAGATACCCAGAAGACACAGACTCAGGACTGGACTGATTTTGTTGATTGTGCAACTAAGGCTCTGGAGGGTTGGCTAAATGGCAGCAAAGTACATGACTTCACAGGATTGTATAATTTGATTATGAGGGAGCAGATCCTTAGTAATTGTCAGAACCAGCTCTTACACCAGCACCTGGTGGACTCAGATTTGACCTCTCCCCAAGAATTGGGAAAGAGGGCAGATAAATGGGTCAGAACCAGGATTAGGCCTAAGAATCAGGACAATAACCAGAAGAAGGAGTCTACCAAGCCTCAAGATAAGGGTGGGGATAAAAGTAAAGAAAACACTTCCCCAGGGCCCCAAAACTCCAAGAATGGGGGTGGGTCCCAAGACACTTCTTCAACAGAGAAAAAGCCTTATTGTCATGCCTGTAAACAGGTTGGGCATTACAAAACAGACAACTGTTGTCCCAAGAATGGCAATAAAGAGAACATACCTCCAAAGCCAGCTCCAACACCTCCTGTTACTGTCAGCAGTAATCCCCCAGGAAGTGGGAGCACACCCAGGAATCTGGGTGGGTTTACTTTTGGAGCCCAGGAGGACCCTGGCCTATCCAGGTCCCCATCCCCAAATGATCTTGTTTATGAGACTGGCATGGGGTTTGCCAACTTCTCTGTTTGCCCAAATACCTTGAGCAAATATAGACAAGAACCCATCATCAATGGTTTGAAAGTTGAAGCCTTTAGAGACACAGGGGCTAGCATTACCATGGTGGCTGACTGTATAGTCCCCTCTAAGCAACTTTTACCAGGTGCCACATACCAGGTAACAAACATTGATGGTATCCAAACAAATCATCCCATGGCAGTAGTAAGTCTCAGCTGGGGAGGTGTCACTGGCCCAAAGAGAGTGGCAGTGTCACCAAACTTGCCTGTAGGCTGCCTACTGGGCAATGATTTAGAAATCTCAGCCTGGGCTGAGGTTGAACAGGAAATCCATTCTAGAATGGTAAACTCTAATGGAAAGGTTAGTGGGGCTGTACTTGCTATAGCCCCAATCCAAGATGTCCTTCCTGAAAAGGTTGGTAGGGCTGAGCAACTCTCTGCCCCATCTTTAACAAAAGCTCTTCCCAAACAGAATAGCAAAGCTGTTATGATAACAGCAGAAACCCAAACTGAGTCTCCTCCTGAAAAGGTTGGTGGGGCTGTGATGGCCACAGCCCAAACTCAAACAGATATGTGTGTTGTGAAGCCTGAAATGATGGATCACTCCACCCAAACTGAGAGCATGGAGGAGGAAGAGAAATCTCCCCCTCACCAGACATTTGGACAGGATCAGCCTCCTCAGGGAACTGATCTTACCCCTGATGAAGGAACTGCCCCAGAGGTTGTTAGGCCTGGCCTGACAGAGCCTCTGATGGCAGTGGACCCTTCTCAGGTGGGACCCAGTCTGGAGCAGGTAACCTGCCCCTCTCTACCTTGCCTTAGTCAGCCCAGGGCTGCAGAGGACAAGAAGGACAGTGCGACCCAGAGGGCCCCCTGTCAAATAAAGCACCCCCATCAACAGATTAGGGGCACCAAAACTAGTAGCCCTAGTAAGGTGAAAACTTTAAAAACTCCTGAGGGAGCCCCCTTAAAAACAGTTAGGGACCTCCCACAGATGGATTCTGTTGGGCACAGCCAAACCTGGGACCCAAAGGGCCCAACCCTGAACTGTCCCTCCAGCAAGCCACACAGAGGGACCCAGCCTCCAGCTTTAGGTAGCCAGAGGTTGACCCTGAGAGCTCAGTGCAACTCAGTTGAAGAAAGAAAGGCACACATGGTGGAAGATAATTGGAGGAAGTTGAGCCCAAAATTAGTGGGGCCTCACTTCAATACTCCATATCCAAACCAGCCTTTAACTTTGCATAAACACACCCAAGGTAGTGATTCCCTATGGTGGAGACCCTCTAATACCCCTAGGGTGAGGGACTGCTTAGTGGACCATGAGACAGGGGGTACCCATGCTAGTGCAGGTACTTCCTTATATGGCCACTCAGGCAATATAGGCTTACCTGGCCAAGGATAGCCTTATCTCCTTTCGTTTGGGGGGGGTTATGTAGGAAGGTGGCTACCTGACTATGGTTACCCCAGATTTTTTGCCTTTTGTTTAGCTGGTTTTCGACTTAGTTGGCCTGGTTCCCTGCTAATCAGGGCCCCAGGCTATCTGCTCTCTCTGTAAAATGGATTCCATGTACCCTAGGTGCATAACTAGATTGGCTTGGGTCACCTTATCAGCCCCTGTACAGAGCACTATAGGTGCCCAGGGCATAGGTGCATCCAAGGCCTACCAGGGGCTGCAGCATATCTTTTGCCACCCCTGGCTGGCTATCTAAAATTGACACAACTGGCTGATCACTCAGCTGGGGCAAGGTGGTGTAATCACCCCTTGCTTAGATATAGTATGCCTATATCTAAACCTATCTGGACACATATAAACCTGTGAGCCACTCCTATGGCAGGCCTTAACAATCCTGAAGGCAGAGTGCGTGGTTTAATGTGAGATGGTGCTCTAGCATGAGCTGAGCCTGTCTGCAGCTGTCGGGACCAATTCCCTTAGCTGTTCCGGGATAATGCCAAACCATATACTATTAAGTGCATTATAATCCTCGCGGTTATATGTCAACTTTGGTTTGGCTTTATCAAAACATGTCGTGTAAGGTGTCATACGAATTGGAATACTACCCCCTCGCCAGTCCTGGCGACGGGGGTAGCATTCCACCCCTCTAGAGGGGACGACATGTTACTTTTGCTAAAATGCGGTTGATTTTTAAAAGAGCCTCAGATCCACAAAATGGATGCTTCTGCCACAGACACATGTCTGACCTCCTGCTGCTGACCGAAACTCAGCAGAGGAGGCCTGGACAAAGGATTTCCTGTCACAGGGAGGTGTGACACCACCCCAGACAGGAGATAGTGGATTGTAGCAGGGAGGTTTGAATGAAACCAGACAGTGCCTGGGGAGCACAAGGCTTCCCCTTGCATAATCCGGTCAAACCGGTTCTGGGGCAGCCCAGCCCCAGCTCCAGTGAGACCTGGACAAAGGAAAGGGGGTGTAACCACCCCCCTTCCTGGTCCCACCCATAGGGGAGGGACCTAGCAGGAGATCCACCCCTCAGATTGGAATAAGAGGGGGAGCAGTGCCAATGCAACTCAGATCATCCTGAAGAAACATAAGAAACGAAATCTGGACCCTTCGACTTTCTACACGACGTGAGAAGACTGAAGAATCTCCCTTGTGGTCAAGGAGTGACCACCCTGTGCAAACAGGCACCATCCAGCCCTCGACCCTTGCTTTGTTGCAGTTCCCGCCGGAACTCGAGCGACAGAGATCGACGAGATCAAGCTTGCCTGCCTTCTACCTGCCCGATCCACAGTCCCTGCAGAGCTGAGACCCGTGGAGGCGACCGGAAGCGTGGGGCACGCCATCTTGAAAAGGCCACGAGACGCTGACCGTGCAGCCCACGAGTGACCCTCGAACCTGTACACCGGGGTTTGAGAAGCCCCAGCCCCGAGCTCCACTTGCACCAAAGCTCACCCCTCCACACTCGACGAGTGCTGCGTGGGGCCCTTCTGCTTGTGTGCGCTCGACGCGTTGGCCCGGTCACTTGCCAGCTGGCTTGTGGCCCCTGTGCCGACGAAACTTGAAATACGACTTGCTTTTCTGGTTGCTCCAGATCTGCACCAGCTCCTGTGAAAAGGAGCACCCACTCTGACCCTCCTGGTTCGAGTGATAAGCAATTTCCCGGTTCTGCGTGGATTGCTTTTGCCAAGTGCTGTTTGCTGCAATCTTGAAGCCGACGGTGCTGACGGCGAGAGCCTACGTGGGACAGATCGTGACCTGCTCCTGGACGTCGCAGATGCCCCAGAGCCCACGTGACAGCGGAGAGAAGCCTATCGACAACCGCCTGATTGCGCCCGACATTGCCTGGTTCCGTCCTGGTTCCACCCTGGTCACTGCTGAGTGACCCAGACTCTGTCCCCTCTGCTTTCAGGTACTTTTCTACTTCGATCCACCCTTGGATCGCACCGGACACTTCTGCTTCACAGCGCCTGCAGCTGCAACAGCTTCAAGCACCAAGAACCTGCGTGACAGAACCCGACGCCACTTCGACCCTGTGCACCCACGGCCTGTGCAACGCCGGTGTCCTTACACTGGTACACACCTCTAGGGTCTGTGTCTAAAGTTTTGTGTTCCTAGGTTCAGCGGAAGTATCATTTAATTCACTTTATCCAACTTTTACGCACCATTGACTTTGCATTGGTGCGCGCCGCACTTTCCGTGCTGCACCCGTCTCCTGTGGGCTACTCCCGACTTCATCATTGCTAGTCCTGACTGCTCCCAGCGAATCTCTAGGCCCTAGGCCTAACCATTGTTCGATAAGTGTTCCTTATACCACTTTTTTAATATATGGTCTGAGTGGCCACCCGCCCTCATCCATAACTGTGCAACTTTATATGTTTTACTGTGCTTTTGATTTAACGCTTGTGCCCCTTTCCTCATAAAGAGTACCGGGGAGTAATTTAGAAATAAATACATATATTTTTACAATATATACTTGTGTGGTGTCCTTTCATTTGATTACAGGATTGTATGTGGTAAAACAGCTCGCTTAACACGACCTCTTAAGTTAAGCCTTTAAGGCTGCTTAGTCCATGCTACCACTAGGATAGCTTGTCTACAAGGTTGACTTACAACCTGACATCTTTGGGGTTTGTTTGGACTGATACCCAGTGGTTCCAGAATTGGAAACACTACATATCAGGCCAACTTCTCACATATAGGAAATGTAATTGTATTCACTTTGGAATGCATTAGATTTAGAAGGCCCGTATACGTAATGGGCTAATGTAGAAATGTGTAGAAATGCTCATGAACAGAAGAACGTGCAAAGTGAAATTCATGTATGTGTGTAACTTTAAATGCAGAAACGGCGAGAAATGTAACATGGAGAAATGTGCAGAGAGCATACACATAACGTTGTAACAAATGAGAATATAAAATTATATTCTACGCAATTTGTATTCTAGGTAAAATGTATTCACATACAAGCAAAGTATTTGCTAAATGCGTTCGTATATAAATGTATGTTAAAGGTTATACTGTGTAGAAGAAGTTTGTAGGAATGTTAGAAGAGTTTTAGGTCATTTGTGATTATAACCTGACTGACCAAGGGTTCGCAGGAGTGTAGTCCGCTGTTGGTAATTTAGTGGGCTCACAGGAGTCGTGAATAGCCTTCACTTGAAGGTGCGAGCCGAAGAGTCTAGTTTTTGTTAGATTTAAGGTGACAAATGTCGAACAAAGTTTATTGCCTAAACATGAGAGGAGACGATTGGAATTTGAGTCTTGTTTTGAAATGACCATTCACAGGACCAAATGAGGTTAAAGTACAGCCGTAAAGAATAGAAGTTCTGATAAAGTGGTAGATTTTGCTCCGAAAGTGTCAAAGGTAAAGTTGAATGAAGTCACCAGCAAGAAGACGAAGATGGCGGCTAAGGAGAAAGGTCAACTTAACGGACGACGCGAAGAGACGAAGCCATGGAAAGAGCTAGAAAATGACATCATGGGGGAAAGTCCGTGGTGGGCGTCGAAGGGGCGTTCCACCCACACTGTGATTGTGTATTTTAGGGACAGCACCCCGGGGAGAAGATAGCGAATTGTTCAGAGCGAGAGCGAAGGCAAGTTAGAAAGAGCAGATGACTTGAGCAGATGCGCTGAGAGAGATCAGAGAGCGCAAGGGAGCAGTAGGCCGAGGACCCTTAGAAGAGCGGATGGGTAGGCAGAGAGGGTACTGCTTCTTTAAACTTAAGTTACCTTTAGAGGCTAAGAGAGTTTGAACTTCTTAGGGAGTCAAACTGCTGACACCTTTTTAGGGTTCTAGAAATTTGCGAAGTAGGGATGTCACCTAGTATAGAGTAGGGACAGATTTAACTTGATTATTTTTCTCTTTCTGTAGATGACGCAGAAGAACCACTTCATATCGATGCTTTTTAATTTGTTGATTTTGGAACTGACCTTAATTGTATTTGTTTGTAGACTGAGGTTCTTTAGGGAATATATGTTCCTATTAGTTCCTGTATATTTGATGAATTTGATCCTGAGAGGATTGTATATGCAACTTTTCTTAATTTTATATTAAACCTTTTAAACTTTATCAGTCGTAAGTGGTTCTTCAGAGTGGCGTCTGTTAATGGGGATTATCTAACCTATGCAGAGGCTGTCTTTTACTCAATGACAGACAACAAACGATCCAAAATTGATGAATGAGATAAGTTATCAAATTGATCAAAACAGGTATTAAAATCTCATTCCTCGCAGTTGGTAGCAGAGAAAGATGGTTTTCTTCTTGAGGAAGACGACCTAGGTCAGGTTTAGTTTACCCCAAGGTCCCTAGTCATCAACGACCAGAAGAAGAATCCCTGCCGAAGACGGTGCTGACGGTGCGTCGAGAGAAAAGCAGCAGAGCCGGTCAAGAGTGAGTATAAGGGTCATGCGTTGTAAGATTGCGGTGTTTTATGTTGTTCCTGTGTTGTAATGTCAAGCGGAGTTGAATGCCTGTAGTGTGATTGAGGGAAGGTTGTGAGCGCGCGCAACCGGATAAAATCTTATGTCCAGAAAAGGGCTTAAGTGGTTCGGGTGTATCGAACACCCAGAGTAAATTGTCTACCATTTAAAGGGGGTCATGAGGTACCATTGATCGCCCGACAGACCGATGATAGGGGGAGCGTTTGAGTGAGTGTATGAGTAAACGCATGCCGGTCGTACGTTTACTGTGTGTAAGTAACCTATCAGTTAAGGTGAGCGTCTGACCGTAAGAGGAAGACGTTTCGCTAGTTGAGGTGACAATTACAGTTAGACTGTGGCCGTACAGTCAGAGAAAAGTGATCGCTTGGACGGAAGTAGTCATTTTTCGGCGTATGAATGAAACGCATGCAAGACCGCGAGACGAGTTGAGAAACGAAGGAAACTGCTGCAGAGGGGACGAGTGACGTCAGCGTAGAGCCGCGCTGAGATTGGTCGGTTAGCGTAGAACAGCGTTGGGATAGGCTGATTAGCGAGAATCGCACAGGGATTGGTGGTTGTCATTGGGACATAAACAAGGAAGAGAATTAATAAGAGAAATCGTAGATTATCAAGAATGAAGTGCTTTAAGGGTTTAAGAAAAATCTTTAGGAGGAATAGAAGAAACTTATATGCTGGAGAAGAAGCTCCACCAGAAGGCACACCAGCTTATCATATGGCAGTAAATGTAGGCTTACACTCGATAATGTGGATCTCCGAGTGGAATAGGCTAACAGAAGGGAATAAGGAACTGACGTTTCCAAGATTTGGAACATTTAAGTTAGAAGTGTTGAACCAACTGAAAGCAGTAATGCTTGCAGCGAGACCTCTACCGAGGCCAACACAGTTCGAAGCACTTAGTGCATGGTTTAGAGCAGCTCACGAAAAGAGCGTAAAGAGGCGCCAAGAAAGAGTGAGACGATCAGTAAAAGCGGTACAGGATGCGAAATGGGATGAGGAAGCTAAGAAGTGGAGAGTGCAAAAGATAGAAGCAGACAAACTGTTCACCATGATAGAAGCTACGGGAGAAAAGAAACCTCTAGAGGAGGAAGACGAGGAAAGCGAGACGGAGGAGGATCTGATAGAGAGGCTATTAATAGATAGACCACCTCCGTATAACAGCGAAACCGCAAGTCCCATATTACAGCAAGGGGACGGAGCTAGATGGGGAGAATATAAACCGATCCCAGTGACGGAGTGGGACTCCAACAAGAGTGAGGAAATACCCCAAGCTAGTTCCGAACAGAGAGTAGTGGGAAGATTCGTGGTCCAGAAGGTGCCAGAGACGCAATGTGCAAGGTCGTACCAAATGCCAGACGCTTTACAAGTACCTGTCACCATAGGCCCTATTGTGTCAATCTACAACCCAGAAGGGGTCCAGCAGGAGGAACAGGCACGATGGGACAGGGAAAGGGCAGAGATGGAGAATGGGAATAATGCGGTGAATCCTCAGAGACAGAGATTAGCACCAGTGAATCGGAGTACCCCATTGGATTCTGCAATAGGTCCCTGGATAGAACAAGGGGGTCAAAGAGGATCAATGGATTTGAGGGGACCAAAACCGAAATCCTATAAGGAATTAAGGGAATATCTGAAAGAATGGGATACTGCCGAAGAGGCTAGGAATAAAAGTTTAGAAACAGGAACAGAGTGGAGAGACCAGGATAACAAGATCCTCTCTCATTGTGGAGCTGGCGAAAGCAGCCCGGAGTGGGAGAGAGGGAGCCAAGGAAGCAGGGGAGATACTTGCCCTACTACCAGTGGCAATAGGCAAATGTGCAACGACGAGAGTACAGGGTGTGGGGAAGTGCCTCGCGTCACCTTTAGTGAGGGAGAACGAAGGACGCAGGAGTACCGAAACACTTTCAGATGCACACACCATACTCCGGATGAAAATGTGCAACATTGGAATCACGGGAACATGGAGAGTCGTGAAACGTCTCGACATGCCTCCGGTGATTACGGACGGAATCACGGGAACATGGAGAGCCGCGAAGGGTCTCGCCATGCGTCCGGTGATCTAGAACGAAGTCACGAGAATATAGGGAGTCGCGAAACGTCTCGCCATACATCCGGTGATCACGAACGAGATCGCGGGAGCATGGAGAGCCATGAAGGACCTTATCGTTTGTTGAGTGATACCAGACAGCAAGCGAGTTACAGTGGTCTAGAACAGCACGGAGGATCCTATCTTGTATCTGGAGAAACCGGGTCGAAAAGACGGAATGTAGGGTTGAGGGATGGAGCATTGTTCCACCACACCCCAAGGGAAGATGGAAAAGCTTGGGATCTAGAGAGGTGGGAACAAAGAGATGGAAGGAAAATTCCTCATAACTCACCTGTGCTTAGGCGTAGGGCGCATAGTGGAGGTGAGAGGGATGTAAGAGAACAACCTAGGACTGACGTACTAAGAGCTGAAATAAAAGCAAGACGCATAGATGTAATGAGTTTAAAATCAGACTTAGATGAAATAATTGACGGCACAGTGGCAATCGAGAGGTTAGAGCTGTACGCACCAGATGAGATACTGTTTTTATCTAAAGACGTTACTCGGAAAGCGAGAGCAGCTCATGAGAAGTTATCTGAATTGGCAGAAAAGTACATGATAGACATATCACGAACTAAGGCTTTACAGGCCAACCATAGGTTGAATTGTACGGATCAAGATCTAGATGAGCGCAGAACGATTGGGCTAAGAGTACACATAAGGGAATTGGTCATGTGTATTAGAATATGGAGAGATCTGGATAGGTGGGAGGAAAGATGGTCCAAGAAGGGATCTGTCAGACGGAGTACACTTATAAAGTCTCAGGATACAGACTTAATGCGAATGGAAGCTTTTCCTTTGCGAGAAATCGCGAACGGAAACTACGTGCATGTACCATGGAGTAGGGGGGATTTAGCGGCATTCACTAATTCCTTCCCGAAGCTTAGAGAAAATCCCGTAGAGTGGTACAAGCAGGTAGAGAGATTCGTGAAGATCTCTAAGGTACTGTGGATCGATTTGAACACTTTGTTCGATATCGTGGTACCCGGAGATTTGTGGACGGCATGCAAACTTAGTATTGAATGGCCCACTTGCGAGCCTCCGAGAGATACCCAGACAGGTGGTCCATCAGATAGAGTCATGGAAAAATAAGAGAGAGTAATAACATGGCTAAAAGAGAAAGTGCCGGTGCAAGACATAGACTGGGTTAAGATAGATCGAACAACTCAGGAGCCTAAAGAGACCGTTCACGAGTTCTATGAGAGGTTACTGAAAGCATTCAAACAGTACAGTGGATTAGACGTAATGGATCCTAAGGACATAGGACAGTTTGTGTCGAAGTTTGTTCTCGGATTGAGACCAGACATAAGCCTGATGATTCAACAGCATTTAATTTGCTGGCAGAACAAACCTTTAGATGAGATTCTGAGGTATGCAAGGTACTGTAGCGATGAGATAGATACCAAGGCAAAGAAGCTTAAGGAAAAGCTGATGTTAGTACAGATGCAAGCAGCCGGAAAGAGTGGACAGCGGCAGCAGGGAACAGGAACGCAAGCAAAGAAACAGAATAATCAGAGCAGAGATGAGGAAGAGAGACCGAGACCGAGAATGGATATCGCAACACTGAAAAGGACAACCAGGTGTCATCAGTGTAACGAGGTGGGACATTGGAGACGCGAGTGTCCTTATAATGTTGAGACAGGGGAATTAGAACAGGAGGAGGAAGAGGTACAGAACAACGTGGTTAAGGGAGCGACAGTCCCGAAGGGAAAGTTTATCAAAGGGGGGACTCAGACTCCTCGAGCCCCGTTTCCTCAACCGCCTCGCATTTCAAATGGAGGGAAAACCTATAGACAAATGCCATTGTTCGTAGGAGGAGAAGAATGCTACTACGTTGATCCTCTTACAGGGCAACGAGTGAATAGGGAAGAAGACTGTACTCTAGGAGCAGCCCTGGAAGTAGATCAGAGAGGACCATACGTAGAGGCTGAAGTAGCTGGATGTCCTACGACCTTTTTGGTGGATACGGGAGCCACTAGATCCACGTTGAGATCAGCGGTAGTCCCAGGTCTGCCAATATCAGGAGAAATGATTCAGGTGGTAGGAGTCGCAAACAAGAGGATGACGAATCCTCTGACAGAACCAGTGTCAGTGAAGATAGGGAATTACAGTGACGAACATCAGTTTGTGATCTGTGATTCTAGCCCGGTGTGTTTGTTAGGAAGAGATCTGTTGTGTAAACTGAATTGCACAATACATTGCACACCTGAAGGAGTAGAAGTGCAGACCAATGATGAAGATGCCGATTTTAAAGTTGTAAATTCGCAGGAATGCGTGGAATTATATCCTACCTTAACAGTGGAGGAGCTTCCACAGGATTTGAGGGAGAAAGTGTCAGCTGAGGTGTGGGATTTTACTGGAGAAGAAATAGGACTGATCAAAGGGGTAGAACCAGTAAAGATTATGGTAAGACCCAATGCCGAGTATCCAAGAACACCACAATATAAGTTGACACCGGAGACGATTGCAGGAATAAAGCCTGTGATCGAATCCATGATCAAACAGGGAATACTGAAGGAGATCGTGGGTAGTCCATGTAACTCCCCGATTATGGGTTTGCAGAAGCCTAGCGGAAAATACAGAATAGTGCAGGATCTTCGAAAGATTAATAATATTGTTGTCTCATGTTGTCCAGTGGTACCGAATCCATCAGTGATATTATTTCAGATACCGTTCCAAGCTGAATGGTTCACCGTGATAGATTTGTGCCAGGCTTTCTTTTCGATTCCTTTAGATGAAGAGAGCCAGTACCTTTTCGCTTTTAAGCTGGAAGATCGCGTTTTAACATGGTGTCGTATCCCTCAGGGGTATACAGAAAGCCCATCGATTTTTAACCAGCTATTAAAGAGAAATCTTGAAAGTCTAGTGCTGCCCAAGAACTCAGTTCTAGTCCAGTACATAGACGACCTCCTAGTTGCGTCAGAAACGGAGGAAGCTTGCAGAGTAGACACCATAACCTTGTTAAATCACTTGGCCGAGAACGGGCATAAGGTGTCTCCAAGTAAATTGCAATATTGTCTTACTGAGGTGCAATACTTGGGCCACAGGATTGAAAAGGGAAAACGGAAGGTGTCTCCAGACAGAATAGAGGCGATTATGAAGATGAACGCGCCTACAACACAAAGAGAAGTCAGGATGTTTCTAGGCATGGTCGGTTATTGTCGACAGTGGATAGCCAACTTCTCACTGAAGGCAAAGCCGTTATTACAACTGACGCACAAAGGAGTGAGTGATCCGGTACCATGGGACAAAGATTGTTTGATGGCGTTTTTGCAGCTGAGGGAGGACTTATGTCGCGCCCCGGCTTTGGGAATGCCTGATTACACAAAACCATTTTTGCTTTACTGCTGCGAAAGAGAGGGATGCGCGTTAGCAGTTTTGGCCCAGATTCATGGAGATGCGCGTAGGCCAGTAGCGTATTTTTCGGCTACATTAGATCCAGTAGCCGCAGCGTTGCCCGGATGTCTCAAATCCGTAGCTGCAACGGGTGTCAGCATTGAAAGATCTGAAAGTGTGGTGATGGGACATCAGTTAGTGGTATACGTACCGCATTCTGTGGAATTGTTAATGACCAGGACTAAGACTCAGCATCTGACGAATAGCAGGCTCACACGCTACGAGCAAGTCATACTGGCTGCCGAGAATGTGACCCTAAAAAGATGCTCCGTCTTGAATCCTGCAACTTTGATGCCACTTCCAAATGAGGTGGATGATGAAATTTGTACAGATCATGATTGCCTTGATGTGACTGAACTATGCACCAAACCGAGACCCGATATCGTAGATGAGCCATTGACTGACCCCGATGAAATTTTCTTTGTTGATGGTTCATGCGTAAGAGACGATATTGGTCAGCTGAGAGCAGCTTATGCAGTTTGTACAATTACCAGAGTTATAGAAGCCGCTTGCCTGGAAGGAGTACACTCCGCTCAGGTAGCTGAAATTATTGCTTTGACGCGTGCCTGTTTAGCAGGTAACAAAATTCGAGTCACCATATACACCGATAGCCAGTATGGTTTCGGGGTAGTTCACGATTACGGGCAGTTATGGTCTCAAAGAGGTTACATGACCTCCTCGGGTTCTCCCATTAGGAATGGAGAATTCGTGAGATTATTGTTAGAGGCATTGCAAGGCCCGACAGCTATTGCAGTAGTCAAATGTGCTGCGCATACAAAAGGTATAGATTTTGTGTCACAAGGTAACCGCTATGCGGATGAAGTAGCGCGTTACTGCGCAGAGCAAGGATATTCTCACACTGATGTGAAGGTGGGGGGAATCCAAGAAAGAACTGAATTGACAATGTTGTTAGACACTGTAGATACGTGGGATGAGCTAAGGAGTGTTCAGGAGAATGCACCAGATGATGAGAAAAAGGGCTGGGAAACAGCTGGGTGTATAAAAAGTGAGATGAACTTTTGGATCTCTGCCGATGGGAGAGCAGTCTTACCAAATGAACTTGTTAGTCCAATGGCAAGGAAATTGCATGGATCAGCACACATAGGTAGAGATGCCATGGTGAGAGTATTCAGACAAACGTGGTTTAATCCCAAGTTTAGAGTAGCGGCAGAAGCAGTATGTCAGCGATGTGCGATCTGTCAGCAACTAAACGTGGGAAAGAGAACACCAGTTACATTGAGTCACATTGGGAGGTCTGGGGGGCCTTTCAATAGAATGCAGCTTGATTTTATAGAAATGCCTAAATGCAACAGACTTAGATACGTTTTAGTGATTGTCTGTATATTTTCTAGATGGGTTGAAGCTTACCCTACACGTAGATGTGATACACTTACAGTAGCAAAATTGTTACTTAGAGAGTTAATACCGAGGTTTGGGGTGCCATCCTCTTTGGAATCGGACAGAGGAACTCATTTCAACAGCGAAATAGTGAAGATGTTGTGCTCAGCTTTGAGTATCGATCAGAAGCTCAATTGCAGTTATCGACCAGAAGCTTCAGGGATTGTAGAGCAAATCAACAGCACAATTAAGTCCAGACTTGCCAAAGTTTGTTCATCAACATCCCTGAGTTGGCCAGACGCACTACCAGTGGTTCTTATGAGCATACGTAGCACACCAGATAGAAGAACAGGTCTCTCTCCACATGAAGTGCTGATGGGGAGAGCTATGAGATTGCCATCGGTTCCGACTGCAGCGTTATTGAACATCACAGACGACTTGATCTTGGACTACTGCAAGGGACTATCTGATGCCATTAATTCTGTGTCCCTCCAGGTCCAGGCTGCAGAGGTTCCACCAGCACAAGACTTGTGCCATGACCTGAGTCCGGGGGACTGGGTTTTGGTGAAAAAGCATGTCAGGAAGAACTGCTTAGACGTGCGTTGGCGAGGACCATTTCAAGTCATACTTGTCACGAACACTGCAGTGAAGTTTGGAGGCCTGCCAAATTGGATACACGCTTCACACACTCGAAGAGTGCCAACACCTCTAGAAGAAACAGCTCCTCTCTCGGATGAGAATCCAGCGGAAAGCGGAGAAGCTATAGAGGGGGAAAGCCAAGCTGTAGAGGTGATTGAAGAGGCGGAGACTGTGACGGAACAGGTCGATGAAGGTCAAGACATTAGTGAGACCGAAGTCGCCTCAGGAGAAGAAAGTAACTGGGAGATTGAATCAGATACTGAACAAGCTGAGAGTGACCAAGAGACAAGTCCAAGAACGAGGAGCAGGAGGACAAGGAGTGACGAAGCTAGTTGGCCAGAGAGAAGAAGGAGGCCAAGCTTAAAGGCACAACAGGAGAAAACTCTTGTCCCGATCGCTGAAGATTCAGATCAAGAAGAGGAAACTACAGACTCAGGCATGGAGAGTCCAAGAAGATCGAGGAGGGTACGTGTGCCCTGCAGAAGGTACGCCACCCCAGAGTGGACTTATCTAGCAGATGTCTTGGGGACAGAAATCTGGGAGAGTGAAGAACGTGAAAGTAATCGATCTCGATCCATTTGTGGCAGTGGAGATATGGATGTTGACTCCTGGACTCGAGACTGAGGGATTACTGACTTTCACACTTCCCATACCCCCATACTTGAGTCAGATTAAAGATTTAGTGCTAAATCGATTACAGTTTCCAACATTTGGTCAACAAATTCCGGAAGAAGAAGAGAAAGTCATTCGTTTTGAATTATTGGAACTTGTTGCAAGAGCTGCAGGTACAAGAATAATTATTGATGTATAAAGACTTTTGTATATAAGTTATAAAGAAGAAGATAACCTAGCGCCGAGTGGAAAGAAGAATAAAATTAGGGATTACATTTAGAGGACGGAGAAGGGTTAGGGTTGTCTGTTGTTAAAAATAAAGAGACATTGTTGCGAAAAAAAAAAAAAAAAAAAAGACTTTGCTGATAAAGAGCACTTTACAAACTGAGAAGAAAACAAAGCAAACTAAAGACTGAACTGAAAAGAAAACTTTTTCGCAGAGGAAGGAGTTACGCTGTTTCTGACAACATGGAGAACGGCAACCCAAACAGAAAGGCTAGATGCATAATAGGCACACTTATAGCAGTAGTAATCTTTCTTATAATTACAGTAGTGACAATATCATACCTAATAGGACATGAAGCAGATAAAGAAATAGCATATGTAAAGCCTGTAACGACTTTGAAACCTGCTCTTGATGTGAAGAAAGAGGAGAGCAATGTTATACGTGAAAAGGCGTTACTGGTAGACAAAGCTCGTAGATTACATGTAGACGAGTCACAGGGAAACTTTAGGTCAAACGCATATGCTAAACTGTTATACGAATATATCGATGCCATGGAGGCCAAAGATTGCTATGTATGTATGCAATTACCGGATTCTGTAGATGAAGGCATTAGATATCATCATCTCCCATTGACTTATGGGATAACATGTAGTTTACTGCTTAGTATATTTTATGGTAGAGAAGGATTTGAGTACTACTTTTCAAATTATGATTCGGTACTACCTGAAGTTCCGAATTATAAGCAAATGAATAAGTGGGACTATTACAAAAAGGAGGATAGACTAGCTAAATTCTTCCTTCCTTGGGATACATTAGATACATCATACGCACGCAGAAATAATTTGACTTGCAAAGTGTCAGAGATTGAGAAAAAGTTCATAGGACAAGTAGATGACCGATACAGAAGGCAGAAGATTCTAAAAATGTCAGGACAGTGGAAAACTGATTGGACCGAAGAAGAGAAGGCACATAAAAAGAAAGGTAGCAATGGTCCAATAGCATTGGATAGAACGCAGAAAGGAAAGTTATGTTTAACTCGAAGCAAGACATATTATGAGAGTGTATTTGTAGGTGAAGTAAGTTGCGAACATTCTTTTCGATTAGAGTACTATACGAAGGATTTCATGAAGGAGATGCAAGTGATTCCTAATGTATATTTTGTATGCGGAAGAAATGCCTATGTAAAACTACCTGACAATTGGTATGGTTCGTGTTACTTGGCAATTGTCTTCCCCAAAATATATCATGCAAAGGATTTAGCGATTATAGAAGGAAAGGCTTCGACAAGAACGAAAAGAGAAGTAGGGGATGCAGAAGTAGTAGGAGACGTATTTGGAGCGATGTTTCCTATGTTAGGTTTAATACTTAACGATGTTAAGATCAGGAGACTAGCTACAGTCGTAGATAGATTATCTGCAAGTACTACAAGGTCATTGATGTTAATAGAAGGTGAGATGCAATCGATTAGAGCAATGGTTCTTCAGAATCGACTTGCTCTTGATGTGCTATTAGCAAAAGAAGGCGGAGTCTGTAAGGCTTTGAAGGTCCAGGAATGTTGTACTTATATTCCTGACAATTCAAAACCACTTGAGAAGGTCATAAGAAACATTACACAGATACATAAAGAAATCGAAGATTTAACAAGAGTGAATGTTTGGGAAAAAGTAAGTCATGGAGTAGGAAAGGTTGGAAGTTGGTTTGCCAACCTTGGTAAAAGTATAGTATGGTACATATTAAAACCTGTATTAATAGTATTAATTTGTATAATCACATTGTTAGGATTAGTAAAACTATATAAATGGTATAGGACGAACCGGTTACAAAGGTCTATGAGAGAACAAGAAAGGAGATTAGCTGCTTTACAAGATCAACAGTATAAAAGCTTGAGAGCACTTGAAATGATGAAAAGAGGGAATGATGTAACTAGTTCGGTGTAAAGGTGCTATTCAAATTGCATTTAGTGATGACACCTAAAAGTCATCAAAGGGGGGAACTGAGAGAGCGCAATTTGAATAAAACGTATATCCGAGTCATATTTAGAAGTATATCGTATAAACGTAGGAATAAAATGTATATCGTAACGTGAAGTTGACTCTTATAGCATAAAGTTAACAGACGTAACCAAAGTAATATAGGAAATGTAATTGTATTCACTTTGGAATGCATTAGATTTAGAAGGCCCGTATACGTAATGGGCTAATGTAGAAATGTGTAGAAATGCTCATGAACAGAAGAACGTGCAAAGTGAAATTCATGTATGTGTGTAACTTTAAATGCAGAAACGGCGAGAAATGTAACATGGAGAAATGTGCAGAGAGCATACACATAACGTTGTAACAAATGAGAATATAAAATTATATTCTACGCAATTTGTATTCTAGGTAAAATGTATTCACATACAAGCAAAGTATTTGCTAAATGCGTTCGTATATAAATGTATGTTAAAGGTTATACTGTGTAGAAGAAGTTTGTAGGAATGTTAGAAGAGTTTTAGGTCATTTGTGATTATAACCTGACTGACCAAGGGTTCGCAGGAGTGTAGTCCGCTGTTGGTAATTTAGTGGGCTCACAGGAGTCGTGAATAGCCTTCACTTGAAGGTGCGAGCCGAAGAGTCTAGTTTTTGTCAGATTTAAGGTGACAAATGTCGAACGAAGTTTATTGCCTAAACATGAGAGGAGACGATTGGAATTTGAGTCTTGTTTTGAAATGACCATTCACAGGACCAAATGAGGTTAAAGTACAGCCGTAAAGAATAGAAGTTCTGATAAAGTGGTAGATTTTGCTCCGAAAGTGTCAAAGGTAAAGTTGAATGAAGTCACCAGCAAGAAGACGAAGATGGCGGCTAAGGAGAAAGGTCAACTTAACGGACGACGCGAAGAGACGAAGCCATGGAAAGAGCTAGAAAATGACATCATGGGGGAAAGTCCGTGGTGGGCGTCGAAGGGGCGTTCCACCCACACTGTGATTATGTATTTTAGGGACAGCACCCTGGGGAGAAGATAGCGAATTGTTCAGAGCGAGAGCGAAGGCAAGTTAGAAAGAGCAGATGACTTGAGCAGATGCGCTGAGAGAGATCAGAGAGCGCAAGGGAGCAGTAGGCCGAGGACCCTTAGAAGAGCGGATGGGTAGGCAGAGAGGGTACTGCTTCTTTAAACTTAAGTTACCTTTAGAGGCTAAGAGAGTTTGAACTTCTTAGGGAGTCAAACTGCTGACACCTTTTTAGGGTTCTAGAAATTTGCGAAGTAGGGATGTCACCTAGTATAGAGTAGGGACAGATTTAACTTGATTATTTTTCTCTTTCTGTAGATGACGCAGAAGAACCACTTCATATCGATGCTTTTTAATTTGTTGATTTTGGAACTGACCTTAATTGTATTTGTTTGTAGACTGAGGTTCTTTAGGGAATATATGTTCCTATTAGTTCCTGTATATTTGATGAATTTGATCCTGAGAGGATTGTATATGCAACTTTTCTTAATTTTATATTAAACCTTTTAAACTTTATCAGTCGTAAGTGGTTCTTCAGAGTGGCGTCTGTTAATGGGGATTATCTAACCTATGCAGAGGCTGTCTTTTACTCAATGACAGACAACAAACGATCCAAAATTGATGAATGAGATAAGTTATCAAATTGATCAAAACAGGTATTAAAATCTCATTCCCCGCAATACCCAGCAGGGACCATCTCACAGGGAAAGCCAGGACGGGTTCCCCAGCGGTCTACAGTGCGGAGATACCCCATGTGGGGTGATTCATGCGCTTTACAAGAAAATAAATCATCATCATCATAATCTCTCATGGTGGAACAGTTGCGACGTATCCGCAAGAACTGACCATACTGTGGTTTCTCGCGTAGGGCCTTCGGGTGGTGCCTCTGGTAATAAAGCAGAATGTTGCACTCTTTGCTCTTATTGCGCAGTGTAGTTTTTAATGACCCTTCTTCAAGAACGATTCTCAGGTCCATAAAGGGGATGTCGGAATCAATCAATCAATATTTACTTTATCCAGTATTTTACAAGAATACCATGAAAGTACAATTTAAAATGACAATATTATACAGTTAAAAAGTACAAACAAGAGCTATTCTGATAGCAATTCATTAATCCCCCATCAAATCCCCACGTATTACACTTGGTCTTGGTGGGGCTACCTTCAGCAGGTCCCTCTTGTCTCTCTCAATTTTACTGCCAACTTCAAGAAGTTTGTGAGACAGAGCAGGGTCAAGGGATCTTAGGCCATCTGTAAATATAATAGGGCCACCTTAGCATGCTTAAATTTAGCCTTTTTTCAGCAGACTAACTAAAAATCGGCTCCTGGGAAAAGAATAGAAAGGGCATAATAATACAAAATGAAGGCCGGAGGTCGCAGCCGCAGTGACCCTTTAGCTCAACTGAACTGGTAAAACCTGCCTGCTCGGCCAATAAGTGATGTAAAAGGATGAGCCTAAAACGTGAAATTAAAAACCTATCATGAGCGTTATATATGAGGGCAAGATAAGATTCCATTCCTTCACAGGTATTCACTAAACCATGAGCTCTGACTGTGTGTTTGCCCCATTCCTTCTCTTCTCTACACGAGGCTTTATAATTAGAGAACATCTCCTTCACTTTATTTTGATCTCTACCATTAATTCCGGTTGGCTTTAGGAAGAGATCCTTGCAACCAATGCTTTCAAAAACAACCTTAATATACTTCAGCCATGGGATATTCATTCCCCTGTCCCTGCCCAGGCAGTCCATGATTATATGCCTAGTTAGCATGGCCTCGGGATTAACCCAAATCTTTATCCATGCTAACAAGGGCCTGACCTGCACCTTGTACCCCATAAATGCTACACCCAGTTCTTCGTGAGCGATATAAGAGGGAAAACACTGTGGAACTTTGAGCAGCCTTCTCAAATATTTATTCTCTTCAACCTGCAGCTTGTCCGAATCAGTGAACCCCCAAAGTTCAAAACCATATATTACTTTGGAGCAGCAGATTGAGTTATACAAGTTCCTCATTTGCTCCGGGGACCACGGTCCAAGTCTTCAGCCGAAGTACATAATTGCCCCTGTGCTGGACGCTAACTTGCTACAGAGCTCCTGTATTAATGCTTTAAAATTTAAACGCCCATCGAATAAAATGCCCAGGTACGAGAATGACTGCACCTTCCCCAGGCTGTGAGTACCTATTCTGTATTTTCTAAACCTAGAGCTCTTAGCAAATCAGCTATCAGAGATCTGAAGACTCAGTTTTTAAACAGGGTAATATCAGCAACAGAGGAGGTTGAACTAGTAAAACCCTCGGTGAGGGGTTTTGCAATGTCAAGTTTGAATAGGAAAATACAGCCATACCTAACTTACATAAAGAAACCTAATCACCTGTTTGTGTTAACCAGGTTCAAGCACAATATGCTCCCCTGGTTGCTGTCATTCCCAAAAGGCTTTTCGAAAGAGGGGTCTCAGGGTCAATGTCCCTGTGATACATTTTCAGAGCAGAATGCCCTCCACGTGATTTTTTTCTGTGATTTCTACGTAACATTACGCAGGAATTTTATTTTGCCATTGCTAAGAGGGGCTAACTTTGCAAGTTACACCAGCATTTGCATATTTGCAAATGCTTGGCTCCCCGCTTGTTTATTATGGAGTTGCCAGTTATATCACTGGGGCAATTAGGTGAAGAAAGAGACTTCAATTATAGCATCATGTTCTGTTCTTCCTTTTTGATTTTTATGAAAATGAGATTTCTTTGTACTTTTTTGTACTTTTGTATGTGACAAACTTTTTAATGTATTTATGTGAAAGCCAAGCGTGTTTTTGGCCTGGGGGCGTACAGATGGTTGGCAAATGGTCTTTTAAATCTGATATTTGGAAATGTTTGTAGCATTTAGATTGTATAAATTATAAATAGTTGTGATATGATTTGTGCTTTGATAGTTTTAAATTTTAACCGAATAAAGAAACTTTGACATGAAATGACTGCACCTACCCCAGGCTGTGAGTACCTATTCTGTAATTAAAATGTTTCCGTTATTTAATCTCTACCTCCATAACATATGACTTGGTCAGGTTGGCAGACAGATCTAAATTGCTCATAAAATCCACGAAGCCATCTATCAGACGCTGTAGTCCCATCGGAGTGCGCACCAACAGGACCGCATCGTCTGCGTAAAGCAGGACGGGGATTGCTCTTCTACCTACTCTTGGTGAATCCACGTTTAAATTTCTTAGTGCTGGATCTAGACCACCTTGTATAGGGAGAACAAGAACGGAGCCAGAATGCACCCCTGTCGCACCCTGCTAGTGCAAAGAAAAGGTTCAGTAGTTCCACCCTCAAAATTATACCTGACTTTGGCTGAGGTGTTACAATGTAGGGCCCTCAAAATCTTTATAAGATCTTGATCTGCCCCCAGGTAACTCATTAAAACCCACAACTTCTCCCTGTTAACACAGTCAAATGCTGCGGTAAGGTCCATAAAGGCCAAATATACCGCTTCATTATTGGCAATGGAGTATTTAGCCACCAATAAGTATAGATTTAAGCATTGGTCAGTTGTTGATCTTCCTGCCCTAAACCCATACTGGACGTCAGTGATAGTATGTTGTTCCTCCGCCCAGTTCATCAGGCGAGTTAAAACAACACATCCCAGCACTTTAGCAGTTACATCTATAAGGGAGATGGGGCAATAACACTGGCGGCTATCTCTGTTTCCCTTTTTAAAAATGGGGACTATTATAGCCGATGACAACGAGCGGGGAAGCCCCGTGGCTATAGCAGCCTTTATTACTCTTGTTAGGATCGGGGCCCATAAATCCACCTGGCTTAAAAAGAGGTCCAGGGGGATCCCATCCGGTCCCGGTGCCTTATTTCGGGTGAGACCCAGGATACCATTAGTGATCTCTTCCAGGGTGAATTCTAGTGAAACATTCCACCTCCCCTCCCACCCCTTATTAACCTGTGCCTCGCTATCCCCACGATTGTAGAGCCCTCTAAAGTGCTCCAGCCACTGTTCAGGTAGAACACTGGATCCAATCTGAGGGCTATTTGTGTCCTGAAAGCAGGGGTATTAACAATCTTCCAGAAGGTAGTCATGTCTTTCCTTTCGGCAGCTTCCCTCAAGTCCTCCCAGGTTTGTGATTGAGGTACACTCTTCCTATACTTAACTGCCTGCTTGTACATTATCCTGCATTGCATTACCCTGTTTATGTCCCTTGGATTAGTTCTTAGAGCCATTTGTAGATGCCTCTGTGCGAGGGAGCACCCTCTATCGAACCATCTGAGATCATTGTTGGGCTTGCCCTGCCGTCTGCAGAAGTCTGTGTATCAGGCGACCTATTTCCTCAAATGCCTCCACTAAAGGAGGTCCTTCCACTTATAAATCTAAACATTCATCTAGAAGCTGTTTTCCTTCTTTTATGAAAGACCTATAAAAGCTTTCCCCGTTGATCCGTGACCATTTCAAGCGCCTGCCCTGATCCGTAACCCTCTCTCAGTTTGTCCCTCTCCCCTCTTTGTAACCTTACTTGTGTTTAGCTCTATTACCGACAATATTAGGGGGTTATGATCGCTACTCAACTCTATTGCGGCTCCTATTAGCCACTTTTTGAGCAATTGGGACACTAATATAAAATCAATAACGGAACTGCAACCCCTTCCTTTAAATGTAGGGTTAACCGATTTGTTAGGCTCCAAGGCCATTAGATCCATAGTGTGTTCAAGGGTTTACTCTTTCATCACCCTACTCCATTCCCTACCCTATAGTGTGTGCTCGAAATGTGAACCCTCCTCCAAACTACAAGAAGTCCAGTCTTCTCTAATGGGTAACAGATTTGGGCACAAATGACAGTTAAAGTCCCCAGCTATTAAGAGCATGGGTACCATTGTACCCTGCTTCTGCCCCATCAGCGAACTTTATCTTTCATCTAACACTCTCGCTCTGGAACCTCCTGCATTAAAAATTTTTATCAAAATTATCTTAAGGCCCCTATTTTTGAACTGGAGACCCAGCATGTGGTCTGAATTCCATTTTAAATCAGTCCATACCCCTTCCAGACCCAAATCTACAAATATTAGTAATCCTCCCCTCGCTCTTCTGGCCACTGACTTGGCTGCAGAAATCCCAAACGATTTGTACCCAGCTAGGTGGAAATTGGTGCAATCTACCTCCCAAGTTTCCTGCACACAAATTATTTAAAATTTGTTGATAAATTGCAACCATTTCTGATTTCGGAACTTGGATGACAGTCCAGCTACGTTCCAGGAGACAAATTCGAGAGAACTCCATGGGAGATTTAGAGAGGGGCGATAATAGGCCTATCAATGTTTTGACAAACCTCTTGCCTAGGTGGCCTTGTTTTACGAGAGCAGGGATGGGTCACCTTCGAAACAGCACCTCTT
This sequence comes from Lissotriton vulgaris, assembly GCF_964263255.1. Taxonomy (NCBI): domain Eukaryota; kingdom Metazoa; phylum Chordata; class Amphibia; order Caudata; family Salamandridae; genus Lissotriton; species Lissotriton vulgaris. The sequence continues at coordinate 206,359,019 of NC_141688.1, read as the reverse complement.
AATTGGACATCAGACTGTGGGGTTGGGTGTAAAATAGCCATATTCAGCACATGTTCTTGTCCTGAATCCTCTCCCTGTAGTTAATCCACTTCACTGAGATTTCTTCCAGAGTAAATTGGGGCATATTTATTGAATAATGGGAATACCAGCCCACTCCCCTCCCTCGGGGGGCTGCCTGGCGGCTATATGACTCTCCTCCCCCTGGGCCATTAGGACCCTGTCTGTAAAAGAAACCCAGTGGTAACAGGTCGATACTTGAACAGTCCTCCGCCCATGGTCGACCACTAAAAGAGTGAAGTGCCTCCTGTACAAGCCAGGGAAATCTGAAGGTCACAACTATACAGTCCCCCTCATAAGTCGTCCTCGCCTTGCCTATCCAGGCTACTCTTCTGGCCATGAGGATCTGGCTATGGTTTGCCATGCTAAACCTTGCATATCTAGATAGCCAATGGGCTACCTTGTTAATCAACATTCTTGTGGGTTCAGCAGTGTTCCCCTTCATGGTGGGCACACCAACCAGGACTATTGTATATGGGCTAGAAGCAGGTGGAAGATCTAGGATCACCAGCCCTTCAGTTCCTTGGGCCACACCCCCAGATTTGCTGGCCTCTAGATTACTCACTTGGGCCCCCCTCTCGTCACCCTTTGCTGTTTTGGGAGCATGCCCTACAGCCCTCACCTCAGGAGCTACACTATTTCCAACCCTCTGTTCCCTGCCCCTGCTTCTTCCTCCCTCCTGCGTTTCGCACTGTTACCTGGCCCACCAACTTCCGCGCTAACTCTAACATACTTCTGCGAGTCTCCCAGACCCCCCGTGGCTCTTCAGTGCCAGGACGCAGCGGCCCAACAAGGTCGGGCTGTTGATCTTCCACCTCATGGGACTCTTTCCTTCACCATTGTCAGTGCCCCTCTCCTCAGTCAACTTCCCCAGTTCTTTAAGCTTATCCTCAATGAATTCTAGATTCTCCAGCAGAGGTTTGAGGGCCCTATCTATTAACCTCTGGAATTTGGCCCAAATATCACAGTCAGTGCCTATTTCTTTCGGCTCCGCCTCACCACTACACTTCCCAAGTTGGAACAAATCAGCGCTGCTCTTATTATTCCTCTCGACCCTCAGCGGTATAGTCTTGAGGAGAGGTGCCAAATTGTTCTTTCGTTTGCATTTAGATTTAGTGCCAGTAAGTCCCCCACCCTTTGTACATTTCGTTACAGTCTTAGCCTTCGCTGTATTATTTTCGCTGTTTCCCAATATTGCCTTCTTTTTCGAGCATGTAATCACAGTCCCGTCATTTTGGCCAAGATTTGACTCCGATATGTCCGCGGGCAATATGGGAATAACTTCTGAGTCCGAGATTGAAACCTCACCTACTTGTCGCGAGCCCAGGCACAAACCTGTGTCCCTCAGGTCTGCGCCCACACCTTCCTTACTGGACGCTACCACAACCATTTCAGCCTGCGCATCCACCCTTGGATCAGCTGTCACAGAGCCCTGCGTATACCCATCGTGGTCATCCTCTTCTGCGTCTGTTATCGTAGCTTGTTCCAAGGGCCTTGAAGGAGGGGATTTGGATAATGCTATGGGACCAAGTGAAGAAGGCCTTGGCATGGAAATTAAGTCCATAGACAATCTTCTCTCTGTTAGCTGGATTTGGTGTGTTAAGAGAGATTCGGGTCTCAGGATAATTGCATCGAGGGTGCCTGCTACGCTGCCTCCTATACTGTGATCTGCAGGCTTACGCTTACTCATAATGGCACTTACTCCAGTGGTAGGGGCCTGCAATCAGTGTCCGCCACTTCTGGTATGGAAGACAGTTCTCTTCAATTAATTTGAGCCCGGTATTAAAGGGGTGGCCTTGCCCTGCCTTGCCTCGTCCTGACACGGACAGGTACAGATGGACTCGCCCTTGGTCCGGGCTTCGTCCGGCCTGCGTCCCTGTGTGCGTTCCGTGCTGCGAGGGGAGAGGCAGCGCTATATACGTTGACACGCCACCCCCTCACTTGCGGCAGCTGTAGGAAAAGAGTAGCGCTCTGGGAGATGTAGTCCTCCTCCTTCCGAGTGCAGCAAGGCAACTGCTATGTGGCAACGCGGCAGCTCCAACCCTGGGACCTCGTCCCACCAGGGAAACACCACAGGCAACCAGCAGCACAAAAGAGGTCAGTAACAGCAGCAAGTGGCAAGGGGAGCTCGCTTATCAAAACGATGCTGTGAGTTGTAACCCCCTCTGATCCTCCAAAAACAGTCCCAGCAGTAGGAATAGTTGTGGCAATAATTGGCAATTTGCAGTAATTATGGCAATAATTGAGGCAATACCCATGCACAGGATCTCGCAACTCTCAGCGACCAGCCTCTGGCCCTCCAAAAGCAGTCCCCGCAATAAAGATTCGTTTCGCAGCAAATTGTGTAAATTGTGGCTATACCTGTGCAAAGGGGCTCACGGGTCTCAAAGACGAACTGGTTCACCCCTCGCCACTGCTCCTGCCATAACCTTAGAGCCTCGACATCAATCAATCAATCAATCATTGACACTTATAAAGCGCGCTACATACCCGTAGGGTCTCAAGGCGCTGGGGGGGGGGGGGGGGGGGTGCCGCTACTGCTCGAACAGCCAGGTCTTCAGCTTCTTCCTGAAGGAGAGGTGGTCTTGGGTCAGGCGCAGGTCGGGAGGGAGGGAGTTCCAGGTCTTGGCGGCCAGGTAGGAGAAGGACCTTCCTCCTGTAGTCGCTCTTCGGATGCGGGGGACGGCGGCGAGGGCGTGGTTGGCTGATCGGAGGTGGCGTTTGGGAGCGTAGAAATTGACTCGGCTGTTGAGGTAGCTCGGGCCTTGGTCGTGTAGGGCTTTGTGTGCGTGGGTGAGGAGGCGGAAGGTGATTCATTTGTTGACGGGGAGCCAGTGAAGGTCTTTCAGATGTCCGGAGATGTGACTGGTTCGTGGGATGTCGAGGATGAGTCTGGCTGAGGCGTTCTGGATCCGCTGGAGTCTCTTCTGGAGCTTGGCGGTGGTACCGGCGTAGAGGGCGTTGCCGTAGTCCAGTCGGCTGGTGACGAGGGCCTGGGTGACGGTCTTCCTGGTCTCGGTGGGGATCCACCAGAAGATCTTCCGTAGCATGCGTAGGATGTTGAAGCACGCCGAGGAGACGTTGTTGACTTGCCTGGTCGTGGAGAGGGAGGAGTCCAGGATGACGCCCAGGTTTCGAGCATGGTCAGTTGGTTTGGGTGCGGTGCCCAGGGCGGGGGGCCACCAGGAGTCGTCCCAGGCGGAGGGTGAGGAGCCCAGGATGAGGACCTCCGTCTTATCTGAGTTCAGTTTCAGGCGGCTGGTCGTCATCCATTCGGCTACCTCTTTCATCCCTTCGTGCAGGTTGGCTCTGGCGGCGGCGGGGTCGTTGGTCAGGGAGAGGATCAGCTGAGTGTCGTCGGCGTAGGAGATTATGCTGAGGTTGTGTTTGCGTACATGGCGTACATGGCAGGCGGCCTCGTTAGCAGTTGGGAAACCTATTGGGAATCCGGTGCCACTGCGGCTCCCATGCCTCCTGCAGTCGCGCAGTTTCACGTGCTATACGAGCTTCACCCCCCCCCCTGAGAAGCACTGTAACCCCCGCCGCCGTAGCTCCTCTGTCTGTCCGCCCGTTCGCCCGTACACAGCCTGCACCACCTCCACGCCTCAGTGTCGGCGTGTGTCGCCACTTATGGGACATGTGAATCGGAGATTGTCGGTCGAGGCCGTTACCCCATTTAAGGAAGTTGTCACATATATCCTTAGGTCCCTTCCAAAGAATCAGCACGTCATCTATATATCTTTTCCATGTTAATAGATTCTCTCTGTGTGGGTTGTTGTTTGAGAAGATGTTCCTTGCCTCAAAGGAGGACATGTACAGCCCAGCCAGGCTCGGCGCAAATGTGCTGCCCAAGCTGGTCCCCTGTACTTGGTGATACATAGTGGTTTTGTACATAAAAAAGTTGTTTTTAAAACCATCGACCTCCTGCTAGCCTTGGACGTCGAGGCACTTTACACGAACATTCCCCAGGATGCCACCATTGACGTGGGTGGGCAACTTCTCAGAGACACAGATCTACAGTCAGACACCCCAGCTGACTTCATCCTGGACCTGATTACCATAGCCCTTAAAAACAACTTTTTCATGTTTTTCTGGTCTTGTTAGGTCTACCTTCCGGTCAACACAACTGGAGGATACCTGACCTACTGATAATTGAAACCGGAGTGTTCTTTCGTTTCTTCCCCCCTTTTTATCCCCTCCCAGACACTACATGGACAGATCTACTTATAGAGATCATCTGATTACTCTAGGGGCTTCTTCCTATCAATCAATCAATCAATCATAACACTTGTATAGCGCGCTACTCACCCGGAAGGGTCTCAAGGCGCTTGGGGGAAGTAGTCTACTGAAGGCGAGGTGGTCCTAGGGTCCACCATGAGCGACCACATTCTTTTGATGGGGTTATTATCACAAAACCCCTCTCCCTTTTACCTCACTAAAGTGCACTTTCACACCTCTCATTTTTTAGGTCCTCAAGAAACGCTACAGATCATTAGGACTTATTCAGCGTGAAACAGGTCATCCTTGTGATTAGTTGCACTGGCACATTGAACCTTAATGTAACTCACTAACCCTTTGTTTTTTTAGCCTACCAGGGACACCACGAGAATAAATCACCCATTAGCGGATGTCCCTAGGTAGTTTTAACCTTCTTTGCACGCACCACACCACCATTCTTCACTGGATCCTTTCCTGCTCCTTCCCCGCCCCCATACCTGCATGCCTCTAACGGCTTCTTCTCTTTAAAAGATATCCGCGAAAGAGACCCTTCGGGGGCCGGTCCGACATTGCATTGCCGGCCTGACGAGGAGCAAAAAAAGCCTGATGATGAAGCATGACATCCTTCTGAGTGTGTGAGGGCGAACAAGAGGCAAGCCTTGACCCTCCCCTTCGGGATTGGATCCTTGAAACTGGGGATATCTTCCTCTTTTCCTTTCCCGCACTACTTTTTTTATCTCTTCTCTACTCCAGTCTTCCTCTCCCCTTTCAATTTGGGTAACATACATGCACCCATTATCACGGAACAGTGTCTCTATTGATCTTACTGACCTACAGAAATAGCAAGTCCTAAATATCGACTGCAAGAATATTATGGTCCAGAATATCGATTTAAAGTAAGAAATATTGGGAGGCAAGATGGCCGCAGCTGGATCCTAGCGTGCAGTCGCACCAAATCCCTCTCCCACCTAGGATGACGTCGAAAAGCTAAATAGCATGCAGTGCTCCCCAAGCAATGCTGAAGGCTGGATGGACAACTCGTTAATTTGTGTGACTTGGAAGGTTATAAAAGAGTTTTGGTGATAGTGCGGTATACTTCTATTTTTGCATTTATAAACTGACGCTTTCGCGCACACAGAAAACTTACACTTCTACTCAGCCTGATCCAATTTTATTCTATCACTAGTCATATAATTGCACTGCTTTTTTCAGTTGTCCTCTCACACTAACACCGCCCACTGGGTTTAATCAAGGGTTTTCCATCTTTCGCAGTCCGTTTACACCTTTGTGACTATGACTGCACTAACTCCTGGGTAAGGAGAACCCATATGATGTAAAAGTGGTGGTACAGATCGACAACTGATGGGAATATTTTCACCTTCACTTGGTTTTGTTTTTCCCAGTTGATTAATCACGTGCATTTTTGTTATATCTTATCACGTGGTGTTATATAATGATTTATTTCACAATACTTGTTTGTCATGTCAAGGATTTTTGATGAATTGAGTTCTTTTTTCTCTGTCTGACTCCTAGATACTTCATATGTAGTTTTGAAGGCTGGATGCGAACAGGCAGGAGTGTTCACGGACTGTTTACATTATGAAACTCCTCTGTTAGCATCTCAGCCGGCCTCGGGTTCCTGAAAACCAGTCTGGATAACCTGTTCACCTATTTCACCCTCTACAAGGCTGCTGTCAGGATGTCTCTCCACTCTGAGAGACAGGAGAAGGCACAGGCGGATTCTTACAGGCCGGCAAGGGGGGGGGGGAACGGACAAAGGCACAAAAAAGGACACTCAGGCTCCGGGTCAGGCACAGCGCTCTCTCGGTGCCATAAGGAAATCGACTGCCCCTGCGCCTAAAAAGAAGCTAGAGCAGCGGGCGAAAATAAGTGAGCCGACCCTCATAGAGGAGCCGCGGAGCACCCCAACGCAGCAGACACAGAGGGGGGCGAAAGAAGGAACAACACAGAAAGACCCATCGCTTAGGCAACCTACCCTTACCGAAGCCTTCAAGCTGAAGCCCGCAGAATCATCGGCAACATAGGCTGCTCAGTCGGACGTCAGCGTGTGCAGTGTTGGAGCTGCCGTCCTCGAGGACGCTACGAGTAAAGTTGCTAGGCAACACCCGGGAGAGAGCCCGGAAGCCGGGGAATCTGCAGAGGTTGCAGTAGGTAATGCAGAACAGGAGGCAAGAGGAGCCCACGAGTGCTGCCACGGAGCTGGAGGATAAAAGTACATGCAACATGGACATGATGAATGCTCTACTGATGGTCGAGGCAGGCCTGCGCACCCCACAACTATATGTGAGTATATGGGGGAGTGACATTAGCTTGACGGAACAGATCTCAAATGATTCAACCCAGGGGAGACAGGAGAGAGGAGGGGCTCCTGAGGGAGACCACTTTTACTCAGTAAACGAAGACTCTGAGTCTCTACCTTCCAGCGAGACAAGCTCGGGGGCAGCTCTGACATGGGCTCCACCTCCTCAGGCAATAAAAGCACACAGAAAAAGAGGTCTAAAACAAGGATGCATGACTCTGAGTCCCCCTCAAATACAAGTAAAAAGCTTGTCTGGGTCTATTCAGCTACTTCCCTAGTATACCAGGAAGAAAACACCTTACCACAAGCGGTGGGGAAGGCTTCTGCTAAGACTCCACCACAACATGCTTCTTTGGACCTGCTGTTCAACATCTTAAAACAAATGCAGGGGGAAGCAAGATCCGAGGGCTGAAGGGCACGGCAGGCCAATAAAAAAATCCAGAACTCACTTTGGAAAGTGAATAAGCTATATGAGGAGGTGGTGGACAGAGTTTCACAGGTGTAGGAAAGAACGGGAAGCCTGGAAGACGATATGGTTAGCTGGCAGTCTACCAAATTGGCGCAGGAAAAAATGGCAGAGGACATGCAGTGGAAGATGGAGGATTTTGAAAACCGCCAGCGGCGGAATAACGTTAGACTACTTGGTGTGGCAGAAGGAGCGGAGGGGCAGGACGCCAGAGGATTTGTTATCAATCTCCTAAAGGGGGCTTTCCCTGTAGCTCAATGGCAATGAGAGATTGAGGTGCAAAGGGCACAAAGGTTTCCACTCACAATGAAGAAAGGATGGGGTGGTGGGCAAGGGATTTTTCCCATGGCGATGTTGGTGTATGTTGGGAACTATCTCCTAAGACAGGAACTCATTGATAAGGCCCAGACTCCAAATGTTCGTTTAACGGTACCACTTTCTTTGCGAGATCTGATTTTTGTCATGTCACGTTGGAAAGGAGGTGGAAACTTAGGCAGCTTATAGCTCCCTTCCAGGCACTAGGCTCTGAGGCATACCTCCTGTTTCCAGCCAGGCTAAAGGTTATTAGAAGGGGGCAGGTTAGGATGTTCCCCTCGGAAATCAAAGTACAACAGTACCTGGAAGAGCTAAAGGGAAAGAAGGGGGGCTAGGTTAAGCCATTGGATAGTTGGATAGTTAGCACGGGCAGTTGGGTCTCATTGAGGGAAAGGGGTAGCATAGCAGGGTTCTCGGAGAGGGATGTGACAGTTGGGATCCAATAGCAGCCACACATAGGTCATGCGTGACCTATTTGCCTCTAAGGGGAGTGGAGGGATGCAAGGGGGGGCTGGCTCTGGGCGGGGATTGAAGGGTGGGTGGGGGGTTCAGGGGGGTTTTGGTAAGGGGGAGAAAGTTTCTGGAAAGGTGGATGGCACAGCACACCGTAACACAGCATCACACAGGTTGGTTTTACAATCTTAAACAGCGATTGAGTAAAAAAGAACATAGGAAGGGTTGGGAAACAATCTCCTAAACGATAATGAGTTTGAGATTTGCCTCAATAAATGTTTGTGGTCTCAATGGTGGGAACAAAAAGGCAGAGGGTGGCAGCATTCTTGAGAACATTGCGATTAGACATAATATGTCTACAAGAGAACCATAATGAGGGGACCAGAGGCTATCTTTTGGAACAACTGGGTTAAGAAATAGTAGCATACACCAAGCAGGGGTCTAAAACACGAGGGGTAGCCATACTCGCTAGGAGGGGGGACATTACGGTGAGTAGGAAAAAAGAAGATCAGTGGGGAAGGTGGTTAATCCTGGAAGGCAATATTAGGGGCGAGACCCTTACACTACTTTCTGTATATGGATCTTCTGAGGATGACCCAGATATATTCGAGTTTCTGGACTCAGAACTCCCCCTTTGGCCAGAACCTATTATTTGTTGTGGTGATTTTAACATTAATGGGCTGGATGGGTTAGGCTTATAGGTGGGTCAGGTTTACTCAGGTCGTAAAAAGAAGACATGCCAAGCAATACTCAATCTGGCGTATCATAATTCACTAGTGGATCTGTGGGCTTGGCTTAATCCAGTGGGCTCTGGTAGCACGTTTTACTCAGCACCCCATAAGATCATTGTGAGACTCCATTATTTCCTGATATCTAGTTCCTTAGTAAATAGAGCCCAGTTCAATAAGTTACCCAGAATTATATCGGATTACAATCCTCTACTATTATCACTTAGTTTAGGGAATACTCTGGTTAAGGAATCCACTTGGACTTTTGAGAGGGCTCTCTTGAAGGACGAGAACTATGTCCAGCACATGCAGGATTGGAAGGTAATGTTCTGGGAAATTAACAGAGGGAGTGCCCCTCCGGGGGTAGTTTAGGATGCATTTAAGGCTGGGGTCAGAGGGGAAACACTAAGTTTTACATTACATAGGAATAAGCAGGAGAAGAGTAGCATAGCTAAAACTACTAAAAAGCTAGCAGAGTTAGAGGAGCAGCTCATTACAGCCATAGAAGGTAAGGAGCCGCTGGAGGATATTCTGCTCAGGATTAACCTTAATAAAGCAGAAGCAAGTGAGGGGTTTTCTAGTAAAGCGGCTGCTAGCTATTTAGCTAAGAGAGAAAGGTGTTCTGAGTTTAGCGAACGAGTAGGTCACATTTTGGCAATTCGCACAAGGCAGAAACTGCCGGCGGGGGATATCAAGTAGATTTTGGACGGTACTGGGGGGTGGTTAACAGCTTTGAGGACATAAAAGAGGTTTTTAGAAGATTCTACGCAGTGCTCTATGATGTACATCAGCCAGTATCCACAAATAGTATCACCAAGTACTTCGCAGGTATTCCGCACTCGGTAGTCTCGGAAAAGGAGAAAGAGTAGTTAGACCTCCCTATAACATCACAGGAAATAGCCACAGCTTTTGAGAATCTCCCATCTGGGAAAGCAGCTGGCCCGGATCAAATACCTGATGAATTTTATAGAGTCTTTAGGGGGTCACTAGGTAGGGATCTACATACTACTTTCATACAGGCACAGCAAGGGTTTTCCATACCTTCTTCCTGGGGGGTGGGGGGGGGGCGGATATAATAGTTATTCTTAAAAAAGATAAACCCCCTTTGGAGCCGGGCTCATACAGGCCTATTACATTGATGGATGCAGACGCCAAAATATTCTCTAAAACATTGGCAACTAGATTAGGCAGGGTGATAGAGAGTCTGGTCAGCCCCACGCAACATAGGTTTATTCCTGGGAAGGGTACCACGCAGCACACAAGACAGATGATCACAGTGCTGGATGCAAGGGAGGTTTCAGGCAACCCTGCTGCGGCCGTATTTCTAGACGCTGAGAAGGCCTTCGACAGGGTCACCTGGGAATACCTATGGCAGGCTATGAAGTAGTGTGGCATAGGGGAAGGCTTTGTAGGGGAATTGCAGGCACTGTACAAGGACCCTTCGGCTAGGGTGAAAATTAACAAAGGGTTCACAAGTACATTGCAGATTAAGCGGGGGACCAGGAAGGGATGTCCCTCCTCTCCATTGTTATTCGCCTTGTACTTGGACCCATTACTTCGTAGGCTGGAACTTAATTTTAAAATCCCACCATTGGTCATGCATGGCATAGAGTACAAAACATTTGCTTACGCAGATGATGTATCCATCATCACTCCTGATCCAAGTAATGCTATTAAGGAAATTGAATTGGAGGCAAGGAGCTTCGGGTTAATTTCAGGCTACGCAATTAATAGTGCCAAAACCCAAATAGTTAAAAATGCTTTCGTCCCGTGCGAGGAAGCTAGGGTGGTCCCAGCGGCTACCTACTTAGGGATTAGGATAACAGCAAATATGAACAATCTGGTAGAGTTAAATATGTCACCATTATTAACTAAAGTTAAAAGGGATTTGGAAAGGATGAATAATCTGCACTTAACTCTCGTGGGGCGTACGAACGTGATCAAGATGCTTATACTCCCCAAATTTCTGTATTTGTTTAGGGCAATCCCCCTGTTTTTCGAGCATATCTGGTTTAATAAACTGGAACATATCCTGAATAGATTCATCCGGGCCCAAGGGAAAACAAGGAGGGCATATCGCTACATCGCCCTACCGAGACAAAGAGGTGGATGGGGGGCTCTAGATTTTAGATTATATTATTGGGCGGCAGCGCTGCAATATATTCAGGGTTTAATAGGCAGGGCAGGAAGAGAAAGTGTGCACCACATAAACGAGTTTAACTATAAAAATCTCTATGTCATTTTACTGGGAGGGAACGCAGGAAATTGCTTCTTAAACACTATTGACTTTAGTTACTATAAACGTACTAAGTTCAAGACACTCCAAGCAGCGTGTGAAATCTGGATGGCTTTTTCTAAGAAGTTTGGGCTGGGTAGATTTAACAGGTACATCCGTTTGTCATCAAACGCTTCTCTACCGGGGGAATATTCAGAGATTCAGCTATGTTGGATTGGGAGAGGCAGGGTATACAGAAGATATGCGACCTCATGGGTCCTAATGGAATGCTCCAATTCCAGGAACTCCAAACTAAATTTGACATAAACAGTAGGAGTTTTTTTAAGTACCTTCAGGTCAGGAGTTTTTTGGCGAGCAAACGGGGAGGATTTTTAGGATTTGGTCAAAATCGCATACTTGACATCATCGAGGGTAGCGGGGGCTGCACAATTTGTCAGTTATACGTAGAGCTGAATATAGTCAAACCAGATGATTGTGATAAACATGCCAATAAAATGTCTATGAAACTAGGTATCACTCATGAGGGGTTTCAGGTTTCCCTGGGTTTGGGGCGTACAATGCTCTGTTCAGCCTCCCTACAAGCACATCATTATAAAATCCTGTACTCTCTGTATTACACACCTGCTAGAATAGCTCAGTGGGGGGGCACAGTAGGTATAACCTGTCCATGCTGTGACTCTACAGACGCAGACATAATTCATATCTTTTCCACCTGCCCACAACTCTACACTCTTCTTGGGGCAATTGAGAAATTTCTTGAGACGTCATTGGGGATTAAGACCTCCCTGTCACCAGAGTTAATTATCTTTGGAATCGAGGGAGAGACAGGCGGCATGCATACAGAGTTCCTCTCATTGGTTACAGCAGTGATTCGCATATGTATTGCAAAGGAGTGGCTTGATAAGGTTCCTCCTACATTTCATTGCTGGTTAGCCAAGTTGCTGGCTACATATAATTTGGAAAATGCAATTTATGCTAGGAAAGGACGCAGGGCTAGAGTACTGGGGGGGAAGATCTGGAACCCTATTAAACAATGGAAAAGGGAACTGTATAGTATATCAGGATAGTTTATTTTGTTGTACATTATTTTATCTTATGTTACGTTATAGCACTTTGAGTTTGTTTAACCCTGCTTCGTGCTCTCCTCGGCGCTTTTTCTCACCCTTTTTTCTTTTCCTTCCTTTCTTCGTGTTTTCCTTTTCTCTCTTATTTGGGACATTGTTAACATATTGACCAAGAGAAGTGTTATCTGTGTTTTAAGATTTTCTTTGTAAAGCATGATTAGAGTGTTATGATATGTTTTTACATACGGTGTGCTGTAACACCAGGTATAATAATTATTTTCACAAACATTTTAAATTAAAAAAAGAAATACTTTAAACATTCATAATGCTAGCCTCCTATCTTGCCATAAAATGCCTATTACTGTGAGCGTTTGTAAAGTCAGAAAATTTTAAAAAGGTTTGTTTTTGTTGTGTAATGTTTACATTAAAAATGATGTGCTTTGCTATGTTTTTGGATAATACGCGAGAGCAATGCATTTGTCACTTACATTTTCTTAACAGTGAGTGAGACGTTTTCCTTTTACACCCAGCAGGATGAAGGTGTGTGTTTATTGTTTCTATGTTAGCAATCAAAAGACGAAGAAGATGAAGGACAGAGGATTGTTATATGACTACAGTGTTGTAATTTCCTTTGCATGTTCATACAAAGTTCTATATTCTGATGTTGTTTAACGTGCTGCAGAGTGGTCAATGAAAGGAATAATGCATAAAAAATAAATAAATAAAAAAGTAAAAAATATAGATTTTAATAATATAGAAGGCATTAGTACCGTTAGTAAAGATATGGTTGTTTAAAATATCAATGGTTTAATTGGTTGAATGTATTTCAGTATATATTTTAAATGTATGTGATGTATTTTTTGTATAAGAAATGTTTATATTTTTTAATATAACTGTTACATTTTCAGTAGGTATTAATTCTATTATATTTTAATGTTGGGTTTTTTAGTTCCGAAGCGGGCGGTGGGTTTATAGGGAACTAGGGTGGGAAGTAATTTCATTTGAATAAATTAATGATCATTTTTTATTTTATAATATTTATTTCATTGAGATTTTATAGCGTTAATTGTGTGAAGTAATTTATTATTAATTAATTAATAATTGAATGTTAATTTATATTAATTAATTAGTTTGTAATTAATTTTGGTAATTGTGTAATTAATTATAGATATGGGTTCTGGAATTTATTGGGGTAAAAGGTGGGAAGTATTTTTTTATTAATTAATAATTCATTGTTAATTGATATTAATTAATTTATAAAAAGTTATGATGGGAATTGTGTAATTAAGGTTGCAGGTTGTGGGATTTATAGGGGTAAAGGGCGGGAAGTAATTTGTTTAATTAATAATTAGATGTTAATTAGTATTAATTGTAAATTAAATATGACATGTGCGTAATTAATTTTAGGTGTTTGTTGTGGGGTTTGTAGGGGTAAAGGGTGTGACGTAATTTGTGTTTAATTAATTACTAATTCATTGTTACTTAATATTAATTAATTGATATTTAACAAGGGTAATTGTTTATTTTCATGTATGTGGGTTTCACTTTTATAGGGGTAAAGGGTAGGTAGTAAATACATTTTACTTACTTTATAATAGCTCTGGGTTGTGGGGATTATAGGTGAAAGTGTGGAAAGTTAATTAATTTTTATTAGTTTTAATTTCTTTTTTAATTAATAATATTTCTTTAATTGTTACTTAATTTAGTTAATTATGGAATTACATTTTTGTTTAATTTTAGATGTGGGTTGTGATTTGTGTGGTGTTATAGGGTAGGAAAAAAATAAAATGTATGTAATAATTAATGTTTTGCTTATCAATATTTTCTAATTAAAAAGTATTTTTTTGTCTGAAGTTTATATTTTATTTTATTCAATATAATATTTGTAGGTATTTGTCATATGTAATTAACATTATAATATGTTTTTATTTTTTAATATTAAATATATCTGTATTTCAATTCTTAACATATTTATATATTTATTTTGTTTTTTAAATATATTTTTGATATTGTTTGTTTTCAGTTTTGACCTGCTTGGAGTGGGAATAGTAAATGTTACCTTTCCGCTACCCAACACTTTCCATACTGTTGCACTGACTGGAGTTGAAACAGTAAATGTTATCCCTCAGCTATCCAACACTTCCCCTACTGTGGAATAGGATAATTTATGATTTTGCTTATTATTCTTTAATGTCTTATTACTGAGACCCTTCATGGCAATGACTTATGCATCTACTCTTTGCAATTTATGTATCTTACCTCGAGTTTTTTAATAAATCTTTCATTATTAATTCTACTCTAGAACACACTTATTGAGTCATTTCTTACTAAATTGACTATATTTTTTTATATGTATTTTGGAACCTTGTCTAGGAACACCGTGCCTCGTGAATGGAGGTTTATCACTGTGGGCTTGTTATTGAGGCATCGTTGTGGGGTGTCAGTATAACATTATGTGGGATTGAGTTAAGTACTACTTTTTCGAAGACCAAGAATAGGCTGAACATGGAGTCACTGACCTGTGTTGGTTGACTTACTGACTCCTGAATCTCTAATCTCACACCACCTCCCCAAGTGAGCCTTGGACTGATCGACTTTCCTACGCTAGCAGTCGCACTCTAAAGGGGCACACGTGGTGTTCAATTTTACGCTCAGTAGGAAGAATGAACACCAGGACACAATCATATCAGATTCTGATGATCTCAGTCTGAACCCCCAGTCACCTGTGTCCTCACTGGAACTCCTGAAACAGTTCCCACAATGTGGCAAGAACATGTGCTCTGAGGGACGCAGTTGAACAACTATGGTTGAGACTAGAGGTGTGGGCGTAGTGAACCTGGGGTCATGATGAAGGCAAAATGATAAGAATTGAGCAACAGAGACAGTGACTCCAGGAAACGAGGACTCACTGGCATTATACAAGCTGCTCATTTACCTTGTTCCTTTCTTCCCTTCCCTCTTTGTAGGCGTGAATATCCTTTGGTAGTTTACATTGGGAATTAACAGCCAATGATTGTCTTGTTTTATTGCATGGATCAGTGTAGGAATGCTGTTTCTTTATTATGTGTGATGAATTTAAATTTGAGGGTATGGAATATGCAACTAAACCTACATTTTCCTTAGGTTTGGGTCAAGAATTTTTTTTGGTGAGGGCTATTATTGCCAGTGGTGGTCGGTAAGTTTTGGAGGGAGGGAAGGGGGGGGGGGGTGGAAGGAACACGCGCACACACACATAAACATAACACGCACAGCCATGCATTCACACATGCACACATACACACACACAAACACATCCATTCACAATACTCTTTACCAGACAATCCTACATACACGCACGCACCAAATATTAATTAAAAAGAAAACAACACTTACCTGCAGCCACTCTACCACGGAGGTAGCAGGACGCTTCCCTCATTGGCTGTCCCATCGTCATCACAGAGTGGGATCGGGTCAATTAGACTGCGGACTCCACCCCACTCTGTGATGAAGTGTCACTGATTGACACTCGACCCTGGGTACTTCACAGCGTAAAACTGAAGCGCTCAGGTGCGAGGCTATCAGTGACGCTACCAGTGACGCTACCCCTCGTGACTGAGGGGAGGGCCTCAGCTACCTTTGCTGAGCTGAGGACGTCACGAGCACATGAGCTGTGACTTCCTCAGCCCAGCATAGTTCAGCTCAGGCTACCTGGCCTGAAATGAACAGTGTCTGTCAGGCTGACCTGTGATCAGCCTGACAGACACTGTTCGTGAGCGGCAAAAGTGGAGGGGCGTGGCCCCTCGGCCCCAATGGACTGGCCGCACTTCATTAATGCTTTGAATGTTACGGGCTTCATAGTCAAGGAACGAGTCTGAGGAAGGACGGCTGTGTTTTGATGATTGCCCATTCACATCTCCCAAGCATGGTTTCCAATAGCTACGAAGCCATGCACACAATCCAGCATTAATCCATATGGGGAGTTACCCAGCGGTGCGGCTACCATTGGTGGAATAGGTGCAATGACAGCAGTACGCAAAACTGTGAGCGGTCTGCGCACATCAATTACAGCCTGTTACTGATGAGCCACAGGGCAGAGAGACCAGTTTCATTGCTTGAAATGGGTACTCTGGTGTCCTTGAAATGCAACTGGCTGTGCTCTGGGCAGTTGAACTACAGAAGGATATCATATGGGGTTGACTGGTACAATGGGAAGAAAAGCTTTCACCCTTTGCCCCTTCCCTGCATGCACTTCAATACACCCAAATGGCAGTGGTAGTATTTACTTTATTACATTGCAATTGGTTGATGCGTGTTAGAGTCCTAGTTGCCCATTTGGAGCTAGGCCACTTCCTCAGTAGTGTTGCTTATATGTCCAGCAGACCTAATTCTAACACCGCACACCTATCGAACAAAAATCACAGAATCTAGATTAAAAGAGTGCGCTGCTCTCCCACTTCACATAGTGATAGTGACTACACATACCCCTGACCTTTAGTTTCACTCACACATAACATGTGTATTTGTAAAGCACACGTTACCCCTAACTGGGTCATTTTGGAGCTGAATAACAGATGTTTATTGTTACCCAAGTTAATTGACCTCTGAAGGATGAAAGGCTGAGTCGACCTGTCGGGATTTGCATCTGTGACCATGAGGTTGAACACAGGCCCCTGAAGTGGATACATTAGTCCACTGATCCACCAGACCCGGCATACATATGCCTACACAGTCACACACGTTCACACATACGCACTCTCTTACACGCACACACTCATATCTACAAGCACGCACACAACATACATATATTTAAAAAAACTTTTTTACTGACCTCAGCTGCCAGGAAAAGTCAGTTTCCAACTGTTTGTACTCCATTTTTATAAAACTGATAGCGAATAATGTGATATCATTCACTATTAGTATAATAAAAAACTGACAAAAAACGAAGTGAGTGAAGTCCCCACCAGGGGTCACAAGGTGCATGCCAGGGGTCGCAGCTGCGACCCCTAAAGAAAGTCCATACTTACCAGCTTCTGAGCATTCAATGGCAGGCTGCTGAGAAGCGAGCGACGATTGAAAAGTACCAACTGCTGAGCCCAATGAATCAAACAGCAGACAACTTTCCAAACTCCGATTAATGGGAAGTTGGGAAAGGTATTGAAAAGAAAGTGGCTGAGCATCTAACTGCATGCATATGTAGGTGTCGCTGGTATATGACTGAGCACCTGGCTTCTCCCCCAACAGTGCAGTTTACTTTCATAAAATGCAGGACAGACAGCTATGTTAAATGTCTACAATGTCTACTCTCGTCCCAGCATCTTTCCAAATCTGTGGATGACATTTATCGTGAATCGTGAGGTTCCAAGATCTTAAGGCTGAGGCTGAAAATGGAGCTGGATATTAAAAACAGATGCCTGCTCTCCGCCTGACTCTTGCTAGCCTCAGAACTGGTGCAGAAGGAAAATGAAAGGCTCCAGCAGAGATCAAGCGGACCATCCGTCACCCTCTGGTTCTGACATGCGTAATCCAGAAACATCCCAGCCCAGGGGGGAGGGAGGGCTGGCGCTGAGTCAGTTAATACATAATCTGAGGGGATACGGGAGCAAAAGGATTTTTACGTAGCATAATTGTTTTTGGCTGTTTGATATCTTACATTGAGAATTTAGGAGGATCTTATTAAAGGCGTTTTGAGAGGTTTGTAAAAGGAGCATAAAACGATAATACTCGCATAATGCACAGATCCCTTCGGATGACACAGCCGTAGCGCATAATGGCTGCCATTTTGGCTGCGGTGTTGTCCACAAACAGGGTAATAATGACATTGCATCACCATCCCTACTCAAAGGCTTACAGAAACAATTAACTACTAGCATTATTTCATATAAAATGCATGTATTTAGTCTGATTATTAATTGTGTAATTGTAAGCATCAAGTAGATATACTAAAGAGTATGAGGCATAGAGATCGAAGCAAGCGACAGAGGTTTGTGTACAATGCGTACTCCATAAAATGTCCACTCAATTGTTACAGATCCGAATACTGATTTGTCAGCACTCAGCACCAGACTGCCCAGAAGTGTAACCCCTGGAGTCTAAAGATACCCCAAGAGACGACTCCAGCAACAGGGTTTTACATACAGCAAACGCAGAGAATGTTACCAAATTTTTCTGAAAAGTTGGTTAAAAACCGCCAAGTTCCTTTTTTTACTCAATCTTCGTTCTATCTTCTATTAGTTTTTCAATTTTTCTTCAAAGTTAGTAGAGTATTAGAGCCCACCATGGTTAGTTCTTAGAGGAGGACTTTAAAAAGGCGTGAAGTTTGTCTCACAGTAATATGGTTGTTGGTGCTAGTCGCAATAATTGTTTCTCAGAATGATCTGTGTATTGACTAAAATGATCAGTGAGATTTTGAAGCAATGTGTTTCTAATCTGGCAGTGGGGTTGGTCCACCTGTAGGTATGAAGTACGCTTGAGACGTCTTTCCAGCCATCAAGTGATACTGTAAATTTGCCAGCATGTATAGTTGACTCTGGAAGGCTCTGAGTGTGGGAATAGGTTTGGTGACTTAACCTTATGAAGTAAAACCTGTTGAAATACGCGGCGATAGTAACTAAGTATTGCCAGTTAAGACTCAGGGCCGTAACATGAGTTTTTTTCATGAGAACGCTCGGCTGGTGGCAGCAGCCTGGCCCTCGTAAACCCCGCTGACGATTCTCTGCAGCGCAGTCACTCCTCAGAAGCGGTTGCTCGCTCTAGCGCTTTTTTAGGTGCTAGCGCGAAGGGATATTATTATTGTAATTTTAAGGCATTTTAAATCTTTTTAAAACATTCTAGCATTGTGTGGTCACCAATTACCTCAATTGCTGTTCTTTCTGTTGTCCGCCCGTTCCATCGCGGCTGGTGCCGTTTGTGTGGAGGGTGTGACGTGCCGCCATCTTTGGTGTAGCCGGACCACACTTAGCGGTCTAGCTATCACGGGAGGCAGGCCATATAAACAATGTGTATTCAGGAGCGCAGCGGACGAGCGCAGCGGGCGCGACGAATGCGCGCCGAAGTCGCGCATAAGTCAAGCCCGTCTGCGCCCGTCCGCGGCAGACCGGGGCTCGGGGCCAGACCCCCTGGTCAAAAATATATTTACTCCTCAGCTTCGCTGCTGTCATTAAGACCTTCTGACAGCGCTACCTTCCTCCCGCCCGCTCATATTTTAAAGCGCGCCGCCATGTATGGCATTCTAAAACCTGACTTTAT
Source organism: Lissotriton vulgaris (assembly GCF_964263255.1). Taxonomy (NCBI): domain Eukaryota; kingdom Metazoa; phylum Chordata; class Amphibia; order Caudata; family Salamandridae; genus Lissotriton; species Lissotriton vulgaris. Next base: position 206,339,938 of record NC_141688.1, on the reverse strand, counting down.
GCTCACTAAAGCCTGTAAGCCCTCACCACGCTCTACTCCTCTATCCCCACATGTGCCTCAGACTACTTTAAAATGTTTATACTTAAACACTAGGTCCATGGTAAAACACCACTTGGACATCTTTCTTCTGCTTCAGGCCGATCAACCAGATCTTCTATGCCTATCTGAGACTTGGCTTAATGATGCATCCCTACCTGATATCTTGGCGGCAGTTCCCGCTGAGTACTATATACTGCATGTCGATAGGCCAGCTGGTAAGAGGGGTGGAGGGGTCGCTGCGATTATTCGCAAAAACCTTAAAATCTCTCTCTTACCATCTCTTGATCTGACAGGATCTGATAATGTAATTTTTAAAATGGATGTGGACACTGGTTCTCTTCTCGTGATCCTCATCTATCGCCCCCCTCAAAATATGCCTACCTTCGCTGCATCCCTATCGGAACAACTTGCCCCCCTTATTATTTCCCATGACAAAATTCTACTATTGGGTGATTTTAATCTCTGGCTGGATTCGGTGGAGTCTGATCCTCAGGCAGCCACACTGAAGGACACTCTCTCTGATCTTAATCTCATCCAACACATTCACCTTCCCACACACGAGAAAGGTCATAGCCTTGACCAAATCTGGTCTCAAAACATTTCCTTGGCAGTTAACTCCATCCTGCCTTGCATTTGGTCGGACCACTTTCTGATCAATTTTACCATAACCATTGCTAAAAACAGCAAACCTTTGCCTCAACAAGGCGGGAAGGCAAGAATGTGGAAAAAGGTTGACATTCCGGCCTTTCTCCAATTGTTAACTTCTACTTGTCCTTCACTCGATCTGGACATAGAGAAATCAGAAGAAGTTTTCTCGAATGGCTACTTCAGGCAGCTGAAGTTCATGCCCCCTGCGTTAACTTTTCCCGCTCTCGCCCCAATGATGCTCACAGGTGGTTTACACCTCACCTAAAAGCCCTTAAACTTAAAGCTCGTCAAATGGAGCGCAAATGGCGCGTAGCCTACTTAGAACATGACAGAGCCAACTTTCGTAAGGCCCGCAGGGAATACCAAAATCTTATCCTCAAATGCAAAACTGACTATTTTTCGGATAAAATTCTCAAGGCCCAAAATAAGTCAAAAGAGTTGTTCAACATCGTGGAAAATCTCAGCTCCAGCGACAGAACTTCCCTTCCTATGGTTCCTACCCAAGAGCTCTGCAACACACTTAATTCTTTTTTCTTTGATAAAATCTGCCTGATCAAGCAAAGCATTCCTACTACTCAGTCCCCTTTTTTGTTTGCTGACACTTGGTACAACCCTGCCACTTTAGACTCCTTCCCCCTCATAGACAATATCAAGTTACTCAAATTATTAACCAAAGTTAAAACGGGCTCCCCTGATGACATTTTCCCCCCTCACATCTTCAAAGAAGTGGGCACCAATCTCTCTGAGTGCTTACTTTCTTTACTGAATGGGTCACTTGTACAGGGCAAAGTTCCATGCAACCTGAAAAAAGCTCTTCTCGTTCCCCTCATAAAAAAGGCAGGAGCTAACCCGCTAGATCCCATCAACTATAGACCCATATCGTCGTTGCCATACTGTGCCAAACTGCTGGAGTCACATGTGTGCGAGACTATCTCCAGCTTCTTGGAAAAATCTGAGTATCTGGCACCGAATCAAGCAGGGTTCCGTCCTTGCCACTCCACCGAGGCGGTCATCCTCTCGGTGTTAAATACTTTGAGGCGGAATGCAGATGCAGGAATCCATCAGGCACTTGTGCTACTGGACCTCTCTGCTGCGTTCGACACGGTCGACCACACCATCTTGGTCGACCGTGTCGAGCAGGCAGGTCTCAGGGGCCCCGCACTGAGCTGGATCCGCTCTTTCATCTCGGGCCGCACACAATCGGTCAGACTGGGCTCCTTCTCCGCTCCCACTATACCTACCACCTGCGGGGTACCACAAGGTTCCTCGTTATCTCCCCTTCTTTTTAATGTCTACTTACGCCCTCTCTTGCACTCCCTGCGTAATGCTAATGTAACCATCTTAAATTACGCGGATGATTTGCAGCTCATCTTCCCTCTTAACAACATGGACTCAGTGGACGAATTCCAAAGAACTATGTCCCACATATTGAGTTGGATGAGCTGCAATCATCTGAAGCTCAACCCGGGCAAGACCGAGCTGGTCCTGCCCGGACAGAGCCCACTTAGCTGGAACTCCAACTTCTGGCCCACTAACATGGGAGCGCCTCCTACTAAATCTTCCGTGGTTAAAAGCCTAGGCATTTTCATCAGCGAGGATCTCTCGCTAAAAAGACAGGTTGGAGCGGTGGTATCTTCCAGCATTTTTCAACTGAAGAAAATAAGAAAAATTGCTCGCTTTTTCTCTTCAGCAGCCCTCACACAGATTGTCCTCTCCTTGGTTCTGTCCAGGCTGGATTTCTCTAACAGTCTTTACCTCGGCCTCCAAATTGGTGAGCTTAAACGCCTCCAGCTTGTTCAGAACCAAGCTGCCAGGCTCCTTCTGAATATATCCAGGAGGCAATCCATCAGACCTGGCCTTAAGCAACTACATTGGTTGCCAGTTGAGCAACGTGTGGTCTTCAAGGCTGGGTGTATTCTGTTCCGGTCTCTGAACGACTCTGGCCCTTTTTTTATCAGAGACTTATTAAAAAAATACTGCCCCTCCCGTCACCTCCGATCCACCTATAAATCACTTCTGACTGTTCCTCCATTCAAAAGGAAACGCCTCGGAGGCAGCTGCTTCGACCATCAAGCTGCTGTACTTTGGAATTCTCTTCCTCTCCATATAAAGCAGAATGATAACATCCTCAGCTTCAGACAATCCCTGAAGACCTGGTTGTTTTCTCAAGCTTACTACTGATAGCACTGCTTTATTCTCTGACTGCCTGTTTGGTTCCTCCTACAGCGCCATGAAGCCTCCGGGCGTACGAGCGCTTAACAAATCCCAACTAACATTAACATTAACATTAACATCACTGGTGGGCGGTTCTTTGGCGGTGCCTATCAAAAAGGCACTGCAATGGAAACACCAAAGCAAGTTCCTGCAGGGAATTAACTGTCAATTCCATGCCCTGCAGGAAGTGGGGGTGCATGCATCCTCTGGCGCGGAGTCAACATGGGCCCCTGCAGGGCCCCCTTTGTTTTCTCTCTGCCACAGTTTTAATGGCGGGCTTACCGTCATGAAAACTGTGGTTGATAGAAAACTCATAAAAGTGGCCCGCCAAGCATATTGCGGCCTCAAGACTGCTGCAACACTGCCAGGGTTTGTGGATCCCTGGCAGCAGTCCCTTGGCAGTCTGACCCCCCCTACTTGTTATAGGTTGGTTGGACCAGCGCTGCTGTGGTAGCTGCACCACCACCGTGAGGTTGATGGTAGATTGGACAGCCAAACTCTTAAATCAGTCCCTCAGTTTCCATTGAAAATACTCTTTATCGCTTTTTTATGACTTAGGCACCACTGGGTGAATGTGCATGAAAAACCGTAATCGACTGCGTTTTAGCATTTCAAGTTTTCTGCTGATCGTTCTAAGAAATATATAAAGTAAAAGGGACTCAAAATTTTGTTTTTCTATTGTTAAGTCTCATAGAAAGAATGTTTTCCACTACAACAAAATAAACTGGACAAAATAATAGCAACCATGGCATGTATAGAGCTTTAATTGGAGGGTACCTTTATCTGTTTAGTATTTTTTGAGAACTTTCTTAGGATAAGATGTCAAGTGCATGTGGCGAGTCAGTGACTGATCAGCTTTTGTGTAAATTGACTGTTTGTTGCAGATCCTTCCCTCCTCTAGATCCTTGAATATTCTAAGTGTTAGAAATGGGGGTTTCTAGTTGGCAGTGGCTGGCCGCAGACCAAGTAGCGACCCTTGCTTCTAGTCAGAGTAAGGAGGCTGCACCCTTTGATAACCCCTGCTCAACCCTGTGGTAACGTAGCACGTGCAGCTAGGCTTATCTCAGAGGCAGTGTGTAAAGCATTTATGATTATACACAGTAACACAGTGAAGGACCCTACAAATGGACACCACATAAGTAGTTATAAAAAACAAGTATCTTTATATATAGATTTAACACAAGACCAATAATGGTAAAAAGCCACAATATTGAAAAAGGGGGGCACTCTTGAAAAGCTGAAAAAAGAGTTCAAAGTGTTCAAATAGGGGCACAGTTCAAAACAGGGGTCTCTGCGACCCTTTTACTTACAAAGTACCTGTATTTCATAGCAAAACAAGCAAATTGTCTCAAACGGGCTGTAGCGATGATTTTCCTTACTCGAGGCTGGCGATGCGCTAAATCCTTGCCACAAGGTCCGGTTGCAGGTCTGATCGTGTTGCGACGAAAAAAAATGGCGCCTCGTGAGGGAGTGATGATCTGGGTGTGTTGCGAGGAAAATTGTGGATTCACAGTGTCCACACTGCGATGTCGTGATGCGATAATTTCAGGGATAGGGAGCCTTCGAAAAGCCCGCAAACGTGCGATGTGATGATCTTTGGGGTTAGCGAGCACTTTGTGTCCCGCAAGCATGAGATGCGATGATCTTTGGTTTGTAAGCGCTCGGCGGCAGCAGCGCAGTGATTTTTCTTATGGTCTTCAGCTGCGGCGGCTCCCAACTGGGCGTTATCGACGATTTTAGCACTCTCTTCTCTGGAGTAGAACTAGAGGACCTGGAACTCACAGGAGCCTCACCTGCAGATAGAAATCCTTGCTGGGAGGAATCAGGAGGCTGATGGGGGAGTCAGATGTGCCTGTGACTCCAGCATGAGTCTAGCTCTCTTCTAGCCCTTTGGTGATTGCTGTAGCAAAATAAAAGTTCTCTCAAAAGTCCTTCTCCCTCTTCTTCCAAGTTCAGGGAAAACTACTGCAGGCCAATCCAAGAAATAGCACAGAAGCACAAGGACAGTCCTCTCCTGCAGAGTCCTTCAGTAAAACGGACAGAGGTTCTTCTTGACATCCATAAGCAATACAAAAATCAGGGGTTTGGGCACAGATATTTACACCCCAAAAGTCTTTGTTCCCAAAAGTCTCTAGTCACTGAACCCAGCCAGAACCAGTTCTGCTCAGGCCTGTGCACTCTGTTTACCAGGCTGCATCCTTCATTTCGGAAAGTGGGGGGTCTACCATCAGACACACAGTAGGAGGTGGAGCCAGCATTCACCTTGCCAGGCACAGCCCTATTCAGGTCAAGGAGCCACCCCTCCCCAGTACTCAATGCAGATCTCTCTATTCAACCCAGGTCTGACTCAGCCTGCCTTGCCCATCTAAACCCAGACAGTCAATACACATAACAGCAGAGCGCACTGGAAGGCTTAGGCAAGAAAATACCTACTTTCTAAAAGTGGTACTTTCAAACACAGAATATTAAAACCAACTTTGCTAAAATATGTAGTTTATTATTCTGAGCTCTGGCATACCAAACCCAAATTTCTACCATGTTCCCTGTGACGGTTAGGACTATAATATGTAATAGCCAGCCAGACTGCCCATTCTCACCTATGGAGAAATGATAGCCTGTGAAAAACAAAATGAAGGGTCATTCACTACCAGGACATGCTACACATATCAAGCCATGTCCTGACTTACACACACAATGCACCTACCATAGGGCTGATTGACATGATGCTAAGGGAAGGTTCAGGGGCTGAGAAGTGTGGGCACTACTGAGCCAAGATGGCAGTTCTGGACTGCACACAGACACTGCAGTGGCTGGTCTTAGGTACCATTTACAAGCTGCAGCGCTGCAGGCCCACCAGCGGCATTTGGGTTACCAGCCCTGGGCACACACAGGCCACACTACTAGGGACTAACAGGTAAACCAAATAAGCCAATCAGGGATATACCAATTCACAGTCATCTTTACACAGGGAGCATTTGCGCGGTAGCACTGATTGGCAGTGGCACAGCGTCCAGAGCATCTAATACCAGCAAAAACAGAGGACACAACAGCGAAAAATGGAAGGGAGACCCACGCCAATGGTGCCAGGTCTAACACTAAGGATAATGTGTGTCAAAATTAAACACGGGAGAGCGAGCCTTTTCCCTGCGTCAAAGGTAAAATTCCTGAGTTCTTGGAGGATTCAAGGCTGCAGGCAGTTTGCTTGACTTGCACCAACTAAACATATTTGTTGCAGCAGAAATGTAAAAGATTCCAGCCACAGAAACCTTTAAATACATTAATAGATCTAACAAAATAAGGCCCTTGATTGTATGTCAGTATTGGTACTTGTACAGTGCAAACTTGACCTGGCAGAGCAGTGTATACATGAGAGGTCCGGTTGGGGTGGGGTATTGCACGAGGTAGAAGGGGGTCTTTTTGCGTTGAATACAGGGGCTCCTTTAAAGAGGGTATTCAAAGGGTTGCCAGAAGAGATGGACTTTTTAGCTCCTTTCTAAAGTACCCCACAAATAGAAGTGTATGTGTGGCATTTGCATAGACATCATTTAGGGTTTAATAGGGGTAGCAGCTGTGGCCTCTGGACTGCAACTTGTGACTCCTGGCAGGTTGCTTTCGACCTCCCTCATCAGCACAAAATCAGTTTTATTGGTTGCTGCTCTGCAGTGTTTCATTCTGCTCGCAGAATTTGGTGACTCTGCTTCACTCTGTAACACAGACTTCTGGCAACATACCACCAATTGCAGTGTAGTGAAATTTTTCACCAAAATATGAGCTGGTGAGCGCAAGTGAGATTTCGCATCCCCTAGCAGGATTTTCTAACAAGGGCAGCCACGAGCTGTCATGGTCACAGGGCTGCTTCTCATATTTGTAGTTATTAAGGAGAACAACGGTCCTTAGGTTTAGCAAATTCAAAACAATACAATGGAATATAGACTCGAATCAGTACTATATCAAAAGGTTTATTCAGTACCCAGCCGGGTCTGAATCTTTTTAATCAAAGTATATACATCAAAATAGGTAAAGACCACCAGAGGGGTCCAATTCAGAAGCTGATAGGGTACAAGCCTGTACCTATCCAGAGCACACTAGAACATTGTTCAGGAGTGAGAGAAAATAGGAAAGCAAGAAATAATAAAAAGAATACCAGGCAAAAAAGCAAAGTGGGAGCCAACTGTCTCTTGCAGCATTAATACAATTTATAAAGCAAGTGCAGACAACAATTACTGTAACATTATTGACAAAATTGGAAGAGATTACAGAATTGTTAAAATGTCGACGACGTTTCGATCCCTGGCTCCTAGTGAACTGGGATCATCATCAGGACTTAATAATAGAATGCCTGTTTGTACTTTTGTCAGAGCTTAGTGCCTACTGTGATAGTATAATAGCGAGCAGCAAGCTAACCTTCCAGAGTAAGTTACTCCAAAAAGACGGCAGAAGGTGAGATTCAGTGAATGAAGGATGGACGTCTCGTAATTGTAAATTGGTGGACTAATTATTGCCACGCGTTCGGGGTGATTCTTCACGATGGAAATTACATCGGGGTCCGCAACCTAGGAAATTGCGCTCGAAATGACTCGAGATCTTAAAATACAGTCGTTGCTGCCTTGCTTGAAATCGGAGCAGAATTCACTCGGCGTGCTCAATGGCACCGTGCCGATTATGCGGAAGTCATATTTGTAGAGCACCAAATCACCAGTAGGTCTCTAACCGCTTGCAGCATAGACCAATAACCCTGGAATCCCTTATTCCTGCAGACTCAGCACACTATGGGGTGGGCTTATCCAAATAACTCAGTGAACAAAAAGGTCATGACTTTCCTCCTGAACGGAAGTAAGGTGGCTTCCCTACTTATACTATCTGGTAACTTGTTCCAGATTTGGGGAATCACCACTGTAGCTCTTTTTAAGCACGGGCAGGCCAACAAGCTAGACTCAGATGACCGGAGACAGCGTCCGGGCACATAGGGCTTCAAACGGTCTTTGATGTAGTTGGGCGCCACTCCATACTGTGCTTTATGTTGAATGCAATTGGCCTTGAACCTGACACTCTGCTTGATAGGGAGCCAGTGTAGCTGTTGTAGCAGGAGCCTTGCATGTGCTCTTCTTAGCAGTTTAAAATTCAGCCTTGTCGCTTCATTTAGAACCACCTGAAGTTTCCCCAGAAGTTTCTAAGGAAGCCTTGTGTATACTGAGTTACCATAATCCAGGTGTGACAAAATGAATTCCCACACAACGGTACTCATGGTGGAAAATGACAACAGCGCCCAAGCCGCTGGTGTTGCCACATCAGGCCCGTACAATTCCCCACTACAGCAGACACCTGATTGTTTAGAGTTAACTTGATGTCTAGCTTGATACCCAAGCTCTTCATGGCTAGCACCGGTGTCGGGGTGGTGCCAAGGTCTTGGGGCCAAAAGAGACTGGAACAGGACATCTCCCATGTAGTAAGAGCAAGCAGCTCGTACAATTAACTGGGTGTCATCAGCATAATTAAACTCCTGACAATCCAATTTTCTCAGAGCTTCTACCACATCTAAAGGTACATATTAAATATCAGGGGGGACAACGCAGAGCCCTGTGGAACCCCCCATCACAGGACGTCCTGCCTGGACGTACATTCTCCTAATTCTACTCGAGCCCAGCAGAAACAACTCGAATGGGCATACGATCGTATGCACCGCATGGTGCCGTTCACCCTGATGTTGCAGTGCTGCTCACTCTACTGGCATTAAATTGCAGTGCTATGAGCACAACGTGTATATTTTTAGCCCGTGGACCGAACTCAACGGACTTCTGCAGAGTGAAACTCTGTGACTGCCGCCCACCCCTTGTGCTATATTCTTCCTAGAAAATGATATGTTGTGCACAGGACTACCATGGCATTAAAGCAATTAGATAGTTATGGGGGAAAATCTTAGAGAAACTGTGCATTGTACACTTGGTTGAGCTGCCACTGGAACAGGACTATCTAGGGAACAGGAAGCTTTTTGAGTGTGTCATGCCTTTTGTATGCGAGGACCTGCATTAACTGAGGTCATGTCAGTCGGTGATCGTACGCACAGGCAACAGAACTATGGGGCAGATTTACAATAAGTGGCGCATCCCTGCATAATAGCAGGGATGCTCCAGTGATTGTGCATGACGGAAAAATAGCATTGCGCCACTATGGATGCGCCGCATTTACAATGCGGCGCACCGTGGCCCAAGGACAGACAGATGCGTAACACATCTGTTAGCGTAAAGGTGACGCAGTGCTGGAGTCTGGTCGACGGAAATCCAGCCCTGCTCAGTGGCAGCCTATACTTGCTGTGTCACTCCTTACGCCTGCTAAAAGCAGATGTAAGGGTTTGACGCAGCAGGGGTAGTAAAGGTGACTCAGTGAAATCTTGTAGATTTCACTGCGTCACTTTTATGAGGCCTCCTTGCAACAGAATGCCCACTCTGCATACGTTATACCTGACACAAGTACAATGTAGCGCAGGCCTTTTGCAACATGACACACCTCTCTAGATGCGTCATGTTGTAAATGTCGCATAGTGGTGTATTGTTTACGAAGCTGCTGCATCACAGAAATGATGCAACGGTGTTGTAAAGATGTCGCAAGGAGCTTATAAATCTGCACCTATGTATGTATCAGGGAGATGTAAGGAGGGATTGAAAATGAAAATGCTAATTGTATGATTTCAAATGTTTCATTTTTCATCTGTTAATGACTGGCACTAAGAACTTATTAGTACATAAAATTTTATTGAATATGCATTTTCTTTCCAGCCTAAATTGTAAAATTAATTATACCCCTGAAGTTGTGAAATACTAAGCAAACATTAGGTTTCAATTGAAATGAAGGACTGGACTGAATTGCAGGTAAAGAGAACAAGGAATTGGGTGCATATGTGTAAAGAAATACTCATAATTCTTGCATAAACGGTGGTGCCTACTAGCCCATTTAATAAAAATGACACTAAGGCCCCCACCAAAATGGCAATTTAATTACGATGAGGCGGGTAATGGCGCCATGCATGTGCTCGAAATACCTTCATTTCTTCAGATTCACTAACACTGTGCGCCGGGTTTGTGCTATTTGTGTAACACAAACCTGGCGCACAGTGTTATGGTGGGACTTACATTACAGAACTTAGCCTATACTAATGCAAATTGCTATTCTACACTGCTTTATGGTCCTGTGTATTCTGGGGTGAGGGGTGTAACCAGTGCTTAATTTGTAAAATATGAAGTCCAGGTGCTCAAATGTTTGTCCGGGACCACACCTACTTTTCCCAGACTCCACCCACTTCCTCCACTGGCTCCACCCACTTTATTGATTACACCCACATCCTCAAATGGCACTGCTAAAAGTCAGATGTAATAGCCTACGCCTTCTGATAACTGTACGGTAAGTTAGGGGTTAAACTATCGATCTGATTGGATAGAGCTGCATGGATTCTCAGCCAAATAATTGGAAAATCTGCAACCCCCATCCTTTCCCTCCTCCTTCATTACTTTGGATCTGCAGCCGCTGGTCCATGTCCTGGTCACAGTCACTGGAATCTTCTTTCATGAAAGCATGGTCACCAGAAGGCTCAGCCATTTCCCCACCTTCCTGACATGAGATGTGTCAGTAATATCTCACATCCCGTTTCTTGCCTCACTATGCCTACAACTTCCCAGATTGTACCACTGGGTGATTTCCAAAAAGACCCACCTTTAAATAATTAAAATTAAGTTAAAATAATTATTAAAACATGTAAAAAACAAATATCTGGAGGTGGGGGCTTGAGCCTTAATGAAAATGGTAAGGTATCCATTTACCACGTTACCAAACTAGTTACCAGCTTTATGTCCTTTTAGGGTATTTATATTGCATGCCTAGCTGCACAATGTGCACATTGGCAAAAAACATGGGTGTGACCGTGGAGTGTATAATTTCTAAACTCCTTGGTGCTGACAACTTTTCCTTAAACGACTATGTGGAATTGTGCAACAGTAACATCTGTTGGTTTTACTGTACCTTGGTCCTGCTGCCAGGCCCTGCCTCCTGGTGGCTGGAGCTGTTACTCGCGGCACTCACTGCCCAGAATCAGATTCAGTGAGTACTGTAGTATGCAATACTCACTGCTGGTAGTGGCTACGCCGGGCCCAGGGGAACTCCTCAACTCCAACAAATCACCAATGCACGTCGCACCACAACAAAGTCGTCCGGCCTGGCGCCCGTTTGTGCTTGCTGCTGGTGCTGGCTGACTTCACTTGGACTAACTAACTTTCACTATTCTATTAGACTCTTTTTAGTGAACCCAACCGACGCTGCTGAACGTTCGTTGGTTAACGGGCTTCTGCTGTTCAGGGGGTACCAGTGAATACTCTTAAGAACAAAAGGAGGGGTTCTGCCATTCAGGGGGGTCACCAGTGAAGGTTCTGAGGGACCAAAGGAGGGGTTTCTGCTGTTAAGATGTACACCAGCGACGCTTCTCAGGGACAAAACAGAGGAGTTTGCAGGGGTCACACTTTCTAACATTAACTCACTCTAAACTGAGCACTTGGATGCTTGCGTTATCCAAGTACCAGGGCTTTAAGTGAGGCGGGTCCCGCCGGTGCTCAGTTCTAAATAGCAGGTGCCGAGAAAGTTCTCTATCAGGCTCGCCATTGTTTCCCTCACTCTCAAGGGTGAAAAATTAAATCTTAACTCTGCAGCGGTCCCACCCTTCACTGCCTTTGATGTAATTTCAAAGTCTCGCTATAGTACTTTCGCAGTCTCCTCATTTCATAACGGAAGCATTTTCAATATTCTATGCAGCAAAGCCATGGTTGTTGCTTATTTTCTTCTATTATTCTTGTGCAACTAACAATCATTAACGAAGCCAATAGCCTTGGCTTGTTGTAGGTTTAATATTACTTGTTGTATCATATATCTGGATGCAAGGACAAAAGAATCAAAATACCAGGGAAGTACAGGTTTTTAGCTTGGGTGTTGAAAAAGCACACTCACACGGACTATTAAAAAAATATTTCCACTTATCTACAGCTGTATGTAATGGGTGTATTAAGTATACAATCTAACATTCTGGCAAACATAATGTATTAACGACTTAAAAATATAGACCAGAAACTCTTGCCCTAGGGAAAGCCAAAGTGCAGGAGACACTTCAAAACACGGGTCTCAGTACTCCAAGAATCAGCGAGATTAGCCATCACAGCAGGAGCACATAATATCCGAGCTCACTGTAAACAGCGAACAGGACAGGCCACTTGGAGCAGGCGATTCATTCATTATAATAATTAGGCAACTCTTTCAACTAATGGCCCGTGCACGGTTACTCCATCCGTTCACCCCTGAAAATGTGAAAGACCACTATGACTCGGACAGTGGTGAATTTGCGCGCATTACAGCGGGAAAAAATCTGCGCACACTGCTTGCCTCCCACAGCCCCACCCCCGCAGATTTATTGAACCAAAAGTAAAACTGAATCTAGGTAGCCCGGGCCGGCCCGCGCAACATTATCATTAGACATCAGTGATCATCAACATAAAACACATATCCCCGACCCGGCCTTGCCATCATCCTAAGACATCAATATAAAACATATATTCACTAATGAGTCATATCAAATTATAATCAAATAGTCGGAGATATTTGAGATTTATTCATTCTTCGTGAATCACAATACTGCTCTCTTGGCTTACAAAGGCGTGCCCCACACTGCCCGCAAAACAGTCTTTTTGACTATGGGACCGTCACCCGGAGCAGTAAGTAGTTAATGAGCCGGACTGTGGGAGTGGGACGGTGGGACAACCCTAATGCACGGGGGGGAGGGCTGGGGAGGGGGCTAGGGGGTTTGGCGAGGCGACCATTATTAGGCTGCTGCGCAGCTTGAAATGAACGGATTAGGCCGCGGCGCAGGCCCTGCCACACCTGGTGCTGCTGCGAAGCTTTATTTGTTAACTCAATAAATGATTAGGCCTGCCAGGCCCCCTGCCACTCTCACCTGGTGATTAGCTTTAGTCTCCGAGGCCACCACAACACAGCCAAAGTTATCCGGTCTTGCTACAGTCTACTTTTGAGCGGCGGCCGTTGAACCACGATACTCGCTGGTGAGGTGCGACCCTGCGGGTATGCTGGGGCCTGCCAAAAGCAGTGAATGCGCGCGCATAGCATGCGATGTGGAAAAAAACTACGCCCGCTGCCGCGCACAGCCCCATCGGCCCAACCCCCACAGAAGACCAGGCGCCCTGTCTAACTAACTCAGTGTCCCGCCCACTGATCCGCGGCCGCTGGGCCACCGGTGCCTGATTGAAAAGAAGTTAACTCTTGAAGAACAGTTCTTCAAAACCACCAGTCTTTCATCAACAATACAACCAGTACGTAACACAGCAGCAGCACTTCTTACAGACGAGCAGCACTGCAGCACACACTCTGTGCTGTGCCACTAATTATACATCAATTACTGACGTGCACTAAATGCGTATAGCCCCGGCCCTGGTAATTAAGTGCCGGTGCTAAGCACCGGCAAGCACCGGCACAAATTAAGCACTGGGTGTAACATAGATGGTACATGGGTGTTCCTATGCACCCACCCATGGCTTTTGATGCAAATGCCTATCTACTAGCATTTATAGAAAGGGATTTGTGTAAAAAAAAAAAAAATATATATATATATATATATATATATATATATATATAATACTCAACAATTCAAATTTTGGTCTGAAATTCACATATACAATTAGCGAGTCAAGAGTGATTTTTCTGGACACTGAAATTTTCATTGAAAACAATGCAATACAGACAACATTGCACCGTAAAAGTACTGCGACAAATGCGGTTTTACATGCTCAAAGTTTTCATCAGTCCAGCCTAATTCAAAATATTCCATATGGAGAATTTTTGAGAATAAAGAGAATCTGTTCGAAAGAAGAAGATTGGAATATCAATAAAAAACTAGCCAGCAAAAGATTTGAAAAACGCAAATACAATCCTGCGAGTATCCAAACTGCCTTGAATCGCTCCTCTAGTGTAAAAAGAATTGACCTGCTGAAAGAAAAACAAACACCAAATACAGATGATCAAAAGATTTGATTCATTACAACTCATTCAACGGCCAATCAATCCATAATCAAAATTCTAAGAAAAAATTGGCATATTCTGCACATGGATCCTAAAATAGCAGAAATTGTGGGAGATCATCCTAACATTACCTATCGAAGGGCCAAAAACGTATAGGACAAAGTAATTTACAGTCATTTTCAAGATCAGAAAAAAACAGAATCTTGGTACAAACCAAAGGGATTTTTCTAAATGTTCTGGATGCAAAGTCTGTTGTATTGCCAAAAACATCAAAGAACTTGACATGGCAAACAAAAAGACATGGAAAATTGAACAATTGATCAACTGTAAAACACAATTTGTTATTTATGTTTTGGAGTGCCCGTGTTCCTTGAAATACATTGGCAGCACCAAAAAAGAACTAAAGGTGCGCATTCTGGAGCATGTCCGGGCCACAATCAATACAGATAGAAGCAACGCAATGGCCAAGCACATGGAAAAGGAACACAATGGTAACTGGAAAGAACTCAAATTTTATGAAATTGAGAGTGTTGGGCCAAATCAAAGAGGAGGTGATCATGAAGAAATAATGAGACAGTAGGAATCGAAGCACATGATGAGTTTTCGAACTTTGAGCCCTCATGGGCACAACCAGGACGAAGAACTACATTGCCATCTTTAGACACTCAAACAAAGAACTGATTAACTAAATAAACACTGAGCACGAACTACACCTCTCTCAAGATGATTTTAAATTTGCACACCCACATGAAAAATTCGTTGCACGATTTTGTTTCACAATTTTTGTTTTTGTTTTCTTCCCATTACAGCGCAGGGCATGTAATTTGAACATTATATATGCAATGACAGAATTCAAAAGTATGATATAACACAAGGAGGAAACTGCCAATTGATACTGGTATTACAATGTAACTGATTACAAGCCCACTAGAGGGCATAAATACAGTGACTAAGTTTGAAACAATTCGGAACCTTTGAATAAGTTTCAAAATGAACAATTGAAAGAGGTCAGAAAATATGACTATAAATATGTGATTTAAAAACTTACCCACTGGAGGGCAGGATTACAATTTGTGTGATAATTTGTATATATATATATTTGATTTTGCAGTATATCGAAATGGGAATGAAATGCTTTTCAAACAAAAACTGCATGTCCCAGAAGCCCTGTGCAATTAACAGGAAGTGACGTAAGAGTAATGTGGCTGCACTTTATTTAAACGATGTAAAAAAATGCTTATTTGGTTTTTCCTGTGAGCAAGGTCTCCGTAGAGACCGAAACGCGCAAGGTGTTGCTGGCTTGCTGCTATACGATGAAATAAACCATATAAATCTGCGAAATATGTGTGGTGTAATTTGGGAAACCCGAGAGTGCATGAAGAAATAACTCCCCGAAGGGGAAAATGGAACAAATATATATATATATACATACATATGTATGCCTGCTCCAAGCAGGTGTAACAGTGGAACAAGTTTTAAAACTCTCCACATTTTTCGTACTTTGCATGTGCGCTGCACTGTACAGCACACATACAAAGTGGGGAAAGTGTCAAGGCACAGTATTTGTACCCGAAGTGTCCCTTCCAGCAGAAATACTTTGCTTAACAGAAGGCACGCACCCTTGCCCTGAGGTGCCAGCGTGCACTATGGCAAATAGCTGCCTCAGGTGCGCCAGCGCCACAGGTAAAGAAACAGCGCCATATCTTAGTAGATATGGAAACAGCTCGGTTTCTTAGTAGATATAGAAACGGCACCCTATCTTAGTAGATATGGAAAAAGCGCTGTATCTTAGTAGATATGGAAGCAGCGCTGTATCTTAGTCGATACCTGAATCTTTTAGATCTGTCAGCAGCGTTCGATACGGTCAGCCATGCCATTCTGTTGAATCGTATCTCGAAATTAGGAATTACAGGGCAAGCACTCAAATGGCTTAAATCCTTCCTCACTGGCCGTACTCAAAGAGTGCAAATGGGAGACCATCTATCCTGTACTAGTGGGGTGACCTCTGGCGTTCCCCAGGGGTCTGCACTGTCCCCACTGTTATTTAATATCTATCTCCAACCTTTAGTGGAGGAACTTACGCAGAGGAACAGACACATTTTTAACTACGTGGACGACACTCAACTGCTAGTCCAGCTCAAAAACACCAGCCAGGCACAGGACTGCTTAGATTCACCATTAACCCCATGCATGCGGTGCTTTTTCCCGCTGAGTGCTGAAAAGTGATTTTCCCCATTATTCATGACGAGCCCAGCTCGTCATGAGCACACGACCAGTGTCCTGCATGACGAGCTGAGCTCGTCATGAGCATGGAAGGGGTTAACTGGATGACAAACAATCTTCTGAAACTTAACGCAGAGAAAACAAAGGTGCTGGTCATCACTAAACAAGAAAGTCCCTGGTGCAAGCTTTTCTGACCCCCAGAATTAGGGGAGGTGCCAAACCCAGGAAGAGTGGTCAAAAGCTTAGGATTAAAAATTGACGCAGACCTATCTATGGCCCCTCAAGTCTCTGCGGTGGTAGGTTCCTGCATAGGCCTGCTCAGGCAACTCTGGAAATTGGTGCCCATCCTCTCTGTCCCGTCACTGCAATCTATAGTGTCTCCCACAGTAGTCTTTCGGCTGGACTACGGCAATGCTTTGTATTTAGGTCTCCAGCAGAAACTCTTGAAGAAACTGCAGGTGGTGCAGAATGATGCGGCCAGGCTGATCTTGTTCCCTACCGAGGAGAACTCGCGCAACCCCCCTTCTCCTGAAGCTGCACTGGCTGCCTATCGAATATAGACTGCAGTTCAAATGTCTTTGTATAGCCCATAAAGCCAAATATGGAGAGGCCCCCAAGTACATTAAAGATAGTTTGAGGAAGTACATCCCGGGTAGAGCTCTGCGCTCTGGCAAAGTCTGTAAATTGACTCAACCCAGATGTAATCTTAAATCTAAAGGTGGCAGAGCTTTGTCTGTACTCCTGCCCCAAATCTGGAATTAACTACCTGCAACTTTGCAAGGGGACTCAGCGCTATTCTCTTTCAGAAAGAAGTTAAAGACCTACCCGTTTAAAAAGATGACATCAACACCCTTATTGTCTGTTTGATAGCGGAGGGCATTCAGGTGGCAGTGTGGTGTGTACTTTTTTCTGTGAAAGCGCTTAGAAACCAGTGTGGATTTGCGCTATACAAAAACATAGTAACATAATATAACATACCATGGAAACAGCGCTGTATCTTAGTAGATATTGTTGTATGGCGTTTTAGGATCTGAACAAAATTTCCTGATTCATGCCCTTATATAGGTTCAATTCACATTGCCCTAATATAGGCATAGAAATCATACCCATGTTTATACATAGCCCATGCAGTCCAAATACAGGCATGGCTACTTCCACTCGTTCCTAAAAGCCACAACGATTTCCTGGAAAAATCGGCTTAAGCAGTCAGGGACATCCCCTTGCTTGAATATTGATTTGTCCAAGAACTCATGGAGTTTTCAAAGAACTACCATTTCCTTGGGGTTCTTTGATGATGTTATTATGCCTGACTTTACGTCAAAATAGGCACCTTCCAGGTATAAATATGCCTACACTTGCCCTAGCAAACACACAGTGGTTCGGAGCAGCTCGACTATCTACTTGCCCGACGCAACTCGCTACAGCAAGTGCCGGAGGAAGCCGACCCTCCAGCTCATGCACTGATCGAGAAGCTGTACTTTCTCTCGCTGAGAATCCAGCTCCAGTGTTTACAAGCTCCCCTCGCAGGGTGTTGGGAAATCGAGTTCCGAGACAAATACCAGACCTCCTTCATTCTAAAACCAATTTACGGAGCTGATTAGACCTAAAGAGAAATCTTGAATAGATTCTTGGCAAAGAAACTACACCACACTTACTTCTTCCCTCGTACTAGATTTAGGTTAGGTACATCGGGATAGGCGTATTTTAGAAGCAGCAGTTGAGTACTTAGCCTTTGTAATATATGTATGTATTTATCTATGGTTTAGAAACCATACAACGCTTTTACAGTATTATTTTAGAATACTCTACTTGCTGTGCGCATTATACTTTACAGCCAGTATTACACTTTAGCAGTTCACTTTACTTGCATGAGAAAGAAGACTGTTCAATAAATCCTTTTATTGAAAACGCCCGTCTCTATTTTCTCTGCACCTCTGGTGAAACGAAGCATGCATGATTGACTTAGTAAAATATCTATCTATTTTTTCCACAACTCTGAAGATACGTTTATTCTTGGGAAACAAAGTTGTCATGTTTATGCGGTTGTCAGAAACTACTCCCTTCTTGTTTATTCGGGAAAGTTTCTAGTGACCTCTGAGCTAGCTGGCACTCAAAATTAAGTCTAATATATTCAATAGAGATCTAGTTGACCTAAGTCCTACGTCAAATCTATAGGATATATTATTCCAATGCTCAGAGCCTATTGGGAATATAGGAACTACACTACAATATGGAAACAGTGCCGTATCTTAGTAGATATGGAAGCAGCGCCGTATCTTAGTCAATATGGAAACAGTGCCATATCTTTGTAGATATAGAAGCAGCGCCGTATCTTAGTAGATATGGAAACAGCGCCGTATCTTAGTAGATATGGTAACAGCGCCGTATCTTATTAGATATGAAAACAGAGCCGTATCTTAGTAGATATGGAAACAGCGCAGTATCTTAGTAGATATGGAAATAGCGCTGAATCTTAGTAGATATGGAAACAGCGCCATATATGTAGTAGATATGGAGACAGCGCCATATCTTAGTCGTTATGGAAACAGCGCCGTATCTTATTAGGGAAACAGCACGTATCTTAGTAGATATGGAGACCGCGCCATAGCTTAATAGAT
Organism: Lissotriton vulgaris; assembly: GCF_964263255.1. NCBI lineage: Eukaryota > Metazoa > Chordata > Amphibia > Caudata > Salamandridae > Lissotriton > Lissotriton vulgaris. The sequence goes on along the minus strand of NC_141688.1, from coordinate 206,321,135 downwards.
TTGGAAACAGTGCTGTATCTTTGTGGATCTGGAAACAGCACCATATGTTAGTAGATACTGTACCTTTATGCTATCTCCTTTTACGCGAGCCAGCTCAGTAACTTCAGTTGCTGTGCTGCAGTGTATGAAATATTACTAAATCTACCCCTGCATGTTAGCTCAGTATTTTACAGTTTCTGGAGCGGCTGTATTTTTACAATTTTGAATGAATAGAAAGTGCACATGAAATACGTATTGGTTTTCATTACCACTTACTGCCGTTTGTTTTAATTTTGCTTTTGTTTATCCCACACGGTTGAAAGTTCATATGATGGCACCATGTGATGTCACGGGGGTCAAAGGGCATGTGACTTCACTTCTTTTATTCTCTCCAGACATGCCTTGGCTGGTGGGCCCCCGTCTCGCTCTTACGGATAAAGTAGGGACCAAGCGCTCTGATTGGTTAGATTTCACAATAATCATTGCGGACACACTCTGCTGCTTCCCTTATTTACCCTGCCCCCAAATTGGGTGGTCTCTTCCCTCTTAAAGGCAGTACATATGGTTGAAGAAGGGAGGAAGACAACGTCTGTGAAAACATCTTTCGAAACCTTCACTGTGTCTCGAAATCTTAAAACTGCTGCTACACAGCCGGCGTAGACTGTAGATTGCAATTTACTCCCCCATGGAAGATTTCATCTGATATCTGTCCAAAATTGCATGCAAGAAATGTTTCTGTCTGTCACACTGAGATGTGAATTATTCAGTCAAATAAAGAAAGACCCGCAGCACATTAAATACACTGGTGATGCTGTGCCTCTGGAATTCAGGGTCGGTCCCTCAATTGATATTCACATTTATGAAACTGCTCCGTGAGTCGGATCAGTCACTGAGGGCAGGAAAACGAGGCACAGGTTGTTCTGAAGAGTGAGAGAGGACACGACCTGTCATCGAGACTTCATCTGTGAGTGAAAGCCTCTTGTCTTCCAGGGTTTCCCAGGTTCTAGGAAATTGAATTTAAATACCGTTTGGGTCGAGGTAGGGGAATGTCAGAGGAGGGGCACATACCTTGGTAAAGGCAGGGTGGTAGAAACTGTTCCTGTGTTTAGGCCTTGCCTTGCTTTGCAGCACATGCGCTGCTCGCCTTTGCGAAATCTGTTGTTGATTTTGCTCGCAAAGGGATACAGGAGATGGGCATGCGCCCAGACAGGCGATGTGCACGCGTACGGCTCGCGCGTTCAGCACAATGCGCGCACGGCGCGCTTTTACTTTTCCTCCCTCCCCCGTCGGGGCCAGATCATCACGGAAGTACTGGGGACCCTGCACGGTGTCAGCAGTCTCGAAGTAGGCTCACTGTTCTGGGATTCTGGTGAAGTCACTGTCTCTGCTGCCTTGTTTATAACCATTTGTGATAGGTCGCGCGTAGCACTGCTTTCAATTTTGTGGCCGTGCTTGTCTTATTTGTGCACAAATGTCTTTTTTTCTATGAATGAACTTTTGTCATAACAGCAGCACCCGCGCTGTAGCTTTTAACATCCTATGCGTAAAATGCAAAAGCGCATGTGCCACCATTGTAACTAAAGTAAATAAATAGAAAAAAAAGCACTAGGCTGCTATTTTTTTCCTATTTGTTTACTTTTGTTACGCGGCACCTGAACTTTACATCTTAAACTAAAGCATGGGTGCCGTAATTGCTTCAAAAGTAAAGAAATAGGAAAAACAATATTTCTTTACTTTTGAACCAATGGTGGCACCCGCGTTTTAGCTAAAGCAAAAGCGTGAGTGCCGCGACCCGTTAGTAATGCGATACCTCTCGCATTGCAAATGGTTGTTTTGTCTGCAGACATTCCAGAGGAAAGGAGCCTGGTGCAGGCGCCAGAGTTAGGTGACAACTAATTATCCTTCTTTCCTGGATTGCATACTCCGTTCTTAACAGATGGTTGTGGAGTTGTTGTTTGTCTCGTGATACGAGTTGGAGGCCCTTTAGATAATTAACATGAAGGCAATAGTTCCTTAAGGCGGTGTCTGGAGATTAGGGAAGGGTAAAGTGTGAACTTTGCTTGCAAGAATGTGCAGATTTCCGTTGACAAAGCAGGCGAAGTCAGGCACTTTACAACAAACATTTCTTATTTCACCTGACTTAATGCAAGGCAACAATAAACCCGTCCAGAGGGGGTGCTGCAAGGACATGCCTCAACAGGCAATCAATCCCACATTTACTGGTGCATTGTTGCCGTCCAACCTTCACTGCAAGAAAGAAGGGCTGGGAATGCAAAAACACAGCATGGGGGCTCAGCAGAGAGAGCTTCGGTGGTGGTGTGCGCTGGGATGCATCCTCAGCAGGATCAGGTCCCCTGGGGATGTTGGCAGAAAGAGCACAGGACAGCTGTGATGTCACTGGGAAGTAGGTGAGAAAATCCGGCCAGTGCGCACCTCCAGTGGATGAACTGGGTGCGATTGGCAGTGCTCAGTGTGAGGTGCGGGATAACTATCATAGTGGCTGTCTTGAAACTCTCAAGTGACAACTGCGGACGTCACAGCAGTGGGAACAGTATCTGGCTACAGCAAGGCCTGCTAATGCTGCAGTTTTTCTTGTTCTAAACTTTGCGAACTACGCAGTCACAAAAAATACAAAAGGCCATATGTATCAAGCAAATTCACATTGGCAAAGGCCGAAATTCGAGGAATCCAGCCTTTGCGAATGCGAATTTGCTAAATAGTACGTATAAAGCAAAATCTGGTGCAAAACTTATTTTGCAATTGGATTTAAGGAATCGCAAATTTTGCGATTCCTTAAATGTAATGTATGAAGCAAAAACATTTTGCAAAATGCCCTTAAGGAAACGCAAATTACTACCAACTTCTAGTTGGTGGTAAGTTGCAAATTCCTTGAAAAATGCTAATTTTTGCATTTTTCACAGTGCCATGTGATGCACATACATGCCCTTAGGGCATGTTTGTGCGCCACATGTGCACCCGTGCATATTTCAGGGGTGCAACAGGGTGTTCTTTGGACACCCCTGCACCCTTGAAATTATTCTCAATTTGCGATTAGCAAATTGCAAATCGCAAATTGAGAATAACTTACCATTCATTCCTATGGGCCTAGTGGCCCATAGAAATGAATGGGAAAGTATTCCTTAATTGCGATTCACAATTTGCGAATTGCAATTAAGGAATTTTAAGAAATCGTAAAAAAAAAGCGATTTTGTACATACATGCCTATTTGCGATTCTCAAATAGCTATTTCTTAAAAAACGCTATTTGAGAATCGCAAATCAGGTTGATGATACATATGGCCCAAAGTTACAGTTGCTCAGCTTTACACTTATTGCTGGAAAACTAAACATTCCTCTACACAGAGGCTTGCAAAAGCTTACTAGTGTATTGCACTTATATCTTCTTCATCTCAGCATGCATGCTAGTTTATTTCCAAATGCATGTGAAGGTTATGACTCCCACACACTGCAAACAGTCCCTCATAAGGAACGTTTTTATTTTTGTTTCTGTAAAATGTTCCATTTTCGTAAGCATGTGATTAGCAATTGCACCTCTCTGGTTGCAAAAGAGTGCCACTCAATTTCATCCATGCATATTTACGTCTGTGGATGTCAAGCCTTCTGATAAAGTTGAAAATGGAAGATTATATGTTGGATGAGCAGCAAAAATGAACACGTATGGCAGCACAAAAGAGGATTACAAATTCTGATAAATAGTTTGTATGTTTTGTGAAGAGAAGGCCAAATTGGATTTTAAACGTACACAGTGAATTTACATATGAAGTTCAATGGATGATTGAGGTGGTACTTGATTTATAACAGCAGTCTTATCACATGGAAGACAACATTGTATATAAAATTGAAGAATATATGAAGATGATTGTACATTATATGTAGACTTTCCTGTTTTCAGTTTCTATTTTTGGTCAAATCTGGTGTTTTTTTTCAGTGTTTTCAATACCTTAAAAAACAATGTTTATCAGTGGTTACAAATTTTCACGCCATTAAAAACAGAAACAGTGTTTTTCCAGTGTTTATGGAACATTTTGCTTTTATTATTGCTTGCTTTCTGAACTGATAGTGCATGTGTATAAACAGTGTGCATGCATGGTGTATGAGGTTCAAATACATTTTTAAAAAACAAACTTATTGTAGTACACCATACAATACTTCTTTAGAGAGTCTTTGGTCATGCACATCCGCTCTTTCCTTCCCATGTATACGTTTATCTGTGAACAGGCCCTCTCAACATTTGCACTTGAGACAGCCAAGGCCAAAACTGCCAGTACACAATTTGCTAACTCTGGCCACTAACATAGCTTTCCATTCAGATACTGGTGCACCTGAAGATTGTGATTCTCTGGGACAGGTTCTGCAAAACATGCGTTGAACGGGGCGCATAGGCCCTCCGTTATCGAAGCGGTTAAAAATTAAGCAGTTCTTTACAATGTCTGTAGAAAATTCCCATTTAGGGAATGGATCCAGAACTTGTACAGAGTACCTCAGTGAGGCTTCATTGACTTCAAATGCCATGGTTGTTGAAGGGACATTTCTATTCATCATTGCCAGCCATTTCTCACACACTGTAAAATAAAATTTCCTGAATTTCTCTTCAACATTTCTCTGCTTACCAAGTGGCAAAGATTCTAACACGGAACATGTTGAGGTGCCAAAGTCACTAAAAGTGTCTCCTAGCCAACTCACTTGGAGATTTTCACATTTCACTAATTACGATGAACACTTGGTAGACAAGGGTGCTTTCAGGCTCTAGTTTTTTCATTAAGTACACTACAGAAATACTGTTTTCCAATAAAAATCTAAGAATGCAGTGGAGTGTACTTCTTTTCACATCAGTATAAATATGCGACCAAAGATCCTCACATTTCTTGACTTTTGGCATCATCAATAAGCGTAAATTCTGTAAACTGTCGCCACATGGACTGAGAATCACCGGGTAAATGACACAGTTGGGATTATTCTTTCATTTATGCCACACAAAGCACAAATGAGAAATATTTGTAATTTAGTTCCTGCGCATAATGAAACAGTGCACCAGAATGGACTACATAGTCAACAGCATTTTTCATTAACTCTGAAGCTTGTAAAGATGCTTTCAGCATACCATCTTGCAAATGGCAAAGATCTCTTACAGGGAAGCACTTCAGCTCAGGTATTGATTTTGACAGGTCATCACACAATGTTTTCATATATGTAGCTGTACTACTACAAATACAACCAATATCCTCAAATCTTTCTTGAAATTGGTAAAAACTTTTAGTTAGCAGCATTCCAAGTGACACTGCATTCCATGTTTTCTAAACATCTGGTGTCCTGTTTTCTCAACTTTCCCAGATGCTTGGTGACAACATTCTTTTCACATATACCTGTCAATACACCTTACATTGAATGTTTAAAGCCAAGGGTATTTGGCAATTCATCTACTATCAATAATGACTCGCTATAAAAGGGGGCTGATGTATCAAAGAGTTTCACCCCATTCTTTGTGGGTAAATGTGATCGTACACATTGGGAAAGATTCGTATGAAACCAGACATTTTACCAATCAGCGTAAGAATCAAATGCATTTCCTGATTCTCTACAGTTCTTAAAATACAGGGTTCAGAAACATGCTACTAAACCCTGTATCTTTAGACCAAAGACCACAAAACTTAAAAAACAAAAGGAAGAAGAAACAATATTTTATTGACAATCCTTCAACAACAAAACTCAAGAGGAATACTTTTAGCCCAGTCTTTCTTGCTGATGCCTTATGTAACAAAGTTACACTATATTGGTCCCTTCAGGAAGAAATAGAAATGACTCTTTCACTCACCTTTTCCTTTCTTTGAATGGCATTCAGTTTGTGGTTGTGAAGGTGTTTTTTCAGTGATTATATGTTTACACTGGTAAGGGCTATTTTCCTTTCCGTGATGTTTTAACAGTTATTATAGGTTTACACCTAAAACCGGACAGCCTAACTATATGGTAAACATCAAGTTTCTCCACATTGATACATGCCGGGCAGAATGGAATTTATTGTAGTATATTTTACAATAAAATTGCAGATCATTTTTATTTCATTAGGAAACGGAAATAGGCACCAGATTTCTAAACAGAGTGGATTGGAAAAGCTACACTGTTTGACATCAGCAAGCCTGTAGTTTTTAATGTACTTTTTTTTAAGTAGTAAAAAAGTCAAATGCTTCTCTATTAAAACAAGCATTTGCAATGTGATAGGTCTCGCATTTACAACATTTTAAGCTAATGGCATTGTAAATGACAATGCCTTGTATTTATCTGTTTTCAAAACCAACACATAGATAAAAGGTTTGCAATTTACAATGTCAGTAGCTCAAAGTCTTGCAAATCTGAGACCTATTGCATAGCAAATGCTCGTTATTTCTCTGCCCAGTTACCAGTTTAGTGAACTGAAATAAGCGATGACTCCAGTGCTGTAGCTAGGGGGGTGGGCGGTGGGGGCGGACCGTCCAGGCGGCATGAGTTTTAAGGGTGGCAGCCAGCCCACGCTCCCTCGGTCCCCCTGCTCTTACTTGTGACTGAATTTCCAGCACCGCCCGCTCTTCTATCTGGGCGCCGTGGGGGGAAACGCAGGGGCCACCCGGGCCCCAGTGGACGCCCCAGTGTTTCACACATATTATCCCCCTTTTTTTGGTTCTGTCAGATGCGCAGCACAAAGACGATAATTTAGAATCTGTATTTTACAAAGAGAATCGTAGTGATATTGGCTATTAGTTTAAATTAGTGCATGTGGAACAAACCAAATTGCCTAGTGCTACAGTTAGCCAACACTGTTTATGGACCTCAGAAGGAAGATAGTCTGAGCTAGCTGTTTTGGATTTCAAGGATCTCTGCATCCGGCACTAGACATATAGAGCTATTCTATATACAATTTGTAGTGCACCTTCCAACGTTATGTTCAATTCATGCAAATGCTTGCTGTGAGAAGTTGGCCTGGTATATAATGCTCACTAGTTCTAGTGATCACTTTGTACCATGCCAAGCAACCCTTATGATGATGGTTGTAATTCAACCTTGTAGACCAGTTATCCTAGTGGTAACGTGGACAAAGCAGTCTTAGGCTAAACTCTGAAAGGCATGTGAAGCCAGCTGTTATACCATACACAACCCCCTTGAATACCAAATGAAAGGGACACCACACAGATATATATTGAAAATATATATTGATTTATTAACTATTAAAATCCCCTGGACTCTTTATGAGCACAGAAGCACAAGCGTTAAATCACAAGACAGTTTAAAATACACAAAAGTTGCACAATATGGATGAGCCCTAGGGGCCACCTAAACCATATACTAAATAAGTGGTATAAGAGATACCAGGAGGAAAGTGAAGAGGCCTAGGGCCTTGGGAATCGCTGGAGCTATTCGAGACTGGAGTTAACTAAGTCGGGAGAGGCCCACGGGACTCGGGTGCAGTGTTCAAAGTGCACGCACTTCACAATACAAAGTCTATGGTGCGTAAAAAGCACAAAGTTAGAAAGTTAGGAACCTTCCGAGTGACCTACGGAGCTGAAACTTAAAACACAGGCCCTTGGGATGTGTACCAGTGCAGGAGCACCGGCGGAGCTGAGTTACCTCACCCACAGGAAGCGGGTGCACAGGGTCGAAGATGTGTCGGGTTTCGTCACGCTGGCCGATGGTGCTTGGAGCTGAAGATGCTGCAGGCGGCTCGATGAGAAGAGTTCCGGTGGATCCAAGGGTGGATCTAAAGAGTTGAAGACCTGAAAGCAGAGGGGACAGTGTTCAAAGTCACTAGCCAGTGACTACCGTGGAACCAGATTGGAACCAGGCGATGTCGGGTGCAAACAGGCGTTGTCGGGTAGCTTCTTTCTGCAGCCACGTGGATACCCGGGGTCGAGGACGTCCAGGAGTCGGTCACGAGCTGTCCCACGTAGGCTTCTCGCTGTTGGCGGTGTCGGCGACCTGATCGGAGCAAACAGGCCTTGGCAAATGCACGCCACGCAGAAGTTGAAAGATGCTGTTCACTCGGACCAGCAAGGTCAGAGCGGGTGCTCCTTTTCACAGGAGCTTGGGTAGGTCTGGAGCAACCAGACCTGCTGTTTAAATCTTCGGGTTCGTCGCCAAGATGGCCGCTGGCCGCGTGGCTAGTGGCCGGGATGGCGCGTCGAGTGGCACAGTGCAAAAGGGCCCCACGCAGATCGTGGAGATGCTGGGGGGCTGATCTTCGGTGCAAGGGCTGCTCGGTGGTGGGGGTTCTCAGTCCCCAAAGCACAACGTCGAGGATGCCTCAGAAGCTGCGCAGTCAGCTTTACGAGTGTCTTCCAAGAGGTCCGGTCCCACGTCACTCGGTGCCTCCACGGGTCCCTTCTTTGCAGGGACTGTGGATCGGGCTCTGAGAGGTCTGGGAATCTGGTTCTTGTCGGGCTCTGGGCTCGGGCTCCGGCGGGAGGCGGCGGCAAAGCAGACGTCGAGTTGCTGGTTGGTGCCTGTGTTCACAGGGTGGTCACTCCTTGGCCACAAGGGAGATTCTTCTTCAGTCTTCTGTGCAGCAGAATGTCGAAGTCCAGTCTTCTTCTTAGTTTTAAGTTGATTTCGGGATGATCTGCTGTGCAATGGCACTGCTCCCCCTCTTATTCCAATCTAGGGGGTGGATCACCTACTAGGTCCCTCCTCTGGGAGGAACCAGGAAGGGGGGCGGTTACACCCCCTTTCCTTTGTCCAGCTCCGCGCCAGGACTGGGGCTGGAAGGCCCCAGAACCGGTTTGGGCTGGCCTATGCACGGGGACACCTTGTGTGCCCCGGGCATGTCTGATTCTATTCAGCCCTGTCCTACCCAATACACAAAATCCTGTCTGGGGTGGTGCTCGCACCTCCCAAGGCAGGAAACCCTTTGTCCAGGCCACCATCTGCCGAGTTTCGGTCAGCAGCAGGAGGCCAGACTTGTGTCTGTGGTGGCAGCGTCCATTTTGGGAAGCTGAGGCTCTGTTTAACTTTAACCGGGGTTAGGGTTACACACATGTCGTATCCCTCTAGAAGGGTGGAATGCTATCCCCGTCGCCAGAATTGGCGAGGGGATAGTATTCCAATTCGTATGACACCTTACTCGACATGTTTTGATAAAGCCAAACCAAAGATAGCATTTAACCGCGAGGATTATAATGCACTTAAGAGTATATGGTATGGCAATATCCCGGAACAGCTTAGGGAGTGGTTCCCGACAGCTGCAGACAGGCTCAGCTCATGCCAGAGCACCATCTCACATATTTCCAAGCACTCTGCCTCCAGGATTGATGAGGCCTTCCATAGGAGTGGCTGATAGGAACATATGTGTCCAGTTTAGGGTTAGGCACAGACATACTGTACCTAAGTAAGAGGTGGTTACACCGACTTACCCCAGCTGAGTGATCAGCCAGTTGTGTCAAATATGGAGGCCAGGCCAGGGGTGGCACAATACGTGCTGCAGCCCCTGGTAGGCCTTGGATACACCTATGCCCTGAGCACCTAGGGTGCACTATTACAGGGGCTCATAAGGTGAACCAGTTCCAATTCGTAATGCACCTAGAGTGCATTGGCAGTAATTTAGAGAGAGAACAGCAGGCTGTGGGTCTGATTAGCAGGCCCACAGCCACATTAAGTCAGAAACCAGTGAAGCAAAAAGCAAAAATTTGGGGTGACCATAGGATAGCAGACCCTACTCTCCTACATAACCCCCCCCCAAACGCAGGGACATTAGACTAACCTTGACCAGTTGTGTCTTCATGTTCTAAGTGGAAGTACCTGGAGAGACCATCTGCGTTGCCATGGTCAGTCCCTGGGCGGTGCTCCACTGTAAAGTCCATCCCCTGTAGGGAAATGGACCACCTGAGTAGTTTGGGGTTTTCACCCTTCATCTGATTAAGCCATAGGAGGGGCTTATGGTCGGTCTGAATCTTGAAGTGAGTGCCAAATAAGTATGGTCTCAACTTCTTCAGGGCCCACACCACAGCAAAGGCCTCCCTCTCTATAGCTGACCAACGTTTCTCTCTGGGGGTCAGCCTTCTGCTAATGAAAGCAATGGGCTGGTCCTGGCCATCTACATTAAGCTGTGAAAGCACTGCTCCCACTCCCAACTCAGAAGCATCTGTTTGGACAATGAACTCTCTTGAGTAGTCAGGACTCTTCAGGATAGGTGCAGAGCACATGGCCTTCTTCAGGTCATCAAATGCCTTTTGACAGATTTCTGTCCACTGAACCTTTTTGGGCATCTTCTTGGATGTCAGATCATTAAGAGGAGTCACAATGGACCCATAGTTCTTAACAAACTTCCTGTAGTACCCAGTCAGGCCCAAGAAAGCTCTGACCTGAGTCTGGGTAGTTGGAGGGGACCAGTCCTTGATGGTCTGGATCTTACTCTCCAGTGGTTGAACTTGGCCTCCACCTACAAGGTGGCCCAGGTATACAACCTTGCTCTGCCCTATCTGGCACTTTGTTGCCTTGATAGTGAGGCCTGCCTTCTGCAGAGCCTCAAGCACTTCCTTCAGGTGGATCAGGTGATCCTCCCAGGTGGAGCTAAAGACAGCAATATCGTCCAGATAAGCTGCACAAAAGTCATCCAACCCAGTGAGGACTTGGTTCACCAACCTTTGGAAGGTGGCAGGTGCATTTTTCAAACCAAAGGGCATCACCACAAACTGATAATGCCCACTAGGGGTAGAAAATGCTGTCTTGGCTTTAGACTCCTCAGCTAACCTGATTTGCCAGTAGCCAGCTGTTAAGTCAAATGTGCTCAAATATTTGGCAGAAGCCAACTTGTCAATGAGCTCATCTGCCCTTGGAATAGGGTGTGCATCTGTCCTGGTGACAGCATTGAGTCCTCTGTAATCCACACAGAACCTCATCTCTCTCTTGCCATCTTTGGTGTGAGGTTTGGGGACCAGAACCACTGGGCTAGCCCAGGGGCTCTCTGAAGGCTCAATGACACCTAATTCCAGCATCTTTTGCACCTCAGTCTTTATACAGTCCCTGACGTGGTCAGGTTGCCTGTAAATTTTGCTTTTTACAGGAAGACTGTCACCAGTGTCCACCACATGTGTACACCAGTTAGTCTGACTGGGTGTCAATGAGAACATATGCCTGTATGCCTGTAGAACTTGTCTGCAGTCATGTTGCTGGTGTTCAGTGAGGCTGCCACCTAAGGCCACACCATCAACTGAGCCATCCTCAGGGTTCTGAGTGAGCAGGTCTGGGAGAGGGTCACTCTCTTCCTCCTGTCCCTCATCTGTAGCCATGAGCAAGCCCATGTCTGCCCTGCTGACATATGCCTTCAATCTGTTCACATGGAGCACCCTGTGGGGGCTCCTGGGAGTTCCTAGGTCCACCAAGTAGGTAACCTCTCCCTTCTTTTCCAGAATTGTATGGGGTCCAGACCACTTGTCTTGGAGTGCTGCTGGGGCCACTGGCTCCAACACCCATACCTTCTGTCCAGGCTGAAATTCAACAAGGACAGCCTTTTGGTCATGCCAAGCTTTTTGTAATTCTTGGCTAGCCTCAAGGTTTTTGGATGCCTTCTCCATGTACTCTGCCATCCTGGAGCGGAGACCAAGTACATAGTCCACTATGTCCTGTTTAGGCTTTTTGAGAGGTAACTCCCATCCTTCCTTCACAAGACACAGGGGTCCTCTTACAGGGTGCCCAAACAACAATTCAAAGGGGCTGAAGCCAACCCCCTTTTGAGGGACCTCTCTGTAAGCGAACAAAAGGCAGGGCAGAAGGATGTCCCATCTTCGCCTGAGCTTTTCAGGTAATCCTTTAATCATGCCCTTTAGGGTCTTGTTAAATCTCTCAACAAGCCCATTGCATTGTGGGTGATAAGGGGTGGTGAACTTGTAGTTGACACCACATTCCTTCCACATAGCTGTCAAATATCCAGACATGAAGTTGGTACCTCTATCTGATATTACCTCCTTAGGAAACCCCACTCTGGAGAAAACTCCAAGTAAGGCCCTGGCCACAACAGGAGCTGTTGTGGTCCTAAGGGGAATTGCCTCTGGGTACCTGGTGGCATGATCCACTACCACCAGTATGAATCTGTGCCCAGATGCTGTAGGGGGATCCATTGGTCCAACAATATCAATCCCCACTCTTTCAAAGGGAACCCCCACCACAGGTAGTGGTATCAGGGGGGCCTTTGTTGTTCCACCTGCTTTACCACTGGCTTGGCAGGTTTCACAGGAGCGACAAAACTCCTTGGTGTCTTCAGACATGTGAGGCCAGTGAAAGTGAGGGACAAGCCTGTCCCAAGTCTTGTTCTGGCCTAGGTGTCCTGCTAAAGGAATATCATGAGCCAAGGTGAGTAGGAAGCCCCTAAATTGCAGAGGTATAACCAACCTCCTGGTAGCACCAGGCTTGGGGTCTCTAGCCTCTGAATAAAGGAGTCCATCGTCCCAATATACTTTATGGGCACCTTGAGCATTCCCAGCAGCCTCAGCAGCAGCCTGCTGTCTGAGGGGTTCAAGAGAAGGACAGGTTAACTGAGCCTGCCCCAAGTCTGCCCTAGAAGGTCCCCCTGTCCCCAGAAACTCAACCTGATCAGGTTCAAGTTCTTCAGGGACAGTTCCTTCAGGGGTCTCAAGATCAGTTTCCTGTGAAGCCTGATCCTCACTTGTAGGCAGTTGGGAAGGCGCAGCCTTAACCCTCCTGTTCTTCTTCTTGGGAGGTACTTGGTCCATTGTTCCAGGATCCAAGACCTGAGGTTCAGAGAGGCACTTTTTGGCCTGTGACCTGGTCACAGCAAGGACATGTGATGATATCCCTAACATCTCTGCATGAGTCCTGTACTCAACTTCTGACCATAGAGAGTTCTCCAGGTCATTGCCCAACAAACATTCTACTGGGAGATCAGCACTAACCACAACTTTCTTTAGGCCAGTTACCCCTCCCCAGGAAAAGTTAACAAGTGCCACACTATGTGTAGTAGTGACATTGCTGGCATTGGTCACCAGGTAATCATCGCCTGGCATGTATTGTCCAGGGTCCACAAAGTTAGGTGTCACCATAGTGACACTGGCACATGTGTCCCTGTAAGCTTGAGCCACTTTGTTGTTAATCAAAGGTGTCTGTCTGTATTTGCCCAGGTTACTGGGACTTATGTCAGGGGTCAAATCTATGTCCCCTTCACAAACCAGAACAGCCTGTGTAAGAGTTCTGACTAGGTCAGAATCTCCTTCAGTTCCCAAAGTGATTCCCACTAAACCCTTGGCTTGAGGACCAACACTGCTAACTGTACTAGTGGGTGCAGGTGCCTTAGGGGCTGCAGTGCTGGGGGCTCCACCCTTTTTACACTCACTTGTCCAGTGAGAGGTGTTCTTACAAGTTTTACACCAGGGTTTCTTCTGACCTTCTTTCTTCTTCTTCTTGGAAGTTTGGGACCCACCCTCTGTCTCAGTTTGGGGCCCTGTTGAAGACTTCTGGTCTTTAGTTTTCTGCTCCCCACCCTTCTGGTCTGTTTTCTTCTGGTCACCACCCTGGTTCTGGTTCTTTTGCTTAACTCTGGTTCTTACCCATTTATCTGCCCTCTTTCCCAATTCTTGGGGAGAGGTCAAATCTGAGTCAACCAAATGTTGATGCAACTGCTGGTTCTGACAATTATTTAAAATTTGTTCTCTCATCAGCAAATTATACAATCCTTCATAGTCTGTAACCTTGCTTCCCAGCAACCATCCCTCCAGAGCCTTAGTGGCACACTCAACAAATTCAGACCAGTCCTGAGTCTGTGTCTTCTGGGTATCTCTGAACATTAACCTGTACTGTTCAGTGGTTAAGCCTAACCCATCAATCAGAGCACTCTTCAGGACCAGGTAGTTTCTAGAATCCCCATCACTAACTGTGAGGAGTCTGTCTCGGCCTCTACCTTCAAAGGAGAGCCACAAGATTGCTGCCCACTGCTCCTGAGGGATCTGCTGTACTCTGCAGGCTCTCTCCATTGCAGTAATCCATTTATGGATGTCATCCCCAGCTTTGTAGGGGGGCACAATCTTACTCAGGTTTCTATTATCAAAAGACCTGTCTTTATCCTTGTGGATATTGCTGCCACCAGTGGGTTCTATTACCCCACTCTCTCTAGGCTGTCTTGCTCTAGCAAGTTTCTCTTGGGCCAGGGCAATCTCTAACTCTTGTCTCTGGACTCTCAATTCAGCCTCTCTAATTTGAGATTCTCTCAATTTGGTCTCATGTTCCCTTCTCTGAGGGCTAGTCATCCTCCTTCTGGAGTGACCATGAGAACCTCTAGAAGCATAGGAGTTGTCAGAGTCACCTGAGTGAATCCTTCTCCTCCTAGGCTCCTGGTTAAGTCCACCTGGGGGTCTGAATGGGTTGTTACCTGATTCATTCCCAAGTTGACTTAAGTTAGCCTGGTTCAGTCTACTGACCAGCACCTGACTATCTCTGTCATCATCTGACTCACTGCTTTCCACCTCCTCCCCCTCTTCTTCTTCCTCTTCCTCTACATCTACTTGAGGAGCTCCAGTGGTGGAGGCTTCCTCATCTTCTAGGATGATAGGGGCAGGGGTGTCTACAGTGTCATCCTCTGAAGGATGGCCTCCTTCAGCATTCCCTGTGGGGTTTGCTTTAGAGGTCTTTAGAGCTTCAGACTGATCCAAAAGCTCTCTTAGGTGGTCTGCAGTAGGGGAAGGCCCTGTCTTCAGACCCCTTAAGACACAAAGCTGTCTTAATTCCTTAAAGGGAAAAATAGCAAATTTGGATGGTGCCCTTGGAGGGTCACTCTCAACAGAGACATTCCCAGTGGAACCCTCTGCTCCAGACATTGCTCTAGTGTGGGTGGATGTGTTGCAATCTACCTACACTGGTGTTTACCTACTAAACCTATCTAGTAGTTGTAGCTAGGGTGTGCTACTCCCTTTGCTCTACAACAACTAAGTTCAGTAGAACTTAAGTATACTAGTCTTGTTTTATATGTACCTAGCAGGTACCTGTGTGATCTTTCAGATGATAATCTCAAAGATTGTAATGGTAAAACAACAGCAAGCTCAGATCCCAATCCGCTGCTCACCAATGTGAGAAGTTGGCCTGGTATATAATGCTCACTAGTTCTAGTGATCACTTTGTACCATGCCAAGCAACCCTTATGATGATGGTTGTAATTCAACCTTGTAGACCAGTTATCCTAGTGGTAACGTGGACAAAGCAGTCTTAGGCTAAACTCTGAAAGGCATGTGAAGCCAGCTGTTATACCATACACAACCCCCTTGAATACCAAATGAAAGGGACACCACACAGATATATATTGAAAATATATATTGATTTATTAACTATTAAAATCCCCTGGACTCTTTATGAGCACAGAAGCACAAGCGTTAAATCACAAGACAGTTTAAAATACACAAAAGTTGCACAATATGGATGAGCCCTAGGGGCCACCTAAACCATATACTAAATAAGTGGTATAAGAGATACCAGGAGGAAAGTGAAGAGGCCTAGGGCCTTGGGAATCGCTGGAGCTATTCGAGACTGGAGTTAACTAAGTCGGGAGAGGCCCACGGGACTCGGGTGCAGTGTTCAAAGTGCACGCACTTCACAATACAAAGTCTATGGTGCGTAAAAAGCACAAAGTTAGAAAGTTAGGAACCTTCCGAGTGACCTACGGAGCTGAAACTTAAAACACAGGCCCTTGGGATGTGTACCAGTGCAGGAGCACCGGCGGAGCTGAGTTACCTCACCCACAGGAAGCGGGTGCACAGGGTCGAAGATGTGTCGGGTTTCGTCACGCTGGCCGATGGTGCTTGGAGCTGAAGATGCTGCAGGCGGCTCGATGAGAAGAGTTCCGGTGGATCCAAGGGTGGATCTAAAGAGTTGAAGACCTGAAAGCAGAGGGGACAGTGTTCAAAGTCACTAGCCAGTGACTACCGTGGAACCAGATTGGAACCAGGCGATGTCGGGTGCAAACAGGCGTTGTCGGGTAGCTTCTTTCTGCAGCCACGTGGATACCCGGGGTCGAGGACGTCCAGGAGTCGGTCACGAGCTGTCCCACGTAGGCTTCTCGCTGTTGGCGGTGTCGGCGACCTGATCGGAGCAAACAGGCCTTGGCAAATGCACGCCACGCAGAAGTTGAAAGATGCTGTTCACTCGGACCAGCAAGGTCAGAGCGGGTGCTCCTTTTCACAGGAGCTTGGGTAGGTCTGGAGCAACCAGACCTGCTGTTTAAATCTTCGGGTTCGTCGCCAAGATGGCCGCTGGCCGCGTGGCTAGTGGCCGGGATGGCGCGTCGAGTGGCACAGTGCAAAAGGGCCCCACGCAGATCGTGGAGATGCTGGGGGGCTGATCTTCGGTGCAAGGGCTGCTCGGTGGTGGGGGTTCTCAGTCCCCAAAGCACAACGTCGAGGATGCCTCAGAAGCTGCGCAGTCAGCTTTACGAGTGTCTTCCAAGAGGTCCGGTCCCACGTCACTCGGTGCCTCCACGGGTCCCTTCTTTGCAGGGACTGTGGATCGGGCTCTGAGAGGTCTGGGAATCTGGTTCTTGTCGGGCTCTGGGCTCGGGCTCCGGCGGGAGGCGGCGGCAAAGCAGACGTCGAGTTGCTGGTTGGTGCCTGTGTTCACAGGGTGGTCACTCCTTGGCCACAAGGGAGATTCTTCTTCAGTCTTCTGTGCAGCAGAATGTCGAAGTCCAGTCTTCTTCTTAGTTTTAAGTTGATTTCGGGATGATCTGCTGTGCAATGGCACTGCTCCCCCTCTTATTCCAATCTAGGGGGTGGATCACCTACTAGGTCCCTCCTCTGGGAGGAACCAGGAAGGGGGGCGGTTACACCCCCTTTCCTTTGTCCAGCTCCGCGCCAGGACTGGGGCTGGAAGGCCCCAGAACCGGTTTGGGCTGGCCTATGCACGGGGACACCTTGTGTGCCCCGGGCATGTCTGATTCTATTCAGCCCTGTCCTACCCAATACACAAAATCCTGTCTGGGGTGGTGCTCGCACCTCCCAAGGCAGGAAACCCTTTGTCCAGGCCACCATCTGCCGAGTTTCGGTCAGCAGCAGGAGGCCAGACTTGTGTCTGTGGTGGCAGCGTCCATTTTGGGAAGCTGAGGCTCTGTTTAACTTTAACCGGGGTTAGGGTTACACACATGTCGTATCCCTCTAGAAGGGTGGAATGCTATCCCCGTCGCCAGAATTGGCGAGGGGATAGTATTCCAATTCGTATGACACCTTACTCGACATGTTTTGATAAAGCCAAACCAAAGATAGCATTTAACCGCAAGGATTATAATGCACTTAAGAGTATATGGTATGGCAATATCCCGGAACAGCTTAGGGAGTGGTTCCCGACAGCTGCAGACAGGCTCAGCTCATGCCAGAGCACCATCTCACATATTTCCAAGCACTCTGCCTCCAGGATTGATGAGGCCTTCCATAGGAGTGGCTGATAGGAACATATGTGTCCAGTTTAGGGTTAGGCACAGACATACTGTACCTAAGTAAGAGGTGGTTACACCGACTTACCCCAGCTGAGTGATCAGCCAGTTGTGTCAAATATGGAGGCCAGGCCAGGGGTGGCACAATACGTGCTGCAGCCCCTGGTAGGCCTTGGATACACCTATGCCCTGAGCACCTAGGGTGCACTATTACAGGGGCTCATAAGGTGAACCAGTTCCAATTCGTAATGCACCTAGAGTGCATTGGCAGTAATTTAGAGAGAGAACAGCAGGCTGTGGGTCTGATTAGCAGGCCCACAGCCACATTAAGTCAGAAACCAGTGAAGCAAAAAGCAAAAATTTGGGGTGACCATAGGATAGCAGACCCTACTCTCCTACACTTGCACTAACTAAATGGGCTTACCATAATGTTCAATCCATGCTGGACCTGCCCCTTTGTATAGGGTCATCTCCAAACTTTTTGCCTCCACCGTCTTGTTTTCAGAACCTTTTTTGTTGGCTTGTCAACATCTGCACTTTACCACTGCTAATCAGAGCTCACATTCTTGTTCTCGCTCCCTTAGACATGGTGAATTGGCTCATACCTAATTGGCAGGTTTAATTTACCTGTTGGAGCCTTTGTGGCTGTGAGGAGGTGCACTGACTGTGCGCTATCACCAGTGCACACCTGAGAGTACCCGCTGAGAGGGGAAAAGAGGGGACCTAAGGACCCCCAGACATCCCTTTGTCACTCACTGCACTCACTTGCAGGAAGATTGCTCTCCCTCCTTTGAAATGAAGGTGAGGTGGCAACTGCACCGTCAAAGGCAAAGCGGCTGCTTCACACACTATTCCACGTTTCACTAATCCGGTGCCCTAATGGTAACTGCGAGTTCATGGCTGCCCTGAGGACAGTGCATTATATGTGATAGGGTGCACTGCTACTGGACAGTGCATTGCGTCTGAAGTGTAAAATGGCGCCAAATGTCTTAAAAGGAAAATCTCGCAAAGAAGGAACATATTGGGCTATAACAATTTTAAAGCCATGAGTGGAGTCCCTTTCCTGAAGGTGGTTGCAGTAGCAGAGTTATCTGTACACTCAGTATTGTGAATCGGATTCAGAAAGTGAATTATGTGCTGTGAGTGGTCATCTTCAGTTCAGTATTGAATTGCAGATACATTTGACCGAGGGCTAGTAGTTTTGCTGTATCTTTATTTAAGCATATACGCCTGCACATCTTTATTTTGTACACAAAAGAGCAGTAAATCCGCCAAAATATTATGAAGACAGCAAAGTACAATCTGCAAGCACTGTATCTTTATGACAGGGGAAGGAATCCAGACAGCAAGCACTTTCTAAACAAACAAAAAAACATAAATGAGGAATTAAAATGTAATTGTGTCTCTAAAGTGAATACATAACAGAATACAATGACTTTTAATTCCAAGCTACATATGTGACATTTGCAGTTTAACAACAGAACAACTTGATGACCTAATAGGATCACAAATATAACCATCCTCGAAATGCTATGGTTTTGTTGTACAGCCAATCAAAGCAATGCCAAACTATAAAAACACATGAAAGTCCAAGGCTACAGGTCTGACACCAAAAAACACTCTCTTTCTCTGTATGACTTCTTACTGTACACGATGCACCCATTCCTAAAATGCGGCTTGATTAAATGAAGTAGGTGGAGTGAAGGGGGGTGGTAGTGGGGCGTTTACCTGACGGGCATCTTAGCATTGCAATATCTGAAATCTAAACATACCCTCCAGCTATGTAAACCGGTTTTAAAAGCCGCCATGTTTGTTTAAAGCCCAATTTAAGTACTTTGAGAGATGAATTTACTTGTGGGACCTCCCAGTCAACAGTTGAGTAAAGAAAGGAGGCAAATGCAATAATGTCAAGACCACACAGAGTGATGCCAGGAGCTGCACTAAAAACACTGTGACCTCAGTACATGGTCTGTTTCAAAACATATGCGGAGGTTGGGCGTGTTGCCTGCTGCTTTAGTATTACATTTTAGTTTTCTTCACTTGTAGAGCTATGTTATTTGGCTTAAAAAAACATGTCACGTTGCACAGTATACATGGAATAGGTCTAAAAACGTTTATCAATGTTCTGGCCTGTTTTTTAATCTGTGTCTGTGATGTAGTAGTGACCTCCTTCCAGAGTCAACAGTGGATACTTAGTTTCTGTACTAAGATAGTGGGCACCTGGCTTGAAATGGAAAGTTCAGCCTCTAGATCCTGTTGACTCAGTTGTAGTTCTGTCAAAAGGTGTATGACTTACTCATGGGAGGAGGTGCAAGAACTGACGCTATATACAGTATAACATCACCATTATAATAAAGGTGTACTACTTGAAACTAATTTACTCTTTAACAAAACCTTTGTTTTATCCCAAAGAAAAGGATTAGCATTTGCAAAAAATCAGAAATCATCAACATAAAGCAAGGCTAAGGTTGTAGTCTCAAGATCCTCTGTTAGTCATTGCTGTCCTGATGCATGTTTGAGCACAGAGACAGGTTTGTCAACCTGGGTTGCCTAATGTCTCTACTCGACTTTCCTGGTTATACACCTGCCCATCACATGACTACACGTGTTCACATAATTCACTCTGGGAACATTTGTTTGCCTGGTCTAGTGGCTAGGAGTCCATTGCGTCCGCTCTAAGGATCTGTGCAAGGGAATAATGAGAAAATGTAAATGCCCCCCACTTTGACATACTACTAAGGCACTGAGTGACCAAAGTGAAGCTGAAAGATAGTTCTATTCCTAAGAGAAAAAAAAATCACAGAGGACCAAATAGTGCATTTTGAAGAATTTGTGTAAAAAAACCAAATGTCTTTCATGTGGTTCTAAAGGGCAAGCATGAAATAATCCAAATATTTACAAGCTCCTTGCAACAACTTCTGTGCCGCAGAAGCTTTGTAAACAATGCGCCACATTGTGACTTATTTACAACGTGACGCATCTAGGGCAATGAGTCACATTGTAAAGTCTTGAGTCAGGTATAATGTATGCAGGGTGTTCGTTCCGACGCAAGAAAGCCTCTCAAAAGTGACGCAGTGAAAACTACAAGATTTCACGGAGTCACTTTTTACAACGCCACTGCGTCAAAACCTTGCACCTGCTTGAAGCAGGCGTAAAGAGTGACACAGCATGATAGGAATAGGCATTCCTGACCATTTGTGGAGTTGCGTCGTGCTTGCGACACAACTCTAGCAAAGTGCTGCCCTTATGCCAAAAGATATGTCAAAATCTGTCTATCCTTGCGCCACAGTGTGCCGCATTGTAAGTGCGATGCATCCATGGTGGCATTTTTATTTTTTTATGTGTCGGAAATTAACTGGCGCATCTCTGCTAATATGCAGAATGTGCCAGTTCTTGTAAATCTGCCGCTAACATTTTACCAATGTTTTTGAGTGTGAAGTACCTCGAGGGTATTAGGAGACTTCCTTCCTTTTCTCCTTTTCTATCTTGCGTTTTTTCTTTCCTCCTCGCTTTTTATCTTTCTCTGTACCTCTAAGATTGTTCCTTTACTTTTTCTCCTTCACTGTCCCTGGTTGCCCCATCTTTCTCTCTGCCACTCTCTCTTTTCTTCTTCCCGTTTTGATAATGTATTTCTCACTGTAGCTCCACGGTCAGCCCTCCGCCCCCACCTCTTAGTTCTGGACTGGCATTCTGGTGACACTGTATTTATGTGCTTCCACGGCAAAAAAACAGCAATTACATTTTCACTGTGATCCAGTCTGTATGGCTATTGGGCCCAATGGTAAACCCTCACTGTATAGTGGGGGGTTCCCCATGCCACGTGGCCGAACGTCATGTTACCTACGCTACTGGATCTGTGTTTGAGCTCATGGGCCACTGTGGGTCGACTCAGCCTTTCAGCCTCCTGAGAATGATAAAATGAGTGTTACTGAGTTGGGTAGCAATAAGAATTGCTTGTTCAGCACCAAGTTACCCCTTGGGTTGTTGTGAGCTTTGTAAATACACGTGATATATTACCACATGCAACTATAAATTAAGTACTGCCTGCAGGCAATCTGTAATAGTTACAAACCAGAATATTGTGTCCTAAATATTGTCCTGCAAACATTTGTTCTAAGAATTGTTTACAAAAACAACCCTCAATTGAACCTAATAATATATAATCCACAACCAATGGAACAGTATTCTGATAAATAATATTTAGGACATAATCTTTGTGACAGACTATATATTTGTGATTGATATTCTGACGTGCAACTGATATAGTCAAGGTTGTGGCAAGTGCCTATATTTCAGGGTCTCACAATACCTTATTGTGACTCCTATGGGGGTCTGGGTAGTCAAGGCAAAGTAGTCCTTCTGGAAGAATAGCCAACTAGAGCTTGCAACTTAAGATAGTAAGAAAAGGAACTTTTTACCCAAATCACCTGGCGCTCCCTCCCAAGGAACAAATCAAGGACCACTCAAAGTTTGACTTTTGTATCGCTAGGAATGGCGATACTCGGAATCATTAACTGAGAATGCCTCTACCAGATAACAAGGCGCATACTAAGTCGAAGCAAATCCATTCTAGCGCCATTTAGAGTGAGCCAACTGCCTTGCATCCCAGACTGTGTGTCAGAAAGGAAAACACAACTGATCCAAAGCAATGTCTCTGTCATATTATTGAAGATAAGTGGCGTGTCATCAGGATATGACATTTCATGTCCTCTGGTCTCTATAACTCATACAGCAGCAGGACATAGGCATATACAGCCTGATTCATGTAGGCAATAGCGCTCGCAAAAGGGCCAGATTCTGAGAATCTGGCCCTTTGCGAGTGCGATTTTTGCATTTGGTATTCATGATACCAAATGCAAAAATCGCTATTTAAGAAGTCGCAAATATGCGAGGAATAGCATTTAAGGAATCTCTATTAGAGATTCCTCAAATGCTATTCATGACACATCCTGAAATTGCGATTTAGCACTTTTGGGGCCGCTATTTACCGAGAGGTCAGACCTGTCGGTAAATAGCAGAAACTCAGAAAAATGCTTTTAAAAGCATTTTTCTAAGTTGCATGTTGCACACACACATGTCCTTTGGACATGTGTGTGCGCAACACCTGTCCAAATGTGCATTTTAGGGGTGCTACAGGGCGTCCTTTGGACACCCCTGGCACCCTTTCAGTCGCTATCTCATTTGCGAGTAGCAAATTGCTACTCGCAAATAAGGGATACTCCCCATTCATTCCTATGGGCCTCTTGGCCCATAGGAATGAATGGGGAGTATTTGCGAGTAGCAAATTGCTACTCGCAAATAAAGAACATGTAGGAATCGCTATTTTATTAGCAATTCCTACATGAATGCAGTTTTGCGTGTCCTCAATAGCGAGTCGCTATGATTCGCTATTAGGGACACGCAAAACGGATTGTACATGAATGAGGCTGTAAGTATTGTAGGAGACAACCATGACCCATGAGGACATCAGCGTGACCTTTGACCAGTAGCTATACATCTTTTTGCAGCCTCCCCAAAGTTATTTTCTACCTTTGTCCTCCTTCCCCAGAGCAGTTAAAGTTATAATGGGATAAGCGTCCCATTGTCCTAGCAGAAAGCTGTGACTGTGCATGAGTTCCATTGTTCTTTTGTTGGCTGGCCAAGCGACCGCCATCTTACTGCGCTGCCGGTAAGTGATGCAGGAGTACTAGTTGCATAGTTGTGAGGCAGATTAAGGGAAACGGAATCTAACATAGTCTGCATCAAAAGTGTGTTGTCTACTGCTCTGACCAATTAATGACTTTTGTTGCATCGGTGCGGATATTAATAGCTACTGACTGGTGTAATCCTCTTCAATGGAATAATGTTTAAACAGAGAGCAGGTAAAAGGTCCGGTAGCTTGTGAAAGAGAGCTCCAATGTTAAAGACATGATTCCAACAGAGCAGCAGTTGAATAGCCTGGATCCTCTTCCTGCTGGTGCTGGTGCTATGCAAGTAGAATTTAGGACATGTACATTTAAGCTTTGCATGTCCAGATAGTGAAAAAACACCAACATTTGTTTTTCACTACTGTGAGGTCTACTTCTCTCATAAGTTAACATGGGTATTCCTCATTACACTTTTAAGCTGTAATTCATGATTGAGAAGGAGTAGCTCTGTAATGATAAATCCTCTTTATTGGTAAAGTTACTATTTTAGAAATGGTACTTTTAGAAAGTTATTTGCAACAAGGGGTGGTGAGGGACAGAGGGGCATATTATCAAGGGGGTTTATCTCCGCTTTTTTGGCTTTAAAAGCCAAGAAAGCGGAGATAAAATTATCTCCCTATTACCAAGCTGTCGCTAACACCAGTTAGTGACAGCTAATAGGAGATAGCGACCATCTTGGGCCCCGCTTTGCATGTCAGTGATATTTATCACTAATGACATGCAAAGTGGGCGTGCCAAGATGTTAGCGACTGGAAACAGTCCCTAACATCGCTATCTCCTATTACCAACTTTTGGAGATATTTGCGCTAAGCGCGAATATCTCCAAAAGCTAACACCTGCCCTGAGCAGTACTTAGCCATGTTATCCAATGGGAGGTGGATAACATGGCTAAGAGCATTTGCTCGATAATGCATGAATATCGCTGACTTTTCAGCGATATTCATGCATTGCGGCCGTTTTTTATCGCATTTGCGATAAACCTTGATAATAGCAAGGTTTATCTGCGATAAAAATCGCCGATGTGCGGCGATAATTTTTGTCTCTAAACAAGGTAGAGACAAAAATTATCGCTAGTTGTTGGTAATATGCCCCAGAGTCTCTGAATTAAGCAGAA